>NC_054846.1:50387526-51846901 GCF_018345385.1 Vulpes lagopus
TGAGGGTTAATGAAGTAGAAGAATGAGTGACATAGAAGATAAGTTGATGGCAAGGAGGGAAACTGGGGAAAAAAGAGAAAAACAATTAAAAGATCATGAGGATAGATTAAGGGAACTACATGACAGCCTCAGAAGGAAAAATCTACATTTAATTAGGGTTCCCGAAGGCGCCGAAAGGGCCAGAGGGCCAGAATATGTATTTAAACAAATGATAGCTGAGAACTTCCCTAATTTGGGGAGGGAAACAGGCATTCAGATCCAGGAAATAGAGAGATACCCCTTAAATCAATAAAAACCGCTCAACACCTCGACATTTAATAGTGAAACTTGCAAATTCCAACAAGATAAAAATAAGATCCTTAAAGCAGCAAGAGACAAGAAATCTCTAAATTTTATGGGGAGAAATATTAGATTAACAGCAGACCTCTCCACAGAGACCTGGAAGGACAGAAAGGTCTGGCAGGATATATTCAGGGTCCTAAATGAGAAGAACATGCAGCCAAGAATACATTATCCAGCAAGGCTCTCATTCAGAATAGAAGGAGAGACAAAGAGCTTCCAAGATAGGCAGAAATTGAAAGAATATGTGACCACGAAGCCAACTCTGCCAGAAATACTAAGGAGGACTCAGTAATAGAGGAAGCCCAAGGGAACATTCCACAAAACAGGGACTTAATAGGTATCATGATGACACTAAATTCATATCTTTCAATAGTAACTCTGAACGTGAACAGGCTTAATGACCCCATCAAAAGGCACAGAGTTTCAGACTGGATAAAAAAAAAGCAAGACCCATCTATTTGCTGTCTACAACAGACTCATTTTAGACAAAAGGACACCTACAGCCTGAAAATAAAAGGTTGGAGAACCATTTACCATTCAAATGGTCCTCAAAAGAAAGCAGGGGTAGACAGCCTTATATCAGATAAACTAAAATTTACCCCAAACACTGTAGTGAGAGATGAAGAGGGACACTATATCATACTTAAAGGATCCATCCAACCAGAGGACCTAACAATCATCAATATTTATGCCCCAAATGTGAGAGCTGCCGAGTATATCAATCAATTAATAACCAAAGTTAAGACATACTTAGATAAAAATACACTAATATTGGGAGACTTCAACACAGCGCATTCTGCAAGTGACAGATGTTTAAAGCACAACATCTCCAATGAAACAAGAGCTTTAAATTATACACTGGACCAGATGGATTTCACAGATATTTACAGAACTTTACATCCGAACGCAACTGAATACACATTCTTCTCAAGTGCACATGGAACTTTCTCCAGAATAGACCACATACTGGGTCACAAATCAGGTCTTAACCGATACCAAAATATTGGTATTGTCCCCTGCATATTATCAGACCATAATGCTTCGAAATTAGAACTAAATCACAAGAAGAAGTTTGGAAGGATTTGAAACACGTGGAGGTTAAAGACCATGCTGCTAAAAGATGAAAGGGTCAACCAGGAAATTAGAGAAGAATTAAAATGTTTCATGGAAATTAATGAGAATGAAGAAACAACAATTCAAAATCTTAGGATACAGCAAAAGCAGTCCTGAAGGGGAAATATATCACAATACAAGCATGCATCCAAAAACTGGAAAACACTCAAATACAAAAGCTAACCTTGCGCTTAAAGGAGCTGGAGATAAAACAGCAAATTGATCCTACACCCAGCAGAAGAAGAGAGTTAATAAAGATTCGAGCAGAACTCAATGAAATAGAGACCAGAAGAACTATGGAACAAATCAACAAAACCAAGACTTGGTTCTTTGAAGGAATTAATAAGATAGATAAACCATTAGCCAACCATACTAAAAAGAAGAGAGGAAAGACTCAAATTAATAAAATCATGAATGAGAAACGAGAGATCACCACCAACACCAAGGAAATACAAACGATTTTAACAACACATTATTGGGGATCCCTGGGTGGCGCAGCAGTTCAGTGCCTGCCTTTGGCCCAGGGCGCGATCCTGGAGACCCAGGATCGAATCCCACATCGGTCTCCCAGTGCATGGAGCCTGCTTCTCCCTCTGCCTGTGTCTCTGCCTCTCTCTCTCTCTCTCTCTCTCTCTCTCTCTGTGACTATCATAAATAAATAAAATTTAAAAAATAAAATAAAATAAAAACACATTATCAGCAGCTATACGCCAATAAATTAGGCAATCTAGAAGAAATGCACACATTTCTGAAAAATCACAAACTACCAAAACTGGAACAGGAAGAAATAGAAATCCTGAACAGACCAATAACCAGGGTGCAAATTGAAGCAGTCCTCAAAAACCTCCCAAGACACAAAGGTCCAGGGCCAGATGGCTTCTCTGGGGAATTCTATCAAACGTTTAAAGAACAAACCATACCTATTCTACTACAGCTGTTCAGAAACATAGAAAGATATGGAATACTTCCAAACCTGTTCTATGAGGCCAGCATCACCTTAATTCCAAAACCAGACCAAGACCCCACCAAAAAGGAGAATTACAGACCAATATCCCTGATGAACATGGATGCAAAAATTCTCAACAAGATACTAGCCAATAGGATCCAACAGTACATTAAGAAGATTATTCACCTTGACCAAGTGGGGTTTATCCCTGGGATGCAAGGCTGGCTCAACACTCGTAAAGCAATCAATGTGATAGATCATATCAACAAGAGAAAAAACAAGAACCGTATGATCCTCTCAAAGATGCAGAGAAAGCATTTGGCAAAATACAGCATCCATTCCTGATCAAAACTCTTCAGAGTGTAGGGATAGAGTGAACATGCCTCAGCATCTTAAAAGCCATCTACGAAAAGCCCACAGAATATCATTCTCAATGGGGAAACTGGGAGCCTTTTCTCTAAGATCAGGAACAAGGCAGGGATGTCAACTCTCACCACTGCTGTTCATCAGAGTACTAGAGGCCTAGCCTCAGCAATCAGGCAACACAAAGAAATAAAAGGCATTCAAATTGGCAAAGAGGAAGTCAAACTCTCCCTCATCACAGATGACATGATTATCTACATAGAAACCCAAAAAACTCCACCCCAAGATTGCTAGAACTCATAGAGCAATTTGGCAGTGTGGCAAGATACAAAATCAATGCCCAGAAGTCAGTCACATTTCTATACACTAACAATGAGACTGAAGAAAGAGAAATAAAACACTCAATCCCATTTACAATTGCACCCAAAAGCATAAAATACCAAGGAATAAACCTAACCAAAGAGGTAAAGTATCTATACCCTAAAAACTACAGAACACTACTGAAAGAAATTGAGGAAGACACAAAGTGATGGAAATATTCCATGCTCATGGATTGGAAGAATTAATATTGTGAAAATGTCAATGCTACCTGGGCAATTTATACATTTAATGCAATCCCTATCAAAATACAATGGACATTCTTCAGAGAGCTGGAACAAATTATCTTAAGTTTTGTGTGGAATCAGAAAAGACCCCGAATAGCTAGGGCAATATTGAAAAGGAAAACCATAGCTGGGGGCATCACAATGCCAGATGTCAGGTTGTACTACAAAGTTGTGGTCATCAAGACAGTGTGGCACTGGCACAAAAACAGATACATAGATCAATGGAACAGAATAGAGAATCCAGAAGTGGACCCTCAACTTTATGGTCAACTAATATTCAATAAAGGAGGAAAGACTCTCCACTGGAAAAAAAAGACAGTCCCTTCAATAAATGGTGCTGGCATTAGAAATGATAAATACCCACCATTTGCTTCAACATGGATCGAACTGGAGGGTATTATGCTGAGTGAAATAAGTCAATCAGAGGACAAACATTATATGTTCTCATTCATTTGGGGAATATAAATAATTGTGAAAGGGAATATAAGGGAAGGGAGAAGAAATTTGTGGGAAATATCAGAAAGGGAGACAGAACATAAAGACTCCTAACTCTGGGAAACGAACTAGGGGTCGTGGAAGGGGAAGAGGGCGGGAGGGTGGGGGTAAATGGGTGACGGGCACTGAGGTGGGCACTTGACGGGATGAGCACTGGGTGTTATTCTGTATGTTGGCAAATTGAACACCAATAAAAAATAATTTTATTGTATAAATAAATAAATAAATAAATGGTGCTGGGAACATTGGACAGCCACATGCAGAAGAATGAAACTGGACCGTTCTCTTACACCAGACACAAAAATAAACTCAAAATGGATGAAAGATCTAAATGGGAGACAAGATTCCATCAAAATCCTAGAAGAGAACACAGGCAAAACCCTTTTTGTACTCGGCCAAGTAACTTCTTGCAATATACATCCATGAAGACAAGAGAAACAAAAGCAAAAATGAACTATTGGGACTTCAACAAGGTAAGAAGCTTTTGCACAGCAAAAGAAACAGTCAACAAAATTAGGGGACAAGCTACAGAATGGGAGAAGATATTTGCAAATGACGTATCAGATAAAGGGCTAGTATCAAAGATCTATAAAGAACTTGTTAAACTCAACAGCAAGGAAACAAACAATCCAATCATGAAATGGGCAAAAGACATGAAGAGAAATTTCACAGAGGAAGACATAGACATGGCCAACATACACATGAGAAAATGCTCTGCATCACTTGCCATCAGGGAATTATATATCAAAACCACAATGAGATACCACCTCACACCAGTGAGAATGGGGAAAATTAACAGGGCAGGAAACCACAAATGTTGGAGAGGATGTAGAGAAAGGGGAACCCTCTTGCACTGTTGGTGGGAATGTGAACTGGTGCAGCCACTCTGGAAGATTGTGTGAAGGTTCCTCAAAGAGTTAAAAATAGATCTACCCTACGATCCAGCAATTGCACTGCTGGGGATTTACCCCAAAGATACAGATAAAATGAAACGCCGGGACACCTGCACCCCGATGTTTCTAGCAGCAATGTCCACAATAGCCAAACTGTGGAAGGAGCCTCGGTGTCCATGGAAAGATGAATGGATAAAGAAGATGTGGTTTATGTATACAATGGAATATTCCTCAGCCATTAGAAACAACAAATACCCACGATTTGCTTCGACGTGGATGGAACTGGAGGGTATTATGCTGAGTGAAATCAGTCAATCGGAGAAAGACAAACATTATATGGTCTCATTCATTTGGGGAATATAAAAAAATAGTGAAAGGGAATAAAGGGGAAAGGAGAAAAATAAGTGGGAAATATCAGAAAGGGAGACAGAACATGAAAGACTCCTAACTCTGGGAAACAAACTAGGGGTGGTGGAAGGGGATGTGGGAGGGGGGTGGGGGTGACTGGGTGACGGGCACTGAGGTGGGCACTTGACGGGATGAGAACTGGGTGTTATTCTATATGTTTACAAATTGAACACCAATAAAAAATATATTTTTTAAAAAAATAAAGGGGAAAGGAGAAAAAAATGAGTGGGAAATATCAGAAAGGGAGACAGAACATGAGACTCCTAACTCTGGGAATCGAACATGGGTGGTGGAACGGGAGGTGAGCTGGGGTGGAGTGGCTGGGTGATGGCACTGAGGGGGGACTTGACGGGATGAGCACTGGGTGTTGTTCTGTATGTTGGCAAATTGAACACCAATAAAAAATAAATTTATTATTTTAAAAATAGCCAGAAAAAAAAGACTTAGGATTCTATTCCTTCGACATCTAAAAATCTAGACGCAATTTTCATGTTATGTGGAGAATGAACAGGTGGAGAATGTTCTCTCTAGGTACGATGGGGAACTCCCATTTATTTTATTTTTTAATTACTCTTTTAATTGAAGTTCGATTTGGCAACATATAGTATGACACCCTCTGCTCCTCCTATCAAGTGCCCTTGCAGTGCCCGTCACCCAGTCACCCCATCCCCCCGCCCACCTCCCCTTCTACTACCCCTAGTTTCTTTCCCAGAGTTAGGAGTCTTTATGTTTTGTCTCCCTCTCTAATTCTTCACTCTCATTTTCCTTCCAGTCCACTATAATCCCTTAGACTATTTCTTATATACATTGAATGTGGCCAGGCTCTGTGACAAGCATTCCATAACCTCATCCAAACTACAACCTTGTCCCCACTTACTGCAGATAAAATGGGGCGGCAAACATTAGAACTGCCCCAGGACATGTGGATTCAGACCTCCCATGTGTCCCACAGGACTGCTTACGGAGTGAGAGTTGTGAAGGCCATACCTCTGGGTAAGGAGCGTCCATAAGGGAAGGTGATGGGCTTGCTGAGCTCTCTGCCAACACTTGGAACTGGTGGATAGAGTCGCAATGCCTCCTTGATGCACATGGTGGTGTAGGGCATCTGGTCCAGGTGCTCCCTAAAACAAAGCTACCTTGAAGGGCAGGCAAGGCCCTGGCAATCAATGTATTCCCTAATTGAGGAGCTAGGACCCTATCAGGGCCCTCCCATCAGATCTTTAATGGCCTGAATGTAGGACTAGGAGTTCCTGAAGGAGGATGGTGCAGAGGGCTCGAGTTGGAGGGAGGCATCTGAACTGGAATGGAGTGGGGCTGGGTGGAGGTTTCCTCAGTCATTGGTGCAGGTGACCTAGGCGTCTGACATTTCTGTCTTGTGCCCTGGAAACCCCCAGCCATTTATGAGGGACTTGGGGAGCCATGCTTCTCCCTGAGGCAGGGATCAGGGTCTGTGCCTAATGTAAGTTTGGTGTGGGGTAAATTTGACTGTCAGACTGGAGCTCTGCAGAATGTGACTCTTTGGGTTGGTAAACATCACAACTACTGGAACTGCCTCCAGATGATTCCACACCAGTTGGTAGGAAATAGGACCCGGCCTTAAGCATTTCACTGACCTGTCTGCCTGGTGGTTGCCCTGGTAGCTGAAGGCAACTTCATAATAGTGTCCAAGGTCGTCAAGGAGACGTGTTCAAAGATCTCCAGATGTGAGTTCTGGGTGAGGAGTTCCTCCCACTTGTCCTGTGTAGAGGGGACACATTGATCCTTCTCTACAGCTCTGGAAGGCCCCGGCTGACGAGGCTAGGCTCTCTCTGCTTCTCCACATATTCTGATGACATGTCCTCACTTTCTAAAGCAGTTGTGTTTCATCAATTTAGTACCATAGAGCCGAATATTTGTGATATGTTGAGTACTTTCTCAGAAACGGTTTTTATTTTATTGAGAATGATCTATGACCTCATTCATTTGGGGAATATAAAAATTAGTGAAAGGGAATAAAAGGAAAGGAGAGAAAATGAGTGAAAATATCATTTTTTGGTGGAGAGCTTCATGTCATCTACAAAGAGTAAAAGTTTCACTTCTTCCTTGCTGATGTGGATGCCTTTTATTTCTTTTTATTGTCTGATGCCCGAGGCCAGGAATTCCCGTATTATATTGAACAATAGTGGTGAGAGTCAACATCCCTGCATGTTCCTGACCTTTGGGGAAAAGCTCTCAGTTTTTCCCCATTGAGGATGATATTAGTTGTGGGTCTTTGGTATATGGCCTTTATGATGTTGAGCTATGTTCCTTCTATCCATGTTTTTGTCAAATACTTTTTCTGCATCCGTTGAGAGGATTATATGGTTCTTATCCTTTCTTTAATTAATGTGGTGTATCACGTTGATTGATCCGTGGATATTGAACCACCCTGGAGTCCAGGAATAAAACCGACTGGATCATGTCAATAATTCTTTTAATGTACTGTTAATTTGATTTGCTAGTAACTTGTTGAGAATTTTTGTAGTTGTGTTCGTCAGGGATAGTGGTCTTGTAATTCTCCTTTCTATTGGGTCTTTGTCTGGCTTTGGAATCAAAGTAATGTTGGCCTCAGAGGATGGGTTGGAAATTTTCCTTCTGTTTCTGTTTTATGGAACAGTTTCAGAAGAATAGGTGTTCCCTCTACTTTACATGTTGGTAGAATTGCCCTGGGAAGCTCTCTGGCCACGAGCGCTTGTGTATTGGAAGATTTTTGATTACTGGTTCAATTTCTTCACTGGTTATGGGTCTGTTCAAATTATCTGTTTCTTCCTCTTTCGGTTGTGGTAATTTATATGTATATGTGCTAGTATGCTTCTAGTCATTTATCCATTTCTTCCACATTGCCCAAATTGCTGGCATAGAGTTGCTCATAATCTTCCCTGATAAATGTATTCCTGTGGTATTGGTTAGCATCTCTCTTCTTTCATTTGTGATTTTATTTTTTTATTTTTTTATTTTTTTCTAATTTCTACCCATTCATGACAGTCACAGAGAGAGAGAGAGAGAGAGGCAGAGACACAGGCAGAGGGAGAAGCAGGCTCCATGCACCGGGAGCCCGACGTGGGACCCGATCCCGGGTCTCCAGGATCGCGCCCTGGGCCAAAGGCAGGCGCCAAACCGCTGCGCCACCCAGGGATCCCTCATTTGTGATTTTATTTATCCAGGTCCTTTCTCTTTTCTGTTTGTTAGGTCTGGGTAGCAGTTTTGTTAATTCTTTAAAAGAACTAGCTCCTAGTTTCATTGATTTGTTCTACTGTGTGTTTTTTTTTTAAATCTGTATCATTTATTTCTGCTTTAATCTGTATCATTTCCCTTCTTCTGCTGGTTTTGGGCTTTATTTGCTGTTTATTCTGCAACTCCTTTGGGTATAAGGTTAATTGTGTATTTGAGATACTTTTTGTTTCTCAAGGAAGGCCTGGGTCACTATATGCTTCCCCTCTTATGACCACCTTCACTGCATCCCAAAGTTTTGGACTGTCGTTGTTTTCATTTTCATTTGCTTTCATGCATATTTTTTTCTTCTTTAATTTTGTGGTTAATCCGTTCATTGTTTTTTTTTTATAATAAATTTATTTTTTATTGGTGTTCAATTTACCAATATACAGAATAACACCCAGTGCTCATCCCGTCAAATGCCCACCTCAGTGCCCACCAATCAGTCACCCCCACCCCTGCCGACCTCCCCTTCCACCACCCCCAGTTCGTTTCACAGAGTTAAGAGTCTATGTCCTGTCTTCCTTTCTGATACCTACCACTCATTTTTTCTCCTTTCTCCGTTATTCCCTTTCACTATTATTTATATTCCCCAAATGAATGAGACCATATACTGTTTGTCCATCTCCGACTGACTTATTTCACTCAGCATAATACCCTCCAGTTCCATCCACATCGAAGCAAATGGTGGGTATTTGTCATTTCTAATGCCTGAGTAATACTCCGTTGTATACATAAACCACACCTTCTTTATCCATTCATCTTTCAATGGACACCGAGGCTCCTTCCACAGTTTGGCTATTGTGGATATTGCGGCTAGAAACATCGGGGTGCAGGTGTCCCGGTGTTTCATTGCATCTGTATCTTTGGGGTAAATCCCCAGTATGCACATTAGCTTTTTGATAGTTTTTATACATTTTTTTCTATGGCATAAGGGAAAAATAACCAAAGCTCACCATGTACAGTGCTTACATGTTTTTCCGTTTTGTGAACAGTATACAACATCCTTCTGTTTCAATAGAAATACATTGTAATAAACTGCTTGCCCTTAAGTCTATAGTCCCGAATTTTTCTTGTGCTTGGCTTCAAGTTTTTGTTTTGTTTTTATAAATTTATTTTTTATTGATGTTCAATTTGCCAACATTTAGAATAACACCCAGTGCTCATCCCATCAAGATCTCACTCTTTTTGTAGAGGTGGAGGCCTGATATGTGACCCAGTGTCTAATCTATTCTAGAGAATGTTCCATGCACGTTCAAAAATAATCTGCATTCTGCTGCTTTAGGATGAAAAGTCTGATGACAACTGACCCAGTATGTCATTCAAAGCCACTGTTTCCTTGTTGACAATGTTTAGATGACCTGTCCATTACTGTGAGCGGGGTGTTAAAGTCTCCTACTTTTATTGTATCTTTATCCTTGAGTTTCTTTAGTTTGTGATTAAATTTATATATTTGGCTGCTCCCAAGTGGGGGACATAAATATTCACAAGTATCGGATTTTTTGTTGGATAGACCCCTTTATTATGATATAGTGCCCTTCTTCATCTCTTATTAAACCTCTTTGGTTTAAAATCTAGTTTGTCTGATATAAGTATGGCTACTCTGGCTTCCTTTTGATGTCCATTAGCATGGTAAATGGTTTTCCATTCCCTCACTTTTGATCTGGAGGTGTCTTTGAGTCTAAAATGAGTCTCTTGTAAGCAGCATATCCATGGATCTTGTTTTTTGTTTTTCGTTTTATCTCTTATGGTTTCCTTTGTCTTTTGATGGAGCATTTAGTCCATTTCCATAAAGAGTAATTATTGGTAAGTTTGAATTTAGTGCCATTATATTACTTGAAAGCCGCTGTTCCTGTAGATCGCAAATTTCCTTTCTCAGTTTTTTGGTTTTGGTCTCTCTTTGCTGCTCCAATGGTCTCCCTTAATGTTTCTTGTGGGGTGGTTTAGTTAAAGTCCATGAACTCCTTTTGTTTTTTGCTTGTCTTGTAAACTCTTTATCTCTCCTTCTATTCTGAATGACAGCCTTGCGGAATAAAATATTCCTGGCTACTTACCCTCCCGCTTTGGCATGTTAAATATATCATACCATTCTCTTCTGGCCTGCCAAATTTCTGTGGATAGATCTGCTGCTAACCTTATGTTGTCTGCCCCTATAGGTTAAGTACCCTTTGTCCCTAGCCGATTTCAGAATTGCCTCTTTATTTTGTATTTTCTAAGTTTCACTGTGATATGTGTTGGTGTTGACCTGTTTTTGTTGATTTTGAAGGTAGTTCCCTATGCTTCTTGGGCTTGAATACCTGTTTCCTTCCCCAGATTGGGAAGTTCTCAGCTGTGAGCTGTTCAAATTATCCTCTGCCCCTTTTTCCCGCTCTTCCCTTCTGTGACTCCTATGATATGAATAGTATTGTGCTTTATGAAATCGCTGAGTTCCATAAGTCTACCTTCATGATCTAATAATTTGCTCTCTTCTCTCCAGCTTCATCCTTTTCCATAATTTATCTTCTATATTGCCTATTTTTACCCTTCAAGGTACAAGGGGCAGTGTTGGGTGTAAGCACCTCTGCCTCCAGTGGAGGCAAGGTATTTCTCTCTGAAGTCTGACCATGTTGGTGGGCTGGAGGGTGGGGAGTTGAGGTGGGGTGAGGGGAATAGTGATGTCACCCCACTCTCTGGTTTGGAGGAGGTGGTATTGCACCCACTGCTGTCCAAGAAGCCCTCAGAGAAAGCAAATGATCTCCCCTCCTGTGTCCCAGGTCTATATCAGATCCTTGCCTTCACTCCATCTGTGATCGGGCTGTGGATACACCCAGTGCCAGAGTTCTCCATTTTATCTCAAGCACATTGATGGGATTAGAATATCCAAATCTTAAAAGACCCGGTCCACCCTGGACCCACTCCCTTCCCAAAGAGGGGAGTCACGCCACCTTGAGAATTAAGATTTTTTTAAAAATCTGTTTTTAGGGTTGGTTTGGGGAAAACATACCAAGCTCCTCACTCACTGCATAGAATATGATAAGTGCTCACTAAATACTAGCTATGACCAAGCATTAGGCACTCAGTTCTATAGAGGTAACCAAGGACCCAGGGAAGAAAACATGGAGTTACACTCAGAATTGCAACCCTGATGGTCGTACGTCCAAGCACTTCTACAAATGCCCCTCATGTGCTAGGTGCAAAGCTGGTTATGGGCCATGTGAGGGAAAGAGTTAGGCTCCAGAGTCTCTGACCTGAGGCCAGAGAGGGTGGGAAAGTATCTACAGAACTCAGGAATGTTGAGAAGCATGGGTAAAGTGGTTATGGCTCCCTGGGTTTGGAGAAGAGCCAAGGATTAAGGGGAAAAAAGAAAGAACTCTGACCACACAGGTTGTGTAATGCATCTCCTGTCACAAGGTCAGCCACAGGAGGAGGGCATAGGAGTAATAAGGTAGATAGTGAGGAACAGGGCAGAAGAGGGAGGCCCCTCAAATGTGCCTTCCAAAGAACTCCTCATGAAAACATCTTGGTCTCCATTTGAGTAATGGGCTTGGAGTGGGTTTGGGGGGAGAAAACCAGGAACAAAGTGAAGGTGAGAAATTAAACTGTCCTCCTCAGATGCACATTCACACGATCTCTATGAGCTGTAGCCCCCACCCCACCCCCGCCCCTGTCTCCTGAGGACTCTCCACCTGATGAACTCTTACCCTTCAGGGTCCCATCCTTGTTTGTAGTTTTCTCCTTCCCTGGAGAAGTTTTCTTCTCCATCCTTGTTTGTAGTTTTCTCCTTCCCTTCTCCTTTCCAGCCCACTATTCACTCTTTCAGTACAGGCCTTACCGAGTTTTCCTGTACTGCCTTAGTTTTCTGTCTTTATCTCCCAGAGCGTGAGCTCAGGAAACATTTGCTGAGTGCATCAGTGACTGACTCAATGAGCATTCCTGGGAGGAACTTGGCAAAGGAATGTTTACTCCCCTTACAGAAGGAGAATCTGAGGCACAGAGAGTGTGATTGCCTGGCTTCGTATGTCCTGCGCGAGCCCTGAGGCTGGGCCTCCTGAGTGTGAGGCCAGTGCTCTGCCTGCAAACACAGTCAGCCCAGGACACAAGTGAACGGTGGCTTGGACAAGTGTGGGGAGCAGTGCAGAGGCAGCTGGGGCCGAAAGTTTGGAGGCCCCCTGATTCTAATTTCATTTGGCCCTCTCAAAGTCAATTTTCCTCTGGCCACATCCCTATAAGTGTTCTTTTCTCAGAAATGGGATAATCATCAACCCAAGCACACCTCCTGGACATTTGGTAAAGTAGGCTGTACATTTTTTGCAGTCAGGGTTCCTGTCTGTTTTGCTGGCCACTGTGGCCTGGCACATAGCACACTGTCGGGCACAAAGTAGGTGCTCCTGAAATAACTGATGAATAACAGAGATAAGGGCAAAGGGGAATGTGCCTGGGCATTATCACTGTCTGTTCAGAAGGTTTCCTTCCTACCGATTCCTAAGGTGCATCCTCTCAGTTAATGAACTCTGGAATCCCAGTCTAAGCTCTGCCCTCATGCTTCACTCCCCCTCCAGGTGGGCAGGGCCATCCTCCCCTGATTGGCTAGGCCGGGTGCTCAGGGGATTTAAGCAACACTCAGGGAGAGTCAGTGACCCAGCAGCCCCTGAACCATGAGTGTCTCTGTACTGAGCCTCACCAGACCCCTGGACACTGTGTCTGGGCTCCTGCAGGTGGCCTCCCTGCTAGGCCTGGCTCTGCTGCTGCTCAAGACAGCACAACTCTACCAGCACAGGCAGTGGCTGCTCAAAGCTGTCCAGCAGTTCCCGTCCCCTCCTTCCCACTGGTTCTTTGGGCACAAGCAGGAGGTAGGAAGGGGCTGAACTGGGGAGAGGGAAGGCAGGGTGGGCCAGGACTCTGGAAGCATCAACCCAGTCAGGAGATTCAACCCACGGAGACCCCTTGTGTGATCAGGACATGGGCCTTGGCAAACCCCCACCTTACCTGCCAGTTCTGGACTCCTCACCCCAATTCCAGGAGCTCCCCAACTTGAAAGTAGCCTGTGCTGGAGCCCTCAGGCCCATCTGACCCTCCTTCCTCAGAGAGATGTGCAGGTGATGGTGCAGCCCTGAACCTTGAGATGAGTGGCTGTCCTTCCTAAGTCTTCCCCCTCCAGGCTGAGCAGTCCCAACTCTTTTCTCAGACACACTTCCTGATGCTTCCCTGCCCCAGCCATTAAACCCCATCCTCTCGTCCTGGTCCTGGCCGGCCTGGGAATACACAGCAGTGTGTTCATGGGCTACAGAGAGCGTAGACAGGAATCAGGTGTGAGGTCACAGGAAAATAGGCTCACTTGCCGGACTGGGGGGTGATGTCTGTCAGGTACAGGGACCAACTGGTTAGGTTTGCCCAAGACTATGGGATGTTCCAGACTGGTGACTTCAGGGCTAAAACTCCAATAAGTCATTGGAAGACATGAGAGAAGGTTGCCAGATTAGGGCAAGGAAAGAGTATTGATGGTGAGTTGCACCAGTAACTGAATCAGTTTCCCCTCTAGTTGTTCCCCCAAATCCTGGTACTGTGAACTCCTTGGGCTGAGGATGCCACCCCCTTCCAGCACCACAGTGACCACCACAAAGCTGACCTCTGAGGGATTCCTGACCAGGCTGTGCAGTGACAGAGAAAGAAGCAGCTAGTGGCTGCATTGGAGACAGTGCCTCCCCTCCACCTCTGGCAGTACTGGTCCCGCAGAGGGGGCACCAGCAAGGGGGGAGGGCAAATGAGGAGGGGCTGTCTAGCACTGTGTGAACTGAGGTAGGAGGAGGTATTGTAGAAGAGGAGGCCAAGCAATTACAAAAAAGCCAAAGACAGAAACTTCATGTCAGCCACAGGGAGACAGCCAAGGGCCACTTTCTTCCCACAAACTGTTGCTTGAATGATTTCCACAGAGTCTATGTCCATTTTGAGAAATTGTGAACTTTTGTCACAACTCTGAGTTAGGATTTGATCCTATCATGAATAAAATTTCCTCCACTGCCATTCCCATTCAAGGACGGTGTAGAAAGTCAGTAAGCAGACAAGTTCACTTAGGTAACTCATGTAACTCAGCTTCAGCCAGCTGAACACATAGTGCAGCCATATTTTCCTGCTTCTGCAAATCTGAGACTTTCTTTACTCAGTACCTCTGTTACTCGCTAAGCCAGGAGTAGATTGCCACATGTAGTAGGTTAAAGCTAATCTTTCAGGCCAGATGACAAGTGATAAGTGGGACAGGGAAGCATGTGGGCTCAGAGCCAAGGTACTTAGATTCTATCCCAGCTCTGCCACTTACTTCAAGTGAACTTGCTCTGTGCCTCTGTTTCCTCATCTGCAAAATGGGGATCATGATGAGGAGTGTAGCCTCATGGGAGTTTTACTAATCTCTGAATGTTGCCTGGCACAGATAAAGATCAGAGTTACACTGTAATTTATAAAACTTGAAGGTCATAGTAATGCTCATGAAGGACAAACATGTTCGTAGGTTAGCAAACTTGCTGCAGTAACTAGGGCTGAAATCGGTCAGAATTATGAAAGAGGAGCCCTTCTTTCACAGTGTGCGAAATCCAGGACCCAACAGTCCTACTTGACCTCGGGTCGTCCCTTCTGCCTCAGGCAGACCCCAGGCCAGCACAGCCCACAGCCTCTGAAGATGGAGTGCCTGTGCTGCCTCTTTATTTCTGTCCACCGTCTCTCCTTATTTCTCATTGGGACATTTTTGGTGGCCCCACTTCCAGAAGGAGCCAGGTGGGAGCAGCTATAATGGAGCATTGCCTGCATGAGTGGCCACAGCCTGAATAAAGTCCAGTGAACACCGGGTATTTGCCTACAGAGTTACCATGGGCACACTTGTCTACCAGAGTCTCACCGGGCCCTGACCAGCCCCATTCAGGCAGAGATGGAAGTCCCAAGAGGTTCTGGAGGGCCGTCAGATCAGTGGGGGTCAGGGTGACCCAGAAAGAGGAAGAGCCAAGCAGAGCACCGTTTAGCTCCATCAGGACCCCAGAGGAACTATTGACACTCCCCAGGAGCAGGAGTTTCTGGAAGCTTGAAGAGTAAGCAATCAGAAAGAACGCAGGCAACTATGCTGAAACAGGATACCCCGGAGGCCTCTGCTAAACAGGCTTGAGGGGATCCTGGAGGATGAGGTAACATAACTTTGACATAAGAGGCTCCCACTAGGGGCACCTGTGTGGCTTAGTGGTTGAGAGTCTACCTTTGGCTCAGGTCGTGATCCCTGGGTCCTGGAATTCAGACCCACATCAGGCTTCTCATAGGGACTGTCTGTCTCTGCCCGTGTCTCTGCGTCTCTCTCTGTCTGCTCAGGAATAAATAAATTACTCTTTATATATGGGCTCCCACTAGGGAGTCCCTGCACTGCATCCAAGGAGAAGGGTGATCCCAGTGATGGAAATGACCTGGGGGCTCAGAGTACCTCCTCAAGTGACTGGAGAACATTACTCAGTGTATGGCCTAAGGATGTCCCCCACCTCCACTCCCACTAGAACATAAGTTCCATGAATCTGGATCCTGCTCAGAGCTAGCTCATCAGACAGTTCCAAACTCCTAACTGCTGCCAATATCCAAACTCTCTCCATGGGGCCATCCTGTCCTCCACCACCACTCCCAGCTGTGGACCTAATGAGGGAAGCAAGGTTGTATTGAGTTGTATTTCTTTGGTACAGTTCCAAACGGGTCTGGAGCTGCAAGAGCTGAAGAAAAGGACAGAGAAATACCCTTGTGCCAGTCCACGTTGGCTATGGGGAAGCAAAGTTATCCTCGTAGTCTATGACCCAGACTACATGAAGATGATCCTGGGGCGATCAGGTGAGAGCTAAACTTCTCCTCATTTGGAGTGGCCCTTCCCTCTTAGATGTATTTCTGGTGCACTGTGACAGTCCAGGAGAGACTGTTGCCTCAGTCCATCAATATCTGACCCTCTACCTCTGATCTTTCCAGCCTAAGAGCTAGGGCAGGGCCAAATACAATTAGTCAATTGGAACGCTCAAACATCTGTGATAATTACCACTTTCTTTCTCTCTCTTGTTTCTTTCTGTTCTTTCCTTTGCTGCTTTCCCCTTATTCCTTCTTACCATTTTCTCTCCTATGTGTCTATCTTTATTCACCACAGTGGTGTGATCCTAGACTGAAGCCAAATTCCTATCCATGATGCCTGGGGTGGACCCCCAGGCCCAAGCCCTTGCCTCAGCTGGGATATAGGAACTGAGCCCTGATTTTAAAAAATCACCATAATACTGGCATTCTATGTGCACTGAGGACAGAATCTAAATTTCTTACTGATTCAAATTTCTGCTCCGTATGGCTTTGCTATGGGACACTAATTCTTCTATTCTGTGCCCACAATGTCTATCAGGAAGAAAAAGAGTCAGGGTTAGGTGGCAAGTGGGAGGTGGCTGGACACAAACTGCCAGCTGACAAGAATTGGCAAGGGATGGGGGCCAAAGGTCTATATCATAGCTGCCTTTGGGGCCAGCCTGAATTCCTTGGTTACCTCCAGTTTGCTGTCATATCCTTCTTAATTTCAGACCCAAAATCTGAGGGTGCCTACAGATTCATGGCTCCCTGGATAGGTAAGTATGTCTACCTAGGACTATGGTCCACCGTCTGCTTAGGTTTGCTACCAACTATACATTTGGCCCAGACTAACAAGATGAGACCAGCACCACAGTGACTCCACTAAACTCTGAATTGAGCCCCCTTATCTCCTAATAAAACCCTCACCCCCTCCAAATGGTGGTGGAGCCCTCCTGTAGCTCAGCTTCTCCCACATTGCTTCTCAGCCCTCACCAACGAACTCAGCCGACTTCTGACGGAAGTCCTTGTATGACCCATCCCCTGCTCTGTTTCAACCTCCATGTGATAGCTATCATAACCACTTCCTGGCCTGGGGCTTTGGGAAGTCCCCTTCTTAAAATGCACTGGCCTTTCCTGCTTTGCCAAGGGTGCCCTTCTTCTGACACCCTGGGTTCCTCCCAAATTGTCCCTGGATAACTCGGGCAGGTCCCTTCCCACCCACCCCCCAAACACACTGTGGTCCAGGGTATGGTTTGCTCCTGCTGAATGGAGAGACATGGTTCCAGCACCGGCGGATGCTGACCCCAGCCTTCCACTATGACATCCTGAAGCCCTACGTGAGACTCATGGCTGACTCTGTCCAAGTGATGCTGGTAAGTCGAACCCTACCTCACCTGCACACTCACACCCACGGCACAGTTCACAAAGTCCATTTTCAACAGCTAGATGCTTCAGAGAACCGTTAGCATGGCCCCTGGAATCACACACTTACACCCTGCAATGAGACACAACCCCCAGAGGGTGGATAGGACAGGAAGGCACCTGGCACCCACTATCATCCATTCTTTGCTCCCTGCCCACAGGAGAGAGAAACACGGTGGAGGCAGGGTCCCTTCTCCTCCCACTTGCATGTCTTTGGCTTGGATAAGAAGTGTAGTCAATACCCCAGGAAAATAGGACAAGCTGCCCCTGGCTAGCCTGGGAAGTAGCAGCTTCAGTGGCAGGGGGGACAATGCAGGATGTCACTCAGGTATGCTCTGGTGTGGGATTGAAAGCATCTTTTATTTTAAGATTTATTTATTTATTCAGGAGAGACGCAGACTGAGAGCGAGAGAGGCAGAGACATAGGCAGAGGGAGAAGCAGGCTCGTCACAGGGAGCCTGATGTGGGATTGGATCCTGGATCGCAGGATCATGACCTGAGCCGAAGGCTGTCCCCCAACCATTGTGTGACCCAGCCACCCCTGGATTGAAGGCTTCGGGTTGGATTTTAGCCACTCCGTGGAGGGAAATGGACCAGGTCTCAACCCCCAGGACTGGGTCCTGCCAGAATATCACCTCTGAGCATGACCCTATTGCTGACTCACTGTACTCAGCTGACATTTGCTGAACAAGAGGAATTGGCATCCCTGATATTCCTTTCTTAGGAACCCCTGTAGTAGCCCCTTAACCTTTCTCTTGCCTTGACACTTGTTCCCTAAATTGGAACTTCATTTATTTCTGTGTAGGGCAGTCCCAGGGCAGAAAAGATTCCCCTTTATATTCTGAGAAACAGTGTTTCTCTTCTATTTTTTTTCAATTTTTGGTCTGCTAAAAGGTGGTTATCATCATAATTTATACTGAAGTCAGCCTCTAGAGATCATTTTTTAAAAATTATTTTTATTGGAGTTAAAATTGCCAACATGTAGCACAACACCCAGTGCTCATCACACCAAGTTCCCCCTCAATATCTATCATCCAGTTACTCCAACCCCCCGCCCACCTACCCTTCCACTACCCCTTGTTCATTTCCCAGAGTTAGCTGTCTTTCATGTTTTGTCACCCTCAATGATATTTTCACTCATTTTCTCTCCTTTCCTTTTATTCCCTTTCACTAATTTTTATATTCCCCAAATGAATGAGGTCATAGATCATTCTCAATAAAATAAAAACCGTTTCTGAGAAAGTACTCAACATATCACAAATATTCGGCTCTATGGTACTAAATTGATGAAACACAACTGCTTTAGAAAGTGAGGACATGTCATCAGAATATGTGGAGAAGCAGAGAGAGCCTAGCCTCGTCAGCCGGGGCCTTCCAGAGCTGTAGAGAAGGATCAATGTGTCCCCTCTACACAGGACAAGTGGGAGGAACTCCTCACCCAGAACTCACATCTGGAGATCTTTGAACACGTCTCCTTGACGACCTTGGACACTATTATGAAGTTGCCTTCAGCTACCAGGGCAACCACCAGGCAGACAGGTCAGTGAAATGCTTAAGGCCGGGTCCTATTTCCTACCAACTGGTGTGGAATCATCTGGAGGCAGTTCCAGTAGTTGTGATGTTTACCAACCCAAAGAGTCACATTCTGCAGAGCCCCAGTCTGACAGTCAAATTCACCCCACACCAAACCTACATTAGGCACAGACCCTGATCCCTCCCTCAGGGAGAAGCATGACTCCCCAAGTCCCTCATAAATGGCTGGGGGTTTCCAGGGCACAAGACAGAAATGTCAGACGCCTAGGTCACCCGCACCAATGACTGAGGAAACCTCCACCCACAGCCCCACTCCATTCCAGTTCAGATGCCTCCCTCCAACTCGAGCCCTCTGCACCATCCTCCTTCAGGAACTCCCAGTCCTACATTCAGGCCATTAAAGATCTGAACTACCTGGTGTTTTCCCGGGTGAGGAATGTTTTCTACCAGAAAGACATCTTCTACTGGCCTGACCTCTGAAGGCCACAGGAACCACAAGGCCTGCCAGCTTGCCCATCAACACACAGGTTGGACTCTGCCCTCTGGGCACCTCCCTTCCTTCATTAGGCACATCCCAAAGGGATAGGCCCTGACCCTTAGACAGACGCGTGCCCCTCACCACTCCTCCACAACCTGGGACAAATCCACTCTGGATTTCCCCCCAGTGTAACTGTCAGGATGCCCGGTTCTTGCAGGAAGCTACATGTGTCACAACAGGGGTGAAGGTTGAATGACCCCCCTGCCAGCCACCCACAGGCAGAGCCTCCTAGGGCTGTGCTGTTGAGGGGATCGCTGACATGCAAATACCTGGTGCTAGAGCTCTCACCCTGGCATGGCACACCCATTGCCAAACTCCTCCTGATCCCCCTGGCACCGTGACTGTGGCACAGGGGGCAGGTGGGCCACATGGCTGGCTATGCCTGGGCACTCAGAGCTCTCAACTCCACCTGGGAACACTGTTTGGGCAGACCGAGTGATCAAGCTGAGGAAGGCTCAGCTACAGGAGGAGGGAGAGCTGGAGGTCAGGAACAAGAGGCACTTGGACTTCCTGGACATCCTCCTCTTAGCCAAAGTGAGTGTGGCAAGGGAGGCCTGATCATTTGCCCACAGGTGGGGAGCAAGGGTGAAGACTCAAAGTCTGCAATCTCTCTGGGTCTTCCCAGATGGAGAATGGGAGGGGCTTGTCTGACAAGGACCTCCGTGCAGAAGTGGACACGTTCATGTTTGAGGGGCATGACACCACAGCAAGCGGCATCTCCTGGATCCTCTATACTCTGGCCACACACCCCGAGCATCAGCAGAGGTGCCGGGAGGAGATCCAGAGCCTTTTGGGGGATGGTGCCTCTATCACCTGGTGAGTGTTCATGAGACGGGAGGGCCCTGATAGGGTCCTGCCTCCTCAATTACAGGAATACACTGGTTGCCAGGGCCTTGCCTGCCCTTCAAGGTAGCTTTGTTTTAGGGAGCACCTGGACCAGATGCCCTACACCACCATGTGCATCAAGGAGGCATTGCGACTCTATCCACCAGTTCCAAGTGTTGGCAGAGAGCTCAGCAAGCCCATCACCTTCCCAGATGGACGCTCCTTGCCCAGAGGTATGGCCTTCACGACTCTCACTCTGTAAGCAGTCCTGTGGGACGCATGGGAGGTCTGAATCCACATGTCCTGGGGCAGTTCTAATATTTGCCGCCCCATTTTATCTACAATAAGTGGGGATGAGGTTGTAGTTTGGATGAGGTTTGGAATGCCTGTCACGGAGTCTGGCCACATTCAGTGTATATAATAAATAGTCAAAGGGATTATAGGGGAATGGAAGGAAAATGAGAGTGAAGAATTAGAGAGGGAGACAAAATATAAGAGACTCCTAACTCTGAAAGAAACAAGGGGTAGTCGAAGGGGAGGTGGGCAGGGGGATGGGGTGACTGGGTGACGGGCACTGCGAGGGCACTTGATAGGAGGAGCAGAGGGTGTCATACTATATGTTGGCAAATCAAACTTCAATTAAAAGAGTAATTAAAAAATAAAATAAATGGGAGTTCCCCTTCGTACCTAGAGAGAATGTTCTTCACCTGTTCATTCTCCACATAACATGAAAAGTGTGTCTGGATTTTTAGATGTTGAAGGGATAAAATCCCAAGTTTCTTTATTTTTTTCCTGGCTTATTCTTTTAATTGGAGTTCAATTTGCCAACATATAGCAAAACACCCAGTGCTCATCCCATCAAGTGCCCCCCTCAGTGCCCGTCACCCAGCCACCCCACACCCAGCCCACCTACCTTTCCACCACCCATGTTCGATTCCCAGAGTTAGGAGTCTCTCATGTTCTGTCTCCCTTTCTGATATTTCCCACTCATGTTTTTCTCCTTTATTTATTTAAATGTATTTTTTATTGGTATTCAATTGTCAACATATAGAATAACACCCAGTGCTCATCCCGTCAAGTGCCCACCTCAGTGAGCATCACTCAGTCACCTCCACCCCCCCTCCGACCTCCCCTTCCACCACCCCTAGTTCGTTTCCCAGAGTTAAGAGTCTCTCATGTTCTGTCTCCCTTTCTGATATTTCCCACTTATTTTTTCTCCTTTCCCCTTTATTCCCTTTCATTATTATTTATATTCCCCAAATGAATGAGACCATATAATGTTTGTCCTTCTCCAATTGACTTATTTCACTCCGCATTATACCCTCCAGTTCCATCTACGTCGAAGCAAATGGTGGGTATTTGTCGTTTCTAATGGCTGAGTAATACTCCATTGTATACATAGACCACATCTTCTTTATCCATTCATCCTTCGATGGACACTGAGGCTCCTTCCACAGTTTGGCTATTGTGGACACTGCTGCTAGAAACATCGGGGTGCAGGTGTCCCTGCGTTTCATTGCATCTGTATCTTTGGGGTAAATCCCCAGCAATGCAATTGCTAGATCGTAGGGCAGGACTATTTTTAATGCTTTGAGGAACCTCCACACAGTTCCAGAATGGCTGCACCAGTTCACATTGCCACCAACAGTGCAAGAAGGTTCCCTTTCTCTACATCCTCTCCAACATTTGTGGTTTCCTGCCTTGTTAATTTTCACCAGTGTCACTGGTGTGAGGTGGTATCTCATTGTGGTTTTGATATATAATTCCCTGATGGCAAGTGATGCAGAGCATTTTCTCATGTGCATGTTGGCCATGTCTATGTCTTCCTCTGTGAGATTTCTGTTCATGTCTCTTGCCCATTTCATGATTGGATTGTTTGTTTCTTTGCTGTTGAGTTTAATAAGTTCTTTATAGATCTCGGATACTAGCCCTTTATCTGATAAGTCATTTGCAAATATCTTCTCCCATTCTGTAGCTTCTCCTTTAATTTTGTTGACTGTTTCTTTTGCTGTGCAAAAGCTTCTTGCCTTGCTGAAGTCTCAATAGTTCATTTTTGCTTTTGTTTCTCTTGTCTTCATGGATGTATATTGCAAGAAGTTACTTGGCCGAGTTCAAAGAGGGTGTTGCCTGTGTTCTCCTCTAGGATTTTGATGGAATCTTGTCTCACATTTAGATCTTTCATCCATTTTGAGTTTATTTTTGTGTCTGGTGTAAGAGAACGGTCCAGTTTCATTCTTCTGCATGTGGATGTCCAATTTTCCCAGCACCATTTATTGAAGAGACTGGCTTTCTTCCAGTGGAGAGTCTTTCCTCCTTTGTTGAATATTAGTTGACCATAAAGTTTAGGGTCCACTTCTGGATTCTCTATTCTGTTCCATTGATCTATGTGTCTGTTTTTGTGCCAGTACCACACTGTCTTGATGACTACAGCTTTGTAGTACAACCTGAAATCTGGCATTGTGATGCCCCCAGCTATGGTTTTCCTTTTTAAAATTCCCCTGGCTATTCGGGGTCTTTTCTGATTCCACACAAATCTTAAGATGATTTGTTAGAACTTTCTGAAGAAAGTCCATGGTATTTTGATAGGGATTGCAGTAAGCGTGTAAATTGCCCAGGTAGCATAGACATTTTCACAATATTAATTCCTCCAGTCCATGAGCATGGAGTATTTCCATCTCTTTGTATCTTCCTCAATTTCTTTCAGAAGTGTTCTGTAGTTTTTAGGGTATAGATCCTTTACCTCTTTGGTTAGGTTTATTCCTTGGTATCTTATGCTTTTGGGTGCAATTGTAAATGGCATTGATTCCTTAATTGCTCTTGCTTCAGTCTCATTGTTAGTGTATAGAAATGTGACTGACTTCTGGGCATTGATTTTGTATCCTGCCACACTGCCAAATTGCTCTATGAGTTCTAGGAATCTTGCGGTGGAGTCTTTTGGGTTTTCTATGTACAGTATCATGTCATCTGCGAAGAGGGAGAGTTTGTCTTCCTCTTTGCCAATTTGAATGCCTTTTATTTCTTCGTGTTGCCTGATTGCTGAGGCTAGGACTTCTAGTACTCTGATGAATAGCAGTGGTGAGAGTTGACATCCCTGCCTTGTTCCTGATCTTCGAGTAAAGGCTCCCAGTGCTTCCCCATTGAGAATGATATTCCTGTGGGCTTTTCGTAGATGGCTTTTAAGATGCTGAGGCATGTTCCCTCTATCCCTACACTCTGAAGAGTTTTGATCAGGAATGGATGCTGTATTTTGCCAAATGCTTTCTCTGCATCTTTGAGAGGATCATACAGTTCTTGTTTTTTCTCCTGTTGATATGATCTATCACATTGATTGCTTTACGAGTGTTGAGCCAGCCTTGCATCCCAGGGATAAATCCCACTTGGTCAAGGTGAATAATCTTCTTAATGTACTGTTGGATCCTATTGGCTAGTATCTTGTTGAGAATTTTTGCATCCATGTTCATCAGGGATATTGGTCTGTAATTCTCCTCTTTGGTCAGGTCTTGGTCTGGTTTTGGAATTAAGGTGATGCTGGCCTCATAGAACAAGTTTGGAAGTATTCCATATCTTTCTATCTTTCTGAAAGCTGTAGTAGAATAGGTATGGTTTGTTCTTTAAACGTTTGATAGAATTCCCCTGGGAAGCCATGTGGCCCTGGACTTTTGTGTCTTGGGAGGTTTTTGAGGACTGCTTCAATTTGCATCCTGGTTATAGGCCTGCTCAGGCTTTCTATTTCTTCCTATTCCAGTTTTGGTAGTTTGTGATTTTTCAGAAATGCGTCCATTTCTTCTAGATTGCCTAATTTATTGGCTTACAGCTACTCATAATGTGTTTCTAAAATCGTTTGTATTTCCTTGGTGTTGGTGGTGATCTCTCCTTTCTCATTCATGATTTTATTAATTTGAGTCTTCTCTCTCTTCTTTTTAATAATATTCGCTAATGGTTTGTCTATCTTATTAATTCTTTCAAAGAACCAACTCCTGGTTTTATTGATCTGTTCCACAGTTCTGGTCTTGATTTCGTTGAGTTCCGCTCGAATCTTTATTAACTCTCTTCTTCTGCTGGGTATAGGATCTATTTGTTGCTTTTTCTCTAGCTCCTTTATGTGTAAGGTGAGCTTTTGTATTTGAGTTCTTTCCAGTTTTTGAATGGATGCTTGTATTGTGGTGTACTTCCCCAAGACTGCTTTTGCTGCATCCCAAAGATTTTGAACGGTTGTATCTTCATTCTCATTAGTTTCCATGAATCTTTTTAATTCTTCCTTAATTTCCTGGTTGACCCTTTCATCTTTTAGCAGGATGGTCCTTAACCTCCACGTGTTTGAGGTCCTTCCAAACTTCTTGTTGTGATTTAGTTCTAATTTCAAGGCATTATGGTCTGAGAATACACAGGGGATGATCCCAATCTTTTGGTATCTGTTCAGACCCAATTTGTGACCCAGTATATGGTCTATTCTGGAGAAAGTTCCATGTGCACTTGAGAAGAATGTGTATTCAGTTGAGTTTGGATGTAAAGTTCTGTAGATATCTGTGAAATCCATCTGGTCCAGTGTATAATTTAAAGCTCTTGTTTCATTGGAGATGTTGTGCTTTAAACATCTGTCACTTGCAGAATGCGCTGTGTTGAAGTCTCCCAATATTAGTGTATTTTTATCTAAGTATGTCTTAACTTTGGTTATTAATTGATTGATATACTCGGCAGCTCTCACATTTGGGGCATAAATATTGATGATTGTTAGGTCCTCTGGTTGGATGGATCCTTTAAGTATGATATAGTGTCCCTCTTCATCTCTCACTACAGTGTTTGGGGTAAATTTTAGTTTATCTGATATAAGGCTGTCTACCCCTGCTTTCTTTTGAGGACCATTTGAATGGTAAATGGTTCTCCAACCTTTTATTTTCAGGCTGTAGGTGTCCTTTTGTCTAAAATGAGTCTGTTGTAGACAGCAAATAGATGGGTCTTGCTTTTTTTTTATCCAGTCTGAAACTCTGTGCCTTTTGATGGGGTCATTAAGCCTGTTCACGTTCAGAGTTACTATTGACAGATATGAGTTTAGTGTCATCATGATATCTATTCAGTCCTTGTTTTTGTGGATTGTTCCACTGAACTTCTTCTTAAAGGGGAATTTTAAGAGTCCCCCTTAAATTTTCTTGCAGAGCTGGTTTGGAGGTCACATATTCTTTCAGTGCCTGCCTGTCTTGGAAGCTCTTTATCTCTCCTTCCATTTTGAGAAGGAGAGTGAGAGCCTTGCTTGATTAAGTATTCTTGGTTGCATGTTCTTCTCATTTAGGACCCTGAATATATCCTGCCAGCCCATTCTGGCCTTCCAGGTCTCTGTGGAGAGGTCTGCTGTTACCCTAATACTCCTCCCCATAAAAGTCAGGGATTTCTTGTCTCTTGCTGCTTTAAGGATCTTCTCTTTATCTTTGGAATTTGCAAGCTTCACTATTAAATGTCGAGGTGTTGAACGGGTTTTATTGATTTTAGGGGGGGAATCTCTCTATTTCCTGGATCTGAATGCCTGTTTCCCTTCCCAGATTAGGAAAGTTTTCAGCTATGATTTGTTCATATACATATTCTGGCCCTCTCTCCCTTTCGGCGCCCTCAGGAACCCCAATTAAAAGTAGGTTTTTCTTCCTCAGGCTGTCGTTTATTTCCCTTATTCTATCTTCATGGTCTTTTAATTGTCTCTTTTTTCCTCAGTTTCCCTCTTTGCCATCAACTTGTCCTCTCTGTCACTCACTCGTTCTTCCACCTCGTTAACCCTCATCGTTAGGACTTCTAGTTTGGATTGTATCTCATTCAATTGATTTTTAATTTCTGCCTGATTGGATCTAAATTCTGCAGTCATGAAGTCTCTTGAGTTGTTTATGCTTTTTTTCTAGAGCCACCAGTAGCTGTATAATAGTGTTTCTGAATTGGGTTTCTGACCTTGAATTGTAATCCAGATTTTGTAATTCTGTGGGAGAGAGGACTGTTTCTGATTCTTTCTTTTGAGGTGAGGTTTTCCTTCTAGTCATTTTGCTCAGTGCAGAGTGGCCAAAAGCAAGTTGTATTGGGAAACGGAGAAAAAGAGAGGAGAGAAAGAAGGAAAGAAAAAAAAGAAAAAGAAAAAAATGGGGTTGGGGGAAGCTAACAGAAAACAAAAAACAAAGGGGAGTATCGTCTGATTGTATATACTGTAAATCCCTTGTCTTCCCCTGGAACTTTCCAGCGCTGCTTGGTAAATAACTTGCTCTTCCCCTGTCCTGTCCTTCTAGCAGGTCTTCTGGGGGAGGGGCCTGCTGTGTTGATTCTCAGGTGTGAACACTCGGGGGAGCTGCTCAGCCCCGTGCCTGTTGCATGGCTCAGTGGGAGCTGTTTATCCGGTGAGGCCACTGTGAGGCTCAGTGGGGGTTGTTTGTCCTGTGAAGCCCCGGGAGGAACAGCAACAGTGGCTTTGGCCAACTCTCCAGCCCTGGAGTCAGCTCCTGCAGTACCTACCAAAGCAGCTGTCAGTCCGCAGGGGCCTGGATGCTCCGGGGCGGGGCAGCCGGCCTGCACAGCTTGGGACCGCCCGGTGGCAGGAGCGTCCTTGCTGTCCTGGGCCCTCCTGGCCTCTGCCTGTCCGGGGGGAGGCCGGATCCTGAGCTGTGTCCCCGGCGCCCTGTGCTCCTGGGTCTGCGCTGTTGGATTCCCGCTCTGGCCGCGCAGCCCCCTCCGCACGGAGCCTCTTCCTCTGCCTGAGCCCATCCGAGCTGCTCCCAGAGCGGTGCAGCCCCCTCTGCGCGGAGCCTCCGCCTCTGCCGCCTCGGAGCTGCTCCCGGGTCCAGCCGTGTGCGCGCTGCAGCCCTTTAGGGAGC
Organism: Vulpes lagopus; assembly: GCF_018345385.1. Taxonomy (NCBI): domain Eukaryota; kingdom Metazoa; phylum Chordata; class Mammalia; order Carnivora; family Canidae; genus Vulpes; species Vulpes lagopus. Next base: position 50,414,892 of record NC_054846.1, read on the forward strand.
TCCACCCGGGGTGTCGCGTGCTCTCCCCGGGGCGCAGGTGTCTGTTAGTGTCCCAGGGAGCCTGAGGGCATCCCCACCCTCCTGGGGTCCTGCTCTAACTCCCTGCGAGCACCTTTCCCTCGGGAAAGGTTGGTGAAGCTCCTGCTTCTCCAGGCGGGGCTCTCCTGTCCTGGGGACACTCGCCGTGGCCTTAGCCCGGCTCCTCGCGGGGCTCCTCCCCCTTGATGCCTTTTGTTTCTTTATTTCTTTTTTCCCCCTGTCTTCTACCTTGATAGAAGCACGAACTCTTCTCACTGTAGCATTCCAGCTGTTCTCTCTTAAAATCTCAGGCCGTATTCGTAGATTTTCAGGATGGTTTGAAGGTTATCTAGGTAATCTGGTGGGGACAAGTGACTTGGAGACCCTACTCTTCCGCCATCTTGCCGCCCCCCCCCCCAATACTAAGTTTCTATCCTCATCCAGGACAATCAAACCCCGAGGGTTCCATCATTTTATGACGCTATATTATTCCCATGGATGGAACTGACATTTTGTGATTTTAAGCTATGTATATCCTATTCCTGACTCCAACAACACAACTCCTGGAGGATTTCTGTCTTCATTGATACCCCTTTTAGATATAATCCAGATTTGATGTAATTATAGGACAACTACTTGATGACAAATGAAAAAAACTATATACATGCCAGTTAAAATAATAACTCAGGGGCCCTAAGTGGCTCAGCACTGGTGTGCATGTCTAGGCTTAGGTCATGATCCTGGGATCCTGGGATGGGGCTCCCTGCTCAGTGGAGAGTCTGCTTTTCCGTCTGACACTCCCCTGGTCAGGGTCTCTCTCACTCTCTCAAGTAAATACAGAAATATTTTATATAAAAATAATGATGACTCAGTACATTGCACCTTCTCTACAAGGAGATGTTGGCCTTCAGGAAGGGGCCTCAGAAATAGCATACAATTCTAACTCCCAAGATTTGATCGCTAGAGAGGGAGAGCCCTGGGGCAGGGAGAGTTCTTCTTCCACCCTTACGGGGTTGACTAGCATCAAGCATATCAGGAAACCCACTGTCATGCTTCAGATGGCCCACTCCCAGGGAAGCCCTCAGGTTGCTGGAGAGAGCAGCTGGTGACCACATCTGAGGTCCCTGCCATGGTCTAGTCTACCTTTTAGCTCACCTCTGCTCTGAATCCCAGCCCTGCCCCATCCCAGCTGGGTGGTCATAGGGCAGTTGCTCAGCCTCTCTGAGGCTTAGGTGCTCAGGTGAACAATGGGCATTGGGCCTTCCTTGGAGGGTTGTTGTGAGATGGATTAGTCAATGCATATTCCCCTAGGGCTCATGGATGGTACTTGGTAAATGTGAATTGTCCCTAGAGCTGCTCTCTAACATAAGTCTCCAGTTCTTTCTGCTTCTCACCCTGGTCTGGATATCTACTAATCTGGGCACATGTGCTGTGCCATGTCTGCCCCTCCTCTCCTGCTACTCTATCATTCCCCTCAGAGTGATGAGAAGGGACTCTCATAGCAGCTGCCAAGCTGTGTGGGCAAGCACCTGGCCCCGCTGGCAGGTATGACCATTCTTCTCTCTTCTGCCCCACAGGATTCTTAGTCTTGCTCTCCTTTTATGCCCTTCGCCACAACTCGAATGTCTGGCCAAACCCAGAGGTATGATGGCCTTGGGAGGATGGTATGGGGGAATCTCTGCATGCCAATGCTTCCTCCAGTTTCATTTCTGGGTGTGTTCTGAGGTTGAGAGGAAGGAGGAGCTAGACCACACCTATCCTGGCCCTGCGGTTCCTCTGCAGGTGTTTGACCCTTCCCGCTTTGCACTAGATGCCTCACGACACAGCCATGCTTTCCTGCCCTTCTCAGGAGGATCAAGGTGAGGCACTTGTACTAGGATGGGAGGAGGGGCTGTTTACTAGGGACATCCTGATGTTTGTCACTTCCTACATTTACATGGGTGTTGCAGATATGCCGTGACATGTTGATGTGCTGGGAAAGAGGTGTGTGTCTCTATACACGAAAGAAATTTGGTAATCACTGCAGGCTATGGAAACTTTGATTCATTGCTCACTCAATCTCCAGCCACAATTCAGTGTCAGTGACGATTCAATGGCTCAAGGATCCTTGAGATTTCTTCACTTTATGAGGATCAGTTTACAGAATTTGACATTGTCACATGTAGTTTTCAAGTGTTGTCAATGTCACGTCAGGATGGAATAAAAAGGTTTCTTTGCACACATTCTCAAATCAGCCTCTGTCCCCACTCAACCCCCACACTGCACCATTGCCTGCTGCATGTTTCCATCCTCAGGTGCCTGCACGTCTGAAATATTTAAGCCTACAAAGGAAAATATCCTGCAATCTCTTAAGGGCTTCAAAGGTATTCAACTTGTGAATACTTCAACTTGTGACTCTAGTATTTTTGCATCTATAAAAAAGAATTTTGGACTGCGTGGAAATAATCGTGAACACCTGATAGTTTTCTCCATTGTCAAATCATTACATATGATCTGGGCTCTACAGACCTGAATATTACACTTTGAGTCCAATCCTCCAAAGAGCAAGTATATGAAATGAGGACATTAAGTGGCTTTTGAGAGAAAATCCACTGTTTTGTATATGTACATGAGAGGTGGCATTTGAAAGTTTCCTGGCATGTAAAATAGAAAGCACACTTAAAATGGCTGTGCAGCTGCATGACTATTCTCCTGAGTGAAATCCTCCTGGCTGCTGAAATTGTCCTATAAATCATATATAGTAATTTCTGTAAACTTTTTAATAAGGTATTAGAAAAATGCATTTTAGCAAATATATGAATCTTCAATCCTTCTAAACTAAGTGAATGCACTCTCACAGAATAGGCTTTAAGCAAACTATTCTCCAGATATTGGCTCCAGGATTTGTTTCCTCCTGGGATTGATTCCTTCCTGCTAGACATTGCTGCAAGTCATGTGGCTGCCACAAGAGACAGGAGAGGGGTAGACAGCTCAATTCCTAGCTTAGAACTAATGGAGACTTCTGTTTATTCCTTTCTGCTTTCCTATTCAATTCAATAAACCTCATTCAATGTCTAAGACTAATTATTAAGCCAGACTCTGTGCCAAGCCTATGCTATGAGATGGGAAACTGCCCTTGTTTCAGGGAGTTCTGAATCAAGAACTGCATGCCTCTACTCAAAGGAGACATCAGGCATTCATTCTTTCTTGCCCTAACTCATTTGCTAATTGACCCCACAGTAGGAAGTTCCATGTTTCTGGCACTGTCCTGTACTGGTAAGTGACATGTCCTTGATTAAAATACCATGTGATTCAGGGTCCAGGAATGAAGAGGCACCGCCAATGGGCGGTGGGTTGTGTGTGGGGGCTGAGGGCAGACTGGGATTGCCCTTAGCCTTGGTCATTTGGAGACAGAGGTGGAGGGAGGGCATTATCTTGGATCTCTTCAGAGCACCAGTGGGTGCTGGGCTGGGAGACATAGCTGGATAGGTGCAGATGAGTGTGCCAACAACCCAGATAGGGCTTTGATGCCAGGCTGAGCCATGTGGACATGCTTTCCTATGATGGAAGACGTGGGAGTTTCTGAGTATGGGAGGGCGGTGAATCAGGAGAGGGACCAGAGGCAGGAGACAGAAAAGTTCAGGTGAAGTGGCAATGAGGGATGGTAGGCAGGGACACTTTTGCTATATAATTGGAAGGGGACAGCAGCCAGTTGAATGAGGGGCCGAGGGGGAGGTAGGAGTCTGGACCCAAACTAGAAGGCAGATGGTATAGCAGCTTGAGCATCCCTAAGGCTCTTCCCCTGCAGGAAGCATCCCTGTTGGCATTTTGACTTCCTTACTCAACTCCATCTTGTCATTTCTATGAGGTTCTGTGGGCCTTTCCCCCCCTCTCCAATTACGGTCAGGACCTGAAGTGTGGCCAAGCCCACCCCCTCTGGTGCCCTGGCCTGGCCTCCACATTGTGAAACCAGACATGGCTGGTGCAGAGAGCAAAGAACCTAATGATTAACCATTGTAGTGATCACTTGACTTGGCTCTGAGGCTCAAAGTGTTGACCCGCCTGTAACAGGGTTTCAGGCTTGCTGAGAGCAGAGGTAAGAGGAGGAGCTGATCCTGGAAGAGGACTTTTGTCGGAGGTCAAGGGGAGAGTGTTAACAAAGCAAGGCTTGGGGTAGAGATGTGCATGTGTCCTGAGGGAAGGGGATCAGGGCTGGGCCCATGCAGGCTGGCCCTGAAGGGACTGCTCCTGGCACGGGCTTTGAGGCCTCTCTCGTTTCCTTTTCCCTCCCTGACCCAGGAACTGCATCGGGCAGCACTTTGCCATGAACGAGTTGAAGGTGGTGGTGGCCCTGATCCTGTTCCGCTTTGAGCTGGCACCAGATCCCTTCAGGATCCCTGTCCCCACTCCAAGAATTGTGTTGATGTCCAAGAATGGGATCCACCTGTATCTCAGGAAGCTCCTCTAACCCTCGTGTGGAAAAGGATGACCCGCGAGGGCCTCCTGCCTGCCAATCTGTCTTCCTGTCAGTCTCTCCTGTCTGCTGGCTTCTGCTCACTTCCTGCTTCCTGTCTGCCCACCTGCCGGTCTTCCTGCTCTCCTGCTCTTGCACATGAGACTGTCTGTGCTTCACTGTCTCACCCTTTCCCAAGATTCCTTCTTGTTTGTCTGTTGCCTTTCTCGTACTGAGCTGTCGCCCTGACTGTCCACATAAATCATCATGGCTCTTGTTTTTCAGGCCATGTGCCCTCTCCCTGTCGTTGTTTCTTGTTGCCTGCCTCTCTGTCCTTATAATGTTTTCTCTTGCTGCTTTACCATATTACACAGACTTAGTTCCTTCAAAGAGCAAAAATTGATAATCTTGTGTTTTAGGAGATCAGGAATCTGAAATGAGTCTCACTGCGTCGCAACGAAGGCATGTAGATGCTCTAAGGCATTATGTCTTCTTTTGCATTTTCTACCTTCTCAGAATCTACTCTTAAGGCTATTCAGTGAGGGGACTAGACCTCCTCATTTCTCATGGAAATATCCTTTTCTTCAGTTCAACTGAGTCAGATGTTAACCATACCTGTCAAATTCTTAGTGCAACATCTAGACTTTTAATTAAACAAGGGTACTCCAGCCAATCCAAGTGCACCTGTAAAGCTAGACATGTCAGTTGCCCATTTGTCCACTTGGCATTCACACATTCCCTTACACCATACTTCGTCTCTAACTAAGTAAAATAAAGTCATGCTTCCACCAACTCAGCTCCGTATGATTCAAACTGTGAGGTCCCTTTTCCCCAAAAACAAAGCCTAAGTTTTTGGAAGGTTTTCTCTCTTCTCCCCAAAATGCTGTAACCTATATGCTATGGCACAGAGTTTACTATTAGTATTACGTGTTACATTTGACGTGCAGGTTATAAGGAAGGAAGGAAAAATCTGAGCCACATACCTACACATGCATAATCATACTCGTAACAAGTAGAGGGAAAATGCTAGAAAGCATTACACTCCTTATTTCTCTAACTTGTGACATAGCCATCGTTAGCATTTATAACACACGTCTTCATTATCCATTTCAGAGTTTCTTTGCCCTCTGAAAGCACCTCAGCCAGTTTTGGTTTGTTTTTGTTTTTGTTATGTTTTGTTCTTTGTGTTGTGCAATGACCCAAACCTTTACTCTTGAAGGTTCTGGGACATTACCAGTCTTTCCTCACCTGGCCTGTGGCATTATTCTCTAAATGACACGGCATGTGCAGTGAAACGCCGGGACACCTGCACCCTGATGTTTATAGCAGCAATGTCCACAATAGCCAAACTGTGGAAAGAGCCTCGGTGTCCATCAAAAGATGAATGGATAAAGAAGATGTGGTTTATGTATACAATGGAATTCACTCAGCCATTAGAAACGACAAATACCCACCATTTGCTTCGACGTGGATGGAACTGGAGGGTATTATGCTGAGTGAAATAAGTCAATCGGAGGACAAACATTATATGGTCTCATTCATTTGGGAATATAAAAAATAGTGAAAGGGAATAAAGGGAAATGAGAAAAAAATGAGTGGGAAATATCAGAAAGGGAGACAGAACATGAGAGACTCCTAACTCTGGGAAACGAACTCGGGGTGGTAGAAAGGGAGGTGGGCAGGGGGTGAGGGGGACTGGATGATGGGCACTGAGGGGGGCTCTTGATGGAATGAGCACTGGGTGTTATTATATATGTTGGCAAATTGAACACCAATAAAAAATAAATTTATAAAAAATAAAAAATAAATTAATAAAAAAATTTTTAAAAATGATGTGGCATTGTAGTTCTAAGAGATGCTCTATGTACTTCCTACACTGCTAATAACTCTTGTTTTTCTTGCATTTGTTTCCTAGGAAACTGCCAATTTCCCCGTTGGCAATCATGATCAGCCTAGTATAGTAACTCCTGATGAATCATACCCATGAGTAGCCCAGTGCAGCCTGCCATTATATTCATGTAGTCATTCTTGTGTCTCCTGATGGAAGCACTTTTGCCTTTGAAAGTAAGACCAGTAGCACTAAGGACCATAAGGTTGCAGTGAAAATTCCCTCAAGTTTTGCTAATCTGATCACTAGGGATAATCATGAGTGTTGCCATTCCCATTTCCATCCCTGAATCCTGGATGGGTGAATCCTGGCTATGGAAGAAACAGCACCATATATTGTACATTGATTTAAAGCATATACAGCATCCTGGAGAGCCTTCCTTCAACCCTGTAAGTTATTGCCACCTCGCTGCTGGCATATACCCAAACCTACACTGAGGTTATTTCTCTGGATCTGGAATGCATAACTATAATGGATATGCCATCTCCAACTGGCTAAAAAGACTCTGTAGCATAGAGGGGTTTGATGGCATCGGCTCCATGGGTATCTTCCCATATGTCCCTATTCCAATGGTCAGGCTCCCATTTTTCAGTGTCCTCATTGTAAGGATGACAGGCTGTACCTTATGGAATTCACTTTCCTGATAGTACATACACAGGCAGGGTAATCCTGGGTTTCGTTTAATAAATCTGAGCCCTACCTAAAGCCTGTGGCTATATGTCAGGATGATCTTCAATGCAGATGTTGATGCTCAGGTCACTTATTGTCCTTTTTAAAGATTTTATTCATTTATTCATGAGAGATACATAGAGAAAGAGGCAGAGACATAGGCAGAGGGAGAGGAAAGCTTCTCACAGGGAGCTTGATGTGGGATGCCATACCTGAACTAGGATCACGACCTGAACCGAAGGTAGACTCCACCACTGAGCCACCCAGTCGTCCCTTGGGTCAGTTATTTCTTTTTTGGTCAGAGAATTTTAATCCTCCACATTACTCTTTCCTTTCCCCACTCTCTCCAGTACAACAGGGATATCCAGTCAACCTTCTTAAGCTCCTTAGATTGACTAAAATGTTTTAAGGCATCAAAGACATACTGACCAGAACCTTCCCTTTAACAAGTCTCTGATTACCAGTATCACTGGTGATGTCCTGTGTATTGCAGCATCAGGCCCTGGGCTACCATTGTCCTCTTTACCTTTGGGAGTTGGAGTCATCAGTGTCTTTCCAACTAATCCTCTTGAAGCACCAATTCAAGAAATCCAGAGTCAATTCAGGGAAATCATTAGGAAACTGTTTCTCATAGAACCATTCCTGGTAACAATATTTATCTTAGTCAGAGTTCTACCAGAAAAAGAAAACCATTAGAAAAGAAGCTTCCCTGGGGTCAAGGAAAAAAAAGAAAGGAACAACCTGAGAGACCCAGAAGTACAATGTATTTGAGCTCCAATTTCTGACCACCCAGTAGCTTTCTTATGTTCTCCCTGTGTTCTTACTGAGCAGCTTAAGTAAGAAAGGGGACTAGGGGACCAGAAAGTGCTCATTCCAAGTTGATGGGATGCCTGACTGAGGGAGGTCACAGCCAGGAAGGAAAGGGCAGGGAAGGGCCATGCTCAGGCAGCACCAATGGTCTGGGAAGTGTCGGGCAAGGAAGGTCAGTGCCCACTCTGCAATTCATGGGAGGAAGAAATTAAACACACTTGGTGTCATGGGATTTGTAGAGGAAAGATGATCAGGTCATGCACAGCCTGGGAAGTTCCCAGAGGAGGCTTGCAGATAAATAGAACATGCATGGACCTCAGCTCCCCAAGCTCGTCGCAAGCCCCAGTACTCCTTCCCACATGGTGCCTGAAATCTTTGCTCTCAGGAAGCCCTACCCAATCCTAGAATGCTGACACCCTCAGCTGTACCAAAATTTAGAGAAGTCAGGCTCACAGATGTTCAGGAAGCCGGGGAACAGTCCAAACCAGAGTGGGTGGGCATAAGGGAACTGGCGGCCCAGGACCCAGCTTTGTCCATGCTCCCTGTCTACTGCCTCAGAAATGTGAGTGAATGCCAGGCCCCTCCGGAGCCCGCTGTATCAGCCAGGCCCTAAGTCTCTGGGCCCGGGATAGAAGGGGCTACCCAGATAGATCCTCGCAAAGTCCTCCTCTCCTCTTCCAGCCCGTCCTAGACAGTCATGGTCTTAGTCTCCTGTCCAGTCCCAGAGCTACCAATCTAAGCCCAAGCCACCCTCTTCTTGCACCTACGTGAGCTCGATAACCTGCTTCTACAGGCTCCTGTCATCAACCCTCAATCTATCCTGCCCTCACAGAGATATGTCTATCCTGTAAAGCTGTTTTCCAGAGAGAGAGAGAGAGAGAGAGAGAGAGAGAGAACATCAGCTTGCCGTGCAATGTAAAAATATGCTCAGTTGGGCCCCTGTTATGTCATTGGACGGTTTTGAGGACCTTCTATATGCAGGACATTGTCTAGATGTATCAGGTCATGAGACAGACCTGATCCTACCCTTTATTCTATGGGGAAGATCAATACAACTAAACAATTAAGAAACATGAACGTGAACATCTTGTGGCCCATTAATGGTACCAAGAAGCATCCAGGAATAAAAATACCTATTTCCCTTTAAAATGAGGCAACTCAAACTGAACCTATCTCTCTGAGATGGTGGTCAATGGGCCCAATGTGATCCTGTTTCTCTCCTCCATTTGTTTGTCAATCAGTAAGACTGCACCGGGTGCCACAAATCGGCACAGCCCCATGTCACATGCTTTAGATGCATAAGGGTACAGGTTGCCCAGTTAGAACCTTCAACGGCTCTTTGGTTGGGCTGTCTGGATACCAGATGAATGGGAAAGATGTTGACTGATTAATCAATGTTGACCATGCCAGTTGGAGAGGATGTGGAGGAAGGGGAACCCTCTTGCACTGTTGGTGGGAATGTGAACTGGTGCAGCCACTCTGGAATTATGTGTGGAGGTTCCTCAAAAAGTTGAAAATAGATCTGCCCTACGACCCACAATTGCACTGCTGGGGATTTACCCCAAAGATACAGATGCAGTGAAATGCCAGAACACCTGCACCCCGATGCTTATAGCAGCCGTGTCCAGTATAGCCAAACTGTGGAAGGAGCCTTGGTGTCCATCGAAGGATGAATAGATCAAGAAGATGTGGTCTATGTATACAATGGAAAATTAGCCATTAAAAATGACAAATACCCACCATTTGCTTCGACGTGGATGAAACTGGAGGGTATTATGTAGAGTGAAATAAGCCAATCAGAGAACAACAAACATTATATGGTCTCATTCATTTGGGGAATATAAAAATTAATGAAACAGAATAAAGGAAAAGGAGAGGAAAGAGTGAATATATCAGTGAGGTTGGCAAAATATGAGAGACTCCTAACTCCGGGAAATGAACAAGGGGTAGTGGAAAGTGGGTGGGTGGGGGGTTGGGGTGACTGGGTGATGGGCACTAGGGGGGCACTTGGAAGGATGAGCACTGGGTGTTATGCTATATGTTAGCAAATTGAACTCCAAAAAAAAAAAAGAAAGAAAGAAAAAAAAGAGAAAGAAATAGCCTCCTGGCCTCAGGAAAAAAAAAAATGTTGACCATGCAGGCACAACTTAGTAGGACTTAAGCTCAGACTCTACAGACAGTTCTGCATTCTGCTTTCATCACTTCATTGTAAGCTCTACTCACATCATACAAAATTTCAATGACTGTGAAATCTAGCTACATGGTAGGCTCCACACTGGCTCACAAAAAATGCCCTGCATCGTGAGGCTTGCATTTATGCTGATATGTGGGATTCATCCCAAAGCATGCTTCTGCACCACGGAATCAGTGGATCAAACAGAGGAAACATAAAATACCCCGCAACTATGGGAGATAGCATGTGTGCATTGGAGCCTGATTTTGAGCAAATGGTTCACAGTAATGCCTCTGGGGCCAAACCGCCTGAGTCTGAATGCTGTCTCCACCTCTTGCCAGTAGAGTGGCCCTGGGCAAGCAGCTAAGCACTTTCTGCTTTGCTTTTGCCACTTAGAATACAGGTTTCTTTGTTTTTTATTTGACATTTTTTACTTTAAATTGTTGTTAGTTAACATCTAGTGTATATGTTTTCCAGAGTACAATTTAGTGATTTATCAATTACATTAACACCCAGTCCTCATTACATCAAGTGCACCTTCTTCATGCCCATCACCCAATATTCCCATCCTCACACACCTCCCCTCCAGGTACCCTCTGTTTGTTTCCTATAGTTAGGCTCTTAAGGTTTGCCTCCCTCTTTGTTTTTATCTTCTTTTATTTTCCTTCCCTTCCCTATGCTCATCTGTTTTGTTTCTTAACAAAAAACATATATATGAGTGAAATCACATTTTTTTTTAATCTTTCTCTGACTGACACATTTCACTTAGCATAATGCCCACTAGTTCCATCCATTTCGTTACAAAGGACAAGACTTCATTCTTTTGGATGGATGAGTAATATTCCATTGTGTGAATTTATATACCACTTCTTTATGTATGTGTCAATGGACATCTGGACTCTTTGTATATTTTGGTGATTGTGGACATTGTTGCTATAAACATTGGAATGAATGCATGTGCCCCTTCAAATCACTGTGCTGGTTTCCTTTGTGTAAAAACCTAGTAGTGCAATTGCTGAATTGTAGGTAGCTCCATTTTCACTTTCTGAGGAACTTCTATACCGTTTCCACAGCGGCTGCACCAGTTTGCATTCCCACCAACAGTGTGAAACAGTGAGCCTCTTTCTACATCCTCACCAGCATCTATTGTTTTCTGAGTTGTTAATTTGAGCCATTCTGACTGGTTCAAGGTGGTTTTGACTTGTGTTTCCCTGATGCCGAGTGATGTTGAGCATTTTTTCATGGTCTGTTGGTCATTTGTATGTCTTCTTTGGAGAAATGTCTGCTCGTGCCTTCTGCCTCTTCCTTGACCTGATTTTTTGTTTTTAGGGTATTGAGTCTGATATGTCTTTTTTTAACTTTTATTTGCCAGAAAAAAACATAATGTGGTTTTTTAAAAATAGATTTTGGATAGTAGCCCTTTATCTGATAAGACATAAGCTAATACCTTCTCTCATTCCATCAGATGCCTTTTAGTTTTGTTGATCATGTCCTGTACTGTGCAGAAGCTTTCTGATCTTGATGAGGTCCCAATAGATAGTTGCATCTGGAGACATGTCTAAAAAGAGGTACCTGTGTCTGAGGTCCAAAGGGTTGCTGCCTGTTTTCTCTTCTAGGAATTTGTGGTTCCATGTCTTCCATTTAAGTCTTTCAACCATTTTGAATTTCTTTCTCTGTATGGTGTAAGAAAGTGGTCCAGTTTCTTTCTTCTGCATGTCACTGTCCAGTTATGCCAACACCATGGATAACTGGTATAATATCTTTGTTGAAGAGATTGTCTCTTTCCCACTGATGTTCTTTCCTGCTTTGTCAAAGATTAGTTGGCCATATTGTGTGGGTTCATTTCTGGGTTCTTTATTCTGTTCCATTGGCCTCTGTGTCTGCTTTTGTGCCATGTCCTCTCCTGTTGATGATTATAGCTTTGTAATACAGCTTGAAGTCTGGGATTGTGATGCCCCCTGCTTTGCTCTCTTTTTCAACATTACCTTGGCCTTTTCTGATTCGATATAAATTTTAGTGTTGTTTTTTCTAGCTATGTGAAAATTTCTGGTGGTATTTTTATAGAGATTGTGCTCTTCTTCAATTTCTTTCATAAGTGTTCTATAATTTTCAACACGGACCTTTTACCTCTTTGGTTAGGTTTATTCCTAGGGATCTTACAATTTTTGGTGCAATTGTAAATGGGATCAATTCCTTGATTTCTCTTCCTGCAGCTTCATTATTGGTGTATAGAAACGCAACTGATTTCTGTATGTTGATTTTATATCTTGCAACTTTGCCGAATTCATGTACAAGTTCTCATAATTTTTTGGTGGAGAGCATCATGTCATCTACAAAGAGTAAAAGTTTCACTTCTTCCTTACCGATGTGGATGCCTTTTATTTCTTTTTATTGTCTGATGCCCGAGGCCAGGAATTCCCGTATTATATTGAACAATAGTGGTGAGAGTCAACATCCCTGCATGTTCCTGACCTTTGGGGAAAAGCTCTCAGTTTTTCCCCATTGAGGATGATATTAGTTGTGGGTCTTTGGTATATGGCCTTTATGATGTTGAGCTATGTTCCTTCTATCCATGTTTTTGTCAAATACTTTTTCTGCATCCGTTGAGAGGATTATATGGTTCTTATCCTTTCTTTAATTAATGTGGTGTATCACGTTGATTGATCCGTGGATATTGAACCACCCTGGAGTCCAGGAATAAAACCGACTGGATCATGTCAATAATTCTTTTAATGTACTGTTAATTTGATTTGCTAGTAACTTGTTGAGAATTTTTGTAGTTGTGTTCGTCAGGGATAGTGGTCTTGTAATTCTCCTTTCTATTGGGTCTTTGTCTGGCTTTGGAATCAAAGTAATGTTGGCCTCAGAGGATGGGTTGGAAATTTTCCTTCTGTTTCTGTTTTATGGAACAGTTTCAGAAGAATAGGTGTTCCCTCTACTTTACATGTTGGTAGAATTGCCCTGGGAAGCTCTCTGGCCACGAGCGCTTGTGTATTGGAAGATTTTTGATTACTGGTTCAATTTCTTCACTGGTTATGGGTCTGTTCAAATTATCTGTTTCTTCCTCTTTCGGTTGTGGTAATTTATATGTATATGTGCTAGTATGCTTCTAGTCATTTATCTATTTCTTCCACATTGCCCAAATTGCTGGCATAGAGTTGCTCATAATCTTCCCTGATAAATGTATTCCTGTGGTATTGGTTAGCATCTCTCTTCTTTCATTTGTGATTTTATTTATCCAGGTCCTTTCTCTTTTCTGTTTGTTAGGTCTGGGTAGCAGTTCATCAGTTTTGTTAATTCTTTAAAAGAACCAGTTCCCAGTTTCATTGATCTGTCCTACTGTGTTTTTAAAAAAATATTTCTGTATCATTTATTTCTGCTTTAATCTGTATCATTTCCCTTCTTCTGCTGCTTTTGGGCTTTATTTGCTGTTTATTCTGCAACTCCTTTGGGTATAAGGTTAATTGTGTATTTGAGACACTTTTTGTTTCTCAAGGAAGGCCTGGGTTGCTATATACTTCCCCTCTTATGACCACCTTCACTGCATCCCAAAGTTTTGGACTGTCGTTGTTTTCATTTTCAAATGAAAACTGGAGGGTATTATGCTGAGTGAAATAAGTGAATCGGAGAAGGACAAACATTATATGGTCTCATTCATTTTGGAAATATAAAAAATAGTGAAAGGGAATAAAGGGGAAAAAAGAGAAAATGAGTGAAAATATCAGTGAAGGAGACAGAACATGAGAGACACCTATCCCTGGGAAATGAATAAGTTGTAGTGGAAGGGAGGTGGGCAGGGAGTTGTGGTGACTAGGTGATTGGCACTGAAAGGGGCACTCTGTAGGATGAGCCCTGGGTGTTATGTTATATGTTGGCAAATTGAACTGCAATAAAAAAAATTTTTAATGCTAATGATGGCCATGTCACATGTTATAGAAATAAGGAGTGTAATGCTTTCTAGCATTTTCCCTTACTTGTTATGAGTATAATTATGCATGTGTAGGTATGTGGGTCTGATTTTTTCCTTCCTTGTCTTATAACCTGCACATCAAATGTAACATGAAAAACTAGTAGTTAACTTTTTGTCATAGCATTTAGGTTACAGCATTTTGGGGAGAAGAGAGAAGACCTTCCAAAAACGGGCTTTGTTTTTGGGGAAAAGGGACTACACAGGTTCAGTCATAGGCAGCTGAGTTGGTAGAGCATGACTTTATTTTACTTGGTTAGAGACAAAGTATGGTGTAAGGGAAAGTGTGAATGCCAAGTGGACAAAAGGGCGACTGACATGTCTCGCTTTACAGGTGTACTTGGATTGGCTGGAGTACCCTTGTTCAATTAAACAAAAGTCTAGATGTTGCACTAAAAATTTGACAGGTATAGTTAACATCTGACTCAGCTGAATTGAAGATAAGGATATTTCCATGAGAAATCAGGAGGCCTAGTCCCCTCATTGAATAGCCTTAAGAGTGGATTCTGAGAAGGTGGAAAATACAAGAGAAGAGATTATCCCTTAGATTATCTACATGCCTTTGTTGCGACCCAGTGAGACTCATTTCAGATTTATGACTCCTAAAACACAAGATTATCCATTTGTGCTCTTTGAAAGAACTAAGTTTGTGTAATACAGTAAAGCAGTAAGAGAAAACATTATAGGGACAGAGGAGCAGCAGCCAGAAACAACGACAGGGAGAGAGGACACACTTTCAGAGCCTGAAAAATAATCAGCCATGATGATTTATGTGGACAGTCAAGCGACAGCTCCTTAGGAGAAAGGCAACAGACAAACAAGAAGGAATCATGGAAAAGGGTGAGACACAGAAACACAATCTCATGTGCAAGAGCAGGAGAGCAGGAGAGCAGGAAGGCTGGCAGGTGAGCAGAGGAAAGCAGGAAGTGAGCAGAAGCCAGCAGACAGGAGAGACTGACAGGAAGACAGAATGGCAGGCAGGAGGCCCTCGGGGCTCATCCTTGTCCCCACAAGGGTTAGAGGAGCTTCCTGAGATGCAGGTAGATCCCATTCTTGGACATCAACACAATCCTTGGAGTAGGAACAGGGATCCTGAAGGGATCTGGTGCCAGCTCAAAGTGGAGCAGGGCCAGGGCCACTGCCAACTTCAACTCGTTCACGGCAAAGTGCTGCCCGATGCAGTTCCTGGACCAGGGAGGGAAAAGGAAACGACGAGTGGCCTCAAAGCCCCTGCCAGGAACAGTCCATTCAGGGCCAGCCTGCATGGGCCCAGCCCTGATCCCCTTCCCTGGACACATGCACATCTCTACCCCAAGCCTTGCTTTGTTAACACTCTCCCCTTGACCTCTGACAAAAGCCTACACTCCTCCGGGACCAGTTCCTCCTTTTACCTCTGCTCTCAGCAGGCCTGAAACCCTGTTACAGGCGGGTCAACACTTTGAGCCTCAGAGCCAAGTCAAGTGATCACTACAACATTAATCATTAGGTTCTTTGCTCTCTGAATCAGCCATTTCTAGTTTCACAATGTGGAGGCCAGGCCAGGGCACCAGAGGGGGTGGGCTGGACCACACTTCAGATCCTAACCATATCCCGCGGGCACACAGGGATCCAGATCCTCATAGAAATGACAAGATAGAGTTGGGTAAGGAAGTCAGGATGCCAACAGGGAAGCTCCCTGCAGGGGTAGAGCCTTAGGGATGCTCAAGCTGCTGCACCATCTGCCTCCCAGTTTGGGTCCAGACTCCTACCTCCCCATCAGCCCCTCATTCAACCAGCTGCTGTTGCCTTCCAATTCTAGTGCAGAAGTGTCCTGCCTATCATCCTTCAGCTGCTGCTCACCTGGACTTTTCTGTCTCCTGCCTCTGATCCCTCTCCTGATACCCCACCCTCCTATACTCAGAAGCCCCCATGTCCTCCATCACAGGTAAGCATGCCCATAGGGCTCAGCGAGCATCAAAGCCCTCTCTGGGTTGTTGGCACATTCACCTGTCACCTATCCAGTTCTGTCTCCCAGCCCAGAACCTGTTGAGGATATCCAAGAGAATGCCCTCTCTCCACCTCTGCCCGCCAAATGCGCAAGGCTAAGGGCAATGCCACTCTGTCTTCAGCCCCCCACACACACACAACCCACCCCCCATTGGCTGTGCCTCTTCATTCCTGGACCCTGAATGACATGGTATTTTATTCAAGGACACGTCACTTTCCAGTACAGGACAGTGCCAGAAACACGGAACGTCCTGCTGTAGGGTCAATTAGTAAATGAGTGTGGACAAGAAAGAATGAATGGATGATGTCTCTTTTGAGTAGAGGCATTTATTTCTTGGCTGAGAACTCCTGGAGGCCAGGGCAGTTTCCCATCTCATAGCACAGGCTTGGCACAGAGTCCGGCTTAATAATTATTCGTAGATATTGAATGAGGTTTACCGAATTGAATAGGAAAGCAGAAAGGAATAAACAGAAGTCTCCATTAGTTCTGAGCTAGGAATTGAGCTGTCTACCCCTCTCCTATCTCTAGTGACAACCACATGACTTGCACCAATGTCTAGGAGGAAGGAGGTAATCCCAGGAGGAAACCAAATCCTGGCCCAGTATCTGGAGAATAGTTTGCTTAAAGCCTATTCTGGAGAGTAGATTCACTTAGTTCAGAAGGACTGAAGATTCATATATTTGCTAAAATGCATTTTTCTAATAACTACTTAAAAAGTTTACAGAAGTTACTATATATGATTTATAGGACAATTTCAGCAGCCCAGGAGGATTTCACTCAGGAGAATAGTCATGCAGCTGAACAGCCATTTCAAGTGTCCTTTATATTTCATATGCCATGAACTTTCAAATGCCACTTGTCATATACATATACATAACCGTGGATTTTCTCTCAAAAGCCATTTAATATACTCATTTTATATACTTGCTTATTGGATAATTGGACTCAAAGTGTAATATTCAGGTATGTAGAGCCCAGTATGTACTGATTTCACAACAGAGAAAACTGTCAATTATTCATGATCATTTCCATGCAGTCCAAAATTCTTTTGAATAGAAGCAAAAATACTGGAGACACAAGTTGAATACTTCTGAGGCCCTTAAGAGATCGCAGGATATTTTCCTCTGTAGGCTTAAATATCTCAGACGTGAGGCAGCTGAGGATGGAAACACATGCACCTAGGCATCAGTGCAGTGTGAGGGTTGAGTGGGGAGAGGGGCTGGTTTGAGAATGTGTACAAAAGAAATATTTTTATTATACCCTGATTTGACTTTGACAACACTTGAAAACTACATGTGACAATGTCCAGTACTAAAGTCACTCTCATAAAGTGAAGAAATCACAAGAATGCCTCGAGCCATTGAATAGCTATTGACACTGAACTGTGGCTGGAGACGAGTGAGACAAATGGGTCAAAGTTTCCATAGCCTGCAGTGATTACCAAATTTCTTTCGTGCATAGAGACACACACCTCTTTCCCAGCACACCAACATGTCAGGGCATATCTGCAACACCCATGTAAATGTAGGAAGCAACAAACAACAGGAATGTTCCTAGTAAACAGCCCTCTCCTCCCATCCCAGTACAAGTGCCTCAACTTTATCCTCCTGAGAAGGGCAGGAAAGTATGGCTGTGTCGAGAGGCATCTGGTGCAAAGCAGGAAGGGTCAAACACCTGTACAGCAACACCAGGTTCAGGATAGGTATGGCCAGCTCCTTCTTCCTCTCAACCTCATGACACACCCAGAAATGGAATGAGAGGAAGGATTGGCATGCAGAGATTCCCCATACCATCCTCCCAAGGCCATTGTACCTCTGGGTTTGGCCACACATTCGGGTTGTGGTAAAGGGCATAAAAGGAGAGCGAGACTAAGAATCCTGTGGGGCATAAGAGAGAAGAATGGTCATACCTGCCTGCGGGGCCAGGTGCTAGCTCACACAGCTTGGCAGCTGCTATGAGAGTCACTTCTCATCACTCTGAGGGAGGTAGCAGGAGAGGTGAGGCAGACATGGCACAGCACATGTGCCCAGATTAGCAGACCCAGACCAGGGTCAGAAGCCGAAAAAACTGGAGGCATATGTTAGAGAGCAGCTCAAGGGACAACTCACATTTACCAAGTACCATCCATGAGCCCTTGGGGAATATGCATTGACTAATCCATCTCACAACAACCCTCCAAGGAAGGCCCAATGCCCATTGTTCACCTGAGCACCTAAGCCTCAGAGAGGCTGAGCAACTTGCCTATGACCACCCAGTTGGGATGTGGCAGGGCTGAGATTCAGAGCAGAGGTGAGCTAAAAGGTAGACTAGACCATTCAAGGACCTCAGATGTGGTCACCAGCTGCTCTCTCCATCAACCTGAGGGCTCCCTGGGAGTGGGCCATCTGAAGAATGAGAGTGGGTTTCCTGATATGTTTGATGTACTCAACCCCGTAAGGGTGAAAGAAGAACTCTCCCTGCCCCAGAGCTCTCCCTCTCTAGCTATCAAATCTTGGGAATTAGAATTGTATGCTATTTCTGAGCCTCTTCCTGAAGCCAACATCTCCTTGTAGAGAAGGTGCAATGTACTGGGTCATCATTACTTTTATACAAAATGTTTTTGTATTTACTTGAGAAAGTGAGAGATCGCATGACCAGGGGAGTGGCAGAGGGAAAAGCAGATTCTCCTCTGAGCAGGGGGCCCCATCCCAGGATCCCAGGATCATGACCTAAACCAAGACATGCACACCAGTGCTGAGCCACTTAGGGCCCCTGAGTCATTATTTTAACTGGCAGGTATATAGTTTTACCTATATTGCAGTTGTCAACAAGGAGTTATCTTATCATTACATCAAATCTGGATGATATCCAAAAGGAGTATCAATAAAGACAGAAATCCTGCAGGAGTTGTGTTCTTGGAGTTGGGAATAGGAGTATATAGCTTAAAATTACAAAATGTCAGTGCCATCGATGGGAATAATATAGCATCATAAATGATGGAACCCTTGGGGTTTGAATGTTTGTCGTGGATAAGGAGAGAACTTAGGAATGTCTATTCCTTCGACATCTAAGAATCGAGACACATATTCATGTTATGTGGAGAATGAACAGATAGAGAATATTCTCACTAGGTACAAAGGGGAACTCCCATTTATTTTATTTTATAAAATAAAATTTATTTTATTTTTTTTGAATCTCAAAAGACAACTTTATCCAGATAAGAAGTTTTCGAACAGAACAGTTAGTTGGCAGTTATTAAAATACACTCTTTGTCCAGTGCTTCCAAATGAGACACCATCAACTGGGGAAACGCTGGCTGGGGCCTGAGCCAGCCCCACAGGTCCGCACCTCCACCCCCAGCTGCTCCACAGAGACCTCCCAAGTTGGAGTCGTCACAGCCCCCCGGCACGGGGGAGCAGGCTGGGTCTGTGCATTCCGGGGGTCCCTTGGGCAGGCTGTTTTAGGGGCTAGCACAGTGCCCAGGGTGAAAGGACAGCCAGCAGGTAAACCTGTAGGGTGGGGGTCCTCAGATGTCACGAAGGTCCCACTTTCCGGTCCAAGCGAGGTATTCAGGGCCTGGCCCTCTCTGAGGGCAGCAGGACCTCCTGGGTGGGCCAAGAACCAGCATACTCACGGAAGAACCTCCCAGGATGGGACCATATGCCAGCACCCCAACAGGGGCTTCTGTGGGGACCAGGTCCCAAGGGCCTATCATGAGCTCACGTCCTCAGGACGCACATTTTATTTTATCTTTTTAATGAAGCTCTACTTGCCAACATATGACACCCACTGCTCCTCCTGTCAAGTGCCCTCCTCAGTGCCTGAAACTCAGTCACCCCATCCCCTTGCCCACTTCGCCTTCCACTACCCCTTGTTTGTTTCCCAGAGTTAGGAGTCTCTCATATTTTCTCTCCCTTTCTAATTCTTCCCTCTTATTTTCCTTCCATCTTCTATAATCCCTTTCACTATTTCTTTTCTTTAATAATAACTTTATTTTTTATTGGTGTTCAATTTGCCAACATACAGAAAAACACCCAGTGCTCATCCCGTCAAGTGCCCACCTCAGTGCCCGCCACCCAGTCACCCCCACCCCCCGCCCTCCTCCCCTTCCACCACCCCTAGATCGTTTCCCAGAGTTAAGAGTCTTTATGTTCTGTCTCCCTTTCTGATATTTCCCACACATTTCTTCTCCCTTCCCTTATATTCCCTTTCACTATTATTTATATTCCCCAAATGAATGAGAACATATAATGTTTGTCCTTCTCCGATTGACTTCCTGCACTCAGCATAATACCCTCCAGTTCCATCCACGTTGAAGCAAATGGTGGGTATTTGTCATTTCTAATGGCTGAGTAATATTCCATTGTATACATAAACCACATCTTCTTTATCCATTCATCTTTCGATAGACACCGAGGCTCCTTCCACAGTTTGGCTATTGTGGACATTGCTGCTAGAAACATGCAGGTGTCCCGGCATTTCATTGCATCTGTATCTTTGGGGTAAATCCCCAACAGTGCAATTGCTGGGTCATAGGGCAGGTCTATTTTTAACTCTTTGAGGAACCTCCACACAGTTCCAGAGTGGCTGCGCCAGTTCACATTCCCACCAACAGTGTAAGAGGCTTCCCTTTTCTCCGCATCACCTCCAACATTTGTGGTTTCCTGCCTTGTTAATTTTCCCCATTCTCACTGGTGTGAGGTGGGATCTGATTGTGGTTTTGATTTGTATTTCCCTGATGGCAAGTGATGCAGAGCATTTTCTCATGTGTATGTTGGCCATGTCTATGTCTTCCTCTGTGAGATTTCTCTTCATGTCTTTTGCCTATTTCATGATTGGATAGTTTCTTTGCTGTTGAGTTTAAGAAGTTCTTTATAGATCTTGGAAACTAGCCCTTTATCTGATACGTCATTTGCAAATATCTTCTCCCATTCTGTAGGTTGTCTTTTAGTTTTGTTGACTGTATCCTTTGCTGTGCAGAAGCTTCTTATCTTGATGAAGTCCCAATAGTTCATTTTTGCTTTTGTTTCTTTTGCCTTTGTGGATGTATCTTGCAAGAAGTTACTGTGGCCGAGTTCAAAAAGGGTGTTGCCTGTGTTCTCCTCTAGGATTTTGATGGAATCTTATCTCACATTTAGATCTTTCATCCATTTTGAGTTTATCTTTGTGTATGGTGAAAGAGAGTGGTCTAGTTTCATTCTTCTGCATGTGGATGTCCAATTTTCCCAGCACCATTTATTGAAGAGACTGTCTTTCTTCCAATGTATATCCATCACGTTAACAACTCTTTCTATGGTTATAGCTGACTTCAATGTCACTGATTCCAAGAAACACATTTCAAACTCGATCCTTGTCTCAAGACCACTCAACATCTGGCTATCACTTAAAGTGTTTCAGCATTGTCTCCTTGTATCCCACAACACCTGGTGCTCCTCATGTCCCTCCGAATTTCTCTGCTTGCTCCTTTTCCTCCTCTGGAAACTCACAGCTCTAGACCCAGTTTTTAAAATATTCAAATCACTTAAGGTAACAGACCAACACTGCTAGACACAATCAATGGGTCCTGACTCACTGGTTGTGTCATCTAAGGGGTGGAGAGGTGGAGAGATCAGCACAACTGGTGTGGCACACAGGCAGCAAAGATGAAAGGAGAGAAAATCTTGGAATTCTCAGTCTGGAGAAGGGGGCTCAGGAAAAGCTGCTTTTTTTTTTACTTAATTTCTTTATTCATAAGACTAGATGAGGTCGAGATAATCCATAAAGATCCTTCCAGTCATATCAGCTATCCATTGTACTATATCTGTCCTCTCCCCCAGGCTGTGAGCTATCCCAGGAAGAGGTGTACACTCGATCCATCTTTGTATCCTGGCATTGCCCAGCACTGGCTGATGTACAGGATGCAGCAATGAAGGTAGAAACTCGCTCTATGCTTCCTTTCTGAATATTTTCATTCTCTTATTCTGGACTGTTGTGGGAGAAAATACATAATGGAATCATGTGCCCTGGGCCCTCTGCATGAACCTGCTATGTAAATTCCACTTAACAACTGCTTGCCGATGCCCTCAGCATCACCACAGCAGCTGCTCCAAATCCCTGCCCTGCTCAGGCACTCAGTCCTCTCTGCCCCTGCCAGGGCAGAAGATGCCTCAGAATACTCTGAGAAAATTGAGGTTATCTGGCATCAGAGATGTAAGCTGCCCACGCCCCGCCCCCCCATCCTGCCTCCTATGCCTCTAATGCGTTGGTCTTCCCAGCTGGATGCCTTCAAAATTGTAACTCACGTGCTGTCAAAAACAGACTGAAGAGATCACTGCATAGTCTCAAATTTTTCATAAAGCTGTCTGGGACTGGACATCTCTGAGGTTTCTATGCCCTACCCCATCCAGCTCATTCCTTCTATTCAACAACTTACTCATCCCTGGCCCTATATTTTCTCTCAATGTCCCTCTCTCAGCACCTTCCATTCTTCCTCTTTATCAGCACTATCTCCCTTAGGAACACTAAGGGAGTGTTTTCCCCACTATGAAAACAGCTGTCATTTTACTTCATTCTTCTTCTCTTCACCTCCCTTCCCACACCCTGCCTGATGGTTATCGTCTTAGTAGACAAATCCCCTGACCTAGGATGTCTCCGTTTCTTTGTTGTCCTCTTGTGTAGGTCATATACCTGCATTTTCCATTCCTCATTCCGCTCGTTCCTAAAAGCCCTCAAAAAGTTTCTCCAGTTCAAGTGAATAGCTATTTCTAAAGCATATTAAATAACTATTAGTAAAGCATCTACTATGTGCCTAGCTCAGAGCTGGGCTCCAAAGGAATCTACGAAATGAGGAGAGGAAATGTTTGCACCATCATGGAGTTTCCAGGAAGATAAGTCAAACATGAAAAGAGATATATAATGAAGGTGCATAGAATTGCTAGCTATGGGGAGGGAGGGGCAAGATGGCTGAAGAGTAGGGTCCCCAAATCACCTGTCCCCACCAGATTACCTAGATAACCTTCAAATCATCCTGAAAATCTACGAATTCGGCCTGAGATTTAAAGAGAGAACAGCTGGAATGCTACAGTGAGAAGGGTTCGCGCTTCTATCAAGGTAGGAAGACGGGGAAAAATAAAGAAACAAAAGGCCTCCAAGGGGGAGGGGCCCCGCGAGGAGCCGAGCTGAGGCCGGGGCGAGTGTCCCCAGGACAGGAGAGCCCCGTCCCGGAGGAGCAGGAGCTGCACCGACCTTCCCCGCGGAAAGGCGCCCGCAGGGAGTTAGAGCAGGACCCAGGAGGGCGGGGATGCCCTCGGGCTCCCGGGGACACTAACAGGCACCTGCGCCCAGGAGAGTGCGCGGAGCTCCCTAAGGGCTGCAGCGAGCACGGCGGGACCCGGAGCAGCTCGGAGGGGCTCGGGCGGTGGCTCCACGGAGGGGGCTGCGGGGCGGGAGCGCGAATCCAATAGCGCAGGCCGCGGGGCACAGGGCGCCGGGACACAGCCCAGGATCCGGCCTCCCCCGGGACAGGCAGAGGCCGGGAGGGCCCAGGACAGCGAGGACGCTCCTGCCCCGAGATGAGCAGATCAGTGGCCCCGCCCCGGAGCCTCCAGGCCCTGCAGACGGAGAGCCCCGGAGTTACTGTGGGGGCTGAATCCAGGTTTCCAGAGCTGCCGTAGCCACTGTGGCGGTTCCTCCCGGGGCCTCACGGGGTAAACAACCCCACTGAGCCCTGCACCAGGCAGGGGCAGAGCAGCTCCCCCAAGCGCTAACACCTGAAAATCAGCACAACAGGCCCCTCCCCCAGAAGAACAGCGAGGCGGACCAGGTCCAAGGGAAGTCAAGGGACTTAAAGTATACAGAATCGGAAGATACTCCCCCGTGTTTTTTGTTTTTTTGTTTTGTTTTGTATTTTTTTATTTCTTTTTGATTTCTGATAGCTTCCCCCACCCCTTTTTTTTCACCTTTCTTTCTTTTTCTTTCTCTTTTTCTTCTCTTTTTTCCCTTTTTTTTCTTCTTTCTCTTTTCTTTCCTTTTCTCTCTCTCTTTTTCTCCTTTTCCCAATACAACTTGTTTTTGGCCACTCTGCACTGAGCAAAATGACTAGAAGGAAAACATCACCTCAAAAGAAAGAATCAGAAACAGTCCTCTCTCCCACAGAGTTACAAACTCTGGATTACAATTCAAGGTCAGAAAGCCAATTCAGAAGCACTATTATACAGCTACTGGTGGCTCTAGAAAAAAGCATAAAGGACTCAAGAGACTTCATGACTGCAGAATTTAGATCCAATCAGGCAGAAATTAAAAATCAATTGAATGAGATGCAATCCAAACTAGAAGTCCTAACGACGAGGGTTAACGAGGTGGAAGAACGAGTGAGTGACAGAGAAGAGAAGTTGATGGCAAAGAGGGAAACTGAGGAAAAAGGAGACAGACAATTAAGAGACCATGAAGACAGATTAAGGGAAATAAACCACATCCTGAGGAAGAAAAACCTACTTTGATTTGGGGTTCCCGAGGGCGCTGAAAGGGACAGAGGGCCAGAATATGTATTTGAACAAATCCTTGCTGAAAACTTTCCTAATCTGGGAAGGGAAACAGGCATTCAGATCCAGGAAATAGAGAGATCCCTCCCTAAAATCAATAAAAACGGTTCAACACCTCGACATTTAATAGTGAAGCTTGCAAATTCCAAAGATAAAGAGAAGATCCTTAAAGCAGCAAGAGACAAAAAGTCCCTGACTTTTATGGGGAGGAATATTAGGGTAACAGCAGACCTCTCCACAGAGACCTGGCAGGCCAGAAAGGGCTGGCAGGATATATTCAGGGTCCTAAATGAGAAGAACATGCAACCAAGAATACTTAATCAAGCAAGGCTCTCATTCAAAATGGAAGGAGAGATAAAGAGCTTCCAAGACAGGCAGGAACTGAAAGAATATGTGACCTCCAAACCAGCTCTGCAAGAAATTTTAAGGGGGACTCTTAAAATTCCCCTTTAAGAAGAAGTTCAGTGGAACAATCCACAAAAACAAGGACTGAATAGATATGATAACACTAAACTCATATCTGTCAATAGTAACTCTGAACATGAACGGGCTTAATGACCCCATCAAAAGGCGCGGGGTTTCAGACTGGATAAAAAAGCAGGACCCATCTATTTGCTGTCTACAAGAGACTCATTTTAGACAGAAGGACACCTACAACCTGAAAATAAAAGGTTGGAGAACCATTTACCATTCAAATGGTCCTCAAAAGAAAGCAGGGGTTGCCATCCTTATATCAGATAAACTAAAATTTACCCCGAAAACTATAGTGAGAGATGAAGAGGTACACTATATCATACTTAAAGGACATATCCAACAAGAGGACTTAACAATCCTCAATATATTGCCCCGAATGTGGGAGCTGCCAAATATTTAAACCAATTAATAACCAAACTGAAGAAACACTTAGATAATAATACACTTATACTTGGTGAATTCAATCTAGCTCTTTGTACCCTGAATAGGTCTTTAAGCACAACATCTCCAAAGAAACGAGAGCTTTAAATGATACACTGGACCAGATGGATTTCACAGATATCTACAGAACTTTACATCCAAACTCAACTGAATACACATTCTTCTCAAGTGCACATGGAACTTTCTCCAGAATAGACCACATACTGGGTCACAAATCGGGTCTGAACCGATACCAAAAGATCGGGATAGTCCCCTGTATATTCTCAGACCATAATGCCTTGAAATTAGAACTAAATCACAACAAGAAGTTTGGAAGGACCTCAAACACGTGGAGGTTAAGGACCATCCTGCTAAAAGATGAAAGGGTCAACCAGGAAATTAAGGAAGAATTAAAAGGATTCATGGAAACTAATGAGAATGAAGATACAACCCTTCAAAATCTTTGGGATGCAGCAAAAGCAGTCCTGAAGGGGAAATACATCGCAATACAAGCATCCATTCAAAAACTGGAAAGAACTCAAATACAAAAGCTCACCTTACACATAAAGGAGCTAGAGAAAAAACAGCAAATGGACACCACGCCCAGCAGAAGAGGAGACTTAATTAAAATTTGAGCAGAACTCAATGAAATCCAGACCGAACTGTGGAACAGATCAACAGAACCAGGAGTTGGTTCTTTGAAAGCATTAATAAGATAGATAAACCATTAGCCAGCCTTATTAAAAAGAAGAGAGAGAAGACTCAAATTAATAAAATCATGAATGAGAAAGGAGAGATCACCACCAACACCAAGGAAATACAAACGATTTTAGAAACACATTATGAGTAGCTGTAAGCCAATAAATTAGGAAGTCTAGAAGAAATGGACGCATTCCTGGAAAGCCACAAACTACCAAAACTGGAGCAGGAAGAAATAGAAAACCTGAACAGGCCAATAACCAGGGAGGAAATTGAAGCAGTCATCAAAAACCTCCCAAGACACAAGAGTCCAGGGCCAGATGGCTTCCCAGGCGAATTCTATCAAATGTTTAAAGAAGAAATCATACCTATTCTGCTAAAGCTGTTTGGAAAGATAGAAAGAGATGGAGTACTTCCAAATTCGTTCTATGAGGCCAGCATCACCTTAATTCTGAAACCAGACAAAGACCCCACCAAAAAGGAGAATTAAAAAAAAAAAGGAGAATTACAGACCAATATCCCTGATGAATATGGATGCAAAAATTCTCAACAAGATACTAGCCAATAGGATCCAACAACACATTAAGAAAATTATTCACCATGACCAAGTGGATTTATCCCCGGGACACAAGGCTGGTTCAACACTCGTAAAACCATCAATGTGATTCATCATATCAGCAAGAGAAAAACCAAGAACCATATGATACTCTCATTAGATGCAGAGAAAGCATTTGACAAAATACAGCATCCATTCCTGATCAAAACCCTTCAGAGTGTTGGGATAGAGGGAACTTTCCTCGACATCTTAAAAGCCATTTACGAAGAGCCCACAGCAAATATCATTCTCAATGGGGAAGCACTGGGAGCCTTTCCCCTAAGATCAGGAACAAGACAGGGATGTCCACTCTCACCACTGCTGTTCAACATAGTTCTGGAAGTCCTCGCCTCAGCAATCAGACAACAAAAAGACATTAAAGGCATTCAAATTGGCAAAGAAGAAGTCAAACTCTCCCTCTTCGCCGATGACAAGATACTCTACATAGGAAACCCAAAAGCCTCCACCCCAAGATTGCTAGAACTCATACAGCAATTTGGTAGCGTGGCAGGATACAAAATCAATGCCCAGAAATCAATGGCATTTCTATACACTAACAATGAGACTGAAGAAAGAGAAATTAAGGAGTCAATCCCATTTACAATTGCACCCAAAAGCATAAGATACCTAGGAATAAACCTAACCAAAGAGGTAAAAGATCTATACCCTAAAAACTATAGAACACTTCTGAAAGAAATTGAGGAAGACACAAAGAGATGGAAAGATATTCCATGCTCATGGATTGGCAGAATTAATATTGTGAAAATGTCAATGTTACCCAGGGCAATTTACATGTTTAATGCAATCCCTATCAAAATACCATGGACTTTCTTCATAGAGTTAGAACAAATTATTTTAAGATTTGTGTGGAATCAGAAAAGACCCCGAATAGCCAGGGGAATTTTAAAAAAGAAAACCATAGCTGGGGGCATCACAATGCCAGATTTCAGGTTGTACTACAAAGCTGTGGTCATCAGGACAGTGTGGTACTGGCACAAAAACAGACACATAGATCAATGGAACAGAATAGAGAACCCAGAAATGGACCCTGAACTTTATGGTCAACTAATATTCGATAAAGGAGGAAAGACTATCCATTGGAAGAAAGACAGTCTCTTCAATGAATGGTGTTGGGAAAATTGGACATCCACATGCAGAAGAATGAAACTAGGCCACTCTCTTTCACCATACACAAAGATAAACTCAAAATGGATGAGAGATCTAAATGTGAGACAAGATTCCATCAAAATCCTAGAGGAGAACACAGGCAACACTCTTTTTGAACTCAGCCACAGTAACTTCTTGCAAGATACATCCACAAAGGCAAAAGAAACAAAAGCAAAAATGAACTATTGGGACTTCATCAAGATAAGAAGCTTTTGCACAGCAAAGGATACAGTCAACAAAACTAAAAGACAACCTACAGAATCTGAGAAGATATTTGCAAATGACATATCAGATAAAGGGTAGTTTCCAAAATCTATAAAGAACTTAAACTCAACAGCAAAGAAACAAACAATCCAATCATGAAATGGGCCAAAGACATGAAGAGAAATCTCACAGAGGAAGACATGGATATGGCCAACATGCACATGAGAAAATGCTCTGCATCACTTGCCATCAGGGAAATACAAATCAAAACCACAGTGAGATACCACCTCACACCAGTGAGAATGGGGAAAATTAACAAGGCAGGAAACAACAAATGTTGGAGAGGATGCGGAGAAAAGGGAACCCTCTTACACTGTTGGTGGGAATGTGAACTGGTGCAGCCACTCTGGAACTGTGTGGAGGTTCCTCAAAGAGTTAAAAATAGTCCTGCCCTACGACCCAGCAATTGCACTGTTGGGGATTTACCCCAAAGATTCAGATGCAATGAAACGTCGGGACACCTGCACCCCGATGTTTCTAGCAGCAATGGTCACAATAGCCAAACTGTGGAAGGAGCCTCAGTGTCCATCGAAAGATCAATGGATAAAGAAGATGTGGTTTATGTATACAATGGAATATTACTCAGCAATTAGAAACGACAAATACCCACCATTTGCTTCAACGTGGATGGAACTGGAGGGTATTATGCTGAGTGAAATAATTCAATCGGAGAAGGACAAACAGTGTATGTTCTCATTCATTTGGGGAATATAAATATTAGTGAAAGGGAATATAAGGGAAGGGAGAAGAAATGTGTGGGAAATATCAGGAAGGGAGACAGAACATAAAGACTCCTAACTCTGGGAAATGAAGTAGGGGTGGTGGAAGGGGAGGACGGCGGGGGGTGGGGGTGAATGAGTGACGGGCACTGAGGGGGACACTTGACGGGATGAGCACTGGGTGTTATTCTGTATGTTGGTAAATTGAACACCAATAAAAATTAATTTATTAAAAAAGAAAAAAAGAATTGCTAACTATGGAATGAGTCATAAATGAAAATATGAATAAATGAAGTATCAAATGAGAGGTATGAAAATGAGTGCTTCAATTGTTCATAGGATAGATTCCCAAAGGGCTGGGTGGTTAGAGAAGCATTCCTGAGGAGGTAAGTCCTAAGGGCAGGTTCAAGAAGAACAGAAGACACATGGAAGGGGGCTGGAGGCAGAGCAAGAGAAAAGAGTGATTCTTTTTGCTCTATCTCAATGTGGAGAAACACAGCGATCATCCTGGATTTCTTCCCTACTGGGTGCACATCTGATTACCAACTCCATCAAAAACACTCTCTAATATTCTCCCACTCATTCTGCACTCCCCCTTGCCAGGCCACTATCACACCTTATCTGAATATTGCAAAAGTATCAGAAGTGGTCTTCTAGTGCTGGTTGTTCACCCACTCCATACACATATCCTTTATTCCTGTACTTGTTAAGATCCTAGGACCTGGATTCTTGAGAATGGCCAGATTTAAATCCTGATCCCCATTCTCACCCTCTGATGTCTTGGGCAAACTTCATAATCTCTGTGTGTGTCAGTTTCCATATATATATACAATAGGGATAATGGTAATAGCTACCTCAAATTTTTATTATGAGTACTAAATGAGTTACTACATGTAAATCATTTTAAAATAGTAGTTGACACTAAGTAAGCACCCAATAAATATTTGCCTATTATTATCTCCCAAATAGCTGTGTCTACTACCTATGTCACTTTCCATCTTAAATCCCTTTGGTGGATTCCCATCACTTTTTGTAAAGTCTGAACTCCTTAACCTGGGCTGACCATGTTGCTAGGCTTTTTCAGTGTCCCTTTCCCCGGTCCTCCAGCCAAGGAAATTCAAGTCAATGGACATTTGCACAGGTCTGCCAAAAGAAGGAAGGGATACATGTTCTGCTATTGGTCTCCAAAGTGGGATTTTCATGTTGCAATTAGTATTGAAAGCCAGTCTTTGGCCAGAATAATTTTCTAACTTCCTGTATGTCCCATTAGCATGTCCTATTGGAGTAGGCTGTAGATTTTAAGTCTCAATCAGGGGTAGAGAGGACACAGACTGTATCATAAGGAAGTTTCTACCTTATGAGTGGAAGTTGTGAAAAAGCCCACCTCTTCCAGCCTGGTGGACTAGGGTAAATTATAGCAGAAGTGGTAAAGCCCGAGGTCAGGAAAGCATCTGATTTTCTCCCTCTAGGCTAAAATTCTGGAAGTAGAGATTTAGATAGATTTTGCTTTGCTTCCTTTTGGAGAGGAACCAGAGTGAAAATGGCAGTGAAGCAGAGAGAAGACTTGAGCTAGCACCCGTAAGCCTCTCTTAAGCTCTTGGGTATAGTACAAAAAGTGTCAAAATTGTTTGTTTTCCAAGGAAGTATACAGAATACAGTGGCTGGACCAGCCACGTCTCAGAAGGGATTTACATCTTTAGCAAGAGTCTGAATAAGACTAGGTCAGCTAAGGAGTCCCCAGATCCCGACCCTGCTGAGACAACTAACTGGAAGTTCATGAACTCCACTCTACTATTTGTCAGTCAGCCCAGAGGACCCCAGGACCAGAGCAGACTAGATGTCATGAAGCCAAGACTAGCTTGGCTAGACCCAAGGCAGAACATGAGTCTGAGGTCCTCAGCCTGGTCACCATGATGTGGTTATGTGAAAGCCATTATATATTTATCATGATTTGGGGAAGGGGCAGGGTACAGAGGAAGAATCTGAAGAAACTAAAATGCTATGAGTCACCCAGAGGAGACTGTATAAACCAGAAGATTCTGAGACACCGTCAAATAACAACTTCTACTTGAGGAATGGAGATAGGCAGGAGAAGGCAAGGTCTGGGGAAGAGGGAGCTGTAACATTTAATGTGTGGGACATAGTGGAACACCCCAGGGGTTGGTACTTAGTCCATATGAAGTTATCACCAATGAAGTCTGTCTTAATTATTAACTTAGCAAAAAACCTGGCAATGAAGACTGGGGTGGGGGCTTGAGTATTGGGGGCAGTGACAGGGAAGAAAATAGGGAGTTGTAGCAGAGATTGAGTTTATTGTTCAAGGCTGTAAATCCAACATCTAACATGTGCCTTTCTTAGCATAAGTGAATGAATGAATGAATGAATGAATGAATGAATGAATGAATGAATTTTGGGAATGCCTATAAAGAAGGCTGGGAATGGGAATAGCAGCTTGGGAAGTCAGGTCTGTTGGATCCTAGTTCACCACCTCGTAGGTAATAAATACCTAAACCACATTACTTTCTAATTATCTTACTACATTTTCCTATTATCTATGTTCTCAAGGCTATTTATGTCCCTTGTATCCAGGGATGGCTTCATGGGCCTGGAACAAGGCCCCATACGCAGAAGGGCATATGCTTGGTTTAATGCTCTACCGTCATCACCTTGAAATTGTTAATAACTTTTTAACAAGGGATACCACATTTTTTCTTGCACTGGGATCCAAATTATGTAGTGGGCCCTGATTGTATCTGTAGTGTCTTCTGCAGTTTAAAATAGTACATGATGGACATTGGCAAATGCTAGAAATCCAAGTGAGGACCAATTGTTGAACCTTTACCAGCACACCACTGGACAAGCCATATTATGAGTATAATAATTACACATATCCATCCCCAGCCCCAAGACCCCCGTGAGTTTTGACAAAATTTCAGAGCAGGGAAGAAGATTTTTAGTTTGGGGGTGTTTTATTTTGTTCTTTTTTAATAATAAATTTATTTTTATTGGTCTTTTTTTAAAAAAAAAAACATAGCAGTATACCATTTATTTGTGGCAACAAAGAAAGACAATGGCCTCTGCCTTGGAATTATTTCAACACCTAAATTCTGACTTCCCATGATTGAAAACTGTCACAGCTGAAGTGTGACATTCCAGAGGGGCATTAAGAAGTCGCCCTGAATGAAGATTGCTCTCTATTGATAAAGGGTTAGATGGGATGAGCACTGGGTGTTATGCTATATGTTGGCAAATTGAACTCCAATAAAAAGAAATTTTAAAAAAAAAATTTTTTTTTTTTTAAAGATAAAGGGTTAGAAACCCGAGAACTCGCGCCTGCCTCCGCTGGCCAAGCCTGAGCTGTCCCTCCCAGCGCTCTCCCTCCTCCCGGGGAGGAAGGAGCTTGTTGAGGGCACCGAGTCGCGGTGGGCTGGGGACCTCTCCCGGCGGCGCGCGCAGAGGGCTCCCCCCTCCCGGGCCCCGAGTCCCCGCGCGCCCCGCCTGGTGCACAGGGATGGAGTCGTCCTGGCTCGAGACGCGCTGGGCGCGGCCCTTGTACCTGGCCTTCGCCTTCTGCCTGGCCCTGGGGCTGCTGCAGGCCATCAAGCTCTACCTGCGGAGGCTGCGGCTGCTGCGAGACCTGTGCCCCTTCCCCGCGCCCCCCACCCACTGGTTCTACGGGCACCAGAAGGTACCGGAAGGGAGGGGCGGAGAAGGATGCTGCCGAGGAGACCGGCGGGCGGGCGGGCGGTGGGGCGGGCTGTCTCCTCCCTTCCCTCTCAGCGTTGCATCCTGCACTGACCTCTCTGGCCCAGCCTGGGGCTCTGGGCATCTTACCATGAACTCTGGGCTTGCTCCTTCACAGCGCTGCAGGGAAAAGGCAACAAGCCCGGAGCCTCTGGAGTGGAAGCCTGGGGGGCTGGGAGGGCCTATGCAGAGTCTGAGCACAGAAAAAGAGCGTGCTGTAACTCAGGGCTGGGTCTAGCTGCTTCACCGAGCTCTTGCATTTGTGTACTGCATCTTGAAAAGCCTTCCACACGGATCGCTGAAAGATAGTTACGTTATTCTAAATGATGCTTATTACTTGCAGAAAATATGCAAAATCGAACACAATTAGTTGCCACCCTTAGTGTGTTACCACCAGAGAAAATGAACTTTTCCCAAGATTCTTGTGAAGTAGAGAGCAGCCCCCACCACTCACTCAAAAAATGATGGCAAATTGCAACGTGTAAGAGGGAGACCTTTACCTTCTGTTCCTCCTGTTCTCCACATCCACGCTCACCCCTGATTACTTGTTTTATTCGTTCAGCCAGCTTTGAGTGGAATTGTGTGGTGGATGCTGGAATTGCAGAGAGCAGACTAGTACCTACTTTCAGAAGCCCAAGGCAGATGCCTACTTAGACTACAAAGAGAAGATACAAATACAGGGTAATGAGTGCTTTGATAGAGACCTAGGGACAAGGGGATCTTGGAAGGAAGTGGGCGTCTCTATCTAGGGGAGGAAGGAAAGTCTGTGAAAGTCTGGGCAGAATTTTAAAGGATGGTTGAGGTGGGGAGAGTGTCCCCCGCAGAGCTGCTGCATGATCTTTCAGCTCCACTCTTTTTTTTAATATAAATTTATTTTTTATTGGTGTTCAATTTGCCAACATATAAAATAACACCCAGTGCTCATCCTGTCAAGTGCCCACCTCAGTACCGGTCACCTAGTCAACCCCACCCCCTGCCCACCTCCCCTTAATCCTTCTTTCCAAAAGCAACCACTCTCAACTGTTTTACATGTTTCTTTCAATCCTTATTGGTAAAATATTACTATATTGCATTTCTTAATTTAATAATTTTAGATATCCTTTTATTAACTACTTTATGATGCATAATCACTTATACCTCATCTTTTACTGTCCCAATATAGTTACATGGTATTTTTTGGTTAAAGAGAAAAATTAGTACTTATATTATTTTGATTATGTAAATGCTTACTTACCACTGATCCAATGGTTGATTTTGTTCCTTCTCTCATAGAACTTTCTTCTCTCATGTTGTTATTAATGTCCTTTTCTCATATGCTTAGTTTTTCAAAATCTATCACTATTTTTTCCCAAATGTTTTTAATAGATCTGTCAAACACATCTCAACAACATTTTCAAATACTGAAAGATATCAAACAATCTATCAGTCCATATACTTTTCTGGAGGCATTTCTCCCAAAGACTTCTCCTCCCATTCTAACCTGGACTGGTTGCTCTCTAGGCCTGGTACACAGATAATGTGCTATTCTGTGTCATATCTTCTGTTTCCTGGATAGTATATCTTTTTTTCTGATTTATTTTATTATTTTTATGGGTAGCTTCTTGAGATTGAGTGAAGGAATCTTGGGTGAATTCTTTGAGCTCTCAAATGGCTGAAATTGTCTGTTAAAATTCATAACTTAGTTGATAGTTTGGCTGGGTATAGAATTAGACTTTGGAAATAATTTTCTCTCAGAATTTTGAATGAAGACAACATTCCATCGTCTTCTAGCTTTCAAGGTGACTGTTGAAAATTCTGACACATTTCTGATTTTTTTCCCAACATCATTACTGTAGTAAAATGCCCATAACATAAAATTTACCCTCTTAAACATTTTTAAAAGTGTACAAGTCAGTGATGTTACATACATTCATAATGTTGTGCAGTCATCAACACCATCCAACTCCATAACTCTTTTCAGCTTGCAAAACTGAAACTCTATACCCAGTAAACAATAGTCCCCCATTTCTTTATCTCCCCAGCCCCCAGGAACCACCACTCTATTTTCTGTCTCTGTAATTTTGACTACTCTACAATTTTGACTACTAGTATTTTGTATAAGTGGAATCGTGTAGTATTTATCTTTTTTGTGACTAGCTTATTTCACTTAACGTAATGTCCTCAGGGTTCATCCATTCTGTAGCATATGTCAGAATTTCCTTTCTTTTAAAAACTGAATAATATTTCACTGGCCCTATATACCTCATTTTATTTATCTATTCATCCATCAGTGGATACATGGGTGGTTTCTACATTTTAGCTATTGTGAACATGGGTGTACAATGCCCTACTTTCAATTCTTTTGGATAGGTACCCAGAAATGGAATTGCTGGATCACATAGTAATTCCATTTTTAATTTTTTGAGGAACAGCCACACTGTTTTCCATAGTGGCAGTACCATTTTACACTTCCACCAGAAGTGCACAGAGATTCCAATCTCTCCATGTTCTTACTAACATTTGTTTTCTGTTTTGGGTTTTTTTTTTTTTTTCCTGACGGTAGTTATCCTAATGGGTGTGATTTGCATTTCCCTAATGATTAGTGATGTTAAGCATCTTTTCTCTTTTTTTAAGATTTTATTTAATTATTCATTCATTCATTCATTCATTCATTCATGAGAGACACAGAGAGAGATAGAAACATAGGCAGAGGAAGAAAAGGCTCCCCATGGGGAGCCTGATGCTGGACTTGGTCCCAGGACCCCTGGATCACAACTCAAGCCTACGGCCGACAGACACTCAACCATTGAGCCACTAAGGCATCCCTTAAGCGTCTTTTCATCTGCTCAATGCCATTTGTATATCTTTTTTGGAGAAGTGTCTAGTTAAGTCTTCTACTCATTTTGGATCAGGTTGTTTGTTTTTTGTTGTTGAGTTTAAGATCTCTATTTGTTCTGGATAAGTGGAGTCCCACTTATCAGATATATTATTTGCAAATATTTCTCCCATTCTGTGCTTTTCACTTTTTATTCTGTTATACTGTCTTTTCATGAACAAAAATTTTTGATTTTCATAATGTCCAATTTGTATATTTTTTTTCCTGTGCCTTTTGTGTCATATTGAAGAAGTCATTGCCAGATCCAATGCTGTGGAGAATCTGCCTTGTGTTTTCCTTTTTTGTTTTTTAAGATTTTGTTTAATTATTTATGAGAGACACACAGAGAGAGAGAGGCAGGGACACATGCAGAGGGAGAAGCAGGCTCCATGCAGGGAGCCCAATGTGGGACTTGATCCCAGGACTCCACGATCACTCCCGGAGCCAAAGGCAGACACTTAACCGCTGAGCCACCCAGGCGTTCTATGCCCTATGTTTTCTTCTAAGAGTTTTACAGGTTTAGGTCTTATATTTAGGTCTTTGAACCAGTTTCAGTTAATTTTTGTATATGGCGTTTTGGTAAGGAAGGGCCCAACTTTATTCTGTGGCATGTGGATATCCAGTTTTCCCAGCAACATTTGTTGAAAAACTATCATTTTCCCATTGAATGGTCCTGGCACCTTTGTCGAACATCACTTGACCAGATATTTGAGGATTTATTTCTAGGCTTTCTATTTTATTCCATTAGCCTATATATATATATATATTTCTGGGCCAGAATCACACTGTTTTGATTACTGTAGCTCTGTAATAAGTTTTGAAATCAAGAAATGTGAGTCCTTCAGTTTTGTTCTTGTGATTTAAGACTGTTTTGGCTATTCAAGGTCCCTTGATATTCTATATAAATTTTAGGATGATTTTTCTATTTCTACAGAAAACATCAGTGAGATTTTGGTAAGGATTACATTGAATTGTAGATCCCTTAGGGTAGTACTTACATCTTAACAATAATAAATCTTCCAAGGACGCCTGGGTGGCTCAGTGGTTGAGCATGTGCCTTTGGCTTAGGTTGTGATCTTGGGGTCCTAGGACTGGGCCTGCCTCAGGCTCCCTGGGAGCCTGCCCCTCCCTCTGCCTATGTCTCTGCCTCTCTCTGTATGTCTCTCATGAATAAATAAATAAATAAAATCTTTTAAAAAATAATAAATCTCCCAATCCATGAATATGAGATGTGTTTCCATTTATTTATGTCCTTTTAAAGTTCTTTAGAGGGATCCCTGGGTGGCGCAGCGGTTTGGCGCCTGCCTTTGGCCCGGGGCGCGATCCTGGAGACCCTGGATCGAATCCCACATCAGGCTCCCGGTGCATGGAGCCTGCTTCTCCCTCCGCCTGTGTCTCTGCCTCTCTCTCTCTCTCTGTGACTATCATAAATAAATAAAAAAATTAAAAAAAATAAATAAATAAAGTTCTTTAGAAATGTTTAGCTCTCACTGTGCAAGTCTTTCACCTTGTTGGTTGGGAATACTTGGTTTTCCAATACTTGGTTTCGCATCCTAAATATTTTATTCTTTTTCATGTATGGTAAATGGACTTGTTTTCATTATTTTCTTTTCAGATTGTTTGTTAGAAATGCAGCTGGTTTTGTGTAAAAAATATAGATTTTCTACATTTTAGTGTAGAAATGCAGCTGACTATTGAGTCTAAGGTTAATTCCTTGTGTTTTCTTCTAAGAGTTTTATACTTTTACCTCTTTTGTTTAGATATTTGATTCTTTAAGTTAATTGTTGCATATTGTGTAAAGTAAGGGTCTAACTTTATTTTATTCTTTGTGGATATCTAGTTATATCCCAGCACCATTCGTTGAAAAGACTACTCTCCCCCCCCCCATTGTATTGTTTTGGCACCTGAGTGGGAAAAACCCAGTCTTCCTCCTGTGTTTCCCCTTTTCTCTCACATTATGGCCATACTCAAAACATTTTTGACACCAGATGTTGGGTGAGTGCCCCTGCAACCAAGCAATTTTGTGGTACTAACTGAGTGTCCTACAACTTAATGAAATTCTGACTGTCTACCCAGAGAAATAATCAAATCCCACAGATTAAGAATTCAGCCTCACAGGACTATCCCCTCCCCACTTCAGGTGCCAATGATAAGTCCAAGTTGTTACTATGTTCAATCACCTGTAAGTTGGAGATTCCCATAACCTCCTCCTTGGGTTTGGTTAATATGTGGGATTAGCTCACAGAATTCAGGAACACAGTTAATTTACTGTTTACCAGTTTATTAAAAGTGGTTAGGATAAAGGATACAGATGAGCATGCAGTTGGAAGTGATGCACAGGGTAAGTTATCTGGGAAGGGGCACAGAGCGCCCATGCCCTCTCCAGATGCATCACTCTACCAGTACCTCCACATGTTCACCAAACTAGAAGGTCTCCAAACCCTGTACTTTTGGAATTATTACAAAGTCTTCCTCATATAGGCATGATTGAACATTAACCCCATTGCCAATCCCTCTCTATCTCTGGAGAATGGGAAATGGGGTTGAAAATCCCAAGTTTCTAATTATGGCTTGGTCTTTCTGGTGACCAGCCCCCATCCAAGGGCCCACCAAGAACCACCTTATTGGAACAAAAAACACTACTATCAGTTGACTATAAACATGAACTTTATTTCTGGATTCTCAATTCTATTCTATTGATCTATATGTCTACCCTTATGCCGATACCACACTGTCTTACTTTGCTTTAGAGTAAGTTTTGAAATCAGAAAGCATGAATCCTCCTATTTTGTTTTTTTTTTTTCAAGATTATTTAGTCTATTCTGGATACCTCTGGTTTCCATATAAGTTTTAAGATCAGCTTGTCAATGTCATCTACAAAGAAGCCAGGTGTGATTCTGCAGGATTACATTGAATTTGTAGATCAATTTGGGAATTATTGTCATTTTAGCAATATTAAGTCTTCTGATTCACAAACATGAGATATCTTTACATTTACTTAAGGTTTTTAAAAATTTCTTTCAACAATGTTTTGTAGTTTTCAGAATATAAGTCTTATATTTGTCTCTTTTTGTTTCTGAATGTTTTGTTCTTTCTGATATTGTTGTAAACAGAATGGTCTTATTTTCATTCAGATTGTTTATTGCATTCATAATGTTTTAAAGTCCATAGTCATCTTGACTGTCACTAAATTATTTTTTGTGTATTTTAGAAAGGCCCCTATCAGAGTTTTGCAGATGAGCGATGGCTGATATATCAAGCTGGCTAATATTACCAACCCTGCTTATTTATCTTTCTTTGTACTTTTTATGTTTCTTTTTAAAAGATTTTATTTATTTATTTATTTATTTGAGAGAGAGAGAGAGAAAAAGCATGAACAGGCAGCTGGAGGGGCAGAGAGGGACAAGCAGACTCCATGTTAAGCACAGAGTCTGACTCAGGGCACAATCCCAGGATCCTGAGATCATGACCTGAGCCAATTAACCAACTGAGCCACCCACGTGCCCCTACCCTTTATGTTTCTTTTGACAATTCATCACTCAGATAGTCACAAAGAACAGCTGAAACAATTTTCCTTAACCTCCCTGAGACTCAGTTTCCTCATCTGTAAAATGTAAATTCTAATCATATCTGCTTCATAGGGTTCCTGGTATAAAGATTAAACAATATAAATCATGGAAAGCATGATCTTGGCAGCACCTAGTTTATAATAGTGCTTTGTAAGTGTTAGCTATTATTATTTGTCTGGGGACTAAGCACTTTCTGAATATTTCTAAACAATACTTCCTAAATATGTATAAGACATATTTTCAAATATATTAAGATACTACTGTGGATAAAGAAATATAAATTCATATATTGTGGGACTCACAATGGCTTTCTCTTCTTTTTGCCGAGACAGGAGTTACTCAAAGTATAACCACATGCTTGTGGCTGAGGGTGTCCATGACAATTTCCAACCTAAATAAATAATCCTCATATTAGGCTATAATTTCCATGAGGGCAAAGACCTTAACTGTCTTATATTTCCTTACATCTCTATTGCCTGGCATATATACTAGGCACTTAATAAATAATCATTTGTCTATTGTTTACAAATGAATTAATGAAGGAACCTTTGCTTTGTTGGGAAACATCATTTGCATTGTCAGTGGGTGCTTGTCACTGGCTTGATTGTGGGAACGTTAGCAAAAATGAGTCTGTACCATTTCAGGAGCTAGATTTTAAGAATCTCAACCTCCTAGGGGCCCTCAACTTTCCAGAGAACATTTCATGGGATAAAAATGCTGGTTGATAACAGAGGAAATTGGGAGCCAGAGTTTTCCTTCTTTTCTGAGGGTACAAGCAATCACATGGCAAACTCTGTATGATTGGTCACACAAAGAAGAGTTTGCCAGCCTTAGGGTTTCTTTGCAAGTCAGGACCCCCACAATCATGTGTCGCTGAGCATGCACAGACACACACATACAGGTGCACACACACTCCCACTTTATATAATAAATGGATATAAATGAATCTTCTTGTCAGTGATTTAGAGGAATTTTTTAAATGAGCCATTAGTAAACTACTTATCAAGTAAAAAGTTCATCTGTGATTATGGCATTTGTACTCTGATTTATAAATGCTAGAAGCTGGGAGTTTTTTACTTAAACATTGCTTCAAACTTCAAAATGAGCCTCCAAGTAGTAAGGGAAGAGAATGAGATTTTCTTCATAGATGGAGTGGGTGGGTTTTTAGGGAGGAGCTTTTACTACGAAGTCACAAGAAAAAAATCACTCCTCAATGATTAGAGAAAGGAAAAGGGAGAGGAAATTGTGAACTGGATCATGGGTCATGTTCAGCCTATCACCAATTAGCTTCCCATAGGAAAAAAATCTTTCTCAGCTTTGACTCCACTCCTAATCAAAATGTGAGATGTTGGCAGATGAAGCAGATGAGATTCTCTTCACCTTCTCAGTTGGGAAAACAGTTCACCATAGATGTCATTTGACATTTGACAGGGGCTTGTTCTGGAGATACAACATACATTTACATTGAGAAGATAAATGCCCTGACCTTCATTAGAAAAGTATATTCTGGGGCACCGGGATGTCATGGTCAGCTAAGTGTCTGATTCTTGGGTTTTTTTTAAAGATTTTATTTATTTATTCATAGAGACACAGAGATTTTATTTATTTATTCATAGAGACACACACAGAGAGAGAGAGAGAGAGAGAGAGGCAGAGACACAGGCAGAGGGAGAATGCAGAGAGCCCCACGTGGGACTCAATCCAGGGTCTCCAAGATCACACCCTGGGCTGCAGGCGGCGCTAAACCGCTGCACCACCGGGGCTGCCCTGATTCTTGCTTTTAATTCAGATCATGATGTCAGGGTTGTGAGAAAAAGCCCTGCATTGGGCTCCATGATACGGGGGAAGTCTGCTTGAGATTTTCTCCTTCTCCCTCCCCCTCTGCCTCTCCCCCCAGTTCTCTCATTAATTAATTAATTAATTAATTAATATATTTAAAAATTATACTCCAAGCTTGGAAATGCCAAGGAATGCATGTTTGTGCGACCTTATCCAGGCCCTAGATCAGCTTGCCTCTGTAAGAGGGTTGAGTCCAGACTGTCTGGTTCCTCTAACTTCCTTCACTCTTTTTTCACTGCAGTTACTTCAGGATGGTAAAACAGAGAAACTTGAGGAGCTTGTTGAAAAATACCCTTGTGCCTTTCCTTACTGGGTTGGACCTTTTCAGGCATTTTTCTATATCTACGACCCAGACTACGCAAAGACATTTCTGGGCAGAACAGGTAAGAAAAGGGATGAATCTCATGAACCTAATCCTCCTAAGAGTGATATGCAAAACTCACAGGCAGGATCCTAAAGAAATCCTGAAGCAAAGATTAGTATTGGGCCTTTAAAAGACCTAGAGACACACTGATGATTTCCAGAGGGGAGGGGGATGGGAGAAATAGGTGATGGGAATGAAGGAGGCCACTTGTGATGAGCACTGGGTGATGTATGGTAGTGTTGAATCACTACACTGTACACCTGAAACTAATATAACACTGTGTTCACTATACTGGAATAAAAGAAGAAAGAAAGAAAAAAGAAAGAAAGAATGAAAGAAAGAAAGAAAGAAAGAAAGAAAGAAAGAAAGAAAGAGGAAGGAAGGAAGGAAGGAAAAGAAAGAAAAGAAAAGAAAAGAAAAGAAAAGAAAGAAAAAAAGAAAAAAGAAAAGAAAAAGGAAAAGAAAAGAAAAGAGGACACCTGAGTGGCTCAGTGGCTCAGGTCTTGATCCCGGGGTCCAGGATCGAGTCTTGCATCGGGCTTCTTGCGAGGAGCCTGCTTCTCCCTCTGCCTATGTCTCTGCCTCTCTCTTTGTGTCTCTCATGAATAAATAAAATCTTTAAAGAGAGAGAGAGAGAGAGAGAGAGACCTGGAGAAAGTGAGGAGAAGTTTCTGACCAACCCTGAAAGAGATTCCCACTCCTCCCACCCCACCCAGTCCTTTGTCCAGGTCAGACTCCCATGGGCCCTTGACCCTTGAGGATATATCTTAAAGCCCAGTTGGCACCATCAGATCACCAAGGACTTCCTTTGCCTCTTGGTTTTGTGACTTCACGTCAGCAATACCTCCCACCCCCAGCCCCCTGTTTGAGCATAAGTCTTTCAAGAATTCAGAAGTAGCTCTGCCTCTGTTGGTTCAGTACATATACCTGACTGCTAGATCATTAATTTACCAGTATAACCTCTTGACTGTGGTCCAA
The DNA here is from genome assembly GCF_018345385.1 of Vulpes lagopus. Taxonomy (NCBI): domain Eukaryota; kingdom Metazoa; phylum Chordata; class Mammalia; order Carnivora; family Canidae; genus Vulpes; species Vulpes lagopus. The sequence continues at coordinate 50,457,020 of NC_054846.1, forward strand.
ATTTTATTTATTTATTTTTTGCTTTCTGCATACTTCTCAACTGTGTTTCGTTTTAGGGCATGCACAAGTCATCTAATTCCCCCATCCAAGCCTTTATCAAGGCATCCATGGTGGATCATCTCATAGCACAAAATTAAAATATCTGGTTTTTGCTCCATCATCTATGTTTTAACTAACTTAGTTTTAAATACAATCTTATATTCTAATCTTTTTTCCCTGTCCACTGTCTCTCTTACTTTCAGTAAAACCTGATAAAGGAAAACAGCTTTTCCCTGAAAGTCTCCATGTTCCCCATGCCCCCAGCCCTAATTTGTTTCCTGCTTACCCTTTAAAGGACAAAGCCGTAAAATACCTCCATGTTAGAGTTCACGAGAACCCCAAGAAGCATTTGTCCCCCATTCTCTGTGGTTTGCCAGCCCCTGCTCTAATCACTAACCTACTTTCCAAAAAGGATATACTGTCCGAAATCCTGTTCCGGAAACTTGGTAACCCTTAGGCAATCTCTACTTCTGTTGGAGAAAGTATAAGCAAGGGGAAAATCTGGGTATGTGTACCTGTCTGCCTCCTGGGGTTTGTTATTCTCTGGTTTCTCAACCGAGACTTGTAGTTTTCCTAGGCCTACCAAGGCTATAGGGGGTGAGTCCTGGGCTCCTTTTTTGTTATTTATGGTTAGTGCAGGCAAATTTAAAGAAACTTCACCGACTTTGGTAATTTCTAATGCTGTCATTTGTTTCTTCTGCTTGACTCTGCAGATCCCAAGTCCAAGTACCTGTACAAGTTCTTGATTCCATGTCTTGGTATGTATGTACAACAGAGTAGGGTGACACACTGAGGTCCCCTTGCTATAGCAGAGCATTCCAAGAAACAAATCAGAATGCTCAAAAGCATTAAGAGAGTGATAAATCTATACTGCAAGTTTTCTAGGGGGAAGATCAAGAGTGAGTGCTAAGCCAACACAGCACAACTTCTCAGGAGCCCTCTTTGTCCATTTCTCTCCCCAAAGTCTCATTCTTAAGGCACATGTGTGTGAATCCATCCCATCTCTGTCTTTAAAACTGTAGCCTCACAGCTATATCCTTTATTTTATCCTTTCTTCCCTCTTGTTTTCTTGGTTCTTCCCCTTTCTTTTTGGAGTTCCTTTATTTCCATTTGAAAACCAGTGCAGTTTTGCTCTGAAGTATAGTTTGTAGTATTCCATTAGCAGATAAATTAAGACTTTTAGTAATGTAATTGGTATTTATGTTAGACAAAGAAGGAATTAAATGAAAAAATTGTAGGTTTGGGGTTCAGAGCTACTTGGATTTGAACACTGCCTCCCACTGACTAATTGAATGTGATTTGGGGGAAATCATCCAATAAGCATTACATCTCTGGGCCATTGTGAGAATTAAGTGAAGCCCATATTTCCCACACTTAGTGTAAAGGCTGGCATTGTACCAGTGCTGGACCATGTGTCACAAGCCTGACACGTAAGCACTCAATGAATGATGGAAATTACATACTAATAAACTTTACAGTCATTTTAAAACCAAATCTTTAATGACCTTTCTTGCAACAAAAGGTTGTAAAGCATTGGCCTTCCTGAGAGTTTCCACTTCATATCATTTATGGGTGTAAAGCACAGACTAGGGCTCGAAGACGAGACATCTGGGGACAGAGCAAATACTCAGGTCTAGTTCCTTGTAAATTTTGTATTCACAGCATAGTTTATGGGTTGGTTTGGAGTCAAGAGAGATGAATATTTGTTGTGTTTCTACATCAAGTTACAGGCCATGCTAGTTGCCTCATATATACACTTTCAGTGTGTAGCTGAACACAGTGAAGTAGATGCTTATTATCACACTTCATCATTGAGAAAACCAAACCTTGGAAAGATTAGGTAACTTATTCAGTTACTACAGAGACAGTAGCTGGTGATTTCAGGATCGGCATACTCATCAGGCTGCAAAACTTGGTGTGTCTTCCTCACAATGTTGAATACATCCATCCCAGATGTAAGCATCAAAACTAACTTCCAACTTAATATATGAGCCCTGCTCTGATTTCCACTCTGTTATGACTACCTGTGTGCCATGGTCAGCCCATGATGTTGTGTCCCTCACCTCTCCTTTGTCATCTCATCCAATAAAGTGGCATGAGATTTTATCCCTTTTATTTCTCAAGGAAACGGACTAGTGAGTCTGGAAGGATCCAAATGGTTCCAGCACCGCTGCCTACTAACTCCTGGGTTCAATGTTAACATCTTGAAATCATACATCAAGGTGATGGCCCATTCTGTGAATATAATGCTGGTAAGTGAAGGGGACGAGTGCTCTGATGTGTTCCAGAATGTTTCCAAAAAGGAATGTATTTCACGTCTGTAGTGGGTAGTGAAAGTCAAAGGAGGATGGCTCCTAGAAATTAGCCAATGTACAATTACCAGCTGAGCAAGAGGTGTCTATGTAAGCCTTTGCTTTGGTTCTTTGGGTGATAAAAAATGATGAAGATCTGGTCATACGACTTGGATATATTTTGAGACCCTATGGCAGTAAACCAAGTACCAAGTAGTGAGATTCAGATGGTAAGTGCTATAACTGACAAGTGATGGAACCAGGAACAGCTATATTAGCTTCAGATGCAGAGGGGACTCAGATTTGCCAGGACGTATGAACAAGACTTGATTATGTGGATAATACAGATGAGGGAATTCTAGGCAGAGTGAGTTAGCATGAACAAAGGTGTGGAAGTTAGGATGAACTTGCCTGATGGCTACAAAGACCCTAGAAAGGATAAGTGTCTAGATTAAAGTCGCAGATGTGAGTTTCCTCTAGTGGATAGTAGGGGGATCATTAGGAGCTTATTTGAGCCTTTTCAAAGAGCCAGGAAGATGCTGGCAGAAGAATATTCCCATGGGCATGATTTATAAATGAGTTCCATTCCAAAACTTCACTTGTACATGACATATTTAAATTTTTTAAATTTGTACTCGTTTAAAAATCAGACAAGTAACTCATTAATAGAAGTTTTATTATAAACTTCAAACCCCACAAAGTCAAGGTTTCCCTCCACCTTCATCTGTAAACTCATCCCTTTTCCCAAGAGAGACCTGCTGTTACCAGCTGATTAACTGGGTTCTCACAGAAGTGGATTTAACATCAGTTGCCCTTGTTGAGGTGAAAATACCCCTATCTCATTCTTGGCAGCAAACCAGGGGGCAGGCTAGGGGGCCCGGCAGGGAGCATGCTATTTCCATTCTGTGCAGCTTTGTGCACAATTGCAAATTAGCCAGTGATGGTACTGGGTTTAACTCTGTTTCAATAAAACCACTTCTGTCTTCCTTGTTTCTCTGTCCCGCCTGTGCCTGAGACCCCATCCATAGTTCCTCCCTCTGCTGAACTATGCAGAAGTGCCTCCAGCCTTGAGCTTCCCCTTTGCTCCCATTTCTTCTAAATTTACTTTTTTTTACTCAGTTAAACTTATATAATTAAAGATGAAAACAATTGAATAAACAATTGACATTTGAGTAAAAGCTTTAAAAAAAATCTCTGCCTTCCACCCCACCCCCATCCAGACCTGCAAATCCATAGCAGCCCCTAGCTATGGCATAGGTGTTCAACAAATGTAGGTTGCTCTGACTTTAACCATTGAGATTTATTTGTGTTTTACACAATGAATGCCTATTATGACAAATATATTTTCATATATGGCAGTTTCAGCCACAAAACATCTCGGATGTAGTGTAAGTAGGTCACTTGGGGGGGGGAGAGTAGACAGAAGGAGCACTTGACTGGGAGTCACTCCCCGAAGCTGCTCCTTTCATAGCTTCTCTCTGTCCTCCACTTCTGAATTGAAAATGTCTTTAGGTTTTGTTTTTGGTCTGTAAGAAGGGGTGGAGGGGCAGGGGAGAGGGAGAGGGAGAGAGCTAATCTTAAGCAGGCTCCACACCCAACGTGGAGCCCGATGTGGGGCTCTATCTCACAACCCTGAGATCATGAGTTTAGCTGAAATCAAGAGTCAGATGCTTAACCAATTGATCCACCCAGGAGCCCCTGAATTGAAAATGTGTTTTACAATGTTCCAAGTTTATTTTAAATGTGGCTATGGTGGTTGGCAGTAGTGATAGGGTGGATTGTCTAGCGATTTGGGGACTGAAGATGGAAGAAGCCCTGGAGAGACCCTCTGTAATTATAGGTCTGTTTTACTGGGACTCTGATCTGCTGTAAAGCAGAGTTATGATAATAACTGAAAGGCCAAAGATACTTAACTCAGCCATTTTCCAGAAACCCGGGTTGCTCCATGCTCTTTCTCACCCAGCTGGGTGCAGTTTTTCCCTCCTCATGCCACTTGATTAATTTACATATATAACGGATGGCTCCTTCTAGGTCAGGGCAGTCTACCTTATGTCCTAAGAGCAGAGTCAGAGAGGAGCTTTCAGGTAAAGGTATTTTGATGATGGTGATGTTGTTGATCTTGACCTCCTATGCCAGGGTAAGTGGGAGAAGATTTGTGGCACTCAGGACACAGTTGTGGAGGTCTTTGAGCACATCAACCTGATGACCTTGGATGTACTGATGAAATGCGCTTTCAGCCAGGAGACCAACTGCCAGATAAGCAGGTCAGTGACAGGAAAGCAAGAAAGACACCTATTGGCTATCCTCTAAGTCATTCATTGACATATTTCCCTTCTTTCTCTCCTAGCACCCATGATCTTTATGTTAAAACAACGTTTGAAGCCAGCAAAATAATCTTTTACCGCTTGTACAGTTTCTTACATCACCATGACATAATTTTCAAATTCAGCCCTCAGGGCCATCGCTTACAGGAGCTGGTCAAAATTCTCCATCAGTACACAGGTACTTCTTGCATTTGGGTGGCCCACATCCATATGCGGTCATAATTGTGTTGTGTCTGTCCAGAAGAATAGGCTTAAAAAAAAAAAGAATAGGCTTCATTGTGAGCAAAGAAAACATTCTTGTTCTTAATGGAGCTATAGGGACAATGCTGCTTTAGAAGAATTTGCTAGGGCAGCCCGGGTGGCTCAGTAGTTTAGCACTGCCTTCAGTCCAGGGCATGATCCTGGAGTCCCGGGATCGAGTCCCACGTCAGGCTCCCTGCATGGAGCCTGCTTCTCCCTCTGCCTGTGTCTCTGCCTGCCTCTCTCTCTCTCTCTCTCTCTCTCTCTCTCTCTCTCTCACACACACACACACACACACACACACACACACAAATAAATAAAATCTTTTTTATAATAAATTTATTTCTTATTGGTGTTCAATTTGCCAACATACAGAATAACACCCAGTGCTCATCCCGTCAAGTGCCCACCTCAGTGCCCGTCACCCATTCACCCCCACCCCCCGCCCTCCTCCCCTTCCACCACCCCTAGTTTGTTTCCCAGAGTTAGGAGTCTTTATGTTCTGTCTCCCTTTCTGATATTTCCCACACACTTCTTCTCCCTTCCCTTATATTCCCTTTCACTATTATTTATATTCCCCAAATGAATGAGAACATATAATGTTTGTCCTCCGATTGACTTACTTCACTCAGCATAATACCCTCCAGTTCCATCCACGTCGAAGCAAATGGTGGGTATTTGTCATTTCCAATGGCTGAGTAATATTCCATTGTATACATAAACTACATCTTATTTATACATTCATCTTTTGATGGACACCAAAGCTCCTTCCACAGTTTGGCTATTGTGGACATTGCTGCTAGAAACATCGGGGTGCAGGTGTCCCAGCGTTTCATTGCATCTGTATCTTTGGGGTAAATCCCCAACAGTGCAATTGCTGGGTCGTAGGGCAGGTCTATTTTTAACTCTTTGAGGAACCTCCACACAGTTCCAGAGTGGCTGCACCAGTTCACATTCCCACCAACAGTGCAAGAGGGTTCCCTTTTCTCCGCATCCTCTCCAACATTTGTTGTTTCCTGCCTTGTTAATTTTCCCCATTCTCACTGGTGTGAGGTGGGATCTCATTGTAGTTTTGATTTGTATTTCCCTGATGGCAAGTGATGCAGAGCATTTTCTCATGTGTATGTTGGCCATGTCCATGTCTTCCTCTGTGAGATTTCTCTTCATGTCTTTTGCCCATTTCATGATTGGATTGTTTGTTTCTTTGCTGTTGAGTTTAATAAGTTCTTTATAGATCTTGGAAACTAGCCCTTTATCTGATACGTCATTTGCAAATATCTTCTCCCATTCTGTAGGTTGTCTTTTAGTTTTGTTGACTGTATCCTTTGCTGTGCAAAAGCTTCTTATCTTGATGAAGTCCCAATAGTTCATTTTTGCTTTTGTTTCTTTTGCCTTTGTGGATGTATCTTGCAAGAAGTTACTGTGGCTGAGTTCAAAAAGAGTGTTGCCTGTGTTCTCCTCTAGGATTTTGATGGACTCTTGTCTCACATTTAGATCTTTCATCCATTTTGAGTTTATCTTTGTGTAGAAAAGACTATCCATTGGAAGAAAGACAGTCTCTTCAATAAATGGTGCTGGGAAAATTGGACATCCACATGCAGAAGAATGAAACTAGACCACTCTCTTTCACCATACACAAATAAATAAAATCTTCAAAAAAAAGAATTTGCTACATCCATAGTAGTAGTCCTGTCAGAAGTTAGCTACACCTTGGTCATTATGTACAATTGTTAATAATACAAATATAACAAGGGGACATTTAATATCTCAAAGCACACAGGGCACGTGGCTCTTTGCACAGTGTTTGCAGTAATAAAGGAATAATGACAAACTAAAAACACTCACACAATATAGAAATGAATGTAGGAGCAGAACAGAGTGAGCACGGATATGCATTCAAAAGAAGGGGGAAATGGAGAGTTTTTCAGTGGGGATAAACTTTCAGTTACACAGGATAAGAAGTTCTAGAGATCTGCCTGTAAGTTAACAGTACTGTATTGGCATGTAAAAGCTTGTTAAGTAGGCAGATCTCAGGTTAAGAGTTCTTACTACAATTAAAAAATAAATAAATAAAACAGTCCATGGCCACACCATCCTGAATGTGCCCAATCTCATCTTACTACAATAAAAAAATAAACTAAAAAAAGAAGTTTCATTTGGGGCACCTGGCTGATTCAGTCAGTAGTTCAATCAGCCTTAGTGTTATGAGTTTGAGCCCCATGTCGGTTGGTTGTAGAAATTACTTAAAAATAAAATCTTAAAAAAAAAAAAGAAGCTTCATTCAAAGAGAGTTTTGGCAAAACATAAACATGAAAGTTGAAATAGATTAAGATTTTTAAGCAATTCAACATTACTTTTCATCAACATCATAATAGAGAATATTTATCAAGTAGTTAATGAACCTTCCTTGGCTCTACTACTTACTAGCAGTGTGACTTTGGGCATGTTACTCACTGCTTTGTCTCAGTGTCATCTGTAAAATGGGGATTAAAAGGAACTATCTTCTAGGTTTGCAGTGATGATTAAATATGTTGGGATACATAAAGGGCTTAGGACAATACCTGGCACTGAATAAGTGTTAAACATAAAAATAGTTACTTTAGGACACTTGGGTGGCTCAGTCGGTTAAGTGTCTGCCTTCAGCTCAGGTCATGATCCCATGAGCCTTGCTTCGGGCTCCATGCTCTGAAGGGAGCGTGCCTCTCCCTCTCCCTATGCCCTTCCTACTTGCTCATGCTCATGTTCTCTCTCTCTCTCTCAAAAAAAAAAAAATATATATATATACACATATATATATTTACTTTAGAGAATATATTTGCCTCAAGGAAATTTGCAACACACACTGACACATGCACAGTCACATATAGACACACAGGAATGTAGATATTATAAGGAGTAGACTCAGAGAAGCAGGTTAGTTTAACTATTTAAGACATAGATTGGCATTATATACAGCAGTAGTTCCAGACTTGTCCATATCATTGCCCACACAGAAAATGCTAAATTTGTATGGTTCATTAGAATGTATCTGGGGGCATCTACAACATACTTGGTGAAAAAATTCTTTACTATTTTTTTATATTACATAATGATGATTAAAAAACAAAATGCAAAGTACTGGGGAAAAATTAAATTTGTTCAAAATAAAACTTTTTCAAAATTTTTATTTTTATGTCATCAAATTTATGAAATTTTTTATTGCATCTGGACTTTAAATAGTAGTTAATAGCCTTCCCCCTCTCGTAGGGTATGCCAACCCTTGCTCTAATGACAGTTTGGGTTGCATAAGCCTTTGTTGTGTGGGGATCTGTCCTGTGTCTTGTAGGATGTTTAGCTGCATCCCTGACACCTACCCACTCGATGCCAGTATGACTCTGATAGTTGTAGCAACTGAACGTGTCTCGACATTGATGAATGTCCCCTGGGATCAAAATTATCTGCAGCTGGGGTACCTGGGTGGCTAAGTCAGTGAAGCACCCAACTCTTGATTTCAGCTCAGGTCATGCCTCAGGGTCCTGAGATCGAGTCCTGAGCCCCACATTGGGCTCTGCACTGGGTGTGGAACCTGCTTAAGATTCTCTCTCTCCCTCTGCCCACTGCTCACCCCACCCCTGCTAGTGCTCTCTCTCTCCAAAAGCAAAAAATAAAATTAAAACCTTTAAAAAAAGTATCTCCAGCTGAGAACTACTGCAACTATACCCCAATTGTAGAGATTCATTCATGTTTTTCTTCCAGTGCTTGTGTGGTCTTGTTCTTTTTGCATTTAGATCTCTGATCCATTTAGAGTTTATTCTTACATATGCTATGAAGTGTTGATCTTACATTTCCAAATGGTTATCCAGTTGTCCCATCGCCATGTATTACAAAGTTCCATCTTTTCTGTCACACACACACACACACACACACACACACACACACACACACACATTATTCAGCCATAAAAAGATGGAGATCTTGCCTTTTGCAACAACACACATCCATACCTGGAGGGTATTCTGGAAGTGAAGTCAAAGACAAATATCATATGAACTCACTCAGATTTTTTTATTTAAAGACAAAACAAAGAAAAAAAGAGGCAAAAAAAAAAGGCTCTTAAATACAGAGAGCAAACTGGAGGTTGCCAGAGGACAGATGGGTAAGAGATTGGATGATGTAAATAAAGGGGATTAAGGGTGTACTTATCATGATGCACATTGAGTAATATATAGAATTATTGAGTCATTATACTGTACACCTGAAATCAATATAATACTCTATGTTAATTACACTTCAATTAAAAATTTAATTTAATTTAAAAGTTCCATCGTTTCTTCCAGTGATTTGCGCTACCTTTATCATATACTAAACTGACATATATACTTGAGCTTATTTCTGGACTTTCTTTTCTATTCTATTGGTCTATGTATTCATGTACTGGGACCATGCTGATTTATTTAAAGAGACTCTGTAGTATTTCTTAATAACAAATTAGGCATGTCTGGGTGGCATAGTCAGTTAAGTGTCTGACTCTTGATTTTGGCTCGGGTCATGATCTCAGGGTTGTGAGATTGAGCCCTGCTTAGGGCTCCACACTCAGCATGGAGTCTGCTTAAGATTCTCTTTCCCTCTCCCTCTGCCCCTCTCCACACCCATGCTCCCTTCTCTCCCTAAAATAAGTTTAAAAATTAACAAACTATTTTTCAGAGAGTTTTAGTCTTACAGAAAAATTAAGCAGAAAGTACCCCGAGACCATGACCTGAGCTGAAGGACCCTGAGACCATGACCTGAGCTGAAGTCAGATGCTTTACCAACTGAGCCACCCAGGCACTCCTCAGAGAACCAACTTTTGGTTCATTGATTTTTAGCCCTTGGTTTCTTATTTTCGATTTCACTGCTTTCTGTTCTAATTTTTATTTCCTTTATTTTACTTACTTTGGATTTAATGTGTTCTCTTCATAGTTTCCTAAGGCAGAAGATTAGATTACTGATTTTAGATCTTTCTTCTTTTCTAATATATTAATTCAATGCTATAAAGTTCCCTCTAAGTACTGCCTTCACTGTGTTCCACAATTTTGATTAGTTGTATTTTAATTTTCTATTTAGTTCAAAATATCTTTAAAATTTTCCTTGAGACTGCTTTGACCCATACATTATTTTAAAATGTGTGGTTTATTCTCCAACTATTTTGGAGTTTTCCAACTATCTTTCTGTTATTGATTTCTATTCCATTGTGGTCTGAGAACATACTTTGTATGATTTATGTTTGTTTAAAATTTAGGGTGTGTTTTATGGCCCAAATGCTGTCAATCTTGATGAATGTTCTCTGTGAGCTTGAAAAGGAAGTGTATTCTGCTGCATTGGATGATGTACTCTATAGATGTCAAATAGATCCAGTTGATTGATGATATTGTTCAGTTCAACTATGTCCTTGCTGGTTCTCTGCCTGTTGGATCTGTCCATTACTGACAGGGGAGTTTTGTAGTCTCCAACTATAAGAACAGATTCATTTATTCCTTCTTGAGTCCTATTATTTTTTGCCTTATGTATTTCGACCCTCTGTTCCTAGGTGCATTTACCCTAAAGACTGTTGTTTTCTTGGAGAATTGGCCCCTTTATCTTTATGGAATGCCCTTTTTTAATCTCTAATAATTTTTAACCTAATAATTTTCCTTGTTTTGAAATCTGTTCTATCTGAACTTAATATAGCTATCCCAGCTTTCTTTTGGTTAGTTAGTATATCTTTCTCTATTCCCTTACTTTTAATCTACACGTATCTTTATATACCTAAAGTGGGTTTCTTGTAGACAACATATAGTTGGTTTTTTAATTCACTCTGACAGTCCATCTTTTAATTGGTTTATTTAAACCATTGATGCTTAATATGAATATTTGGATTGATAGCTACCATAATTGTTACTTCTTACTATTCATTGTTTTGTTTTTTTCTTTTTAGTCTTCCACTCTTTTTATGCTTTCTCTGGTTTTAATTAAACATTTAATATGATTCCACTTTTCTCCTCTCTTAACATATAAATTATACTCAGTTTTACCTTGTTTAGTGGCTGTCCTTGAGTTTATGTGTATTTTTAAAGGTTTTATTTATTTATTCATTAAACACAGAGAGAGGCAGAGACATAGGCAGAGGGAGAAGTAAGCTCTCTGCCAGGAGCCTGATGCGGAACTTGATCCCAGGACCCTGGGATCACTCCTTGAGCCAGAGGCAGATGCTCAACCACTGAGCCACCCAGGCATCCCTATAATGTGTATTTGCAGCTAACTCAAGCCCATTTTCAAATAATACTTGCAAGCAACTTATAACGGGTATTCGCAATTCCCAATTTTTCTCCTATCCCTTATAACATTGTTATTTATTTTACTTCTTCATAAGCTATAAACTGAATGTTGTTGTTATTATTTTGAACAGATTGTTATCTGTAGGATCAATTAAAAATAAGAAAACAATTGAAAGATGAATGGATAAAGTAGATGTGATTTATGTATACAATGGAATATTACTCAGCCATTAGAAACGACAAATACCCATCATTTGCTTCGAGGTGGATGGAACTGGAGGGTATTATGCTGAGTGAAATAAGTCAGTCGGAGAAGGAAAAACACTATATGGTCTCACTCATTTGGGGAATATAAAAAATACTGAAAGGGAATAAAGGGGAAAGGAGAAAAAATGAGTGGGAAATATCAAAAAGGGAGACAGAACATGAGAGACTCCTAACTCTGGGAAACAAACTAGGGGTGGTGGAAGGGGAGGTAGGAGGGGGGTGGGGGTGACTGGGTGACGGGCACTGAGGTGGGCACTTGACTGGATGAGCACTGGATGTTATTCTATATGTTGGCAAATTGAACACCAATAAAAAAATTTTTTTAAACTCCAAAAAAAAAAAAAAAGGAAAACAAAAGGTTTTATTTTACCTTCATTTATTCCTTCCTTAATGTTCTTTCTTTATGTAGATCTGAGCTTCAGGCCTATATCATTTTCCCTCTTTCTAAAGAACGGATTTCACTATTTCTTGCAAAGCATGTCTAATGATGACAAATTTCCTCAATTTTTGTCCGAGAAAGTCTTTATTTCTCTTTCATTTTTAAGGTTAATTTGGAAGAATTCAAGGTTGGCTGCTTTTTGTTTTTAACACTTTAAATATTTTACTTCACTCTTCTTTGCCTGTTTTCTGAAGAGAAGTCCAATGTAATTTTTGTCACTGCTGTTCTATGGGTTAAGGTTTTTTTTCCTGTGCTTTCTTTCAAGACTGCCCTTTTGTGGGCAGCCCGGGTGGCTCAGCGGTTTAGCGCCGCCTTCAGCACAGGGCGTGATCCTGGAGTCCCGGGATCGAGTCCCACATTGGGCTCCCTGCGTGGAGCCTGCTTCTCCCTCTGCCTGTGTCTCTGCCTCTCTCTCTCCTGTGTATTCTCATGAATAAATAAATAAAATATTAAAAAAAAGATTTCCTTTTTGTCTTTGATCTTCGGTAGTTTGAATGAAACGTGCATCTTGATTTTTTCGAGTAGATATTTTGGTGTTTTCCTGCTTGGTATCCTGAGTTTCCTATATCTGTGGTTTGGTGTCTATCATTAATTTTGGAAAGTTCTCAGTCATTTACTGTTTCAAAAACTTCTATTCCTTTCTCTCTTTCTTCTCTTTGGTCCTTTATTTTTCACTTTTCTGGTGGGGAACCATTTATTCATGACCTTCTCTATTTCTTCTATGGACATTAGTCTAAGTTTTTTTTTAATTTTTAATTAATTTTTATTGGTGTTCAATTTACCAACATACAGAAAAACACCCAGTGCTCATCCCATCAAGTGTCCACCTCAGTGCCCGTCACCCATTCCCCTCCAACACCCGACCTCCTCCCCTTCCACCACCCCTAGTTCGTTTCCCCGAGTTAGGAGTCTTTATGTTCTGTCTCCCTTCCTGATATTTCCCAACATTTCTTTTCCCTTCCTTTATATTCCCTTTCACTATTATTCATATTCCCCAAATGAATGAGAACATACACTGTTTGTCCTTCTCCGATTGACTTATTTCACTCAGCATAATACCCTCCAGTTCCATCCACGTAGAAGCAAATGGTGGGTATTTGTCGTTTCTAATTGCTGAATAATATTCCATTGTATACATAGACCACATCTTCTTTATCAATTCATCTTTCGATGGACACCGAGGCTCCTTCCACAGTTTGGCTATTGTGGCCATTGCTGATAGAAACATTGGGGTGCAGGTGTCCCGACGTTTCATTGCATCTGAATCTTTGGGGTAAATCCCTAACAGTGCAATTGCTGGGTCGTAGGGCAGGTCTATTTTTAACTCTTTGAGGAACCTCCACACAGTTTTCCAGAGTGGCTGCACCAGTTCACATTCCCACCAACAGTGTAAGAGGCTTCCCTTTTCTCCGCATCCTCTCCAACATTTGTTGTTTCCTGCCTTGTTAATTTTCCCCATTCTCACTGGTGTGAGGTGGGATCTCATTGTGGTTTTGATTTGTATTTCCCTGATGGCAAGTGATGCAGAGCATTTTCTCATGTGCATGTTGGCCATGTCCATGTCTTCCTCTGTGAGATTTCTCTTCATGTCTTTTGCCCATTTCATGATTGGATTGTTTGTTTCTTTGGTGTTGAGTTTAATAAGTTCTTTATAGATTTTGGAAACTAGCCCTTTATCTGATATGTCATTTGCAAATATCTTCTCCCATTCTGTAGGTTGTCTTTTAGTTTTGTTGACTGTATCCTTTGCTGTGCAAAAGCTTCTTATCTTGATGAAGTCCCAATAGTTCATTTTTGCTTTTGTTTCTTTTGCCTTTGTGGATGTATCTTGCAAGAAGTTACTGTGGCTGAGTTCAAAGAGGGTGTTGCCTGTGTTCTCTTCTATGATTTTGATGGACTCTTGTCTCACATTTAGATCTCTCATCCATTTTGAGTTTATCTTTGTGTATGGTGAAAGAGAGTGGTCCAGTTTCATTCTTCTGCATGTGGATGTCCAATTTTCCCAGCACCATTTATTGAAGAGACTGTCTTTCTTCCAATGGATAGTCTTTCCTCCTTTATCGAATATTAGATGACCATACATTTCAGGGTCCACTTCTGGGTTCTCTATTCTGTTCCATTGATCTATGTGTCTGTTTTTGTGCCAGTACCACACTGTCTTGATGACCGCAGCTTTGTAGTACCACCTGAAATCTGGCATTGTGATGCCCCCAGCTATGGTTTTCTTTTTTAAAATTCCCCTGGCTATTCGGGGTCTTTTCTGATTCCACACAAATCTTAAAATAATTTGTTCTAACTCTATGAAGAAAGTCCATGGTATTTTGATAGGGATTGCATTAAACATATAAATTGCCCTAGGTAACATTGACATTTTTACAATATTAATTCTGCCAATCCATGAGCATGGAATATTTTTCCATCTCTTTGTGTCTTCCTCAATTTCTTTCAGAAGTGTTCTATAGTTTTTAGGGTATAGATCTTTTACCTCTTTGGTTAGGTTTATTCCTAGGTATCTTATGCTTTTGGGTGCAATTGTAAATGGGATTGACTCCTTAATTTCTCTTTCTTCAGTCTCATTGTTAGTGTATAGAAATGCCATTGATTTCTGGGCATTGATTTTGTATCCTGCCACGCTACCAAATTGCTGTATGAGTTCTAGCAATCTTGGGGTGGAGGCTTTTGGGTTTCCTATGTAGAGTATCATGTCATCGGCGAAGAGGGAAAGCTTGACTTCTTCTTTGCCAATTTGAATGCCTTTAATGTCTTTTTGTTGTCTGATTGCTGAGGCGAGGACCTCCAGAACTATGTTGAACAGCAGTGGTGAGAGTGGACATCCCTGTCTTGTTCCTGATCTTAGGGGAAAGGCTCCCAGTGCTTCCCCATTGAGAATGATATTTGCTGTGGGCTTTTCGTAAATGGCTTTTAAGATGTCGAGGAAAGTTCCCTCTATCCCAACACTCTTAAGGGTTTTGATCAGGAATGGATGCTGTATTTTGTCAAATGCTTTCTCTGCATCTAATGAGAGTATCATATGGTTCTTGGTTTTTTCTCTTGCTGATATGATGAATCACATTGATGGTTTTACGAGTGTTGAACCAGCCTTGTGTCCCAGGGATAAATCCTACTTGGTCATGGTGAATAATTTTCTTAATGTGTTGTTGGATCCTATTGGCTAGTATCTTGTTGAGAATTTTTGCATCCATATTCATCAGGGATATTGGTCTGTAATTCTCCTTTTTGGTGGGGTCTTTGTCTGGTTTCGGAATTAAGGTGATGCTGGCCTCATAGAACGAATTTGGAAGTACTCCATCTCTTTCTATCTTTCCAAACAGCTTTAGCAGAATAGGTATGATTTCTTCTTTAAACGTTTGATAGAATTCGCCTGGGAAGCCATCTGGCCCTGGACTCTTGTGTCTTGGGAGGTTTTTGATGACTGCTTCAATTTCCTCCCTGGTTATTAGCCTGTTCAGGTTTTCTATTTCTTCCTGCTCCAGTTTTGGTAGTTTGTGGCTTTCCAGGAATGCGTCCATTTCTTCTAGACTTCCTAATTTATTGGCTTAGAGCCGTTCATAATATGTTTTTAAAATCATTTGTATTTCCTTGGTGTTGGTAGTGATCTCTCCTTTCTCATTCATGATTTTATTAATTTGAGTCTTCTCTCTCTTCTTTTTAATAAGGCTGGCTAATGGTTTATCTATCTTATTAATTCTTTCAAAGAACCAACTCCTGGTTCTGTTGATCTGTTCCACAGTTCTTTTGGTCTCGATATCATTGAGTTCTGCTCGAATTTTAATTAACTGTCTTCTTCTGCTGGGGGTGGGGTCTATTTGTTGCTTTTTCTCTAGTTCCTTTATGTGTAAGGTGAGATTTTGAATTTGAGATCTTTCCAGTTTTTGAATGGATGCTTGTATTGCGATGTATTTCCCCCTCAGGACTGCTTTTGCTGCATCCCAAAGATTTTGAACGGTTGTATCTTCATTCTCATTAGTTTCCATGAATCTTTTTAATTCTTCCTTAATTTCCTGGTTGACCTTTTCATCTTTTAGCAGGATGGTCCTTAACCTCCACGTGTTTGTGGTCCTTCCAAACTTCTTGTTGTGATTAAGTTCTAATTTCAAGGCATTATGGTCTGAGAATATACAGGGGACTATCCCGATCTTTTGGTATTGGTTCAGACCCGATTTGTGACCCAGTATGTGGTCTATTGAGAAGAATGTGTATTCAGTTGAGTTTGGATGTAAAGTTCTGTAGATATCTGTGAAATCCATCTGGTGCAATGTATCATTTAAAGCTCTCGTTTCTTTGGATATGTTGTGCTTAGAAGACCTATCTAGTATAGAGAGAGCTAGATTGAAGTCACCAAGTATAAGTGTATTATTATCAAAGTATTTCTTCAGTTTGGTTATTAATTGGTTTAAATATTTGGCAGCTCCCACATTCGGGGCATATATATTGAGGATTGTTAAGTCCTCTTGTTGGATAGATCCTTTGAGTATGAGATAGTGTCCCTTTTCATCTCTCACTATAGTCTTCGGGGTAAATTTTAATTTATCTGATATAAGGATGGCAACCCCTGCTTTCTTTTGAGGACCATTTGAATGGTAAATGGTTCTCCAACCTTTTATTTTCAGGTTGTAGGTGTCCTTCTGTCTAAAATGAGTCTCTTGTAGACAGCAAATAGATGGGTCCTGCTGCTTTATCCAGTCTGAAACCCTGCGCCTTTTGATGGGGTCATTAAGCCCCTTCACGTTCAGAGTTACTATTGATAGATATGAGTTTAGTGTCATCATATCTATTCAGTCCTTGTTTTTGTGGATTGTTCCACTGAACTTCTTCTTAAAGGGGAATTTTAAGAGTCCCCATTAAAATTTTCTTGCAGAGCTGGTTTGGAGGTTACATATTCTTTCAGTGCCTGCCTGTCTTGGAAGCTCTTTATCTCTCCTTCCATTCTGAATGAAAGCCTTGCTGGATAAAGTATTCTTGGTTGCATGTTCTTTTCATTTAGGACCCTGAATATATCCTGCCAGCCCTTTCTGGCCTGCCAGGTCTCTGTGGAGAGGTCTGCTGTTACCCTAATATTCCTCCCCATAAAAGTCAGGGACTTTTTTTCTCTTGCTGCTTTAAGGATCTTCTCCTTATCTTTGGAATTTGCAAGCTTCACTATTAAATGTCGAGGTGTTGAACGGTTTTTGTTGATTTTAGGGAGGGATCTTTCTATTTCCTGGATCTGAATGCCTGTTTCCCTTCCCAGATTAGGAAAGTTTTCAGCTAGGATTTGTTCAAATACATATTCTGGCCCTGTGGCCCTTTCCACGCCCTCGGGAACCCCAATTAAACGTAGGTTTTTCTTCCTCAGGCTGTCATTTATTTCCCTTAATCTATCCTCATGATCTTTTAATTGCTTGTCTCTTTTTTCCTCAGTTTCCCTCTTTGCCATCAACTTGTCTTCTATGTCACTCACTCGTTCTTCTACCTCGTTAAGCCTCGTCGTTAGGACTTCTAGCTTGGATTGCATCTCATTCAATTGATTTTTAATTTCTGCCTGATTGGATCTAAATTCTGCAGTCATGAAGTCTCTTGAGTCCTTTATGGTTTTTTCTAGAGCCACCAGTAGCTGTAAAATAGTGCTTCTGAATTGGCTTTCTGACATTGAATTGTAATCCATATTTTGTAAGTCTGTGGGAGAGAGGGCTGTTTCTGATTCTTTTTTTTGAGGTGAGGTTTTCCTTCTAGTCGTTTTGCTCAGTGCAGAGTGGCCAAAAACAAGTTGTATTGGGAATAGGAGAAAAAGAGAGAGAAGGAAAGAAAAGAGAAAAAGAAAAAAGAGAAAGAAGAAAAAAAGGGGAAAAGAGAAGAAAAAGAAAGAAAGGAGAAAAAAGAAAAAAGGGGGGTGGGGTGGCGGAAGCAATCAGAAATCAAGAAGAAAGAAAGAAAAAATAGCACAAAACAAACCAAAAAAAACAAAAGAAAAAAAACAAAAAAAAACACGGGGGAGTATCTTCCGATTCTGTATACTTTAAGTCCCTTGACTTCCCTTGGAACTGGTCCGTCTCCTTGGTCTTCTGGGGGGAGGGGCCTGCTGTGCTGATTCTCAGGTGTTAGCACTTGGGGGAGCTGCTCTGCCCCTGCCTGGTGCAGGGCTCAGTGGGGGTTGTTCACCCCATGAGGCCCCGGGAGGAAGCCACAGTGGCGGGGGCAGCTCTGGGACCCTGGAGTCAGCTCCCGCAGTAGCTCTGGGGCTCTCCTTCTGCAGGGCCTGGGGGCTCCCGGGCGGGGCCGCTGATCTGCTCAGCTCGCGGCAGGAGCGTCCTTGCTGTCCTGGGCCCTCCCGGCCTCTGCCTGTCCCTGGGGGAGGCCGGATCCTGGGCTGTGTCCCGGCGCCCTGTGGTCCGGGGCCTGCGCTATTGGATTCGCGCTCCCGCCCCGCAGCCCCCTCCGCGGAGCCGCCGCCTGAGCCCTTCCGAGCTGTTCCCGGAGCCGCGCCGCGCCCTCCGCGGAGCTTCTTCCTCCGCCCGAGCCGCCGCCGCTAAGCTGCTCCAGGATCCGCGCAGCCCCCTCCGCGGAGCTGCCGCCCGAGCCCCTCCGAGCTGCTCCGGGTCCCGCCGAGCGCTGCAGCCCTTAGGGAGCTCGGCGCATCTCCCGGGGCGCAGCTCCTCTGTTAGTGTCCCAGGGAGCCCGAGGGCATCCCCGCCTTTCTGGGGATCCTCCTCCAATTCCCGGGGAGCCCCTTTCCGCGGGGAAGGTCGGTGCAGCTCCTGCTCCTCCGGGACGGGGCTCTCCTGTCCTGGGGACACTCGCCCCGGCCTCAGCCCGGCTCCTCGGGCCCCTCCCCCTCGGAGGCCTTTTGTGTCTTTATTTCTTTTTCCCCGTCTTCCTACCTTGATAGAAGCGCGAACTCTTCTCACTGTAGCGTTCCAGCTGGTCTCTCTTTAAATCTCAGGCCGAATTCGTAGATTTTCAGGATGATTGGATGGTTTTCTAGGTAATTTGTTGAGGACAGGTGACTTGGGGACCCTGCTCTGCCGCCATCTTGCCCCTCCCCCTAGTCTATGTTTTCTAGCTCCTCTGGAGTCAACTCTGGTACACTGAATTTTCCATTTCATATAGGTTTTAAAACTTATTTGGATAGAAGCAGTAGTCTCATGATTTTAAAAAATTTCTCTGGGGACACCTGGCTGGTTCAGTCAACAGAATATGCAACTCTTGATCTCAATGTTGTAAGTTTGAGCCCCGAGTTGAGTGTAGAGATTACTTAAAAATAAAATCTTTAAAAATACATAAAATAGAATAAAAAAATTTTAATTTATCTGTATTAATAGTTATTTTCCCTTTGTCTTTTCTTACTTCATATATTTGTGCATTCTTCCTCATTTCCCAATTAAATTAGCCAGTATATGTCTATTATGGATTTTTTGAAAGACTCAAAAAATTTTATTTATTAATTTGATCTACTGTGTTTCTGTTCTTTACCATGCTAATTTTTATTATTTTCTTTATTATTTTTTGTACTCTCTTTTGGTTTATTTTGTTATTCTTTTTCTAATTTTTAAGTTAGGATTTAATATATTTACGTAGTTCTCCCTCATTCATGGTTTTGCTTTCCACGGTTTCAATTATCATGGTTTGGAAGCAGATGATCCTCCTTTTGATGTATCATCAAAGTCAGTAGTAACCTAACTCTATGTCACCATGCCTGTGTCATTCCCCTCACTTCATCTCATCATGTTGCTATTTTATCATCTCACATCATCACAAGAAGCACGGTGAAAGTATAGTACAATGAGCTATTTTGAGAAAGAAAGCAAGAGACCACAGTCACGTAAATTTTATTACAACATATTTTATAATTATTTTATTTAATTTTTAGTTGTGGTTAATCTCTTACTGTGCCTAATTTATAAATTAAACTTTATCATGAGTATGTATGTATAGAAAAAACATAGATTATGTAGGGTTTGGTACTATCTGTGGATTCAGACATCCATTGAAAGTCGTGGTATGTATTCCTGCAGATAAGAGAGGACTACTATATTTAATTCTTTCATTCTTATTACTATTTTTTAATTGCTTTGTTAATCTATTTGTGTGTGTGTGTGTGTGTGTTCATAAGTTTTTCGAGAAATGGAATTGCTGGATCATATGATAATTCTATTTTTTATTATTTGAGGACCTGCCATACTGTTTTCCATAGCAGCTGTACCATTTTGCATTCACACCAATGGTTCACAAGTGGTTCTGATTTCTCCACATTCTTACCAACACTGGTTTTCCAGGGTTTTTGATAATAGCAATCCTAATAAGTGTGAGGTAGTATCTTATTGTAGTTTTGATTTGCATTTTCCTAATGATCAGTGATGTTGAACATCTTTTATGTGCTAATTGGCCATTCATATATCTTCTTTGAAAAAATGTCCACTTAAGTCCTTTGCCCATTTTTGAATCAAGTTGTTTGTTTCTTGGTGTTGTGTTTTAGGAGTTTAGATAGTTTAGTTAGTCCTTCAGTTTTGTTTTTTTCCCAGGATAGTTTTGGCTCTTTGCAGTCCCTTGAGATTCTATAAGAATTTTAATATGGATTTTTACATTTCTTATTGCTCTATGCTTTTAAGGCTATGAATTTTCTCTTGTTTATCAATTAAATACATCCCATGTATTTTGATAAGTAATGTTTTTATTATCATTTTTTCACAAATTCTTTTTTTAAAAGATTTTATTTATTTGACACAGAGAGAAAGAGCACAAACAGAGGGAGAGGGAAAAGCAGGCTTCTGGGCAAGTGGAGAGCCTGATGCAGGGCTAGATCCCAGGACCCTGGGATCATGACCTGAACTGCAGGCAGACATAACCAACTGAGCCACCCAGGCACCCCTATTTTTTCTGAAATTCTTTAATTTCAGTTTGCATTTCCCTTCCACTCAAAAGATGTTTAATAGAAAATTTATAAATTTCTGAATGGAAAGCTTCTTTATTTTTTTAATTTCTAATTTTATTGCATTGTAATTAGAAAGCAATATTTGTAGTATTTCCATTTTATAGAACTCAGTAATGTTTTCTTTGGTCCAATATATGATCAATTTTTGTTAAAAAAAAAAAAAACATTTACTCTTATGTAGAAGATAAATTCTCTGTCATTAGGTATGGCATCTGAAATTTTCCCCCCATATGCTCTGCCTTATTATTCTGTTTGGATCTTCTATATCTTATTTTTGTCCACTTGACCTGTCCTGCATTGGGAATGCTACGTTGAAGACTCTTATTATCAGTGCAATTCTGCCTATTTTTCCCTGCATTTCCTCTAGTTTCTGCTTTAAATAGGTATTGCTATTATTTGGTGCGTGTATGTGTTCCTAAGTATTTCATCTCGTGATATGATGACCTTTTTAAAATAGGATTTTAAGTAATCTCTACACTCCATGTGGGGCTCAACCTTATAACTGAGATCAAGAGTCACATGCTCCAGCAACTGAGCCAGCCAGGTGCCCTGTAATACCATGACTTTTAACATTAAAAACTGATCTCCTTTAATGAGTTTTTGCTCAAACTCTACTTTGTTTGATATCAGGATTGCAACCCCCAATTTTCTTATTATTTTCATTTGTCTGGTATATTTTTGTCCATCCTTTTATTTGTAGCCATTTTGTATTACTTTGTTTTATGTGTTTTTCTTACAGGCAGCACATAGTTGGGTTTTGCTTTATGAGTCAATTTGAAAATGTTTTTATTTTAGTAAATAAGACATTCTCATTTGTTGAAATTACTGATGTGTTTGGACTCAACATTGTCATATGATTATGTTTTACTATGTGTATTATGTTATAGTTACTGTGTTTATTAGTTTCCTAAAGACTTCCATAACAGATAACCATTTATTGGTTCTGGGTAAACAGGAATGTGAGGGCGGGGAGGCTACATTATTCAATTCAGCACACTGTGTTTCTTTTCCTATGTGGTATGTTTTCTTTGCTTTTTAAAAATATACCTTTTGATATTTTAGAAGGTTTATATTTTTACTCTGGCTACCATAGTGTTTAGTCCTTCATAAATCCTTAATTCCCCTTTCCCTATTTAAACTTTTGCTATCTGGCTTGTCATATTTACTGTGGTAGATATAGATAACATTTACCATCTTAATCTTTTTGAAGTATAAAGTTTAGTGCTATTAAGTAAATTTACATTATTGTGCAACCACCACCAACATCCATCTCCAGAACTCATTTTACCTTGCAAAATTGAAACTCCATACATATTAAATGATAATTCCTCTTTATACTCCTTTCTCGGCCCCTGGAAACCACCATTCTACTTTCTGTCTCTACAAATTTGACTAGGTATTCTAGATATATATGAGGAGCCATAGGAGCCATATAGTATTTGTCCTTTGGTGACTGGTTATTTGATATTTTGTCAGTTTTTAATAATAATTTAATAATATCCTTTGGTTTTCATTTATTACTTATACATCTATTAGTGATCTTTTTTTTCCAAGTTTCAGATACTTATTAATCAGTGCAAACCCTAACACAATACACCAACATGATTTCATGCATTTAGAGGGGAAATATTTCCTGGATAAGTAGAAAATCATGAGGATGGCTTCTGGAAGGCCTTCTTTCTGAGCAACTTTATAGTGAAACATTTCATTTGAAGTCTGGATCTCCTTTCTTCAGTTTGCTGTAATGTACGTTCACTGAGCAGAACTTGTATTAATCATGAAGACCCAGTTTGTTCCAGGATTCTGGGTTATTCTTCCTATCCCAAATGACATCCACACTGCGCCAGTACCTCTCACTCCAATAAAGATGAAGAGGAGGATCAAGCTCGGGTGCTTTTTGGCCTGAGGATCTGGTGTAACATGGTTGCAGGAAAGGCCTCAGGTCCAGAAGGAGAAAAGATAAAATGTGCAAGGTTCCCAACAATTAGTGATTATTCTACTTTCTCCTTTCTCTGTCCCTTCTCCTCCTATTTTTAGTTGAATTATTTTCACTTTTAGTGTTTATGTGATATGCTTCTTCCCATGTGCCAATCCTTATTTTAGTCTGAGATCTAGAATTACATCTATGAAATGCCCACCTCAGTTCTTTAATGAAGTTTTCCTACTTATTTCTTGGTTGGATGAAGCTCATCCACTCTAGATTCCTCAGGATGGGCTCATGAGCATAATATTTTCTGAGTTCATTCAAGTTTATACCTATTTGTTATAGACTTGATAGTTACTTGACTGACAATTTTCCTGGATATAAAATACTTTTTTCCTAGTTTGTGTCCTTGAATTTCTTTAAAATGCTCTGATCTTTTGCCCAGTGCAGGGCTTGATCTCACAATCTTGAGATAAAGACCTGAGCCAAAATCAAGAGTCAGATGCTTAACTGACTGAGCCACCTAGGCACCCTGAAAATGCTCTAATCTTGCTTTGATTTCTTTATTGTTCTTGAAAAATATGATGCTACCTTAATTTTCTTACCCTTAAAAGTTATTTGCTCTTTTGTCTGGAGTCTATGAGGATTTTCTTTTCTGTCTTTAATGTCAAATAGTTTTATTAGCATATGTATTGGTATTGGTTATTCTGTTCCAACTTTCCTAGGCATAGGATGGGCCTTTTAATATGTACATTTAAATTTTGTCTCACTTCCAGAAAGTTTTCTTGAATTATAGTTTTAGATACTCTGTTTCATATTTTTCTGGGGTTTTCTTTTTTTTATTTTTTTTTTATTTATTTATGATAGTCACACACACACAGAGAGGAGAGAGAGAGGTACAGACATAGTCAGAGGGAGAAGCAGGGTCCATGCACCGGGAGCCCGACGTGGGATTCGATCCCGGATCTCCAGGATCGCGCCCTGGGCCAAAGGCAGGCGCCAAACCGCTGCACCACTCAGGGATCCCTGGGGTTTTCTTTTAAGACCCTTCAGTTACACAGATGTTGGTGTTTCTTTGCTTGTCTTCCATTTCATTTGATAACTTTTCCGTTAAAAAGAGACTGAGAAAGAAAAGAATGATTGGGACTTGCACCTGCATTTGAAACCATTTTTATTATATTGCCTACCTAGTTATACAAAGTCTATTTCAGGTATATTGTGTTTCTTTGGAGCTTTGATCAAAGTTTGTCATTTGAGGGAGAACAAACATCCGCAAAAATTAATTCTACATAAATACAAGTACCCATTCTGAGATCAGTAAATTAGCTAAGATTTGAAGCTATTTATGAGCCATGGCTTGCTCTGTAATTATTTTCCTTAAATAACTTTGCTGTCACTTTGGTAATGGGGAATTGCTATTCTGTCCCAGAAAAGGTAATCCAGGATAGAAAGAAATTACTCAAAGATGAGAAGAAGCATGGCAACACTCAGAAACGGAAGGACCAGGATTATCTGGATATTATCCTTTCTGCCCAGGTAAATCTTTTAAATGTCTGAGGCAGCTCGTGTATCAATTAATTGTGTGGGTAGATGGATGAGTGGAGGGGAGACAAGAGCAAAATTGATCAACTAAATTTAACAATACTTTTGAGGTGATGGGTTAGCTCTATACAGTTTGAGGTAAAGATAGAGGTCTGTAATTCTGTCACTACAGGGAATCACATAATACTAAATTTTTTGCTAATTGGACAGGACTTGGTGATTACTGCAAAGATACATGGTAGTTTAGGGAAACACGGGAAAATGGGTCACAAAGTAAGTTGGTAAAATGATGAGGAGGAGGTGCTGGAAAATCTGCATGAATCTGGCAGGATGATTGGAGGAACTCTTTGCAAGGCCTACATTTCTTATGTAATGTTGGTTCTCCTTTGTCAAAGTGTGGCTCCTACTATATATTTGTTGAACAGAATTAAAATGGAAACTCTCATATGAATCTCTAATTTTTTGCCCTAAAGCCATTATCTTGATTATGGCTGCAGACATCTGTAAATTGACATTGCATAAACATATCTCCACTATACCTTCCAGGCTGAAAATGGCAACAGCTTCTCAGATACTGACCTACAGTCTGAGGTGAACACATTCATGTTGGCAGGACATGACACCATGGCAGGGAGCATTTCCTGGCTCCTCTACCACCTGGCTCTGAACCCTGAGCATCAGGAGAGATGCCGGCAGGAGATCAGGGGCATCCTGAGGGACAGGTCTTCTATCACATGGTAAGATCTGCATTCTTAAACATTTCATCCTTCTTCCTCTTCATGGGTTTTGCTTTATTTTCTCCTCTGGTACCTTAGTCACCACTGCGCTTCAAGATACGTGCCTATAGAAACAGAAAAGTAGACTACTATTCTTTTTCTAGAGAGATCAAAATTATCATTATATCTTTGCAAAAGAAGTTCATCCATCCACAATTATCTGTTTCTTTGTTTTTCTAATCAGTGGTGTGTAACGTCCCATTTCTTTCTTTCACCTGGCTCAGTGCACTGGAAATAGGGACTTGATCCCTAGACTTGCATTGAGAGCTTAAATGGTAGAGCTCAAGTGTGTCTCCTCTCTGAGATCCCAGCAAGCATCCGTATCATTTAAGCCCCACTGTAGTCATTCCCTCCCATCTCCTTTTCACTCCTCAGAACTAGCTTAGACTTTGAACACAGTACTAAATCATATACACTGTAGTTGAATCTAGTGATTATGGACTGAGTACATACATTCTCAGTACTGAGGCACTTAAGAAATGTGCAAGATTTGGTGTGGGTCCTGTCCTCAATGAGCTCATACCCAAGGAGAGGAGACAGGCTTCTGTATGGATAATTGCTATATAATCTGCTAAGGATAGCAAGAGAGAGATGTGCTGGCGACTACAGAGACTTAGAAGACAGTCACCTAACCTGGTACTCAAGAGGGGACTCAAGAGGACTTCCTGGGAGATCTGACACCCAAGCTGCCTCTTATAGGATGGATTAGCTAGATAGAAATGTCAACACCATTTGCAAGACTTTGAGCTTATCTGACTGTTCAGTGATGCCCAGGTTATGGACTTACCCCTAAGACATGCTGTCTGAAAGAAAAACAAACAAGCACATCTTGATTTAAACCACATTCTGAGCACTGGGTGTTATTCTGTATGTTGGTAAATTGAACACCAATAAAAAATTAATTTATTTTAAAAAAAAACACATTCTTCACCCTAGCTAGATATTTCACTTATTATTGCTTTGCTAGTCAAAAGGGCAGAAAGATGGAAATGCTAAGGGTCATCCAACCCTAGCACTAGGGGGGAAACACTGCATTTCAAATGCAAAGGTCAGCTCAGTAAGAGCTTTTGTAAGGGGAAATTTAGATTTATATAGCTATGGTAGAGATCTTACTTTTTATAAGGAAACAGTAGTTATTTCCTACCATAAATTAAAGGTTTATGGGCAGCCCCAGTGGCTTAGCGGTTTAGCGCAGCCTTCCGCCTAGGGCATGATCCTGGAGATCTGGGATCGAGTCCCACGTCAGGCTCCCTGCATGGAGCCTGCTTCTCCCTCTGTCTGTGTCTCTGCCTCTCTCTTTTTGTGTGTCACTCATGAATAAATAAATAAAATCTTTAGAAAAAAATAAAAAATAAATTAATTAAAGGTTTAATCTGTATAGCACAAAATAATGTCGATTAGTCATTTTTTATTCATTCTTTAACATTAATTGGATATCTTAACCTGTTTAGGGTGGATATATATACAACCCCAATATTGGCCTTTCTTATTCTTTTTTGGCCTATGTGAAATGTGAAAACAATAAAGAAATCTTGGCCAGGTAAGAAAACAAAGTCCTAAGGATCTGTTAACTACCATTCATTTTAATGAAAGAAATGAAAATATAAAGAAAAATATGTTTTTATTCCATACTATGGCCCTATACTTACATTTAATGAAATTTGCACATGGCATGCTGAAAACTTATAATTCTTTTAGACAGATAATAAAACCACACTGCAAAGAGCAATTTCTGAAAAAGCTGGCAAGTTGTTCAACATCCCTTTGGCTCCTCGTCAGCCATTTCTGCATTGGGTTAAAATTTCTCTCTTCTTGCACCAGGGCTAAGATGGACAATATTGTGTTTCTAAAATATGCAAAATGCCAGGCTAAGCAGAATTACCCTTTTTATTCTGGGCTTGAGGAGGAAAGAGCTCAAAATGAAAATCTGCACTGCCAAATGGCCAGAGCCTGCATTCAAAATAAGTAATCAGAAAAGCAAATAGAAATACAATAAGGCAAATAGACTGAATATATGCAGTCATCTTATGACTGGCTAGGATGAAAATGAAAAAGTTTATTCTTCTCCCTCTGATACTTCACACTTGTGTGGGGCAAGTTCTTTTCATCTCTGGCGTGAAATTCTGAGTGAATCTCATAGAGTTCCTATCCATTTAAGTCACAAGAGCAGTCTCATTTCAGTAATTAAGCTGTCTGGTCCAGTGGAATAACAAAAAATACAAATTCGTATCCATCTGGAGCATATCCCTCCATCCCATCTGAGCATTTCTTTGGGTCTGAAAGCCAGTGGTGGGTGAGGGGGTCTTGATTGGCTTCTTTTTACTGACAGGTTCCTCACCAACCCATTAGCTGCTGTTTCTGAAACTTTTAGAAGTGGTCCCAGGAGGAACGAGGAGAAAGGGGTTGGTACTATGAAGATCTTGCCTTCTGAGCTTGGTGGCTATTCAGTGCTTCCTTTTACTCTCAGTAGGCGTATCTGAGTTTCAAGGAGAATCTTGGAGATTCCCTCACTGGAGCTTTGCCATGGTAATTCATGAGACAAGGGAATTCTTGTCCTCAGAGTTCCTTTCAAGACGGTTCCGAAGCTCTCCCTCTTGCTGGTTCATTGGCCCATAGAACACACTGGAGCACTCCTTACCTATTTGTCTCTATTGCTCTCCCACAACTCCCTGTTTGTTCTGAGTCACAGATTTTCCTCTCAGTCCTCTGCTCCTCAAACCCCAAGGCACACATGTCAGATCATCTAAGTGACCAAGAAGTGACCCAAGAAGCCCCTCTTTGCCTAACACGCTTGAGGGGGCCCTCCTGCATTCCGCAGCATTGTGCCATTCCAACATTATCTTTAAAGGATTTTTTTCCTCTCTCAAAACTCTGAAGCCCTCTCTCTTCATTCCTTAGTCATACTTTCTACATTCTTGATTTATATGATGACTAAGAGTTGCGAAACTGGTTTCCGAAACCTCCCTAGCAAATCTTTTACCAGTAGATTAGCATCTCACTTTATAATGAGGATATCTGACACTTGTTTGGTTCCTCTTCCTCTGGAACTTCAGCTGACCCTCAGGCAGAAAGAGTCTCATTTTAGCATTCTGTTACATAAAT
This sequence comes from Vulpes lagopus, assembly GCF_018345385.1. Lineage (NCBI taxonomy): Eukaryota > Metazoa > Chordata > Mammalia > Carnivora > Canidae > Vulpes > Vulpes lagopus. The sequence continues at coordinate 50,485,165 of NC_054846.1, forward strand.
CAATTGCAAAATAACTTTAACCTAGAGATAATATTTACCAAGAATAAATAATGAATAGGAAAAAACATTAATATTTACCAACTGGATACGGAGTCTGAGTTCCTGCCCCTCCTTCCCTTGTCCTTACAGGGACCAGCTGGGTGAGATGTCATATACCACCATGTGCATCAAGGAGTCACTCCGACTGGCGCCTCCAATCCCATCCATTTCCAGAGAGCTCAGCAAGCCCATTACCTTCCCAGATGGATGCTCCTTGCCTGCAGGTCTTTGCATTCTTTTCCTAAGCAGGTCCTAGAGACCAGGGGATCCTGGCAACCACAGTGACAAAGACTGGCTTTTTTTCTCTTTTGACTCTTAGAGAAGTCAAAAGAACCTCTGGCTTAGGGTTGGGTGCCTAATAAGAACTCAGTGGGTAATTCCTTCATCAGATGTGGTTTCCAGACTTTCCCAAAGGCACACAGCCATTTGCAGCGAAGCTGTGCCCAGAACCCAGGTGGCCAGAATCCCAACCCAGGGTTTCTTCACTTAGCAGGACATTGCTTCTAAGATAATCCTTGTTTAGCTTAGTTTGAGACCTGGGTGAGACTTCATGATGATGTAGGAAAAGATATTAGGGTTCGAAGCCAACAGCCAAGAAAGAATTCTTGAGCTTTTGGTGCAAAAAGGTAGTTTTATTAAAGCACATGGACAGGACCCATGATGGGCAGAAAGAGCTATAATGGGGTTGTGAGGGGTGGTGATTATATATCTTCAAGTTGGGAGAGGGCTAGGGATAGTGTAAGTCTCTAAGGAATTTTGGAAAAAAATGTTTCCAGGACCTTGAGGGGACTAGCTATTATTAGGAAAAGGTCATGTATTACTATCTAATAAAACCTCAGTCATGATTCCCTTCAGATGTATATCAATGGGCCATATGCTTGGGGGATGATCACCAACACATGTCTTGGGGGTTTAGTTATAAAGGAAATTTCTAAAGGAATTTTTGTATGTTGAAGTAGACTCACAGGATCCTGAAGGTTGGGCTGTGATTGCCTTTTGCCCTTAGCAAAGTGTCAACATTAAGACAGCTGAGTCCCCTAGACTCATTCCTAGAGGAATGTCACTCTGCCTGTTTCAAGGACTTGTCAAAGGGCTGTAGGTAGCAAGGAAATTCAATAATTTTTCTTCTGCCTTTGTTTCCCACATTAATGGGAGATGAACATCATTATCTTTATCTAGAAGACCCAAGGTAGGGTCTTTGGCTTCATCATCGTAATACTATCATTCTTATAACTGTGCAGCACGTAATAGTTTACATAGAGCCTTCAAGAGCATTAGCTCATTTTCCCACCCTCAGAACATAATCTTAACAGACACTTATATAGTGCTTCTCGGTTTACAAAGCACTTTCATATACTCTTGGTGTAGCCAAAAACCCCACTAGCGATCCCAATGTGCAGATTGGCAGAACTAGAACTTGCACAGAGGCCCCACACTGGAACCTAGTGCTCTTCAGAGCACAGGTTTCTGAGCAGGGCAAGGGGGAAGCATAGGGTGTCATGGGATACACCCTTCACCTCTCTGCTTGGGTATCCTGTTAACTCTTGTCCTTGGAAACAAGCTGGCAGGATTGCTTGTAGCAATTACCAATGGCCTGTCACTGGGACTTTGTTGACAGATCCAGAATTTTCATGGTAATCAAATAATCCTCAAAATCTCTCTCCTCTTTTTTTTAATCCCCAAACCACTTGGATATTTGCCAAAATTTCCTCCCCTCCGTTTATGAATAGAACCAACAGAAAGGCCCCTAGATGCCGTTAAAGTCTCCCCTCCCACTGCCGTCATGTTTAAGTCAGAGTCTTCCAAAGAGCCTGAGCAGCTGCGGAAGCTCTTCATCAGAGGCTTGAGCTTCAAAACAACCAATGAGAGTCTGAGGAGCCATCCTGAGCAATGGGGAGCCCTTACGGACTGTGTGGTAATGAGAGACCCAAACACCAAGTGCTCCAGAGGCTTTGGGTTCGTCACATATGCCACCATGGAGGAGGTGGATGCAGCCACAAATGCAAGGCCACACAAGGTGGATGGAAGAGTTGTAGAACCAAAGAGGGCTGTCTCACGAGAAGATTCTCAAAGACCTGGTGCCCACTTAACTATGAAAAAGACTTTTGTTGGTGGCATTAAAGAAGACACTGAAGAACATCATCTAAGAGATTATTTTGAACAGAATGGGAAAATTGAAGTGATTGAGATCATGACTGACCGAGGCAGTGGCAAAAAGAGAGGTTTTGCTTTTGTGACATTTGATGACCATGACTCTGTAGACAAGATTGTCATTCAAAAATACCATACTGTGACTGACCACAACTGTGAAGTAAGGAAAGCCCTATTGAAGCAAGAGACGGCTAGTGCTTCATCCAGCCAAAGAGGACGAAGTGGTTTGGAAACTTTGTTGGTGGTCGTGGAGGATTTTGATGGGAATGACAACTTTGGTCATGGAGGGAACTTCAGTGGTCAAGGTGGCTTTGGTGGCAGTCGAGGTGGTGGTGGATATGGTGGCAGTGGAGGTGGCTAGAACGGATTTGGTAATGATGGAAGTTACTTTAGAGGTGGAGGAACCTATAATGACTTTGGCAATTACAACAATCAATCCTCAAATTTTAGACCCATGAAAGGAGGAAATTTTGGAGGCAGAAGCTCTGGTCCCTACAGTGGTGGAGGCCAATACTTTGTCAAACCATGAAACCAAGGTGGCTATGGCAGTTCCAGAACAGCAGCTGCTATGGCAGTGGCAGAAGGCTTTAATCACTGCCAGGAAACAAAACTTAGCAGGAGAGGAGAGCCAGAGAAGTGACAGGGAAACTACAAGTTACAGCTGATTTGTGAACTCAGCCAAGCACTGTGGTGACAGGGCCTAGCTGCTACAGAGAAGACATGTTTTAGACCATACTCATGTGAATGGGCAAATAACTTGAGGACTGTATTTGTGACTAATTGTATAACAGGTTATTTTAGTTTCTGTTCTGTGGAAAGTGTAAAGCATTCCAACAAAGTGTTTTAATGTAGTTTTTTTTTTTTTTTTTTTGCACCCATGCTCTTGATTGCTAAATGTAACAGTCTGATCATGACGCTGAATAAATGTGTCTTAAAAAAAAAAAGAACCAACAGAAACTTATCATTGGACCTGCATGATGGAATTATGGTTCTGTTCCCCTGGACCCAAATGGTCTCTGGTGGGTGCTGTACAGTCCATTAACAGATATCATTTTGACATGAAACCAACAGCTCCTTAAGGTAGAATCAGATATTAAATAAGTCATTGCTTTGAAAACCAAGGTGTCAGAAAAAAAGAAAGAAAACCAAGGTGTCACCCAAGCCTCAACTTTCCATGAGTTCTTAACTGCTGACATCAGCTACAGCACACAGAGCTCTGCCAGGAACAACCTCATTCCCTTCAAGAAGAGCAGTATAACAGTAGCCCACAACTTGATCTATCTGCTGCAATCTTTTTTCTTTCTTTTCTTTCTCAGGAATAACTGTGGTTCTCAGTATTTGGGGCCTTCACCATAACTCTGCCATCTGGGAAAACCCAAAGGTATGATTGTTTACTTATAAATCCTTCAAAGAACTAATGCAGTACAACTCACTTTTTGTTAGCACGATGTGGAAGTGGCAAATGGCACAAAGCAAATAAACAGAAAGACCAAAAATGTTAAAGTTTTCCCCCTAAAAGAAAACTGTCCTGTTCCCCTATTCCTACTGTGTGTTTGCTTTGAATGAATGGATTGACAAAATACCACACAGTCTGCTCTAAGTTGCAGTCTGTGCTGCAGTCATTTACTCAGTGAGCTCCACCAAGCACTCACCTAGCCATCTGCAGGACTGCAGGCTATTCATTTTGCCATGCAGGCAACTCACTCTTCTGCTGGATGTAAGAATCAGAATTCTGGGGAACCCTGGGTGGCGCAGTGGTTTGGCGCCTGCCTTTGGCCCAGGGTGCGATCCTGGGGACCCGGGATCGAATCCCACGTCGGGCTCCCGGTGCATGGAGCCTGCTTCTCCCTCTGCCTGTGTCTCTGCCTCTCTCTCTCTCTCTCTCTCTCTCTCTCTCTCTTTCTGTGTGACTATCATAAATAAATAAATAAATAAATAAATAAATAAATAAATAAATAAAATTTAAAAAAAAAAGAATCAGAATTCTGGCAGAAAACTGATGACACCCTCAAGTTGGGCACTTAGAGGAGAATTTCATAAAGGAACTATTTACAAAGGCGTTGGTAGAGTTTAGAAAAGCAACACGGGGTGCACAAATGCTGAAGTGCTTCCCACCTCTGGGCCAGAGGGGAGAGAGACTTTCGAAGCCCAGAGTGACTGTCGTGCTGGGAAGAGTCCTGGGCAGGAGTTGGGCCTTCAGTAGAGCAGCCAGCCAGAGGCAGCTTGGTAGAGTGGGGTGTAGGGAATAAATAATCCAAAAGCTCTCTCTGTCCACCCTCTAGATTGCCAATCAATGTCTTTTATCAGCCAAACCCAAGAGCAAACCATGTGGGTCAGCTTCTTGGAGCCCCGAGCAGGGCAGGAAAGGGAGGAGAAAGATCTGGAGAGGCAAAAAGAAGACACACAGCTAACCATAGTGCTTGATTCAACCGTCTTGAACTCTGAACACTCACAACACCTACAGACACTTGTTTTCACATAAGTGGCTAGGGTTGAAGACCTCTTATGTGCAATGGGAGGTGGACTGCAGATCTCATTAACAGTTGATCGCATAATCATTTTGGCTAGACTTCTAAGTGAGAGCATTCTTTTTTTTTTTTTAAGTTCAAGTTAATTTTATTGAGTAGAGTTGACACACAATGTTACATTAGTAAAAAAAAAAAAAAAAAAACAATGTTACATTAGTTTTAAGTGCACAACTTAGTGATTTGACAAGTTGATTCACGATGCTCCCTACAAGTAGCCACCATCTGTCCTGTTACACCACTAGAACAATATTACTGATTATTCCCTATGCTGTGCCGTTTACTCCTGTGACTTATTCATTCCATAACTGGAAGCCTGTATCTCCTTCTCCCCTTCACCTACTTTGTCCAAAACCCCCACAACCATCAGTTTTTTCTCTGTATATAAAGGTTTAATTCTGCTTTTTGTTTGTTTATGTACTTGGTTGGTTTTGTTTTGTTTTGTTTAGATTTCACTTATGAGTGGAATCATAGTAATTGTCTTTCTCAATCTTGACTTATTTCACTTAGCATAATACCCTCTAGGTCCATCCATGTTGTCTCAAATGGCACCATCTCATCCTTTTTATGGCTGTGTAATATTCCATTTAATCAACCACATTTTCCTTATCCATTCATTTATTGAAGGACACTTAGGTTGCTTCCTTAATCTTAGCTATTATAAGAAATGCTGCAATAAACATAGGGATGCATATGTCTTTTCTAATTAGTGTTTTCATTTTCTTTGGGTAAATTAAATGGATGCATTCTTACCTCCAAAGTGAAAATAATAACACTGGCCCTACCATTTCTGCTTTCTCCATACTTAGTCTGGGTAGCAGACTAGTCCACTGGGAGGCCAGACAAGGGCTGCAGGTCTAGAGTCGCACTGCCAAGTGTGGTAGCTATTTGTCACATGTGGTTACTGAGCACTTGAAATGTGGCTACTCAGAAATAAGCTATGTTCGAAATGTAAAATACACACTGGATTTTGAAGACACAGTACAAAAAAAGTAGACTATTGGCTTAATGATCAGTTAAATTGAGACATGTTAGAATGATAATATTTTCTGCAAAAGAAATTATATTATCAAAATTACTTTCACCTTTTAAGAATGTGGCTACCAGAACATTGGAATTACATACGTAGCTCATCGTATGTTTCTCAATCAGTGCTAAATAGTAGCTTAAGAAGTGTGCTCATTGGGGATGGTGGTGGCGTTGCCCTGTCATTTCAGGTCTTTGACCCCTTGAGGTTTTCTCAGGAGAATTCTGATCAGAGACACACCCACTCCTTCTTACCATTCTCGGCTGGACCAAGGTAAGGACAATTTGAAGTTGCTGAAAATGCACAGAAATGTTTACTTGGAAACAGCACTCTCCCTTTGGTACCTCAGCTCCATGGAACCCCATCTTCTCACCAGATTATGAGGTAGATCTTGGTACCTCTTTGAGCCCCCGAAAAGACCAGTTAGTTCCACAGAGGACAAAGCCCTTCTCTGTCACATCCTATTCAGCTATGCCTCAGACAGTTATCCCGTGATCCAAACTTGCTCATAAGCCATGCAGCCCACCTCCAATGAAGGAGAAATAATTCCTTTTTTTTTCTTAAGTTCAGATTTATTGAGGTATCTTTGACACATGCAATTGTAAGATATTTGAAACATACATCATGGTGATTTGCTATCTGCGTACATTGTGAAAGGGTTCTTCTCCCTCCTGTTAATTACCACATCCTCCATCTCACCAATTTATCTTTGCATGTATGTGTCTGAGGACATTTGCGCTCCATCTTATTAGCAAATTTCAGTTGCACAATACAGTGTTAGCCACTATAGTCTCCATGTTTTACACTGCGTCCTCACAGGAGAAACAATTCTATATGCAACTCCAAGTGCCACCATGTTTCGAAAGGCCATGATCACATTACAGCCTTTCAGTTCACTTTCTAGCAGGGAACGATAGAAGTTCAAAAGTTTCCATGGCATTTAGTGTGACAATGCTGCTTTACTGTGAATGGCAGATTCATTATCCTAGCATCTTATGAAAGAGTCAGAAACAACTACCATTTCTTCAAGTATCTCTTTCTTTTCCCTTGGTGTCTGCAGGAACTGTATCGGACAGCATTTTGCCATGGTCAAGCTAAAGGTGGCCATTGCTTTGATTCTGCTCCACTTCAAGGTGTCTCCAGACCCCACCAGACCTCTTGTCTTCTTGCACCAGATTGTCCTCAAACCCAAGAACGGGGTCCACTTGCACCTGAAGAAACTCCCCTAATGTTTCTAGCCCAGGGTACAATGATTGTATACATATCCAAACTATATATACATATATATGTGTGTATATCTAGTTTTAAAGTTAAATACAGCTACTGGAGCAAGAAAATGAAGAGGAGTCAAAATATGATGGGAGGGTTAGGGGTAGGTGGGATGTAACTGCACATTATCTGTGCAACTCTGTGTAACTGCACATTATCCAGAAACGTTTCTAGGTGATACGCTGTGTCACGTAGATCAATTTCTGTATGATTTGGGGAGATTTTCCAATCATTCCTGTTTGATTCTGGCTGCTATTAATGCTATATACCAAGAATTTTGCTCAGTGACTTCCATATATTTTCTGTTGCTTTTTAAAATAGTTTTTGGAATTATACAAGTAATAGGTGTGTGTATACTCACAGTAAAAGATTTACAACATTCAAAAGCATGTAGAGTAAAAAGTAAAAATCCCACTTTACACACTCTATACCTCTCTGCCCTGACCAATCTTACTCATTTTCCTAAAAACAGAAGAGTTTGGTGTGCATTCTTTCAGAATTTTTCCTATACATTTCAAATATACATATGTATGTATGTGTGAATTCTTATAGGTGGGATCATATCCGTATTATTCTTGCTTTTTTCAATTAATAAAAAATGCATCTTATTCCTAATCATGGATTCATAATATTCTATAGTGTGGATGTATTATAATTTATTGAGCTATTTTCTTATTATTGGATATTTAATTTATTTGTAGTTTTAAAAACATGCTTATTTGCCATTTGTGTTTATCTTTATTTTGTTGTCTGTGACTCATACATCATTTATGCTTATTTTCCTATGTAGTTCTATTTGAGGTCTTTAATATTGTGGATAATAGTCCTTGATTGTAACTTTATAATTTTTCCCATTTTTTTTTACTTTTATAAAACTGTATGCTAAATGTTAGCATACAGAATTTCTAAATTTTCATAAAAGAAGATAAATAAACTTTGTGGTTTCTGAGAGTTAAGTCTTGGATAAGAAAATCTTCATTTGGAATATTATCTAGTCTACATAGTTTCCTGGTGCCAACAATGCTTATGAAGCCTGAGTGGGAATTTTTTAATAATTACCAAATAATAAATAATAGTTTTTATTATGTCCAGATTCATAACTGATTTGATTTTCGTGTGTCCACTACATGCCAGATATTGTTGTGATAAGCATTCAGTGAATGAAGAGACATGACCCTTGCCCTCATGGAGCTTGTATCCTAAAGCATCCTTAAGATGGATAACAGACAAATAATTTCAGATTTCACTAAGTGTCATGAAAGCACTAGTTCCTTCAGTACTAGACAGTAAGAAGGGGAACTTGCTTTATATCGGGTTGTCTAGAAAATCCTCTCTAAGAAAGGAACAGGTAAGTTGAGACCTCAAAGTCTAGAAGCTACTCCTATTCTTTCTCAGATGCCCCATAGTGGCAAAATTTTGGCAAGTCACTGGGCAATTTAAAATAGCCTTGAAACACTGGGAGTTACAGAACAAATAAACCATGAGAATAAAAGGCACAGCATAGCAAATATAGGCAATGATATTGTAATAGCATTGTATGGTGACAGGTAGTTGTTACACTTGGGGTGAGCATAGTACAATATAATCACTATGTTGTACACCTGAAACCAATGCAACCTTGTGTGTCAGCTATACTCAAATTAAAAGATTTATTTTGATAGCTCTGAAACAAACAGTAGAAGTTTATCATCCTTGCCAAATACCAGCATATTAATCTTGACTCTCTAGATGGATAGAAATGAAAATAAAGTCCTGGTCACATCCGTAACAGTTTACCATAACAAAAATATCCCCAAATAGAGGAGCTTAAACAAGAAAAAAATGTGTTTTTCTCTCATATGAAAGGCTTGAGGAGGTAGGTGGTCCAGAACTAGTAGGGTAGTTTGCACTACATGGTCATCAGGTACCCAGACTATTTATATCTTGTCCTCCATCTTCAATACTCGGCTTTCAATGAATGATCTAAGGTAGTTGCTAGCTCCTACCTTAAAGCAAGAGGGAGGAGATGAAAGGGGATGGGAGGGCAGGAATATTTCCTTTTTTAGGATATTAGCTGCAAGCTGTACTCATCACTCTGCTCACAGCTCTGTGGAAAATCCAGTCCCACCTATAGCTGAACAGGAAACTGGTGGTCTTTAGCTGGCAACCATGTGCTCAGCTAAATCGTCCATTTGTGTAGAAGTAGAAGAGGGATGCTGAAAGGACACCGAGTCACCTCTGCCAGCAACAGCCTATCATTTAAGCACGGACCAGAACAGGTCCTTTATTTTTTTTATAAATTTATTTTTTATTGGTGTTCAATTTGCCAACATATAGAATAACACCCAGGGGATCCCTGGGTGGCTCAGCGGTTTAGCGCCTGCCTTTGGCCCTGGGCGCGATCCTGGAGTCCTGGGATCGAGTCCCACGTGGGGCTCCCTGCGTGGAGCCTGCTTCTCCCTCCTCCTGTGTCTCTGCCTCTCTCTCTCTCTCTCTCTCTCTCTCTCTCTCTCTCTATCATAAATAAATAAATCTTTAATAAAAAAAAAAGAATAACACCCAGTGCTCATCCCGTCAAGTGCCTCCCTCAGTGCCCGTCACCCAGTCACCCCCACCCCCCTCCCACCTCCCCTTCCACCACCCCTAGTTCGTTTCCCAGAGTTAGGAGTCTTTCATGTTCTGTCTCCTTTTCTGATATTTCCACTGATTTTTTCTCCTTTCCCCTTTATTCCCTTTCACTATTTTTTATATTCCCCAAATGAATGAGACCATATAATGTTTGTCAGAACAGGTCCTTTAAAATAGAAATGATATCAGGGATCGTGCCAACCATGAAGGTGTCACAGCATTTAGAGTACAGTAATCAAGAGTCAGCATTCAATAGGCCATACAGGTAAATTTATAAATATTCTCAAGCCGGGAATGGATGGGGTGGGCAAGTATCTTGAAGGAGCCACATAGCCCCGATGAAATACTGTGACTCTGTTTTCTTGTCCCCTCAACTGGAAGATGACACAGAAGCAAAAAAAAAAAAAAAAAAAGTGCTTGCTTTCTTCAACACCAATCTTAAGGTCTACAAAGGAAAATACACTCAACAGAGCTGTAAGTAATATCAAGTATTATGTTTTTATTCTTTACCTTTTGGGAGTCATTGGCCTTTTTTACAAATCTAAAGAAAATTGTGGATCTTCTCCAGAAATGCATATGTACCCCAAGCACCAGCAGGGTTTGTCTGTGATTTCATGACTTTGGTGGACTCCACAAGCCTATGCCTGGACCCAGCTGATAGCCCTTCCTCTGACTTCATATCCTTAGGAACCTTAGCAGGTGGCTGTATCTAGTAATGAAGGTACCCATTAGTTCAGGAGACATGTCATTGCATCCCCCGGCAGCTATCATTGACAACAGTGTTTCAGGATACTGAACCAAAGCCTTCTTTCTTATAACATTCACTCATTGATACAGCTCAAAATTTCTTTATCAATTTATAGTTTTCACAGTCCTTTTATCACCATTATGTAATTAGATCTATACCACACCCTTTGTGACATATGCATGGAATGTTATCAAACCCAGTTCCAATGAGGAAAAGGAGGTTCAGCAAGATCAAGTGGCACATCCAAGGTCTCTCAGTCAGTGAGTAGCAGACCTAGAACTCTGGCGCTTTGGCAATTCATTAAGTAGTTAGTTCTCATGACTTCCCAGGTCCTCAGTGTTTCAGCTCTATAGTTTTAGCAAATCAGATGTGCCTTTGCACTAACATCCACCACCATGGAGTCGAGCTGCAGAGAACTGATGGTGTTCACGGCAGTCATCCTGGAATTAACCTTCTTCTGTCCCTACTCCAGTCTGGTACCCATTTAGGCTCTGGCATCTCGATTCTCTCATTTATAATTCCACTTCTGGTTTCTGGACTCAATATATGCATTTTGGGTTATCTCTCCAACTCCTGATTGTCCTTTTTTCCTCAAAGAGAAGGCCTGAACTACACTCACCCTCAGGTCTCAGCCAATGACGCAGTTGCTGGCTAGTCTTTCAAGCAGCTCATCTGATCCCCCTTGCATGGCGATCCAGATCCAGACCCTAGCTCTGCCTACTTTTCCTCAACACATCACTATCCTCATATCCAAACTCAAACCAGTTTGACAACATCTCTCTTAAAGCACGATGCCTGGAAATGAACAAAATAACCCAAAATGTTATAAGCCTTCTTCTTCTGGCATCCAAGACCACTTCAGGTAGGGATTCCTGTGGTATTTGGGGAAGCCAGAATGCAAGTTTAGTCAACACTCCAGAAACCAGAGTCTTCCTTGAGAATAACTGTAAACACAGAAGAAAAGGGTCCAGAGCTCTCTTTCTCTGATCTCTGGAGGACTTGTGATAACATAGACCTCAGCCCTGCAAATTCGTTTAGAAAACAAAGTATCTCCCCTGAATGGGACAGTATGGCTTCCTTGGCAATCTTTGAAATATCTAATAAGGACACTGACCTTTTCCTGACTCCTCCCCCACAACAACCCATTGTTATATGGGATGCTCCGAGGTGCACCTTCTAGCTCAGAATGGTTGTGCTGAACCACCCAGGCTCGCTCTCTTTTTCTCACCTGAGATAAGTGACATTCGTTTGTGGACTACGGAGCTATACCTGCCTGACTGGAGATTGGCCCCACCTGTACCCACAGGTTGACTGGGTTGTTCCATATATCCTACTACATGGTAGGCGTTCCAGATATATCTGTTTAATGAGTGAATGAATTCATGGACAGATGAGTGAGCAAATGAACTATGATCACAAGCTGACCTCTAGCCACAGCTGTTATACCAACTGCCTAGACAACAGTTATTTATGTTCAGAGAAAATAAATGTTGCAGCTCTGGGTCAATCATGACGTCGGTCTCAGCCATGTTTGTGTGGCTTTGCAAAGCTCCTGCCCACTACAGGGGATGTAATTCCATCTGCACTTCTTCACTCATAGATAGATACTTTTGGAACACCTGTGCAGCAGGTGTAAGGAATAAACAGACAAAGACTGACCTCTTGAAGCTTATATTCAAGAGGGGACCTCAAACAGTTAACAAATAAGTGAATAAGGACGCCTGGGTGGCTGAGGGGTTGAGCATCTGCCTTCGGCTCAGGTCATAATCTTGGGGTCTGGGGATTGAGTCCCGCATCAGTCAGGCTCCCTGTGAGGAGCCTGCTTCTCGCTCTGCCTGTGTCTCTGCCTCTTTCTCTGTGTTTCTCATGAATAAATAAATAAAATCTTTTTTTAAAAAAAAGTAAATGAATAAAGGAATACATTAGTTAGGTTCAAGCTAGCTATAGTAACCAACAAACCCCCAAAGGAAAGAACAAAAATATTGCCCCTCCCTGTGCCAGTCTATCCCTTTGGTTTATTTTCTTCTCCAATACAGACTGCATCTACTCCCTCTGTGAGGATGACAATAAAATTCCTATTTTGCAGGGCATTTAAAATCTCTGAGTAATGCTCATTTCTCTTCATTGGGCCTCGATGGGACTTCTTGCATTCTAGGGTTCTATGAACTGAAAGACAAGTTCTTTAGAACTCATTAAGTTCTAAAGACTTAATGATGGAGGAGAGACAGGAAAACTGCAGTTAAAAATTCTCAACCCTATCCCAATAAGACTATATTTCTCAGATTTTCTTGCTGTTAGGTGTGGCTGTGTGACTTAGTTTGTTTAGGCCAATGGGATATGAGCAAAATTGATGTGTGCAACTCTTGGATCACGTCAAGAGTTTTAAAACCAAGCTGCTTGCTCTAGATCTCCTCTCCCTTTCCCGAGGGCTGGAAGGATTTTGGTTGATTTTGATAACTGACCATTTGGGCCACTTGATTTTTCTCCTCCTGTACTTTAAATTCTACATCTCTGTTTTTTTTTTAATAATAAATTTATTTTTTATTGGTGATCAATTTGCCAACATACAGAATAACACCCAGGGCTCATCCCGTCAAGTGCCTCCCTCAGTGCCCGCCACCCAGTCACCCCCACTCCCCTCCCACCTTCCCTTCCACCACCCCTAGTTTGTTTCCCAGAGTTAGGAGTCTTCCATGTTCTGTCTCCCTTTCTGATATTTCCTACCCATTTCTTCTCCCTTCTCCTCTATTCCCTTTCACTATTATTTATATTCCCCAAATGAATGAGAACATATAATGTTTGTCCTTCTCCAATTGACTTATTTCACTCAGCATAATACCCTCCAGTTCCATCCACGTCGAAGCAAATGGTGGGTATTTGTCGTTTCTAATGGCTGAGTAATATTCCATTGTATACATAGACCACATCTTCTTTATCCATTCATCTTTCGATGGACACCGAGGCTCCTTCCACAGTTTGGCTATTGTGGACATTGCTGCTAGAAACATCGAGGTGCAGGTGTCCTGACATTTCACTGCATCTGTATCTTTGGGGTAAATCCCCAGCAGTGCAATTGCTGGGTCGTAGGGCAGGTCTATTTTTAACTCTTTGAGAAGCTCCACACAGTTTTCCAGAGTGGCTGCACCAGTTCACATTCCCACCAACAGTGCAAGAGGCTTCCCTTTTCTCCGCATCCTCTCCAACATTTGTGGTTTCCTGCCTTGTTAATTTTCCCCATTCTCACTGGTGTGAGGTGGGATCTCATTGTGGTTTTGATTTGTATTTCCCTGATGGCAAGTGATGCAGAGCATTTTCTCATGTGCTTGTTGGCCATGTCTATGAACTATTGGGACTTCATCAAGATAAGAAGCTTTTGCACAGCAAAGGATACAGTCAACAAAACTAAAAGACAACCTACAGAATGGGAGAAGATATTTGCAAATGACCTATCAGATAAAGGGCTAGTTTCCAAGATCTATAAAGAACTTATTAAACTCAACAGCAAAGAAACAAACAATCCAATCATGAAATGGGCAAAAGACATGAACAGAAATCTCACAGAGGAAGACATAGACATGGCCTACTCTTCTGTTTTAAATTCACCAAAAAAAGAGTGAGCCTGAGGAACCCTAAGCCCATGCAAAGCAGAATACCAGGCCCATACATGCTCTCTCTCTCTCTACCCAAAACTTTGCTGCATGGTCCTAACTATGCGTTGTCAGTTACAGGTCTTGTAAGTTAAACTTTTATTTTTTTCAAAGTTTCCTGATGGCTGTTGCTGAAGGGTGTCATCATAAGAACAATCATAAGAACCACAAGGACTGGTCCAGCCACATAGGTTACTGATAGGCTGAGACCAGTGCAAAACACTGTCATACTTCTGGGGCGCCTGGCTGACTCAATCAGTAGAACATATGACTCTTCATCTCAGGATTGTGAGTTCAAGCCCCACACTGAGTGGGGCTTCTTAGAAAAAGGTTAAAAATAAATACCACTATACTTGTATGTTCTCCTACCAAAACAAAACAAATTTTTATAACTTTATTAAAAATGATTCTAACAACCACCCAGTTACTAAAGCTAGAGAGCCATCTACTTCCCTCCTACCCTCATCAGACTCAGTCACAAAGTAAAATTTCTAATTTTCTCTTGAATTCAACCCCTTTTCTCCATTTTTATTGGCAACATATTCATTCACTGTTTCATTTATTTACTCTACTGTGGGCTAACAATCTTGTCAGAAATTGAAGATATCAATGATAATTAAGCATGGTTTTTGACTAAGAGGAGTTTTCAGTACAGTGAGGAAGAAGGCAAGTAAAACACAATGTTTATAATACATCGTGAAAAGCAGTGTTCTGGGATCCTTGGGTGGCTCAACGGTTTAGCGCCTGCCTTTGGCCCAGGGTGTGATCCTAGAGTCCCAGGATTGAGTCCCACATCAGGCTCCCTTCATGGAGCTTGCTTCAACCTCTGCCTGTGTTTCTGCCTCTCTCTCTTTCTCTCTCTCTCTCTCTCTCTCTCTCTCTCATGAATAAATAAATAAATAAAATATAAAAAAAAGAAAAGCAATATTCCTTGGACTTGCCCAGAGAGCAGTGCAAGCCGAAGAAAGCGATTGCTAAGCAGCCATGTGATGATGATGACAGTAAGTCAGGTAGGACATGCCCCCAAAGGAGGTGATGCCTGTTTTTGGAGACCCTTCCTATCTGGCTGGACTCCTTCATGAACGTGGCAAGCAGCAATATTACTTAGAATTAAGGAAATAATTTTCCATGAGACTTCATGTTGCTAAGTGCTCATCTCAACTAATCCAACATTACAGATAAAAATCATATATAAAGGGTGCAGGAGGGAGAATTGCCATTACACATTGACTCCAAGTTGGCCAGGGAACAAACTTCTGTTCAATTGCCCTTAAGGGGCACTCTAAAAAGGTGAGGGTTAGTAACATCTCTAAAGGTAAGTTTTAGTATCACCATGGAAATGACTCTGCTCAGAGATACCAAGAGACGGTAATCAAGACAGCTGTTGTATAACAAACACAATATGGACAGAAGCAGAATTACCAAGTGGATGATCTGGGAAGCGACCAAGAAAATTTTTCATCCACAGGTTTCATGGGATAGAATGGAAAAGGACCCCTAAAATTCTAACGTGGAGACTTGGAGTTTGAGTGCTGCCCGTGAAGCTCTCCTGGTATCCATCTGGCCACTGCTACGTACCATACACCGGGTTTTCATTATGCCATCCAGTTTCTCAGCTGACACTTTTAATGCTGGTACAGACCTAAGGGAGCTCACAAAATACCAACCAAAGATCATCAAAAACCCTTAGAATTGTTTTCCCTCCTAACATATCAGAGAGCACAGAAGGACGCCGCAAATAACTAGGAACGTGCCATGATGCCAACAACAACTCTGGAAAACCCAGCATTGACAATATTTTCTGGCTTGATCCCCCAAAGTGCTCATTTTAAAAGAAACCTGTAGCTTTCATTCTTTGGTCCTTTCTTTCTACTGTTCTACAACTTCTGCTTTCTTTTCTCTATTTCCTGCCATTTTATTCCTTGCTTCTGGCTTCCTTTTCCTTTCCTCTTCAACCTATGCCCGCTCTCTTCAATTGCCCTTTCTCTGAGAATTGGTTTTATCTGTTTGAAGACTGAATGAGTTAAGTTTAGTTTCTACTAAGTCACACTGCCAGGAACAAAATTCCCCACAACAGACTCTTGACTCTAGTCACATGTTCTTTGCACACTCTTTCCCGGAGCTTACTGCATATCAGTTGCTGAATGCAATGGTTAATCTGATGTGCCAACAAGACTAGGCTGCAGGGTACCAGCCATTTGGCCAGGCATTTTTCTGAGCGTATCTGTGAGGATGTTTCCAAATGAGCTTAATACTCTAATTGGAAGACTGAGGAGAACAGAGTTCCCTTTCCAGTATGGTTGCTTATCAGCCAATCAACTGGAGACCTGAATAGAACAAAGAAGCTCAGTAAGAGCGAGCTCTTCCCACCTCACTGCTGGGCTGGGAAATCAGACTTTTCCAGTCTTGACACTGGAAGTGAAACATTGGCTCTTCTTGGGTCCTGAGACTTTGGGACTGGAGACACACCATCAGCGTCTCTGGTCCTCAGGCCTTCAGATTCGAGCTGGAACTACACATTGACTTTCCTGAGTCTTCAAAGAACTGATTGTATATCTTGAGACTTCTCATCCTCCATAACTGCATGAGCTAATTCCTTATTTTATATACACACACACACAATGTTATATTTATATAATATATATAACCTATTGGTCCTATTTCTCTAGAGAACCCTCAATAAACCCTGGATTAAACCCTTAAATCTGAATTTTCATTTTTCTTACAATTGTTTGGTTCAGCCAAAGACTAACCAGATTGTCTACCATTTTCACTCAGTTTTAACAGCCAAGGTCACCAAGACCCTACAGGGTCAGACTAAAGTTGTAGCCAGGGTCTGGAGTTCCTGGAAAGCCAAATTAACTTTCCTGTTGACAGGAATTCTCTATGACTCCTCCTTCACTTCTGCGATAATCATCAGGGAATTCTGAGCATACTTACATAACTCTTCCCACCTTTCAAGAGAAGTCTCAAGAAATGGCCAAACAAAAGATTCTGGATCAGGGAGGGCTAGTCACCATCTCCCTTGCCCACTCTAGGCTCTTCCTCTGGAAATCGCTCTGAAGCTGATGGTCCCTTTCATCTCCCCATCCCAGAGTTGCCCTTTCATCTGCTAGTACCAGCCTTTTCGATTCCTCCACATGCCTTCTCTTCCACAGCCCACTCTCGTGTCTCAGCTCACTTTCAGTATTGACTGAGGAATGGCTCCCTGACATTTAGGTAGGGCTTTTCCAACATAAGGGAGACAGTTCTTCATGGTCAGACATCTTCTTCATGGTCATGATTTACTAACACAGGCACCGATAAAGATTGTCCATTGATATGATAGGTTTCAACCAGGTGCCTTTTGGAATACATAGCATGACTCTTCCTACATCTTCTGTTAATGTTGGTTTATGCCTAATTTGATCTATTTCTAGATCTATAACCTGATTCCACTGTTGGCCACTAGGTGAATAGCTATAGTATATGGGGGCTTTATTATCAGAGGGAGGTGAAGTTACTCAGAGACAGTTTAACCTTTGAAATCTTGTTTCAGGGATGCCTGGGTGGCTGGCTCAGTGATTGAGCATCTGCCTTTGGCTCAGTTTGTGATCCCAGGATCCTGGGATCAAGTCCTGCATCAGGTTCCCTGCGAGGAGCCTGATTCTTTCTTTGTCTGTCTCTGCCTCTCTCAATGTGTCTCTCATGAATAAATAAATAAAATCTTGAAAAAAAAAAGAAATATTGTTTCATTGCTTTGTTGGACTGGAGCAGCATGAAGTCTAGGTCTTGTTTTGTCCCACTGCTGTGACCAGCTTCCTCTGAGTACTGTACCTAATGGCTTATGAATTCTGAGGTTTTTCATTCTTACTGGGGAGGACACAAAATATTCCCGGACTATGAGCTTTTGACTTTGCTCCTTCTAAGATGTTCAGATGTGCTTTGCTAGCCTTGGGTAACTTCCTCAGGTATGTGTTGAGCCACCCATGTGTTAAGCCTTCCTTTAAAGGAATGAAACTCTCTTTCTACAAAAACCATCTTGTCTCATCTTGCCTGTTCGTAACTATTTCAACAAGAGAGAATGACAGAGCCAAAACCATACTTGTTCTGAAGCTAATGAACTTAATGAGTGAGATCACACATCTGTGCTGTCAGAAGCTTTCCTTCTCCTGAGTCGGGGTATCATAATTCCTTTCTCTATGAAATAAACCGGCTCAAAGCACTTCATTTCCGTTCAGTATTTTGACTTGCATCTCAAAGTTGTGTTCACAGTTGAATAACATTAATTGAATTCATAGGGAATTATTTTTATTCTTGACTCTATTGACTCAAGGTATCATGTTTCACTTTTTAAATGGTGTCATTGTCCCAATCTACAGAGGAAAAACTTGTCTAGTGAGGCTAGATGGTTTGCTGGGCATGACTCCATGGCCAGAAGAACTTCCTGGATCTCCTATGTTCTGGCTAAGCTAAGGGTGCTCTTAGGATGTTCTTGATCTCCATCTTACTTGTGAGTATTTTGAAATTCATTCTAGAGTAGTACTTTATAAGTTGGAGTAGCTGAATAGTCCCTCGGATGTGGTGAAAATGTCTGTAGTTTTCTTCCCAATAACTCATAATCCAGTCCTATAATGAGAAAAATATCAAACTCCATTAATAAGACATCTTAAAAAATACCTGACCAGGACTCCTCAAAACCACCAAAGTCATCAAAAACAAAGAAAGTCTGTGAAATTCCTACAGCACAGCTAAGAGGAGCCAAAGGAAATGTGACAACTAAATACAACATAGTATCCTTAATGGGATCAGAACAGGGAACATAAAAGGGACATTAGCAAAAAACTAAGAAAATCTGAATAAACTATTATTACATTAGTTAATAATAATGTGTAGGGGATCCCTGGGTGGCTCAGTGGTTTAGCACCTGCCTTCAGCCCAGGGCATGATGCTCGAGTCCCGGGATTGATTCCCACATCAGGCTCCCTGCATGGAGCCTGCTTCTCCCTCTACCTATGTCTCTGCCTCTCTCTCTCTCTTTCTCTGTGTCTCTCATGAATAAATAAATAAAATCTTTTAATAATAATAATAATAGTAATAATGATGATGTGTCAATAGTGGTTCATTGATTGTAACAAATGTACCACGTTAATGTAAAATGTCAATAATAATAGGAGAAACTCAGTGCGGGGTATGGGAACCCTCTATTATCTTGTCAATTTCTCTATAAATATAAAACCTTTCTAAATATAATGTCAATTAAAAAATCCTGGGGGTTCTACAAAAAAGCTACCAAAACTAATAAGTTGGGAAGGTTCAAAGATAGAAGGTTGTGCACTAAAAAACTAACTCATCAGACTTGAGATGTTCAAACCCTACACATGCGAGAAAATAGACTGGCTTTTGATGACTCTGAGGAGATAAACTCTAAGCTCTTAAAATATTTTGCCTGATGAGTGTCCTTATATATCTGGGGCCTTCGACCTTAGCAGGAAACTTATGCTAACAATGTGATTTATGGTGGAGAACTTGGGCCAAGCTGCATCATTTTCACCTCCCAAAAGGCTGGAGAGTTTAAGTAACTAAGATCAGTCACATTCTCCATTCTGAAATTACTGACTCCCAATAGAAATAAATCCTGGACATCAAGGGTAAGGCAATCTCCCCTGATTGGCCATTCTTTGTATGTGTTGTCACACGCCATTGCTGTGAGAATCAAGCGCTGTTCATTGACTCCACTGGTAGAAGACAGCATATATCTCACTTCTGGTCTCTATGTGCCTGTTTCCTTTGCCGCTTTTAATGTACATCCTTTCACTGTAATAAGCTATAATTGTGAGTAGAACAGCTTTTCTGAATTCTCTGAGTTCTTCCAGTGAATCATCAAACCTGATGGTGGTCTTGGAAACCCCCAACACAAAGGCCAATAGGTCTGCATACAAAAATCAGTTGTATTTTCAGATAGAAGCAATGAAGAGCTGTAAAATGAAACTAGAAACACAAGTCCATTTACAGTAGCAGCTCCAAATATAAAACATGTAGGAATAAATTTTACAAAAATATGTTCAAGCCTATAGACCTAAACTACAAAACTTCACTAAATAATTCTAGAATTTCCATTTCATTCCTTTTTTTTTTTTCATTTCACTCTTTTTTTATAGATTAAATTATTTGGTGAAATTCTCCATTTTTCCCTCTATATTCTAAACACATTAGTCATAGTCATTTCAATGTCTCTGTCTAGCTACCAATATCTGGGCCATTCAAGGGACTATTTCTATTGTCTGAGGTTTTTTTCTTTTGCTGTTTTGATCAATTGGACTGCTTCTTGGCATTTTGGCTGAGTTTTTATTAAATGCTGAACATTGTATATAAAGAATTATAGGATCTCTGGTAGGTTCACTGAAGAAGGAAATTATCTTCTGGAAGTCAAATAGCATACTGGCAGAGCCTCATGGTGCAATTGATGGGAAGTGGACAATTTGGACACAGCATTTCCTTCCAGTGCTTGCAGGTTGCTTTGCTTTGTAGTACTTGTAATTATAGTGTACATTTATTTTATACCATTTCTCTCTACTTCAGAGCCCAAAGAAGCTCTAAAAGGCACCATAAGTTTTGAGCATCAGGGACATGTAGAAAAAGGGGCCAATAGATACTGATGAGCATTTTGTATGATGTCATCTTCATCTCTCCAGTACATATGCAAGAGGCTCAATACCCCAAACCCAGATCTGAATTTCTTTGAACACATTTCTTTAAAAAAAAAAAAAGATTTTATTTATTCATGAGAGACACAGAGAGAGAGGCAGAGACACAGGCAGAGGGAGAAGCAGGCTTCTGCGGGGAGCCTGATGTGGGACTCGATCCCAGAACCCCGTGATCATGACCTGAGCCAAAGGCAGACACTCAACCACTGAGCCACCCAGGCACCCCTGAACACATTTCCTAATGACCCTGGACACCACTATGAAGTGTGCCTTCAGTCACCAAGGCAATGCCTAGGTGAACAGATCAGTGACTAAAGGACAGGAGGTAAGCTCAGTCACCATCAGCTGTTCATGCATTAGCATGCTGCTCCACCTCCTCTCTTCCGATAGCTCCAAATTCTGCCTGGAAGCAGTGCTTAACGAAAGCAAACTCATCCACCTTGACCAGCACACTTTCCTGCATCACCACACCTGGTTTACAAATTCAGCCACCAAAACCTCCATTTAAATAAACTTTGTCTGGTGGCCAATCAGCACACACATTGGTCTTGGGCTTCACATTGCGTGAGACTTGCATCAAACAACCAGTTGTCTGAGACACAAATGCCAATGATGGATGCTTCAGGGTGGTGTTTGGACAACATTTCTCAAGAAATAAATGGTAGCTAAACTTGAGGCAGGGGAGGGCCAGTTCTAGAATCCCAGACTCCTGAACTTCAGCCAGGGTTCTTTCCATTAGGGCCACTCTCACAGGGATCCCATCAATGGTCACTCTACTCAGACTGCCAGGCTGGGGAGACTGCTCTCTGCACAGGAAAAGGCCGGTTGCTGGTCCAGCACTGATCTTCCCAGGGACTGTGTAAGCTCTGCCATCTGGTGGCTAATCAAGACGTTAAAAGCAATAGGGAGTAATATTCCATTGTATACATAAACCACATCTTCTTTATTACTCAGCCATTAGAAACGACAAATACCCACCATTTGCTTCAACGTGGATGGAACTGGAGGGTATTATGCTGAATGAAGTAAGTCAATCGGAGAAGGACAAACATTATATGTTCTCATTCATTTGGGGAATATAAATAATAGTGAAAGGGAATACAAGGGAAGGGAGAAGAAATGTGTGGGAAATATCAGAAAGGGAGACAGAACATAAAGACTCCTAACTCTGGGAAACGAACTAGGGTTGGTGGAAGGGGAGGAGAGCAGGGGGTGGGGGTGAATGGGTGGCGGGCACTGAGGGGGGCACTTGACGGGATGAGCACTGGGTGTTATTCTGTATGTTGGTAAATTGAACACCAATAAAAAATAAATTTATTATAAAAATAAATAAATAAATACATAAAAGCAATAGGGAGAAAGGATAACGAATGGGAAAGCACTGTATTTTGTGCATGAGTTTTTAGAAAGTGTTCAGGCTCAAAGCAAGCTGGAACCTTCTCCCACCCCTTACTGATTACACTGTGGTGGAACTGATTAAGTGTACATGGATTCAACCCTTAGAGAAACCAATAGAGAGTACTTACCTTACAAGAGCCTTAGAAATACTCATATTCTTGGGGCATCAGGTTGGCTCAGTCAGTGGAGGGGGCGACTCTAGATCTCAGATGGTGAGTTCGAGCTCCACATTGGGTGTAGAGATTACTTAAAAATAAAATGTTTTTTAAAAAGAAATGCTCATATTATTTGATAGAGTCTTTCCACTCCTGGGGGTTTGCCCTACGGAAGGGATATTGCTTCAGGGCTTTGATAGAAGAGGCACAATGACTAGGGTCATCCAGATAGAGGCACTGTTAGGGTACAGAGATCCACGGGGAGTGGCCAGGAGCCAGACCTCCAGCTCCTCCCCAGACTGAGCTCGAACATCGGGAACAGGCGGATGGAGAAAAAAGAGACCTGGGAATGCAGTCACCTGGAGGCACAGTGGGGCTTCAGGGCTGGGGAGACTGGGTTGTTCTTTCCAGGCAAATGGGAATTCACTGGATTCAGCAGATCCGTCAACCAAGCCTAGGTCCACCCAGCCCAACTGGCTTGCAGACTAATCCCAGACCCTACTTGGTAAAGAAGGACCTTTGTGAAGAGGTAAAAACCATTTTTAATACCCTCAGCTGGGCCAGGTGAAAAGAGTGAGCACAGGTGGGCAACAGCTGGTGGACAATGAATGCATGGTGAGTGATAGGCAGGTGGCCCTGGGGCTACAGAATGTCACGTCTTACACTAGAGCCTGATGCTGGACTCTCACCATGGATATGAAGTAGATCCTCTCTTTAATGTCCATTTAAGGAAAAGAAACTGAGTCCTCGAGGGGTGAAGTGATTCTATGAGGTCCTGCAATGGACTTAATTGGCTGAGCTGCGACCAGCTGACATATTCATTTAACAAACAGCAAGCACTTGCTCCACGCAGGGACTGTGCCCGATGTTTTGGGGATGTCCTGCCCCCACCGCCCGGGAGATCACAGACATAGAACGTGGGGAGGGAAAAAGGCATCAGAGAATCATCCTGAAGAACGTGAGGCTGGCAGAAGGGACACTGTGAGGCCTGAATGAACACCACAGGCGCAAAGATGTGAAGCAGGGTGGGAGGAGAGGGAACGGGAGGCTGGAGAGCCTGAAGCAGTGAAGAGTGTGCAGCCGAGAGCGGGTGACCAGAAGGTGGGACGGTGGAAGGATGCCAGGTCACAGAGGGCCTTCAGTGTGGCCGCCTACTGCTGCTCAAGATACTGCAGGCACAGCAGAAAGGAAAATTACGCTCACCACCTATTTACTGTGTGCTTTCTGTGCATGCGTTTACTCATTTACTCTTCACTGCAACCCAATAAGATGGGCATCATTTTATCCCTAATTTTCAGATTCGGGTGCTGACATACCTTTGTTATGAACTTGCCCAACATCACACTAATTAATATAAAGTCGGCGGGGAAGGATTTGCCCAAGGAAGTCTGGCTTCTAGCCCATGCCCCCAGTCACTAAGCTGCACCTGCCTGGAGCAGTGGGGTTCACCTTGAAGGTGTAAAGGGCTGGATCCCATTTGGCTGTGGCTGGGAAAACTCTCTCTAGTGGCAGTGTGGAAGCTGGTTTGAGCATGCAGCAAGAGCGAAAACGGGAAGACAGGAAAGTGGCTGCAGACCACTTTTTTTTAATCCATCCAGGCGAGCTGGAGGCCAGAAGCAGGGGAGCAGAAATGGGGCCGAGGGAGAGGAATTCAGTGTCAATCCCATCTCTGACCTGAGTAGATGAGTGGTGGTATCACTAACAAGGACAGGGGATGCAGACTGGCAAAATAGCAGGATTCCATTTGGACCTCAGGTCCCCGAGGAATGGTGCAAGAGGCAAGCAGGTACCAGATGGAATTCTAGAACTGGGATTCTAGAACTGGCCCTTCCCTGCCTCAAGTTTAGCTACCATTTATTTCTTGAGAAATGTTGTCCAAGCACCACCCTGAAGCATCCATCATTGGCATTTGTGTCTCAGACAACTGGTTGTTTTATTTGGGACTGATTTGGAAGTTGATACTTCATGGCAGTAATGGGAATGAACTGAGTGGATGAGGTGCCCATGCCATTCCTTCGAACATGTACTGGGGACCCCCAGCATTGTGGGCCCGTGCTGGCCACTCCGACACTACAATCAACAAGACAGGTGCAACTCCGCCTCATGGAATTCCAAGTTCACAGTCTCATTCAGAGAGCAATGCCATGACCACCGTGAGCCCCCAGGCCTGTGAGAACCTGGCCAGCTGAGGGCAGATGGTCAGGAGCAGTGCCACAGAGAAACTGGCCATTATCCTATTATGCTGAGAGCAGAGGGACCAGATAAACCATCACACCTTGCGATGAGAAGAGGGAACTCTAGTGCCCTGGGTGCGGGCCATCTCAGAGGTGTTAGGAGTGGAATCGAGGCTATGAAGTTGAGGAGCAGGTGCGAAGGTTGGAAGTAGAGGGGACAAATGTTGACCGCCTCCCCCAGATCCCTGAAGGGATCCCTCTCTGCTTTCCTAGATGCATCTTTCCAAATTCAAGCTTTGCATAAGCTTTACAATGGCAAACACTCTGTTTTCTTCAGCTCCCCATTTCACACACACACACACACACACACACACACACACACACACACACCACACACAGAGAACTCTATGCTGGGGTAGAATTAGCAATGGATTTAAAGTCCAAAGACTGGAGCACAATGCTATTAATTAGCCTAATGCCACTAACTAGCCCAATGCCACTAAAGTCACCTCCCTTTCTGAGTCTGCATTTTCTCCCCCAAGAAAATGGGCTGAGTTATATCCCGCTGGTAGGATCAGAACAAGGCTGCAATCAGAAAGCACCTTCCCAACCATATAGTAGCCCTCGGCTTTCATGTCAGAACCAGCACCACCACCACCACCATCACGTGTTTGGCTTTGGGGGAAGGCCCTTCCCAGTCTCTGTCCCAAATGGTTAGCTCTCCGGGCCTAGAAGATGCTTCCATCAGCTTCTCCCCAACCTTCTCTCTCCCTCTCCCCTCTGCTTGTTGGCGCTCCCTCTCCTCCCTGACCCTTTCCCCATCTTATTAGCACCTGTACTCACCCCCATCCACCTCCATCCCACATGTGGGCTTGTAGCTAGAACTGGTCAAGAGCCGGGTTATTCATTTGCAAAGTCCACATGCAGAATTGTACCAGCCTCAGCGATGCAGAACGAACCCATGTAACCAGCTCCATTATGCTGGTGCCTCCAGAGGTCCAGAAGAGCAGCTGGGTCCAGCATGTTCTGTACTTACCAGCCGTGCAGAGCCTCTCGCTGCCTCTCACCCCAGCTTGGTACTTGACCTGAGGCTTCAGATTCCACAGTACAATATTAGTAACCTGGGCTAAATGATTGTAAGGATTTGACTAGCTCCGACACACTGTGGTCTCACACGCAGTTCAGCTCATCCTGTAATAATGATAGAAACAAAACACAATAGCTAACACTTTTTGGGCCAGACACTATTCTATGTGTTTTATGAGCATTGTTTCCTTTAATCTTTACATCATCTCTCATTAGATAGACACCATTTATTGCCCTCGGTTTATAGACGAGTGAGCTGGAGCTTGGTGAGTTGAGTTCACTTATCCAAGGCCACTTGGTATTACTTGTCTGAGCATGGCTCTATCCAGGCTTCCTGACCCAGGCCTGGGCTCTTAACCCCCCAGTGGGTGAAATTTCTGGCCCAGCTACTAACCACTGCTCACCTGAGCTTCAGAGCTGAACTGTGCACCCACCTTGCCCTCCAGTCTACCCCCTGTAGATGCCCCAGAAGCTTCTCATTTCCACACGCCCATAAATGCATCCTTACCCCACCACACACACACACACACACACACATTCCTGCTTGTCCCCTGGTACCTGCCATTCTCAGTGCCACTCACAAGGCTATATGGTGCCTTGGTGAGAAGCAGGAAAAGGCACCCCCTCCCTTCAGGCAGACACAGGCCCAAACTAGCTTGCAGGCCTGATTTTTTTTTTAAGATTTTGTTTATTTATTCATGAGAGACACAGAGAGAGACAGAGACAGAGACACAGGCAGAGGGAGAAGCAGGCTCCCTGTAGGGAGCCCAATGTGGGACTAGATCCCAGGACTCCAAGACTTTGGCCCTGGGCCGAAGGCAGGTGCTAAACCGCTGAACCACCCAGGGATCCCTAGCAGGGCCTGATTTAGTGGAGACCTGGCCTGCATAGCCCAGCTCAATGTCCCAGATTCCACCATCTTCCAACTTGCTCAGACAATACTGGAACTTGTCTTTGATTTCTCTCTCTTTTTCTCTCTTTCCTCCTCCTCCTGTCTCTTTCTCTCATCAAGCTCCCTCTATTTTGCTTCTCCAGGGAGTCAACAAGGAACATATCCTAGAAACTTTGTCATCCCTTATCCTCCGGAATAGCACACCAGGGTGGAAACCACTGGGCTCCCAGATCATTTCTGAAAGAAAGAGAAGTGTGTCATCAGGAGCAGGATGATGAAGGCCCCAAGAGCCTGCCCCCCTACCACCACCACCGGTAGGGCTTGCAACCTAAGGTAGTCACAGGCTTGGCCTCTGGGGCCACAGGGAGGGGGCCCTGGAGGCCAGCTGCCCTTGAAGCCTACGGTAAGGTAAGGTGCTGGCACAGCCTGGGGGAGGGGGGAGGGGTGTCCCTGGAGCTGGATCGAGGGAAAGCCTCTGGAACAGCAACTAAGAAGGAAAGAACTTCTTTTTATTTTTTTTTATTTTTTTTTTACTTTACAAGTCTATTTTATTTATTTTTTTAATAAATTAATTTTTTATTGGTGTTCAATTTACCAACATACAGAATAACACCCAGTGCTCATCCCGTTAAGTGCTCCCCTCAGTGCCCGTCACCCATTCACCCCCACCCCCCTCCCTCCTCCCCTTCCACCACCGCTAGTTTGTTTCCCAGAGTTAGGAGTCTTTATATTCTGTCTCCCTTTCTGATATTTCCCACACATTTCTTCTCCCTTCCCTTATATTCCTTTTCACTATTATTTATATTCCCCAAATGAATGAGAACATACACTGTTTGTCCTTCCCCGATTGACTTACTTCAGCTCAAGTTCAAAAGCTCTACTCATCTGCCCTTTCTATTGAGCGTGGCCACCAGATGGCAGCCGAGGCTCCAGGCCGGCTGACGAGGCTGGGTGGAGCACAGATTTTGGGGGCTCATCACTGACCCCGCGGCCTTGGATCAGGGCCAGGGAGCAGGAAAGTGTGAGCACATGTGCATGCACAAGCATGCGTGTCTTTCTGCACCTCTGTGTGCTGAAGGGTACGGACAGACATACGCCTGGGCAAACCACAGGGGTTGAGCCCTTTCCTTTGGGTTTCCTCCTCACACCTATGGCTTCCCTTCCCGAGTCTAGCCCTGTCCTGGGTGCCGGTAATGCAGAGGGCCGTGACCTCGTTCCTGCCCTTGGGGAGCTCCCAGGCCTGGCAATTAAATAGCCGCAGGGTGGTGCGGTCGGAGGTGGCTGGAATATCCCAGAGAAAGGCCCAGGGGTGGGCGCAGAGCTTCCCCGGCACCTGGAGGGCTTCCTGGCGGTGTCAGGTGCAAGAGCAGCCCACGATCTGTTTCCTCCCAGCAGCCCCGCAGGGAAGACAAGCCGGTGGAGCACCGGACAGACTGGGCAGTCCACCAGCGGTGAGACACAGATCTGGAATTCGAACCGGAGCCTGCATGATTCTCAAGCTCAAGCTCTTGGCCACTGTGTGCACTTCCAAGGGGACCTGGGAATGTGGAGAAGAGCCAAGCTGGGGGAGGCCAAGCCCCAGGCCAGACCTGGGGGAGGGGCAGATGCCTCCCGCCCTGGTCCCAGAGAAGCTTCTGATAGCTCCATCTGAGTCCCCTGTGAACTTGGCCCAAAGGGACAAGGCAAAGTGTATGGGACTGGGATCACCCCCAGAGGGCCACTCTGCACTCCCACCCTCACCTGTACCCTAAGCTGGGGGAGGAATCTCTGCCCAGCAGTAGTCTTGATCATCTGATGGCTCCTTGGAGCAGTATTTCTGCTCATGTTACTCCGAGCATGAAGAAAGTCATCTTGAAAATTATTCCAACCATCTGGCACTCTGCCCTCTAACAGGTGACACTGGAGATAGAATTCCCCAGCCTTTTGTTCTATTTTTTTTAAAACAGCTCCAGACTGGAAGTTCCTCTTCGAGTCTAACTGAAGTTAATAGCGCTGCAATCTACCTCCAACTCTGCAGTTCCTGGGTGGAGCCTTTAGTGGCTGAGTTTGGATGTAACCTATACTGTGACCCTGTGACATAAACACGTTTTAGGTACGGAAGGGAAAAGGAAGGTGCAAGTCCTGCTCCAGGAAGCAAGAAGAGCAAGGTCCGCCGGCAGCCAGAGGATCTCCGGGCCCTGCAGCCAGAGCCGGGCCACCTGAGCACTCTGCCCAGAGAGCAGGTGGAGAGATGGGGGAGATGATGCCACAGGAAGAAGAAGTGAGATGCCAATGAGGGAGGGCAAGGGACTGTCCCCAGCCAAGGGACTGGCACGGGGCCCCTTGGGCAGGCGGGGCGCGCAGGGGGACCCACTGGAAACAGAGAGGATGCAAGGGGAGAGGGGACGAAGGTGGGCGCTAGGTCAGGTGGAAGGGGGAGAAGGAGGCAAGACGGTGGACGGTGGAGGAGGGAAAGCTCCATCAAGGCTGGGAGAGCAAAGGAGGAGCCGGACTGGGTGGGAGAAAAGGGCGGGGAGGGAGCAGGAAGTCCCGCGGGCGCAGGGGCCGCGTGGGGGGCCCCCCAGCCTCCCTCCAGCAGCCGGTCCCTCCCCCTGCCTGTCAGTCAAGGAGACGAGAATCCCCTCCCCCCGGGGCTGGCCTCCCACCCGCCTCAGCCCAGAGGCCCCCTTCCCCAGGCCCCCGGTCGCCGCCCCTTGGGGCTGGCTGTGCAGCCCCGATAGATGGTGGGGGGCCCAGCTGGTGTGTTATCAGCCTCCTCCAGGAGCGAGCCTGAGCCACTCTGCGGCTGCCAGCCTGAGATTAGGCCCCGGAGGGTCATTAAGCACCGCCCTGGCCCGGGCCCAGCCTCCTTTCCCTCCCTCCGCTGGCCAAGCTGGCAGGTGGGAAAAGGCGATAAGGGCCGGGGGCTCTGGGGCCCGCAGCTCTGTGCCCCCTGCCCCCTGCCAGGGCAGGAACACGGGGTGGGGGCGGGTCAGTGCCAGCCCAGCACCTGCAGGGACCCCAGAGTTCCCACCATGCCGGTTGGTCCAGCCCAGGAGGGGCTGAGGAGACTCCCAGAGAGGCCAAGGCAGGGAGCGGGTGGTGCCCCCAGGAACCAGGAGGACTGCAGCGGCGCCCCCGGGGCCCTGGGACGCCTCACAGGTGAGACAGGCCAGGCTGCACTTGCTGCCTGGAGGCCAAGGGATGGTGGCTCTGCCTTCTACCCTGGAGGGCGTGTAGGGCCAGACCTGATCCCCCCACCCAGCCCCTCAGGGACAACTCAGAGCAGCACTGGGAGGGAATGGAGGTTCATGCAGGGAGAATCAGATCCAAGCAGCCAGAAGGTTCAGACCAGGAGGCTAGAAAGGAAGAAGAGAGTGTTTGTGCCTTAGCAGAGGCCCTCTAGTAACTTCCATCCCTCCTCCAGTAAGGTAGAGGTTGGACTGGCTGGCCCCCTGGCTCTGCCCTTTGGTCTGGTCAAGGAGGACTTTCTAGAGGAAGAGGACCCTTGGCAGAGCCAAGGAAAAGGAATATGCAGTTTGAACTGGCAGTGGTGGGTGAGAAGGCATCTGCCCACGTGAACGCAGCCACAGTTCACTGAGCTGAAGGTCAGAGAGGGGAGGCAACTTGTCCTGAGTCACTGCTCAGGGCCCTTCCCTCTGCCTGCAGGCTGCAGACTAGACCTCGGTGTGGTAAGAAAGGATAATTCGGATCTCAGGTGGGTCTTGCCTGGAGTATTTGTCTGAAGGCTTCGAAAAGCAGAGCAATGGCTGTGGTGGGGAAGCAAGGGGGCTGGGACTGGTTGGAACAGGGTGGACAGCCTCCTACCCTCTGGCCCGCTCCTCTGGATCTGGGAGTGCTCCTGGGTGGGTCTGTCTCAGGTTGTCACCCCAGACTCTGTTCCCTTAGAATGGCAGTCACAGGGAGGAGGGGCCTCCACGGTCAGCCAGCTGGCTGGGAGTACCTTCTCCCCGCCCCCATCCTGCTTCATTCCCCAGGGGACCCAGTGCCCTGACTCCACGTCCACCCAGGACTGGGAGTCGGTGGCGAGGATGATTCTACCCCAGGTTTGTGGTGAAACTGGCCAAACCCTCCCCAGAGGGGAAGGTTAGTTCAGAGAGGACTGTGACTCTCCCAAAGTCCCATAATAAGTCTGCAGGGGACAGGGACTCAGCTGGGCTTCCAAAGTCCTAGCCCAGGCTCTGTCTTGGAGCTTCTTATGCTCAAAGGCCAACCCATGCAGGCTGGAGCTGCCTGGATGGGGGATGAGCGAACAACCTGCAAAGCCAGGCAGCATAGAGACTTGGTAGGGGTGTCGGTGCTGCGCAAAGACAGGCCCAGAAGCATAGCTGTTAAGGGTAGGTCGGGGGGTGGGGGAGCACCAGCAGGAGGGTCTCTGCCTAGAACAAGGGGCAGAGTGGGTGAGCTCCTTGGCCCTGTGGTCCTCCCAGAGAGGGTTTCCTGCATAATCCTCCAAAGCCACCATGACAGTGGCTTTGGAAGGTGATGGTCATGATTCAGAAAGCAAGGTTGGGCCTGGCTATAAGCCTGAGGGGCTGTTTCCGAGCCCTGGGAACATCAGGCTTGGAAATACAAAACATCTTTATTTCACAGAAATAAGAGCCATTTCCACGGTTACAGGGAGTGGATGTGAGGCAGGGAGGAGGTGATGAGCTGACTGTCCTCTTCTGAAGGGTCTTCTGAATTGAATTGGGTGGGAGACCTGGCGGGAAACCCTAGGGCCACAGCTGAACCCCAGCCTGGACACAGCCCTGACTGTGGCTGGTGACAATTCAAGGGGAGGTGGGAGGTGTGGGGTTGGGAGAGTCAGCCTCTTATTGTAGATTCCTGCGTAGAGGAGAGGCTTGTGTGGTGAGCCGGGCATCGGTCACAGGCACCTGGGGTCAGGGCGGGGGGCCACAGGCAAGTGGGGGTCACATGGGGGTGCTGCGGACATTGCCCTCCTCTTCAGGGACATTCTCATAGGCATTCTCGTGTTCACTGGACCTGAGAGAGGATGACAGGGGTCATCACCCTTCCCAGGCCATCCCCTTCTCCCTGCCTTGTCTTGTACCTGTGTGGGCAGTTTCTTCCAGAATAAATATACTTGAGTGCCAGAGGGACTTCCCCTGCCCACATCTGGTCTCAGGTGCACCTGAGACTGGAGGCCTCTCGGCACCCTTCACTGAGCCCCATCTCTCTCCTACGCTGAGCTCAGCCCCCACTGGGCCCCCACGGGGCCCCCACTGAACCACCCCCTCATGGAGCCCATCTCCTCACTGAGCTGCCTCCCCTCCTCACCCCTCTCCCTGAATTGAGTCCTCCCAACTCCCTTCAGAGTCCCCTCCCCCACTGCACCCCTCCCTGTGAGTCCCAGTCCGATGGCCGCACCGCACCCCTGCCCCCATCCCCATGCTGGGCCCCCAGGAGCCCTGCATCCTCACAAAGCCCTCACAGGCCTCCCTGAGCTCCTCTCTTGGCTGAGCCCCAACCCCCATGAGTCCTCCTCCTTCCTTGCCCCCCCCCCAGCCTTCTCCCCCCACCCCTCAGAACACCTGGTCCTTCTGGAGCACAGCGCGGTCAGCCCTGTACCGGCGCCTCACCTGAAGCTGGCCGCCGTCAAGGAGTACCTTCCATCTGTTCCTCCCAGGATCCCATCTGCCTTGTTTGCAACGGTCATGACCATGTTCACAGGCTCCCTGTGGGCGAGGCTCATCAGTGGGGCTCCCTGGGTCCCGACCCTCTTTGTCCTCCCCCTTGTCCAGTCGGGCCCTGTCCTAGGCACCTGTTGTCACAAGTCCAAGGGCAAAGGCTGGCCCCCCGCAGAAGCCCCTCTCTCCAGCGGGGCACTGTCAGTGGCCTGACTCTGGCCCTGCCCCACGGGCCTTCACAGCCATCTCCCCCCTCCAGGGTGGGGGCCTCAGGTCCCAACTCGAGAGGTGCAATGGATTTACCCCGGCCTCACACTGACCACCGCCCAGCCTCCCGTGCGGTCCCCCTTGTGGCCTCGGCTCATGACCCAGTGGGACTTAGCGTCCCCCCACACTTCCTCAGGGGCCTCCTCCGGCACTGGGTGCACAGGGTCCGCATCCACTGAAGGCAGAGCTTGGGTCCGTTGGAAAAGGAAGCATTTCCAACAAAAAGCTCCTGGCTTCTTATTAGGGTTTAGACCGCGGGAGTGCGACCTCTGCCCCCACCTACTGGAAACTGCTCTTACAGGGACTCTCTACAGGGCGCCGCCTGTCCTCCCCTGGCCACCCCTCCCACCCAGGGCGCCACAGACTTGCTGTGTCCCACGGTGCACTCAGCAGCTGCCTCCGGATCTTGGGCGGCTCCGCACCTCCGTGCTCGGGGCTGTCAGAAGCCCGGGCTCATCCCGTCCTTCCTCCCTCCTGCCCGCCGCCATCCCCATCCACTGCCCCCTCCACAGCTGCCACATGTCCCCTCTCTGTCCCCTCACTACCTCCAGAGTCCAGACTCTCCGGCCTCGTGTGCAGCCCTTCTCACGTGCAGGTGGGCCCCTACCCACGCGTGCACCCAGGGCAGTCAGAGCGGTTGTGCTCAGGCCACCTCTCCTCCCAAGACCAGCATACAAGCTAGCGCTGGGGTCCTGTCGCAGGAAAGGTAAAGCCCAAAGTTCGGGGTATCGGTGTGTACAAGGCCCGCTAGGCCCAGGTCCTGCCCACCTGGCCAGCCCCCCGGGGACCTCTCTGGCCCTCGCTCCACCTGTGGCAGCTGGTGTTCCCTCACTGGGCTGCACCCAGGCCCCGGCCCCATTCGTGAGAGCCGCCTTGCTCCAGGGGTGGTGAGCACAGGGTGGGCTGGATTTTAGCCCACCTCTCTCTAATTCTGTGCCTGCCTTTGCCCAGGAACCCCTGGTACCCTCAGTGTCCTCTTCCCACAACTGCAATGCTTTCCCCTGCATGCTCTATCCTGAACCTGGCTCCTCTGCACTCCTCAGCCCTCAGAATAAACATGCCATCAGAAGCCCTCTTGGACCACCGTCCCTGGGCCCCCAGACCAGGGCAGGCGCAGCACCACAGTACACTCCCTCCTACCATGGAGCTGAAACTTGCACTGTGATTGCTCCTGGCCTTCCGGTCTGGGAGCCTGGAGCGTGGGGCTGTGTGTGTCCCACTGACCCTCTGAACCCCAGCGTGTGGCACCTGACCCTGAAGAAAGATGCAGCCTTCTTCCCAGAGGTTTGCAAAGCCCCCATCACAGGCTGGGCCAGCGTCCTGACTATGGAGAGACACGGAGCCTTCAAGGAGAGAAGACCCCGGAGCTCACGGTGAATGAGAACCAGAGCTGTGGGGGCCGACGAGCCCGGCTGGCAGCCACTGAGCCTGAGCTCCCTGCCAGGAGACCTTCAGCTCAGTGTCACTCCACACAGGGACAGGCCTGGACTCTGGGCTTCCACGGCCCTTCTCAGCACTCCTAGAGCAGTAGCAGTGGTCCTGGGGTCTGGCCTGCCTGTGCCAGCGCAGACCCTGCCCCAGCCACCCCTTCCCGGGCAGCACTCACGGCTCTTCCTGGCACCAGAAGCGGTTGACAGCAAAGGCGATTGCCACGAGGACCAGGAACACAGCCACAGCGATTAGGCCTTGCATCCAGGGCTGCAGGTTGCCCAGGCCTGGAGAGAGGGGAGCGGGGATGCTGCAGGCGGCTCAGCTGCTGTGGGGGCTGCAAGTGCAGAACCCAGGAAGGAGGGGATGCCCCAAGGGCTAGAGCCTGTGTCTGAGGCCATCAGCTGGCTGCCAGGACCAGAGGAGACATTCTGGGGCAGCAGCGGTGGCAGCGAGGGGGACCCGCTTGACCCCCCCACTAAGCTGAGAAAGGGATGACACTTGGGAAAAGGAATTCAAAAAAGGAATGAGGAGCCAAGAAGAGACAGCCCAGAGCCCCCACCCGCCCCACCACGTGGGTCACCTGCAGGGCCCCCTACGGAGTGTCTGGGCCCCAGGGACCAAAGGGCAGCTGGGCAGCTGGACAGCTGGACAGCTGGCCTGGGCCCTGCCAGCCCACGGTGTCTCCCGTTCGCCCTGGCTCCCAGAAGGCCGGAGCGGCCCAAGCTGATAGGACTGGGCTGGCATCTGGAAGATCCTGTTCTGTAATGAGGTTTCCCTGGTACGGGTAGGGCGTGGGAGTGTAGGACAGGCAAGGCTGCTTAGCTAGGGGTGCCCAGAGAGAGGGGCGGGACCAAACACCCTTGGAAGAGCAAGGCAGAGGGGCCAGGGCTCCTTCAGGCCGTGGGGCCAGGAAGAGAGCTTCAAACCTGAGCCCCTTTGGTCTCCTCCAGCTGGGGGCCTACCAGACTAGGCCAGACACCAGGTTGAGGCCCCATTCATCACCTCCTCTACCTCCTGACCCTTGACCTTTGACAGCACCTCTCACCCTCCAGGTTTCCCCAAATCTCTGCCCTCAGCCACTGGCAGGCCAGACAGGCTCTCCCCTCCCCCGGCATCCCTGTGCTCCAGGAGCCTGAGAGAACTGGGCCCTGTAGAGGATAAACAGGCAGTAGCAGACAGGTCTCAGGAGGGGACTGAGGCCAACAGGAGGCTCCTAGAGGGTCTTGCCTCCAGGCCAGAACACATGCAGCCCTAGTGCCGCCCTGTATTTAGGAGGGCCCAGGCTGGGCATCAAAGCCCTCATTCTGTCTCATTCTGTCTCAGTCTCACTCAAAAGTCCTTCCTTGAGTCTACCCTAAACCTCTCCCGCTACAGAGAAGGCCCAGTCTGTTCTCTGAGTAAACTCTGAGTCTGGCAGATATAGGGAAGACGGGAGGGATCTGGGAATTCTCTGGCCTGGGGCCAGGTCACTGTGGTTACCCTGAGTTCCATACTGGCCAAAAAGCAGTGCTTTGGACTCATTGTTTCCCCCAAGAAACAATGGATCAGACCCATGTTTCCTCAGGTCGGTGGTTACTCCAGGATGGGGAGTAAGGCTAAGCCCTGGGCTGCCCCTGTCTGCCTCCTCCAGACCCTGCAGCCAGCTCCCTCCAGATACCAGGGAGCCCCAGTCCCTGCTGCTCCTTCCCTGTGGCTCTGAAGTGAGCAGAGAGCCTCAGGCGGGAACGAGGTGACCTGAGCCCTGTCCTAGAAGGATTGCAAGTCCCTCCGTTGTCACCTCAAATTTCCATGTCGATGAAGTTCTTTCCGGCTCATCTCTTAAATTGGGCAAAAGATCCTGCGGGCCATGCATCCACTGCTGGGAACCCAGACCACCCCCTCAAGCAATCGGGACTGCCCTGAGCCAGCCAGACCCCGCCGGTGATTGACCCCAACACGGAGATCCCCCCGACCTTCACTGCCCACCTGCATGGACCCACCTATTTTTGCCCTACATTTTTTGCACCTAAACCTGGAAGTACGTTTGGCACGCTGGAGACAGTCTTGCCCTCACCAAAATAAATCCCTTTCTTGTTTCACCACTGCTGTTTCTCTGCCTTTGGATTTCGTCAGTGGCAAGTAGCCAAACCCAGGGTGTTTGGGACCCCCAGAACCAGGAGCGCTTGCACCCCGGCTGCATCCCTTCTTGCTCTGCTGTGTGATCCACACAGGTTACTCAACCCCTCTGATCTCCAGTTTCCAAGAGGGCTTCTGAGCCTGGGAGGCAGAGGTGAAGCAGACATGCGTGCAAGCTGGGGGTCTCTGCAAAGGAGGGGGACTCCGGGAGCATCTCCGCCAGGCCCCTTCGGGCCCCATCTGGATGCACGTGCAGGGCCCCACACTTTGGCTGCAGATGCGGCATCACTGCTCAGGGCAGACAGCAGAGCTCAGGGTGTGGTGCTTCACAGGCATGAAGCCTTCCCACACCCTAGCCTGGCAGCTGTTCCGGGAGGCAGGCAGGGCAGCTTTATTGTCCTCACTTTACTCACTTTATGGATGAGGAAACTGAGTCTGAGAGGGGGGCAGTGATTTTCTCCAGGCCGCACACGGCAAGACAGTGGCAGAGCTGGACAGAGAGCTCGGGCTCGGGAGGGGGCCACACCGGGGCGCTGTCCCCCATCCAAGCCCAGGTTGCTGAGACAGTGGGGACTTAGGCCAGAGCCCTGACAGTGCTCCCCGGGGCCCAGCCTGCCCTGGGAGGGGAGCTCGGGTCCCGCTCCCCCATTCCTTATACCCGGGACCCCATGTCCTCAGGACCCCGCTGTCTCTTGGGCAATTCCTGCTTCTAGAGGCTGGGCCTCAACTCCTGTAGGTCTCCAGTCCGAGACCCCACACTTTCCCCGCTGCCTGCGTTCCTCCCTGGGAGAAAGTGAGTCACAGACAGAAGCCTTGCTCAGGAGTCTCTGCCTTCGGAGGTTCCTCCAGAGAGCCCAGGCCCTGCTTCTTCCCCTCCCCATTGCAGGTGCCCGGGTGATGAGGGAGGCCAGACAACCACCCCATCCACCCTGGGTTCCAGGGACCCAGCCCAGCCCTCCTCACCACAGCCACCCATCCTGTATTACCTTGTTGACAGCTGGCAGGTGGCACTGCCGTGAACAGACCCAGAATGAGCAGGGTGAGGGCCGACATGGCAGCAGGAAGCTTCTGGGCCTTCTCTGGCAGCTGGTATCTGGGCTCCTGGAGCTGCTGTGGGGTCTGTCCAGAGGGCCAGAGGTCAGCTTGGGCTCAGTCTGGCCCTGGAGGAGAGAAGCTAGTAAAGAAAAAGGCACAGGAGGAAGGAAGGGAGGTGGAGAGAAACTGCCCTCCCTCCCATGGTAATGAGCTTCCAGGCCTGACCTCCCAGGTCGGTGCCCGGCCCACTCGAGCTGGCACTCGAGGTCATCTTTCAGAGGCTGGCTAAGAAAGCAGGTCCGAGGAGGAGGGAGATGTGAGGAGAGTTGGTGCCTCACCGCCAAGCCCCAGGCCTCTCCAGTTTGGGTCAGCTCCCCCTTCTTCTCACAGCGGGGGCTGGGCTGGGGCTGGAGCTGGTTGTGGGGAGAGGAGTGACAGTGCCTCTCCCACGGGCGGGGCGTCTTGGAAGGCTGACAGTGGGATTAAGAAATCTGTTGTCTAAAAAAAAAAAAAAAAAAAAGAAATCTGTTGTCTGAGCAGGAGCTTGGAGAAAACCCCAGAGGCTAGGTAAGGTCAAAGCTGACCACCCACGGCCAGGCCTACTTCCTGTTCTTCTCCTCACCTGTCCCTACTCAGCCAGGCCAGACCATGGGGCTCCAGTCCTGGGACACAGCCCTGGCTTCTGTCCCTCCATCCCTGGCCTGGCTCAGTAGCTCTATCATCCACCCTCTCTCATGGGGCTCTGGACAGAGGGCCTGAGGGCCCCAGTCCCCAGCCTTCCCCACCCAGCCCAGCTGCCCTGGTCCTGTTCAGCTTTCCTCTCGGCCCCAGAGGGGTTCCTGGAAGCTGGGTGGAACCTCCCTGGGACAAGACCCAGGTTTGGTCAGAGGCCTCTATATATCCCTCTGACCCACCTCCACCCATCACAGGGAGACAAGTGGGTGAACACAGCCCTGCTGTGCCGGCAGAAGAAAGATCCCCAGGTGGAAGGATCCCATCTGGGGCCCCAAGCCCCAGGATCACATGGAGTCCATCTGGCCCTCCAGCTCAGGAGTGAAGAATGACCCAAGTACTTGTTGAGGCCCGGGGCTTAGGGTCACACTGGGTCTCCCCCCCTCACCCCTCCCCAGGAGTACAGGAAGCCACAGATGGAGAGTCTGACTCCACAGACACCAAGAAAGAAGAACCCAACATACTGGGTGAAGTCTCAGAGATGGAGGGTCCCCAGAAGCCAGGGCATAAGCTGGAAGCTCCTCCACAGCCTCCTGGCCCAGAAGCCACCAAACTGCTGCTCACAGGACCTTGTGGGCCACCCCTTCTGTCACAGGATGGTTCTGTCAGTGGCAGCAGTCAGGTGTCCTGCCTCAGCCCTACTTCCTGACCGATCTAGGGCAGGACACCCCGCTATCATCCAAAGATGGGGTGCCTCCGGTGATCTAGGGGAGCTTGGCTTAGACTTGAGTGACACATACACATATGTCCTGTTCTCCCTCCCTAGCCCCAACCTGGTGTCCTCAGAATCTTCTGGCACAGTTTGGCTACAGTAGGCACCATTTGTGTTAATAAACAGCCAGGGAATCACTAATTGGAATGCAAGGAATGGGGTTGGATTTAATAAATGTCAGGATGCCTCCTTGGAGAGTTTTGAGCAGGGCAGCCACGTGGGAGGTCCGGATTTGAGAAAACACCTCTGGCCTCGGAATGGAGAGAGGGGAGGGGAGGAGCTGCAGAAAGGAAGGTCGGCAGAGGGGGGGTCCCCCACAGCAGCCCCATACCCAGCGGCTTGGCGGCACTGGGCTGTGGCGATGCACCTGAGCCCCAGTTAGGAGGTGGGGTGCACAGGACGTGGCTTCTGGACGCAGTGATTAGCCAGGAGTGGCTGCGGGGACAGGGAGGTGCTGAGGGTGATGCCCAGTGCCTCGGAAGGGACCGAAGCAGGTCTCAGAAGAGGTGGGGGGATGAAGAGCTACAGGCTCAGCCGTGTCGCGCTTGCGGACCCTCCAGAAGGAAACAGTGGAAAGGCGGCAGGAAGGATTCTGGGCCTGGAGTAAAAAGCTAGAGAGACATGTGGTACAGCACTGGTAACTGAGGCCCAGGACTGTGTGGTCCCCCAGGCTGTGTGTGGTGTGTGCGTGCTGTGTGCGTGCTGTGTGCGTAGTGTGTGTAGTGTGCATGGCGTGAATGTGTGTGTGATGTGTATATGTATGCGTGTGCATGAGTGTGGTGTGTGATGCA
Organism: Vulpes lagopus; assembly: GCF_018345385.1. Classification (NCBI taxonomy): domain Eukaryota; kingdom Metazoa; phylum Chordata; class Mammalia; order Carnivora; family Canidae; genus Vulpes; species Vulpes lagopus. The sequence goes on from NC_054846.1 coordinate 50,524,282, forward strand.
CGATGTGTGGTACACGTGTGGGTGGTACGTGTGGTGTATGTGTGGCACATACACATGTGGGGGTGGGGGGTGGGGGGTGGCAAGAGGAGAGCAAGAGGAAGGATAGAATCCAGGGACCAGCACACAGTCCCAATCACAAGGGTCTTTTAAAAGGAAGAAGAACAACTTAAAGCAGGAGAAGGAACCTCAGAGGAGCGAGATGTCCCAGAAACCCAGGAAGGAGACACCCAGTAAGAGCTGGGCAGGGGGGGGTCTCTGTTGTGACACGCCCCCAGGGAATGCCCCCCAGAAGTAGCCCAGCCTCTCCCATCAGTCCCCAGGTACCACGTCCTGCCTCCCTCTCAAGAACCCAGGGAAGGACACTGACTCCTGCCAGCGTGTTTTGGGGTGGGTGCTGGGGCAGGGGGATGAGCAGGAAGGACATCCGGTGACGGACAGGAGGAAAACACACCTCCCAGGTCAAAGTCCTAAGCTTTAGAGCAAAACAAGTTGTTCCGGAAAAAGGGAGTGTGGGTGGACACTTGGCTTTGAGGTTGCTCTCTGCTCTCCGGGCGTCCTCATCCAGCTGAGGGGTGTCACCTCCCCAGCTGCAGGGACATGGCCCTGGGTCCCCCTGGTAACGAGTTAGGCCCCCTGCTGTTCTCGTGTGGGCCCAAGATCCAGACTCAGGCCTCAGGAGCTCTGCAGGGCTGGACCCCGTGGCCTCATCTCTGAGCCGCTGCTCCATCAACACTCAGCTCCTCCCTCCTGGTGCCACTCTCCACCCTGAATCACCAAGGCCCCCAGGGACAGGTCCCCGTTGTGTGGTCACCTTCCGAAAAGCCCAAGTGGGCCTAGACCTCCCCAGGAGCCTTCCCCCAGCGCCACCCGGCCTGCCATTGCAGCAGTTGCCAGCAGGTGGCAGAGTGCAGCCCCAGCCCCAGCCAGGTGGGGGAGGCGAGAGGGGGCCAGCTTGGCCCTGAAGGTTCTGCAACTTCCCCTCCCTCCGGCCCCCCACTTCCGCCCCCTTCCAGGGGTGGTTTGGAGGAAGAGGAGGTGGACACTGACATGTCAACAGGCCACCACGCTGGGCCCGGTGCCCAAGCATGCTCAGGGCTGTGCTGCAGAGAAGTCACAGCCAGCCAAATTGTTATGGCAGGCATCCTGGAGGAGGCGGCTGGAGGAGAAAAGTTAGCTGAACTGGTGGACCAAGCAGGAAGACTGGGAGGCCCAGTCGTTTGAGTGTCTGCCTTCAGCTTAGGTCATGATCCCAGGGTCCTGGGATCGAGCCCCGCATTGGGCTCCTTGCTTGGCAAGGAGTCTGCTTCTCCTCCCTCTCCCTCTGCCTGCTGCTCCCCCTGCTGGTTCTCTCTCTCTCTCTCTCTCTCTCTCTCTCTCTCTCTCTCTCTCTCTGTCAAATAAACAAATAAGATCTTTTTTAAAAAAAGAAAGAAAGACAGCTCCAAGAAGACATCCAGACAGAGAGAGGACAAGCAGGGAGACACATCGGAAAAGGGTGTTTAGGGCACAGAAACGAACAGGAGTGGTGGAAGGGGAGGTGGCCGGGGTGACCGGGGGACTGGGTGACCGGCACCGAGGGGGGCACTTGACGGGATGAGCACTGGGTGTTATGCTATATGTTGGCAAATTGAACTCCAATAAAAATATATACAAAAAAAAAAGCTTCTTTCTCATTTTCATAGTATTTCATCTCATTAATGTCTTTGGTGCAAGCCTGAGAGCTCCAGGATACCTTGTTCTATTTAGTCAAGCAGCTCCGGCTTAAACCCTTTATGGGCTTCCCAGCAACTCTTAGATAACATGCAAACTTGGCGTGGGCTTGCAGATCCTACCAGCTGCCCTAAGCCCCTGTCCCGCCTCCTCTGGCCCCAGTGGCTCTTCTCTCTTCCTAAGAGCAGCCAAGCCCTTTCCCGCATCAGGGCCACTACGCTTCCCCTCCTATTGGCCTGGCGGGCTCTCACCCATCCTCCAAGTCATATCCTAAATGTCACTTTTCTCCAGGGAGCTTTCTTGGACTCCCCTTCTCTCCCATCTGAAGTCACTCTTCTGGGCCCCCCGCTCATGATCACAGGTGCCCCTACATACTGACCTGTGTGTTTACTCATTTAAGGCCTGTCTCCCCAGAGAGAAGGCATCGTGTCCATGTCACCCCCGGGACACTAGTACTGAGCGCAGAACCTGAGCACACACCTCAAAATACTTTATGAACATATATCTCAGTATCTCCAGTTCCTACCCCAGGGCTAGCAGAAGCTGCAGCTCCGGGAATGGTGAGTGAATAAAGCAAGTATTTTAGCTCCAGTCGGGTCCCTGTCTCTCTCTACCTTCGAGCCGTGAGGGCAGAGCCGGGGTCTGGTTCACCTCTGTCACCATTGCTCAGACAAGTTGGAGCTATCCAGCCAGAATAAGAGTGTGCTCCTCGACCCTAGAGGTGTGCAAACAGGCCAAGAGCCAGATCACCCAATGGGAGCATCTACAAAAGGGCATCTGGCCTTCTAGTTCTGGAAGCCTGTGATTCCATGACTCTGCCAACACATGATGGTGGATATTTACTGGACATTTACATTTTAATCTGGTTCTGAGGATGTGGTCTGGTGGGGACTGTAGTAAGCGCCTCTTTTCTCAGACTCAGGACTGCATTTACCCGGCTCCCCTTCACTTAGCACTCCCAGCACAAGGGCCCCCGGGCAGAACTCAGGGACTCAGGAACTTGCTCCATTAACCTCTAACTAAAATTGGCCATTTTCTTTCATTAAAGAATGAAGGCAAAGCGGGGGTAGGGGCACTTGGCTGGCTCAGTTAGTAGGACTCTTGATCACAAGATTGTAAGTTTGAGTCCCATGTTGGGTGTAAGGATTACTCAAAAATGAAAAAATATTAAAAAAAAAAAAAAAATGAAGGGCAGCCCAGGCGGCTCAGTGGTTTAGCACTTGCCTTCAGCCCAGGGTATGATCCTGGAGACCTGGGATTGAGTCCCATGTTGGGCTCCCAGCAAGGAGCTTATATCTCTGCCTCTCTCTCTCTCTCTCTGTGCCTCTCATGAATAAACAAATAAAATCTTAAAAAAAAAAAAATGAAGACAGCAAACCACAGTCCCTCTGTGTTATTTCCATAGCACCATATACCATTGGTGCAGACATCTGGGTACATCCCTATGCTCATCACTCTGGAAGGATAGCACTCATCGGGACTGTACTTCCACTAGATCTTATTATTTAATACATTAGAAAAATATACACAATTGTAAACACATAATTTTAAGATTACTATAATTACATTTCAATATAATTGGTTTCCTTCTATTTTACACATTTAAAACCACTGCTCTGGGCAGCGCCAGTAGCGCAGCAGTTTAGTGCCACCTGCAGCTCAGGGTGTGATCCTGGAGACCTGGGATCAAGTCCCATGTCGGGCTCCCTGCATGGGGCCTGCTTCTCCCTCTGCCTGTGTCTCCGCCTCTGTGTGTGTGTGTCTCTCTCATGAATAAATAAATAAAATCTTTAAAAAAAAAAAAAAAAAAAACACTGCTCTGAGAACGGTGTCCAAGGGCTGCACCAGACCACCCCTGGGCTCCATGACACAAAGCAGCTTAAGAAGCCCTGACTCACCAGGCGCCTAGGACGGGTCTGCTCAAAGCAATGCCACGCAATCTCAGGGTCAGATCTGGAGAAGGATTGGTACTCTGGACAGGGGCTTCCTGGGGCGCAGAGCTGTGGGCCACCGTCAGATTGCATGGGTGCTCACCCCTGTACAGGGCCTCATGCCTGGGAGCTGGATGGGCCAAAAAGCACCAGCCCTGAGGCAGCCAAACCAAGGAATGTACTGGCTGTGGCTCCTGGGTCCTAGGAGACCCCACTGGGCCGGTGAGATTTATGATCAGGACCCCCCAGTTGGGGAAGATCAATCACCTTCTCCTGTTGCCTACTCACTCAGCCAAGAAACCAAAGGGCTGGCCCTGTGCCGAGAGCCCCGCCTGCCGGCAGAGGTCCCAAGGCCCAATCCTTGCCCCACCCAGTGGTTCAGCACAGACCTGCTCCCCTGCCTACAGCACTGCTGCTCTAGGGCAGCAGCAATGGAACCAGGCTCCCCTGGCCTACACGCTCATCCTGGATGGTGTGATCCTATTCCTCATTTTCCAGCTCAGGAAGGTGTGACTCACACAGGGACAGTCACTCCTTTTTTTTTTTTTTAATTGAAGTTTGATTTACCAACATATAGTATAACACCCAGTGCTCATCCCATCAAGTGCCCTCCTCAGTGCCCATGGGGTAACTGGGTGATGGGCACTGGGGACAGTCACTCCTAATTGAAGCTCACACTGTAAGTTAAGAGGGGAGGGCTACACCCTAGGCATCCCTGTGCAGCCCTGGGCTCGGTCCCTTGGTCGAGCAACGATGCATTGGTCATTTTCCCACATAGCACCTGGCTTGCTTTCATTCAACATATTTAGTGTCTACCAGGGGCCTGGAAATACCGTAGTGAACACGATAGGGCTCGCATCACACAATTACCTAATTAATTATCTAATTACGTTTGACCCTTGAACAAATGGGTCCACTTGTACCTGGACTTTTTTCAGAAAATGCAGTACATCACTGTAAATGTATCTTATTCATGATTCATTTTTTTCTTAATATTTTCTTTTCTCTAGCTTATGTTATTATATGACTACAGTATATGATACATGTAGAAAAGAAGTGTATCAACTGTTCATGTTATCAGTAAGGCTTCTGGTCAACATTAGGCTATCAGTAGTTAAGTTTTGAGGGAGTCAAAAGTTATACATGGATTTTTGGCTGTGCCGGGGGTGGGGGCTCAGTGTCCCTAGCCCCTGTGTTGTTCAAGGGCCAGCTGTAACCTAGTTGTACCGAGTATGTTAAAGGAGATAGAAGAGTGCCAAGAGCTTATAAATGGGGATGCCCTCCACTGTCGGAAACCAAGAAAAGATAGTACTAAATCTAAATGTCACCCATTCATTTATTCTTCATTCAACAAATATTTATTGAACGCCTCCTATAGACCAGGCACTCTTTGAGATGCCAGGGATCCAGCAATGAACAAAACAAAGTCAAGAACTGACTCCTCATGGAGCTTACTTGCATTCTGGAAAGGAATGTAATCCAGGAAACAAATAAATAGATAAAAGAGGTCATATGGCCACATGGGAAAGAGAACCCAGGATTGGGAGGGTGGGGTGCTGGCAGCGAGGGGTGTGCTATTTCACAGAGACTCATCAGGGAAGACGCCTCTCGGAGGCGACATCTGAGCCAAGAGCTGAGGTGAGGAAGGAGGATGTTCCGCTGTCACAGAGCCGAGAATCTCAGGCACAGAGAGCAAACAGCAGGTGCAAACGTCCTGAAGCAGGAGCATGAGGGAATTGTCAGCATGGCTAATAAAGAAGCAACTGCAGGAGAGGAAGTTTGAAAGGCTGCCTGAGAGCACCTCATCTGGAGCCTTGTAAGGACTCCAGACTTTAGGGACTTCAGTTCTGAATCAGGCTGAGCCAAGAAGCAAGGAGAGGGCTCTGAGCACAGAAGACATGATGCGGCCTCTGTGTTGAGGAAAGACCACGGGAAGCAGGAAGAGCAGGAGTGAGGAGACCCAGTCAGGAGGGCAGGGCTACAGGCGGCTTGGCTCCAGGTAGCAGCCGTGGAATCAGGGATGCATGATTTGAATCCAGATATGTTCTAAGGGGAAAGCCAACATGATTTGGAATATGGGGGAAAAAGAGAAGCCAGGGGCGGTTTCAAAGCTTGGAGTCTGCTCGGCTACAATAGAGTCGGGGAAGGCTTGGCAGGGGCCGAATTGGTTTTGTCTGGAGAGGAGTATGCGAGTCAGGAGCTGGAGGTGTCAGGTCTAGGCTGGGAGCTGTCGGGGAGTGCTGGGGGGCTCCCCGGGACACAGGGACAGAGGATATGAAGTGCCAGGCTGTGGGGGGGTGGGGGATAGCAGATATGAAAGCCTGCAGAAGGAGGAGCTGTTGGGGGAGCAGCCGGGCAAGAGAGCAGAGGGTGGTCAGGAAAGGGGTCTTGTTGGCTTTGTGGGACCCGTTAAGAGGTTTGTTCTTTCCCTTACATGCCGTTATGGTGTTTTGGGCAAGGGCATGGCACAGGCAGGCTTGAACTTCGGCGAGGTGTCTCCAACCACAGCTGGAAGGGTGGTTAGACAGGCCATGAGGGTGAGCTGGGTGCATGGGGGAGGTGAGGGATCCAGGAGGCGGGAGGGATGACAGTTAGAAGGGCCGTGGAGAGAAGTGGGAGGATGGGAGGACAGCTGAAGGAGCACAACTGGCTCGGTGCTAGAAGAGAGTGAAGAGGGAGAAGGCATGTAACAAACTCTCAGTGGGTGTTCTGTGCATGCCCAGCCCCGCCCTAGGGGAACCCAACGGTTAGGGATGAGACCAGCGGAGAGCACTGAGCCAAATGCTGGGTCCTAGTGCAGGCAGGCTGGGTTCCCGGCACCCAGGGGACCTCTCAGGATGTAGTTGGTATGCGGGAGACATCCGAGCTGGAAGTAGTGGCTTAGTTTATGGGTGGTGGCTGAGGCCTTGGAGGAACTGATGGGACTGGGTGAACAGTAAGGCTAGGAGCCAGCCCCAAGAAATGCCTATGCAGATGCATCAGGGAGTGGATCCCCATCCCAAAAGGAAAATAAAGAAGGAACACATATCCCCTTCATATCACGTATAATCAAAGTACCAGCACCAGGCATGCCCCCATATTTCAGGGCCTTTGGAGTCCTGTAACTGATTTTATTTCACCCTGACTACAACTGTTTTCTTCTTTTGATACTAATTTTGCCATTAGTCCATTAAATATTTGGAGAGACTGAGATTTTCAGCCTGAAAAGGAGCATTCTCAGGAGTCTCTATCTCCAAATATCTGCAGGTCTGCCCTAGGCCAGAGAAAAATTGTGCTCTGTGCCCTCTAAGCATGGAGCTGAGGATGTGGTCACAGAGGGGATCCCTGGCTGGCTCAGCGGTTTAGCGCCTGCCTTTGGCCCAGGGTGTGATCCTGGAGTCCTGGGATCGAGTCCTACATCGGGCTCCCCGCATGGAGCCTGCTTCTCCCTCTGCCTCTGTCTCTGCCTCTCTCTCTCTCTCTCTCTCTCTCTCTCTCTGTCTGTCTCTTATGAATAAAATCTTAAGAAAAGAGTCACAGAGAGCCTGCATTTGGTTCACTGTGAGAAAGCCTTTCTTAAAGAATATCTAGGGATCCCTGGGTGGTTCAGCAGTTTGGCACCTGCCTTTGGCCCAGGGCACCATCCTGGCGTCGGACTTCCGGCACGGAGCCTGCTTCTCCCTCGGCCTGTGTCTCTGCCTCTCTCTTTCTCTCTCTCTATGTCTATCATGAATAAATAAATAAATAAATAAATCTTTAAAAAAAAAAAAAGAATATCTAGTGATAGCAAAGAAGAGCCTGAATGGTGGTGAGGTCTCCATCACTAGATGTGTGTAAGTTGGAGCTGTGAGCTTGCAGAGAGCAGAGCACAGGAGGGGGCAGGGAGGGATGAATGGACTCAGTGCTGAAGTCTCTGGGGCCCAGGGGGAATGAGCTGAGGGTCAAGACCCTCACCCACCACTAGTTGAGTGAGCTGAGCAAGAGTCCCTCCCTGAGCCTCTGGTTCCCAGCAGTGCTGCACAGGATTGGTTGGAGGGTAATAAATGCATCTGAACACCTGGTAGCAGTAGGTACTTGAGGAATGCTAGGAGCACCCAGATCTAAACACGGCATCCAGTGGTTGAGCTGTACTGCGCTGTCCCAAACCAGTCCTTTTTCAGAACAGAAACCTCTGTAGGCCAGTGAGAGGCATGATGGGCACATTCCATTGGCTCCACGTTCACCACCTCTAACTCAGTGTGAAGAAGCCACACCCAAACCATCTGAACATTTCACATTTGGAGCTTTCATCTGAAAGCCAGACTGACCTTCAAAATGAAAATGACTTTAAAAGTCTGGAGTTGCATGCAAAAGTTAAAACAAAAGCAATCATAATTTCATGGTTGGGAAAAAATAGATTTTATTTGAAAGAGAGAGATAGAGCACAAGCAGGGGGAGTGGTAGGCAGAGGGAGAGGGAGAAGCAGACTCCCTGCTGAGCAGGGACCCCGATGTGGGGCTCAATCCCAAGACCCCAGGATCATAACCTGAGCCAAAGGCAGACACTTAACAGATTGAGCCACCCAAAAGCGCCCCCAAAATATTTTTTTAAGATTTTATGTTTAAGTAATCTCTACACTTGACATGGGGCTTGAACTCACAATCCCAAATTCAATAGTCCCATGCTCTTCTGACTGAGCCAGTCAAGCGCCCCCAAAAATAGATTTTTTTTTTTAAAGGGAGGAAATACAACAAAATGTTCATTGGTGACCTGGGCTGAGTTTGTGATTTTTGTTTTGTTTTATTTTATTTGCTTCTCTTTCTGCTCTTTCCAGAGTTTCTATAACAAAAAAAAAAAAAAAAAAGTCTGTTGGAAGAGAAAAAAAAAAACTTGTAGTTTGAAAACAAACAAAATAAATCTGCATTAAAAGACAAAATTAAGTCACTTTTCCAAATTTCGACTAGTGCTCTCTATAGCCCAAAGTTAACCCAGAGTCTCTGCCAAAGAATCTTCTCTGGCGGGACAGGGGCACGAGGCCTTTTCGGCAGAGCCCAGTCCGCCTATTTTCTGGCTAAAGGGAGGCTGCCCCCAGCGGCTCTCCTAGAGAGGCCCCCCAGGTGCCAGGACACAGAGGAAGCATCTGGGACTTTCCCTCCAGCTCAGGCCAGAAGACCCATAACATCAACCCTACCACTTCCTGGAGGAATACTTACTACGGACGCCTGGGTACCAGGGACTCAGCTTATCTAATCCTTACCATTTTTTTTAATAATAAATTTATCTTTTATTGGTGTTCAATTTGCCAACATACAGAATAACACCCAGTGCTCATCCCATCAAGTGCCCCCCTCAGTGCCTGCCACCGAGTTACCCCCACCCCCCGCCCTCCTCCCCTTCCACCACCCCTAGTTCGTTTCCCAGAGTTAGGAGTCTTCATGTTCTGTCTCCCTTTCTGATATTTCCCACACATTTCTTCTCCCTTCCCTTATATTCCCTTTCACTATTATTTATATTCCCCAAATGAATGAGAACATATAATGTTTGTCCTTCTCCGATTGACTTATTTCACTCAGCATAATAATCCTTACCATTGAGGTGAGTGCTAGATCCCCATTTTACCGTCAAGAAGACAGAGGTTCAGAGAAATTAAACTCAGAAAGTAAGTAGATCCAGAATTTGAATCCCCATTTACTTGATGCTCTCAAGTATTACATTATGCTTCCTCTTCACGTTAAAAATAAATCAGTTATGGGTGCCTGGGTGGCTCAGTTACGTGGCTGCCTTCAGCTCCGATCATGATCTCGGGGTGAAGGTGAACACGCCGGGGTACACCTGTCCTGGGCATGCGGGGGCCGGGAGGGGGCATCTCAGCCGTGCGGAGCTCAGAGGTGGGAAGGAGAGATGATGCATGCGGGACATTCAAGGAGCTCAACAGGACCTCGAGGGAGGATGGAGGGCAGGGAACGGCACAGCATTTTTGGCTCCAGCCCAGAACTGGCATGAATTTTTAGGACACTCTCTGGACCACGCGTGTTACCTGCCCTTCCCTCCCCAAATCTGCCCACAGCCCCAGAGCACTCGAAGCCATCAAAGTGAGTGACAGCAAGCTAAGCACGGCCACTTGGGTCTGAGGAGGCCCCTAGTCTCTCTCTGAGGACCCTCCAGCAAGGACAAGTGCAGGACAAAAGTGGAGCCTCCCCCCCACCTCCCCGCCCGCCACTGCCCTCATTAGCATCATACAGAGAGCCTGCCAGCAGCTCCCGGCAACTGCACAGGCCAGCCAGGCTTTGGCTGGGCCCCAACCAAGCAGGCCCCTGAAGAGCCCTGTGGGCCACCCTGCCCCCCCAGAATAACCACGCCAGGCAACCACCCCCTGTCCTGCCCGCCCCACCGCACTGCCCCGCAGACCCTGCAGAGGCGGCCAGAAAGCCAAATGGAGGCGGGGAAGCAGACAAGCCCTGTGTGAAGACTCCTGGGGTCTTAGAGGCCTCGACCTGTGCCTGTTATTAGACTTGGGGTCAAATCCTCGCATCATAGACCAGGGCAGTCACAGCCTGTTGGTCCCTGGTTCAGACAGCTGCTCTAGAATGTGCCACTGCCAGACAACAGAGTGGCCGCTTCCCAGGACTTTAAGTCTCAAGCCTGCAGGCAGGTAGCAGGCAGCAGAGCTCTGGGGTCCCAGGCGGTCCAGGGCGAGATTGCCTGGGGGCTTGGGGCTGGGAGTGCCTGTGTCTGTCTGGATCCCACCTATTCAGGGGTAATGGAGAGGGGCGTGAGAGTGATGGGGAAGCCTGATAGCACATTGAACATGCAGCTCCCGGGAGACTGCTGGCAAGAGGGGCGGAGCAGGAGGGAAGGAACCAGGGCCAGCCTATGTGGGAACGGCCAGGGGGCAGAAGGCCTGGCCTCCTGAGATCCTGCAGAGCCTGGGACCCAGGAGCACTACAGGTCCCAGGCTGCCATCGGTGAGCTGGGAAGGGCTGAGGACTCTGGGCTCGCAGGTCTCAGCTGGCTGAGCTGTCACCAGGCATGGGGTGGGAAAGAGTTTTCCACCCTGGTCCCATAGGTCCACAGGGTCTCAGAAAGGCAGGCAGAGGTCTTTTGAGGGGCCTAGTTATGATGAGGGAGTGGGGGTTGCTGGGGGGGCGGGGAACGGACATTATCTTCAAACCACCATCTGCATCAGTGAGACTGAGTCAGGAGAGATCCTGTCTCCCCCATATCAGGGAACTCACAGAATAACATATGACCAAACCTCCCCTCCCACAATGTATGAGGGAGCCCCCCGATTTCCCCTTAGAATAGTCCCATCCTCAAGGCCCAGGACTAGGGGGTCAATACCCCCTAGTAATGACCTGTAGGGGGTGCCCGTCTGCAGGTGCAGGGATCCCAGCAGTATTCAGGGGGTCGCCTGCAGTGGGGTGAGTGAACTGGCTCCCCCAACAGCCAGAGTCAGTCCCAGCTGGGCTCTGTCTCAGCCACTTGACCCTGGCAAGTCATTTAACCGCATCTATAAGGTGGGAGCGACTGTGCTCCTGCATCGGGCTGTCGGGAGGAGTGAGCGAGACAGCAGAGTCCGAAGCCCAGCCCTTTGGTATAAGCTGTGGACACTGAGCCTCTCCCTCTGGCTCTTGCCTCCACTTGTGCTCTCTCTCTCTCAAATGAATAAAAATAAACAAACTGTGGACACTGAGCACAGGTGAGGCCAACCTTCAGTGATCACTTCCTCTTCCCGAGCTTCTCAGGTCTGGGGCTCTCTCTCTATATGAAAATCTGCTTTTCCCTGAGAGTTTTGGCATTTTAACAGGTCTTAAGTTAATTCAAATTAAATAAACTTACAAATGCTGTCACTGTTGCACTGGGCACATTTCAAGTGCTTGCCAGCTACATGTGCTCAGCGGCTCCACCTCGGTCAGGGCAGATGTCGAACGTGTCCACCGTCACAGGAAGCTCTCCTGGACAGCGCTGGCCTAACGGCATGAGGCCGCTCTGGGCTCGGAGTTAGGACATCTAGATCCTAGTTCCAGCTTAGCTCTAGTTCATGCTGTTTATTTTATTTAAAAAAAAAAAAAAAAAAAGATTTGGGCAGCCAGGATGGCTCAGCGGTTTAGCACCACCTTCAGCCCAGGGCATGATCCTGGAGACTCAGGATGGAGTCCCACATCGGGCTCCCTGCATGGAGCCTGCTTCTCCCTCGGCCTGTGTCTCTGCCTCTCCCTGCGTGTCTCTCATGAATAAATAAATAAAATCTTTAAAAATAAATAAATAAATAAAAATTAAAAAAAGATTTTATTTTTAAAATAAAAAAAAGATTTTTTTAATTAAAAATTTTTTTAATTAACGTAATTTTTTAATTTTAAAAAATTTTTAAATTTTTTTTAAATTTTTTTTTAATTTTTTTTAAAATTAAGATTTTATTTTTAAAATTAAAAAAAGATTTTTATTTTTTTGGAGGCCCAGGTCCTCCATCTGGGCCTATCCACCATCCGTGGGAGGCAGAGCACAGTCCGTGCTGGATGGGGACCATCTGATGGACTCTATGACCCCAGGGCCTTGGATCAGGCCCAGGTGGAAACAGGTGAGTGGGTGATGCCCCGCTGATGTAGAGGCTGAGGGACCCACCTGCCCTCTCCCAAGCTCCAGCAGCTCCAGAAAATATTCTGGGGTCCAAAGTTTGTCAGGCAAGCCTCCCTGCGTCTCAGCGTCTCAGCCCCTCATCTGCAGGTCAGCAGAGCCTGAGCCAGGGCCGGCCTTACTGGGGGGCGTGGGGGGGTGTGGCATGTGTATCTCCCCAGGCTTACTCAGGCCTGGGGAGCCCGAAGACCCCCGGAACAGGCACTCATCCCACCCCACCAGGCAGGGCCCTGGGTGGAGGCAGCCTGGAGGAGGGCGGTCCGAGGGGAGGGAGGCGCAGTGGAGTCAGAAGTGCTCTATCAGCAACGTCCTCCCCACTTCCTCTCTTGAACGGATCACATCCTGTTATTGTGCGGACAGAGAAGGCCAGGAGCTGGGGAGGGAGGCAGGGTTCAGACCAGTGAGCGGGAGGGAAAGGAGGAGCCCGAGGGAATGTCAGGGGCGCCAGGTAGCTGGAGGCTGGGTAGGAGGAGCGCTCCTTGGAGGGAGGATCAGCATCCCTGGAGCACCTCGCATCTGCCACTGAGCCAAGATGCCAAGATGCCCGGGTTCCGGCCAGGCTGTGCCTCCCTGCTCCCTGCAAAGGCACCGACTCACAGGCAGTGGCACCTTCTTCCAGAAGCCTTCCGCAGCCTCCTCCTCGGGCTCTTTTCAATTCAGTTTACTCTGGGTCTCCAGGGCCAGAGTGGGGTCTCCCAGGGCCCCGGGGCCTCTCTCTCTCAACACTTCCCTTTCGGTGGTGGTGCTCTGCATCTGCTCCCCTTTACCCAGCTGCACCCGGCCCTGGCCCCCAGCCCCCAGCTGTCGCTGGCTCCCCAGCAGGGGCCAGCATGCCCCAGGACCCCAGGAGTCCCTGCTGCCGTGCTGATTACTGTGCCCACTGCCCCCACCCCGCCCTTTCTCCCTTCTGCCATTCCCAGGCTAGCCCTACCCCATTTCCATTGCCATTCCCAGGCTAGCCCAACCCCATTTCCAGCAATAATAGTGGCTCTTTCTATAAAACACAAGCACCTTACGTTAGATTATTTTGAAATCCCATGACAGCTCTGGAAGGTGGGAGTTAGCATCTTCACTTCAGAGATTACAAAACCGAATGAAGCTCAGAAAGGGTAAGTGATTTACCCAAAGTCACACAGCAGTACAATCAGTGATAGTCTTGGAACTTAAGCCCAGGTAAGTCTGACCCCCAAGGCCAGGCTCTTCCTGCGGCCCAGCTGCCTTTGTTGCTCTTTCCCACCCACATCCGGGCCTCTCCCTCCTGCACTGACACCACATCAACTGTCCTTCCTGCCTGTCCTCAAGCCGAGTCTGTTGCTCCAGGCAAGCCCTCCAGTGCCCGCACTGATCGCCCTGGTCCGGGGGGGGGAAAGGCTGGACAAGCCGAGCTGTCATCTTCCCCGCAGCGCAGCGCAGGCCTGTCTGCTCAAGGACACCAGCTACATATTAGCTATTTCTTCTTCCCCTCTTGAAGGGCGGTGAGCACTGGCTCTGGACTCAGACCTGAATTCAAATTCTGTGTAACCTCGGTGAAACCCCCTATGGTCTCTCTAGGCCTCATTTCCTTCTCCAGACAACAGAGAGGACACCCTCGGTGACCCTGACTTACTTCGTCCCTACTCTGACTCCTGAGGGCCGGGCGTCCACTGCAGGACGCGGTGCCCCGCACCATGCACGTCCTCAGGTCGCTGGTCAGAGGTGCTTGCCCGGCTCACAGGGTTGTGCAAGCAGAGAAGGGGTTGAGGACAGCACAGGAGGCAAGGCTGCCATGACGGCGTGGGCGGACAGCCTCCTGATCCTCATCAGCGCCACCTCACCCCACCCGGGGCCAGTACGATAACGGGGCTGCAGGGGCCCAGCCCAAGAAAGCTCACACCCTACCTCCCCACCAACAGAAGCAGCCAAAGGGGCAGAGCTGTCCGTCCTTAACGAGGCCAGGACTGTGGTTTTAGGCTGTGGGGGGTCAGGGGAGGTGGGGATGACCCAGCCCCCTGCCACCCTCCCCATGCCCCCCTCCACCCTCTCCATGCCCCCCCCCTTCCCTGCTGGCCTCAACGCCGAGCTTGAGAGTTCCGTACATTATATTGAGAGGGTCCCGTGCTAGATCTGCCTTGGGGGCTGGAGGCCAAGAGATATCAGGCCTGGTCTGGCCCTGGAGGGGCTTGTGTTTGAGCAGGGAAATGGACGAGTGGACAAACATTAGCCAGCACTGAGGGAAGGGGGCCCCACGGCGTGAGGGCAGTCTTCCGGATGCTGGGGACAAGTAGCCAGATCGAAGGAAGACGGACGCAGATGACAGATGGATACGAAAAGTGCAAAACTGGATGGTTACACACACACAGGCAGTGGGACAGAAAGGAGGGTATAACAGGAGCAGAGGGCAAAAAGGGCAGAAGGGCAAGAACACAGCCCCTCCCCCGCGGTGGGCACAGCACGTCCTGGGAGGCAGGAAGCCTCGTCCTGCCCGCCTGCCCCTGTCATCACTATCATGGGGTGGGTGGCCCTGGGAAGGCGCCTTTCCTCTTTCGGCCTCAGTCTGCCCACCTGGAGATGGGGACATTAGCCCACACGACCCCCAAGGGCCTGGCCCCCCTGGGCTGCCTCACAGCCTCTGCCTGGTGGCCACAGGGTCAGGTCGTCCGGACCTCTCCACAGGTGGACTGCCTTGCCTGCTCCTGGGAAACGTCCTTCTGGAAACGGGTGCCCCTCCCTTCTCATTCTTCTCCTCCCCTGATGCCGATGTGGTCTGAGCCATCAGTGACCGCTGCATTGGGCTTGGCTAACCACTTCCTCAACCCGGAAACCCCTCTTACTGTAGCCTCTGAAATGTTACTGTCCTGTGCACAATCTCTCTCCCTCTCCACCCTCTCCACCCTCCCGGGGGACTAGGTCTCAGCATCCTATCTGCCCAAGGGCCTCCTTGTCCTGGGCCGGGGAGAAGCACACTCGGGAGGCTTCCAAAAGCCCGGGAGCATCCCTATAGGCCAGAGCAGGATTCCCAAGCTCTGCCAAGCCCTGGGCAGCCTAGCTATGGCTGGAAGCTTCCTAGGACAGAGGCAGCCAAGATCAAAGCCTGGCGAGATGAGCAAGGCTGACCCCAGAGGAACCAGGGTTTTCCATGGGCCCCCCTTGAGTTCCCTTCTGAGCACATCTTTTTTCCCTAATACTAATCACCCTCTAATGTGCTGTATCCTTACTATACCAATGCCATAGTCAACATATCTTCTATGCTCATGTGTGTCCGTGTGTTTACGGTCTCCCTGCTAGAATTCAAGCAACACAAGAACAGCGATGTTGGTTTTCTCCACTGTTGGATCTCTAGTACCTAGAATAATACCTGGCCCATTGTAGGAACTCAAAAAATGTTGTTGAATGGATGAAAGGACTGGCACTCCATTGGAAATGCTGACCTACTGAGGTCCCTGGAGTTCCAACAGTGCATAGCAGAGCACCAACCACCCCACAACCCCCCGCCCGCTGCCGCCACCCCAGAACCCAGAGCCCTTGGCTGTACTGGCATTCCCATTCCTAAGCCTCCATTCACTGACCACTACCCCCAAAGCCTCAGCCTGTCCCAGAGCCCTGTGTGAGACCTGCACCTCCCCCCAACCCTGAAGAGCCACACACATAAGAGTGCAGCCTCCCTTTGAGTCACTGGGGCACCTGGGATCCTCCTCTGCTGGGAGTAACTTGATCTGTCCTGAACCTATGATAAAAGCAACCACCCCGGCCGGCGGGCCCTGGGAGCTGAACCCGACACAGAGGGGACCGTCTGTGGGATGGCCCTGAGCCCAAAGTGTGGGTGCAAAATGCTCAGAAGAGTCCCCTTCTGTGAGGCCGGGCAGAGGGAAAAGAATGGAACCCTGAGGGGCGGGGGGGGAGCCTCAAGGTATGGGGCAGGATCCCACCCTGAGAGGACAGCTGAGTCCTGGAGACCCCTCCATTTCAGGAGAGAGAGACTCTTGCCAGGCCCTTCCTTTCACAATCCCAACTCCCAGGCGTGGCCATGCAAGATGCAAGGACAGAGTAAAACTGGCCCCTCTGTAAAACTTTTATTTAGAAATCTTCCCAATATATCCTTATATATATACACACACATCATCACCACAAGGGTTGTGTCGCTAAAGAGTCACGCCCACAGTGTTGGCCTCCGGGCTGTACAAAGGTCGAGGTACCTGGAGCGCTTACTCCTCTTCTGCAGAAAAATGCAGAGACCAATGCAACGCATCACGTACAGTACAACAATGAAGGAAAGTGCTGGGCCCGCCCATAGGAACAATGCGCTATGTACACGGGCATGGGCGAGCCTTCGGCGGGGGGCCACGTACCATCGAAATCACAAGTACGACCAGACCACCCCCAAAGGCCGAGATAGTTGTCGGCTGACTACAGATGCTGGGCCCTTTGTTCTGTTCTCAGAAAAGGATAAAGGTTGTACCATCTTGTCGTTTGCCACCACCGATAAAAGCATATGAATTTTCCCGAAAAGATGGGAATCCCTCCAGTCCTCACAATCATCTCTGTTCTCCTCGCTTTTTTCCCCTTTACATCCTTTCCTCTAGCACAGATATTATTCTCGGAATGTTGCCATTTCTTCATAGGTGATGAGGCGGAGGAAGGAGAAGGGTGTGCTGGGAGGGGTGGGGAGGTGGGTGCAAATGAAAATTCAAATTTTGGATCTTCTGTAGGTCTTACAAAGACATGAGGCTTTGCCCATCCCGACCCAGGCCCATTTGGGGAAGCTGTAATGTCTTACACATTTTGCCCATATCTTTTTCCATTCTCATTCCTGTGCCTTCCCTTGGAAGGAGACACAAATGAGGTCAATCTGGAGAAATGAAGACAATCAGGAAAACTCAAGTAAAAGAGGTTTGGAACCTAAATTACCCAAATGCTGCACAGTCAGGCAGACTGGCCCACTGCCCAGGCCCTGGACTCAGGATGGGAAGCCCCACTGCAGGAATGATCCTGAGGGCAAAAGAGTTCTTTCTGATCTCAAAATGCTTCTGCTTTCATGATTCCATTTGGTCTATACACTGCCCTAGGAGACAGGCCAAGCGAGGGTATTTCTGAAAAACTGACATTGAGAAGGTAACTTATCCACGTGATTCTGCATGTCTGAGAGAAGAGGAAGCCAGAAGCTTGAGTTCCCGGTAGAATGTGTGATCCATCTCCAAGCACCTCTCCATCCATCCATACTGTGGCCACTTTTCACTCCCAAGTCAAATTAATCCACCAGGAAGCAAACGCAGCCTTAGGACTCGGGACAGGTGCTCCATCTTTAGACAGATGGGATTCCTCACAGGAGCTTCCAAGTATTGCAAAGAAACCAGTCCTAATTTCATCAAGATATGATGTTGGGGGTCTGAAATGGACAGGGAGTCTGAGTGCTCCAAAGATTACCATGTTGCTCCCCTACTCATAAACTGGACCCCACAACTTAAGAGGGCGGGGAGGGAGCCGGCCTCATGCCCTGTCTGCATAGGGACTGTTTTCCCTCTAGCCTCAAAGACGAAGCCTCGTGAGAGGTGGCTGCGGTGACTTGAGGGTACAATGACAGGTATACAGGACGTGTGTGGAGTCTGTCTCATGGGTTTGGAACACATGTCACAGGCAGGCCTGGCCTTAAGGAAACCATGTCCCACCATCTGGATTGACACAAGAGATCAACAAGGGGCAGTGGTCCACTCTACAAAAAAATTCTTCACTTTACAAAAGGACTTGTGGTAGTATTTCTTTAAAAGATGAAGGATAAGGGTTTGATTTACAAAAATTTCATGTACAACTTTTGGAGGGGGGCACTCCTATTGCAGTAAGCCAGCCTCCCATACACACCCCAGATGGCTGAAAGCTGTATAATTGAGGGGTGTCGAAGATTCTGCTAAGTGAATGTGCATTTGTCTAGGTCTCAGCCAGGGCCTCCTCTCTGACGGGTTTTCCCACGCCCTAGAAGTGGGGCTGGAGTCTGGATCATATCAAGACCTAAAGATCCCACCAGTAACCGAAGTCAAGCAAAAACCCCAAATGCCAGGATTTCGTAGGACGGGGTTTATGCAAGGCTGGGATCAGACCAGACCCTCACCAAACAGACCCCGTGGAGCAGGAGAGGAGGACACGCAGACAGGGGCTGCACATCCACTCCCGGCGCCAGCACACGCCCAGCAGCACACTGGCATTTGCTCACCGCGTGAACAGTGATGGGGAGCTGAGAATACAGGCAGGAAGGTCTGAGACACCGTCAGGATTTGAACCCACAGCCCCAAACAGCTCTTGCTCAATTTCACTCTCATCATTTTCCCTCTCTCTGCCTTCACATGATGATGCCTGACAGGGCAGGCTCCCGGCTACACTCAGTCCCCACAAGGATTGGGAAGGCAAGTCTCTGTGGGGAGAAAGCAGAGCTTTGATCCCCGGGGCGAGTAGTAAGTGCTACTGGGTTTCTGACCCTCTGGCCCAGCTAGTCGAGAGCAAGCTGTCCACTGGCCATCTTCTTCCACCAAGCCCTGTAGAAGGCACCTCGAGGCTTGTGACTCTGCAGCAGCTGGCAAGCTAGGTGACCCAACAGGGGCCTGGGCGAAGATGGGGCTCACCCACAACTGGGCGGCTACTGGGTACCTACGTATTTGGACAGAGTGGCCACACTAGCCACACCAGCCAGCTTGGGAGGGGCTGAAGGCAAGGCAGAGGCTGCTGGATGCCCCTAGTGAGAGCTGACAACCCCAGGTCTCAGCAAAGACAGGGCCCCCAAGCTCCAGGCTGAAAGCCCCACCAGTCGAACTCCTTACTTACTTGAGAAGTCTTAGGGTTTGGGGGGAAGGGGAAGACCGTGCCGTCTTCATAAAAAGTACCTACCACTTTGCTCCATTTTTCTGTTTTCCCACTGAGGCAGGAAACAGGAAAGCCACCCCAGGGCCAGTTAGGGCTTCACAAAGTTCAGACATCAAGGAAAGCTCATCAAGTCCACCGCTGGGCTTCAGAGCTGCCCCATCCTCACCCGACCTGCCCCGAAGCCCACAGTCCCAGCGGCCTGAGGGTGCCCTCCTGGCTGGTCCTGAGTGGTCCCGGCCCCATCACCGAGGACCCGCTCCATCAGCGGCTGGCAGCATGGCAGGGTGCAGGCTGCGTGCCGTGTGCTTGGGCACCGGCTCTTCTGTGTAGCTGTCCGGGCTGGCCGCTCCGTCCAGCGAGCTGCCACAGCTGGAGTTGGGGGACAGCACGTCCTGCAGGAGGTCGTCGGGCGGCGCACCGCCCCCTCCCCCACCGCCCCCTCCGCCAGCCCCCACCACGGGGTCCTTGCCAGGCTTGGCCCGCTGGGTACCCTCCTCCTCCTGATCATTGAGCAGCTTGGCCAGGAAGTTGATGTACTTCATGGCCAAGCGGAGGATCTCATTCTTGCTGAGCTTCTTGTCCGGGGGATGCGTGGGGATCAGCTTGCGGAGCTCGGCAAAGGCCCCATTCACGTTCTGCTGCCGCCACCTTTCTCGGCTGTTGGTGAAAATGCGCCGCACTACTTTGGTGTGGGGACCTGGAGGTAGGAGGACGGGAGTTCAGAAAAATGAGATGGAGGTCCCCCAAGGCACCTTCTCCCATGGGGAGGAAGAGAAACCACCCATAGGGAGGCTTGGGAAACCTAGAAGGCCTTCTTGCCTTTTACTTAGACAACTCCTACTCAGCCTTTGAACCCCAGTTCCTCTGAGGATTCCCCTCGACCCTACCGGACCAACCTCACCAACTACCAGGCCCTCCAACCCCTGGATCTCCAATCACCTTTTTTTCCAAAAAAAAAGATTTATCTATTTAAGAGAGAGACAGAGTGTGTGCGGGGACGGGGGAAGAGAGCATGCGCAGAGGGCGAAGGAGAGAGTGTCTTTCTTACAGACTCCGTGCTGAGCGTGGGGCCCAACGCTGGGCTCCGTCTCACCACCGTGAGATCACGACCGGAGCTGAAACCAATAGTCGGACACTTAACCGACTGAGCCACCCAGGGGCCCCTCCATCACTTTTGATCATTACTGTATGTGTCTAATGCTCATCTCCCTCGTGGGGCTGCGAGACATTTGAAGACAGGGACCATAGGTCATTCGTTCATTCATTCACTTGTGCCAAAAGCCATACAGCACTAGTGAGAAAGACAAACTCTGGAGCCAGACTTTCTGGATTGAATTCCTGAGTATAACTCACTAGATAGTGACTTCCGGCACGTTACTTAAACTCTCTGTGCTTCAGCTTCGTCATGTAAATTGGGGCTAATACTAGTAACTAAAATACAAGACTGTCACATGGATCTAATGACTAACCCAGGTAAAGTCCTTAAGCCAATACCTGCCTGAGATTAAACATCCAATACACGTCAGCTATTATCATGCATCCATCAGTTATTTACTAATCACCAGGCACTGTGCCAGGCACTAAAGACAGGGCCCCTGCCCTCACGGAGCATACATTTTAATGGTGATGACGGGTGAACAAGTAGCAAATAAATAAAAATGAACAGGAGGCTGAATGTAATAACAGATGGGGGAGAAGCCACCACATTTAGCTCAGGTGGCTGGGGATGGCACACTGGAGAAGGTGATAGCTATAAGGTAAGACCTTAAGGCTGGTGAACAGCCAGCCAGGAAGGGAAGAGGGAACAGTATGTGCAAAGGCCCTGAGCTGGAAAATGGCTGAAGCCAACTTACTAATTAGCATGGGTGTGATCAGAGTAGGCTGGCTCCAGACCCCACAGGTCTCTGCAGTAAGGGTGGGGACTGTATACTAAGGGTGATGGAAAACACAGAAGAGGCTGATCATGCTGGCAGGTGGGGGGAACGGAATACAGAGCAGTGGCGAGAGAGAGAAAAGGACCTACCCTGTGGCTCTCTCCCCAGGAGAGAAGCGGAGACAGGGGCCATGCAGAGGCAGAGCCGGAGGCTCTAAGCAGGTGTCTGAGGGCTGCCTCGGGCTCTCCATGTCTACGTGCAATCTCCGGACTTGGCCAATATTTAGACTGTATTCATATGCTAAGACTTGTGGGGCAGCGGCAGACACCAGCATGCACAAACTGAGCACCTATGGTGTTCAAAGCCCCGCACAATGTCCAAGCCTGACCTGGATTCCCAAAGCCAGAGAAAACAGAAGAGGGCCCTGCTAGTGCTCCCAAGTTCCTGGGCTGAGGTGGCTGCTCCCCTCCCCACACCTCAGTGGGGAGGGGAGAAAGTGGGGCTCCAGAAAGCCACCAGGAAGCTCTGTGTCCTGAAGGAACTCCCAGTCCCGGGATATTTGTTTTCCCTCTTCGATAACCCCAACCCGGAGAACCAGACCTCAGAAAGGAGAAACTAGGGCAGGGGAGAAGAGGTGCTAAGGAGACTGAGGCCAGGATGGCTCATCCGTGCCAGCGCTTCTTGCTTGGTCCTCTTTCTCTCTCTTACTTGCACCTGCACACGTATACACGCATGCACACACATATACACACACACCTGAGATCCCTGAGAGGATCACTCACCCCTGGCCCCCCGTGCCTCTGAAAGCTGGCTCTCCAAGCCCCCATAGGGCCCAGCCCAGCTGACTCTTTGCCAAAGACCAGACCCAGGCTGGGAAAAACACAGCACACCTGCTGGCGGTCCTATCCTGGGCTGCTGCAGAGGAAATAACTCGATGTTCTCTGGCCTCCACGCCAGACAGAGGGGCGTCCCTCAGCTGTGACATAAGGAGGACTGTCCCTGCCCAGGAGGACACTGAGGGAGCTCCTGGGTGGGGAGGGGGCCTTACAACTGCTGTCCCAGTTACAGTTAGCAGAACCTATCCCCAGCCAAGCCCTAAAAACACTTTATCCCATTGGACTCTCAGCAACCTGTGAGGTTCCCCCCTTTACAAATGAGGAAAATAAGAACCAGAAAAGTTCGGCAGCAGGAATCCACACCAACTTCCGCTTCTTCGGACTCTTTGGTGAAATCTCTGGTTTCAAACCTCCATGGACATACGTACTCTGCATACCACACAACACATACCCTCCTCTTCACCTCCGTTTTTGTTTGTTCCTCTCTGGCACCTTCCCAGAGAACCATCTGCCTCTCTGCACCTTCCTCTTCCCTAGTCTGTCCATCCCTCTGCGGCCCTGCCTCTCTGCACCTACTCAGTGTCCAGACAGTACAGGTGACATTTATGAGTAATGGCTTCCCTATACTTCTGCACTCCCCCACAAACCCTCACCCCCCTGGCCCCTTCTCCTGCTTCCTCTCCTCTGTGCCTGATTCTCATTGCTTCTGCCCTCTGTGCAAAAGGCCTCTGCCCTGGAGAACTTCGGAGCAGGATCAGCTCCAAAGTTCCAGCAGTACTGACAACTCATCACCCTTCCCTCTTGGACCGACAGCTCATGCCCCAGGCTGCTCAGGGCTTATGAGGTCTGTTCCTTGTCCAGACTCCAAGCCCCCTCCCCTCCAGAACACTACAGAGGACTCCTCTCCAGAAGCTCCAGCTCAGTACATGTCCCTCCTACTGACCCCTTGATTAAATCCCAGTCTGGCCTCAAAGCCTCAGGTGGCCTTCCTACAGGAGCCCCAGGCCCCACACTGGCAACTCCAGGGTTGGGCTCCTGGTCCCTGGCTCTGAAGAGCCTGCTCTCCTGCCCCCTGGTGTTGGGTCCCATCTCCTACATCAGGTCAACCCTGGGAAGAGGGACAGGATACTCCTAATTTCCCATCCATCCAACTCCTTCCCCAAGTTTAGCGCCCAAGACTACTCAGGTAGTTCACAGGAGTATTGGCGAGGGCCTTCTGGGGGACGCAGGGGAGGACGGCAGGGTAGGATCTATGATGTCAGGAAGGGAATGCCAGGTCTCAGCCCTGGGTATGGAACAGGGGCCAAGAGGGTCCCACAAAAAAGGGACCTGAGATATGGACCTTGACGGTGCGATTCCAGGCAGGGAGCAGACTCCAAAAAAGGCCTTGGGAGGAGGTACAAGAAATCCTTGAGGCTCGGTGCTCAGAGGCAGGGAGCACCATGTGTGCTGCCCTCCCCTGGGATTCTTGCCCAGTGTAGGAATGGGGACTAGAGCGCGGACAGACGCCAGCTGACCCTAGAGGTTTGTGCTAAATGCCACCCTGTGTCCTCACTGCCATGTTCCCTCTTCCCAGGACGGTGAGGATGGCCCCCAGCCCCACCCATGACTTGGCCAGGTCCCGGGGCAGTTGCAGGGCAAGGACTCCAGCAGACCTGGATTCCCAGGTAGCCCCACCCCCAACTGTGTGTCGCCTAGGGAGTAGTCCCTGAAGATCCGGCCCCTGCTGAGGCTCTTGGACCAGCGGGAGGGGTGAGTACAAAGGAAGAGGCGGGGAGACTCACCGTCTGTAATCTCCATCTCATAAGGGGAGGGCCTCCTCTTCACTCGGTTGCTGGTGGCGAACATAGGGAAGGCATCTGGCTCCCCAAAGAACCCACTGTGGAAGGGAGTAAGCAGAGCACAAGCTCACACGCAGGTGGAGGGCGGCGGGCTCCTCAGCGATCCCACGTGCTCTGGGCGCCCGCCCCACCTCGGGGGGAACACAAGGGCCACCCTGCTCCCTTCACACCTGAGTCCGGGATAGAAGGAGCATCCCACACAGACAGCCACACACAGTCACAGAATGCTCCCACTCTCTCCCCTTGGGGAGGCAAGCGAGGGGAGAAGGGGCCCCATGCCCACACACCGCTCCCCACCCTTCACAATCAGAAGTGAACACACAGAGCAAATCCAAAAATGAACACACATGCTCCCCAGGCAGACGTACTCCCCTTCTCAGACACAAGCACACAATCCACAGGCACCTCCCCTCCCGCACAGGTACTCACACAGGCAGCTGTGGCCTTCACACCTAAGGAACGACCGTGCAGCCCTAGCACTTCACAGGACACACTGCCCCCCCCCCACAGATCACCCCACCTGCAGCCCGCCCCATGGGGCCCTTGGACAGACAACAGAGAGTAAACCTGGCCTCACCACTGCTCACATGCCCCTCACTGCCCTACCTGGGCTCTCCATAGCTTCTTCCTCCTCGGGGTCTCCCACTAGCTGCCCCCATTGTCAACCCTTGCCTCACCTTCCGGTCTCCACCCCAAATCTACCCCTATCTCCCCACCATCTCAGTGGCCCCAGCAGGGAAATGGACACCTAAACTGGGAGGGGAGTGCAGGCCCCAGCCCGGAGACCACAGCCCGGGCCAGGGGCAGAGGGGCCCCAGAGGGGAGGAGGGATCCCCGCCCCACCCGGCCAGCAGTTCGGGGAGGGAGCCGTCGGCAACCACCCTCAGATCCCTTCCTCTCACCTGTCCGCTGAGGGCTGCAGCTTCCAGAAGGATTTCAGAGCAGCGAGCGCATTCAGACACATTCTCACCTGGGACTCCCACTCAGGCGACTCCCTTGGGTCCACACCCCACCCCAGCACACACACACCCCAACACGCAGCCCGGCCCGCGCTCCCCAGGGCGGACCCTCCCGGTTACGCACACCGGCTCGCGCGCCCGCCCCACGGAGCCCCCGCGCACACGCACACCCGCCCCGGGGCTCGCAACGCCCCCCTCTTCCTGCGCCCCCCCCCCCCGGTCGTCCCCCGGGCCTGACCTGCCGAGCGAGGCCAGCGGCTGGCCCAGGCTGTAGAGCAGCGCGCGGCCGGGGGCGGCGGGGGCCGCGAGCGCGGGCGGGCTCAGCTGCACCATGCGGCCGTCGCCGGGCAGCTCCGCGGGGGCCGAGGCGGGCGCGGGCCCCGGGGGCCGGCACAGCTCGGTGGTGGGCACCCGATGGCGCGCTTCGGCCGCCGCCGCCTCGCGGCCCTTTCCGTCCCGCGCGGCGCCGCCCCCGCCGGCAGGGCCGCCCCCCGGGCCTCCGCGCGCGCCCAGCTCGATGACCGGGGGCTCCGCGGGGGCCGCGCGGCTCGTCTCCTTGGCGACGCCGTTGAGCAGGACCAGGTGCGGGGGGGCCATGCGGGCCTCGGCCGCGTCCCGTCCCTCCGGCGGGGGGTCACTGCGGGCCGCCTCGCCCGGCGGCCGCTCCGTCATCCTGCGGGCAGACAGACAGACAAGCGGACGCCCGCTCCGACAGCCGCCCGCCCAGAGCGGTGCGCCGGGGGCCCAGCGGGATTCGCGCCCCGAGACGTGGAAGAGGCGCGCTTGGCGCCACGTGGACAGGCGGCCCGGCTGGGACAGCGCGGGGCTGCCTGCGAGACCCAGGGCCTGGGGGCACGGAGAACGACGGCAGAGACATTGGAAGAAGAGGAATAGAGCCAGCGAGAGAAAACAGAAGGGGAAAAAGGAGGAAGGAAATGTAGAAAGAGGCGAGAAAGAAATACCATCTCGTCCCCCTGCTCCCGCTGCAGGGGAAGAGGAGGGAACAAACCCCCTGACCCTGTTCTTCCCGCCCCCCTTTAGGTTTTGGCGGGGAAACTGTGGCGCAGAGGTGGGGTGTTTTCCAACCTCTCTGGCTTCTCAACAAGTAGGGAACTCGGGGAAGGGAGGCTAGGAGGCCTGGGGTCCCCTGTGCCCCAGAGGGCGGGGACTGCCGCTCTCCCTTCCCACACACACACACACACACACAGTCACCCCCTGCAGGGGCTGCCTGTCCGCACTGAGCAAATCCACGTGTATTCTGTGCAGCTGCTGGGAACCCCAGGGGCCATTTACACCCACCTAGACCAGAGATGAGACACCAGGAAGGGAGGATGATCCTAGCACTAAGTCCTCCCCAACCGCACATTGCACCCCCTTATGCTCAGCTGGACTCAGAAGTGAGATGGCGTCTGGAAGGGAGGCTTGGCTGAGTGGGTATGGAGCCCAGGCATTTGGAAGCCTCCTGAGGCCACCGGGGTCGGGGTCGAGGCTCCCACCCACCAGCGGGAAGAGGTATCATGAAGGCCCTTGAACTCATCCATCCCCCTCTCCTGCCTGCATGGTCTTCTGAGAAATGGGAGCAATACTTCATTGATGCACCTAAAAGCAGTGTGCAAATGCTCAATAAACATTATTATTGGCAAGAAGACTGAGCGAGCGAGGGGACTGCCTTGCCCAAGGTCACATGAACCTATCTGCCACGGAGCCACAGAGCGGGACCAGAACTGTGATCTCACTCTGTCTGCGCTATTCTCCTGTATACACTCTCCCATGGATATCCCTGGGACTGGGGATACTCCTTCTCTCCACAACCATACACCAGGGTGACCCGTAGAGGCTCTAATCCCCACTAACGCTCATTGGGGGTGAGGTTGGGGGGGGGGGCTTCCGTCATCCTACTAAGATGTCAGTGGAGCCTGAGGCCCCAAAAGAACCAAAAAACCATGAGACTGGTCTGGAGCCTGGAGTTTGAGGGTGCTTGTGAGTTATTTTAATAAAACACACA
The DNA here is from genome assembly GCF_018345385.1 of Vulpes lagopus. Lineage (NCBI taxonomy): Eukaryota > Metazoa > Chordata > Mammalia > Carnivora > Canidae > Vulpes > Vulpes lagopus. The sequence goes on from NC_054846.1 coordinate 50,550,855, forward strand.
CACACACACACACACACACACACACACACACACACGAAGCCTGTCAAGTTGACTATCAACTCCACAGGCTTCATCAGATGTTCAAAATAAGGCTTCTCCTCTCAGAATTAGATGATTGGGATATTTTGTAGCAGAAAATACACAAAAATCCAATTCAGCCCCAAGCAGAGTCCATCTAATTGCTCACGGGCAGCCATTCCGCCACTGCATGGCCCTGGACCCGGGCTGGCCTGGGAAATGTCCTCCCACCCCAGGAGAGAGATCTGACCCTCTGAAGCCTCTTTGGGGGCTCAGCAAAATTGCCACCAGACACACAAGGTGATGGATAATGGCCATTTGGATTGCCCTGGGTCTGCCAGCAACGTGGGCTCACCAGGAAACAACCGAATTCCCCAAGACCTGGTGTACGTGAGCCGCCAAGGCAGTGGGTCTACAAGGCTTCATTGGAAGGGAGTTTACGATTATGGCGGAAACAATAGATCCGTATCCACGGAATGGGACTGCCAAGCCACCGGCCACTAGAAACGCAGCCGGGGTATACCAGGCCAATCCTCCCGGCTCCCCTGCAGCAGCGAACTGCACCAGTAACACCATCCTGTGGCAAAATATACAAGCCCCAATGTGCTGGTTCCCTACCTTACTGTCCCCACACACGGTTGTGTGCCCAGTGACACGTGCTGCAGCCCCAGCTTCTAACCAAGAACAAACAAACGGTGCACACTGCGATCACCAGACTGAGTTCAAGCTCTCCTTATGACACATTTATACCCTCTGATTAATTCCGAGGCTTCATGGAGGCGTAGATCCCCGAGGGGCAAGAGGAGCACATATTCCAGATGAGTTGACCCTGGCCCCCAATGCCCTCCCCAGCCGCCTATAAATATCTATATCTCTGAGGCTCCCTGTGAGAAACCTTTGATTGGTCCCCAGGGTCTGTGGCCAACCTCTCCCCGCCCATCCCCGGACCTTAGGAAAACCCGGCGGGCCGTTCAGCAACCAGGATCACCCAGGCGAGGGGGCCGTGCTCCAGAAAAAGCCAACAGAGGACTCGTAAGCACCTTGGGTTGTAGGGGACTAAACCCCATCACCTGGCTTGGGCTAAGATTACTGGAAAGAAAGCCCGAGTGATTTTTGTTTGTTCATTTGTTTTTATTTGGGGAAGATGAAAGAGGGGGGAGAAGCTCTTGAACAGAATCACTCTAGACTATTTGACCATTACAACTCCTCTTTGTGCGGCCCAGAACCAGCTCGCAGCCCCCAACACCGGATCCTCATCCCCTGTTGCCAGATGGCCGCAACACTTCCGTTTGTGTCTGAGCAAGACAAGGATCCCAGGAGCTCCTAGGGGGCAGGCACAGGGTCCGGGGCAGCCCCCCATTCCGGGCAGGGAAAATCTCTCATAGGAAAACAGCCTCCGCGGGTACCTAGGGTAAGAGCTAGCTAGCTCCCTATCCTTTATAATGCACACACACCCGAAAGACCCCCTGGGGGAGCCCCAAGCATGCACCAGAACCAAAATCACCCATGAAGAGAGCCAACCTCCCTGCCACTACGGGAGTGGAGGCTGTTGCAGCACAGCCCCACCCTAGGCCTGAGGCCCCGGCCAGGGCCCACTGGAGTTGGGACTGTGCTAGCCAGGATGGCCGGGCCTTCTTCCTGCCGGCGGCCCGGGGAACACACAGCCTGCACCACCCGGATATAGCCGCCCCAAAGTTAGGAGGCTTGTGAAACACCCATGGAACCAGGACTGATGGGAGCGGCCTGGGGGACTAGGTCCAGCTACGTACGTGTTTTAACCCGAGATCGAAAAGGTAAAGGGCCCTGCTAGAAGCCACAGGGGCATGGATCCCAGATTCCCAGCTCTGGGTTCCTCCTCCCCTCACCCAATCCTCTGTCCTACGCCTCCTCCAGCCTCCTCCACCCCAGGCCAGAACCCAAGGTCTTCCAGGACACTGTTTCCACCGATACTATTCCCCCAAAACTCACCTGGGGCATATTTAGAGAGACCGGCCCCTCTGAAAAGGATCTCCGCTCCGCCGGAGAGGGGCGGGAGACCAGGTCCAAGTTGTGGACGGGGGTCTCTGCTTTCCCCCTCTCTCGCTGACAGACCAGCAGCTAGGCCACGGTGTGGTCCTGGGCAGTCTGCCGCGCCCAAAGCCAGTTTCCAGGAAAGATGGGGGTGGAGAGAAAGAGGGAGGGCGAGAGGGAGGGAGAGAGAGAAATGGGGGTCAATGGCTGGGAATTACCTCCTGTCCTCGCCAACCAGCCCAGGGAACTGTGGATGGCTTTCTGCCCCCACCCTGCAGGTGTTAGAGGCCTCCCCCCAAACCCCCTTAAAAAAGAACCCTACACCTGACCAATCAGAAATAACTATTTACTCCAACAACAACAACGAGCTCAGCACAGACTGCCCGAACAATTTCGGGCCCTCTGACGGGATGTCTGGTTCAGCGCTGCAGGCTGGGTTTGTTTTCTAAGCACTGACGTGTCTATGCGGTTGGCTTGGGAACCTGGGTTGGGGGACAGCCATGGCCACAAGGCCTAGGGTGAGCGGGTGGGGAAATGTGTGTTGGAAAAGGGGAATGTGGTTTCCAGACTCTGATCTGCGGGGAAGAACCTCCGAGGCCCGGTTCTCTCCTTGCCCACCTTTAGCCCAAAGCGAAACCAGAACCCAATTCCAAAGGGTACTTTCCCACAGGAATGGAGTCAACAGCAGGGATCGAAGAGAATGGGGGGGGGCGGGGAGATACGTGATCTATGTAGGTCCCCTCTTTGCTTCCTACTAATAAAAGAAAGAAAGCAAGCCCCTGCCTTCCTTTCCACCATCCCCACACAATGATTTTCAATTTTTCAGTGTTCATTAGGGGAGAATTCTAATAATTCCTTGCAGCAATAAACAAGGCAAAGGGAGGGAGGGTAAAAATCCAATACTGCTTCCCAGTGTGTAGCGTAGTGAGATTTAGGTTGCTTCCTCCCCCCCCCAAAAAAAAGGGGTTTTGTTTAATTTGTTTTGCCTAAATTGTCCAGTTTAGGATTCCACATCGAAATCCTAGGTTAATTCCAAAGGACTCCCTTTGGAAGCCCCGGCTTTGGTGGAAATATGGGAATAATTCTTCCCTGAGGTTTCAGTCCAATGCGGGAGATTTTCTTTCTCCTCTTCTAATCCAGGTGGGGGGAGGGGTAGGAAGAAGGGCGAATCCACCCGTTCCCGCGTCTCAGGTCCCGGTTCATTTTTGCATTATGACAGGGTCTCCGTGCCCGTCCCTCTCTCCATTTTCTCTCCCTACCCCAAACCCAGCAACTTAAAAAAAATAAAAAATAGAGCCGGGGTGGGTGGGGGGGACCGCGCTGCTTTGTTATCGTTTCAACGAAGCTCAAAGGGACAAGCCGCTTCGCTTCTGAACGATAACTTTAATTAAATAGAACGATGGTGGTGCTGCTGGTGATGATGGCGATGGTGACATCAGTAGCCACAAAAACTGGCAAAACAAAATCTCTTTTCCCCCCGCAGCGAGGGCAGCACGGACCCCATCGCTGCACAAAGCCCGGCCCTGTCCCCCGCAATGCCGCTCTCCCGGGGAGGGGACGGAAAAGTGTTCCCTGGACACCGCCGCAGGGTCCCCACCCGAGGCGCGATTTCCTCCCCCGGCCTCTCCCCGCAGACCCCGCGCAGGTACCCGCGAAACTGACCAGAAACGGATGAAGCCCGGGAGCGGCCGAGGGCCGAGGCGCGGCCCGGCGAGCGCTGCTCCGCTCCCAGCCGGGAAGAGCCCGCCTCCCGCCGGCCGAGCCTCAGGCGCCGGGGCCCCGAGCGGCCTGCGGACAGCGCGGCCGCCGGGCGGGCTCCGACTGCCCCTCCGAGCCAGCACCGGCTTCCGAATACATCATAATTTGGAATAAAATGTGAAATCCCTCTCCCCGCCCCCTCGCCGCCTCCTCACCTCGCGGCCCCAGCTCCCGCTCGCCCCCCCTCCACCCCCCGGCGATGTGCAAATGCGCTTCCAGAGGACGCGGGCCGCGGGCGCTCGGCCCCGCGCGGGCAGGACCACCCGCCGCGCAGCCCGCGCGCGGGGAGCGGGGCGCGGGGAGCGGGGCGCGGGGCGCGGGCGCGGGGCGCTCACGGCCCGGCCCGCACGATGCCCGGCGCGACCTCGCGGCGGCGGCCGCCCCCGGACTCGCGTCCACCGCGGTCGGCATCGCGCGCGCCCGGCACGACAGCCAGGCCACCCAAGCGCAGGCGCGAAGGCCGCACAACCCCACGCGCGGAGCCAGACCCCCGTCGAGGAGGCCACCAGGCACAGGCGTGCGCGGCGATGCGCACGGAGGGGCCCCAAGAGCCCAGGCCCGCGGCGCAGAGGGCGCGGACTCCGTCCCACGCGGGCACACCCCCGGCCTGGAGGGCCGCCTCGGGAGGGGTCGGGGCCGCCGGCTCGCACGCGCACTCACAATCCCACCGCATGCACACAACCACCGGGAAGAAATGAAAACCAACCACCGCCTCGCGCATTTCTGTATATTGCGTAAGGAAAAGGGGGAAGGAAGGAAGAGAGTCTCCGAGGCGGGAGGGGCGGCGGCGAGCGGAGGGCGTCCGCGCAAAGTGCCCCCCATCCAAGGGCCGGAGGGCGAAGGGGGGAAGGCCTCCCCCGAGGGGGGCGGGCGCCACGGCTGCGGAGGCTGCGGAGGCTGCGGAGCCCGCGGGCCGCCTTCCCCCGCCAAGGGCCGGAATGCTCACGTTTCGCCGCCACGGGGGCCGCGCGTGGCCTCGCTGCGGCCGGGTCCTGGGCGCCGAGCCCCCGCCCTGCCCCCGCCCCCGCCCCGGGTCCGCGGGCGCCGCGCGCTAATCCCGCTCCCGTTCCCGGCCTCGTTAGCATGGGCCGAGGCGCGCCGGGGCCGCGTGCGCCGCCGAGATAAGGCGCAGCCGCGGGGCCGCTCGCCCCCGATAAGCGCCTCGGCCATTATGGGCCAAATGATTCATTTTAATTTGGCAATTTCACCGGAGGGAGCGGGGGGCTGGCTGCGCGGCGCCGGGAGCGGCCCCGGGGCGCGCCGCGGAGAGAGGGGGCGCGCGGGCTGGGGCGCGGCGAGCCCGGCCCCGTGGGACCCCGAGCCCCCCGGGACCCGGGCACCCCGCGACCTCAGTCCCTCGGCCTCCCAGACACCTTCCTGCGGCGACGCTCACCGCAGAACTCCGTCCCTGCCCCTCCCGGCATTCATTCTTTCTCCGGCGTCCTAGCCGCCCGCGCTCCGACGGGCAGGGCCTCGCCGCAGAGCTCCCCGGCAGCGCCCCTGCACCGCCGCCCTTCAGCCCGGCTCTCCTCGCTCTGAAACGGGGCGCGCTGGCCTCCAGGGTCACGGACGGAGCTCGCGTCCGGGCCTCGTGGAGGGACAGCTGGTGTCAACGGAGCGGTTTAAGGGTCCCTTCTGCGGAGTTCCAGGCCGAGCCCGGAGCCGGGGAACGTCCCAACCCCCATTGTGCCCGAAACATTTTAATCCTGCTACAGAAACACCATTGGAAGCACTGTGCAAACACCAATTCCTTTCGTTCTCCCAACCAATCCTAGGAGGCTGGTGCTACTCCTACCCTCCACGGAGCGATGAGGAAACTGTGGCACAGAGACGCGGAGAAACTTTGCCTATGTGACGGATCGAGTGAGCGGGGAGCCTGGGTCAGAAGCAAATTTTAGGGGACGCCTGGGTGGCTCAGTAGTTGAGCATCTGCCTTCAGCTCTGGGCATGATCCCCCGGGGTCCAGAATTGAGTCCCCATCAGGTTCCCTGCAGGGAGCCTGCTTCTCCCTCTGCCTATGCCTCTGCCTCTTTGTGTGTGTGTCTCTCATAAATAAATAAAATCTTTAAAAATATAAAAAATAAATAAATAGATAAATAAATAAATAAAGCAAGCAAGCAAATTTGGCATCAGAATCCTCTCTGGAGCCCAGTTGAAGAAGAAGGGCCACTAGAGCCCGGGGGAGGACAGATCTGGTCTCAACTCATTGCAGGGACCACGATCTTACTATGGGGTAGAAATCTGGGTTCAGTGAGGAGTGTGAGCGACGGCGGCTCAGCCTATGGAGGGGACCTGGTTTCATTCTCCTACTGTGGAGTGGAAACAGCACAGGCTCAAATCTTGCAAGTCACCTGGCCCTGAATCTCCATTTCCTTGTCTGTAAAATGGGGAGATAATACCTACCTCACATATTTGTTGTGAGGATTAAATAAAATGATCTTTGAACGCCCGTGGTGAGGGGCCAGCGTGGCATAGTCTGGTGAGTGAGGGACTCTTGATGTCGGCTCACGTTGTGATGTCAGGGTTGTGAGATCCGAGCCCCCATGTCAGGCTCTGCGCTCAGTGTGGAGTCTGTTTGAGAGTCCCTCTCCCTCTGCCCCTCTCACTCCTGCTCTCTCTCTCTCTAAAATAAATAATTTTTTTTAAGGCTGTAGTGAGAACAATAATCTCTGGAACCTCAGTCAGCCCAGAAGGACGACATCATATGCACGCACATGGGAATTCTGGTTATTGTTATAGAGAAGGAAATTAAGGCACAGAGAGATGTGACTTGGCCAAAGCTCACAGGGACCCCAGGAAAAGCTGAGACCCAAACTCAAGTATCCAGTTCCCAGTCCACAAGTCTACCCACCATAGCAGGGGCTTGGTCCTTCCAGCAGCTCTGGTTTGGAGCCGGAGAACTAAGGAAAAGCCCCTATCTGTCCCAGTCAAGGACTGAGCCCAGAGTGGGTCACAGTCTAGGTACTGGCCCCTCCTTGCCATTGGGATAACTGTGTGTGAAGATACAGCTAATTCAGTGCGGGCTGTTCCTTCTGTTCCCTTCTGCTCTCTGGTAGAAGCCAGGGTGCCCTGTGGATACGGATAATCTACAGAATTTCGTGGGAGAAGGGCCATCCATGATCTGCGAAAAAAATGTTTAATTCTTGGACTTACCACAAGGTGTCCCTTGGCCCAGCCACAGCGGCCTTGGGCAGGGACCCCGAGGAGGGGCTTCTGGGGTCTGTTCAGCCCCATGGCTCCAGCCCTGCCTCACTCTCTATTATCAAATGGAACCCTCCCTTGTGCCCCAGCTGCCGCAGCTCCTTCTCTGCCTTACTGGCCTCCTCTTCCCACATCATTTCTCAAGCCTTAACCTTTTGGCCACTTCCTCCCTGAAGCCTCCCTGCAATGGGGTTGGCTTTCCTCTCTCCCTCCTCTGGTCCCCATGGCCTTCGCCTGGCAGCATCAGTTCACCGAAGGCCGGGGAGTCAGGGAGTCCTGTAATTCTGAGTTCCAAGCCTGGTGCCGCCACCCTCGGGCAAGTCAGCTCACCCTGCTGGGCTCCTGCCAATAGGTGCCAGCCATTCCCACCAGGGAGCAAGGGAACGGTGCCTGGGCTGAGATCGAAGAGCGGGGTCTGAGGGCAGGTAGAAGAGTGAGCGATGAGAGCCTTCAGTGTGGGACGAGGGCTGAAGCAGAAGGGCTTAGACGTCATGCAAGGGACAGAAGGGAGTCCAGCATGGTTGGAGCAAGCCTGTGGTCAGTTGAAAGGATTTGGGGGAGGGGGAATCGTTTGTTTATTTGGTTTGAGGGTGGGCATAGGTCCCATACAGGGTCAGATTTGCATTTCTGGGAAGCTCTTTGGCTGCAAGGTGGAGAAGGGGTGCTGGGGTGTGGGGGTGGGAAGGAGACTGGTTCTGACACCACACACCGGTCCAGTCCGAGGGTGGACTCAGGCAGATGAAACCCTCACGTATTTGGGCTACAAAACTGGGTTTGGAAGAATATGGTTCGGGGGATGCGGGAGAATGAGAAATCCAGGGACCCTCCGGGTTGGGGTCTCTCCTCCTCCGGATGGATGGTGCCGTCGTTCCTGGAGACGGCGTCCTGGGGGCCAAGGGGCCTGGGAAGGGATCTGCATTTGGTTTTGAATTCCCTGAGTCGAGGTGCCTGAGGCACCTGCAGGCTGTGGGGTGCTCTTAGGGCGCACAGTGCCCCCAGCAGGCTGAAGGGACGCCCGTGGGGCCCGAGGCACAGGGCGGCCCGGACGCGGCGCAGCTCGGGGAGGGGGCGCTCAGCATCCCCCGGGGCGCAAGGCTCCGGACTGTGACGGCCTGGCCGCCGTCCCGGACCTGTCCCCACCCCCGCCTGGAGCGGGGCTCGTGACGTCTCCGCCCTCCCCCCTGCCCTGTTTCCGACGGTCGGTGGAAAAACGGAAACTGCGCACGGAGCGGGGCGCCGCCCGAAATAGCATCTGGTGCCGGGGGCAGCGCGGCCCGGCGTCCGGAGCGGGTGACGTGGCCGCCGCCCCGCCAGGAAATGCCGCCCCTCCTCCGCGGCGGCCGGGGCCGGGGCCGCAGGAAGCCCCGAGCGCGGGGCCGCGGGGGGCAGCCGGGGAGAGCAGCCCCGAGTCCCGGGCGCGCGCCGACCTGCCCCCGCCTGCATCCCGGCGCCTCCTCCGCGGGGCCACGCGGGGCTCGATCCCGGGGCCTGGGACGGAGCAGACGCTCGGCCGCTGAGCCCCGGCGTCCCAGCCGCGCTTCCTTTCAGCACGTTTCCGTGGGGGCCCAGTGGACCAGGTAGGGTCCGAAGCACCTCATAGCTACTAATTCAGTGAATTCGTGCAACAACCCGTGAGGGAGGGGCTACCATTCCCCCGTTTTGTAGGTGCAGGTAGCCAACTGAGGCACGGGAGGCTGGAACCTTGCGGAGAACGCCCGGCTGTAAAGGCAGGACGGCCCAGGCCCTCGGCTTGAGGCGATGCTGCGTCCAGGGCAGCCTGAGTTCCCTCCCTGCTGCCCCACTTGTCCGTTGTATGTCTCCAGGAAAATGGCTCAATCTCTGTGTTTCACTTTCCTCGTGGGTAGAAGGGAGGCAGTCATTGTCTATGCATCACAGTGTCCTCGTCACAGGATTCTTTTTAGTGGTTAAAACTCCAACTTGGGGCCCCAGGGTGCCTCAGTGGTTGGGCGTCTGCCTTCAGCTCAGGGCCTGATCCCGGGGTCCTGGGATCCAGTCCCACATCGAGCTCCCCCCCCCCATAGGGAGCCTGCTTCTCCCTCTGCCTGTGTCTCTGCCTCTCTCTGTATTTATTTACTCATAAATTACTCTTTATGAGTAAATAAATAAAATCTTTTTTAAAATTTAAATTTAAAAAAACCCTCCAACTTGAAGAGGTGTCATGCTTTCCCCTTCCACTTCCTTATGACCATTGTCTCCAGTTTGGTCTCCATCCCTGGCTCAGAAAGAACCCTCACCCTGCCAAGGAGCAGGCCAGAGACAGAATTCCAAGCTGAAATCTGGGGAGTCATCTCTGTGCTGCCAATCCCCAGCACCGGAGTCACAGCTCTCAGGGACAGAAAGGGGGTCACTCTAATTCCACGCTTGGAGTGACCATCAGCATCACCTGGGAACTTGTTACAAAAGCAAATTCCCAGGCCCTACCGCAGGCCTGATACACCAGAAACCCTGGGAGCGAGACCCAGAAGTCTGTCTTTCAACACGACATCCAGGTGATTCTGATGCTTCCCGAACTCTAAGAACCAGGCTCTGGTTTACAGCTGTCATCGGCAGGAAAGGCCACCATAAAATAATTGAATGTGTTAAGAAAGCACTGCGCTGGGATCCCTGGGTGGCTCAGCAGTTTAGCACCGCCTTGGCCCAGGGTGTGACCCTGGGGTCCTGGGATCGAGTCCCCCGTCGGGCTCCCTGCATGGAGCCTGCTTCTCCCTCTGCCTGTGTCTCTGCACCCCCCCTCTGTCTATCATGAATAAATAAATAAATAAATAAATAAATAAATAAATATTTTTTTAAAAAAAAGAAAGCACTGTGCTTCCTACTTTGAAGCTATGTCCCTTTCCCTGACCCACACTTCTTACCAGAACAATCAGAAGACAAAGCTGCTCCCCAAACGATGGAATGTCCAGCGCCTTCACTCTGACCTCACAAGCAGACTTGCCCAGACAGCTGTGCCGCCAGTGGTTTTGCTCCTAGAGTTATCAGAAAAGGACAGAGCACGTGTGCCGCCCCCAGCCCTCTGGCTAGCAAATAGTTGCTGGTGGTCACCGAGGCCCTGGCCCTTGGGTCAGGTAAATACTTGGGGACGAGACCCTCTGTGTCCTGAGCACCTGCTGTGCTTACCTGCACCATCCCTGCTTCTGCCTCTCCTTTGCCATGTCCTCTACGATAACCCCACCAGGCTGCTAGCGTGACCCCAACTTTGTGGATAAGGAAACAGGTTCAGCTCACCCAAGGTCGCTCAGCTGGTCAGCGCCCACATGTCCTTTTCATTCCTGCTAGCTGTGATGACGTAGTTGCTACCTTGAGAGAACTACTTCAAACTCATGCACCCTGGAGAGCACTGTGATATGTCCCAGTTTAAAGCCCTTGTGACTGTAAAAAATAAAAACAAATAGCCAAAAATCTCATGCGAAGATGCCCAAATTTACATTAGGGAAATGTCAACTAACACTGCAATGAGATACCCATGACACACCAACTAAAATGGTTAAAACTTAAAAGATAGTAGGGCTACCCAGGTAACTCAGTAGGTTAAGTGTCTGACTCTTGATTTCACCTCAGGTCATGATCTCAGGGTTGTGAGATCGAGGCCCATGACGGGCTCCACACTCTGCGTGAAGTCTACTTGAGATCTTCTCTCTAGGGCAACCTGGATGGCTCAGTGGTTGAGCGTCTGCCTTGGGCTCAGGTCATGATCCCGGAGTCCTGGGATCAGGGCCTGAATCAGGCTCCTTGCAGGGAGCCTGCTTCTCCCCCTGCCTATGTCTCTGCCTCTCTCTCTGTGTCTCTCATGAATAAATAAAATCTTTAAAAAAAAAGAGAGAGAGAGATCCTCTCTCTCGCTGCCTCTGCTCCTCCCCACTGCTCTCTCTCTCATGTGTGTGCTTTTTCTCTCAAATAAGTAAAATCTTAAAAAAAAAAAAAAAAAAGACCAACAGTAGCAAGTAATGATGAGAGTGTGGAGCAAGTGGAATTCTCATACGTTGAAGGAAAAGGCAAACATGGCTCAACCACCTTGAAGAACTCTTTGGCAGTTCCTTATAAGTATACAGTTTATAGCCATATACTTACTTGGGAGAATCAAAAAACATATATCCCGGGATCCCTGGGTGGCGCAGAGGTTTGGCGCCTGCCTTTGGCCCAGGGCGCGATCCTGGAGACCCGGGATCGAATCCCACATCAGGCTCCCGGGGCATGGAGCCTGCTTCTCCCTCCGCCTGTGTCTCTGCCTCTCTCTCTCTCTCTGTGACTATCATAAATAAATAAAAAATTAAAAAAAAATTAAAAAAAAAAACATATATCCCCAGGAACTCTAGGACACAATATTCATAGAAGCTTTATTCATAACAGCTGAAAACCAGAAGCAATCCAAATGCCCATCCACAAGTGACTGGAGAAACCAATCGAGGTACATTTATGCAATAGAATACTATTCAGCAATAAAAAGGAACCCAAGTAGCCATACACGCAAGAATATGAAATAATCTGAAAAACATTCTGCTCAAAAAAAAAAAAAAAAAACACCATTCTGCTCAGTGAAGGAGGACAGGCACAAGAGTATACTTGTGTATGATTCCATTTACAGAGAACCCTAGGAAAGCCTGAGCTAATCTATAGGACAGTGTTCAGATCAGGGGTGGTGGCAGAGGAGAGATGACAGCAGAGAGGCATGAGGGAACCCTCTGGGGAATGAAAATACTCTATTTCTTGATTCGTGATGCTGCTGATACGAACATATATGTGTCGAAAGTCAAAAATCCGTAAGCTTCAAATGGCTGCATTTTATTGTTTATAAACCATGCCCCAGTAAAGTTGATCACAAACATTTTTGGGGGCCTGGCTTCGGTCTTACCCTGTCCAGGATGCCATCCCTGCTCGATTCTGCACTGATTCCCCCCCCCACTCCCGGTCCTCAGTTACTTGCCCCAGGGCCCTCCCTGACAGCCCCCCCCTCCCAAGTAGGGCCAGGCGCAGGAGCAGCAGGAGACATCTGAGGACAGGAGAGGAACTGGATTGATGGTGTTTGCAAAAGTGACAGACACATCTGCCAGGAAGTAGGGTCACTTCCTCTGACCCTGTTTCCCCGTCCCTAATAGGGATGGGGCAAGGGGACCACAGGATCTCTCTCCTGTTTATCTCTTATCATCTCTTTCACCCTGCCGTCTCTATCTCAAGCTCTTGCTCTCTGGGTCTGTCTTCTTTCTGTCTCTGTCTTTAATCTGGCTCTCATCTTGGCCTCCTTCCTCTTTCGGGCTCTCCGCTCAGGCTCCCGGTGAGAACTCCACACCCCACAGGTACCCATAGAAACTGTCTCCTCCTGGCAAGTCAGGCCTGATGGAGTCAGAGCCGGTGTGCCAGCTCGATGGGGCGATGGGGCGGCAGCAGGGGGAAGAGGGAGAGGGGGTGGAGGGAAGGGGGCATCTTTTAGAGACACCATTAGGGACGCACAGAAGCCTACCAGGCTCTGTCACACAAGTGAGTTGCGGGGGAAAGCTATGGCAGGAGGCCGTCTCTCCTGCATGGCCCTGCATGCCCCGGAGTCTGTGTGTCCAGCCCCGAGCCCACTCACAGGACAGCCTGATGGCCGGATGAGAACACGGGGCTCAAGCTCCTCCTCAACTACTTAGTAGTTGGTGACCCTGAGCAAGTGACGATGCTTTTTCCCATCTCTGTTTCCTCATCTCTAAAGTGGGGGTAAATGTAACACGTGGCTCTCAGGATTGCTGAAAACACTGTGAGACATACATAAAATGTTTAGCACAGAGCCGAGCACAGTTTAATAAATAGAAGCTATAATTTTTACTCTGAGGCTCTGCTCCATTCCGACAATACCCTGTGTTGAGGCCTAAGATGCTGAGAGAGACACAGAAGCCAAAGGTCACAGTGCAGCTTCATACATACAGGCTCTGCTAGAGAGGAGTATGCAAAATGCTGTGTGTGTGTGTGTGTGTGTGTGTGTGTGGTGGCTATTCTCCTTGGAAAGGGTCAGACTAGACTTTACAAAACTGATGTCATCTCTCTTGGACTGTGAGTACCCGGGGCGGATGTGGGGAAGTGCAATAGCAAGTGCAAAGGTCCAGAGGTGGGAAGGGACAGGTACCTATGGGGACAGTGAGAAGCTCACTGTGACTGTCATTCAAGTTTCATGAAGGGGCTTTTTGGTCGATGAGGCAAGAATGAATGGTGGGCCAGGTGTCTCCACAATGCATGCCCACCCAGCTTCACTCATTCCTTCATTCCACATTTGCTGAGTGTCTCATCTGTGCCAGACAACACCGTCAGTGCCGGGATGACAGAAACATGTAGGACAGGATCCCCTTGGATAGCATGCTCGGCGCTAGGTTAAGACATGGGGCCTCCTCCTCGTTCTATTACTAGAAGCTGTGGTGGGAGAGCAGTCATCCACCCTCTCTGGAACTCAGTTTCCTCATCCGTACAGTGGGCATGGCCCCTGCTTATTTGTTCATTTTAAACAAACACTTTTGAACAGTGATTCTGGGCCCTGTGGGGGCTGCAGAGGATGTGAGAGCACTCAGTCCATCTGGGCCACCTGCCAGGAGTGGAGGCTTGTGCCTATGAGGCTCAGGAGAATGGAAAGGGGCCAAATGGAATCATATACATGATTTGAGGCCTTTGGCAGCACAAGTCTGGGTACTTTGCTTCTCCCAGTTGGGTCCCACCATGGTCTTGCTCCCCAGGACTGTGCACTGGGGCCCAGCTGCACAGGGACGCAGGAGGGTGGGGGGCAGGTGACCATAAGTAGATCTCCTCTAGGCAGATGGAGGGAGCCGAGGACTGTCCCAAGGCTGTCCTGGGACTTCCAGGAGAGAATTTCCCACCTCCAGCTTTTCCTCCCGGGTCCCTTCAGCATCCCTCCAACACGGTGCCAACCACATAGGCCAGGGGGATTGTGTACCCCAAGGAGCCTCTCGGAGACAGGGACCAGGTCTGACGTGTCATTGCCCCAGCATATCACAGAGACAGAGTAGCAGCACCACAGTCGTATGTTGAAGGAAGAAGAGTAACAGGACTGGAGAAAGAAATCGAGGGAGAGGGACACCTCCCCGCAGGAACCTGGGCCATGAGCACAGAGGAAGCCCAACTGCCCAGAAACCAGCCCCTGAGAAGGTGCAAGTTCACCCTGCATGGCCCTCACTGGGGGAGAGAAATGGTTCTGCAGGTGTGCAAGCTGTGAGTCGTAGCCCCTTTCTGGGGCAGCCCAGGAAACACAGGCCTTCCTGGGGTTGGGGCTCCGGGCCCCTGGTCTGCACAGGCAGTCTGCGCGGGGGGGGGGGGGGGGGGGGGGGAGCACAGGTAGGGGGCTTTGAGAGCACAGCGCCTCTCTGGGGTGATTCTGGGGGGTTGGGGCAGGCCACGCCTCGGGAGTGACAGCCACGGCCCACATACTTGCTGCCCTTCCTTTTTTTTTTTTTTTTTTAAAGATTTATTTATTTATTCATTCATTCAGAGAGAGCGAAAGAGAGGCAGAGACACAGGCAGAGGGAGAAGCAGGCTCCATGCAGGGAGCCCGACGAGGGACTTGATCCTGGGTCTTCAGGATCACACCCCGGGCTGCAGGTGGCGCTAAACCGCTGTGCCACTGGGGCTGCCCCACCTGCTGCCCTTCCAACCAGCGTCTACAACCTTGTATCATCACGGTAGGAACATGGGCTCTAGGGAACTCAAAAGCATGCCTACTTCAGGCTCCTGCTGCTATGGGGGGGGGGGGGGGAGGAGAAAAAGAGGAAGGAAAGGATAACATGGGCTCTGAAGCTAGACTGGCCTGAGTTCAAATTCTGACTTCACCCATGTCACCTTGGGCACACCCCTCTACCACTGAGTCTCCACGTCCTCCCAGGGACAATCCTGACATCATACTCAAGAGCAATGGCCCTGGAGCCGGACTGCCCGGATTCGAATCCTTGTTCTTCCTATTGGCTGTGTGACTTGGGGAAAGTGACTTAACCAACCTCTCTGTTCCTAATTTCTAGCATCACCAGAGGGGATAATAAAAGTATCTGCCTCTTAACATTTGTTGTGAGGAGTAAGTTAACAAATGTAAAGGGCTTAGAACAGAGCAGGTGTGTTCACTAGACTCGTTACTTCACTGAGAATTATGCATGTTTGCAGGTGAAACTGCATGTTCCTGTGAGGGCCCAGTGAGGTTCTGAGCAGGGCTCAGATAGGTACGGATGAGTCAGACGCTGCACACGTGTGCCCAGGCACGCCCAAGTGCATTTTCACAGCAGCAGTGAGCAGTGCCTTTTCTTCCTTTGTCATGCTCTCCAGCGTCTAGCACAAGGCCCCAGATGTGGCAGGGACGTTCGGTAGACCTTGCCCTGTGACTCTTCATTGGACGGGGGATCAAACGTGGTCCCTGACCTTGAGGAGTGCCCAGCCTTGGGTACGGATCACCAACACGCACGTTGGTTGTAATCAATCTGTAAAAGGACAAAAGAGGACCAGAGAGAGGGTTATGTAAAGTCAAAGGAAAAAAATGTCGCTTCCACAGCAGGATTCTGGGAAGGTTTCTGGCAGTTTGGGGAGGGGATGTGGGGCAGGGCAGGCTCTACGCTGTGTTGTGAAGGATCCACGCAGGGCTTTGAGCCCATGAGGGTTTGGAGGTGAAGGAAACTATGTGAGCAGAGCCAAGGCTGGGATGTGTGTGCATGCACGTGTGCAGACATTTTTTTTCCCTTTATGGTAGAAAGCAGAATAGGAAGGGCCTAGGTTATTGCTTGATACCTAACTTACTGACCCAGAAACCATGGCATAGGATAAGTACGGTGTAGAGTCCTGAATTGTGGTCCCAGCCCTGTGCTTTCTAAGCTGTGTGACCTTGGGCAAGTCCCTTCTCTGGCCCTGATGTCCTCACTTGTACACTGAGGCCCAAGTGATTTCAGAGGGCCCTGCAGCTCTGACACCCTTGAATACCTGACGTCATCCTTTCTATTGTGTTTTTAATTAGTCCCTCTCATCCTCCAGGCCCCAGACGGCCCATGAAGAGGCAGGACACAGAGCTCTCCCCAAATCCATCCTTTTCCTGGAGTTCAGTTTCTGACCAGGAAGTGGAAAACAGGATTTCCTCTGAGGATGCTCTCTGTGACCCAGACAGTTCCGGTGTGGGGAATGGAGAGGAGGAGATAGGGAACATCACCCACACTTCCAGACCCTAAAGCCCCTTTTTGTGGATCTGAGGTTTCCTTTCACGCTGGACTTTGAACTCCTTAAAAACAGGGACTGTGTAATTCAGAGCTGGAGAAAGACCTGTTGGTGCCCTGAGAACAGATGTCGCTCAACATTTTGGTGGGGAAAACTGAATTCTCTTTCTCTTTTTAAATTGTGAGGTATGTTAAGCATTATAAAAAGTAGGGTATTTTCCTTTTCCTCACCTGTGACTGTGGAAATCCTTTGAAATCCCCCAAGACCCAATTCCATTGCTGTCTTTTTTTTTTTTTAAAGATTTTATTTATTTATTCATGAGAGACACACACACAGAGACAGAGAGAGAGAGAGAGAGAGGCAGAGACACAGGCAGAGACACAGCAAAGGTTCCCCACACAGGGAGCCCAACATGGGACTCGATCCAGGGGCTCCAGGATCACACCCTGAGCTGAAGGCAGCGCTAAACCGCTGAGTCACCCGGCTGCCCTCATTGCTGTCTCTTGCAGAAGCCTCTCCCTCCTCTGGACTTGCAAACCACTCCTCACACCCTGTATTTCTGCTTCATTGTTTCATAATCACAGAATGCCAGCTAGACACGCTAACCTTTCACCTCAAAAATTAGGAAACAGAAGCCTAGTGAGAAGAGGTGACTTGCCCGAAGACACAGAATTTGGGGCAGAGCAACAAGAGGAACCCAATCATTGCTGATCCGGGAGGTGTTCTTTCTATTTGCATATTTTCTCCCTTTCTTCGGTTTTCTGACCCCAACTCCCTCCCCCAATGCTGTGCCTCTTCCTCTTCATAACTCCTTGCTTCCCAATAAGCTGTTCGTCATAAGTATTTTTCCCTTTCTCTTCCTTAGTCTTCCTGCAAGATTCTGGAAAAATCTAGAACATTCTCAGAATAACCCTCCTCTCGGCTCCTCTTAGTATACTCTCAGGTTATAGAGTTTTATTACGAGTGCTGGCCTCACTGTATTGCTGTGTGCAGGGCTCTCCTTAGTTAGACTGAGATCCTACAAGGGCAAGTTCGTCCTGTCAGTCCCCTTGTGCTCAGCATCTATCTGAGTGCCCAGCAGAGTCAATACTGAATACCTGCTGAATGATTAGGAGTGAACCAGGTGCTGGTGAGGAGAGGAAGCCTGGAGGAAGAAGCTGCTGCTGGGCCAGATGCAATGGAAAAACACAAGGCTGAGGTCTGGAATTCCTCAGGCTTCAGGGAAGGTGTATTTCTCAGAGGCTTAGTAAGAGCTTGGGCTCTGGAATTACGCTTGAGCTCACATCTCTGCTCACAACTTACTTGGGTAAATTATTTCCCTCAGGCTGTTCCCTCCTCTATGAGAATGACAACCACCAGTTTGGGTCAGCCAGGACGCTTAAGTGAACTGATGCATGGGCAGCAGTCCGCATGGCACCCTGTGAACACAGGGGGAGTCCTAAAAAGATGAAGGCTCTCAGGATTATGCTTGTGTGGCTCCTCACAGTCTGGATCATTCCTTTGGACTTTTCATGTCTCACACTATGGTACGACTGTTTCCAGGGTGTATCTGCTTTCTTTAGTCTTTACAGCTGGCAAAAGGCATGGTTTATGTCTAACATGTCTGCATCTACTTCTGCGCAGCTTAGCGCAGTAAGGGTAGGCCACAAGACAAGTGAGCAGAGAGATGAGGCAGCAAAGGGTTCAGAGGTTGAGGGGGGATGTTTGGTGGAAGTGGAGGTGCCTATTGGCCAGGACCTAGGTGAATGGATTTGTTTCCCAGAAGCTGGGTAATGGAAGCTCCTTCGTTTCCTTATGCCATTGAGGTAGCATCCACGTATCTGTGAACGGAATGCTGTGGGACTGGACAAAAGAAAAAAATTCAGACAGGTATCACTTGAGAGGCAATCATACCCAAAGTCTTTTAATCCAATTTTCCGAGTACTCACGCTTTGCCCAAAGATGCTTGAAAGCTACCATGGCAACGAATTTACCAAATAACTTCCCACAGTAGAACATTTTTTATCTTTATTTTTTTTGAGAGAGAGCTTGAGAGGGAGAGAATGCAGGCAGTGGGGAGGGAGAGAGAATCTCTAGCAGGCTCCAGCCTCAGTGCGGAGCCCCACACCTTAAGATCACGACCTAAACTGAAATCAGGAGTCGGACGCTCAACACACTGGGCCTCCCAGGCGCCCTCACGGTAAAACATTCCTAGAAAACTTTCTGGAGGCTTCAGTGATGGTTCCTTTTCTTTGGATATGCATTTAGTAGATAGTTTTAATTTTTTTTTTAATTTTTATTTATTTATGATAGTCAGAGAGAGAGAGAGAGAGAGAGAGAGAGAGAGGCAGAGACATAGGCAGAGGGAGAAGCAGGCTCCATGCACCGGGAGCCTGATGTGGGATTCGATCCCAGGTCTCCAGGATCGCGCCCTGGGCCAAAGGCAAGCACCAAACCACTGTGCCACCCAGGGATCCCCATTTAGTAGAAAGAGGTTTTGTTGACTTAATCTGCAGCCTAAGTTCAGTCTCCAGCGCTGCTTAAGCATCTTTTCATAGGCCTTAAATTAGATGTAGTAATAGAAAGGATGGAGTTAAGATTTTGCCTAAAAAGCCTCCAGGTCAATTCTTCTTGTTCAGACAGAGCTTCTTGTGTGAAAATGACAGGGTTCCCAATGACAACGGTACGGTTCGGGAGGCTGTCAGTGGATTCCCTAGTATTCTCTCTGGCTTTTCAATCACGGGCATCTTAGTGTGAGGCACTGTGGGCAAACGTTAACCAGAGCACACTTGAAGTGGCAGTGATGATTCTGTTTCTTAAAAGCTGACTCTATAATAAGTGGGCTCTTATGCTATTTATGATAATTAAAGTGTCAAATGATGCCTATAGAAACAAAGGGAGACACAAACTCATCATTGCTGTTTCCATGTCTTACTCTTCACCGGAAAGAGCAACACTGCAGGAAAACAGGCACCGTGTGGCCCTGGCTCCAGTGGGGAGCAGCAGAGAACCACCAGGGCACTGTACTTGGGCTTGCAAACTCTGAGCCGTTCTATCAGAAGGCCCTGGATGAGTTGGAAAGTATTTAGAGAGCTACAGTTCTTCTTTCCAGCTTACATATCTGACTTGGATATAAGGCAATGACAGCCTCTATTAACTTCAGCAGAAGAGCTTTATATATCAACTGAACGAGAACTTTTTCCATTTATATTTAGAAATAAACATGTTAAACTTAATTTTTAGGAAAGTGGGAGGAAAAAAGCACATTGACAACCTGGATGGATCTCAAGGATCTTGTGCTTAGTGAAAACCAGTTTCAAAAAGTTATACACTGTGATGCCATTCATATTAACATCCTCAAAATGACAACATTCTAGTGATGGAGAACAGACCACCGGTTGTCGGGGATCAGGGCTAGGGTGGGTGTATTTTAAAGGGTAGCACTAGGGAGTCTCTTTGTGGTGATGGAACAGTTCTGTATGTTGATTCTGGTGGTGGTTATACAAATCTATAATAAGTGACAAAATTTCATAGTTATATACCAACATATAAATGAGTGCATGTAAAAACTTGTGAAACCTGAAAGGTCTGTGGCTTAGTTACTAATACTGTGCCCAATGTCAATTTCTTGGTTTTGATCATTTGCTACTGTTATGTAAGATACTGTAACTGGGGGTCCCTGGGTAAAAGGGTATACCTGAACTCTGTTATTATTTTTGTAACTTTTTGGGAGTCAAAAAAAGTCTTTTTTTTAAAACAAGAGAAGGATATGGTACAGAGGAAAACAGTAAATTTAGATATTTTTATTAAGTTCTATTAAAAAAATATTAAGACACTTGAAACACTCAAAGTTTATAAGACACACTCATACTCAATAATTTTCTTATTTTGTGATAGCTAGTGCTATAACTTGAAAATGTTACATTAAATCAACCCACCGGACTGCAAAAGTTTTACTTCCACAGAATTTAACAAATATGCATCTTAACTGAGAACATAAACACTCATTGTATAACAGATCTTAAAGTTATTTTTAAAAGTAAAACTTTCCCCTTAAATAAGGGTTGATTTAGCTAATTTAGTCAGGGTCATGATAAGTTTATTCTACGTTATTTCAGGATACTGGATAGATGCAGAGATGCAACATGCTAGAAAAATTGAGTTATTTTTCACAATTTACAGTATAAAAGAGCGGTTCAGATTCAGAGTTGGATAGCACCTGTTTACCTAAATCTGTTGAAATAGCCTATCTCAGGATTCCTTTTTAAAAAGGTTATAGGGATGCTGAACAGTTCTATTTGAGCAGAGAACTTCGCCCTCCTACTAGCCCACCATTTCACAGACCATCAGGTCACTTGTTCAGCTCTTTGCCATCAGCTGCTACCAAGAAACAGATTGGCCTCTAGAATGCTTAGGTATCTCAAAACCACCAAAAGGCTCTGGCTTCCCTAAGTCTCTTCGAGAGTCACCCCATCCATCCTCATAGCAGGAGGGTGGTGAATGGAAGGTTTAAAATAATTTTGGCAACTGTCTGAGCTGTTTTACATCTAAGAATGTGCCTACTGAATTCATACTGCTCATTTGCTTTAAAGTTTCAGGTTTCAAACTTTCAGGAAGAATTGGAGTGTCCCTTTCATTTTCTTTCTCAGGATGTTGTGTAAACTCTGCTTTTCCAGTTCGGAGGTTCACTACAGGACTTGGTTTAAGGTTTTTTAATAAGAAAGCTGGGTTTTCATTCAATTGCTGCATTCCTTTTGGCTGAACAACTTCATTTGTAATATTTCTCAATACTGGTGTATCTGTGTAGGTGCTCCCAGATTCACAGTTATAACGATTAATTATTTCACAGGCATTCCTAGAAGGTTCTTTCTGACAGTGAAGTTGTTCAGGTATGGATGTAAGGTTTTGATTCAATAAATGTTCACTCTTGCTATCCGTATTGTCTGGGGGCTCCTCTTCATCTTCACTGTTGTCACTGCTTTGTATGAGTCCATATCTCTTCATGTATTTTTTGGTTGCAAATGACATGTTGTTTGGTGAAATTAAACTAAGCCCCACGGTGCTTTTGTCTGTATTAATATGTAGAAAGCTAAAAGATGAGTCACAGTTATTTTGGTTTGATCGAGTGAGAGATAGTTGTGACAGCTGATTTTCATTTAAATATTTCAGAGCTATAGCATTTGCCTCCATACTCAAATCCACACCGCTGGGGCTTAAGCCACTCATGCCAACATTAGCAAATGACATGTAGTTTAATCCAGAAATCACAGCTTCGGGGCTGATGCATGCCAACACACTGAAAGACACAACAGAGTAGGCCATCATTTATCTTACTTTGAGTACTAAAACAGTGTTATTCTAAATGTGTTCCATTCTATGAAAGTAACAAAAGGTCTTCAGCTTTAAGCTTCATGATGTTTTTTCAGCTGAGTGCTCAAACATCTAAGTCTAAATAATCCAGATACATTCGAGAGATAAATATAATAAACTAGAAGGTAATCCATGATTCAAAGACTGAAAGTGGAACACAAACTAGTTTTCCTAGATTTATACATCAGTCATGGTTTTAAGAACAAATATAACACCTCAAAATGTAAAAGCCATTCAGTTTTGGTAAAATAAAACAAAAATAAAATCAAACAAAAACCATTTACAAACTTTGGTGAGTAGCTCAGAATATTTAAAGTTGAAGAGATTCCATTTGTAAGGACTGAAAAACATCAACCAGTCTCTGGATATGGACTAGTATATCTCTGTATACACCAATTTTCTTTCACTAGATATAATCAACTCACTTTTGATTGGTGTTATCTCATTAATAGTAACTGACTTGCCTTATATTAGTATCATAAATACAATAACAGCTGCTCATTTTTATTGATGCCTTATTATATGCCAGGCACTCTGTGCTAAACATTCACTATCTCATTTAATCCCCACAGAAACCTTTCTCAGAGAGGTCTCCCCTTTCAAATATTCCAACCTCATTCTCTACTCTCCAACACTTTACACTTGTATCATTTATTGGCAGTCCATATATTTAACCCACATTTTTTATTTATCATCTAACTCCCTCATGAAAACCCATGAGGGCAGGGATTTTTAACTGCTCCTTTCCCCACATCAATATCCTTGGTGGCTGGAACAATGCCTGGTATAGAGTAGGCATTCATTTAAGTATTTACTGAACAAATCAAAGAAATAAGTACTATTATCTTCATCTTACATTTGAAAAAACTAAGCTATAGAGATTTTAACTGATTTTCCTAACCTGAAGAGGCAGGAGTTTAAAAACTGAGACCAGGTCTGCCTTACTCTGGAGCTCTACAACCACTGTTTCACTATACTATATTCAGCAACTTCTATTTTACTATCAGTTTTTCTGTCCCCTAAAAATTAGTCTTTTGTATACCACTTGTTGTGGTAAACATAATATTCTGGTCAAAAAATATGCTATGATTTTCCATATGACCCAATGAAGCCGTTTTATTTTATTTTTTATTTTTTATGAAGCTGTTTTATATATGCCAGCCACTGCTTACATCCCTGCCACCCAAATAATGACCAGGTATTTTCATTCTGAGAAGCACCTGAAATTGTGAAGCAACTATTTCCAACCATTAATATTCTTGATATGAGAATGATGTCATCCTCAAACAATGGAACAGTGTGCTCAATAATTCTGGTCTTAAAAACCACCTTGTAAAAAAAAAAAAAAAATCCACCTTGTAGGGACTCCTGGGTGGCTCAGTGGTTTAGTGCCTGCCTTTGGCCGGCCCAGGGCATGGTCCTGGAGTCCCGAGATCGAATCCCACATTGGGCTTCCTGCATGGAGCCTGCTTCTCCCCCTGTCTGTGTCTCTGCCTCTCTCTGTCTCTCATGAATACATAAATAAAATCTTTTTTTAAAATTTTTTATTTATTTATGATAGTCACACAGAGAGAGAGAGAGGCAGAGACACAGGCAGAGGGAGAAGCAGGCTCCATGTACCGGGAGCCCGACGTGGGATTTGATCCCGGGTCTCCAGGATCGCGCCCTGGGTCAAAGGCAGGCGCCAAACCGCTGTGCCACCCAGGGATCCCACATAAATAAAATCTTAAAAGAAAAAAAAAACACCTTATAATTTTCCCTTAAACTTCTTGGTACTTATGGCTTTGGAGACTGTCTTAATATGATGGAAAAATACCAATTTATCTAGACATTATTCTTTTATGAAGTATTCATAGTGACATTATCTTCTGAATGTAAAACATTTTTCTACTGTCTTTGCCTATTTCTTCAAAATTATAAGCAATTTACATATTAAATCAGAAGACCCATACACATTAAAATACATATAGGTATAATATCTCTAGAGGTAATATTAATGTAAATAATTTGAATAGACAAAAACTTTTTTAAAAGATTTTATTATTTATGATAGACAGAGAGAGAGAGAGAGAGAGAGAGGCGGAGACCTAGGCAGAGGGAGAAGCAGGCTCCATGCCCGGAGCCCTATGTGGGACTCGATCCCGGGTCTCCAGGATCACGCCCTGGGCCAAAGGCAGGTGCCAAACCGCTGAGCCACCCAGGGATCCTAGATAAAAACTTCTAATTCAAAATGTTAAATATTTAGAAAAAGGTCTAATTTGAATTAGGTTTTCTTTTATAGATTAGCTAAAAATTCTATACAAATCCATAAACCAGTCAATATGAGTTTAGAAGGTTCTTCAAGTTTCATTGTGTAACATAGCTTGCAAATTTTAATTTGGGGTTAGGGGAACCAACATTACTTTGAAAACAAATCAGTAATACTCAGAACCAATACAGATAAACACCGGGGAATTAAAAATGAGAGGCAAAAGGAGGCCATTCCACTAACCAAATCCTAACAGCCTTGAGCACAAATATACTATAGTAGAACCTCATTATATAGGCAGTCACAAAAGGATGATGAGAATTCATTTATGTTTGTATATGAGAGTCACAGGCCAACAATTAAGGAAAGCTAAAAAATTATTCCAATTTAAAGATGAAAACCAACCTTGACTTTATTGTCCTGTTTGAATCCCAATTAGTTACCTCCTACTTATCCTACATAGGGTTTTCAGCTAATAAGTAGAAAAGAAGGAAACAAAGAGACTGCTTAAGATGTTTTGAATTTGAAAGGAATTGGAAATATGCCTATAGAGACTGTTGTCAGACACCAAAACCACAATCTCCATCTTCCCTACAATTTCTAGGATTGTGTAGGACCTTCTTCCATTGTTCTGCTGCCTTTGGATCCTTCTAACCTCTGTGGTGTTCTAAAACAGGAAAGCAGAAAGGAAATCTTTGGGGCATCTGGGTGGCTCAGTTGGTTAAGCATCTGCCTTCACCTCAGATCATGATTTCAGGGTCCTGGGATTGAGCCCTACATCAGGCTTTCCACTCAGCGTAAAGTCTGCTTCTTCCTCTCCCTCCCTCCCTGTGCTCGTGTATGCTCTCAAATAAATAAAATATTAAAAAAAAAAAAAAAAAGAAGAAGAAGAAATCTTCCTTCCCTTGTCTCAGCTACTCATCTGATAGGAGGACCTGCTGCTCCTGAAGTTCAGAACTGGAACATGAAGTAAGTTTTCACATAGATACAATGACAAAGAATAAGTGGTTTAGAGAACTAGGGGAACGGTGTGGATTGTAAGAATTATACAGTACTTTCCTGGAATACTAAACTAATTTATAACACTATTTGAATAGGATAATGTACCTTAAATTCTAAACAACTGCCTGATATGTACTTTAAACATACCAATTATATTATACTCATGTGTTAAAAGATAACAATACAAGGCCATAAATACTGACAAATACTACAGAGGTGCTAAAAATAAATTATTCACTGTAAGTTTCAGGGATGACCCAAATAGGAGAGATTTAACTAATTCAATTCAGCAAATGACTCAAGGAAGGCCCACCAAGTAGAAGCAAAGTGGAGTCAAAGATATATAAAACTCATGATCTTGCTGGAAAGGCTATCACAAGAACATGCTATAATCTATTAGGAACAAGATATTCTGTGTAAAAACATCAATATTCTGGTGAGAGGTCCAGGAAACCTTGACAAAGGAGGTACCATCTGAGTTCACCTCTGAAGGATAGATAAGAGGATGTGGCAGGCAGAAAGGTGAAAAAGAGTATCCTAGGTAAAAGTAACAACAAAGAACCTTGCAATACCAATGCTGAGTAAACTGGAAGCTGTTAGAGAATGAGAGATTATACTAAAGAAAAGTAAATTTAAGACAAACTGTGAAACAATGTGAATTAATTAGGTAGGCTTTAGATAGTCTTATGTTTGGAGTGTTCTCTTAGCTTAAGATTAATAACAGACAAAATCTGACTTCTGTGTTAGAAAGTTAGGGTGTAGTTTCATTTTTAAGCCTTTAAAAAATTTATTTTAGAGGGAGAGGGGCAGAAGGAGAGGGAGAAAGTCTCAAGCAGACTCCACACTGAGCATGGTGGCTGACAGAGGGCTTCATCTCATGACCCTAAAAGATCATGACCTGAGCCAAAACCAAGAGTTGGACGCTTAACCAACTGTGCCACTCAGGTGCCCCAGCATCATTTTTAATCATAATTATATGTAGAACCCATTACCAATCGAAAAAATATACATTAAGAATAGTTTAAGATGTTTTTGGTCTAAATTAGCACATATCTTGTAAAAGGAAGATTTTCGGGGTACCTGGGTGGCTCAGTTGGGCATCCAATTCTTGGTTTTGGCTCAGGATCATGAGACTGAGCCCTTATCAGGCTCCACACTAAGCACAGAGTCTGCCTATCTCTCTCCCTCCTCCTCTACCTCTCGCCTCAAAAAAAAATCTTAGGGCAATTTTAATATGGGGTAATTATAATACAATATGAAAATATTGCTAATATTAGCTACCTCTCCCATGTGCTTCTACAACAAACTGTATCCGCTTTTTCAAAGGAGGCAACAGAATATACTATAGTTGACTATCTGTGTTTCTCCACTACACTATGAGCTCTGTGAAGGCAAAGACGTCTTCAGCAGGTTATCCTGTATGCCACGATGTCTCTCAGAGTTGGTTCAAATTAGAAGCTCAATACATATTTATTGAAGTAAAATGAGTGAAAAGTACTGGTGAAATAAACATATAGCTGGTAAGACCATAAAACTTGACTCTTTCCAAAAGCAATGTAGCAACAGCTTTAAAATTTTCCTACTCTTTTGACTTAGTCTTCCCATTTCTGAGACTCTATGGAAATAATACTAAAACTAAAAAACTGCAATCTTGGTAAAAGATGTTCATGTCGCTCAATAGAGGACGTGCCTGGCTGGCTCAGTTGGTTAAGCGTCTGCCTTTGGCTCAGGTCATGATCCCAGGCTCCTGGGACTGAGCCCCCATATTGGGCTCCCTGCTCAGTGGAGAGTCTGCTTCTCCCTCTGCTGATGCTCTCTCGCTCTCTCAAATAAAATAAAAAATACATATATTTAAAAAAAGTAATTTTAGAAGAAGAATAAAAGGAAAAACAAAAATAGTTTTAATAATAAATGAGTTTGATTGGTATGAATATGGTTTTTTCCTATATTTTACAAAGTAAGTTTGTATTACTTTGACAATGAAAACAAACAGCAAACTCTTATTTCCAAAGCTCTATAATATTTTATATAATTTATACCATATAATAAATCTTAAAAATTATTTTTCATATGAATATATAGCTATGGTACTATGAGGTTTTTGCCAGCCTACCCCTCTATGGAAATTAATTAATTAATTAATTTAACAGATTGCTTTGAATCGAAAACAATTTTTTTCATATTGGCTTTCACTTCCTTGAGAAGATTATCTTATATGAAGTTAAAATCCTATCCATAAATGTGTATCTATGAGTTTTTTAACTCGTGTAACCAAATTTTTATAATGGGTATATAGACTACAATATTAAAATGCTTAAATCTTTAAAAAAAAAAAAAAAAAAAAAAAGGAGGTGGTGCTTGAGTGGCTCAGTTGGTTAAGTATCTGCTATTGGCTCAGGTCATGATTCCAGGGTCCTGGGACTGAGCCCCCATATTGGGCTGCCCACTGAGCAGGGAGCTTCTCCCTTTCCGCCCACTTGTGCTGTCTCTCTTGCTATCTCTTTCTATCAAGTAAATAAATAAAATGCTTAAAGAAACATTTTTAAAATTGTATATATAGTAAAACTGCACTGTTTCTTAAAAAGCTAATTTTGGGAGGATAAGTTCAGATGACATTTTTTCATTTTCTAAAACACCAAACTTGAGCATGTATATTTTTCATAGTATAAATTTATAATGTAAATTATTTAAATAAAGAACAGAATAATCTTGATTAAAACAATGACTACCCCACACTGATAAATCAAAAACTTTACTTCCCATTTCATTCTAAAGAATCCAAAAAAAAAAAAAAAAAACAATCAAGTTCATTATACACTGGTAATTTATTAATTCCTATGTGTCACTGTAAACACATTAAAATTGGGTAACCACTCTGAAGAAATAATTAGCCAGAAACTACCCCCTGCCCCCGCAAAGGCACTACACCAAAACACAGTGTTCCACACAGATAGCAGGGTGATTTGTATATTCAACAGACATTATGTAGCCTTTATCTCACAGCATTGAGTTAAAACCTTCAAAAATGCTAGCCTAACTCTCTTACACTGTTGATAGGAACTATTTTGGTGGGCAATGGCAGCAACTACTAAAACTTTAAATGCGCATATCCTTTGATCCTGACTAGTTCTAAGAATTTATCCTACAAAGATACTTGTACATGTTCCTGTAGAATGATGTTTACCTAGCATTGTCTGAGATAAGAAATAAAGAGATTCAGCCTAGAAGTCCATTAGGAGAGGACACGTTCCCTATCTTATAGTACATGGGTACAACAGAATATTATGCAGCTGTTTAAATGCATGAGGAAGAACTGTATACACCTATAAAGAAAAATATCTAAGACATAATGTTAAGTAAACAAAATGAAACAAGAACAAATTATATCTGAACATGCATGGAACATTTCTACAAAATACAAAACAAGAGAAGTAACCTTAAAAAAAAAAAAGGAAAGAAAAAAAAAAGAAAGAAGTAACCTTATGGAGGTCAGATTGAGGAATTGGGAAGTGGAAGCTTTTACATTTCATCTGATATTGTTGTGTGTTATTTAATACTTTCTTAAATCATAAGACAGTATTACCTTTGCAACTAGAAAACAATAAAAATAATTAACAGAAAACATGCTAACCTTAATAATATAATTTTCAGATTTTATCCTTTTTAAAAACAAGCATATGCTAAAGTCATCTTTGATGAAGACAATTCTGAATAGAAGAACGTGGCCAATTTTAACTGGTAAGCAATAAGTAAGTGTTGTATGACTATACAGTTCAAAATATATTCCTAAGGAATGTTTTTGCCATTTAGATGACACAACTGCATAACCAAACATCCAATAGCTGATTGTAGACCCTATCACCTCCAAGAAGACCTTCCAGACCCCACAAATGAGTAAGAGCATTCTTTCTCCAAAACTCCCAGAGTATTTTGTTGGATTGTTACCCAAGAGATAGTATCTCTTATGTATATAAAACCCACTGAGTAAAGATGATCTCTTAGTCATCACACACATAGTAGGCCCTGAATAAATGATGAATCAACTGAATTGAGTGGTAAGCTTATAGTTTTCCTCATGAGCTTGCTGTAATACATCTAAAATTTTTTCATCTTTTTTTTTTTTTAAGATTTTATTTATTTATTCATGAGAGACACACAGAGAGAGAAAGGCAGAGACACAGGCAGAGGGAGAAGCAGGCTCCATGAAGGGAGCCTGACGCGGGAATCGATCCCCGAGTCTCCAGGATCACGCCCCGAGCCAAAGGCAGGTGCTAAACTGCTGAGCCACCCAGGGATCCTTTTTTCATCTTTTAAAACAACTGTTATACAACTATATGGTCAACTAATCTTTGACAAAGCAGGAAAGATTATCCAGTGGGAAAAAGTCTCTTTAACAAAGAGTGTTGGAAAAACTGGATAGCAACATGTGGAAGAATGAAACTAGACCACTTTCTTACACAAAAAATAAATTCAAGAAGGATGAAAGATCTTTATGTGAGACAGGAAATCATCAAAATCCTAGAGGAGAACACAGGCAGGAACCTCTGTGACCTCAGTCATAGCAACTTCTTACTAGACGTGTCACCATAGGCAAGGGAAACAAAAGCAAAAATGAACTACTAGGACTTCATCAAGATAAAAAGCTTCTGCACAGCAAAGGAAGCAATCAACAAAACTAAAAGGCAGCCTACAGAATGGGAGAAGATATTTGCAGATGACTTAACTGATAAAGGGTTAGCATCCAAAATCTGCAAAGAACTTACCAAATTCAGAGATCCCTGGGTGGCGCAGCAGTTTGGCGCCTGCCTTTGACCCAGGATCGAATCCCAAGTCAGGCTCCCGGTGCATGGAGCCTGCTTCTCCCTCTGCCTGTGTCTCTGCCTCTCTCTCTCTCTCTCTCTCTCTGTGTGTGTGTGACTATCATAAATAAATAAATTAATTTAAAAAAAAAAGAACTTACCAAATTCAACACCCAAAAACCAAATAACCCACTTAAAAAATGGGCAAAAGACATGAATAGACACTTTTCTAAGGAAAGACATCCAGATGGCAAACAGACACAAGAAAAGATGCTAAACACTACTCATCATCAGGGAACTACAAATCAAGACCATGATGAGATACCACCTCACACCTGTCAGAATGCCTAACGTTAACAACACAAGAAACAACAGGTGTACTGTTGGTGGGAATGCAAACTGCTGCAGCCACTCTAGAGAACAGTATGGAGGTTCCTCAAAATGTTAAAAACAGAACTACTCCGGGAGCAAGCAATTACACTACTAGGTATTTACCCAAAGGATGCAAAAATACAGATTTGAAAGGGTACATGCATTCCAATGTTTATGGCAGCATTGTCAACAACAGCCACGCTATGGAGAGAGCCCAAATGTCCATCAACTGATGAATGGATAAAGAAGATGTGGTGTGTGTACACACATGCACGCGCGCGCGCGCGCACACACACACACACACACACACACACACACACACACTGGAATATTACTCAGCCATCAAAAAGAATGAAATAAAGAATGAAATCTTGCCATTTGCAACAATGTGGATGGAGCTGGAATGTACTATACTAAGTGAAATGAATCAGAGAAAGACAAATATCATATGATTTCACTCATATGTGGAATTTAAGAAAGAAAACAGATATGGGAGGGGGAAAAAGAGGGAAACAAATCATAAGAAAATCTAAAAGAAAGAAGAAGCAGGGTTGATGGAGGGAAGTGGGTAGGGGACTGGGCTAGAAGAGTAATAGGTATCAAGGATGGCATTTTGTTTTGTTTTGTTTTGTAGGTTTTTTTTATTTATTCATGAGAGATAGAGAGAGAGAGAGAGAGAGAGAGAGAGAGGCAGAGACATAGGCAGAGGAGAAGCAGCTCCCTGTGGGGAACCTGATGTGGGGACTCAATCCCAGGACCCCAGGAATCATGATCTGAGCCAAAGGCAGATGCTCAACCACTGAGCCACCCATGGAACCCCTCAGGACAGCATTTGTTACAATGAACACTGGGTATTGTTTGTAAGTGATAACCACTTACTCTGGAATTCTACTCCAAAAACCAATATTGCACTGGATGTTAATTAACTAGAATTTAAATAAAAATTTGGAAGTAAACAAAACAAATTTTAGTTACCTGGCGTGATCCACTTTATGTGCATTTTTATTCACTTTAGTGGGAGAATCTATTTTTACTCCAAGACTTCTTAGCTGTTTAAGGGTTGCATTAAGAACACAATCTTTGTCTACCAGGCCTGAATCACGTTTTTTTTTCTTTGTATGGTAAACATTTTGTGTTCTGGTGCATTCATGGCTGATAATAACTGCTTTGGTAGATGGCTGCTCAGTTTCTTTAGAGGAGTTATTCAGTAGGTGGTTCACTTGACTCTGACAAAAAGAAAAAAGAGATATTTGAAAAACCATTGTTAACAATCCTATGAAACAAAATGTAAATAGCATAAGTAAAGCCAGGGAAAAGCAAAATAATATCTAGCCAAATACCACAAAGAATCAAGTATATTTGGAAGGTTTTTTTTAATAGGGTTTTTATAAAGGAGACCCATCTTAAGGAATGATTTTATCAGACCCTAGAGGAAATTTAGAATGTTTGCTGAGAATTTGTTCATTTTAAAACCAACAGATTTAAAATTATGAGTAATATTTCAAGTGTTTTCCAGGGCTTATGTAACTATTTATAAATTAGATCTTTATGTTATTTTCAGAATTTGACTCCTCTCTTTTCTCCCTCTGAATGAGAATGACCTGTGATACTATCTCTGCCTTCTTGACATTAGAACATTTCATCCCGGGTGCACAGCTGCCATTACCAGTATAGGACCCAGCAGGCAAATAACAACTATGTATTCACTGATGAACATCAAGGCCCTATGAAGTATGGAGAAATCAAATATTCCCAAGTCTACAGTTTGGATGGAAGTGACAGCCAGGGTCATTCAACCTTCAAGTCTCAGTCTACATTCTAATTTTTTAAAGATTTATTTATTTATTTATTTATGAGAGAGAGAGAGAGAGAGGCAGAGACACAGGCAGAGGGAGAAGCAGGCTCCATGCAGGAGACCGATGTGGGACTCGATCTTGGGTCTCCAGGATCAGGCCCTGGGCTGAAGGCAGCGCCAAACCACTGAGCCACCTGGGCTGCCCTCTACATTCTAATTTTTCCAAGATGACCAGATGACTATTTCTTCCAACTGGAATTATTCCTTTTTATTACATGCTGCCTTTGCTTCTTAGACTATCCTATAATTGTTCGTTACTGGTATCTAAGTGCTATTTCCCCTAGGTTCTCAAGAGCAGAGACTATCATCTTTATATTATTCACTTTACTTAGCTCATTTTTTTTTTTTAAGATTTATTTATTTGAGAGAGAGAGCACAAAGTGGAGGAGGGGCAGAGGGGAGGCAGAGAGAGAGAATCCTCAAGCAGACTCCTGGCTGAGTGCAGAACCCGCTTCAGGGCTTGATCTCATGACC
The DNA here is from genome assembly GCF_018345385.1 of Vulpes lagopus. NCBI lineage: Eukaryota > Metazoa > Chordata > Mammalia > Carnivora > Canidae > Vulpes > Vulpes lagopus. Next base: position 50,583,121 of record NC_054846.1, read on the forward strand.
TCTGAGATCACAACCTGAGCTGAAAACAAGAGTCAGATGCTTAACAGACTAAGCCACCCACGCACCCCTTTTTACTCAGTTCACTTTCTTAGACTAAGCTAAGTATTCAATAAAAATCTGCTTAACCTGAATGCAACAAATATTGCCATAAATATTCTCCTACCTTCCAATTTTCAAACTTCCTGCAAACTGTTCCTTGATTTTTCTGGTACTAACTTTACTTTGGTTTAAGTTTTTTGTTTTTTTGTGTTTTTGTTTTGTTTTGTTTTTGAGAGAGAGAGAGAGAAAAAAAAAAACACACAAGTGGGGAGAGGGCAGAGAGAGAAGGAGAGAGAATCTTAAGCAGGCTCCATGCTCAGCATGAAGCCTGACTCAGGGCTGGATCTCACAACCCTCAGGTCATGACCTGAGCTGAAATCAAGAGTCAGATGTTTAACCGACTGAGCCATCCAGGCACCCCTAACTTTACTTTGAATTTGGCTTAATACTAACACTACTATTTTTAAAATAAGGGTTTTTCCCCCTCGTGGCTAAGAATTTGGTAACTGGCATGCTTATAGGTTATCATCATTATGAAAAGCTAAAAGAAACAAATTATACATCATATATTTGGGGGGAAAAAAGGTCCCAATCAGTTTAAGGATAGGAGAGGCTTAAATAGTCTCCCCTAAACTAAATAATCATCTAAGAAAAGATGAAATGGGTTACATTTTCTTACCAATAAATCCTGGTATATCTTCTGATTGTCTGGTGGTTGATGAGGCAAGGGATGCATTACTTGCTCAATTTTTGGTTCCCCTGATGTTACAGAGTTGTCACTGGCACCCTCTGTTGGTCCACTCTGTAAACACATGCTTACATCCTCTGCCAGCATGGAATTCGGAAAGAACACAGGTGCATCAGGTTCTTTTTTCACAGCTGGAGAAGAGCTGCTTGAAAGGATATAAATAATGTGTCAGTATCAAGATACTTTAACATATATTTGAGATGTAGTAACTTTGAAATAAAGAGTAACACTCAAACAGCATTCTGGTTTGTATTTTCAGTTCTCATCTTGATAAACTGCACATAAACCAGATAATAACACCTTTTAAAGTCATGTTATTTATATTTAGACCACTTCTTTTAATAGCTGGCAAACAACCTATTGATTTCTCCTGAACTTGATGCAAGTATCTAAAAATTTTAAATATACTATTTCTTTACTGAAATTTTAAGATATAGTTAAGATCCCTGCAAATGAGAGTTCATAAGCTGACATTTATAATCACGTTACATATTTGGTAGTATTTCTTTCCTTCTTTATGCTTTTATGTATTCTTCAAATTTTATCCAATGAGCCATTTATTACTTTCAAACTTAGCACGTAAATACATAGTTTTAAATTTATTATGGAAAGCGATATTTTTTTTTTTTTAATTTTTATTTATTTATGATAGTCACAGAGAGAGAGAGGGAGGCAGAGACATAGGCAGAGGGAGAAGCAGGCTCCATGCACCGGGAGCCCGACGTGGGATTCGATCCCGGGTCTCCAGGATCGCGCCCTGGGCCAAAGGCAGGCGCCAAACCGCTGCGCCACCCAGGGATCCCTGGAAAGCGATATTTAAAAACATCTGGTACATGAATAATCTGTCATTATTATAGAGAAAGTAATATTAAACATTTCATTTATTTATTCATGAGAGACACAGAGAGAGATAGGCAGAGACACAGGCAGGGGAAGAAGCAGGATCCTTGCAGGGGATCCCAGGATTCCAGGATCAAGACCTGAGCAGAAGGCAGATGCTCAACCACTGAGCCACCCAGGTGCCCCTGGAGGCTGCTTTTTAAAACCTAACATTAAATATCATGAGTTCATTTCACTAAATATTCTTTAAAAACAAGTCTTAGGGATGCCTGGGTGACTTGGCATTTGGGCATGTGCCTTCAGCTCAGGTCATGATCCCAGGATCCGAGATTGAGTACCACATTGGGCTCCCTGCAGGGAGCCTGCTTCTCCCTCTGCCTGTGTCTCTGCCTCTTTCTCTCTCATGAATAAATAAATAAATCTTAAAAAAACAAAAACAAAAACAAGTTTTAATTGTTACATAGCATTTCATTTCATAGGTATAATTTTTCTATCCACACATCTTTAAAACTCAGCTGATTTCCAATTTTCCCCATATTGCTTAATTTTTGTCTTTTTTTTGAGGGGCAGAAAGAGAATCTTAAGTAGGCTTCCATGCTCAGTGCGGAGACTGACACGGGGCTCGATCTCACAACTCTGACATCAAAACCTGAGCCAAAATTAAGAGTCGAACACTTAACCAACTTGAGCCACCCAGGTGCCCCCTGATATTGCTTAATTTTAACTTGATATGAAGTGCCAAGTACTCATTTGGTATATGATAAGCTCAGTAAATTATTAACTGAAATGAGTATTTGTAAAATACCAGTTAAGATATAATTCTAGGAAAAAAATCAAATTTGACCACATAAAATAAAAAATTTTTACATGGCAAAAAACATCAAAGTCAAAAGACAACTGACAAACCGGAAGAGAATATTCACAACATATACTACAAAGCGCTAACATCTCTAACATATAAGAACACCTGAAAATTGGAGGGTGAAGGACCCAAGACTCTAGCAGAAAAATAGTGCGAGGGCAGCCTGGGTGGCTCAGCGGTTTAGCACCGCCTTCGGCCCAGAGCGTGATCCTCGAGACCGGGACCGAGTCCCACGTCGGGCTCCCTGCATGGAGCCTGCTTTTCCCTCTGCCTGTGTCTCTGCCTCTCTCTCTCTCTCTCTCTCTCTCTCTCTCTCTCTCTCTGTCTCTCAAGAATAAATAGACAAATATTTTCTTAAAAAAAGAAAAAAGTGCGAGACATAAACTAACAATGCACAAAGATATTAAAATAACTCTCAACGTGAGAAATGATCCAACTCATTCATAATTTTTAAAATGAAATGAAAACACCACCAATATACCATTTATCACCTATCAGACTGGCAAAAAACTTTTTAAATATGGCAATATAGGGCAGCCCAGGTGGCTCAGCAGTTTGGCGCTGCCTTCAGCCCAGGGCCTGATCCTGGAGACCCAAGATCGAGTCCCACATCGGGCTCCTGCATGGAGCCTGCTTCTCCCTCTGCCTGTGTCTCTGCCTCTCTCTCTCTCTCTCTCTCTCTCTCTTTCTCCCTCTCTCTCTCCTCCATGTCTCTCATTAATAAATAAATAAAATCTTAAAAAAGAATATGGCAATATATTTTGTTGGCACAGCTGTGGGAAAACAGGTAATCTCATCCATTGCTGCTGAGAATGCAAACTGGTACAACCTTCTATAGGGAAACTTGCAAATATTTAACAAAATTATGCATGCACCTAACCTTGGATACAAAAATCCCATTTCTAAAACTCTTCAAAAAAAAAAATATGCCCCCAGGTAATCACTCTAGCAATGCTTGTAATTGAAAAATACTGGAAACAGTCTAAATACTCATAAGCAGGAAAAGTATTTATTAAACTATGTCATAGCCACATTGTGGGTTATTATACAGCCATATAAAGATCTCTAGGACTCATTTGGAGTAATTTCTGGTACACACTGTTAAGGGAAAAGAGAAAAGTTCAAAAAAATACCTACGGCATGCTACCTTTCTATGCTTCATATAAGAAAAAAGTATCATAAGATAATACAGATACATATGCTCACTTGTGCAAAAGAAATACAAGAAAGGTAACCCAGTAACTAGAGAGATTGATTATCTAAAGGAGATGGTTGGGAAAGGGAGAGGAAAAAGGGGAATTTGGGAATAAGGTGGCAAGAATGAGAAGGGAGCAATACTTCTTTGAGTATATACCTTTTTATCTAACTTGGTCTGTTAAAACCACAGTAATGTTTCAGATACCTAAAGAACAAATAAAATCAGCCAGAATATGGAGGGACCCTCAAGTGGAATACAAGCAGTAACAAATCAGCCTAACAGTATTACAAACAAATAACATAACCACATAAGGAAATGTGAAGGAAAATAACCTACCTGAAATAACTATGGAGAAAGGTATTTTCATTGGATATTGTAAGGCTAAAGACAAAAAGAATTATAAACAATATACATACTCTAATTAGATCCATTTCAGAATTCTTAGCAATTCTGAAATTATTGTATGTGTACACTAGAATTGTACAAATAAGTAACTATAGTGTACATGAAAGTCTGGTTTCTCACTCTTGGGGAAAGAGGTATAAATAAGAAAAAGGGCTGTGTTGGGTTGGAATAAGAGGATGGTATGAAGTCAAGGATTTTCAAATATAGATATACATGTAAAAATAAGTAAGAATGTGTGTGTATATCCAACTAGGAGGGCCTAGAAGCACACAGATACAAAGTAGCAATGACATACCTATTGCTCAGATCTTAGCTTCTCTCTGATACCATTGCTCCTGGTTTCTGTAGGTTGGGGCAGGGAAAATACAAGATAAGCCTGGAACATCTTGTGGTGCCAAAAACTAAGAACATGCTTGAAAAAGAATGAGGGTTTTTCCAAAGGAAGCAGAAGCCAACCTAAAAGAGCTCCCAAAGACCAAAACTGGAACAATTAAGCAAATAACAGTTTGAATTATAACTCATAGAATAAAAGAAATGTCCAGGAGTCTACACCAACATAAATAAATGAATACATAAACAGAGGAGAAGGTAAACAGCTTTTCCTTACAGAAGAAATCTAATTTACAAATGTAGAAGGAATGAGGAAAATAAAAAATCATCAGGAGGCAAATACTATGGTAATCATTGCTACAGGCATATCTATAGATGGATGCAAAAATCAGAGGGAGAAAGCTCAAGAAGAGAATATTTACACAGTCTCAAGTATCTTTCTGAAAGCATTTATTAACTACAAGGGGAAAATTTTTAACTTTATAGTAATAAAAACTAGCAGGTGTCATCTGAGAGCTGTGAGTTCAAAGTTAATAATGTGATATCACGTAACCCACTGACAGAATGCACTGAGAGGGGAGGGCTATACCACCTCTTTGTGGTATCTTAACAAAAATGCAAAACTTCAATTTAATTATCAGAGAAAGTATCAGACACACCTAAATTAAGAGATAGTCTACAAAATAACTGACTCATCAAAAGTGTTAAAGTCATGAAAGACAAGAAAAGACTGAGGATCTGTCACAGATTGGACTAATAAGATATAACTAATGAACCAATGTAGAATCCTATACTGATTCCTGGAACAGAAAAGGACATTATTGGAAAAACTGGTACAATTAGAATTTGCAGTTTAATATAATATTGTACCAATGTTAATTTCCTGGTTTTGATCATTTTACTATGGTTATACATGGTGTTAACATTAGCGAAATCTGGGTAAACTCTATATTTTTCTAACTTTTCTGTAAATCTAAAATTTCAAAATAAAAATGCTTAATAAAGATATAATTTTAGATTGAGTTTCTTTTTCTCAAATAAAATTTGATAAAGAAGTCTGAAATCCTGAAGGAAAACAACAAAAATATAATGCACAAATATTTTAACAAAGATTATTACTTGGTATCTCAGACACAAAGATACACTGTTCTTAAAATCCAGAAGAAGCTCTCCAAGTCACCATCTCTTCCTTAAGATGAAATTACATTTAAACCAGTAAAGACCCAGTGAATTTATCTGACTCAAAAGAACTTCAGTGAAATTGTTGTATAATTTCATTTAGTATCCAAATTTGGTATACTTAATTAAATGCCAAGAACTGGGGGATCCCTGGGTGGCTCAGCGGTTTGGCGCCTGCCTTTGGCGGTGTGATCCTGGAGTCCTGGGATCGAGTCCCACATCAGGCTCCTGGTATGGAGCCTGCTTCTCCCCCTGCCTGTGTCTCTGCCTCTCTCTCCCCCCTCTCTATCATGAATAAATAAAATCTTTAAAAAAAATAAATAAAGTCTTAAAAAAAATAAATACCAAGAATTGAATCTTAAAAAAATATTTTTTTTGAGTGTAGTTGACACACAATGTTTTATCAGTTTCAGGTATAACCAAGAAATAAATTTTATACAGAGAAAAGTACCTGTTTAAAAAACTTAAGTGGAAGAAATATTTGCAAATTATGTGTCTGATGAGGGGTTAATATCTAAAACACATGAAGAACTCCAACTTAATAACAAAAAATTGAATAACCTAATTAAAATGGGCAAAGGACATTCTCTCCAAAGATGATATAAAATGTCAAGCAGGTATATGAACATCATCAGTAATCATGAAAGAAAAATGCAAATCAAAAATGAACTATCACCTCATACCCGTTAAAATTGCTACTGTAAGAAACCCCAGAAAATAAGTGTTGGCAAACAAAAGTCCTTGCATTGTTGGTGGGACTGTAAAATGATTGCACCTACTATGGAAAAACAGTATGGAGTAAAATATAAAAAATATTTTATAAACTTTATTTTATAAAGTAAAAACAGTATGGAGGTTCCTCAAAAAATTAAAAGCACAACTACCTTGTGATCCAGCAATCCCACTTCTGGGTATATATCCAAGAGGATCGAAAGCAGGGGCTCACAAAGATACTTCCACACCCATATTCACAGCAGCATTATTCACAATAGCCAACAGGCAGAAGTAACCTGAATGTCCATTGATGGATGGATAAACAAAATGTGGTATATACATATTCACACGGAATATTATTCAGTTTTAGAAAGGAAATCCTGTCACATGCTACAACATGGATGAATACCTTGAGACCATTATACTAAGTGAAATAAAGCACTCATAAAAAGACAGATACTGTATGATTCTGCTTACACGAAGTATCTAGTAAAATTCAGGGAAAAAGAGTAGAATAATGATTACCAGGGGCTGGGGGAGGAGGGTGGGGGAAGAAAAAGGGGAGTTATTCTTTCATGGGTATAGAGTTTCAGATTTACATGATGAAAAAAGTCTAAAGATCTGTTTTTCAACAATGTAAATGTACGTAACACTACCAAACTATACCTAAATATCAGTAAGATGGTAAATTTTAGGTTATGTATTTTTTATCAAAACAATGAAATAAACAAAAACCTTAAATGATTTATTAAAACAAACACAATTCCTTATTCTGCCAACCAAAGTGCTCCAAAATTTGGTAGTCAATTTGGCTTTTCAGCCAATTTCTTACAATACCCCATTTTACTTTATATTCTAAACAAACTGGATTACTAATAATACTCTGAATTCAATCCATATATTTTCAGTACACAATGCAGTAGTTCTCAATCTTGGTAGCACAACAATATCGCTTGTAAAGTTTAAAAAAAAAAACAAAACCGTTTGGATCTCAACCTTCAGAGATGCTGAAATGGTGAAGGGCCTGAATATCTCAAATGCCAAGGACTTGAGGATTAACTGCTCTATTGCATCTAAATTGGCACACTTGTCAAACTACCCACCCTCGAGGGGTCATTATATTTTATTTTATTTTATTTTAAGATTTCACTTATTTGTTGGGGAAGCGAGGGGAGAGAGAAATCAGGGGGGTGGGGCAGAAGGAGAGGGAGAAAGAGAAGCAGACTCCCCTCTGGGCAAGGAGCCCAACACAGGGCTCACACAGGGCTTGATCCCAGGACCCTGAAATCATGACCTGACCCAAGGGCAGATGCTCAACCAAATGAGCCACTTAGACACCCCTCGAGGGGTCATTTTAAAAGTCTGCTTCCTCTAAAACTCTAACTGTATATGTTCTCTTGCTTCTTTTAACCCCCATTAGCACTTCCTTTTATCTCTTATGTCACATATACTCTCATTTATAACACAGTTATCTGTGTGTTCATCATGTTTTGTGTAAAATTTTTAATCTTTCTCGGCTTTGATTTCCTCATCTATGAAAAGGGAAAAAAGGGACTCCTGGGTGGCTCAGTGGTTGAGCGTCTGCCTTCGGCTCAGGTCATGATCCTGGGGTCCTGGGATAGAGTCCCTCACTGGGCTCCCTCTGGGGAGCCTGCTTCTCCCTCTGCCTATGTCTCTGCCTCTCTGTGTCTCTCATGAATAAATACATAAAATCTTAAAAAAAAAAAAAAAAAAAAGAAAGAAAGAAAGAAAATATCCATTTCCCTGGCTTAAAAAAAAATGTGACAGGATCAAGGGAGATACAAAGCGCCTAGCCATAGTACCAGAAACTAGTGAATCATAATTGTTAGTTTTCTTCATCTCTTGTTGCTTTCCCCTTGTTCCCCAAACATCAAATTGAACTTTTATCTTCAGCCATGTTAACTAATACCAATGAAAACACCAAACTCTCAAACAGAAGAAGAAATCTAGTCTTTACAGAGATTTTGATGGCTTTTTGGAAAATTACTTGTACTGAGCAGGTTTTATCATCCAAACATTTGCAAAGCACTTTGTTTTTAAGGAGAATCTGTGTCAGTTACTGAGTTTGCCTTACTCCAACTTTAGCTAGATGATAACAATAATTAGATACAAAGGCACTGTTCTAAATGCTTTACATATATTAAATTATTTAACCCTTACAAGAATCCTGAGATAGGTGCTTTTATTATCTCCATTTATGGATGAGAAAACCAAGTCATCCATAAATTACAAAACCTGGCCACAGTACTGTGATTCAAATCCAGGCAGTCTGACACCAGAGCTTATCATCTTAATCATAATCACTCATCTATACTGCATTTTCAAGAATTTTAAAATATCAGTTTTGGCATTTAACCTAGTAAGCAAAAACAAAGGAAAAATAAAAGAACCAAAACATTAAAGATTTTAACCTCAAAAGATTTAAGATTAAAACAAAATTTTACTTTATCTTTTTTTTTTTAAAGATCTTAATTCTTAAATAATCTCTATACCAATGTGGGGGTTGAATTTACAACCCCAAGATTAAGAGTCACATGCTTTACTGACTGAGCCAGCCAGGGACCCCAAAACAACATTTTAAAAGACGATTCTATGACAAGTATTAGTAGGTATGTCCAAAGTATGACTTCTAAAGAAAATAAAATTATTTCAAATGAAAATTTCTGTAAATAACACATACCACTGTTCTTCACTGGGAAAAAGCTTCCAGTTACCAATTATGCTTCAAGGCAAATAAATTTATCCCTCACAGAATGCTTTGACATCAGAAAGAGAAAGATCCAGGAAGACATCCAAGGGGGACAGGGAACCCAGGTGGTTAGGTGCCATGTATGAACACTTAGCAGTGGGAAGCACAGCATGAATCAGACCACGTATTTGGGAAGAATCCTATAGAAGCACCAAAACCACCACAGACACAATGAAATCAGTATTTAATCCAAATCAATATATTATGCTGAAAATCAGATTTACATCTAGTTATGTGCTGGAATCAATAGAGCTGATTAGCTGCCCTGCGAAAGCAATGAACTACATTCTACCAATTAACTCAGATAGGTTTCTCAAGTTAAAAACCACAATGGAGTGAAGATATTTAAGTTCTGACTTAAAACCTATTTCTAGGGGAAAACCCCTATAATTCAAAAAAAAAATTTTACAGTTTACAAAAGTCAATGAGAATAAATAAGGATAGCAATAGCTAGTTCCTCCTTGATCTCAGCTGTTTTTAAGTATTTAAAATTTATTTAGGTAATCTCTACACCCAATGTGGGGCTCAAATGCACAACTCTGAGATCAAGAGTAACATGCTCTTTTGACTGAACCAACCAGGCACCCTTGTTCTCACTTTGTATTATTACAAACAAAATATGGACTTATTGTGGGGCTCACCTTAAATTGTTTTTCCTATCACTGAACTCATACAAAATATGTAACATGGGGAACAATACACTAGGTCAAGTTCTAAGGATACAGGAAATTATTATGATCCTTGTCCTACAGAAATTCAATCTAATGGGGGAGACATATTTACAAACCTTTTAAAATACACTCTGGTACATACAATGAGAATTTAAGTTACATGAAATATACTATACTGAGCAAAGGAGATAAATGTTTCTAGTTTTCTGGAGGAACATGTTATTGTTTTACTCATTATGGTAATCAGAATAATTTAAAATGACAAATATTAGAGGATAAAAAGGAATAGAAAAGCATCCATGCTCATGGACTAGAAGAACAAACATTGTTAAAATGTGTATGGAACCACAACAGACCCCAAATAGCCAAAGCAATTCTCAAAAAGAAAAACAAAACTGGAAGCATCATGATTCCAGATTTCTTTCTTTCTTTTTTAAGGATTTATTTATTCATGAGAGACACAGAGAGAGGCAGAGACATAGACAGAGGGAGAAACAGGCTCCCTGCAGGAAGCCCGATGCAGGACTCCGGGATCACACCCTAAGCCAAAGGCACACACTCAACCACTGAGCCACCCAGGTGTCCCATGATTCCAGATTTCAAGCTATATTAGAAAGTTGTAGTCATTAAAACAGTATGGTACTGGCACAAAAACAGACACATAGATGGAATAGAATAGAGAACCCAGAAACGGACCCTCAACTATATGGTCAACAAAAAAATTTTTAAGGATTTTATTTGAGAGAGAGAGAGAGAGAGAGAGAGAGCACAAGCAGGGGGAGCAGCAGAGGGAGAGGGAGAAGCAGGCTCCCCACTGAGCTGGGAGACCGACACGGGGCTTGACCCTGGGATCATGCCCTGGGCTGAAGGCAGATGCTTAACCGACTGAGCCACCCAGGTGCACCTATGGTCAACTAATCTTCAGGAAAGCAGGAAACACTATCTGATGGAAAAGACCATCTCTTCAACAAATGGTGTTGGGAAAACTGGATAGCAACATGCAGAAGAATGAAACTGGACCACTTTCCCACATTGTACACAAAAAATAAATTCAAGAAAAATGAAAGACCTTTTTTATTTTTAAAGATTTTATTTATTTATTCATAAGAGACATAGAGAGAGAGGCAGAGACATAGGCAGAGGGAGAAGCAGGCTTGCTGTGGGGAGCCTAATGTGGGATTTGATCCCAGGACTCCTGGATCACGACCTGAGCCAAAGGCAGATGCTCAATCACTGAGCCATCCAGAAGCCCCAGGGATGAAAGACCTTAATGTGAGACAGGAAATCATCAAAATCCTAGAGGAGAACACAGGCAGGAACCTCTGTGACCTCAGTCATAGCAACTTCTTACTAGACGTGTCACCATAGGCAAGGGAAACAAAAGCAAAAATGAACTACTAGGACTTCATCAAGATAAAAAGCTTCTGCACAGCAAAGGAAGCAATCAACAAAACTAAAAGGCAGCCTACAGAATGGGAGAAGATATTTGCAGATGACTTAACTGATAAAGGGTTAGCATCCAAAATCTGCAAAGAACTTACCAAATTCAGAGATCCCTGGGTGGCGCAGCAGTTTGGCGCCTGCCTTTGACCCAGGATCGAATCCCAAGTCAGGCTCCCGGTGCATGGAGCCTGCTTCTCCCTCTGCCTGTGTCTCTGCCTCTCTCTCTCTCTCTCTCTCTCTGTGTGTGTGACTATCATAAATAAATTAATTAATTAAAAAAAAAAAAGAACTTACCAAATTCAACACCCAAAAACCAAATAACCCACTTAAAAAATGGGCAAAAGACATGAATAGACACTTTTCTAAGGAAAGACATCCAGATGGCCAACAGACACAAGAAAAGATGCTAAACACTACTCATCATCAGGGAACTACAAATCAAGACCATGATGAGATACCACCTCACACCTGTCAGAATGCCTAACGTTAACAACACAAGAAACAACAGGTGTACTGTTGGTGGGAATGCAAACTGCTGCAGCCACTCTAGAGAACAGTATGGAGGTTCCTCAAAATGTTAAAAACAGAACTACTCCGGGAGCAAGCAATTACACTACTAGGTATTTACCCAAAGGATGCAAAAATACAGATTTGAAAGGGTACATGCATTCCAATGTTTATGGCAGCATTGTCAACAACAGCCACGCTATGGAGAGAGCCCAAATGTCCATCAACTGATGAATGGATAAAGAAGATGTGGTGTGTGTACACACATGCACGCGCGCGCGCGCACACACACACACACACACACACACTGGAATATTACTCAGCCATCAAAAAGAATGAAATAAAGAATGAAATCTTGCCATTTGCAACAATGTGGATGGAGCTGGAATGTACTATACTAAGTGAAATGAATCAGAGAAAGACAAATATCACATGATCTCACTCATATGTGGAATTTAAGAAAGAAAACAGATGAGCATATGGGAAAGGGAAAAGAAAAAAGGAGAGAGGGAAACAAACCATAAGAGACTCTTAACAACAGAGAACAAAGTGAAGGTTGATCGAAGGATGTGGGTGGGGGAGATGGACTAGAAAGGTGATGGGTATTAAGGAGAGCACTTGTTGTGATGAGCACTGGGTGTCATATGTAAGTGAGGAATCACTGAATTCTACTCCAGAAACCACTGTATTCTGTGTAGAAATCACTGAATTCTACTCCAGAAACTGCACTGTATGTTAACTACCTAAAATTTAAATTGAAAATAAAATAAAATGTACCTAGAATGTATCAAGCAAAAAAAAAAAAAAAAAGCCAAATATTATCACAAGGTTTATAATTTAAAAAAATAATCAGGGGTGGGACATCCGGGTGGCTCAGCAGTTGAGTGTCTGTCTGCCTTCAGCTCAGGGTGTGATCCATGGTCCATGGATTGAGTCCCGCATTGAGCTCCCTGGGAGGGGCCTGCTTCTCCCTCTGCCTGTCTCTATCTCTCTCTCTCTGTCTCTCTCATGAATAAATAAATAAAATCCTAAAAAAGAAAAAAAAATTGGGGGTACCTGGTAGCTCAGTTGGTTGGGCATCTGCCTTTGGCTCGGGTTGTGATCCTAGGATTGACCCCCGCATAGGGAGATTCTGCTCAGTGGAGAGTCTGCTTTTCCCTCGCCATCTGCCTCTCCCTCTGCTCATGCTTTCTCTCACATTGTCTCTCTCTCAAATAAATAATCTTAAGAAAAAAATCAGTTGTCTGCCCCATGCCACCCCACCACCAAATTCGCCTTTTAACTGTTACATACGGTGTTTTATACCTATATCATTCCTCTACTTCCAAATTTATTGTTTATTCTATACCTGATTCCTCCTAATACTTCCACAAGTCCAAGCTCTCTCACTTGGCCTTTACTATACTAACCAGTTTCCCTATTTCCACTCTAAACTCCATCAGTTCATTTGCCACAGAACAGCTATTTAAAAACTGAAAAATCATTTATCATTCTGTTGTCTAAAATCCCTCCTGGATTTAATAAGCATAGAATAAATTCAAAGCTCCTTTCCACATCCTCCAAAGCCCCCACTTAATTTGAACTGTGAAGCCCGTGCACACCTCAGGGTCTACACCCGCCATTTCTTCCACCTGGAACACTTTTCAGGTGTTCTCAGAGCTGGCTCCTCCTTGTTATTCTAATCACTGCGCAAATTGTTAACTCCTTAGGGAAGGCTTCCTTTACCACCGCCTACTTAATATAGTCCTCACTTCCCTGCTACCATCCTAGGTACACTCCACTTGACCACTCTGGTTTATTTTCTTCAGAGCTGTTGTTGTCATTATGTGAAATTAAATTATTTATTAATAATATGTTTACCTCTCCAAGTCATGGAAATTCTAAGAAGTTAGCAGTTTTTTCTAACCTATTGCTCAATCTCTAGGGCCTAGTTCTGTGACAGCACTTATCAGAAGCTCAAAGATAGTTAAAATTGTTTCCTAATATCCTGAAGATCTAAATTACTTTGAGGTCCTTGTTTAATAAAACAAAACAAGGGATCCCTGGGTGGCGCAGTGGTTTAGCGCCTGCCTTTGGCCCAGGGCGCGATCCTGGAGACCCGGGATCGAATCCCACGTCGGGCTCCCGGTTCATGGAGCCTGCTTCTCCCTCTGCCTGTGTCTCTGCCTCTCTCTCTCTCTCTCTCTCACTGTGTGCCTATCATAAATAAATAAAATAAGAAAAAAAAATTTAAAAACAAAACAAAACAAAACAAAAAACAATCTTCATGGGCACCTGGGTGGCTTAGTCGGTTGAGCGTCTGCCTTTGGCTCAGGTCATGATCCCAGAGTCCTGGGATTGAGTCCTGCATCAGGCTCCCTGCTCAGTGAGGAGCCTGCTCCCCTGCCCCCACCCCTCCTCCTGCTCATGCACAAGCTTTCTCTCTCACACACAAAAAAATAAATAAGTATCTTAAAAAAAAAAAAAACTTAAAAAAATTCCTGAAAATTTTTAAACACAGAAGAGGATAGGTAGTATAACAACCATTATACACAGACTTAAAAATTACCTATTCACAGGGCACCTGGGTGGCTCAGCTGGTTGAGTGGCTGACTCTTGACTTTAGCTCAGGTCATGATTTCACAGTTCTGGGATCGAGCCCCGTGTCAGGTTCCATGCTGAGCATGGAGTCTGATTGAGGTTCTCTCTCTCCTTCTCTCTCTGCTCCAAGCCCCCACCTCCCACAAACATATTCTCTCTCTAAATGAATAAATCTTAAAAAAAAAAAAACAAAAACCCTACTTACAATGAACCTTATTCTAATTATACCTCTAGCCATTTACTCTCCCCCCAGGTTGTTTTTTTTTTTCTTTTTTCCTCACCAGGTTATTATTATATTTTAAAGATTTATTTATTTATTTATGACAGACACACACAGAGAGAGACAGAGAGAGAGAGACAGGCAGAGACACAGGCAGAGGGACAAGCAGACTCCATGCCGGGAGCCTGACATGGGACTCGATCCCGGGGCCCCTGGATCGTGCCCTGGGCCAGAGGCACGTGCTAAACCGCTGAGCCACCCAGGGATCCCCCTCACCAAGTTATTTTGAAGTAAATCTCAGATAACACTTCATATGTAAATATTCAGGCTATATTTTTCAAAAATAAATTATTATATATAATTGCAATATGCAGAATCTTTAAAAATTTATAAATTTCAGGGCCCCATCTCCATCTGAGACCTAATTATCAGAATCTCTACAGTGAGGCCTAAGTATATATATATTTCTGAAATTTTCTTCAGATGTTCTGATTCAGCTACACTGTAAACACTTCTGATGACTGACATCTGGGAATAGTTATAGAGGGGCCATAATTGTCAATTTCGTAAGAACCCTATCAGGAAAGACACTACTGAAAATACAATTTATAAAACAAATAGTTTGAGTTAAAACACCAAAAAGATTAGAATTTAAAAAGAAAAAAAAGGGGATGAATGTTCAAAGACACCTTACTTGGATACAGAAAGTGATTGATTAAATTCCTCTTCCACAGCAATGTTGCTTTCTTCAAAGCTGGGAATATCAACTGCTTTTAATGAAGACGTGCTACATGGAGGACTTGTGACCTCATTATTAACATCAACAGAAAAATTCATGTCCTCACTGGAAATCTTGGTATCATCTTGCCTTAGCTGAGATTCAGGCTCTTGATTATCACCTGCTCCATTCCAAAACAAGCTGGCACCTGGAGGTTAAATGATTAACGAGATACTGAAACAAATATTCTACTATAAAAATAATCTTCTGCAAACCTCTAACTGTATTATTTTAACACAATTACCTAGAAATGTTTTCATATTATATCTTCTCAGAAATGCCATAAAGAGTAAGGTGAAAAGATGGAAAATTGGTGTACAAAGGTGGGGGGGGGGGGTGTACTTGGGTGGCTTAGTTGGTTAAGCGTCTGACTCTTGATTTCAGCCCAGATTAGATGGCTCTCAGGGCTGTGAGTTCAAGCATGTTGGGGTCCACACTGTGTGTGGAGCCTACTTAAAAAGGTAAAAACAGGGATCCCTGGGTGGCTCAGTGGTTTAGTGCCTGCCTTTGGCCCAGGGCACGATCCTGGAGTCCCAGGATCGAGTCCTGTGTCGGGCTCCTGGCCTGCTTCTCCCTCCTCCTGTGTCCCTGCCTCTCTCTCTCTCTCTCTCTCTGTGTCTATCATGAATAAATCAATAAATAAATCTTTTTAAAAAATTGACAAAAAATAATAATAATAAAAAAAATAAAAAGGTAAAAACAAAAAACCACCTGGGATACAAAGGGAAAGGAGATATTCTGGGCCCTGTCTCTTCAAGAAGTGTGGCTCTCAAATGACATGTTACACATAAGAAGGTTCTGAATACGATTTGGGGTGTATGTGTATGTGCAGATAACTGCTGTTCTGAAAAAACAAGGGAAAATATATAAAATACCAGTCGCTAGGCTCTCTGATTTCTATCCTTAAATACAATATTTATGAGAATATTTAGAGACATACCAGACTTATGTAATATCAGGCAAATATTTAAAAATCAGATGTTTGGGGACCCTGGGTGACTCAGTTGGTTAAGTCTCCAACTCTTGGTTTTGGCTCAGGTCATGATGTTGGGGTCATGAGATCGAGCCCCATTACAGGCACTGTACTCAGTGAGAAGTCTGCTTAAGACTCTCTCCTTATGCCCCACCCCCAACCAATCACATTCACACGCGTTCTTTTTCAATTAAATATTTTTTAAATTAAAAAAATTTTTTAAAAAGATTTCATCCATTTATTCATGAGACACGGGGGGGTGGGGGGGGGTGCGCACAGAGAGACAGGTAGAGGGAGAAGCAGGCTCCATGCAGGGAGCCTGACATGGGACTCGATCCCGGGTCTCCAGGATAAGGCCCTGGGCTGAAGGTGGCGCTAAACCATTGAGCCACCCAGGCTCCCCCAAATTTTTAAAAAATTTTTTTAAAAGATTTTATTATTTGGGATCCCTGGGTGGCGCAGCGATTTGGCGCCTGCCTTTGGCCCAGGGCGCGATCCTGGAGACCCGGGATCGAATCCCACATCGGGCTCCCTGCGTGGAGCCTGCTTCTCCCTCTGCCTGTGTCTCTGCCTCTCTCTCTCTGTGACTATCATAAATAAATAAAAATTTATTAAAAAAAAAAAAAAAAAGATTTTATTATTTGAGAGAGAGTGTGTGTGTGTGAGAGAGAGAGAGAGCGCAGGAGGAGGGGGTAGAGGGAGAAGCAGGCTTCCCATTGAGCATGGAATTTGATGTGGGACTCAATCCCAGGACCCTGGGATCATGACCTGAGCTAAGGTAGACGTTTAACCAGCTGAGCCACCCAGGTGCCCTCAAATAAATAAATAAATCTTAAAAGAAAAAACAATTATGAAAAATTTATGTAAGTATTGCTATTTTTCTGGAATATTTACTAATATATACCTTTAGAAAATTAATCATCATTGTAGAATAAATATGCTTTTAAAAGCCATTTAGTTCTAATAATTATTAATAATGCTTTTTTCTGCATATAAGTAATAACTACCCCAGATCATCCAAGCTGAATACCTGAAGTTTCAAGACAGTTTCACAATATCAGCTTAACCATGTAAATGACTTCATTCAATTATCTTTTATTCAGCACACATTATGATTTAGGAATCATGTTAGTGAATGAGATACAATAGTGGAATAAGGCAGTGTTCCGGATCCCAAAAGTTTACAGTCTAGTACAGATAGAGATACAGATACAGATGAGAAGCAGCTATAATACAGTAAAAGTACAGAGTTTTCTAGTAGGATACTACACTTTTTGGTATGTTTGGTACCTATGTTTGATTAGCTCACAATACCCACCAACTCCTTGTCCACCATCCCTCTACAACACACACACACACACACACACACACAAACTTTCTTTGGTAACTGTCACCCGTCCCTGCAATTAACAAAGGTGAGACTCTGGCAGTTATGTCCCTATTACATGCTTCTCAATCCCCTTACCATTGAACCAGGGATAGAACTCTAATCCAAGCTAGGTCATTCAGGTTCTCTGCAATTTGAAATAAGACTGAAGGACAGTAACCTGGTTTGTGTACATGGCTAAAACTGTATAACACATATACTTTGGAGCTTTAGGTGAGCTAGAAAAAACTGGGTAAAACAGCCATGTAGACTAGGCTGGATAGTCTTAATGGTATTCCAGTTTCTAGTTCTAGTCTTTTCCTGAAGTCCAGCCCATTCTTGGCCTTGGTTTTCATGAAACATCCTCATATCCTTCCAGTAAATTCTTCTTCCTTGCTTAAATTATTTCAAAGTGGTTTATATTACTTGCAGCCAAAGAATCTTGCCTAATACTCAGTAATGTCTGGCTTATAAATGTACATGAGTTTCTTCCTCCACTCTCCCTCCTTGCTCCCCTCTACATGGACAGTTAACAAACGGGTTCAGAGATAGAATATAGAAATCTGTCTTCCTTCCTTTTCTCCCTCTCAAATCTTCATCTGTTACTTTTGCAAGTCTTAGGTCACCAAACCATCTTCATTCCTCAAATGTTTGAGTATCACCATCTTCACTTCCCAAAGCAGCTCAAATTCAACAGATACTTAGAGTGAACGCCATCCTCTCTCTTTTGCTCCTCTAACATGCCTTCCCTAGGTCATCTAAGCTGAAAATCCTGGAGTAACTTTTATTTTCATTTTTAACACACTTTTAATATTAGAATAATTCTAGATTCATAGAGAAGATAAAGTTCCCGTATACTCCTCACCAGTTTGCCCTGATGTTAACACCTTACATTAATGGCACATTTTTCAAAAGCAAGAAACCAATATTGGTGCATTAAAATTAACTAAATCTCCAGACTTTATTTAGATTTCACTGATTTTTCCACTAATGTTCTTTTTTCTGTTTCAGGATCCAAACCAGGGTATTATATCACATTTAGTAACTATAGAATCCTACCTCTTCCAATCACCACATCCAATTAGTTATCAAAAGCTATCACCCTACACAACTCTTTCTCTTCATTCCTACCATCATCATCCTATGTACTAGGCATCTCGCTAGGTCTTGGTGACATTCTTGAAGACATTTTTAAAGATCTCATGGTCTGGTGGTGAACAAACATGTAAACAAATATAGGTCATTTACATTATTAATTGATTTTTCAAAAAGGCCTTCAATGTTGTTTATCAAATAAAAGAGACATTCCTTTGTGAAGGATATAATAAGCGCTCTCCATAGGCAGGACCACACTGGACGATTCAGAGCCCTGCTTTCTCACTGCACCCCTGCTATTTTCTCTACCCACCCTGTTCTACCTTCTCTCTACTTCATCGACTAAAACCCTAAATACCCTTCAATGCCCAGAATCAGTAATAATGCACGGATGAAACAAACCTTCCCTGATCCCTCAAGACACAGATGACTTTTCTTATAAGAATTGGGTTCAGTCCAGGAAAGTAGTAAAAACATGTATTATGTTGGTGGACTCACATTTGTTTTCATCAGATATAGTTCTTGTTGACAAAAAGTAAAATTACATGAAGACTTAAGTGATACTCTCTTCACCTTGGCTTTGGTTCTGTTTGTAACACACACCAATTTAATGTATAAATTTTAAAGTGATACGAAAAGCAGTTTTTAAAAAAAAAATTCCTTACAAATAAAAAAAAAAAAGACATTACCTGTGCTCACAGCAATGCTTACACTTTTTCTCATGTGCAAGCCAGGGGAAGACTGTGCTTCCATGGAAACCAGATCCATTTGTCTTGCAGCTTGCACTGTGTCTTCAACAGAGGTTGTCTTAGGGGAACAGGGCTGCAGAGACTGCGCTTCCAATAAACGCTGAATCTGTATTAATTAAAAACATATTTTATTTTATTTTATTTTAAAGATTTTATTTATTTATTCATGATAGTCACAGAGAGAGAGAGACAGAGAGGCAGAGACACAGAGGGAGAAGCAGGCTCCATGCAGAGAGCCCGACGTGGGACTCGATCCCGGGTCTCCAGGATCGCGCCCCGGGGCCAAAGGCAGGCACCAAACCGCTGCGCCACCCAGGGATCCCTAAAAACATATTTTAAACTGGTAGTGAAGTAATCAACCAAATTGTTAGTGGAGTTTAAAAATGAATTACTAAGTGCCCCAGTTATAAATAACTGACTTTTAACTCTATCTTCTCATAATTCAGTTAGATCATACCATAAAATTATTCAATGCAGAAATCACTATCCTTCATTATTAAGAAGCACTTAAGTAGGTGAAGTGTAAGTTTTATCTTTTTTTAAAGTAAACTCTATGCCAAACGTGGGGATTGAATGTAGAACTCTGAGATCAAGAGTTGCATGTTCTACTGACTGAGCCAGCCAGGTAAGTGCCCCATGGCCAAGTATAAATTTAAAAGTGAAAACATAAAGGTATTTAAACTGGCATTCATAAATTGACACTTGTGTTAAAGAAAAAAGTCTGAATATTAACACTTCAAATCAGTATTTCATTCCTATTCCACTTATAAGTCAAAAGTAAGATAAGAATTATATTCTAACTCCTTACCAAATTGTGAACATTTTTTATATAAGGTTCTTCTTATAAAGGTTAATCAGAATAGCCCATGTTTGGCCATGCTAAAACTGGAATTATTAACAATAGTAGCAACACTTACTTACTGAGTGCTTCCTGTTTATCACAATCCACCCCATGAAGAATGTACTACTATTAAACACACTTTACAGATAAGAAAACTTGAGAAATTATAAATGAAGTTATTTGGCCAAGTCATGTAACTAACAAGTAACAAAGCTGAGGTTCAAACACCAAACAGTTCCCTGTTCCTTTTAAAACTAAAATATAACTTACATACCATAAAATTCATCCCTTTAAAGTATACAAGTCAGTGTTTTTTAGCAAAGCCACCAAAGTTTGTAACCATCACCACCATCTAATTCTAGGACATTTTCAACAATCCCCCGAAAAAACCTTACCCATTAGTGGGGACTCACTATTGCCCACACCCATCCCCTGGCAACCACAAATCTACTTTCTGTCTCCACAGATTTGCCTATTCCAGACATTTTACATAAATGAAACCACACAGTATGTGGCCTTGTATCTTGCTTCTTTCACTTAAGCATAACATTTTCAAAGTTCATCCGTGTTGTTGTATCTATCAGTACTTTATAGTTGAATAATATCCCATTGTGTGGATGTTGTATTGTTTTTACCCATTCATCAGTTGATGGACACTGGACTGTTTTCATTTTTGGCTATTATAGATAATGTTGGTATGAACATTTGTGTATAGGTTTTTTTTTTTTAAGATTTTATTTATTTATGCATGAGAGACATATACAGGCAGAAGGAGAAGCAGGCAGAGGGAGAAGCAGGCTCCATGCAGGGAGCCTGATGTGGAACTCGATCCCCGGTCTCCAGGATCCTACCCTGGACTGAAGGCGGCACTAAACCACTGAGCCACCGGGGGCTGCCCTATGTATAGGTTTTTATGTGAGCATATTTTTTTCTTTTTCTTGTATATACACTTAGGACTGGAAGAGCCTCCCTTTTTAAACACTATACTATGATTTTCTATTTCCCTATAAATTATATTATTGTGTTCAATTTGTCTCATTAATTTCATCAAACTAATTTTATTAATATACAAAAATGTAAATTATCAATAAATTATTAAGATCAGTAGAAATATAACCTGCATTAATACAAAGTAGCATATATAGAGTGGTTTATGTGGATTTTTGTGTCATGAGGACATAAGTTTTTTTGTTTTTTTTTTAGGACATAAGTTTAAATCCTACTCTGCTACCTTTGGTTGTATATCAAGGTTTAGTACACTACACAGACTTTTCATTTGAGGCCGACAAATCAAAGACAAAGGTAGTTATGTTGTAGATTAGGATATGTACAAGGCAGAGAAGAGAAGGTTTGCTTTCCAGTCCCAGCTCTACTCCTAACTAGCAATGTGTCATTGGGTAAATTATTTTCTCTGTCTAATCGTCTTTTTACTTATCTGTGAAACAACAGGAACTAGAATTCAGTTTCCAAGGTTCCTTCCAGTTTTGATATTCTACAATTTTACTCCATAAAATGTAATTACTGAAGAATTGCCAGTTATTTTTAAGAAACCATATTAAAACCAAGAATTTAAAAGAACTAAAAAAGTGGGGATCCCTGGGTGGCTCAGTGTTTTAGCACCTGCCTTTGGCCCAGGGCGTGATCCTGGAGCCCCGGAATCGAGTCCCACGTCGGGCTCCCGGCATGGAGCCTGCTTCTCCCTCCTCCTGTGTCTCTGCCTCTCTCTCTCTATCATAAATAAATAAATCTTAAAAAAAAAGAACTAAAAAAGCTCACAAACCTGTGCCTGAAGCAGTCTCAGCTGTCTGTCTTGTTCTGTGAGGAACCTATAAGCATCTGGAGACAGTCCCATCATTCCATTATCTGATCCAGTCTTGGGTGTGTGCATGCATACTGCACAAGGTGATGGGTTACAGGAGTGCACATGTGAAGGTAGTCTTGCCACAGGTGATGGTTCTACAATGCTGTGGGGAGAACAAGTACTCGTGTTTCCCTGAGGTCTCAAGGCTATAGGACTACTTGAAGAACAGAATGCATTAGGGTACAGTGCTGGACATCCACCTGGGTGAAATAATGAATGCTTGTGAAGGGCTTCAGACTGGAGGTCTTGAACAGACCCTCCTGTATTCATTCCTTGCCAAGAATTTATTGGACTATACTGCACGTAGCCATGATGCTGACAACCACAAACATTTGCAGGACAGTAAGACGGTGGTGATGGAGTAGGTATCTGAAGTTCCATTGGTCTTCCTGAATTATGGGATGAAAAAACAAAATTGTGTGGTTGAGACCATGAGGCAAGAGAAGACTGCTTGGAATTCAACGCGGAGGATCTTACAGGATATTCTTCTTTGTGTACATCTGTATCAAGAGACGGCCTATTAATGGAAGATGGCTTAACACTGTTCCTGATGTGGGAGTTCCCGTTCTTACAGGTAGATGGCTGCCTTACTCTGCCATGTTTCAAAGGAACAGTGCTCTGGGTTAATTGATTTGGTTGCCCTCTCAAGGAAAGCTCTCCAGCTTTGGCTTCTAGGCTGCATTTGTCATCATAAAGCTGGGGTTGCAATGGCTCCAAGTGTTCAGAGTGGTTAATCAACAAAGGATTTTCACTATTCATCATTTCCAATGGCTTAGGCAGAGGATTAGATTCTATGAAATTGCCATCCAACACAAGCGAAAGTTCAGGAACTGATGGTTGGATCTTAGGAACCTATAAATGGGAAAGAAATGAAAGGAAAAGTATTTTTTAGGATGTTGCACTTTCTTCAAACTAATATTTTCCAAATTATATCCAATTACTTATTAAAAAGTGTTTATTCTTTAGACAGTTGACATATATTTTCTGGGCACCTTCTACGTGCTAGCAGTAGGAATACAGTTGTGAGTAAAATAAACAAGGTCCTTGCCCTTACAAACTTACTTAACAATGGAACTCCTTTTATCGGAACACTGATTAACGTTGCTTATATAACATAGCACAATATGGGAAACTGTTTTAAAATAGACTTTTTAAAAATAAATAAATAAATAAAATAAAATAAAATAGACTTTTTTAACCCTCTCTCTGCAAAAAACTTATCACTGGCAGAATGCTCCAACAGATCTTGTAACAAATAATGTTGCTGCATTTTAAGTAACAAAAGACCTGATAAGTATTTTAATAATTCTTATACTAAGTGAAAGTATTCACTGTTATTCTTTTTACTGATAGTGACTAGGAGTTGGAAGAGAACAGAAAAAAGTAAACTAAATATTCACTATGGTGAATTTGGTTACAATTTGTTATTCATTTTTAAAAATCTTAAAAAAAAAAAAAAAAAAATCTTTCCCATTCCTTTTTATTCTAATAAGTAATTGGTCCAATTAAGGCACAACAGTTCCACAATAAACTACTGGTTGCCTGCAGTCAAAAAATTATGACAAAGATTACTGCAATCTCCAAAATCAAGTTTGTTTTCTCAGATTTGGTGATAAGAATCAATGTGAAGTTCTAGTGATAGTATAGAATGTTGAGTCTATATGGGTTAATAGCACCATGTTCTGAAACCAAATTTTCTGAACTACTATTTTTACTGAATTCCAAACCTCCTAAATCCCAGCTTTACTACTTACTAGTTGTTTAATACTGGGTAGGCAACTTAACCAATCTGTGCCTCAGTTTTCTCTGGAAGTATAATTACATATACTTACTAGAATATGTACAGACATATATATATATTATTACATATATAACACAATAATTACATGTACCTGTGAGAAATAACTATATCTGTATATACAGATAATAGCCACACAGATGTATAGCTAGACAGATCTTCGAATAAAACTTAAATAAGCTTCAGGTAATATTATTGAATAACATGAAAAGATTTTAAGTTTTTTTTTTTTTAAGATTTAATTTATTTATTTATTCATGAGAGACACAGAGAGAGGCAGAGACATAGGTAGAGGGAGAAGAAGCAGGCTCTGCAGGAAGCCCGATGTGGGACTACACTTTAGGTCCCAGGGATCACAACCTGAGTCAAATGCAGACGCTCAACCACTGAGCCACCCAGGTGTCCCAGGTTTTAGGTTTATAAACACATAGGTGGGTTCTTCACAAGATCAATAATACCTTCTGACTCACAGGATGAGGACTAGGAATTGGTCTTGGAGAAAAATCTTCATCTTCAACACCAGAGTCATGATCATTTATTGGCATTTTTCCTGGAGATAACTTTTGGGAAGACCTAAAGAATAGAGGGGAGTAAAGAAAAGTCTTCAGTAATCTGTTTATTTTTTTTTAAGATTTTATTTATTTATTCATGAGAATACACAGAAAGGAGAGAGAGAGACAGGCAGAGGGAGAAGCAGGCTCCATGCAGGGAGCCCGACATGGGACTTGATCCCGGGTGGTCTCCAGGATCAAGCCCCAGGCTGAAGGTGGCGCCAAACCGCTGAGCCACCCGGGCTGCTCTATTTGTTTATTTGTTCTTTTTTTTGAAACTGAATAAAGTCCTTTTTTTTTTTTTTAAAGATTTTATTTATTTATTCACAGAGACACACACAGAGAGAGAGAGAGGCAGAGACACAGGCAGAGGGAGAAGCAGGCTCCATGCAGGGAGCCTGACGCGGGACTCAATCCCAGGTCTCCAGGATCACACCCCAGGCTGCAGGCGGCGCTAAACTGCTGCGCCATGGGGGCTACCCTGAATAAAGTCCTTTAATAATCCCCAGTAGCATCTGGATCATTTAATTTAGTATCTGACAACCATAGATTATTTTGTTTTTCAGGCTAGTGTTAGTGGCCTAGAAAAGCTGGTCCAGTCAGATTCATGCATAATAAAATACCTCCCTTTGCCTGATCATGGGAAGTTTAACTCAGTTTTCCTTAGAGTTGCGAAATACCAATAGTTACCAAGCTATTTTCTAATTAACCACTTTGAGGAATGTAGTTATAAATACCACAAAGTGCTCGCCAAAAAAAATTTATAAACTGGTGATAAAGCTGTACACTCATTGCATTAAACACTGTGTTAAAAAAAAGGGAACTCAATAAGAAACTTACATTTTCCTGTACACTTACATCTCTGATGGGACATTAACTGAGGTCCCACCTCCTACCGAGTCAGTTGTAGTCATTGCATCACAGGGGCTTACCCCAACGGAACACAACAAACCTTGAGTGCTGGTACTGAGTTTCAAAAGGCAAATTTAGAGTTTAAGATTAAAATCTGGAAGACTATACACATCAGGTTTTTTTGCATCCTAGTAAAGTTTCAAGAGGATGAGTTCAGGAAAGAGAAAAGCCAGAAGGAAATTAAGAGTTAAGACAATGATGGACTCCCTCAGAAAGGGTCCTATATCCTGGCAGGGAGCACAACAGAAATGCCCAGGTAGACGTGAAGGTCGGACAGCAGGGGAGAACTTTGCCCTAAAAACGGGTGGGCTGAGAAGCAAACACTCAGGTCCTTCAGTGCTGAGGTGCTTCAATGAAACAATCAGAATGTCTGCATGGTGCGTGTAAGCAGCAGGGTCTACAAAGTTCTCCCCTAGCACCCAAGAGTAACATGGAGAATATTATGATACCTACTGTGCCTCAGTACAGCATGGACATGACAGAGATCCAAGGACCTGACTAGAGTAAGGAAATCATAGTGGAGGCCTGCACAAACCTACTGCCAAAGACCAGATGTAAATGAAAATACCAGACAGAGCAGATGGCAACTTAGCTGCATGATAATCATGTCATCCCACATCATTACTCTTGGCACAGCATTAATTCCTCCAAATTACATATAACTTCACAGAAAAGTGGATAAAGAGACCTTGAATTGACTGAAATTTGGTTTCTATAACCAATTGGACAGTCAAATTAGAAATTAAATTCAATTACTTTTAAAAAGAAAAAAAAGTTACATTTTTTGAACCTGAGTTTGTGGTAAAGAATTAGTATATTTTTTTTTTATTTTTTTTTTTTTTATTTATGATAGTCACAGAGAGAGAGAGAGAGGCAGAGACACAGGCGGAGGGAGAAGCAGGCTCCATGCACCGGGAGCCTGATGTGGGATTCGATCCCGGGTCTCCAGGATCGCGCCCTGGGCCAAAGGCAGGCGCCAAACCGCTGCGCCACCCAGGGATCCCGAATTAGTATATTTTTTAAAAGATTTTATTTATTACTTGAGAGAGAGAGGAAGGGAGCACAAGTAGGGGGGAGGAGCAGAGGAAGAGGGAGAAGCAGACTCCCTGCTGCACAGGGAACCCGACTCGGAGCTCGATCCCTAGGACCCCGGGATCATGACTTGAAGGCAGATGCTTAACTGACTGACACACCCAGGTGCCCCAAGAATTAATATTTGCTACATACCTACTTATGATAACACACATATCAACACCCACATAAAATTTCTGACAATGAGCAATAAAATTCATTTCTGAGCTTTTGTAGTACCAAAAGCAAAAAGAAAAAACTTTATGTTGTATAGTTATAAGATCAGTTCTTTAGGTAAGACAAACATTTTACTAAAATCTAAAAGTGACTGTTACTAAAGTTTGATCAGAGTTGAAAATTGGCAGTTTTCAAAAATAACGCTAAAGCAATTATGTGTCTCCTTAATCTGGCTTTTTAAATATTCAATGAAATCTTGAATAAAGACTTAAAAAGTCACGAAAGGTATTCCTGAAAAAGCTGTAAGAATATAGTTTTCCAGTAACCTAATGTATTTCAAGGATAACTTAAAACGCCCAAAGATGGAGACAGTATAACTCAGGTATTTCTCTAATCTTCTCAGAACCTGTGGCTATGTTTATTGTAAAAGGGAGTTTGCAGATGTGATTAAGTTAAAGATCTTGAGATGCGGAGATTATCCTAGATTATCCAGGCAGGCTCAATGTAATCACAAGGGCCCTTATGAAATGGAGGCAAAGGGTCAGAGTCAGAGAAGGAGATGTGAAGACAGAAGCAGAAGTCAGAAGCTAGCTTTGAAGAGAGAGTGAGGGGCCACCAGAAAAGGAATGCACATGGCCTCTAAAAGCTAGAAAAGGGAATAAAATGGATTCTCTACTAAAGCTTCCAGAAGGAATGCAGCCCTATCATCACTTTGATTTTAGCCTCAAAGACCATTTCAGACTTCTGACCTCCAAAACTGAAAGGCAATAAATTTGTATTATTTTTAAGTCAACAAGTTTGTGGTAATTTTTTAGAGCAGCAACAAGAAACTACTTCTGATTCAGTCATAATTCCCACTTTACAGATGGAAGAATAATGTTCAGAACTAGGATTTGAATGTTGTGACCTGTATAAATAGTTGGTATAGTTGGCATTTGTTTTATTTTAAAATTGTACCATAAGTTCCATCTATACAATCAAGTGTTATGGACAGATGAATGAATGCTATGAAAAAAGTCAAGCCATTTTCTCAATAATGGCAATAATCTACAATTAACCTATACCTTCTGTTTCCCATGAAAGATATTAAACAAGCAGTATTAAAGGGGTCCAAAGACAGGTTAAGGTTATAGTCAAAAAGTTGCGAAAAGGACAAATTAACTACTAGGGTAAGTCAAAATAACAATAGTTTTAGGAGGAGACGCCGGCTGCACTGCGGGCGTGGGTGAGAGCCAGAAGCCCATTGGAGTTTGGGCAGAGCGTTGTCTTTGGAGGATTCTTCAGTCACAATGTCAACTGGCACAGATGTTTCTCTTTCTTCATATGATGAAGATTAGGGATCTAAACTTATCTGAAAAGCTAGAGAGGCACCCTTTGTTCCCATTGGAATGGCGGGGTTTGCAGCAATCGTCGCATATGGATTATATAAATTAAAGAGCAGGGGAAATACTAAAATGTCTGTTCACCTAATCCACATGCGTGTGGCAGCCCAAGGCTTTGTTGTGGGAGCAATGACTCTTGGTATGGGCTATTCCATGTATAAGGAATTCTGGGCAAAGCCTAAACCTTAGAAGAAGAGAAGCTGTCTTGGTTTTTTGGTGGTGCTTGCTTTTTAGTTAGGCATCTCAGGGATCCCTGGGTGGCGCAGCCGTTTGGCGCCTGCCTTTGGCCCAGGGCGCGGTCCTGGAGACCCGGGATCGAATCCCATGTCGGGCTCCCGGTGCATGGAGCCTGCTTCTCCCTCTGCCTATGTCTCTGCCTCTCTCTGACTATCATAAATAAATAAATAAATAAAATTAAAAAAAAAAATAGTTAGGCATCTCATAGTGAGTTTTTATGTTTATGTTGAAAATAAATCATTTGAATGGGTCAGACAGTAATATGGTAATTTAAATATTGGCTTTTTTTCTTGCAGGTTTGATTTGCCTGGTAACCAAATTACTTGTGACCAATTAACTAGCTAGGTCATTCACGGGAGTCAAATTAGCACAAAAGAAACATGTCACTTTTTAATGTAGTGATAAAATATGCTCCTTCTTAAACTCTTCTGTTAAAATTAGTTGTAAAGAGGACAGTTTGCCAATTCTGAAGTACTCCCAATTGCTGCAGAATATCACATGCTTTTGATGTTATATAGGAATCCTATTTAACTTTTTTCTGCCTGTTTTGCAGACTGAGTACTTCAGTTTTTAGGGCTCTTAATCCTTTCAGAACAGTGCAAAGAATATAAGCTTCCCCACAACTGAAAATATGTGTATTTAAACCAAACCCAAAAAGCCGATAACAGCTGCTTAGAAGTAGTATTTATTTCAGAATCATACTTGTAAACATGAGAATAACTTAACTGTGGATCCCAGTTTAGCTTTTTTTGTAATTGGAGAGTTATATTTATGCTGCTGTTGTATTCGAATTTTTAAATGTCATCTTGAAATAGAAATGTGTATTTTAAGTACTAATGTAAAGGTAAATGAAAAATACTTTTTAAATGTTAAAAAACAATAGTTTTATTGTTGTTTTATTGTCAGGACACCTGACTAGCTCAGTAGAGGATATGACTCTTGATCTCAGGGTTCTGAGTTTGATCCTCAAATTTGGGGGCAGAGTTTACTATGAAAACAATACTTTCAGACCTATAGCATCAAAGAACAAACCAGGATTCCAAAATAACTTTCAAATGAGGATACCAAATATTTGGCAAATTACTAACTTAAATTAATGGACCTCTCCAATCATATGGAGAACAATCAACACCTCATCACTGGAATATAAATTCCATGAGGGAAGAAAACTGTCTTCCACTGTTTTTATTTTATTTTATTTTTATTTTTTATTTATTTATTTTTTTAATTTTTATTTATTTATGATAGTCACAGAGAGACAGAGAGAGAGGCAGAGACATAGGCAGAGGGAGAAGCAGGCTCCATGCACCGGGAGCCCGACATGGGATTCGATCCCGGGTCTCCAGGATCGCGCCCTGGGCCAAAGGCAGGCGCCAAACGGCTGCGCCACCCAGGGATCCCCTATTTTATTTTTTTAAAGATTTTTATTTATTCATGAGAGACACAGAAAGAGAGGCAGAGACACAGCCAGAGGGAAAAGCAGGCTCCCCACGGGGAGCCTGATGCGGGACTCAATCCCAGGACCCCAGGATCACGACCTGAGCCAAAGGCAGACACTCTCAACCACTGAGCCACCCGGGTGCCCTGCAAGTGTTTTTAATACCACCATATTCCCAGCTTTTAGCACACCACCTGCCATATAGAAGAATGAGAAAGCATGAAGGGTTAATTTTATGTGTCAACTTGGCTAGGCCATGATGACCAGATATTTGGTCAATCATTATTCTAGATATTTCTGTGAAGGTTTTTTTTTTTGAGGGCGTCAGGGAAAGAGGAGGGACAGAGGGAGGGAAAAAGAATCTTAGGCAGGCTCTATAAACAGTGTGGAGCCCTACACAGTGCTCAATCTCACAACCCTGAGACCATGACCTGAGCCAAAATCAAGAGTTGGGACACCTAACTGACTGAACCACTCAGGAGTCTCTCTGTGAAGGTATTTTTAGATGAGATTAACATTAAAATCAGCAGACTACCGAGTAAAGCAAATTATCCTCCACAATGTGGATGGGCCTTATCTAGTCACTGAAGGCCTTAATAGAACATACAAAGCAAGAAGAGGAAATTCAGCTAGCAGACCACTTTTGGACTCTAACTGAAACTTTTCTCAGCCTCCACAATTGCACAAGCCAATTTCATAAAACAAATCTTTCCCTCTCTCTCTCTCTCTCTCTCTCTCCATCCTGCTGTTTTTGTTTCTCTGAAGAACCCTAGTACAAAGGAACATGTTTTTTTTACCAGAAAAGGTGTATCAGACCCAAAACGCCACAGCCATTATTTAATTAATATTCCCCAAGCGTATTTCATTTTTTAGGTAAAGAAATTACATCTTACAGTAGTTTCTCTGATAGACCCAGGTTTAAAACTATACGGAAGAGAAGAACAAACAGAAGGCAAACTAACAAAAACAGGATGCTTCTTCCTAAGCAAGATGATTTCTTGACACCTTTCCCCCCATGTAATAAAGCAACTCAAATGACAACCATATTAAAGTTGTCACTTCATTAAAATTATCATCCAACATCTGAGTATGAAGTAATGCATTTAAAGCAAGGACATTGGGATCCCTGGGTGGCGCAGCGGTTTGGTGCCTGCCGTTGGCCCAGGGCGCGATCCTGGAGACCCGGGATCGAATCCCACGTCAGGCTCCCAGTGCATGGAGCCTGCTTCTCCTTCAGCCTGTGACTCTGCCTCTCTCTCTCTCTCTGTGACTATCATAAATAAATTAAAAAATTTAAAAAAATATATTTAAAGCAAGGACATTTTATCATATCTAAGATACACAATCAGTTTCATCAGATTGGGGAGTTACTTTAATTACTCATCAACAACAAGTGGATATAATTTTAAAAGTTCACATTATAACAAAAATTCTTTCTTTCTTTCTTTCTTTCTTTCTTTCTTTCTTTCTTTCTTTCTTTCTTTCTTTCTTCCTTCCTTCCTACCTTCCTTCCTTCCTTCCTTCCTTTCTTTATAAAGATTTTATTTATTTATTCATGAGAGACACACACAGAGAGAGGCAGAGAGACAGGCAGAGGGAGAAGCAGGCTCCATGCAGGGAGCCCGACGTGGGACTTGATCCCAGGTCTCCAGGATCATGCCCTGGACTGAAGGCGGTGCTAAACTGCTGAGCCACCCAGGCTGCCCTCTTTTATCTTTTTAAAAAAATATTTTACTTATTTATTTGAAAGAGAGAGAGAGCACACAGAGGGAGAGGGAGAAGCAGACTCCCTGCTGAGTGGGGCCTGATTACAGAACCCTAGGATCATGACCTAAGCCAAAGGCAGACACTTAACCAATTACCACCCAGGCACCCTCATCTTTTACCTTGTAGTTGAAATATTCTTAGAAACCTTGTTGAAAAACTCTGTTTCTGCATTTTGACTTTCAGCAGTCAGTTCAAAATGGATTGAATTCTTGTCAGAAGGTTCAACATTCTGAAATAAAGTAGGTTGTACTTTGAGAGCTGACTTAAGCAAAAACACCAGTGAATTCTATTTAGCTGAAAAGTAGCTAACTCTGAAACACTAGGAGGAGACTTATTTCTATTACAGTACCCTTTTTAAAAAAATTATTTTAAAAATTGAGATACAACTGCCATTATCACATTACATTAGTTTCAGGTGTGCAACATAATGATTCAATATTTGTATATAATGCAAAATGCTTATCACAATAAGTCTAGTTAACATCTATCACCATACAGTCACAATTCTTTCTCCTTCTGTTGAGAACTTTTAAGATCTACTGCCTTAGCAACTCTCAAAGACAAGTTATTAATCATACCATGCTACACATTACATCCTCATGTCTTATAACTGTTCAGACCTTTTGACTCCCTTCACCCATTCTGGCCATCCTCAACCTTCTACCAATCTGTTTTCTGTATCTATGAGTTCAGATTTCACCCATAAGTAAGATCATATGGTATTTGGCCTTCTTTGACTTCTTTTACTTAGCACTTCAAGGTCCAACCATGTTGTCACAAATGACAGGATTTCTTCTTTTCTATGACTGAATAACATTCCACTGTATGTATGTATGTATGTATGTGTATATATATATATAAAATATGATATATAATATCATATGTGTGTGTGTATATATAATCTATCTATCTCACACTTTCTTTATCCAGTCACCCATCAGTGGATATTTAGGTTGCCTCTATGTCTTGGCTAACAGTGCTGCAGTCAACATGCAGGTGCAAAGGTCTTTTCAAGTCTGTGTTTTTGTTTCCTTTGGATAAAAATCCAGAAGTGGAACTGCTTAAAAATATGTTAGTTCTATTTTTTTGAAACCTTTTTTAACTGTCCATTCCCCTGCCATACAAATGAAAGTGAAAACTTCATTATCTCTATTATGTAACTCACTCGATAACCAGGGATTCAGTGAAGAAATGAACTGTGAACTGAGAATGTGATCTAAAGAATAATATATGTTTCTAAAATGGAAATATATTAGACTTCAATTAAGAGAATTATATTTATAATTAATTAAATACAAAAACTTGATTCAAAAACTGATATTGCCTATAAACGTAAATCAAGAAGACACAAAATAGGAGCTGAGTGAAAACAAATGATTATTTAGAAGTATTCAATATTTTTGTATAAAATACACAATTTTTTTAAAAAGTTTTATTTCTTTAAGTAAGCTCTACAGCCAACATGTGGCTTGAGCTCATGACTCCAAGATCAAGAGTCATATGCTTTTCTTAATGAGCCAGCAAGGTACCCTGAGAATTTTTTTATTATTAGTCTGAGACATAGGACAATCAATCATTTTACTGAAAAGCAGTCTGAATGTTTTTACATAATGACACTTAGGGTTTTAAAGATCTACTTTTTCTGTGACCATCACTTATGTACTTTTACGTGTTTTATGAGATACAGCAACAATCTATTCTGATTCCAAGGATCAGACATAAACACTGACTTTCATCTGAGAAACCATTTGTTATACCTACATATTTAAAAAAAAACAGGGTAAACAAAATACTAAGATTACAAATTAACTCTCAATATCATAAAATGATACCAATATACAAATTCTTGATACTCTTCAAAGGCTTTAGAACAACATGGGTAAATTATTCTGAAAAGCTCTGATCCTGTATTATAATTTGGTTCTGCAGACATGATCTGAAATTTATAAAATATTAACCACAAATGAATAAAGTTAATATTCAATAATAATTATAAATATGGGACACCTGGGTGGCTCAGTGGTTGAGTGTGTGCCTTTGGCTCAGGGCATGATCCCAGGTTTCCGGGATCGAGTCCTGCATCGGGCTACCCGCGGGAGCCTGCTTCTCCCTGCCTGTGTCTCTGCCTCTCTCTGTGTCTCTCATGAATAAATAAATAAAATATTAAAATAATAATAATAATAATAATAAATTATAAACAAATCTAATAGTTTGAGTAACTATGTTAAAGGGTAAAGACCATTGTTTAAACTGCCGACATATGACTCTAAACAATCATTAATGTGCCAGGTAATCAAATCACTTACTTTGAAAAGATGTAATGTTTCCTTGCTGGTTAGTAGCTGGAACTGAAGGTCAGACGACCTGCCATCACAGGGGAGGCATTCATAAAATTCAGGATCCTTATGTGTCACAGAATAGAGAACTATAATGAAATTTCCAGATTCTGAAAAAACCCTGGACAAAAAAATGCCATTTAATTAAAAATTTCTGATAATAAGAATATATTCTAACAACTCTACACAAATCTCTCAATCTAGTTAATAAACTACCTAAGCAGTCTAACTTTGGGAAGAAAACTGGGGAGTAGGACGCCTGGGTGGCTCAGTCAGTTCAATGTCTGACTTTGGCTCAGGTTGTGATCTCCAGGTCCTGGGATTAGGCCCATATCGCACTCTGTGCCTGGCGAGGGGTCTGCTTGTCCCTCTCCCTCTGCATGACATGTACATCCCCCACCCCCACCCCGGCCATGTGTTTGGTCTGTCTCAAATGAATAAAGTCTTAAAGAAAAAACTGAGAAGCAAATTTGTGCTTACTTTTTAGTGTTACTGATTTTTAATTTTTAAAATATATTTTATTATGAAATACATATTCCTTGTAAAAACTTCAAGCAAAATAGATATATGAAACAAAATGAAAATCACCTCACTCTCTGTTTTAGCGTACATATCTCTGTAATTTTCTCCTCAGCATACAAAAACATTTTTCACAATCTAACAAAAATGAGGCCATACCATAAATACTATAGTTGACTCTTGAGCAACATAGGTTTGACCTGTATAAGTCCACTTACACATGAATTTTTGTTAAATACAGCACAGTAGTATAAATGTATTTAGTCTTCTGTATAATTTTCTTAATATT
The DNA here is from genome assembly GCF_018345385.1 of Vulpes lagopus. NCBI lineage: Eukaryota > Metazoa > Chordata > Mammalia > Carnivora > Canidae > Vulpes > Vulpes lagopus. The sequence continues at coordinate 50,617,767 of NC_054846.1, forward strand.
TTTTTCTCCATCTTGTTTTATTGTAGAATACTTATAATACTGTGAGAATATTTAAAGTATATAATACATATAACATATAAAATATGTGTTAACTAGATTATCTATAAAGCTTTTGGTCAACAGTAGGCTATTAGTATAAGTTTTTAGGGAATTAAGTAATATCCAGTTGTTTTTGTGTTTTTTTTTTAAGTAAATTCTATGCCCAACATGGGGCTTGAACTTATGACTCAGAGATCATGAGTCACATGCTCTACTGACTGAGCCAGCTGGCACCCCATATGCAGATTTACTGAGCACCTCACCTACATTGTTTCAAGGTCACCTGTATAAGTGATTGCTATTTTTTATTTGACTATCTTGGATTTCTTCCCATGTCACTATTTTATATCATGTCTTAGACTTTTTTTTTTAAGGTTTTATTTATTTATTCATGAGAGATACACAGAGAGAGAGAGAGACAGAGAGAGAGAGGCAGAGACACAGGCAGAGGGAGAAGCCGGCTCCATGCAGGGAGTCCGACGTGGGACTTGATCCCGGGTCTCCAGGATCACACCCTGGGCCGAAGGCGGTATTAAACCACTGAGCCACCTGGGCTGCCCATGCCTTATACTACTTTTTTTTTTTTTTAAATTTTTATTTATTTATGATAGTCACAGAGAGAGAGAGAGAGAGAGAGAGAGAGAGAGAGGGGCAGAGACACAGGCAGAGGGAGAAGCAGGCTCCATGCACTGGGAGCCCGATGTGGGATTCGATCCCGGGTCTCCAGGATCGCGCCCTGGGCCAAAGGCAGGCGCCAAACCGCTGAGCCACCCAGGGATCCCTGCCTTATACTTCTTTACTCATTTTAAGTGACTACATAATATTATCATTTATAGATGACATTATTCACCTAGACTTCTAAAAGTACGTATTTTAATTATTTATAATATTTCACTATTATAAACACAGATAAAAACATTCATTTTATTATTCATTGCATGTCTCACCAATTATTTGTAAAGTCATCAAGAATCCCTAAAATACATACTAAAATTAATTAAAAGATATCCTTTCTTTTTAAAAGTTCACATCAGGCCACTTCACTTTTACAGAAGACCTCTGTTAGAACCTGTTTTCAGTAACTGAGAGAAATGTGAAGAGGATTTTTGCTTCTACAAAAAAAAACAAAATCAAAAATAATGTTCAGCATTTGTTTTGCATGAGCCATTATAGAGGTAGTGTGCACCAAAAGCAAGAGTAGCCCTGTCAGGCTCCTTCCTCAGGAACTACACTTAGCATCAAGTAGCCTTGGCTTTGTACTGTGTCTGTGAGTACTGTTTGAGCTAAGAGACAAATGGTGGTGGTATCACATACAAAATAACAATTAAATTAGGAGTTGAGGTAAGAAAGTTCCCTTGTGGGCAGCACGGTGGCTCAGTGGTTTAGCACCGCCTTCAGCCCAGGGCATGATCCTGGAGACCCAGGGTCGAGTCCCACGTCGGGCTCCCTGCATGGAGCCTGCTTCTCCCTCTGCCTGCGTCTCTGCCTCTCTCTCTCTCTGTGTCTCTCATGAATGAATAAATAAAATCTTAAAAAAAAAGAAAGTTCCCTTGTTTGTTCCAATGCTTGTGCTTCAGTTCCAGAAAGAAAATTAAATCTCATTTCAAATATTACAGTACTAGTATTAGCACTGTGTAACTTAATAAAACACGCATAAGGCAACAAACTCAAATTCATTTTTAATCAGTTCACTGAATATTAATCTCTTTATAAAATCATATGCTACAGTAGATGATCCCTAGGGTTTTTTCACCACATGAAAAAAGTGTATCTTCTGTGTTACAGTACTGTGGTTAGGCAAATGAATTCCTTCACATTTCCAAGTATACTACAACCTCACCTTTGTCTGGTTTTATTCCAGACAATTTTTATTCCAAGTTTCATTCCAAGTTTTATTCCATCAATAAAAGATCTTACAAATCTTAATGTAAGATTTGTTTTTCTTAGTGCACTTAATATTCCGGTCTATATAAGTATTATAAATGGTTAAAGCACTGTATGAATTTTATTTATTTATCTTTAAAAGATTTTATTTATTCATGAGAAACACAGAGAGAGAGGGGCACAAACACAGGCATAGAGAGAGGGAGAAGCAGGCTCCATGCAGGGAGCCCGACATGGGATTCGATCCCGGGTCTCCAGGATCACACCCTGGGCTGAAGGCAGCGCTAAACCGCTGAGCCACCTGGGCTGCCCCACACCGTATGAATTTTAAACCAGACATGTTCAGGAAAACATGAACAGGGGAGAAGATTAAAATACAAAATATCACTTGCCTTTCTTGAATAGAAGGACTGAACATGTATCGTAAGCAGCAAGCCCATACCTGAGGACTATATATATGTATAATTCCAGACAGCCAACTAAAAGAAAAAAAATACAAATTAAAGCTATAGTCACTTACAAATTAATACTTAATGTGCTTTACATTCTTAAAGTAATACGGGAGAGATTCTTGATATTTATCAGCAATACATTAAGCAGCTCATAAATAAGAAATCTATGAACACCAGACCATGCTAATAATTAAAAGGAATATAGATATATAGGTACAGACAGAGCTTTCTCTCTGCCCTCTTCCACCTGAGAGGACAAGAAAATGGTGGGACACAAAACAGTTAACAACAGAGATGAAAAAAGGAATCAATTAGAATCATCTAGCCTGGACTAAGAATGTGCTAAGTTAGGGGAGAATGAAGTTAGGAGCCTAAAACTATAGAGTTATTGAGAGGATTAGATGTCGTAACATATATATGTAGCCCAAATCTCCCAAGGCTCTTAATAGGCATTCACTTGGTATAACCCATAGCTAATACCAAGACCATAGGAAACAGACTGTAAGATTTTGTGGTGTGCAGAATATTTGTGCATTCTCATTATTTAACTTTGCATATAGCACCAAACCCCTCCATTCTATTATCCAAACTCTTCAAGGTCCCCCTCAAGTTTGCCTTCTTTAAGGAAATGTCCCTATCATCTCTGTAATGAAGACTAGTAACACTCACTGTCTATATATTGCTCATTTCATAATAAATCACATACTTCCTGATTATTTTTTTATTTGTGAATATACGCATATTTTATTGCTTCACCTTTATTATAAACTCCTTGGAAAATTTTTAATCCCAACACAGTACCAAATACAGTACTATGCATAGGGTAAACACACAATAAATACTCAACATAAAATTTCTGACTGAATAATCTATCTAAATGTCCTTAACCACGAACTCTAATGAGAAAGGCATTAACACTAAAGGAAATTTCCATAAAACTGCTTTTGTCAGTATATTTTAAAGTGTTATTCTCCAAAAAAAAAAAAAATAAAATAAAGTGTTATTCTGAGCCCTGGCTTCTTCAAGGTCCCTTAAAGACAGGGGGTAGTGATGGAGGTTGAAGAAACAGGGCTCTAAGGTTTCAATTTCAGCAAAACGAACTCAACGTTATATGTTTTATTTATGCTTATTACATACATTTGAATACATATGTGGCTGGAAAGGTTTTCATACATAATACAATACTTACATCCCCACTAACGGTAGAGAACAAACCTTGGGATCCGATTCCAGCAAAAGTAACAATTTGCGTGTTTCGTCCATAGTAAGATATCTAAACAGAAGACATTCTTGTAAAAAAACAATTAAGAGTATGTCCTTTTTACCTAAAAGAGATAATCTGAGTACTTGAAGAAGCTTATTTTAAGCAGAGAAGATGATTCAAATAAATGTTTTCTCTCATACACACGCACACAAAGAAAACTTCAATATGTAAAAAACGAATCCAGTAAGAGGAAGGAATTGAAGAGATTTAATATCTTAAAATTTCTATTAAAATGGCCATTGAAGATCACACCACTTTATTAAAAGGTTTGCTCTAAAAGTACCCACTTATTTTAATCAGGAATATTAAAATCAAGGCTATTTCAGATTCAAATAGATTTCCAGGGAGAAGTGAATTTCCTGTTACTAAAAGTGTTCAAGCATCCAGATGATCTGACAAGACTGCAACAGATGTGACTTTTCACTAACAAAACTGAATTATGTGAGGTATATTCAACTTTCCATGCACTATATTTCTCCAACCACTATCAAAGAATGTTGTAACCATTATGACCCCAAAATTCACTTTTTCCTAAAAGGAAATTATACCACATTTAAACTTTGTTATTATATTTATTATTGACAGTGGCTTTTTTTTTTTAAGTTTATTTTATTTTTTAAAGTAATCTCTATACCTAGTATGGGGCTTGACTCAAGACCCTGAGGTAAAGAGTCATATGCACCATTGACTAAGCCAGCCGGGTACCCCCATTACTGATAGTAAATTTTAAGAATATGAATGACCATAGGATCATCAAGAGTTGGGGTGTGTGAGTGGCTCAGACAGAGTTGTGGTGTGTGAGTGGCTCAGTCAGTTAAGTGTCAGACTCTTGATGTCAGCCCAAGTTATAATCTCAGGGTTGTGAGGTTGAGCTCCTTATCAGCACTAGGCATGGGGCATGCTTAAGATTCTTTCTCTCCCTCTCCCTCTGCCCTTCACAATACCATCCCCCAGTCCCAGTACTTTCACTCTCTCTCTTTGGGAAAAAAAAAAACAAAAAGTTAATTTCATCATTATGGCTTTAAAACACAAAAATAAAAAGGATACTATTAGTAACATAAAGTCTTGATAGTACCACTGAGGATATATTTTATTGCTATAATACCCCTAAAACACAAAAATAATGTATTTATCAGGCCATGTGACAAGATGAGTAAGCCTGAGTTGGCAGGGAGATTTATGGATCAATGACACTTAGGGTTGCCTGGCTGGCTCAACTAATAGAGCATGCGACTCTTGAGCTCACGGTTGTGGGTTCAAGACCACGCTGGGTGTAGAGATTACTTAAAATAATATCTTAGGGAAATAATGACACTTGGGGCATCTGGTTGGCTCAGTCAGAAAAGCATGCCACTCCTGATCTCAGGGTTATGAATTCAAGTCCCACATTGGGTGTGGAGATTATTTAAAAAAAAAAAAAAAAAAAAAAAAAAAGAGTTATTTTTTTACGCCTGCTTTGAAAGCTCTTTTGCCTTGACCATCTAATAAAACCTCATTCTTTAAAAGAACTTTCTATGATTTTCCCAGGCAATTGGGACACACCTTCCTGCTTTCCCTGCACTGAATATGAACCCCCATTATGTTTATCTGCATGTTTACATATTAATATACTTAATGGACAATAAATAGGTTTCTAAGCTACTTAATTCCAGTGTCTAACACAATACCTATTCCATAACGGATCCTAAAAAATATCAGGTAAAAAATATCCTGATATTTTTTACTGCACCTGGGTGGCTCATTTGGTTAAGCGTCTACCTTTAGCTCAGGTCATGATCCTGGGGCCCTGGGATGGAGCCCCATACCGGGCTCTCTGCTCCGCAGGGAACCTCCTTCTCCCTCTCTCTGCCTCTCCCCCAACTTGTGCTGTCTCTTGCTCACTCTCTACCTCAGATAAAAAGTAAAAAATCTTAAAAAAAAATACTAAATCTTAAAAAAAATACTAAATAAATGAATGTAGTCAAGGAAAAGGACAAATGTCACAAATTAAATAATTCTAGGTAAGAAGGGGCAAAGAAAATAGGCGATTAGATAGAATTCTGAACATCCTGGGTTACCACCATACCAAGGGGTCAAAGAAAGACAAATTCACGCTTCACTAGTGGATGGGCATAGGTGTAAGAAAAACAAATTAATTTTTTGGTTAATTTTAACAAAAATTCCCATGTCCCAACTGAGAAGCACTTTATTACCCCCAAGAGAATTAAATGTTTCAGTTAATTCAAACACTCGATTTCTATCACCTTTGGCTATATCACAATAATGGAACATACCCTTTGACCTTTGTACCACTCCAACCAGAAGGGTGCTCTGGTCGGCACGTGGGACTCAAAAATAGGACTTTTCTTGCCATTCCCGGGACCCTGTAAAAAGTAAACTCTCTCTTTTTCTTTTCCTCTTTGAAGAGGCATTTTTAGAGAATTGGACCTGGAGCTGAGTGTATCTTGGCAAACATTTTCAGCTCCAGAGACCTAACAGGAACTAGGGTGGAGTCAGGGAAAGGAAGCCAGAAGTGAATTGCTTAGACTTTAAAGCAGAGGGTGCTTACATTGTCTAACCTAGGTTCGTAGACAATAGATAAAGAAAGTGGATGAGGATTCAGGGAAGTAGTCCTGCTGAGGGTCAGAAAGCATGCAATTTGGCTTATATTTCCTAAGAAACTAAGAGTGGTGATAGAAAGCTGGAGAGGATGCTGTTCCAACTATGTGGGGAAACTCCACCCTCAAGTGGTTGATAATTTGGTAAGCAAGATTCTACAAATTTTTATTTAGTTATCTCCTTTCTCTGTCTGCAATGCTCATTATTCACAATTAAAACTGCAAGTAACAAATTTTTCAGCCCGTTAGGCTTATAGTCAGATTATAGTTTAAAAAAAAAAGCAAGACAAAAAGACGACAACCCAAACCTAGGCAAAAAAACAAAGAACAAAGTAACAGGTTAATTTCTTCTACTTTCAAATTGCAAAATACAACCAATTACTAATATAAATTTTAATATTAATTTTTCTTGGAGTAATAGGCACAACTCTGAACTATATTAAGCAAAATATAACAACTTCATTTTTTTCCCTTCCTTGGTTATTTATCTAGCCACCATAGATCTCTGACTTGTCAACTGAATGCACAAACATTTCATATGATGTGGGTACCATGAAAATATACTGATATAACCAATATTTAAAATTACTTTATCTCTTACTTACCCATATTTATAGGTACCTTGAACTTGAGAAATATTCAAATTACTGCTCAAATTTCTTGCCAGAGCTGTTGGAATAATGGGGATGGGCCTCACAGGTGTGCACCTAAAGGTATTTGCCAGAGTTACTGCTGCCCAGTGCAAATCCAAATCCACAATGTCCAAACTTTCCCTGGAAGTGATGTGAACTCTTAGGGAAAGCAGCTTACCACAATCCAAGGAATCTTTGCTACATACATGGTGCTGCAGAGTCTGAGGAATCAATATTATACAATTATTTTAAAACTTTGAAATTTGTCCATATTTCTAAATGTTTGATCTCATACTGGTACATATATACATATGTATACCTTCAACTGACAAAATTAAATAATTTCTGATTTGCAATATTTCAATTCTCTCATTTCTTCCATGTGACCAAAAAGTTACATGAATACTTATGTCAAAGCAAGGCAAGATTTACTGAACCAAGCTCTATCACACATTGCCAACTTAAATGCCCCAGCAGCATTTCAAATTCTTTTTTTTTTTTTTTTTTTTTTTTTTAGGATTTTACTTATTTTTTTTATGAGAGACATAGAGAGAGGCAAAGACATAGGCAGAGGGAGAAGCAGGCACCCTGTGGGAAGCCTGATGCAGGAGTTGATCCCAAGACCCAAGGATCAGGACCTGAACCAAAGGCAAACACCCAACCACTGAGCCACCCAGGTGCTCCAGCATTTCAAATTCTTATGAGAGAATATCACTTCCAATTAACATTTAAGACATGAAAAAAAGGGATGTAAACTACCTCTGACTCAACTCAGAAAATCTAAAGTCCATTCTTCTTTATTACTATTATTATTGTTTTTTAAAGATTTTGTTCATTTAAAAGAGAGAGCAAGCATGAGCGGTGGGTGACAAAGGGAGAGGAAGTAGACCCCCCCTCCCCCCCCATTGAGCAGGGAGATGACTTAGGGCTTGATCCCAGGACCCTGGGATCACAACCTGAGCCAAAGGCAGACACTCAACCAACTGAACTACCCAGGTACCCCTAATTATTTTCTTATTACCCCAAATCATCAACTCAGTTCTTCTTGCATAGTTGCTCATGCCCACTGTGTCCTTCCTAGACATTGTCCTTCAGGCTAATACACCTTCTCTCTACACCTGACTACTGACATGGCCTACCTACTCTCTCTGACTTTAATCAGGCTGCCCTATCAGATTAACTATCTTTGATTTAATAGTATTTCCTCTTTTCAAAAACTTTCAATAACTCTACATAGCCCATATGACAAAGTTCAAATTCCTTAGACTGGCAGACAGGGGTCTCTACAATCTGACCAAACTAATAATCCATTCTGATTGCCCACAAATGCAGCAAAAAACTACACCCTTAACATCACCCTGAGCACATCTTCTACTTTATTATCTTGGTATACTGCCTCCCTTTCTGGAATGCTACTCATACTACCTCCCTAGAATTTCTGCCTTCAGAAACCATATTTAATTGTATTTTAGCAACAATCATTCAATCAGAAATTACTAGGAATACTTGTAAAATATGGGTTTATTGAAATATAACATAGTACACATAATTTGATACTTGTGTTCAATTAAGAATAGTCAAAAAAATCTCACCTTAAAAGCTGAACTGAAGTCATCTGCATCATGAGCTATGATTTCTTTTGAACAAAGTCCCTGAGTATGAATTTTGCATGGAATCACAAAGTCCCCAGGAAGAGAAGCAGTAGGGGTTCTTTCTAAGCTTTCAGGTACTTCTCTACCAGGATCAAAACGATCTACTGTCAATGTCATACTTTCTTCATCTGGAGAACAAAAATAGCAGTTATTATATAGCATGATAAGCAAGCCTACAATTATAGCAAAGCATTTTGTTAATACTAATAGTACGCTAAGCTCTTATTTTAAAAAATGGTTTGCATACATATTCTTCCACCTGACCAGACTGTAAAGTCTCTGGTGGGTATTATCAAGTTTTACTTACCTTTATAACCTTGGCATATTGCAAAGAAAAATAGCACAAAGAACATCACAATAATTGGCTGAATTCGATACATAAATTCTATTATAGTTACAAAAAAAATTTTTTTAAGTATATTACCTTCATCTACTATGAGAGAACCAAGTAAAAAGCATGGCAGGCTTTTTTTATTCTGCTTAGCATGACGACAAGCAAGTCGGATGGTCTTTTCAGTTACCACAAGCTTTGGATTTCTGGGAAAAAAAAAAAAAAGTCTTATATGAATGTGGTGGATCTGACATCCTAAAAAACCCTCCTGCCATGAAATGCTGCCTAAAATATAACACACATCTTTAACATGTACAGAAAAATCACTGCTGACAAATCCTAGGGTCAAAGATGGGCAGAGGTAAGAGTGGCTAGGGAGAGCTGCCTGGAAACCAGAATTGCAGTAAGTAGACACTGAAGATACAGTTGTTATCTGAGCATTTGCTTAATTTTATGAACCAGAGCAAGGATCAAGAAACTGTAAGGCCAGTCTCCTGTCTTTATAAACAAAGTCTGATTGAAATACTAAATCTGTTTGTTTACATATGGTTTATGGTCTTCAGATACTATAGTATTATTGAACGTACAATATATAAAAATATGATTAAAATGTGTAAAGATATATAAAAGGGACTCTAAAATATAAGTAAGGAAGTATATACCATCAAAAAAGATGAGGCATATTTGAAAAAGAACCACAAAGAACTTGCAGAAATAAAAATATAATCAATTAAAAGCTCAATATAATGAACTAGGAATAGGTATGTAAATTTTTATTATCCTATAAACACTGCACATATATTATAAACAATGTTTCATATATATGGAATACTTCCACATTTAAAGAAACCTAAACAAATAGGTTACACAGCAACTAAGTACACATAAAGAGAAAATTACCAGAGTTGAAAAAAATTACATTGTAGCACAAAAAGATACAATAGAAAATATAAAAAAGGTCAGACATTGAGAAAAAAATGAACAAGTCTAAGAAATATTTAATTGAACTTCCACAAGACTTTTTTTTTTTTTTAAAGATTTTATGAATTTGAGAGCGAGAAAAAACATGAGTGGAGAGAGAGAGAAGCAGACTGCGTGCTGAGCAGAGAGCCTGACACAGGACTCGATATAAGGACCCTGAGATCAGGACCTGAGCCAAAGGGAGACACTTAACCAAGTAAGCCACACAGACACCCTTACAAGACTATTTTTTTATTAGTGACACTATCCTTCTCTGCCAACTGGTTTAGAATTTCAGTACTTTTTAACTTGTAGCTCTCCTTTAGTTCAACGGAATCCATCATCAAATGCTATAAGCTATTCAAAATATCTTGTTTCATTCTTTCCTTTTTTTTTTTTTTTAAGATTTTGTTTATTCATGAGAGATAATACAAAGAGAGGCAGAAACATAGGCAGAGGGAGGAGTAGCAGGCTCTATACAGGGAGCCCAATGTGGGATTTGATCCCAGAACTCTGGGACCGTGCCCTGAGCCAAAGGCAGATGCTCAACCACTGAGCCACCCAGGTGTCCCTCATTCTTTCCTTTTGATCTCAATACTGCTACATTGCTCTACAAACCCTTATAATAGCTACCATTTATTGAATACTTCCTGTTTTAGGCACTGTGCCAATTGCTGCTTTACAGAGTCTGTCTCATTTAATCCTTACAAGAATGCTATGAAACAGGTATCACTATTCCCTTTTTCTAAATAAAGAAACTGATCCTTGCCCACTTTACTGAGGTTGCATAAATAAGAAGTGGTAGAATCAGGATTTGACCCTCCAGGCAGTCTGACTCCAGTTATAGCACCTTAAACAAACCAGTAGGACATAAACCTATCTTGCTTAGATTACAGAAAACCATCTCACAGTTAGGCTAACTCCAGGCTCTCCCCACCATGACCCATCCTTCTTAGAATTCTGCTTTCAAAAGCTCCCTTATATACAAAATCGCAGCAAGTCTCTATTTTCTATCTCTTCAAACCCAAGTTGTAATGTCTTTCCTTCAAGATCCTACCCACAACCTATGTTATATTCCTTCTAACATGATCTATCCACTCAAAATCAGTTCAATCTTCTCAGTGTTCTACAAAGAGAGCATGCTAAAGCATGATGAAAACCCTTTCGGTTTTTATCGTATTTTGTCTCTTGAATTCCCATAATACTCATAACTTTAGATTTGCAGAACACTTTAACTGTGAAATTAAGATTACTTCTCAAAAGCACAAGTAATAGGGGCACCTGGGGTGGGCTCAGTGGTTGAGTGTCTCTGCCTTTGGCTCAGGTCATGATTCTGGGTTCCTGGGATCCAGTTCTACATCATGCTCCCCACAGGAAGTCTCCTTCTCCCTCTGCCTATGTCTCTGCCTCTCTCTCTCTGTGTGTCTCTCAGGAATAAAGAGACAGAAAAAGGAGAGAGAATAAGAGAGAGAATAAAGAGAGAGAGAGAGAGAGAGAGAGGCAGAGACACAGGAGGAGGGAAAAGCAGGCTCCATCCTGGGAGCCCAATGTGGGACTCGATCCCGGGACTCCAGGATCGCGCCCTGGGCCAAAGGCAGGAACTAAACCGCTGAGCCACCCAGGGATCCCAAATAAATACAATCTTTAAAAACCAAAAAACACAATAGATTTAAGAATCAGCAAAAGGGATAGTTTGTTTGAAGGCAGATTCTGAATGGAAAAGATTAAAAAAAAAAAAAAGGAATTAGTCATAGTAATCAACTTTGCCTTACATATCGTTTTGACTCCTGTTTCTACCAGTTTGATTTGAAAAGAGAAACATCTTATACCTGTAGTAATTGAGATGTAAGTAGATGAAATCTCCAACTGGCATTGGGTTCCAAAGTGCACATTTTGATGGAGGAAAATAGAAAGGTATCATCTTGCTTGAAGGAAACCTTTAAAAAATGTTTTAAATCACAGAGACAAGCAAATTTAGCAGAAATTTTATAAGAAATGGTTTAACATTAAATGATGAGGCTTTTCAAACTACTTATGTTAATTTTAAGAGCTTTATATATATATATATTTTTTTTTTTTAAGATTTTATTTATTTATTCATGAGAGACACAGGCAGAGGGAGAATCAGGCTCCCAGAGGGGAGCCCAATGGGGGACTCAATCCCAGATCCCGAGCTCATGCCCTGAGCCAAAGGCGGACGCTCAACTGCCGAGCCAGCCAAGTGTCCCTAAAAATATTTTTAAGAAGAAAAAAAAAAAAAAAAGAAAAGAAAAATCCTTATAACTTTACTATCAAGAAAATAAGTACTCAGGGATGCCTGGGTGGCTTAGTAGTTGAGCATCTGCCTCTGGCTCAGGTCCTGATCCTAGAGCCCTGCGATGGAGTCCCGCATCGGGCTCCCTGCAGGGAGACTGCTTCTCCCTCTGCCTGTGTCTCTGTCTCTCTATGTCTCTCATAGATAAATAAAATCTTAAAAATATATATAAAAATAACTTAAAAAAAAAAGAAAAAGAAAAGAAGCACTCAAAATGTAGGTATAGCTTTTTCTTGTCCTTTTTTCCCTATGCATACATAAATTTATATACACACATTTTTTAAATGAAGCGGGAAGGATGCCTGGATGGCCCAATTGGTAGAGCATGTGACTCTTGATCTCAAGGTAATGGGTTCAAGCCCCATGTTGGGCATGGAGCCTACTTAAAAATCTAAAAAAAAAAAAAAAATTTTTTTTAAAGAAAGAAAACTAAATAAATAAAAAAGAAATAGGAGTATCAATCCTATAAAATCATTAAATAACAGAAATAACTATAAACCATGAATTTACATTTAAATTTAAAACTAAAATTCTGTTCTTCTGAATTTCTAGACAATATCTAATAAAATTATGGAAAGCACAAAAACTTAATACAGTCTATTTTTCAGTGTTTCCAACATTGGTATCTTGGGGCCTACTACTTCAGTTGAATTATTACTGAAGCATCAAAAGGACAGCAACATAAACAATTCCTTAGCGAAGATCCTAGAGACAGTATAAAGCAAGTTTCAATCTTAAATCATACAAAGCACCATCACAAAGTTTTTCATTTTACATAAGTGAGTAACATGAGAAAAACCACAGTAAGAAAAAAACAATGGAGAGAAAGGACTGAGGGGAAGATATCAGCCTAAGTTCCCAGGTAATTAAAGCAAGAAAGCTCTGGCAGTGAGCTACCTACACCAGTGTATTTGCATGGTCATAGACTATTAAATAGGTGAACTGAAAGAATATTCATCATATCATATATTAAGAATACCTTGTTCTAGATCTTACATTCACGTATCACCTAGTGAAGATTCTCAACTACAGGACTAGCCCCAGTTTACTGATCACCCAATATGTACCAGGCATCTCAGTAGGCATTTTACATACACAATATTTCTCACTAAAACTGTTCCAGAAACACTTTAATCATCCATTTTATAGATAACAAACTATAACTTTCCTAACTTCATACAATTAAGCAGCAAAGCTGGGATCTGAATCTAAGTGTCTGATTTCAAAGATTATATTTCTAGAAGCTAAATGGTATAGTGCTTTAGAACCTGGGTTCAAATTCTGATTCCATCATTACTCCTAGCTGTGTGTCTAATTTGAGCTCATAATATCTATAAGAAGGATTTTTAATCTCCCTTTTTTGAAATGAGGACATGGTCTGAGATTGAGAAATCTGTTCAAGGTCACAAAGCAAGTAAGGAACAAACTCAGTTTATCTACATTTCTGTATCTAATGTATTTATCACGTATTTATCAATTGGTGACAGGCCGTATGATGTAGTGGGTAAAACAAAATGTCTGGAAGTCAATTGTTTAGATCTGACAACTCATTTCAAGATTTGCTAGCTATGTGACCTCGCTCACGTTATTTAATGTCTCTGTGCCTCAGTTTCTTCATCTGCTAAACAGGATAATACCTGTATCTCCTGTAGTTATAATGAATATTAAATGAGTCAATAGATGTAAAGGGTTTGAAGTAGAAATCACATAAGGTTTAAATCCTGGCTATACCACTTACCAACTATGTAACTTTGGGTTGGTTAATCTCTCTACACTATAGTTTCCTCGTTTAAAAAAAAAAAAAGAATGGGGGATAATAATAGTACTTACACCTTATAGTTTGTTATGAGGATTAAATAAGAATAATGCATGGCACATAACAAGATTTCTTTAAATGCTATTAGTCCTTTTCTTAACCTAAGGTATACAGTAGACTTTAGAGGCAGGGGAAACACAAACATCTTGAAATGTGATAGAAACTTTTACATGCATGTATAACTGTTTTGTCTTAGGGAAGGAGATTCATGCAATCAGATATTCAAAGGGGTCTGCAACTCCTAAATAATTCAGAACTGTTGCTCTCTGGCCCAGAGATTATTGAAAATGAAAGAAAAAAAAAACACACCCCCCCCAAAAAAGAGAGATCATTAAATAAGTAAAAACTAAAGTTGAATGTATCAGGAATAATCAATTTATTATATATAAGTATATTCTTACCTAGAATGTGTAATTAATTTGACGCCCCCCAAAAAATAATAATTTGACCCTAAAAATAAAACTAAAAAGAGACTGTACTGAGTTGTTGCAAACACAAGTTTTTTCAAAGAACAGAAGTTGACAAATTTTCAAAGAATAAGAGGTGGCAGGAGTATAAAACAGAAGGGCCAAAATTAAGCAAAAGGAATATGATAGTCTCTTTCGGTCAGGTTTCCCATTGTCTTCATCAAAAACATCTGGCACAAAAAAAAAAAGTACAGAGAATAAAGGTAACTCGTGGATATAATTATAGTTTAGAAGAAAAAAAATTCACACAACAGCATTAACTGTCCCTCCCCAGAGGGAAAAAAAAGAACAATAAATCATCTAAATAGCCAAATAACATAAGCCAATCTGTCTTGTCCCCAGAGCACTGACAGACTGAGAAAATTAGGAGACAGGTGGTAAGCTCCTCCTTCCTCTTCCACACAAATGGGAAAAGGCTTAGGGACATTTAAAGAAACTTAGTATATCCAGTGTGAAATTTTTCCATTCAAGGATTAGGGTTTAGACAAGGGAAGGAACCCAACCATTTTCTTACTTGTTTAGGATATAAATAAATATGTATGTGATTTTTTTAGCCTCAAGGGGTCAGGTTCTATTTCCCATCAATAATGCTCTGTGAAACCAAAAAAAGGGAAAGTGGGAATGAAACTAATATTTACCAAGTGCCTACTATGTGCCAGATCCTTTACTTTAGTAATCTTATTTAATCCTTCACAATAATCTTGTTATACAGACATTACTATGCCCCATTTACAGATAAGGAAACTGAGGCTTAGAGAAGTTTTCTTTTTCTATTTCAACCTATCTTCCCAAGTTAGGAAAAGTAGTGAAAAAAACATTTTGTAAATATATTTCTATACCTGGTATTTATATGGGGCCCTGCAAGAGAATATGTAGGCTCCATGATAGTTGGTGAATTTTGTATTCAATTTCAAATGCTTAGTATCCTAAAAAAAAAAAAGTAAAGAGAATGTTATTAATGAGCGATAAAAACAAAAAATAAGAAACATGATTTAACTACATATTAATAGTACAGGCAAAATTAGGTTACTTTTATGAAGTGTCTTCATCTATAGTAAAATAAAACACTTGTGTATTCTGATTTTCATACTTCATAGTCATTCTGCCTGTAAATTAATGTTAATATTTATTTTAGGCAGCAGGTGGTATTTAACATATGAAATTTTGAACAAAAGCCTCATAATATTCAGAAAACCACAAAATAGTACACAGGAACAACTTGAACTAGATATTTATCGAATCTGTATGAGGTTAACAAACTTTAAGTCTTGTGGAGATGGAAGACAAATACTGCATCCCCACAAACTGATTTGTTTCCTGCAAAATCAGTGGAGTTTTTTTTGGCTGCACATGCCCTCTCTGGGTACTTTTCATCCACTCCCATTGCCTCCACACCCATTTATACATAGCCAACTCTCAGTTTCCACCTCTCTCCTCAGTTACAAACCTGTATTTCTAGCTGTACTATCCACTAGATATCTCCAACTAAATATTATCAAAGCAAAATACAGAGTGCATAGTCCTTTCTTTATGGTTCAGTATTTCCTATACTCTTTTATTAGGCCTTTTATTAGGAGTTCTTTAAGCTGTGTACATTCTACTTTAATTCTAGCAAGAAGGAATTGTCTGAAGCAAGAAAAGGGAGGAAAGAGTTACTGATGCAGATGCAGAAGAGACTTTTCAGATAAAGCCAGAGGCTGAAATTATGGACTAGAACAAAATCTTATTTAAAGAGCCACCTGGGTGGCTCAGAGGTTGAGCCAGCTCAGGTTGTAAATATGAGGTCCTGGGATTGAGTCCCGCATGGGGCTCCCTGCATGGAGCCTGCTTCTCCCTCTGCCTATGTCCTCTGCTTCTCTCTGTGTGTGTGTGTGTCTCTCATGAATAAATAAATTAAAATCTTAAAAAAATAAATAAAGTGCTCTTGTAAGGCTACAACGTCCCTCTTGGACTTCATGCATTGCCTATGGACTGAGGCTTTATTTTATTTTTTTTAATTTATTCATGATTGTCACAGAGAGAGAGAGAGAGAGAGAGAGAGAGGCAGAGACACAGGCTGAGGGAGAAGCAGGCTCCATGAACCCGGAGCCCGACCTGGGGCTTGATCCAGGGCCTCCAGGATTGCGCCCTGGGCCAAAGGCAGGAGCCAAACCGCTGCGCACCCAGGGATCCCGGACTGAAGGCTTTAAACTTGAAAACCGTCTGCATCACTTGGGTGTCACTGATAACAGTATTCAGATGGATGACTTTAATTCTAGGAAGTATATAAAATGACATTTTTCTTCATTAAATGGAAGAGCCTTAAAACTCCACATCTGTCTCTTTTTCCTTTATGTATTAGGGTAAAAAGGTAATGTTGATCTATTTCTCATTTTAAAACAATACACGAGTTTATTCTGACAGCATCACGCAAGCCATTAAAGCCGCCGAACCAAAGCCATATGCCACTATACCTAGCAAGACATTCTCTCCTCAGGTGACGGCATCATGGTTCATCAAACTGAAACTCCAGGTTATCCTTACCTCTCCTTCCTCCCTCTCTGTTTTCCTATATAAATTCGGCTTATCTCCTTTACTTTAGTTTCTGACTTCATCAAATCTCACTAGATTTACTGAAAAGTCCCCAGACTGCTCCCAGGGGAGTATCTGTGCATCTCGGACCAAATTATTCCCCCTGCTTAAAAACCGGATGGCTCTTCTTTATATATATATTTTTTAAGATTTTATTTATTGACTCATGAGAGAGAGAAAGAGAGAGAGAGAGGCAGAGACCCAGGCAGAGGGAGAAGCAGGCTCCCTGCAGGCAGCCCGACGCGGACTGGCTCCCGGGACCCCGGGGTCACGCCCCGGGAGGAAGGCAGGCGCTCCACCGCTGAGCCCCGGGCACCCCGGCTCCTTTGCCTGCAGAGCAGAGCGCCCCGGCAGCCTGGCCCCATCTTGCCGCGCCAACCTCCTCCTCTATCCACTCATCCCACCCCCCGAGCACCTGGAGCCTCTGCACAGGCCACCCCTGAAGCTGGAATGCCCTCGCAAAGCCCCGTCGCCCTTCACCGCCCGCGCTCACACCGCGCTGTTTGCACGTTACTCCCCGGAGCCCACCGACGTCCCACGTTCACCCACCGCCTCCACCCCGCAGCCGCCGGGCCCGACGGGAGGACGCAGGGCTCCAGCCAACAAACCTTCGCAGTAAAAACACCTTTTTTACGTGGCACGCTATGGACTGCAAGCCTCTCACTCACCTGAGGACAAGCGGTTCCAGGAATTCCAAGTCCTCCTGACTTAGTTTTCCACTAGCTCCCCTTCACGGTACCGGCCGCAGGCTCCGGGAGGGCGGAACCCGCCGCAGCGCCCGCAGGCCGCCCGCCGTCCTCCGAGCTCCGCCGCCGCCACCCTCCGGGAGCACTCGGGACACAAAGCCCCAGTCGCCGCCAGCTCCGCCCCGCGGGGCCTGTTTGTTGGGCCGGAACAGAGGTCGGCTCCAAGCAGCGCCTCCGTCCCCGCCGCCCCGCCTCCGGGACGTTGGGGTCGCGGGAACCGAGGCGGCAAACAGCGGCTCGCGAAACCGAAGCCCGCGCCGCGCCTACTGATTGGTCAGAAGTCCCACCCGTCAGGGGCGGGGGCGGGGCCAGAGGCCACACGCACGGCCGCCGCGACGTGCTGCGACACCAGCCAATCAGCACTCCGCACCCATCCGCGCTCGTCCAATCCCAAGCCTCCTAGGAGAACCCAGTGCGCCGCCGGCTCCCCAGAATCAGGATCGGGAGGATTTAAACACTTCACTGCGGGCAACGGTTAAGTTCCGGGGGTGGGCGGACCTTGCGCACGCGCAGTGAAAAGCCCAGTGCGGTAGCTGCGGGGTGGCAGGGCAGCCGGAAGTGCGTGCTGTCTACATTGTCGCCGGCCGGTTAAAAGTGGACCAAACCTTTTATTTAAATGGAGAAGAGAGGGAAATTACGTTTCTTCTAGTTTCTTTAACTAAAAAGAGTCCTAGGCAGCCTGGGTGGCTCGGCGGTTTAGCGCCTGCCTTCACGCCCAGGTCGTGATCCCGGGGTCATGGGATTGAGTCCCATGTCGGGGTCCCGGTGCATGGAGCCTGCTCCTCCCTCTGCCTGGGTCTCTGCCTCTCTCTCTCTCTCTCCCCCTCCCCCCCCCCCCCGCCCCGTGTCTCTCATGGATAAATAAAATCTTTAAAAATAAAAATAAATAAATAAATACACTAACCAAGAGATATATGTTGTATAGAATGTCCTTCTCTGCTTTCCTGAAAAAAATTCCTGGAATCTAGGGCACACGTTTTAAGAGAAATGATGAATTCCCCAGCTGGGATGTGAGAGTAGGAAGAGCCCCAGACAGTAATGCATTTTTGACAAAGTGTTGGCCAACCCCATAGGGAGCTGTGGAGCAAAGATTGCCAATTAGAGGAGTCCCACATTAGGCAGAAATGGCTAGAATCCTTGCTGTGCTCAATCATTTCCTGGGGGGCTTCTCAGAAAAAGCAAGCACCAAGGTAAGGCACATCCTGAAGGCCACAGCAAGAGGCTATTAGCCAAGTGTACAATTGCAGCTGATTGGAATGTTCTTTCAGGAGAAAGAGCTAAGTGACACACCTCAATGGCTGTCATGAGTTACATTGAGTGCAAAGGCCCTGGAGTGGGAGCTTTATGTGGGAGCAGTATGTCCTTAGCAGAATGAATGAGGGGAAGAATACTAAGAGTTAAAGGTGCCTAGGTGGCTCAGTGGTTGAGCATCTGACTTTGGCTCAGGGCATGATCCCAGTCTTGGGATGGAGTCCCACATCAGGCTCCCTGTGAGGAGTCTGCTCCTCCCTCTGCCTATGTCTCCGCCTCTCTCTCTCTGTCTCTCATGAATAAATAAATAAATAAATTTTTTTTTAAGTGTTAAAGGAGGAAGGATGCCTGGGTGGCTCACTGGTTGAGTGTATGCCTTTGGCTCAGGTGGTCCTGAGGTCCGAGGATCAAGTGCCGCATCAGGTTCCCCACAGGGAGCCTGATTCTCCCTCTGCCTATCTCTCTGCCTCTGTGTGTGTGTGTCTCATGAATAAATAAGTAAAATCTCGGGGAAAAAAAAAAAAGGGAGATGAAAGAGGAGGTGCTGGTAGACCTTAAAGCTTCAGAGGCCATGATAAGGATTTGGCTGCACTTTTGAATTATATATGAAGCCACTAGAATATTGTACTCTATTTCATTCTATGTATTCGTTTTAAAGTAGGCTCCACACCCAATGTGGGACTTGAACTCAAAACCCTGAGATTAATAGTCACATGCTCTACCTATTGAGCCAGCCAGGTGCTGCAACCACTGGAATATTTTAAATAGGGGACTTACATGATCTGATTTTAGGTTTTAGAAGGACTACTATGGTTGCTACTTTGAGAATAAACTGTAGGGGGAAGGAGAAGCAAGGAGACCAGTTAGAAAACTACTGCAATGACCTAGGAGAGACATTCATAGTAGCTTGAACCAGACCTGTAGCAATGGAAGTGGTGAGAGGTGGTTGGATACTGGAGATATATATTAAGATTTTATTTATTCATTCATGAGAGACACAGAGAGAGGCAGAGACATAGGCAGAGGGAGAAACAGGCTCCTTACAGGGAGCCCAACGTGGAACTCAATCCCAGGACCCTGGGATCATGCCCTGAGCCGAAGGCAAATGCTCAACCACTGAGTCACCCAGGTGTCCCTATATATACTTTTTTGAGATAAAGAGAAAGAGCATGTGCATGCATGGGGGTGGGGAGGTGGGGATGAGAGAGAAGAAGAAGGAGACAGAGAACCTTAAGCAAGCTCCACTGACATGGGGCTTGATCTTATGATCTGGAGATCATGACCTGAGCCAAAATCAAGAGTCAGGCCCTTAATTGACTGAATCACCTAGGCGCCCCTAGATTTTCTTAGTTTTTAACCTAGTGTCATTTTTCTGTTCCATGATTTCATCTATGATGCTACATTATATTTAGTTTTCATTTCTCTTTGGGCTCCTCATGGCTAGTTTCTCAGACTTTCCTTGTTTTTGATAACCTTGACAGTCTTGAGTACAGGTCGGGTATTTTATAGGATTTCCCACTATTAGAATTTGTCCAGTATTTTTCGCAGGATAAGACTAGGTCTATAGGGATGCCTGGGTCACATATATATAAACTATGGACTTTAATTAATAATAATTAATTAAATTAATAATAATGTACCAAT
Organism: Vulpes lagopus; assembly: GCF_018345385.1. Taxonomy (NCBI): domain Eukaryota; kingdom Metazoa; phylum Chordata; class Mammalia; order Carnivora; family Canidae; genus Vulpes; species Vulpes lagopus. The sequence goes on from NC_054846.1 coordinate 50,638,387, forward strand.
ATTGGTTAATTAATTGTAACAAATGTACCATATTAAATATAAGATGTTAATAATAGGGAGAAACCATGTGGGGGTATTTTTTTTTAAGATTTATTTATTTATGATAGACATAGAGAGAGCGAGAGAGAGGCAGAGACACAGGCAGAGGGAGAGGGAGAAGCAGGCTTCATGCCGGGAGCCCGACGGGGTACTCGATCCCGGGACTCCAGGATCGGGCCCTCGGCCAAAGGCAGGCACTAAACCACTGAGCCACCCACGGATCCTCTATTTGGGGGTTTATATGAGAACTCTGTACTATGCTCTTAGTTTTTCTGTGAATATAAAAGTGTTCTAAAAAATAAAGTCTACTAAAAAGAAAAAAGGAAGGGGCAAGAGGAGAGTTGAAACATTAACTTTTGAGCAATAACAATAAAATGTCTTCTTTTTGATTAATAAGAGCTCAAATACAGTAAAGCTTCAAGTAAACATTTCATTACCACTGGATGTTTTTTTTTTAAGATTTTATGTGTGTATTCATGAAAGACACACAGAGAGAGAGGCAGAGACACAGGCAGAGGGAGAAGCAGGCTCCGTGCAGGGAGCCCGATGTGGGACTTGATCTCGGGACTCCAGGATCACGCCCTGGGCTGAAGGCAGGTGCTAAACCACTGAGCCACCCAGGGATCCCTTACCACTGGACTTCTAAGCAGGATATACATTTAACAATATGCATAATATAGATACTTTTCAAGTTAAGCGAAGAGGAAAGTAATTATTGAATTCATCTTAGGATTGAAATGACTCAGCCTCTTATTGAGGAGAACTTAGAGGTGCCTAAAGGGCCTTCTTCCCTAGATATTGAGAAAAAATTTTAAATTATGTTATAATGTAATAAGTACTGGCTTTAGGATTGGGCCTCAATTCTGCCATTTAATCTCTCTACATTATCATAGAAAAGAGTTAATGAGTGTGAAAGTTAATTAAAATTAATTAAGAGTACCCATAAACTATTATTTGTCCAAGTGTATTGACAATTGACAGTGTTAATAAATGAGCAACACATTCAGAGATTAAGGGAGTTGATTTATTAAATTAGAGAATAAGCTTAGTGAAATAAAACCTACAAATGCCATACCAAGGACCTTCTACACACTAAGCTTTGTGCTTAATGGACTGGAAGGATATGACAAACATAGAACCAGGAAGGCACCATTTTAAAAGTGGGGTAATAACAGGTAATTATCCAAAGCAAACATGAATTACTTTTAGACTGTGGGCAGTTTAAATAGACTGAATATATACTACTGTACTGATCTATTCTTTGATCCTCATTTTTTAAAATTTATGTCATTTCAGGACACTATGAAATTGCTCTGGTTATGGGTCTTTACAGAGAAAAGCTAGGCCTTATTTTTCAGACTTGCAAGTGCTTTAGTTTGCTTCACAGAGAATCATTTCTAGTATGTCATACTTTGAAAAACTGTATGAGTTTGTTGCACAAACACTGCTATAACAAGAAAAAAATTGTAAAAGCTAAAGTTCACCTAAAATGCTAAACCTTAACACATCACTTGTTCTCATTTTTCCTTATTCCCTTCCAGTTCCGGTCCACATGACATAGTCTTTATGATAACGCTGGGTAAATGTTCAATGTTATAAGCCCTGGTATGCCTGCTAGTAGGCTGGATGAAGGAATTAAAGCAGTATTGTTATCACCAGGAACAAGGAAGTTGGAATTAGTTATGAGTTTTGTTACTCCAAATACCAATTTTTCCTTTCTCTATTTACACTTCTGAGCTAAGCTAGACTACTGCTCTTTAAAACAGCTACAGCTTTGCTTTTAAGGAACATCATATTTTTAAAGGGGACTGTTAATCTGTCAATTTGTATAAAATTCCTTTGAGACTCTTAAACCTCTTGGGAGAGGTAAAAACAACAATTTACGTGTCAAGTCAACTTATTTTACTTTTTTTCCCCTATAATCTCTATACTCAGTATAAATCTTGAACTAATGACCCTGAGATCAAGAGTCATATGCTCTGCCCAACTAAGCCAGCCAGGTACCCCATATTTTACTTATTTTTTTAAACCTTGGGTTGTTTGGAATGAAGACAGGAATGATGAAATAACACACACAGATACATTCTCTAAGAGTATTTGCTTAACTGAGTTAATGTACCATCATCCTGATTTTGCAGGCAAGAAAACTACAGGTGTAACCAACCTACCTGTGCTTGCAGAGTTAATAGCAAAGACTGCTAAGACCTGCCAAAGACAATCTCCCTTCCCTGTTCAGCCTGCTTTTCTGCAGATAGACCTGATGGAGTTCAGCTGACACACCTCCAAGAGGTTAGGCATATTGCCTGGGATCAGATTTGCCACGTCAGGTTTTTAAAGACCATATTTCTTTTAACAAATGTTCTTAGAATATTTGATAAGAGGTCCTTTGATAAAAGAGGAAATCGAATATGCAAATATGCAAATCTAAGTAATAGAAATCTTCATTTTAGAAACTCCATTAAGCATCAGGTGATATAATGTATTAAGCATCCTTCCAGGAAACAGATCACAAAATAATAGATGGTTACAAAGGCCTGAATGTAAAGCATATGGCCTGCCACCCCCCTCCTTTGCTACCATATGCCGTGTCTTTGCTTCATCACCCAGACTGATTCTAGAAACTGGTTCCTAAGTATATCAAGACAAGTATTTTTGAAATTACAGGGAAGTAGCTGCCAAAGACCACCATAGATAAAACTTGAGTGGCAGCAACCAAAGTAGTCTAAATCTTCCAAGGACCTTGGAGTACCCTTAAGAGAGTGAATCATACTGCTACAAGTAATAAGTTGTAATGCTGTATAAAGAGTAATCAGACATGGTCTCTTCCCTCTAGAAGTTCTAAATCTAGTGTGGAGATACACAATATACCACAGTGGTGGTTATGTGTATAGAAGAAGAAAAAAGGGGCACCTAACCCAGTCTTGCAAGTTTGGACAGAGCTTCCTGAAGGGGGTAAACTCTGAGCTGAATCCTGAAAAATGAATGGCACATACCAACAAAGAGGTATGTATGTTCAAGAATGGAAAAATGAAAATATAGGAACAGATGATCTATCCCTAAAGGGTAATTATGATAAATAGGGCAGATAAGTGAGGACAAGGCTCTGCTTTTTAAGCTCCTATAAAGTTCACTAGGAACATAGCTATACCCTGGAAATAATATGCATGCACTGAATACATGCCCCAAAGACCTAAGGTACTTGATGATAAATAAACATATGGGTAGGAGTGGGTTTTGAGGAGAGCTCTTGTTATATGTCTTCCTGAGATCAGTCTTCTCATCTACAATAGAACTAATTTTGGGCACCTGGGTGACTTAGTGGTTGAGCATCTGTCTTTGGCTCAGGTCATGATCCTGGGGTCCTGGGATCAAGTCCTGCATCAGGCTCCCCAAGGAAGCCTGCTTCTCCCTCTGCCTATGTCTCTGCTTCTCTCTGTGTGTGTCTCTCATGAATAAATAAATAAATAATCTTTTTAAAAAACAGAACTAACTTTGCAGGACTTTTGTGAATATGGAACTTTTTTATCTTATAAAGGGTCTGAATTGTAGAGAAAGAATGCAGATTTAAAGCCATATAACACCAAGTTTGAATTTGACTTTATCTACTGCCTGTGTGGTCTTGAACAAAGTACTTCCATTTCCTGGCTGTTTCTCCATCTGCAAAATGACAGTACTAATGTCACAGTGTTATGAGGATTCTATAAGGCAAGGCTAATGTATAACCAACACAACTGGTAAGACCGTATTGGTGGTTAAAATAATTATTTTCGTATTAGTTAGTTTATAGCTACTCCACTGAGCACTTTGAGTGCCCTCCACCCTTCTCCTGGGACCCCAAGGACTTCTTTATGATCCAGCAATTAGAAAGTTGATGCCTGGCATAGCAAATCTTGGCAAGGAAATCTACAGATATTCTGATTGTACTGATTATTAAAAAGTCTGAATATCTAACAATTAGATAATGTAAGTGAAATGCCTGGTACTCAGTGGATATTCAATAGATGTTCATCAAAATTATGAAATCAATCTATGGGTTTATTTTTTTTTAAAAGATTTTATTTATTCATGAGAGACAGAGAAAGAGGGAGGCAGAGTGAGAGGCAGGCTCCCCGCAGAGCAGGGAGCCTGATGTGGGGCTCAATCCCAGGACCCTGGGATCACAACCTGAGCCGAAGTCAGACACTCAACCAACTGAGCTACTCAGGCACCCTAATCTATGGGTTTAGATAGGAAATGGCTCTCTACTGGGTGACATCCATTTATTCAATATTTATTTATTAAGGCATACTATTTTTGAAGGTCTGGTTGTTTGCATCTAGGTGGAATTCCTTCTTTTCTCTGCTACTTCCAAGGAGTAGAAGCACTGATCTAAGATTAAGAAAAAAAAAGCAAATTCTTTGAGTACAAATTAGGAGCAAGGCGCTAAGAGTTTGACCCTTCACTGTGGACAAGTAGAGGGGTTAAATGTTAAAGCACCCGAGTATCATGGTGTCTTTTATGAATGCTTGGCTTGGGCCCATGGGAGTGCCTGGTCCGATGACATAGGTGTTTTGGAAAAACTCCACGTTTATCCTTTCTACTGAGCACTATTCACACTGAACACTCCAGGTCACCAATGAGGGGCAAAGGGAGGAGGGGAGAAGAGAGGGCGGGGTTCCCACATTAAGCATTTCATGTTGCAAGCCGTTAAGTTTTGGGGTTGGTTTGTTATGTAGCAATAGATAACCAGTACAGGCCCAAAGAGCTAACAAATAATAAATTTTTCTTTGGCCTAACCTTGTTCTTCCTGGAAATAACTCCCTGGAAAACCCTTGGCAGAGATGGATATATGGGTTTCACTTTTTGGTATATATTCACAACAGTATTTTCCTTAGTTGCCTAGCATGGTTGGCACAAAGAGCTGCACAAGGTACGAGACCGTAAGTACTCAATGTAAGGTGGTCATAGTTCTCCAGGGAGACTTAGAAAGGTCCCTGCATCTTGCTATATGTACGTATACAATGAGATTTGGGGTTCAAACTCCTGTGTGGATTCCTTATTCTGGTGGACTCTACCAAGGGAGCAAGAAAGACTACTTTTTTGTTTATGCCCTAAGGCCTTCACTGACAGCATGTGAATAGCTTCCTAATCCTCTTTTTTCACAGCTCCCATATCCTGAACATCTTTTAACTCTAATTGCCAGAAGAGATACAGAAAAGACAGTTGAGAGAACATGCACAAAGGAAAAGAAGGCACATCTGCTTCAGTATGGCCTTTTTTGTACTCCTACAGCTTCTTAGTATTATGACCAACTGTTCTTTTTTTCAGCTGATTGGTGCCCCAGCTCCTCCTTCCCAGGGGTCCAGGGGGCTCAATAAACAAGCAAAAAAAAAAAAAAAAAAGGAATATTGTGAGGGAATACAAGTAAGTTACTAATCATAATATTTTTCGAGCTGTGATGACCTGAGATATTCTATTCCCTCCTCCATGATGGGAAGGAAAAGGTAGAAATTATGGAAAGGAAGGAAGTAGTAACTGAAGGGAGAAGGGATAAGAGAGGCAAAGAAAGAGAACAAGGCAGGGAGAAGGACAGAAAAAGAGAACTAGATGAGGAGAATGGGAGAAAGTGAGAAATGGGAGAAGGGGAGGAGAGATAGGAATAAGTTAAAAAAGGGAGAGGAGGGAGGGAGAGAAGGAAGGATGAGATGGAGAGGAGACTAGAAATACTGGGTGAGGGGGAGGAAAGGAGTAGTAGAGGGGAAAGAGACTAGGGGTAGCCAGACAGAGGCTATATCTCCCTCTTCCCCTCCTGTTTGCTATCATGTACCAACCTTCTTGTCACTTCAACAACTTTGTTCCTCTTTCATAGTTTGTCTCTGGACCCTAATGCGATGATGTAAACTTCTTGGATGAAAATCCAACACCCTGGCCACTCAGTTCCAACCACAGGGCATGCTCTTGCCTCAGTCTTCTACTCCCATAGTCTCATCCAGCTTGGGTTCATCCTGGATCTCAACATCATCAGAAACTTATAGTCTCTGAAATCTTAATTCCAAATATCCCACCCAGAGCACTGGCATCTGTACTCCCAGTTTACTTGCTCAAATACCCCACTGCAGTCATTCTTCAACACCAATGCTTCTGGGACACCTGGGTGGCTCAGTGGTTGAGTGTTTACCTTCGGCTCAGGGTTCCGGGGTCCCAGGATCGAGTCCCACATCGGGGTCCCTGTGGGGAGCCTGCTTCTCCCTCTGTGTCTCTACTTCTCAGTGTCCCTCATGAATAAATAAAATCTTTAAAAAAAAACAAACAAACCCAAAACATGGATGCTTCGAATACCTTGGCCCCCTTCCTGGCTCTCCTCTACATCCCCACAATCAGGCCTCATATGCCATCATTTGCTATTTTTTTAAAAGATTTTATTTATTTATTCATGAGAGACACAAGGAGAGAGAGAGAGAGAGAGAGAGAGAGAGAGAGAGAGAGAGGCAGAGACACAGGCAGAAGGAGAAGCAGGCTCCATGCAGAAAGACTGATGTGGGACTTGATCCTGGGTCTCCAGGATCAGGCCCTGGGCCGAAGGCGGCACTAAACCGCTAAGCCACCCGGGCTGCCCCATCATTTGCTTTTTATATGGTTTTTTTTTTTAAGATTTTAAAAAATATATCTATTAATGAGAAAGAGAGAGGCAGAGACACAGGCAGAGGGAAAAGCAGGCTCCATGCAGGGAGCCCAACAAGGGACTCCATCCCAGGTCTCTAGGATCATGCCCTGGGCTTAAGTCGATGCTAAACTGCTAAGCCACCCGGGCTGCCCAATATGGTTTTGATTCCATATATATCCTAACAAATATTCTTGTGCAAACACCATCTTGGTCCTCTCTCCCTCTGTTGTACTTGCTTGGTAAATACCCAACCCTGGATGACCTCAAGAATTTGTCTTCTCTCTGCCTGCACCTGAACAAATACCTTCAGTGATTTAAAGCCATGATCTAAAATACCAAATGAGCTCTTAATATTGCTCACAAGTCCTACTGACTAGTTATCTTTAGAAAACTAATTTTTCCATTCTTAAAAGATGGAAAAATGAAAAAAAAATGTATATTCTCTCTCCTCAAACATCCTACCTCAAAATCTTTACCCTTAGTTGATGTTGCCTTTTCTTTACTGAGAAAGTACAATTTTCAGACAGGAACTCTACTTTCACACTTTCTTGCAATGGTGCCCTTCTTGCAACTCCTATTGCAAATTAATGTCTTTGTTTCTTACTTTTTAAAAAATATACATTTTTAAAGATTTATCCATCCACTTGAGAGGGAGAGGGAGAGAGAGAGAGAGAGAAGTGAGTGCATGGGATGTGTGTGTGCAGAGGGTGAGGGAGAGAATCTCAAGCAGACTCCCCGCTAAGCACAGGGCAGGGAGGGGGCCTGAATTCCACCGACATGGGCCAAAATCAAGAGCTGGAAGCTTAACTAACTGAGCCATGCAGGTGCCCCTGCCTCTTAAAACCTCTTAAGTCATCTCAGGTCCTCCTTTTGCCCCTTTGATTTTTCTTCTCAGGGGGTTACCTGTCTCCCTTTCTATCATCACATCATCCCGGGGAGCTTAAGTACAAGCCCAGCACAGCACTAGCCAACAGAACTTAGTGCAGTGGGTATGTTCTCTCTGTGCGATGTCCAATACAGTCGCCACTACCGCACGTGCCCATCGAGCACTTGAAATGTGGTTGGTGTAGGGAACCTTGGGTGGCTCAGCGGTTAAAGCGTCTGCCTTCAGCCCAGGGCGTGATCCTGGAGTCCCACGTCGGGCTCCCTGCATGGAGCCTGTTTCTCCCTCTGCCTGTGTCTCTGCCCTTCCCCCCCATGAATAAATAAATAATCTTAAAAAAAAAAAAAAAAAAGAAATGTGGTTGGTGTGACCGAAGCACTTAGCTTTTATTTGTATTTAAAGAGATTTTCCTCACGTGCAGAGCAATGGAGTTATAGTTAAGGGGCTTCTCACCGTAATTAGAACATAATCCCAACTCCTTTCCACCCCCAAAGGGCCTGTACCACCAGCCTGGGCCTTCCTCTCCCACACTCCGTTCTCTGCCTCATTCATTCCCACAGCTCTGCTCTCTCTGACCTTTCCCAATACAAGCCGGCTTAGGTTTTTTCTTTTTTAAAGATTTTATTTATTTATTCATGACAGAGAGAGAGCGAGAGACAGGCAGAGGGAGAAGCAGGCTCCGTGCAGGGAGCCTGACGTGGGACTCGATCCCGGGTCTCCAGGCTCAGGCCCTGGGCTGAAGGCGGCGCCAAACCGCTGGGCCACCCGGGCTGCCCCGGTTTAGGGTTTTTGCATATGCATTTCTTTTTGTGGGACACGCTACCCTGCTCTTGCTCTTTCCAAGCCTTACGTCTTGGCTTAAAGGTCACCTCTGCAGAGGCTCTCTCGGACTGCGCGCGCCCAGTGACATCCATCCCTCCTTATTCTTCCGCTTTTTTCCTGCAACGCCTGTACGGCTATTTCTTCCCTCCTCCTTGTCTGTCATCCACCCCTTCCAGGTGGGCCTGTCCAGCTCGGCGGCCCACCCCCGTCCCGCGTAGACACTAGGTTCTCTCTCCCGCGCACCGCGCGGCGGACTCGGGCTCAGGCCCGCCGCGGACGGGGACCCACGCAGCAGCCGCACACCCGCCGCCCGGCCAGCGGGGATGAAGGGCCGGCGGGGCGGGGACCGGGGGGACGCGAGCCCGCACAGGAGCGCCCGAGCGCAGGCGCGGGGCGGGCAGCGGAAGCCCCGCCCCTTCCGGCCGCGGCGCGGACGCCTCGGCAGCCACGGCGGCGGGGCGGCGGCGGTCGCCAACTGGGCCCGCCCCCTTGCCCCCGCCCCGCCCCGCGCCGCCGCCGGCCGGGCCGCTGTCAGCTCTCCTCGGCGTCGGGCGGAGACGCGGTGTATGCTGAGCCGCTGCGGCCGCAGGCTGCTGCACGTCCTGGGCCTTAGCTTCCCGCTGCTGACCCGCCCGCCGCTTTTCCTCTGCCCTCGCCGCCTCATGAAACCGCTGGTCGTGTTCGTCCTCGGCGGTCCTGGCGCCGGCAAGGGGACCCAGTGCGCCCGCATCGTCGAGGTGAGGCCCGGGCAGCTGGCGCGCTCCCTGGGCTTGACCGGACGCCGGGTCGGCCCGTCCCGCCGCGCCGGGCGGTCCGCGCCCCCCGGAGCCCCGGTCTCCGCGGACTACGAGTTCCGGCGACCCTTGCGGCGCCCGCGTGGCGGTGGTTGAGGGTCCTGAGGCGCGCGGCCTGTCGGGACTCGTAGTCCACGTCCCCCCGCCTCGGGGGCGCCCAGAATGGAGGGGGACCGCTTGGGGTCGCTTTGTTCCCGCGCCCCTCTTTCCTTACAATTTGGGGACCAAGTTCGTCTGGAGAGTGGGCTGGGAAGGGGATCCGGGAGGATCAGCCTCCGGGCCCCCCCGCCCCCGGCGCGCCGAGGTCCGCGTGTGGCTGGTGGGAGGTGGGTGCGGGCAGCGGGAGCGCGGGCGGGGTAGGTCAGAGGCGGTGTGCGCTCGCGGCTGTCCGGCGGCGGGGCCGGCTCCTCCCCTCCACCCCTGCCCGCGCGCCCTCTGCGAAGCCCGGTGTCAGCCCTGGGAGGAACCCCGGGGACGCGGCGATGTGCCCGCGGCGCTGTGCTGGCCCCGGCCGTGGCCGCAGCAGCTCCGAGGCGCAGCCGGGATTCGTGCGGTGGAAAAGCCGAGCCGCGGGGTAGGAGTTCAGGCTGCAGCCTCCCGCCCCGCTCCGGCCCCGCTCTGGCCGCCGCCGAGCCCCCTCCTCCCTCCGACTCCCCTTTGCGCTCTCGACCCTAAGGCTGTGCACCAGATTTAAGCTCAGCGTAAAACACCTCCCAGCGCTAAGATTGCGTACTTTCTTTGTTGTCGCTTCACGACGTGTTAGGGTTACCGGTTCAATTCTGTTATTTTTCAAACAGATAAACGTGCTTAGCCGCAGTGACACTGAGGAGAAAGGCTTTATTGGCGAATCCGGGGAATGAAATTGGAGGTAAAGGAAAACAGAGGATATCTAGAAACGAGTGGTCCTGTAGAACACCCAGACAACCCCTGTGACACTCGGTGACCACACAAGGCGTGACCCAGAACTTCTAAAATAATGCCCTCCTCCGTTCCAGGACGTGGCTTACAGCGTTACCTTCGGGCTTTCACTCCTCTCCTGTGTTCATACAATCCACCCCTGTCCTATATTTTATTCTCTAAAGAACGCCCAAAGAAAGTCAAATGGTAACATCTACTTCATCGCTATTTTACAGATGTCTTTATAGTTATTGATCATTTTTAGGAATAAAAGTGGAGCTAAATCGACCAAAAAATATTTTTTTTTCTTATTTTTATTGGTTCTTTTAACTTTTTAAGACAAGTGGCAATCGGATGATTTCAGGTTTGTTTGCTTTTAATATATGAAATACATGTATATGGTATGATAGGGGAAGGAGAAAAGATTTCAGAGTCAAACAGACATGGGTTTAAATCCTCCTAACTCTGCTGTTTACTATTTTTTTTGTTTTGTTTTGGTTTTTAAGATTTTATTTATTTTTTAGTAATCGGTACACTCAACCTGGAGCTTGAACTCACAACCTGGAGATCAAGAGTGGCAAGGTCTACAGACTGAGCCAGCCAGGCAACCCCCCATTTACTGTTTTAGTCCCAGAGAAGTTGTTACATTTAGCTGGCTTCCTCTGTGAAAAGAGAGAAATAATACCTATCTACTATGGTATTTGTGAATATTAAATAAGGTCAGATATCTGGCACACATAGATGCAGACTTTTTTCTCCATTTTAGACTTCCTGTTCTTAATTTTTGACGTTGGTTATTTATACTTTGAAGCTGTATTACTTTAAAAATTGGTTTGTGACTGAAACCTATATTTGAATTCATTTAAATATTTTGTCTCTGAATCATGACCTGGTTTTAAATATCTACATCTAAACTAATAATACTCAAATTACTCCACTGCTTTAAAAATAATCTACACATTCTGTAGCTAGTATTCTTTACTCTGTTCAGTAATGGCTGATAATGTTTTAAGTCTGTTAATTACCAACTAGAAGACTTCCATGATTAAATGTTTCATACTGTATTATTCTTTAATATTTTGGCAATTATATGAGCTTAAATTGTTTTAAATTGTCATCTTCTTTCATGAAAATAGTTGCTCTTGATTCCAATTGCCATAAACAAGTTGATTTAGACAAATTCAAAATAGTTTATAATTTAGCAATTGCTACCTCCTCACTGACTAAATTAAACAGTGGAATGTCTATGAATGTTAAGTCAGAGGGTTCCCCCCCATGAGTCTTTTGTATTTTGACTCAATATTTTATTTCATAGGCAAATATAAACTGAATCCTAAACAATTGTAATTTTGGGGACTAAGTTTTTTTCTGTACAGAAAAAGTTCTATAAGTCAAGTTTAAACTTCCTGTCTATCATGCCAGTGCTAATTTAGCTCACAGAGTACCTGAAATATGGCTGAAATACAATTTGGGGAGATGGGGAATTACATTGATTTCCAACTCAGCCTGCCAGAAGTACCTATTTGGGCCTGGCTATAGAATCTGAGAATATCTGGCCCTCCAATGTCCTGGGGCATTGCAGTTAGTGATGAGGGTATAATGGGAGGGAAGCTGGTTTGTATGTCTGTATGTACTTACTATTTCTTTTCTCTCTTCCTTCCATCTCTTCCCTCCCTCCCTCCCTTCCTTGAGGTGAGTTACCTCTGCTACTTACTCTCCTAGACCTTACGGAAGAAAAGGCAAATCTGATATAGTATCTTCTGCAAGTGTTCTGAACTGGGAAGGGAGGATTTCAGGGAGATTTGGGGTTTGACTTCACCCTTTTGTTTGTACTGGTCCTCAGTTTTATTTTCTGCTTAATGGCTTCTAAATCTGTGGCCTCTTGTACTCCATTTGTCTTTGAAAATTAGCCGTTTTCTAAATTAGTGCAATCCTTTCATTAGTTAAGTGCTTAGAGTTATTGTGGAATAACTTGTTACTAAAAAATCAAGATGGAGAATCTGTGTAATTTTTTTAATTTCTAAAATTAAATTATTTATAATTATTTATAATTATTTATAATTATTATAATTATTATTTATAATGTTTTGGCCCAAGAAAAATTTTGGTGCCATCACCTAAATTTGTCTTTCAAAATAACCACATTTTGCATGTGTTAGCTGGAAGGATACTTAAACCTCCTCCTTTTTTAAAGATTTGCATACATAAACAATCTACGCTAAAGCTTATCTCCATGCCAAATTGCTTTCTTCAGAACCCCAAAAGCATTCTTGTCATTTTGTGTCATAACTCTCTCCAGGGCCTATATGGGTAACTCATACTTCGTATGGTCTTCCTACCTACCGTGCTTAGAAATTTTGGGATAGTATTAACTTTAAGCATGTAGAAATAAGAAAGTTGATTTTATTTACCTTTGTGTTTCCAGTGCTGAACATTGTGCCTGGCACATATTAAGGGCTCAATAAGTATTTTTTTGAGTCAGTAGTTTTAGAGGACCCTGGTTTGTCCTAAGATGTAAGAAGTTTTAAAGTTTGGTCCCCAGGGGGCGCCCAAGTAGCAGTTAGCTCTCCCAATTTCAGGACGGAAACGTTTGAATGAGACTCAGCTGTCATACTCAGATTTCTTTTTTTTCTTTTTTTCTTTATTTATTTATGAGAAACAGAGAGAGTGAGAGTGAGAGAGAGAGAGGCAGAGACACAGGCAAAGACACAGGCAGAGGGAGAAGCAGGCTCCATGCAGGGAGCCCTACATGGGACTTGATCCTGGGTCTCCAGGATCACGCCCTGGGCTGAAGGCGGCGCTAAACCGCTGAGCCACCTGGGCTGCCCCATACTCAGATTTCTTATGTAACACTTTTGCTTACTCTCACTGAATAAAAGGTATGGTTGTGAAAATCTGCTGAGTGTTCTAAAACCAAGCTCCTGATTGCAAATCCCTAAAGCAGATTATGGTTCATAGAAGAAATTAGATAGGAAGATCCACTGAACCTTGTTTAATTAGGTCTTTCTCTCCTTTTGGTGGAATAGGATAGAGTAAGAAATAGGTTGGTTTATATATATATACATATATATATATGTTAATAGAAAGTTTAAATTATCTGTAAAAGAGGTAGTCCACATAATTCCCGACTCTTCTGAAGTACCACCTTTTTATTAAAGCTGATTGTAACAGAATTTTTTTTTTTTGTTAAGAACTTGTAGGAGGGGAGAATATATTGAGATATTACTATCATTACTTTTGTTTTTTGTTTTTGTTTTTGTTTTTTAATTTTTTATTTATTTATGATAGTCACAGAGAGAGAGAGAGAGGCAGAGACACAGGCGGAGGGAGAAGCAGGCTCCATGCACCGGGAGCCCGATGTGGGATTCGATCCCGGGTCTCCAGGATCGCGCCCTGGGCCAAAGGCAGGCGCCAAACCGCTGCGCCACCCAGGGATCCCATACTTTTGAAAGCTTGCTCCTTTTATGTACTTGGTTGGGAAAAGCTAAACACCTCTAATTCTGATGTTACTCATATTAGCTGTCTAATTTTAATTGCTTCCGCATCTCTTTCTCAATATTCTTAGAAATAAAAATGCCAGTGTATATGTTTTTTTTCACCTCCAGATGGGATTCTTCTATTTTCTACTGAATGTATTGTGGATATCTTTTCAGGTCTTTACATATATATTTAATTTATTCTATTAGTTGATGTGAATATTCCATAATATTCATATTCATGTTCTGTAGCATAGGTGTACCATTCCCCATTGATGGACATTGAGGATAGTCTTCAGGAATTGTTTTACTATTGCAAACAGTACTTTAAAAAACTTCCTTGTAAATATGACATTGCATATGGATACTTTCTTTGTAAGTTAAGTCCTAAAAGTAGGATTGCTGAGTCAGAGGATATGCATATTTTTATTTTAATTGATAATTAATTGTCAATACTTTTCAAAAACATTATACTTATTAGATTTCTATCAGCAGTGTATGGTTCCTTATTAGCACAGGATGGTTATCCGTCACTTTAATTTTTGCAAATTTGTAAATTCCTCATTTTTTTCAGTAGGTATATAAAAGTAAAAAGGCATAATTTTAAAGATTACCTTTTACTTGTCATTTATTTAGTTTTTTGAGAGCTAGGGATTGTGATTGTTGCTGAGATGAATAAGTTACAGGTCCTACTGTTGAAACCTTACAGTTAGTATGGGGGTAAGGAAGTTAATTGGTGACTACTATAGAACAAAGTGGTAAGTCCTATGATACAAATGTACTAAATATACCATTTAGGTAAGGAAACATTTAAATTTTAGTCTAGTGGGTCAAGGAGGTCTTCCCAAGGTAGATGATATGTCTGAAATCAATTTTGAAGGACAATAGGCAAGAAGCTGGGAGATGTGGGGGAGAGAATACTTAAAGCAGAGTTACCCTTGAATAGGGTAATTGGAGGTTTCATTTCTGAGAAAAGAGATTGACCCAGAAAACAATTCCTGAATACAGACTGTGTGATGTATCTGTGTATAGGGATATAGGCTTCTAGGGGCTTTCAATTTATGGAGATAGACACACGCTTAATAGAATTATATGAGAAAAAATATTTAAAAGTTTTGCAAATATTAAAGTTTAACATTACATTGCTTTAACAAAACTTTATCTTTTAGTTTGCTTTCTGAACTGTATTGTAATGTCTCCAAGGGTGGGGACCTGTCTTTTACTCCTCCTGCCTGGTGTTTAAAATGCTTGCTCATCTTGGGGGATCCCTGGGTGGCTCAGCGGTTTGGCGCCTGCCTTTGGCCCAGGGCGTGATCCTGGAGTCCCGGGATCGAGTCCCACGTCGGGCTTGGAGCCTGCTTCTCCCTCTGCCTGTATCTCTGCCTCTTTCTCTCTCTCTCTATGTCTTTCACGAATAAATAAATAAAATCTTTTAAAAAAAATGCTCATCTTTCAGATCTTAGTTTCATACGGAGATTCCCAAACATTCTCAGTTCATGGTGCTCTTAGTATCTCAGTAATTTTTTCACAACTACTGTAGTCCAAAAGAAATATCTTAAGTAGCATAGGTGTACCATTCTAATTTGTTAAGTAATTAGATCTGAACAATACTTAGGTATAGTGAAACAACTTGTGATCTTTGTCCACATTTCCTGACTTAAATAGCTCCCCAAAACCCTTGGAATTTCCTAAGTGTTGAGAGTTACAAAAGTGTTCCTTGTTAGGTTAAGGAGGTGAGGTTTGGACCCTGCCTAAGGAAGGGGGATGTTTGGTTGCGAGGTAAACCCACCATGTGATCTGGGGGTTGGAACTTTCAGTCTCACCTTTTCCCCTTACCTCCAGGGAGGACAGTGAGCCTGGATGTTTTAATCAGTTGCCAGTAGCCAGTGATTTAATCAATCATGATTATGTAATGAAACTTCCAAAAAAAAAAAAATGGAGGACAGGGTTCAGAGAGCTTCTGCGTTGGTGAACACGTGGAGATTTAGGGGGAGACACTTGCATGGAGTGGGCATGGAAGCTCTGTGCCTTTGGCTGTTCCTGAGTTACATCCTATTTACAGTAAACCAGTGATCTAGTTAGTAAAATGTTTCTCTGAGTTCTGTGAGCCATTCTAGCAACTTACACCCAAAGGGGGTCGTGGGGCCCTCTGATTTATAGCCAGTTGGTCAGAAGTACAGGCAATACCTTTGACTTGGGACTGGTCTCTGAAGTGGTGGTGGTGAGGGGGCAGTCTTGTAGGACTGAACCTTTAACCTGTGTAAGCTGACAATATCTTCTGGGTAGATACTGTCAGAATTGAGTTGAATTCTCAGACACTGCTGGTGTTAGAGAATTATTTGCTTTGTGAGGGAATCTGTCCCTCAAGTTAGAATTGGATCCGGGAACCCCAAAGACTATGTGAATGGGTGGAGAACCTTGAATTTCTGATTTACTTTCATATTTTTAGTGCCCAGCAGGATATCTGGCATAAATAGATGCTCAGTAAACATTTAAGTAGATTTTGAAGCCATTTAGACCTGGGTGCCTGCCCTTGGTGAGTTACTTAAATTTTTGCTTTTTAGTTCTACTGAAAATTTTGGGATATTAATCTACTTTTCATGGTGTTTATGAGGATTAACCAAAAGAACATATGTAATAAAATGTCTGGCAGAGTGCCTAATACATATTATTTGTGTAAGTTAGCACCCCCCCCCCCCCCACTTTGCCTACTCTGCTTATTATCCTTAAATAGTCATGAAGGAAATGCTTAGAGCAGTGAGTCTAAGTAGCTACACTTTGGGTACATTTTGGTACAAGTAGCTACATTCTTAGTCATTAAACTGAAGAAGAATTGAAAGGATATGAATTAATGTCGAAGAGTCATACCTATGTATTGTCTATTAGGCAATATGTAGTGTTCAGATTCTATAGTGAGACTGCCTGGGTTTGAATTTCATCCTAATACCTACCGCGTGTGTGTGTGTGTGTGTGTGTGTGTGTGTGTGTGTGTGTGTGTTTGTGACCTCAGCCAACTCATTTAATCTCTCTGCTTAAATTTCCTCATCTGTAAAATGGGAATAATAATATATAGGAGTGTTGTACAGATTAAATGAGCTAATATATGTAAAGTTCTGAGAGCAGTATCAGACATGTGGTAAACTATATATAAATGTTAGCCTTTTTTTTTTTTAAGGGTTTATTTATTTAATTGAGAGAGTGAGAGCATGAAGTGGGGGGGAGAGGGAGAAGCCGACTCCCCACTGAGCAGGGAGCCCTACACAGGGTTTAGTCCCAGGACCGTGAGAAGTTGCTCTAGTAGTGGGATTTTTAGATCAGGTAAGAGAAGGGTGGACGTGGGGGGATGACTGTCTTATTCTTCATATCATGTTGGCTTGATCACACTGACTCTTGTTAACCTTAAAGCTAATACTTTTAGCCCAATTGCCTATGAAAATGTATCTGCTCTAACATTTCTATTACTTTAACTTGACAATTAAGAACATTTTTACAGACTAAACATGTGATAAGAGCACTTAGAATTTAATAGAGAACAGGTATGAGTGAACATATTGTTTGCCAACAATTTTATGCTGCTAGGTAAATAAAACTAACAAAACATTATTACTTTGGTAAAGGAAATAGCATGAGTTGCTACCTACCATTCTCAGAAACTTTCACTTTGAGGGACTGGGTCCTATGAATCATGTTCCATGCCTGGTTTCCATCAGTCTTCTCCAGAAGACCCATAAGTTGGTTTTATTCATCATTAGGGTGTATCTTTTATCAACAAACAATTAAATATGCTTAACTTGGGGCTACACAAAAGACTGCTGCCCTGCTTACTTTCTCTTTGGAATTTCTGTGATGTATTCATCACTGGTATGTGCTGTTGGAAAGTATTATGTTTAATTTAACGGGTAAGATACACGTTTATAATTATGTATGGTTTATTTATCTATTTTTTAGATTTTATTTACTTATTCATGAGGGACACACAGAGAGAGGCAGAGACATAGGCAGAGGGAGAAGTAAGCTCCCTGTTGGGAGCATGAGGCGGGGGGGGGGGGGGGGGGGGGACACTCACCTGTATCACGCTCTGAGTCGAAGGCAGATGCTCAACCACTGAGCCACCTAGGCATCCCAATTATGTATGGTTTAGGTAGATAACATAAATTAGTATTTTCTTGGTGTCTACAGGGAATAGAGACAGGCCAGATGTTTTGATTATGTAATTGGGAATTAACTTAATGGCTGATTTAGGTTTTTAAATTGTAGAATATTTTATTTGCTACTTACTTAGTAATTATTAGATGAGGCAAGTGGAAATGGTAACAGTGTCAGAAGTGGTGGCGGTCTCAAAGGCAAGAGTGAAACAAGGATGGTCAAAATCTGACTGATATGCCTGGCTCTTTGTGTATGGATAAAGTTCTCCTCTTCATCCATATGGTAGGATACAACCAAATGATAAAGTATATCAAGTTGGAGTTTCCTTTTTAATTTCTACCAGCAGATTCTATTATTTAAAGGCAATAAGTAGCTTGAAGGCAAAAGACTGTCTCTCTGTGTCTGTCACCGAGGAATTGCCCCAAATGCCTACTGTGGATTAATAGTCAGGAGACTTGGGTTCAGGTGCTTTTTTTCCTCTCCACTAACTGGCAAGGCAGTTTATCTCAATGTTCTCTTTTGTAAAAGGAGATGGATAGAAGTAGGTGGTCTTGCCAACCCTGAAACAAATCTGTATCCCAAGACTTCAGTGATCCATGTGTAGTCACACTCAGAGATAAATTATCCAGTCCCTCTGAATAGGTATACCTTCTGTGCCATTTGTGTTGTATGAATTATGAGCACCAAGCAATTGTGTTTAATAAATTCCCATGTATTTTATGTTTACATAGATCTTTAGGCTGATAACAATGTATAAGATGGGAAAAGAAATAGCTTTCTGAAATAGAATTGTGTATATTGTATGTATTTTTAAAGTTACGAATATGTAAGAAATGGGATATTAGGACCAACTTTCTTACAAGAAAGCATGGAATTAGAAAGCATCTAGACTTTGGAGTCAGACATTGGTTTTAATCTCTGTCTACCACCTACAGTTATTTTCACTAACTTTTGTGATTCTGTATGCCGACCTCACTGAGTTGTTAGGAAGGTGAAATGAGATGATGCTTCTATAACATTTGGCCGAGTACATGACACTTATTTTAGAAAAGATCTATAAAAAAGAAATAAAAAAAGGGGAGGGGGGAGGCGGGGGGGGGGTAAAAATAAAAAAGAAAAGAAAAAGAAATAAAAAAATAATTTGGATAAAAATAGTTTTGGAAAGCATTATATTCTTTGTTTGCTATAACATAGGAAGTGATTGCTCACTAATCAGTTTATAAATTTTAGAAAATCTAGTATGGTATTTTAGAGTCTATGGAATATGAAAGATCTTTCTACTTAGAGAAAATATTTGGAGTTAGCTTACATTTAAAATTCCTAGAAAGGGTGGTGGATTTAAGGAAGTTTATAGTATAAATGCTATTTATTGAAAATAGATTATTAGATGCCAAATGGAGCTAATGACCTAATGATGGGTTAAGTGTCGAGCTAATGCTGTATAACACACTGTTATTAAAGATGTGCATGCTTTTTATTTTGGTTACTTTTTTATTATGCAAGTAGTATAGACACATTACACAAAATTTAGAAAATATAGATACATAAAAAGAGTATAGGGGCGCCTGGATGGCTCACTCAGTTAGGCATCTGACCACCTCAGGTCGTGATCTCAGGGTCCTGAGATCAAACCCTACATTGGGCTTCCCACGCAGGGGGCAGTCTGCCTGTCTCTCCTCCCCCTTCCCCTCCCCCCTGCTAGTGCTCTCTCTCTGAAATAAATAAAATCTTTAAAAAGAAAAAAGTATAAAAATTACCAGTAATCTTACCATCCAGAGAAAGCTACCATCAATCAGTATTTTGGGGCATACGTATTATTCTGGACATCTTTTTTTTAGTAGGCTCGTGCTATTTTTTTTTTTTTTTTTGGCTCGTGCTATTATAAGTGAAAACAGGTTTCCTGCTTTTTTCACTTATAATATTATAAACATATTACCATATTAATAAATATACTTTTACCATGTAATCTATTTAATAATATACCATGTAGATTCGATACATTACATAATTAATTAATTCCCTGTTGTGGAAATTTTATTGTTTGTGATTTTTCAGAAATTGTATTGTTTCTTTAGAAAATAACTTCATTGAAATATAATTCACCTACCAAACAATTCACCCATTTGAAGTGTATAATTCAGTGGCTTTGGAATATTACATTGTTAATTTTTTAAAATTGTGGTAAAATACAACCAAGATTTCTCATTTTAACCAGTTTAAATGTACAGTTGAGGGATCCCTGGGTGGCGCAGCGGTTTGGCGCCTGCCTTTGGCCCAGGGCGCGATCCTGGAGACCCGGGATCGAATCCCACGTCGGGCTCCCGGTGCATGGAGCCTGCTTCTCCCTCTGCCTATGTCTCTGCCTCTCTCTCTCTCTCACTGTGTGCCTATCATAAATAAATAAAATTAAAAAAAAAATTAAAAAAAATGTACAGTTGAGCAGTGTTAATCGCATTCACCATGTTGTACAGCCATCACCACTTTTCTAAAACTTATTTGATATAGAAACAGAAACTGTGCCATTTAGCGTTAAGTCCCTATTCCTCCCTTTTTCAGTCCCTGGTAACCTCTGATCTACTTTCTCCCTTAATGAATTTGCCTATCTTATATTCTTCATACAAGTGGAATCACAATATTTGTCTTGTTGTGTTTGGCTTATTTCACTTTAGCATACTGTTTTCAAGGTTTGTACACATTAGCATGTCAGTACTGTATTCCTTTTTATGGCTGATGTTTCATAGTTTGTACTTATCACATTTTGTTTCTCCATTTATCTGTTGTGGGACAAGGGTTGCTTCTCTACCTTTTGGCTATTGTGAATCATACTGCAATGAACATTGACATACAAGCATCTGTTTGAGTCCCTGTTTTGAATTCTTTTGGGTGTGTAGCTAGGAATGTAATTGCTGGGTCCTATGATAATTCTGTTTAACTTGTTGAGGAACTGCCAAACTTCTCCACAGTGGCTATACCGTTTTTACATTCCCATCGGCAATGCATAAGGGTTCCAATTTCTTCACATCCTTACCAACACTTAATTATTTTTGGTTTGTTTAATTATAACCATCCTAGTACTGTGAAGTGGTATCTCATTGTGGCTTTGATCTGCATTTCCCTCATGAGTAGCATGAACATCTTTCATGGACTTGTTGATCATTTGTATATCTTTGAAGAGGTGTCTATTCAAGTCCCTGACCCATTTCTTAATTGAGTTATCTTTTTGTTGTTCAGTTATAGGAGTTCTTTATTCTAGATATTAAGCCTTTGTCAGATAGATTATGTGCACACATGTTATATTTAACCTTTTGAGGAACTGCTTGACTTTCTCATAGTGGCCACACCACTTTACTTTCCTACCTTCAGGGTATAAGGGTTCTAATTTCTTGATGTATTGGCCAACACTTCTTATCTGTTTTTTCTTTTCTTTTCTTTTCTTTTCTTTTCTTTTCTTTTCTTTTCTTTTCTTTTCTTTTCTTTTCCTTTCTTTTCTTTTCTTTCTTTCTTTCTTTTTCTTTCTTCCTTTCTTCTTTCTTTCTTTCTTTCTTTCTTTCTTTCTTTCTTTCTTTCTTTCTTTCTTTCTTTCTTTCTTTCTTTCTTTTTTTCTTCCTTTCTTGCTATTCCAGTGGGCGTGAAGTGGTATCTTACTATGATTTTGATTTGTATTTCCCTGGTGACTAGTGATGTTGAGCAGCTTTCCCACTTTCAAGCTTTCAAGCTTACTGGTCACTTGAATATCTTTGGAAAAATGTGTATTTGGATCCTTTGTCCTTTGATGTTATTGTTTTTTCTTTCTTTTTTTCCTAGAATATTGCATTTTAAAAATTACCTTTTTGTATTGGGTTATCTTTTTTATTATTGAGTTATAAAGTTGTTTACATATTTTAGATACAAATCCTTTATCCAGCTATATGATTTGCAAATATTTTCTCCCATCCTGTGGGTTGTCTTCTCATTTTTTTGATAGTATCCTTGGAAGCACAGTACTTCTTAATTTCGATGAGGCTTTATGACTTGCACATTAGGCTTTCTATTGCCTATGATGCAGAGATTAAAAGACTGATAAGTTTTAAAAAGAGGGTAACTGGTAAGTATATGTCTTACACCTGGAACTGAGAGTAGGGGGTGGAGGAGAGAGAGGGTAGTGGTGGATGGAAAGGAAGAGTGAGAGTAACAGATTCTTAACTACTTTCTTGACTGATTGTAAGGCATAGTTGATGCCACGGTAAGTCAGACTACTGGGCTGGGTGAGAGGAGTTGCCCATTTTGCAGAATGGTTTCCAGCATTCTTCCTATTGTATAGTCATGGCAGGAAAGAAAATTTGCCATAAAATTTCCCATACATTTACCACTTTTTCCTGTATATGAAGAAATGAGGCTGTAATCAAGAACTGGGAGTCCCTTATATTTTGCTCTACATTATAGAAATGGGTATAGTTCTCTGTGGTCAACATTGAATTCCAGGCTGGGCTAGGATTTGGTTTTGATGGCTGTGCCATCAAAAATGTGTATTCTTAGACTGACTTTGATTGATTGTTGATGCACAATGTTATATTAGTTTCAGGTATACATAGTGATTCAGGATCTCTGAAGGTTATGCTATGCTCATGGCAAGTGTAGCTACCATCTGTCACTGTATGATGCTATTACATTATTATTGACACATTTCCCTATATTGTATCTTCTGTTCTCATACCTTACTCATTCCATAACTAGAAGCCTGTATCTCCCACTTCCCATTACCCATTTTGCTTATCCCCCATCCCTCTGGCAACCATCAGTTTATTCTCTGTATTTGAAGATCTGATTCTGCTTTTTGTTTATTTACTCGTTTTGTGGACTTTAATTTTAAATTGAGCAAAATGTAATGAAACTAAATTTTATACACCCCAAATTTAAAAATATGTACTATCTTTTACAGCCAAATAAATAATGGTTTTGCTCACACTTTCTTCTATTTGTACAGGTTGGTGGACTAAAATGAAGATGATTCTTTGTTAAAGTTAAGCAAGATTAATTATGTCAGAAAATGCAATTGAAAGAGGTTGCTTGGCACAGTAAAGTTCTGAAAGTGCTCCAAAGGGTTATTCTGTAGACTAGAGGTAGTACAAGTATATTGTCTTTGCCATGAAGGTGTCATTTTCAGAACAACTTGCTTATAATTTTGAATTCTAGTTTCTAAAGTGGGGCTTCATTGAAATATGTTTCCTTTTAAACCTTTGCTGCTGTGCCTTTTGGATTCTCTCAACTGAGTGTTGTCTCTAAATTTCCATCTGTTTCTAGGCTATAAAACTGGACTGTTTTCTGTCTCCTTCTATAACTCTTGACTTCATGCCCACGTAGTATGTTTTTGTGTTGCTATATTATACTTTTGTTTCTCTTTTGTTTAAGAAATGGATCACTTTCCAGAGAAAGTTTTATTCAGACATTTGAATTGGTTTTTGCTATCCTCTACAATGATTTAGTTTTAAATTTTAAAAGTTTTCGATTGTACAGGTACTGTTTCTCTTTCTTCTTGAAATTACATGTTTTTTATATAGGGATTTTATCCTTAATGTGAGGCTATTTTGAATTTCATCTTGCTGTTTTCTTAGGATTTTATATATACATATACATATGTATACACATATATATGTACATTTTCTTTTTAGATTTTTATTTCTAAGTAATCTCTACCCAACATGGAGCTCGAATTTATAACCCCGAGATCAGGAGTTCCATGCTCCACCAACTGAGCTAGCCAGACACCCAAGGATTTTGTATTAATAAAACATTTAAATCAATACTAATTTTTCTTTGTGGTATTTGCCATTAGAGATGTGTGGATAGTATACATGCTTTATATAAAAGCATATACAATTAAAACTTTAAAAAGTTAATATGTATGCATGTACATTATAAAAGATTCAAACATTTTGAAAGTACATAAAGTAAAAGTGAAAGTTCTCCTTAACTTCAGGGTACTCCTTATATAATCACTTATTAATTTTTGTATGTGTGCCTTTCTGGTCCTTATTTTTTTAAAAATGTAAATTCCATGCCCAACCTGGGGCTTGAACTCACGATTCTGAGATCATGAGTAGCTCACTCTATCAACTGAGCCAGCCAAACAACCCTCTGGTCCTTTTTTGATGTATCTATACACCGATATAATGCATGTGCACATAGTGCATACATGTTGCCTATTTTGTGAATTGTATTTTTTTGTTTAGCAGTGTATCTTGGATAGCTTTCCATATAGATAGCCTACTTCATTTGTAATAAATACAATGATCTGTGTAGCCACTTGTATTTTGGTGAACATTTCTATTTGTTTACAAATGATGCTGCTGTGAACATTCATATACAGAACGTCTGTGTGTATTTGTGACTGTTTCAGTAGTACAGCTCTTACAGACAGAAGTACTGAGCCAGAGGATGTGCAAACTTAAATTCTGATAGATTCTGCTACATTGCCCTTTAAAAACGCTGAACCAGTTCACACTCCCACAAAGTATGAGGATGCCGGTTTTCCCTCACCTGCACCTCCATTCTTGCCATAGCCATTCTTGCCATTATTTTACCAATCTGATGAATAGAAAATGGAATCACATTGTTTTAATTTGCATTTTCATGATTACCAGTGAAATTGAGCATCTGTTCTTTACTTCTTTTCTGTCAATTGTTTATTTTTATCCTTTGTCCATTTCTGTATTGAGGTTTTTTTATTTGTTAGTATGATCTCTTTATGTACAGTCTGTATTACCCCCTTTCACCTTTGTATGGTTAAGAACATTTTCTTCTAGGCTCTTGTTATTTGATTATATTTATGATATCTTTCTTTGTTCTGAGGTTTTTATAATTTATGTGGTCAAACAAATCTTAGCTGACTTGGTTCTTTTTTTTATTTTTATTTTTTAAAAGATTTTATTTATTCTTGAAAGACAGAAAGAGGCAGAGACATAGGCAGAGGGAGAAGCAGGTTCCCTGTGGAGAGCCTGACGTGGGACTCAATCCCAGGACCCTGGGATCACTACCCGAGCCAGAGATGCAATAGTGGTGCACATTATTTTTCTCTAATACTGTCATAGGGTTTTTGTTTTAGTTTTACATATAGTTTGATGTAGGAATCTGATTTAATTTTTTCCCAGGTGGGTAACTAGTTGCACAAGTATCATTTAATAGATAATCTTTTCCTCTTTGATTTTTAATTTCATTTAAATTTATTTAAACTTTTTTTTTTTTTTTTTTTAAGTAATCTCTATGCCCAATGTGGTGCTCAAACTCACGACCCTAAGATCAAGTTGTATGCTCTACTGACTGAGCCAGCCAGGTACTCCTCTTACTGATTTTTAAATGCTAAGTCTATCACTTATTGAGTTCCCATTTACACTTGGGTCTGTTTCTGGACTGTTGACTTTCATTGTTCTGTTTGCCTATTTTAATACTAGTGTCCTACTGTTTTAATTATTATAATTTTATAATATTTAATGCCAAATGGTAAGACAAGTTCCCACTTCTAGTGGTTAAAATTATTTTCAGGTTTGGCCATTCTCCTTTCACATTTATACTGTCTGATAAACTTGAGAATCAGTTCATTAATTAAAAAATTAATTCCAATTGAATTTTGATTGAAGTTGCAATAAGTTCAGATTAACTTGTGTAATTTTAAAATATTTACAGTATTGCATCTTTCTATTCAGGAACACAGATGGACAGAATGCCTTCTTTTTACTTATTTTTTTTAAATATTTATTTTTTTAAGTAAACTCTGCCCATTGTGGGGCTTGAGCTTATGACCCCGCGATCAAGAATCATACTCCCTTCCAGTTGAGTCAGCCAGATGCCAGTGCTTTCTTTTTATGATAGTGGTTTTAAGGATTTCTAATTTCTTTATATAATTTTTGTATGTTAGTTTTGGGTATAATCCTAAATTTGTTTTTATTGCTGTTTTGAATAAGACCTTTTAAAATGTATATTTTCTAATTAGTCATTGCTAGTTGATTGGTAAGATATTGATCTATTTGTTTATAAGCAAGATAAATTCCTGTTGGTTCTCATAAATTTTTAAATGTATTCAAATACATCTCTGATGCCAATTTTTGGAGCCTCTGCCTTTGAGACTATTTGCATAGTGGGTTGAATTGTCATTTGTTATACTATACTTGCTCTGTAGTTATTTATTGACTTTGCTCCTTTCTTGTGTACATTTGTATGCTGTTGAGCCAGTTTGGTAGATCTTTTCCTTAATTGGTATGTAATTTGTAGGTTAGCCACTGATTATTTTGGCCTTTGCTTCAGGAATAACCTGAATATGTTTGTCTAGCTTCTCCCTGAAGTTAGCAGGTCTCATAGTAGGTCTTAAATCCAGCAGTATAGACCATGTTTTTAGAAGTATGTTCTTAAGGAGTTGCCCCTAGTTGTAATAGCTAATATCGATACTTTGCTGTAGCTGATGCATAGTATAGATATTACTTCTGATAGTATAGATATTAATTCTGTTTTATAAATGAAGAAGCTGAGATCTAAGAAAGGTAACATAAATTTTCCAGTGTCACACAGGGTTATGAACAGAGTTCAGTTTTAAGACTTGATCCCTTAACTTTTACAAACGTTCAGTTTTCTGAGGATGTGACTTCATGCAAGGTTCTGTGTTCTTGTGGTTCTTGCTGAATTCTATTTCTCTAAGTGTATTTCTCCGTTCGATAATTTTGCAGATACTTAAAATGCTATGTTTGTATACATTACTGAATTCAGAATTTGGTATCCTTTGCACATTTTACTCAAGAGTTGATTCGTAAATCCAAATACATGCTAGCTCTTACAGAGAACCTGAGCTATTAAAATGTTGTGGCTCTTTTGTGATGAGGCTTTTTACAAATTGTAGTCTCAAGCATTTTTGTCTCTTAGGGTGACTTTGTTACTTTTGGTATTCTTTAGGTAAATGATATTCTGATTTTAATGTTACTTGCTTTTTAAAAAATAAGAAACAAGTACAACTAGGTCTGCTTAATATTTTAAAAATCTCTCTTTTCTAAGATGAAATAGAGGCAAGGGCTCTTTATCTGAGTGGTTTGATACATGTCCTCCAAGTGTTCTCACAGGAAATGAATTAACTGAACTCTAGGCTCTTAGGCCACCTGCAACAATACTTGGGTTGTAGTGATAGGATTGTGTAGCTTGTAGGCCTTATAGTGTACGAACTGATCATTCAATTAACAAGATCAGAGAATGTTTCCTAACATTAACAAGACCTCTGTGCCTGTCCATTAATGTTGGAAGTTTTCAAATTATTGCTTGTGAGCTTCTGGAATCCCAAGAGGTTTCTGGGCCTAGTCTTCATCTTTGACCATTTTCCATTCCTTTCTAATGTAAGGAGTACAGATTGATTAAGAATGAGTGAGATGAATTAAAAGAGAAATACTGGAAATGACCAACTGGAATGAAGTTGAAGTGTGAAAATTCCAATTTACAGTTGCTATAAGGGCCATTTGGTATGTAAATCAGGTACTCACATCCTCCTTTATCTGAGAGCCTTCTGCAAACTGTTGGAGGAATATACAGGCTTACACAAGTGGGCAGAGAGTATTGGGTGGTTTCTAACTCACCTTTGCTTTGTTTTATTTATTGTTCTTTTTGCCCCACCTCTGAAGAATCAGCTTCTTCCCCAAGCAGATGGTGCTGGTAAAGACTGAATTCCTTAAGAAAAGTTAATGTAAGTGTAAAGAATTGCCTTATTATTTAATAGTAGGCTCTGGTCACTTTCTATATGTAGGTCACTGTTACATCCTGTTTACCTCTCCTGAAACGTTACCTGGCACTTCATAGATACTCCATAATGTCTAAATATAAATAAATAAATATTTATGGATTCAGAATAAATTCCAAGTATTGCCTGAATTTAGGTTTTCTTATATGAAGAGCAAAACATTGAGGAAAATGTTTAATGTTATAATTGTGTGCAGTTGAATGGATTATATCCCTCTTCTTTTCAAAATAAAAGCTTTTAAAATATCACTCTTTAATTAGAAAAAGAAGCACATTTCATGTTAATTTAAAATCTGTCTGCTAAAGCTTTTTGCTTAAGAAAAGGTTTAGCTCTGTTGTAACTTCCATAGCTTATAGTTAATATGTAGATTTGCAATTAAATAGGCATGGTGAAATGCAGTGCATATATTTGAAAATACAGTGAGAACAAACTAAAAATGAGATCGGAAATCCACTAGCAACTTAAGTCAGCTGTTACACTCAACTTTTCTCACACTGTATAATCTTTTTTTTTTCTTTTAATGCTGATCTTTCTTTAATGCTGATTATAGAAAAGACCCTTTTTCAAACTTCCTATGGATGAAACTGGAGGGAACCTTAAATATTTGACCAGTTTTCAGCATCTGAGCACTGTGTAGTGGTTTTTACATTCAAAATAATGTAAGTTCCCGAAGACTGGCAGATTCTGTTCTTGGAAGGTCCTTACCAGACATCTCATTTAGAGTAATTGGAAAAAGTTCTATTGGAAATGCCTTTGAAGTGAATGGTAGGCTTTTATAAAATGTTTCTGGGAGGCTGTAGACTCTAAAGCTGTTGTTTGCAACAAGCACCAGACTGGTGAATCTGGATGACTCTGAATAGTCCTTGCAGCATTTCTGGGTATTCTGTTGGCGCATTGTTGACAGTATATAACCAAAATTTAGATTTTAGGGTTCATTAATCTTTAGGGAATGCAAAATAAACTTAGTCTTAAATGCTTCATAGATGCATCCACTATTTTAAAGGACATTCAATAATTTTAATGCACACAGTTGCATTAAAAATCTATTTATACCTAATATACTTGCTATGTGTCCTTTCTTATGAAGCTCAGAAGCAGCCCCATATACTTTCTAATTGCCACACTAACTAGAGGAGGTATCTGGCAGCTGGATCTCTACTCGCTTTCAAGGACTTGCCATTTATGCATCATTTTTACCTTGAACTCTTTTATGAGGTTGTTGTTTTGGTTGTTTTTATTGCTTTTGTTCACATAGAACCACATTACTTAAATTAAAAAAGAAGGAAAGACGATTGCTGAGAAGTGAGAGAAGTCCCATCAAGATGACTAGAGATTTAATACTATAAAATAGTCAACATTCGCCTAGTTGTAGTAAAAATAGAGTGCCATTCTATCCTTATTGAGAACATGGTGCTTTTTTTCTCCCTCCAAATTTTAGTATGTGGTTTATAAAAATTGATTGAGTTGTTTTTCAGTTTCTCAACGGAGAAAATGAAAGTAAAAAGCTCAGACCATTACTCTAAATGAATTTTTATACATTTGTCACTTGAAAACTATTTTTAGTTGAATGGTAGCTTGTAATTGTATTTATTGTAGTTTATAGTATTTATAACCTGCTGTGGTTTTGAATATTGCTCTTAAGATTGCAGTTAGTGACCCACTAGGTTTTAATTGCTAGGAAATTACAGAGAATGTGAAAAGTTTTGGTTAAGCCTGGGGAATAGCCATTCTTGCTTTCCTCAAAATTGGCATCAGTGACTATTTAATGACAACAGAATGCTTTAAAAACATGCTGCCTAAAGTCTAGCTGTTATTAAAATACCATAATAGCTAGTGTGTAAGTAATAGTTGCTTTTTTGTTGTAGAAACTCTGTGGTAAGAGGAAAGCTTCAACGAAATCCTTAAAAATATAGTATAAAAAAGCAGTAAATAGAGGATTTTTAAAAATGGGATATGGATGAGAAAGAGGAAGACACATGTTTACATCTGACATGGTTACAGTTATTTAAATTCCTTGTTTCCTTTGACTTTGCAGTTAAGGTTGTTTTCTTTCTTTTTGACAAACTGTGTAATTATTTTTTAAAATATCATTTTTATACCTCTACAGTTTACAACTAGTGTCTCTTTTAAAAAAGCGATATGCCAAAACCCATTTTAATGCAATATAAAGCTTGGAAATTTGAGCGCTTCAATGTCAGGAAACCAACACCGTATGTACTAATTTCTAAATTACTAGCTGGGCTTCTAAATGTATGTTGTTCATGCAGCAGAGGCAATTCGTACAGAGCAGTCTGTGGGGTTGGTGTTTCACTAAGCATTTGCCATTGTTTAGTACTGTTTGTCTCTACATTTATTCAATATTACCATATGCTATAATCTCTAGACCAGATGAGAACATCCAGCAAGCATAGACTTCCAAGCAGGAAACAAAATAAGTTGTAGGAAATGGAGCTGCTATAAAATTTTATGGACACTAGTTGCAAAATGCTTTCTGAAAATTGTAATAGTAAGTGGGAGAGTGGGTCACGCCTCATTTTTTATAGTCTTTTCTACACCCATCTTTCAGAAGTTTCCTTATGCTTGGTGATCAAAGTAGGCATTTAAAAATGGTGTGGTGTGGAAATAATTTTAGAATAACAGTTTAAATAATTAAACATTTTGTATTCCATTTTCTGTAAGCGATCGGAGGGTTTTTTTTTTTTTAAGCCTATTTCAACAACTAAATCCACTTTTGATTATTCTAATGGAAGGGGCTATATGACTAAGAGACACAAGTGACACTCTGATTTGGTTTATTCTCATCCAACTTTATGCCCAGTTTTAGTCAGCAAGTAAACTATTTAGAGTTTGTTTTCCTTCGCTGACTACCTTACTGCTAGCTTGCTTTTAGCTAACGATGTTTAGAAATAAAAAAAGGGGTAAGGAATATATGGCTTCTGCATCTAAAAAAAGAAGACTCACCATAATCTGGGTAATTGAGAATTTTTATGAACTGTGCAATTGAAACATTCTACTTTAAAAAGGAGATGGGAATGTGGGCTTCTTCAAATCTTAATGTTAAAATTAAAGATAAATTTAAGATATTAAATATTTATTATATACCTAAATGTGAATGAGATAAACCCATTTAGGACGTTTTTAAAATTTGGGGTGAGATGATTGTTGTAACTGAAAATTGAATATAGTTCTGAGTGCACTGATATTTGAGAATAAAAGTGTATTTTTTAAAATATTAAATGTTCTTTTTATTTACTTATTTAAAAAAAAATTTTTTTTAAGATTTTATTTGAGAGAGAGTGTACTAGCAAGTGGGGAGAAGGGCAAAGCGAGAGGGAGAAGCAGACTCCCCACTGAGCATGGAGTTCCACTTGAGGAGGTAGTCTTGCAACTTTGAGATCATGACGAGGTCAAATCAGGAGTCCTTGGCTTACCTGACTGAGACACCCAGGCACCCCAGAAACGTTTTAAAAATAGATTTTATAGTTCTTTTGATAAATGGAATGTGTATGTTCATGTTGAGGAAAAAGCTTTTCATTATTCAGAATTATTTCTTAGATCTGCATTGTTTTCTCATTCTAGTCATGGGAAAGTGGCAGCGCAACACTACAGCATCTTATCTGACTTAGTCAGCTATTACCCTATACCCCGACCTAATGCATCATTTGTAAGTCCTACATAATAATGATCATCACAATCATAATAATATTATACTACTCACCTTTCATAGGCTATTCATATCTATTATTTCATCTAAGCCCTTTGATTGGTCTTTCCATGAAAACCATTAAAGTGAGTGTATATTCATGTGCGTGTGTGTGTGTGTGTGTGTATAGTATAAAAACGGTATATATACATATAATATAAAAAATGCTTTTTGATTGTTTAAGATAAGTCATCATAATGGCAAAGAGGTAATTGAGGACTTCTCTCCTACTATGTGTCAGGCTCTTTGGTAGGAAACTTACACACGTTATCTCATTTAGTCATCACCACTAACTTTTATAAAATAGGTCTCTGTATTCCTATTTTATGATGAGACCTCTAGTTGCAACTAGAGGAAGAGAAGATGGGCTTTTAAGAGTGGTAAGGAAGGTACTGGTCTAGGTAGAGAGACAGTGATAATTGAAAACACTATTTGATTATGTGACCACTCTCCAGAAAGTGGTCAGGAAAGTTAATTTTTTTTTAAAGATTTTATTTATTTATTCATGAAAGAGAGAGAGAGAAGCAGAGACACAGGTAGAGGGAGAAGCAGGCTCCATGCAGGGAGCCTGACGTGAGACTCTATCCTGGGACTCCAGGATCACACCCTGGGCCAAAGGCAGGCGCTAAACCGCTGAGCCACCCAGGGATCCCAGGAAAGTTAATTTTGTGGAGGAGGTTGGACCTGTGCTATTTACTGAGAAAGGGAACAGACCAGAAAAGGGTTAGTATAAATGCTGATGAGTTTAGTTAGGATGTGTTAAGTTTAGGGAAGGGAAGCAGAGATCTTGCAGAAGGTAGGTACAACTAACAGTGGTAAAAGATTTTTTTCCCTCCTGAATTGTATAGTTTTTTGTTAGGCATTTCTCTAGACATTATTAATGACATTTAAGTTTTGATTGTGTTTATGAAGGATTATAATGAAACGTTTATGCCTTGAATAGTTACATAAATTTTGGGATGATTTCATGGTATGTTACTATTATAGCTACCATGTCCTACCAGGTTGAGTATGTTTTTTAAGCAAACTTGATTATATGAAATCTCAATTTTTAAAAGTATTTTTTAAATATATAAGCAAAGCTTGTTTATTGTAGAAAAATTGGACTAGAAATTAACATGAAGGAAAAAATTGATAGTCCTACTACTGGATTTCATTATTATTTTTAAAATTTATTTATTTGAGAGAGAGAGAGCAAGGTGGGGGAGGAGCAGAAGGAGAGGGACAAACAGACTCCAGACTTAGTGCACATCCAGATGCAAGGCTCAATCCGAGATTATGATCTGAGCCAAAATCAAGAGCTGGATGCTCAACTGACTGAGTCACCCAGGTGCCCCTGAGTTGCATATATTCTGATTTTTCCTCCTATGTGTTGTTCCTTTCAGAAATATGGCTACACACACCTTTCTGCAGGAGAACTTCTTCGTGATGAAAGGAAGAACCCAGCTTCACAGTATGGTGAACTCATTGAAAAGTACATTAAAGATGGAAAGATAGTGCCAGTTGAGATAACCATCAGTTTGTTAAAGAGGGTAAGGAGTGTGAATGCCAGCCAATTTAAACCAGCAAGGAAATGAGAAACTAATTCTATCTTTTCTTTTTCTTTTTTTGTTTTAATTCTACCTTTTCTTTGAGTAATGGAAAAAAATGAGAGTAATAAATTTCTTGCTTGTGATAGGTGGTCATGCTTTTTGGGAATAGCACTACTGGACATTCTACTTTTACCTGGGAAGAAATTAGACAGTAGCAAGCATTCTCTACCTTGATCTAGGATCAGCTAGCTCAACTTCACGTCTACGTACGTGTCCTCAACTCTTCCCCAGTGTGCAGTGTCTCACTTGCATTTCTATTCTTCCTTTTTCTTTTCCTTCCTCCTCCTCCTCCCCCTCACTTTTCCCTTTTCTGTTTTCTTGTAAGCTGTAAGCTTTCTTTCTTCCCTCCCTCCTTTCCTTCCTCTCTTCCCTTTCTCCCTTTTTCCCATGACCCTCCTATTGTTGCTGTTTTCTCAATTTTGATGTTTCCTTTTGTGGTGAATATGTCACCATCTTCAGTATGAAATATGGAGATCAACAGCTACCAAATTTAAATATGTCTTATCTTAAAAACAGTATCTTGCATGTACATGGTGATTCTCCACTATAGATTTCCAAGACTAGACATTTTTTTTTTAATTTTTTATTTATTTATGATAGTCACAGAGAGAGAGAGAGAGAGAGAGAGAGAGAGAGAGAGAGAGGCAGAGAGGCAGAGACATAGAGGGAGAAGCAGGCTCCATGCACCGGGAGCCCGACGTGGGATTCGATGCCGGGTCTCCAGGATTGCGCCCTGGGCCAAAGGCAGGCGCTAAACCGCTGCGCCACCCAGGGATCCCTCCAAGACTAGACATTAACAGGTATTTTGACATATAAGAAACAGTGAAGGAGAAATGCAGGAGTGAAAACAGTAAGAAATAGTTGAAACCTAGTGGAAAAGAGATACATATGAGCACCTGGATGGAATCACAGAAACTTGAGGTGGAAGAGTGGCTCATTTACACACATTCTTACCTTTTGTTTCAGAGATTGGAGTAACCTGCTTCCATTTCAGAATATATCCTCTCTCCCTATTCTCTGGATTAAATGCCTTGTCTCCACTTTATCACTCAGTATTGTGAAAAAGTGGTCACATTTTTCACTTTTTCACGTTCTGCTCTTCAGCCCTCTGTGGTCAGGTTCTACTTCCATCTTCATTGAAACTATTCTTGCTATTGTTAGCAGTGATCTTCCTTATCAAATCTAGGGGATATTTTTCATTATTTTTCTTTTTTAAAAAAGAATTTATTTGTTAGAGAGAGCCAGGAGTAGGGGAGGGAGAAGCAGACTCCCCACTGAGCAGGGAGCCCAATATAGGGCTCGGTCCCAGGACCTCAGGATCATGACTTGAGCTGAAGGCAGACACTTAATGGACTCAGCCACTCTCACACCCCTCTGGTCATTTTTCTTATAGTACTTAACTTTATTCACTGTCTTTTTGAAACTTCTTTGTTCTCTGTGACACCGTTTTTCTTGATTCTTTCCTATTTAAATGGCTATTGTTTTTTACATCTCCTTGCAAGTTTCCTAAACCATGATGTTCTCAGGGTTTTATCCATAGTCCTCCTCTCCTTTTATGTATTTCATGCTGGATGGTTTTAGCCATGTCCAAGGCTTTCATTATACAAATAAATGCTAAAATCTATAGCTCTAGACACAACTTTTTTTCTGAACTCCAGACCTATTAGATATCCATCTGAATATTTGGTAACTGTCTCAGCGTATCAGTGTATCATCTAAAATGTAATCACCCGGGCAGCCTGGGTGGCTCAGCAGTTTAGTGCTGCCTTCAGCCCAGGGCCTGATCCTGGAGACCTGAGATCGAGTCCCACGTCGGACTCCCTGAATGGAGCCTGGTTTTCCCTCTGCCTGTGTCTGTCTGTCTCTCTCTCTCTTGAATAAATAAATAAAATTTTAAAAAATAAAATAAAATAAAATAAAGTAAAATAAAATAAAATAAATAAAATAAAATGTAATCACCCTTTATCTCCTTTCCTGGTTAATGGTTCTACCATTTGTGCCCAAATCTGAAATCTCGGAGCCAGCCATCTTGTATTTTCCACTTCAATTTCCCAAATTCAGTGAACAAACCTTTCAGTTATCTTCCTCTTAACCGTCTTTGATATAGTCTTTTTTTTTCTCCTTTACCACTGTCCCCTTAGTTCAGATCCTCTTTTCCTTACCTTGACCATCACTAGAGCCTCCTCATGAATCTTTTTGCCTTTAATCCATGCTTACCCCTTCTAATTAATCCTTCATGTTGCAATCAGGGTGATTTTTTTTTTTTTAGAGCTAGAGAGTGAGTGTGAGCAGGGGAGTGGGGCAGAGCAGGAGGGAGAGAGAGAATCTCAAGCAGACTGCAGAGCCCATCACAAAGCCTGTCACACGGCTCCATCTCACAAACCTGAGATCACGACCTGAGCTGAAATCCAGAGTCCATGCTCAACAGACTGAGCCACCCAAGCACCCTAGTCAGGGTGATTTTTTTCCGGAAGGTGATATAAGCATATTTGCTTAAAATTCCTTAAGCAATCCTTTGTTGCTTCCAGAATAAAGAGCAGTTCCTTAGTGTGGCATAATAAGTTCTTCATTAATCTTACCCCTACCTACTTTCTAGTCCTATCTTTCACCACTCTATGTGTGTCTTAATATTCAGTTTTCTCAGCTTACTTCAGATTCATTAAAATTGTTATGCTTTCTCATTTCTGAGCCTTTATATATCCAGTTTACATCATCTGGAGTATCTTGACCCCCATCTGCTTGCCACTTTGCTATTTAGGACTCGGCTCCACTGCCATTTCTCTGGTAAAGCTCTCTTGGGCAGTTTCCCTGGTAATTTGTGCTTTATTTTGTTGTCTTATCATTGCATCTTTTCCTATGTCCTCATAGAACTTAGCACATTTACTTACATGTAATTGTTACCTGCTGAACTGTGAGCCTCCCAAGAGCCATGTTACTGTTCATGTTCCCTGGTATTTAGGCCTTGAATAAATGTATGTTGAGTGAGTAGCACACCTCTTCAGATATCTTCCTCTGTCGTAATCAGGGTAGAAATGCTGTAGTGGGGGCTCAAAAATATTCTGTGAAAGTTTTGTATTACTAGAGGATATTGGAGAAGCAAATGCTGGGATAAAGCCAACCCTTAGATAAAGGAATTAGAGGACCTGACAGCCTTTGTTCTTCGTGAGAAACAAGGAGCAGTTTGAGCACTGAGGGGACTGGATGTTGATATGTTTTGGAATAGAGGTTGCTCCAGAATTGGTCAGTTCTCCATCAGTGCATACCCTATGGTGGCTGGCAGTGGTGAAGATTTGGAAACTAGGGACCTGCACCTCCCATTCACATATTTCAACATTCCGGTCTCAGACTTTGGCTAGGAATGGTGAAGCGTGCTACTCTTGCTGTCTTCCTTGCTTGTATTCTTTCCTCTGCTACCTGTGCTTTGGGGTAGCCAGTGGCATTTAAAATTTAATTAGCTTCAGTAAAAAATGTATTAACTTTTATGCTAATTAATGCTTGCAATCTCTTTATATTTGTCCAAAGCTTTGTGCAATTGGACTTGAATTGTTGCGGAGAATCTGAATGCCTGCAGAAGCAGCATACTTTTTCCTATAGCAAAATGACTTGGGAGGGGAGAGGGGAAGGCAAGATGGGGTCTCTAGTAGCTGGAGCAAAGGTACTGGTTAATGCTTTTTTTTTTTTTTCTTTCTGCTATTCATAACTTTGTGAATGTATATATGAAAGTAATAAATGCTTACTGTAAAAAATTTAGAAACTGCAGAAAAAAACATTGTATGTGTATGTATATGTATATTGGATTATTTCCTTTAAGTCTTTTTTTTCTATGCACCCTCCACTCTTTACTGATGATTTAAGGAATAATAATAATAACAAAATACTTATATCTCCCTCACCCTGCTTAAGAAATTGGATTTTGTTAATGTGTTGAACCTGAATCTTCCTTTTCTTTTAGGAAATGGATCAGACAATGGCTGCCAATGCTCAGAAGAATAAATTCTTGATTGATGGGTTTCCAAGAAATCAAGACAACCTTCAAGGTTGGAATAAGACCATGGATGGGAAGGCAGATGTGTCTTTTGTTCTGTTTTTTGACTGTAATAATGAGGTAAAGAAAACCTTCATCTGCTCATATGGTCTTTAAGCAACTGATGGTCACTATTAGAGAAAAACAAAGTGACTTTTATATTTACATTTTATATTGGCAGCAATATTACCTTGAACTGGCAAATTGGATGGATGGAACAGCACTATCTTGAGGCTGCACTACTAAAAACTATTTGGCATCAGCAATCTTGTGGGCCTAAAATTTGCTTTATTTTCAAAATAACAAGTATTTGTTTTTTAAAAGACTTTATTTATTCATGAGAGACAGAGAGAGAGGCAGAGACATAGGTTCAGGGAGAAGAAGGCTCCCTGCGGGGAGACTGTTGTGGGACTTGATCCCAGAACTCTGGGATCATGACCTGAGCTTTCAAAGGCAAATGCTCAACCACTGGGCCACCCAGGCCCCTCTGTATGTGCTCTTATCAGAGTATTGTCTTAGGATGTTAGGGAAACATTTTTGGTAAGCTGGGAGAACTTTCTATTTTAAAGAAACATGTAAGGTAGCTTGGTTGGTTTGGGAAAAAAAAAAGTTTAATTTTTCTTCTAAGAGTGAAATGATCTTGAGAAAAGCAGGAAAGCGTTTTTTCTTCCTGGTACTTCTAATAACATACCCAGACATACCTTTAAATAACTAAATGAATTTCTCAGAATCATTTAATTAGAAGGCCTGACTGTTTGACAGCTGTAATATAACTTCATTAAATTAATGCCAACAGCCTGAAAGAATAAGAATCTAAAGTACTGCCTTGAAGGAAGTTGGCTATTCTTGGGTTGAATTGCAAATGTGCCTCTGGTGGAGAGACTTACTGCAGCCTTTGAGTTGTTTTAAAATGTAACTCTTTTTCCAACTCCCAAAAATATGTTTTCACTTATTCTTCAAAGTTAACTTTAGAATGTTACCACAGCTTTATAACTAAGGAATGTTTATTCACGATTAACAAGGGATACTTTATTCAAATGCAAATATGTTGACTCTTAAATATTTGGATATTTATGGAATTATCAAAAAGTAAGCAAAATGGAACAAAGTTTGAGGCATGTAATTCATACCTAATAAGTTAATAATATATCCTAGATGGAAGCATACACATACAGATCTTCTTTTTATTGCGGTTTTAAAAAAAAGTACACAGGAAAAACTGAGTCATGAATGAATTCTTATTATGCTCTGTACTTATTTAACCTAGTTTATATAAATTGAACCACATGTTTAAATTTAAAAGGACTTTGCATGTTGATTAATGAATTAGACAAATTAGTTTTAATGTCGGGTTCTTTGTAATCTCTTCAAACT
Organism: Vulpes lagopus; assembly: GCF_018345385.1. Lineage (NCBI taxonomy): Eukaryota > Metazoa > Chordata > Mammalia > Carnivora > Canidae > Vulpes > Vulpes lagopus. The sequence goes on from NC_054846.1 coordinate 50,676,525, forward strand.
TTTTTCTCTTTTCAGGTTAAAAGAATGGCAAATGTGAACAGCAAATTCACATCGTTGTTTTTTTTTTTTTTTTTTGTAATGACCGTTTTATTTATTTCTCTTTTTAGATCTGTATTGAACGGTGTCTTGAGAGGGGAAAGAGCAGTGGTAGAAGTGATGATAACAGAGAGAGCTTGGAAAAGAGGTACTTTGCAGAATTTACACATTGCCACCTCAGACTCAGTTTGGAACTTGAGGAGCAGATTAAATACCTGCCTCAATTTGCCCAGAAAAATATAATGGGATGCTTAAATATGTAAAATGTCTGGTCTAAGAAGATGATAAGGGAGTCGGTTGGGTTGGATCTGGGTTGTGCTCTGAGCAGTCCTATAACCTGGGGAAGAATGAGGGAGTACTTAGAATCTTGCATCATTTGCTGCTTTTGCAGAATTCAGACCTATCTTCAATCAACAAAGCCAATTATTGACTTATATGAAGAAATGGGGAAAGTCAAGAAAATAGATGCCTCTAAGTCTGTTGATGAGGTGAGTATCCCTAGCTTGCCTTAAAAGTCAAGTAAAAATGTGATTTAGTGGGGGCGGTGGGGTAGGCAGGAGAAAAAGAGAAATGGCAGATTAGTTTGTTTGCTTTTAAAGACCCCGGAGACAAAATGGAAAATGAGATTTTTTTTTCTCCGTTTTGAATAACATCTAAAATAGATTTTACAACTTGAGACTTGTTCTTCACAAGAAGTGGATGGTTATTAATTCCAAACCTCTTTTCTCAAGCACTGAAAAATTGGCATTTTGAGAACTGTGATTTGGACCATGTTCATTTTTAAAAATCTCTAATGTGAATGGGGCCCCTCAAGGGCCCCAGGCTGCTTCCAGCTCATCATCACAGAGCACAGAGCTCCAGGGGAGTAGGTCTTCCAGACCTAGCTCTTCTCACCTCCTCCAAAAATCCATAATCTCTAAACTGCTATGCAAGCCCTCAATGCCCAGCAGCTTTTTCTGGTATCTCTTAATCCAAATCCTCTCGCCTTGACTCCCTGAGTCTTTCTTTCTGGACCTTTCTTGTTTATCACATAGTTCTAGGTTTTGTTTTTTTGTTTTTTTTTTTTAAGATTTTATGTATTTATTTGAGAGAGAGAGTGAGCATGAGCTGGGGAGAAACAGAGAGGGACAGGGAGAAGCAGACTCTTGCTGAGCAGGGAGTGACCCCAAGACTCTAGGATCATGATCTGAGCTGAGGGCAGATGTTTAACCATTTGAGCCCCAGTTCTGTTGGTTTTTTATCCATTACTCCTTCCCATAGAGGTGAGGTGATACATCAGGGAAGTTAGTGCTTTAGAATCAAAAGTAGAAAAATAAGCTACTTCAGTTTACATTTTATCAAATAATTGCTACTGATCAAGAAGTTTGTTTTGTCCTGAAACCACTAATAAAATTGAATGTATGTTGTTCACAATTATGTATTTATGATATTATATGCCATTGTGTAAAGTAAAACAGATAAAACCAAGGAATTACAGTATTTTTTTAATGATACATCTTAAAAATTTATAAAAAAAATTGACCTTTTAGCAGGAACTTAGCCATATAGTGTTTTAATAGCTTTTAAAATTACTATTATTTTTATCCTTTGCAGGTTTTTGATGAAGTTGTGAAGATTTTTGACAAAGAAGGCTAACTCTAAACCTGAAAGGAAACTCAAAATCATGCTTGAATATTGCTTTGATAGCTGCTATTACAACCCCTTTTTAAGGCAATTTTAATCTTTCATAATTACATCTCAATTAATGGCTGGAAAGAATATAGTAAGACAAATTAAATTTTTTATCTTAGATTTTTTTGGTTATAGGAGTAGAGAGTGAATTCGGGTCTAATTTTATCTTAGCTATGGTGCTCACCAAACAAAGAAGGATATCAGCTAGTTCTTTGTTTTTACTCAAAAAGCATATCCCTTTTATAGTTTGTGCCTTCTGTGAGCAGAACTTTTTAGTATGTGTGTATATCCCTTTAATAATTACAACATGTTAGGATTAGGGATTCCCCACTTCCTCGTTTTCTTGCAGGTTTTAAATTTCCAACCTGTTAAGTGAATTTGTGGACCAAATTCCAAAGGAACTTTTTGTGTAGTCGGTTCTTGCAAAATGTGTTTGGTAAACAAACTCATAAAAAGAATTCCTAGAGGTGTTTTAGTATTTATCAAATAACTGACCATTTCCTACAGAAAAGTAAGAAAACTTAGGCTTTGCTTTATTACAACTTATACAAAGTTGTGTGACAGGGCATCTTCTTTGCTTCCAGGGATTGGGTTGGGGTCACTGGGGGTTCAGAGCCTGGCAGAGTTGTCAGCTTTATTCTGACATAAGTCTGAGGGTAAGAGGCAAGGATCACATCTAATGACATGTGTTCCTATGCTCTATTATATAGTGTTATTAATGATTAAACTGATCTTAACAAAATTCCTAGCAGTGGAACCTTGAAGTGCATGTATTAGGTTTATGGTAAATGATTTGGTTAGCATTTTAGTAACACTTCATTCAGAGTGTTTTTGTTTGTTTTTTTAGACTAAATGTAGGGTTGGTATGAAGTAAAAAACATCTAATGTTTAATTTCCCATTTGTGTTTTATTTTCTTGAATCCTTTTTTTTTTTTCAGTTATTTGTTTAAGGAGATTTAAAAATCATTGCACTTTGGTCAGAAAAATAATAAATATATCTTATAAATGTTTGATTTCCTTCTTGGCTACTTTTATTTAGTATATTCTTTTTAGGCATCATGTTGAAGCATTGAAAGGCACAGAATTTAAAAAAAAAAAAAAAGGTTATAGAGTCCAAAGGAATTTTCCCTTAAATCCATTCTTCTTTTAAAAAATCTCTGAGAAATTTGTTTTCCCCTTTCTTATCTTTTTCTGCCATTACTAATGCAGAGTGATTTCCAAGGTCCTTAATGTGAAATTTATTAAAATGTTTCTCATTTTTAGCACTTATGCTATTTGGTATACAGGATTAAGTCAGGGAAGGAATTTTGTCTTTGTGTAATTAGATTTTATATTTAAAGTCTTTGGGAATAGGAGCACCTGGCTCCTGGCTGGCTCAGTGGTAGAGCATGCGTGATTCTTGATCTCATGGTCCTGAGTACAAGCTCTACTTTGGACATAGCGTTTACTTTAAAAAAAAAAAAAAAAAAAAAAAAAGGAGTAGTATAAGGTCATTGGGAATAGTGAAGGCAATTTATGGTTGTTTTACATTATAATAGGTTCATTTATTTCTTTGTGTATTATGAAATTATTAATGATACATTTTTCAACATACTTGCCATCAGGAAACAAAGTATCTGTAAGTAATGTAAAATATTAGCACCAAAATTTGTATTGAGATTATTTTGGTTTCTTGGAAAGGATTGTAATGAATTCTTTTCTAGTGATTTAGTCCATCCAATACAGAGGGACTTTGCTGGTGGTTTAATCAAACAACTGCAGTGTGAAGCAAAAGTAAAGACTAAGGTTTTTTTTTTTTTTTTAAGACTGAGGTTTTGAGAATATTCCTACTCAAATAAGTGAAGAAATTAATCAGATGGGGGAATCTATTTATATTGATACTCAGAAGACTGCTGAGACTAGATGCTTTGCTTTCATCACACATCCTTTTGTGGCATTTGAGAACAGAAACCAAGAAACAATAATTACTAAATTATGAGCCTTTGCTTGTTGTTTGCTTTTGAGCAGAAAAACATGTTGGCAGTAGTGAGTTTAGGATTTGACTGAGTTACCTTTGACTTCGTTAGGTTGGTCATTCCATTTCAAGAAGTTTTTAACTTTTTTGAAAGACCCCTGTGGAAGCCTTGCTTTAAAAAAAAATCGATATTATTTCCATTCAGTGATGTTGGATGTATATGAATTATTTGGTAAATAATCCCAATAAATTCTGTGCCATGGCCTTTACTGTTTCAGATTTCTGTTTTCTCTCAAGCATATTGAAAGACCGAGAAGTATCATATATTTAACGTGTGGGTTTACAGCAAAAGCAGAGTTCAGGATATAGGAGAATTTTCTGTTCTGGTATTAATGTTTGCACATCTTGAATTAAGTAGAAAGCACGACTTTAATCCCATTTCTTTAAGAAGTAATTTGGATTTAGGCACAAGTATAGCATATTTCATTACCTACCTACATCAATTGCTTGTCTCTTTGAAGGGGAGGTTGGCAGCGGGCAATATCTCAGGATGCAGGGTTTTGGGGGCTTGTGGCTTTGTCATGTAATTTGAGTGGTTGCCTGACATTCCAGTGATCTCCGGAGACAATTTCAGTGGCTGAAAGTATTAGCCAAAGTGGGTCAGCATTTTTTCCCTGGAGGTTTGGTCCTTCATCTTCAAACACATACTAATTGCACTAGCCATGGTGCTACAGATACATTCTCTGCCTTTCAAGAGTTTTCTACCTGAAACTGATACCCCGATATGGGTAGACCTTCAGATGTTCTCTGTTGGCTAATAATCATTATTATATAGCTTATTTCACTTCTTCCTAGCCTACCTTCATACTTCAGCTAAATTAAGTACTCCTTAATTCTAGGCTTTTTTTTTTTTTCTAATGAAAGCAAGATAGCTTATTTATTGTGTACCAAGGAAAAAAGGTAAAAATGGTCCTAATTACCTATCCCTCTATTTCTGTTTCTTCACTCCTGACTGTAGTATGAGTAAGCTTTTCTTGGATCCAGATATGCTTTCCTTGGAATGAGTGTGGTTATTGTGATTGTGGTATTAATTCTGGGTCTCAGTTATGTTCTGCAGGTCACCAGCTTACCTGTCCTAGGGCGAGGTAAAGGATGAAGTTGAATTTCTGGCTATCACCCTGTACCCTTGGTCAGCCATACCAGCTCCAAGCTATCACCAGGACTCAGATTTTTATGGGGGTCTCTGCTATTTCTGCTCATTAGAGCAGAACCTGGTTTTCCTGAGGCCTTCTTCAGAGAGGCTTTTCTTTCATGATTTTGTCCTCCTAAGACTGAGGCATGGAAGAAGAGGGTTTAATTATTTTGTCCTATTTAGAATGGGTGAGATAAGGGTCATAAATCAACATTTCTTTAAGTGATGCTCTTCAGCCAAAGAAAATTTTTTATTTATGATATATTTTGAAGTATTTTATGCAGCTTCCTAATGCTGGCCTTTGATGCTCTAACCAACCAGAGGAAAAGCATCTGCAGAGGTAGGTTACCACATCCCAACTGTAACGGTAGATAATCCAAACAGATTTTAAAAAGTGTCTTCTGCACAGTAGAATTGAGCAGTTAAGCAGCATCTGCAAAGATAGCAGATGCATTCTCATTTGGTTGAGCAACCACATTTAAAAAGAGAAAGTAAAATTCAAAAAACATGCATGTGAGCTTTGGGAATATTCATATTTTACCCTTTAGGAGGCTTTCTGGAAAAAATGTACTCTCAGTAGCTGCTTCTATAAAATTAAGGGGGAAAAATTGCTATAGTGGACTCAACATAGACGTCCAAGAAAATCCCTGAATTGGCTGAGATTCCTTGCCAGTTTGTAAATGCTTGCAGCTCTCTAAGGACTCTGGGTGGAACTGGCCGTCTCACAACCACCTGGCTCCAAGGGCTTCCAGAACCAGAGGAAAAAGACATTGAATTGGTTCAGCAGTTAGTACTTTAAAGCACAAAGCTGTTGTACATGGCTCACTGTAGGTTGTTCATTAAGTGGCTCTTAAGTAGCTGCCAGAATTTGGTCAGAGTATCTATGATTGAAAACAAGGCTGCATCAAAATAGCCTTGTCAAAGTGGAAACCCTTCTTTTTAATTACCAGGTAGTGTACAAGAGTCACTACCATTATCCTATTCTGAACTAGGGTAGTGATTAAGATAGACATATTATTTGCATTATGTGGGGGGAAAATGCTGAAGTTTAGTGGTTAAATTTCATGTTGGGTCAAAATCTTCTTACATCAAAATGACCAATTTAAAACAGCTGCATCAAAATCCCCCTGGCATCAAGTACTATGTCAGAATGTCCATGTCATATCCAGTATCAAACATGATTGAGCAGAGACTTCCTCTGTTTAGGGCCTTTACTTAGGTCTGGATAAGTACTCCTTAGGGAAGGAAGGTGTGCTACTGGACTTGAGGCTGCTGCTCTTGTGTGCTAATGGAAGATTCAGAAATGGGATGAGATGAGGTCAGGGATAGTGAAACCATTTGTATAGAGAAGCAGGAGTAGGTTCAGTCCAGTTCTCCATCCATAATGGCGTATAATACGACTTATTCTAGCCATAATCATTCCTACTAAACACCGTTTCCTAATCTAAAGTCCAAAGTTTTCATGATCCATAGGCCACATTTCCACTACTGAGTATTTTGTTGATGAAAATGGGTTTCAGGAATGTGATTCCCTTGATACCATCTATCTTCATTTATCCTTAACTTATGGTTTGAGTAATTTTGTGGATATTTATGAGTTTAGCTTGTGTTTATGACTTAAAGTAGCTGTTTAACTTATGGTCATCAGCTAAATCATTGTTAGGACAATACACAGACTGTGGCCACTTGGTCAGATAACAGCTAGATTCACACAGGAGGCATTATTACTGTTTGTAATCACATTCATGAAAGGATCTGCCATCTTAATTGAGCTAACATCATGTTAACAAGCTACATTTCAGAGATGCTAACCTGTGACTGAGATCAGAGTTTGTTACAGGAAATCTTTATCTTCCTTGGGTAATATGCCTGTCATCAGACCAGGAGATGACGAGAGCACTAAATGATGACGTTACAAAAACTTGGTTGGCCATTCATTCAAAATATGTTTGAGACAGATTAATTAGGGATACCATAATCAGTTATACACAGTTCCTGCTCTCAACAAACTCACCAGTTAAGCTCAAGTCTAGTGGTTTCTTAACTGTATTGTGTTTTGCACAGTGTTTTAATGCCACCCACTTTTACCTCTGTGATCTCATTTTGTTTTCCAAATCATGTAGGTTGGGATGGCAGTTTTCCTGTTTCATGAATTATTAAACTGAAGCCCAAGGAATCCAAGTCAATTGCCCAACAATCTTTATAGTTAGATAGTTGTAAGTCTGGAATTGGACTCCAGACCTTTGGCTCTTACCAGATCTGCCTCCTGTCTTTCTGGTAGCCTGTACTTCCTCATCACTAGCTCGTTACCTTGTTTATTTTCCCTATTGCACAGATCTGCAATTTGTGAGGTTACTTTGTTTACTTATTGTTGACCTCCCATGCTAGATTATAAGTGTCAGGAGAACAAAAATGTCTCTTTTCATCTCTGTTTCCCAGTGTCTGCACATGGTAGGCTCTCAATAAATATTTCTTGAAAGAAAAATGAAGAAATTATTCTTCTTTAAAAGAGTATGTATGTATGTATGTATGTATTTATTTATTTAAGAAAGATCATGGAGAAGCATAGGCCAGCTCACCACTGAGCAGAGAGCCTGACCCAGGGCTCAATCCCAGGACCCTGAGATCACTTATGACTTGAGCCAAAGGCAGACATTTAATCAACTGAGCCACCCAGGCACCCCTCCACTGTCATTCCTAACAAAAACTTAGGTAAAGTCATATTTTGTGATGTTTCGGAGCCACTTTTATTTAATAGAATTTCATTCAATAAGTGGAATATTTATTGAATGTCTTTTAAACCTTTAAAAAAAAAAACCAAACGGTGCCTCAGGCATCACTCCCAGAAATTCTAATTTCATTTTAAAGGCTCCCCAGGTGATTCTGAATCAGTGGTTCTCAAACTTTCAAGTGCATCAGAATAATTTGGAAGGCTTATTAAACCCAGTTTGTGTGGCCCACCCCAGAGCTGCTAGTTCACTAGATCTGGGTATGACCCAAGAATTTGTGTTTCTTAAAAAGTTCAGGCGATACTGGTGCTTTGAGAACCACTATACTAAACAGTGACTAAGGCTGATATTGGAAACTCCCAGTCTTGTATCCTTGGGCAAGGGAGCAAGCAAGTCTTCTTGGTATTTATTCCACAGTGCCTAACATAGAGTAAGTACTCTGTGCTGGATAAATGACAAATTGATAACAACCCTAATGAGAACTCACAAACAGTTGCCTAGTCTGCCATCCCTGAAGCCCCCTGAGGGGGTGGAGGGAAAGAGTAGGGAGAAGGACTAGGAGAAGATCACAAATGTTCTCTCCTGAAGAAGTTGTCATATGGGTACAAACTTGATATGATAGGGTGGCTTTTAGCTCACCAGCTGCCACTGTCATAAAAGGTGAGGAGAGCCCTGGGGGCCACTGTCACTGTCCAGACTTCTGAAGGGAGATGTAGTAGTTGTGTTCAGTGTGGGCTTGAGGGCACAGCTAGGACCGTGGAAGCAAGAGAAGACCTTTTAAAGATAGAGCTGCCCAGCAGTGAATTGGGGTAGAGGACATGAGTTCTCCATCACTGGAGGTGTGCAAGCAGCCTGGATGCCTACTCAGCAGGATGTTTTAGAATCTTTCAGCCCTTAGGTTCAATGGTTTGTGGACCATCCTGTTCAAGTTGTAGCTATCTAAATCTGAGGTCCACCTTGAATCCCAGCCATATTCTTTGGGCTCTCTTGAAACCCAGCATGCAGAACAGCTTCCTGTTAATAGGAGCAGGGAGGAAAGGCTGAGGAACATCATGGGAGCCTGTGCCTTCCCATAGGGACCCAGATACTGAGAAATTTCTTTAAGCTTCTGTTTCTGCCTCCCGGGTCCCCTCCCCAAGCCTGGAATAGGTACTCAACAAAGTTTGTTGGTGGTAATACCGCTGGTGGTGAGGAGGTGCCTGCTTTGCATCAGAGGAGAGGAATAGCAAAAGCATGACAGGATGAGTGAAGGGTTGGGGGGGATGCACCCAGCTGGACAGGGTGGGGTCCATATACCAAACAATGGGAGATAGGAACATAAAGACATAAAGACAAGGTGGGGAAATGTAATGGACAAACCATAAAGGCAGGTAAAAGAATGTGGACTTAATCTGTGTCTGTTTAGCTGAGTCCAGACTAGAATGCTGGGCAACTGCCTAGCTAGATGAGGCTGTTTGACAAAAGCTTCCCAGATTTTGCTCTACTCCTTACCCCCTCCTCTTTTTCTCCTCTTTCTCCTCCTTGCTGTGAGCTGTCCCTTGAGTTCTGTTCTGAACCCTAATGGTTTTTCCATCTCACTAGGGACAGTTTGCAAACCCTTCCAGGGCCGGCCTGCCTGAGCTGGGGAGAGGAGGCACCTCCTAGCAATAAGCAACCCACAGAATTGTGTCTGTTATTTAAGAAAAGTTTCTGGGTTTTCGGCTAATTGCAAAAATACATAATGGATGCTTTTCGCATCTGCTAGTTATTCTAGAACAGGCCTGCATCCAAGAGCAAACTTTAAACAAACAATAAGATTATGGAGCTTAACTATTTCAATGTGTAACAGAAAACAAAGCCAAGGCCCAAAAAGTTACATTAACACACATCCATGCAGACACAAGCAATCGTACCAACAGATACAAATACATACCAACATACAGATGCACCTTCTGGCTCCAGTGCTCACAATGCCTGCACAATAGCACATAGTACATACATGCACACACAACCTGCACATGTGCCCATCACCAGCACCAGTACACGGACACACAGATACACATGCTTAAATTCATAGACACGTGTACGCCTACCCAGTTAGGCAACACAGACACACAACCCCACACACAAATGCATTCACACAAATCATTTTTATTGCAACAAGTGGTTCTCTTGTGCGGGTGAGTGGGCCCTTCTGGTCCTCAGGTTGAGTGAAACAGTCGGGCACTGGCTGTGCCTGGTTGGCATCGGGTGTAGTTGTTCAGTGTGGCCGCCAGGGGGCACCCGTCACCCATCCTGCATCCACTTGCTCTTGGTTCCGCCAGCCTGTCAATTGCTTCTGTCCCACGAGCCTGCCCCTTCCTGATCCAGCTCCCTGCATAGAGCTGGGAGTCTCCTTATTTCCAATCTCAACCTTCTAGGATCCACTGTACTCATTCTCACCTTTTCCCTCTCCCAAACCACTGAAACAACCACAGCTCCTCCTCTCTTCTCCCTCCTAGCTGAACAAACATATTTCAGAGCTCCCTGCCCCGTCCTGAGACCGTGGCTTGGGAACTGGATCTGTCAAGTCTTTTTTTTTTTTTTTTTTTTTTAATTTTTTATTTTTATTTATGTAGTCATACAGAGAGAGAGAGAGAGAGAGAGAGAGAGGCAGAGACACAGGCAGAGGGAGAAGCAGGCTCCATGCACCGGGAGCCTGACGTGGGATTCGATCCCGGGTCTCCAGGATCGCGCCCTGAGCCAAAGGCAGGCGCCAAACCGCTGCGCCACCCAGGGATCCCGATCTGTCAAGTCTTAATCATAATGTGACCTCTCCCAAAAGCTTCTCCCCCCGGAGCAGCTGTCAAAATCTCATCTCTTTTTCAGAGCCGGAGATAGCATCTCCCAGGGCAGGATTGCCCGAGTTAACAATGCATGTTAAAATAACTGAATGAGTTCATGCCCAACTGAACAACTTCCCCACTAGCCCTACCTGAGAGGTCTTCCACCCCCAGCACCTGCCTCCCGACTTTTTCCCCCCTCAGTGTGTCTATAAAACAAATCCTGGCTTCAAAACATAAGCTAGGGTAGAAAGGCCCCGGTATGTCATGAAGTGTGTCTTTTTCAGCATCCCTGACAGGTAACTACCCTAGTGACAGATTGCTCACCACTCCCTAAGCAGTTGTCCCCACTGGGCATCTCAGACTTCTAGGAAGTTTCTCTATGTTCCTTCTCCATAAACATTCCCAGAGCTCCATCTTCATGAGGTCTGCCGCAGGCCTAGATTTCTTCCCTTTCACAAGCTAATAGTCTGGAAAGGGCATTTAAGTAGCACAGCCTGAGATCTGCATTAGTGCAACAAGTACAAAGTGCACGGGAGGCTGTGGTGAACTTTCTGGAGGAGTGAGGCAGGGAGTCAGGGAGTCCGAGGGACTGAGAGCTGAACAGAGACAGTGAATAGAACAATAGTTATTGAACGCTTACTGTGTTTGCGACTGCTGCTCCTCAGAGGAACAGTTCTGACCCAGGTCAGCCTGCCTGCAGTCTGACAGTTTAACCACTAGGCCAAACATCTCTTACAACAGGAGTTTGGGGGCAGACGTGCCAGGCGTATTAGTTTTCTATTTCTGTGTAACGAATCATTACAAACTTGGTGACTTTAAACAACCACGTGTTACCTAACAGTTCAGAAGTCTGGGTTCTCTGCTCATAGTATCACAAAGCCGAAATCAAGAAACCAGCTGGGCTGGGCTCTCATCTGGAGGCTGGAAGGAAGAGAATCTACTTCCAAGCTTATCCACACTGTTGGTAGAACCCAGTTCCTTGCAGTTGTAAGACTGAGGCACCCATTTCCTTGCTGACTGTTGGTCATGGGGTGCTCTTGGCACTAGAGGCGAAGCTCAGGTCTCTTGCCCCTTCCATTTTCCAGAAAACAAAGGCAGATGGAATCTTCCTCATGCTACACATCTCTGACTTTCTCTTCGGTCTCCAGCTAGACAGTCATGTCTTTTATGCTTTGTTTATAAATGCATCCAAAAATTTAGAAACTAATAAAATTCTTTTTTTATAATTGTGTTAGTATCATTCACTGCAGAGCTGGTGGTTACTAGACGGCATTTTATTTCATGCACCACTTTTTCTTCTCCTATTTCCTTACTGCCTTTATTTCTCTCTCATGTTTATCCAGTCTCTCATTCAGCCTCCTCCTCCTCCTCGACACCTCTCCTTTCAAGGCCCCTTGCTCTCCCACTCGAATCTCATCTGCGAGTGTCTAAACCTGCTGGACACTAACTAGTCAGCCTGAATTCCTCTCATAGCTTCTGCACGGGGGCTAGTCTTTTCTGGAACATATCTTTTTTCTTCCATGGCTTATTTCCATGGGTTGGAGGGTTGTCTAGAGAAAACGCTCCAAGTAATTAACTAAGGAAGGGTGCATGGGACATAAATACTCTGACTCCAGTATGGCTCCATATGTCTTTATTCTAGTCCAGTGATTGATAGTTTAGCCTATATAGAGTTCTAGATTGAGAACTCCGCTTGGCCGGCATTTGGAAGCATTTCTCTGCTGACTGCTAGCATCCTGTGTTCCTGCTGAGAATTCTGAAGTCATTCTCATTCCTTTGTGACCTTTTTTTCTTTATTTTCATTTTTCTCCCCTCTGAAAGCTTTTAGATCTTCTCTCTCTCTCTCTCTCTCTCTCTTTTTTTTAGATCTTCTCTTTAATCCCTGTGTTCAGAAGTGTCCAGATACTGTACCTGAGTGTGGGTCACCTTGTCATTCATTTTGGGGGCACATACTGAACTCTTTTAATATGGAGACTTTATGAACTTGGTTTATGGGAAATTTTCTTATGTAACTTTTAAATAATTCCTCTTCTCCATTTGTATCTGTGCTAGAATTCCTGTTAGTTGGATTTTAACTTCTTGGATTGATCCTTTAAGTAGTTTATATTTTCTCTCATATTTTCCTTTTTAAAAAAAGTTTATTGGGCAGCCCAGGTGGCTCAGCAGTTTAGCGCCACCTTCAGCCCAGGTTGTGGTCCTGGGGACCCAGGATCGAATCCCACATCGGGCTCCTTGCATGGAGCCTGCTTCTCCCTCTGCCTGTGTCTGTGCCTCTGTGTGTGTGTGTGTGTGTGTGTGTGTGTATCTCTCATGAATAAATAAAATATTTTTAAAGTTTATTTTTCTTAGTAATCTCTACACTCGATGTGGGGCTCAAACTCAACCCTGTGATCGAGTTCCATGCTCCTCCAACTGAGCCAGCTAGGAACCCCATTCTCTCATATTTTCTACCTCCTCATCTTTTTATTTCACTTTCTGAAACTCTTCCTTAGCTTGAAAACATTCTATTTCTGTTACATATATTTTTATACTATATATACATTATATATAATTTATTTACATATTATATAAATTATATAATTAATATACACATATACAATTATATAGTTAATATATATGTAATATAAATATATAATAAATATATATATATTTAACCCAAGAGCTCTGTTTGGTTCTTTTTTCTTTATATTATCCAGTTTCTATTTTATGGACACAGTACCTCGCTGAATCCCTGTGGGGGTATTAATAGAGTGTAAACTTTTTCTAGATCTCTGTTCCTTGCATCATGTCCATTTCCTCTGGGGTCACTTTATTTGTTTGCCTTAGGTTCAGTTTGGAGGCTTTCCTCAAATATGTGTTAATCTTTAGGTGTCCATTCGCATTTAAGAATGAAGAACTAAAAAAAAAAAAAAAAAAAAAGAATGAAGAACTAAGGACGCCTGGGTGGCTAGTGGTTGGGCATCTGCCTTCGGCTCAGGTCGTGATCCCAGAGACCCGGGATCGAGTCCCATATCGGGCTCCCTGCAGGGAGCCTGCTTCTCCCTCTGCCTGTGTCTCTGCTTCTCTCTGTGTCTCTCACGAATAAATAAATAAAATCTTAATTTAAAAAATAAGAATGAAGAACTAAAGAGCTTGCTGATTAGCTGGCATGCCCCAGTTGACTAGGCGATCGGTCAGTCATGACAGCAGAGGACTTCCTCCCCCATCCCCTCCCCACTGCCAGGGAACATTAGGTTTCTCCAGAAACTGCCTGCCCCCACCTGAAGAGTAGACTGCCCTCCTGGTGCTCTGTGCCCAGGTGTGGGGAGGCACTGTCCAGTCTGCAGATTTCTCCTTTCATCTGCTGATTTGAGCTCTGAGTCTGCTGGTTGCACTAAGGAAGACCACCTCTTTCCTTGGCTGTATCTTCTCTGCATGCCCCGTGCCAAGGCTTTCTCTGCCCTCCTGCATCAGTTACACTCTTCCATCTGCTCTCTTTGTCCTGAAATTTGTTGTAGCATCTCCCCTGCTGATGGTACCTCACTCATTATTTTTACTGTTGTGGGTTTACATCCTTATTTCCTAACTGTCATTTTGGAAAGGCTCTCGAGAAAAACAGGAATAAAAGAAGCCATCAATTTATCATCCCCAGTGACGTGTCAGCCAAAACTCCTTCTGTCCCTCTTATTACCACACTGGCCCAGTTGCGAGGTCCTCAAAATGTGTCTTGGGACAACTGTGCTCGTTCCCTCATCCCTGAGCTGCAGGAACCACTTCTTCACCTTTCAAGGCTCTTTCCTCCGCAGGAAAGGACTGTAGGCTTCTTTACGCCGAGTGTGCATGTCAGGTGAGAGCTTCTGGGAACACAGTCCCTATTGGTTCATACCTGACAAATGAAGACTGATTGGTTCTATTTCAGTTTTCAGGCATGATTTGGGAAAGCTATATAGCTCAGGCTTGAGCACTGTTCTTATATGATCACCGTTCTTATATGATCTCCGTTTTTATATGACCCCTAAAATTATCTCATGTTACTCACTGGTGATAAGAGCACAAGTGTGAATCTCCCAAAGGGCTGAGACAGGCCAACTGTGGCTGGAGAGAGGTTGCTGCTACTCCATACTTGACCCTCTGTCTCCAGACCTGGACATGCAGCCTGTGATCACTGAGGGGCCGCTGCTGCCCCTGACCTATAAGGCTATAAAGCCTATTTGCCTGGAGGGGGCTCTGCATCCTGGGCCTCCATGGGACAGACTACTTGGCCAGGATGTTATCCCTTATACTGGGACACAGGACTCCCTGAATCCTGGAGGGCTCCACCTGCAGGATCCCTGCGGACAAGGTCTGACCAACCCTCCTGGTGTGCCCTGCACTAAAGGGCTTCTCAGGATGTGAGATTTTCAATGCTAAAACTGGAAAGTCCCGGGCAAACTAGGGCAAACTGGTCACTCTACATGTAAAAGATTGTTGCCCATCCCAACCTCAGATTTCCATAGAAGAAGGTTTGGGGCCTTAGACTGTTTTGAGTGATTTTTCAGGGGTCTCGACCAGGCTCCTCTCACCAGCCCCCAAATTATAGGCTACTTTCACCTCTTTCCCATCACTGAGCTGTACAGGACAATCCAGCTTCTCCCAGGGCAGAAGTCCCCCACCCTTGGTCTCGCTCACAGCACCTTCAGCTCTGCTTTTGCCCCCGGAGATGGAAGGGGCACATCTAGGGGCAGTTATGTCCCCCACAAAATGCTTTCCTGACACTTCTCAGTGATCTCAACAGCAACATTGGATCAACACAAAACCAACTGGGTTAGTTTTTTGCCTTTTAATAATTTGATAAGATAGTCATGATAAATAATATTTTTAAATCGCTTCCTATGTGGGACACCTGGGTGGCTCAGTGGTTGAGTGTCTGCCTTTGGCTCAGGTTGTGATCCCAGGGTCCTGGGATCGAGTCCCATGTCAGGCTCCCCACGGGGAGCCTGCTTCTCCCTCCCTCTATGCCTCTGCCTCTCTCTGTGTGTCTCTCATGAATAAATAAATAAAATCTTAAAAAACATCACTTCCTATGTATCAGGTCTCATGCTAAGCTCTTACTATATGTATCATCTCACTGAATTCTCAGAAGGGCCTTGGAGGCAAATATTATTATTTCTATTTTATAAATGAGGAAGTTGAAGCTCAGAGTCTAAGTTGCTCAGTCACACAGCTAGTAGTAATTGCAGAAATAGAACTCAAATCTAGGAGTATTTGATACCAAAGTGTAAGAACTTGAGATGGTCTTGAAATGTGCAGTTTAAGTCCCACCTTCTCCAGGAAGTCTTCCCTGATCATGTTTGCCTCCTGCTCCAAATTTGGACAGGAAATCCAACTCACAATGGCTTAAACTTTTAGGACATTGCTTGTTTACTTGAGAAGTCCAGAAAGGTTAGTCCCAGGACCAGTGCAGTGGCTTAGAGGTAACAAGGACCATGACTCATTCCAGCTTACCACATCATGTGGGTAGGGTAGATTGCATTTTCCAAAGATGAACAGAACAATATTTCCCATGCCACCTGCTCTTCTGCAATGTCATGTTGCCATTCCTTCTCCTAGATATAGAGTCTAATTCTCTTCCTCTTTAATAAGAGTGGGCCTTAGTAATTATAGCTTAACCAATAGAATGTGCTGTAAATGACATTTTATTTTTTTTAATGATTTTTATTTATTTATTCATGAGCGACACAGAGTGAGAGGCAGAGAAAGAAGCAGGCTCCATGCAGGGAGCCCAACATGGGACTCGATCCCAGGACTCTAGGATCATGCCCTGGGCCGAAGGCAGGTGCTCAACTGCTGAGCCACCCAGGCGTCCCTGGAAATGACATTTTGAACTTCCAAGGTTACATCATGAGTCTTGCAGCATAGGTCTGGGCCTCTTAAAATGATTAGTGCTTGAACACTTGCCCTTGGAAATCAGCGGCCATGCTGTGGGACACCGAGCCATATGGAGAATTCCTGTGCAGGTGTCCTGGTCAGGAGCCCAAGCTGAGCTCCCAGTGGGCATCCAGCATCAGCGGCCAGCTATGCGAGTGAGCCATCTAGGACATCCAGCCCCATTGAGCCTTAAGATGATTCCTGCCCCCACCTCTATCAGACTGCAACCAAAGTCCTCAAGTACGAACCATGTAGTTGAGTCCAGTCAACATACAGAATGGTGAAAGAGGATAAATTGTTCCTTTAAGACACTGAATTTTGGGGGTGATTTTTTACCTAGTAATAGATGACCAGAACAGCTGGCTTTCTTCTTCAAGTTTGTTGTCTCAAGTTACCAGATGGTTGCCTCAGCAGCTAGCATCACTACAAACCACCAAAGGTAAAAGCAGAAGTGAGGGAGTACGTGTGGAACAAAGGTTTTCTTTTTGAGTAACTTCAAGGAGGAAGAAAATCTATCCAGAAATCCAGCAGCAAAATCCCCCACATCTCTCATTGGCCAGCACTAGGTCACGCAGTCTCTCCTAGCCACCAGGGAGGTAATGCACGGCCTCCTTAGTGGGAATCAAAGGAAAAGGAGGTCGGAAATGACCACTGGGTGGACACCAACAGTGTCTGCTGTATTGTTGACACTATGGTTGTTCAAAGAGAAAGAGGAAAAGAAGGTGCAAGAAAGTGACCCTCCACTAAGGAAGGAGCCATCACTGCTCCCTTCCAGAAGCAAAGCTGCCAGTGGGAACAGGTTTACTGAAAACTCCTTCTTTAGATGGCAAGTATGGTGCAATGGTTAGTCTTTCTCTGGAAGGCAGAACCTGGTTCTATTGCTTGCTAGTGGTGCAATAGTGGTGGATTGGTTCCCTGTTCTGTGCCTCAGTTTCCTCATCTATACAATGGAAGGACCCCCTCCAACTCCTTCAGGCTAGGAGAAGCCAGGGCAGACGAGAAGTGCCGGATGCTTCCCCCGTCTGTGAAGGCTATGCGCTGCCCAAGTCAAGTTCCGAAGAGCCAGCCTCTTAGCCACAGATGTTGGGATTTGCCAAACAAACCCTAATCACTTAATGAGAAATGAAAATGGTGCCTGGTTCCTCCACTTAATTGCCCCTTTGAAAACAACACACGGGAGATTTATAGTAATCACCATAATCGCCTCATAAAAACCCGAGAATTTAAAGACTGACATGCCTCATTTCTGGGAGGAATTAGAGGCAAAAATTAAGGCAAGGAATTCCTGGCCTGCCTTGGCCTTGGCTCCCTGGAATCCAGGACTCTGCCCACAGAGGGCCTGCCACTCTGGACAGCCTCCTGGCCCCAGCCAAGTACCACTCCAAATGCTCTGCTGCCAGTGTCTCCTGCGGGCTGGAAGCCAGGCCTCCTCCATCACCTGCCCCAGCCAAGGCAGGTACCAGACTTTCCAAGGGGGCTCGACAGCCCTGAGGGTCCTCTGAGGCCCAGTAGGAGGAGACAGGAAACTTGCTGCGCCCTCTTGCGCCATCTGAGCTGCAGGACGGATGGGGGGGTGGGGGGGACACAGGCTGTCCCTTGCCCATGGAAGGCCACAGCTCATCGTTCTCCTGAGGTCAGCGGCGCTTGAGCTGCACATCTCCCACAACGAGGTATTATGACCTCACAGGACATGTACTAAGATGCCCTGCCAGGTCTGCTCAGGGGACATTCATTCCCTTCCGCATCTTCCTAACTGGACTCAGAAGCACTGAGCTCAAGGTCAGAAGTGTCCTCTGGTTTTGCCTCTCCAGCTTCTCCCCTCGAGAGCAGCTCTTTCTTCCTTCTCACTCTCCTCTGCTCATTCATTCAAAAATCCCTATTAAATCTCTAAAGTGAAAAAAAAAAAAAGTGCATTGAAACTATCTCTTGTTACCACAATAGCCAGAGTGACATCAAACCCAAGTCAGATCAACTTCTCTGTCACTCTCTAGTGACTTCCCAACACAAAGGGAAGGGGAAACCCTCAGGGTGCCCTGCACAGCTCGCATGCCCTGCCCCTTGGCTCACTCTGCTCCAGTCTTGCTGGCTTTCTTGCTGTTGTTTCTGGAAAATGCCAGGGACTCTCTCACCTCAGCACTTTTGTATGTGCTGTTCCCACTGTCTGGAATGCTCTTCCCTCATATATCCAAATAGCTTCCTTCCTTACCTCTTTCCAGGCCCTTCCTGCCCTCCCTCCATAAAATCACCCCCCTACTCTTTCTATTATGCCCTCCCCCTTTATTTCTGTCCATCATGCTTAATACCTCCTAAGACTTAAAACACTATTAGAGGTATAAGAGGGCAAGCCCCAGTGGCGCAGCAGTTTAGCGCCACCTGCAGCCCGGGGTGCGATCCTGGAGTCCCAGGATAGAGTCCCACATTGGGCTCCCCCCCCTCATGGAGCCTGCTTCTCCTCCCTCTGCCTGTGTCTCTGCCTCTGTGTGTGTGTGTGTGTCTATGAATAAATAAAATCTTAAAAAAAAACACTATAAGATTTGCCAATTGTCTGTCTATGCTTGGAGGTAAGTTCCAAAAGGCAGGGGTATTTGTCATTTTTTTCCCCACCATTGAATACCAAACACCTAGCACAGTGGCTGTCACAGAGTGGGTGCTCAATAGATATCTGTTGAGTAAACAGATGGGCGTAGGCAGTGACAAAGATAAAGCCCCTACTGTTGGGGGACTTACACAGTCCAATGGCGGAGGCAGACATTAGACACCTAGTCAACCTCAGGACTAAATGCTAGGAGAGAAAGGGCAGCTGTGACAGGATGATCTGACTGTGGTCCATGGGGGGCCAGCCTGAGGAGAGCTGTTTTTGAGAGAGCCGGACAAGTAGGGGGCTGAAAGTTTGGGGCCATGGAGCTCTGGGAAGACAAGGTGCTGCTTCTACACCCTCTAAAGGCAATGGGACTCCATGAAGAGAGGGTGGCCATCTGCCAGCTGAGTTCAAGTCCCCACTGGGCCACTTTTCAGCCCTCACCGCGGGGCAAGCCACCTCAACACCCGGGGACTTGTTTCCTTACCTATAAGATGGAGAAGGGGTAACTAGCTCCTGGGCTTACTGGGAGGAAAAGTTGAAATATGTATCAGAGGTGGAACCTGTAGATCCTCAGAAGGCTCTCACTCATTTCCTGCTCATTTCTTTTTGCCAAAAGCCGGTTTCCTCATACGGCTGTGCCAATCTGTCTCCTGGCCCCTCGTGAGACTCAGGGTACACCCAATCAGCCTGGTTATAAAACTACAGGTTAACAAAGATTAACCAGATCTTTTTGGGGCATCATTTGACAGAAGATTAGACTGGTGTCTACTATACCCCGGGCCCTCCTGGGCACCAGACCAAACTGGGTGGGCTTTGGAGCTTTTGAGTCCGTCAGCTTCCGGGCTTGATGCCTATGGCCCATAGGACCATGTGACTAGAATGAAGACTAGGGGCCAGGGGGTGGCCGACACAGCTGGGCCTGTATGCTGCCAACTGCTTTGCTCTCGGGGGAGCCCTCTTCGACTCACAGC
The DNA here is from genome assembly GCF_018345385.1 of Vulpes lagopus. Classification (NCBI taxonomy): domain Eukaryota; kingdom Metazoa; phylum Chordata; class Mammalia; order Carnivora; family Canidae; genus Vulpes; species Vulpes lagopus. The sequence continues at coordinate 50,696,349 of NC_054846.1, forward strand.
CTAGAGTTCCCCACAGGTACCCGTGCATGCCCATACCCATGCAGTAGACTGCATATCCACACACCGCTCCCAACTCCACAGCTCCCTCTGGGTGAAGGACTCCCGACCCTCAAACCTCACCTGCTCTCCTGATTGGTAAGTCAGGGAGGGAGGCCGGTAAGGACGCAGCAAACACATCACTTCTTCTGTGCTTAGTATGGACCGTGGAAATGTACAGGTGTTTAGCAAATTTTCCCCACTGTGGGCCAGTCTCAGCATTGGGCAAGAGAGAAGCCATGGATCCGATCTGAGTTCCTGGCCTCAGGTCTCACATTCTAGTAGGGACAACAGATGCTTGCACAGGTCAGTATTATACAGTCTACACAGTAGAGGGTCCACGTGGGAATCCACAGGAAGAGAGGCTGGGTTTCACTTTGGGGTTTGGGGGAGGGTGACAGGAAAGGCTGTCAGGATATGATGGCCTTTGAGTTGCGCCGAGATTGGATGAAGGGTTCCTCGGCCAGCAGAACTGCAGAACCAGAGGCACAAATGAGGGGCAGGGCAGGAAATGGTGAACTGTCTGATGTCAAGCTAGACAGAGCACCTCAGTGGGCGGGGTGGGGGTGCCGGGGCGGGGGTATATAATTGCTGTCACTGCAGTGATTTGGTTTATAACCAGGCCTGAGAAACCCTCCCAGGGCTTAATGCTCCCCAACCCCTCCCTATACCCACCCAACACGTTGGATGGATTGGATAGCTCCTGAGGACCAGAAGACCACCATGTTTCTTGTTTGCTACTTGACCTCCCTGCTTTGTCGCACATTCAACTCCTTCAAAACAGGCTCCCTTGCATCACCTCAGGTGTTTGGAAGCATTCCGCCTCTTCTCTCCCTGCTTACTCAAATCTCTTCCTGCAAGGACAGAGGAGTCCTGCTTGCTCCAGGGACACTCTCCTGCCCACTCCAGCCGGCTATGGCCTTCTTGGACCACCAAAGGTGACTGAGGTAACTCTGTGCTTTCATGCAATGATCCCCTTTCCAGTAAATGCTTTGCTACATGCTGTATTAGGAGGCTATTTTTACAACAAGAAATCCACTCGAGTCAGTTTAAACAAAGAAAGGGGAATTGATTACAAGGCACTTGGAATCTCAAGCAACCTAATGCAGGGAGGGACTTGACCCAGTGATCCAGGGGTGGCTTATCTCCCTTCTTCTGTCTCCACCTTTGTTCTGTTCTCTTCTCAGGCTGGCCTTCTCTGCCCTCCATCAGATGGGGCAACATGAGTGCTCACAGCACCTGATGTTCCAGCCACATGAAAAGAATCTCCAAATTCCCAAGAGAAGGTGATTGGCCCAACTGAAGCAGGTGTCCCAGTGTGGCCCAGTGGGCCTTGGAAAGGGGAGTGGGGTCACAGCCTACTAACGTGGCTGCCCGGCTATTCCTCTGAGTGTGATTCCCCATAGTCATGGGGATCGGGGGCTGGGCTGTTCTGACAGAAGAACATTGTCACAAGCAGAGCAGACACCCCAGAGATGTCCATTACGTATCTATAACGTTGTGATTAAATGCTCATGACTATCCTACTCACCTACTCTGTGACTTCACGCTAGTCCTTCCCCTCTTGGGCTGTGGTTACACTGTACACAGAGGAGGGGGAGGACTGAGAGTTCTGCTGGGCTCCTGAACTCTCTGTGACTTTGGGCCAATGACTTACCCTCTCTGAACCTCTGCTTTCTCACCTGGGAGTAAGATGGGAGCAATGATATCCACCTCACAGAGTCCATCGTTAGACAGTACACACGAGCATGTGTGTGAGCTGGGTGCTGAGATGCTCCAGTAATGCTAGTGATGCTATAGATTTTTAATAATTAATTAATCAAAATATTTTATTTATTTATTCATGAGAGACACAAAGAGAGGCAGAGACATAGGCAGAGGGAGAAGCAGGCTCCCTGTGGGGAGACCCTGATGCAGGACATCCCAGAACCCCAGGATCATGCCCTGAGCCAAAGGCAGATGCTCAACCACTAAGCCACCCAGGCATCCCCTTACCATCATTTATAAGCCAGTATACCTTCATCATTTCTTTTTTTTCCCTCATTTTTCTTTTCTTTTTTTTTAAGATTTTATTTATTCATGAGAGACACACAGAGAGAGGCAGACATTAGGCAGAGGGAGAAGCAGGCTCCATGCAGGGAGCCCAACGTGGGACTCGATCCCAGGACTCCAAGATCATGCCCTGGGCCGAAGGCAGGTGCTAAACTGCTGAGCCGCCCAGGTGTCCCTTTCCCTTTCCATTTTTCTAAGCCGCCCAGGCGTCCCTTTCCTTTTCATTTTTCTTAAGTTGGTTTGAGTTGGTATCCTGTGACTTGCAAGCAGTGACTCCTGGTAATACCTCTCCCTCCCTGTGTAAGCCTCAGAATCCTTACCTATGAAACCCTGGGGCTGCAGCCTGTCGCTTCATGTCTGATGCTCTGTTACTGCATTCATCAATTTTGTCCTTTCATCCATGAGCAGTCAGTCAGCATCTACATGGCATCTGTTCTGTCCCTGGCCCCGTGTTGGATGCTGGGAGCCTCCCTAGAGGAATAACTCACACCAAGATGCACAGTCAGGAGGGAGCTGTGCAGGCCTTCAGTACTGAGTGTGGTAATGGCTGTGATGGAGAGAAGCATAGGAGCTGTAGGAAAGTCAGAGAAGGAGCCTGGGGCCATTTGATGCTTCTGGGAGGAGGTGGCATGAGCTGAGTTTTTCAGATGGGGGTGGGAGCTGGGAAAGGATAAAGGGCCTTCCCGGCAGAAGCAGCTAACTCTGTACGGGCCCAAAGGAGAATGAGGGAAAGTAGTAGCCCGGGGCTGGACAGAAGGGTCACAGGAGATGGATTTATTTGTATTTTCCACCCCTGTAACTTTTGTGGGGAGGAAAAAACAATAACAAAACCTCCGTTTTTTTTTTTTTTTTTTTAAGCTCAGAAAATCCCCAGGGTGGAGTCCCGAACAGGGATGAAAAGAAGTGACTCTTGACCACAGCAAAGCACTGGAGCAAATGATCCTTTCCCTAGTGGGCTGCCTCACTGGTCCTTGGCCCCTCGGGAGGCCGAGCTCGCAGTTGCATCCAGAGGCTGCTCCTAAAGCTGTTGGACCTGTCTAAAAATAGGAAGGCAGGGAGCCTAACGCCAAGCAGACGGCAGAAGAGCAGTCCTGGGAGGAGCGCAAACATCCCCCCTCCTGGGAAACATACTCATTACATTCTGAGCAAAGGCGGTTCACAATGCATCCCGGAGAAAATATGCACTTATTGCCCCAAACATGCCAAAGCTCAACTAATGACTGCACGCCTGCTCCAAAGGCATAAACTATTCCAGATGCTACTTCTTGCCTCCGGGAGAGCCCTTCTTTCTTCCAGCCTGAGGTTCCGGACTCTTCCTTGGGGTCTAGTCTTTTGGGAGACATCGGGTCAGCTGAGGGTCTTGGGGTAGGTGATCACCTCTCTCGGCCTTATAGGGGCATTCTATAGGATCTTTGCCTTCATAGACCATTGTGGAAACTAGGTCTACCCGCCTGATGGGGGTGGGGGTGGGGAGAAGGGTGCCGGGTGGGAAGCCAGGAGCCAGTGCTCTAGGTGATCTGGGTGGGGCAGGGGGATAGGGGGGCAGGGGGATTCTGAACTTGAGTGTGTGTTCAGCTTCTATATCTATCACGTGGCAATGAGTCTGCAGGGAAGCAGCACTTACGTTGAAAACTCAAAGTGCCAAACATACTCAGGGTTTGCTAGGCTGGATGGCATTGCAGCTTGGGCCCGTTTTTTATATTTAAACTTTATTCCCCCCCAAATTTTCTTTCAGTGTCTGCCTAATGTTTCAAGGACCCAAGCTTACTGTAGGGTATCAGGTTCAATCTTCCCCTATTATAAATAACACAGTGATGACCATCCTTGAACGTGCATCATGGAGCACATCCCTCTGGATGAATTCCTGGTAGGGGAATCACTGAACTGAATAGTATGAACTATAGTATTACAGCTCAGGAGAAAGCATGGAGGGTCAGGCGTGATGCACAGAACTGCTGTGTTAGAGACGTTATGTAAGGCTCTGTCCTCATGCCGGGCACACACACACACACACACACACACACACGGGGCTCCGTGAGTGGGAGCTAAGTGGCTACAGAGAAAGCACAGGTAAATGCCTGCTCCTCCTCTCCCTAGAAGCCCTCCCTCCCTGGGGTCTCCCGACAGCCACAAAAGAGCATGTCAGTCTTGTCTGAGCTTTATTATTTCAATCACTTGAGACTTGCCATATGGTGGGCTCGTGAATGTTTAACAGCTGACTCTTGGGTGGTAGTTGGGGTGGGGGGATGGTTAGGTTCTGATTTGTGGCATTTGCCCATTTCTGTGGTGTAAAACCTTCTGTTTTGGCCAATTTCAAACTGCCAACACATCATGGAAAGCAGAGCTGGGATGAGATGCACCTAATGCCACAGGCTGATTGGAGCTCCCTTGTCTTTCTACCTGCCCCTGGCTCCCTCTGGTCCCTCATCTTCCTCCTCCCCATTCACCACCCTCCCACAGGCTCATCCAACTGAATATTTTGTGGGGAGGTGGATGTTGCTGAAGAATAAGAACATCCTCTGGGAGAGTTCTCTAAAGGAGAAACTGAGGCTCAAGGAGGTCCAGATGACTGCCCCAGATCACCCAGCTAGATGACCTTCCACTGGGTGTCATTCCCTACTCACTGCTTGGGACACTTCTCAGATGGGAGCCCATGCTTCCTACTGTGGAAATACACTCGTCCTCCTCCCCCTCCTCTTTGGGGACTCCTGTGCCCAGATCCACAAGAGCACGAGTCCCAGGCCTTGCCATCCAGGAGCTGAGAGCCAAGCGGGGAGGCAGACACACGTGTGCGTTTTACACCAGGCAGAGGGGTGAGTGTCCTGTAGGAGCTCCTCTGTTCAGCAGCTGCAGTCTGGGCTTCCACGCTTCTCTCTTCTCTCCCGGCAGCAGAACTTGTTGAGGACTTATCTTGCTCCTTCCCTGGGGAACCCGTTTTTTTTCCCCAGTATCTACTCTTTCATGTAGCAACTCGTTTCATGGGCAAGTGAGCCATCCCCAGTTCTGGGAGTAGGTAAGTTCTGATCAGTCTTGGTCAAACCTGTAATTTATTCCTCCTTGCCAGAGATTGTTTAGGGATGGGAAGTGATCCACTTCTGGCCAATGAGAGCTGAGGAGACACGGGGTGGGAGCAAGGGGCTGTGCAAAAAAAAGAGACAGACAATCTCTCTTCTTCTGGATGCCTGCAACTCAGTGTTCTGGGTGTTGTGATTATTTTGTCGCCAGCCTGAAGATGAAGCCTACCCATGAGGGACAGCAGAGCCCAGAGAATCACAGAAAAGGGGAGCCAGAGTGCTAACTGCATCCTCCTTCTGACCTTGTTGTTAGGGAGAAAATATATTTCCTTCCAGCTTAAATCACTTTGAGTTGATGTTTTCTGTTACTTGAGGCCAAAAGCATCCTAATTGATGAAATACTTCCAGTCCATCATCTACATGCAAATGCAGCGGTTGTTATACAACAGGGATCGTATCACGTCACTTTCTTTTTTCTTTTTTTTTAAGATTTTATTCATTTATTTAAAGAGAGAGACACAGAGAAAGCATAAGCAGGACGAGAGGCAGAGGGAGAAGCAGGCTCCCCACTGAGCAGGGAGTCCAATGCAGGGCTAGATGGGGGGGCTTGATGTGGGGCTCAATCCTGGGACTCCAGGATAATGACCTGAGCCAAAGGCAGCCACCGAACCCAGGCGCCCTATCACATCATTTCCTGATTCCAGTCCTTCATTGGCTTCTTTAGGGAGTCTGATCAAATCTTTGTTCACTGTGTCCTCTCCTTGCCTCATGCCTACTCACCTCCCAGACAACGTCAGCCCCTGCGAGGAGAGCACTGGGTTGTCATCATTGGCTCCTGGTGCCTGGCATAGAGCCCACCACAAGGCAGGTGCTTAATAAACACTTGAATAAGTGCAGAGGAGCTGGGGGTAGGGGCGGGGGGACCAGTCAGCGTCCTAGGCTTCATTTCTGGCTTTGCACTGACCTGTTCCGGGACTTTTGGTGCATCTCTCCTCTGTCTGGACCTTAATATCCAAAAGTGTAGAGAAGGCATACTGTGGACTAAAGCAATAGTTTAAGAATTGGGATTCAAAATACCTCTCAGTGCCTCTATATAATAGCGATTATGCTTTCAGAATCCACTGATGCAAAGCTTTAAAATGCAGGTGTCACGGCAGCATCGAAGTCCGTTTGGAAAGCCTTCATACTTGGGTGTGAGACACATTGTCCTCTTTACAGACAGCACTGTGTGCCACGTGGTTTCCAGATGCCTTCCTTGAGCGAGGGGGCCCGCAGGCTGGGAACACTGGCCTGGACCATCACAGAGCACCTCGGGCACTGGGGGCTTGTGTGTCTGGTGTGGGCCATACAGTTGTACGTCTCGCTCAGGGTCACATGGCAATTATGGTGAATTCAGACTCACTCTTCTCCCGTCTGGGCTCCTTTGGCTCAGCCAGCCTGGCCGACAGCACCGGTCCCCTTCGGTGTCCCTGGAAATGAGAAGCAGGGAGGCCTGTGAGCCCTGAGATCGCCTAGGGTAGGGGGACAAGGTCGAAGGCAGAACACAGAACGCTGACAGCCCGAAATGACAGGGGACATACTTCAGATGCCGGGGGCGTGGTTTAGGAGCGGCTGGAATTACACCCTCAGGGCTGAGCCAACATTGTCTGAGTCTCAGCCTGAACCGAGTCTGGACCCTGCAGAGGCAGGGACCGCGTGGGGGGTCTGGGGCCAGGGCTGCAGAGCTGAGCAGAGAGGCGGTGGAGGCAGGAGGCAGATCCCTAGCTGGAAACCAGGCACGGGGATCTTTTGCCTTTCCAGATACGTGTGTCGTTTGTTTGTTTGTTCATTCATCATTCATTCGTTCAGCCAGGGACTCAGTCCCTCACCAGTGCTCACTGGGCTGTGTGGCCTGCAGCCTGGCACAGGGTCCGAGGAGGAGCCGGGCACAGACAGAGGGAGACACAGAGCATGGGCTCCGGTCTCTCTGGGAGGGGTCGGGCCAGTGGCCCTTCTGCCTGGGGAAGGGAGATGGAGGGGAAACAGGGAACTGTGTTCCAGTGGGTGAAGCGGTTATCTGTGTGAGCGGTACTCGACAGACAAGGAGTACACCCATCCACGGGCTGGGCAGAGGGAGCCTCAGAGGGAAGGATGGGATGTCCTGCTTATAAAGATCTTAGGAGGGGATCCCTGGGGGGCTCAGCGGTTTGGCGCCTGCCTTTGGTCCAGGGTGCAATCCTGGAGTCCCAGGATCGAGTCCCACGTCAGGCTCCCGGGACTCGGAGCAGCATGGAGCCTGCTTCTCCCTCTGCCTGTGTCTCTTCCTCTCTCTGTGTCTATCCTATAAATAAATAAATAAATAAACAAACAAACAAACAAATAAATAAATGAATCTTTAAAAAAAATAAAGATCTTAGGAGACGGAGGGGCTGGCTAGAAAAATAAAGGGGTCTGTATTTGTATCTAAAGCTGGCCAAGGGCAGGCCTGGTGGCTCAGCAGTTTAGCGCCACCTTCAGTACAGGGTGTGATCCCGGAGACCGGGGATCGAGTCCCATGTCAGGCTCCCAGCATGGAGCCTGCTTCTCCCTCTGCCTGTGTTTCTACTTCTCTCTCTCTCTCTCTCTGAAGAAATAAATAAAATCTTAAAAAAAAAAAAAAAAAAGCTGGCCAAGTGGGCCGTGCTCCTTTCCGTTAGCAAAGGCTCAGAGTGGAGAGGACCTGGCACTGGGCTGAAAGCGGCTCTGGATAGAATGTGTGTGCATCGAGGGGAGCAGGCAGGGGGGCTGGTGAGGCAGCGGGGGCGCGGACTCCCGAGGGCAGCGGGGGGGGGGGGAGGGGCTGAAGATGCTGCAGAGGGGGCATCGCGCTAGCTGCTGAGTAGAGGTGGAATCAGAGGGGGAGGTTGGGAGAGCAGCCAGGAGGCTACTGGGCACGGTGAGAACTGCTATTGGCCTGAACGACGACCAGGACGGAGGGACGAGAGCAGAGCACGGATCTGAGAGAGGTTTCTGAGAACTGACGGGTCTGGGTGAGTGGAGGTGGTCGGAGGAGGAGATGGAGGGGCGCACAGGGATGGATGGGATGGTGGCCAATTCCTGCACCGCGTGGCAGTGACGTTTAAGCCTCTGAGACGGATGGCTGGAGGGTCCCTCTCCGTCCTGGTCTAGAGGGAACGGGAACGAGGAGAACGATGCTCCCCCAGAGCCAGAGCCTTGGTTCATACCTCATTGTCAGCTCAGCGTCCCCTCTGGTGTCAGCCCCCAGCCTCTTCCCTCTGTAGTCTCTGCAGTCACACTGATCTCAACAAGGGATCTGACTGTGTCACTTCTCTGCTGAAAAACTTTCAACGGCTACCTGTTGTCTAGAAAGATCTGAGCTCCTTAGACTGGCAAATAAAGTCATCTACACTCTGACCCCGTCCACCTTCTCTGTCTCCATCCCTTGGCACCTTCTATTAGCCACAGTGAGCAATAACAGTAACAGCAACAACCACAAACAACAGCTGACATACAACATGGAGGTGTGCAGGGCAGTGTCCTAAGAATGTTACATTTATTTGCTCATGCAGTTCTCGATAGAAAAATATGGCAGGTCTTGGACTTCCCAGAGTGGGCCACATCCTCTTGCTTTCCGATCTCTGTACCTTCAGTTCACTTGTTCTGGTACTCAGCTGTCCTTCCAGCCAAGCAGTACACATCTATGGACCATTAGCCTATGCCAGAGATCCCAGGGTGAGGGAGATGTGTACCTGCCCTCAGTGCGTACAGTCTAGTGTGGGAGACACATCCACGGAGAGTCGATAGGGTAAGTGCAGTGACAGGACGGGTGCACAGAATGAGCCCTAATCCAGCCAGGGGCCTGCCAATCTGGGCTGCTGGAGCTCTGCCCCCTCCAGGAAGCTTCCCTGGCTTTGCCAACCTGGGTGAGGTCCCCCTTCTGTGCCCCTACTGTCCCTTCTAGGCCCACATCACACAGCGACCACCGTGCACGGGGAGCACACGTGAAGGCAGAGAGCACTCTAACTCAGCAGCCACCCAGCACCCGAGGCCGCCTGGACACAGACCCCTGGGATTCACTGAATAGAAGTGCTTGAAGGTTGAAGAATCACAAAGACGGGCCTCCTCCTCTTGGGTTGTTCTCTGCTGCTCTCCCCAGAGTCAGGCCTGACTTTTTCCCCTTTCCTGAGCCTGGCTCGGGCCCCTGGCCCAGAGGCACCCCACAGGGGTCAGGCTGGGGCTGCTGCCTTCAGTAACTAGTTCAGGAGCAGCCTGGCTAGAAAAGGCCATACCAGGATGGGGGCCCAAATACCCCTAGCCAGGCTGAAAGCCCCTGTCCCAGGTTCCCGAGGAGAAGGAGCAGTATCCTGGGCAGCTCTAGTCTTGGGGGGAAGAGGGAAGAGGCCCTGTGGCAGCCCTCAGAATCCTGGGGTGGTTGGGGTGGGGGGGTGTCCCTGAGAGCTTCTTCAGTCCCTGAGCCCCTCTGCACCCTCTGGGCTATGGGATCTGTGGCGGCTGTGACGAAGGGCTTAAGGAATAAATGACCTTAGAGTGGTCTCTAGTGGTATTTGAGAAATATTCCAGGAAGTCTTTTGAGGCCTGGTGACAGCTGAGGCTGGCCCCTTGGACTCTCGCTGGCTTAGCATAGCTCTTCCTCTCCAGAGCTCTGGAGTGGCAATCATGGGCCCTCCTTGAGGGGCTGCAACTCTCAGGGCAAGGACCTGAAAGGACTCTCGGAGTGGCTAGGAAGGCCTGGCCCCCACCCTCTGCTCCTTGCCTCGAAGCCCATCTTGGCTCTCCGTGCCTCTGTAGGGGTGGGGCTGGGGGCAGGGAGCCTTGGGGGCTGATGCTAACAGCTTTGGACAGGGTGGGAATTTCCATTCCTATCTAGGGAGCCATCAACGCTGTGTGCCCTGACCTGGGCCTTTGGCCTCCAAAGGGCAGTGGGAAGGCCGGCCCCAGGGCCAATCCCTGGCCATTAATCCCTCCTGCCAGCCTGAATATCCACCCAGCATGGTCAGACAAAGGACTGCCCAGCCCAGCCACTGTGTTCCTCCCGCCCCAGGGGCTCCACTCAGACGCTGGGCCGCCTGGAATCCAGGCCCATGAGAAAGGGGCCGCCTTCACTGGCCATCTTATGCCCGGATGCTCAGCCGCATCCCGTCCGGCCCAGGGCCTGTGAAAAGAGGGCCCAGCCACGCTGAAAACACGGATTAGCCCTTGGGCCACCCCCTGACACCGGCCTGCTTGGCTCCGGGAAGCAGGCCCAATGGAGGGGGCCAGGCAGGCACAGAGAACTGGAAAAGTCTGGGTTCTCACCCCTTTGGCCCCATTCCCTGCCCCCACCCTCCCCAGGATTAGCCTAGCGAAGTGCACATTCAGTATAATTTATTGAACATATACTATGACCCAGGCTCTACACATGGATTGGCAAAGTGAAGGTACAAGAAAATTGCAGTCAGCCGTGGGAGGTAATAAGAGCCACTCTCCATACCGAGCCCCACACCATAGCTGTAGGTGTGAGACAGAGGCTGTGGTAGGGCCTCAGAGGGCCTCCAACCCCAAGTCTGAGAAAGACTGTGGCTCTGGTTCTATGCCTGAGTCCAGCTGCAGGATTCTGCTGCACCCGGTTGAGAATATGTGGGCTCTGAAATCAGTTGTCGGGCTGCCGCTCTCCTTCCCTTCCTGGTTTAATACTGGAAATGCCACCTGGGGAGCAGGAAAAAAAATCCCCTGTCACCAAGTGCCATTGGGGGCCAGGAACCTTTCATACGTGATCTCATCTGAGTCTTGTTAACACTATGGACAGGGCTCATTATTGCCCCCATTTGGCAGGTGAGGAAACTGAGGCTCCAATGAGCAACTGGCCTGTGCTGGGGCAGTAGAAAACACAGCGTGGAGAGGGCGCAGAGGGGGTAACTGGCAAGCCAGGCTGATCCTCACGGTGGTAGGGTTGAGGGGTCATCTCTCGGTCGCTGAGCGTCAACTCCCCCTTCCCCTCTGCTTCTACAGCCCTCTCTGCCCACCTCTCTCATAGTTGTAAATGTGTGTCCATCTCCCCAGCAGATCAAGAGTCTCTTCATCTCCGTCTTCCCTGAGCATTGGCAGAGGGCCTGGCGTGGAAGTACTCAGTGAGTGACGTGGGCTGAACTGAGGCCAGGAGACCGAAGGAGGGGTGGACTGAGGGTCCCGGGGCACCGACAGGACTCGCAGGTCCTGGGATGGAGGGAGTGATGGGGGAAGGAGGAGCCCAAGATGAGGGTCATTGTTTCTGCGCTGGGTGGCGAGGGGCAAGGGCCCACTTGCTGATATGGGGTTGGTGGCGCACTGGGTTGAGGCTGATGTCCAGTGGACGCTGGATATGCTGACCTGGAGGTCAGGAGTGGCCCGGCATCAGCTCTGCAGCCAAAGTTATTGAGACCTGGATGAGTTCAGGGTCATGGTGCTGGTGCTCTGGACTCGGGTTAATTTTAGCCCTGCTACCTACTAGCTGTGCAAAGTCGGGTAGGTCCCTTAGCCTCCCCAAGCCCTAGTTTCCTTCTCTGTGAAACAGAGATTGTAACAGTGCCGACCTCACAAAGTTTTTGCACTGAAGTGAGGTAATGAGTGTGATGTGTTTGCCACCAATGAAACGCTCAGTAATGGTGGCTGTCACATTATGGAGCTGGAGAGTGGGGGCCTTGAGTTTCCCCTCTTGGATCTGGAAGCCCTAGGCCACAGGCCTGCTTAGCTAGCTTTGGTTATTTGTACCCCACTGCTCTCCACATCAGGGCCAACTGGGATGAGGCATCTAGAGCCCCAATTTAAGAAGGCCCTGGCCCTCAGGTGCCAGTCCTGCACTTGCACCACCCCGAGGGTGAGTGCCCCCTTAAATTTAGGCCATGGGCACTTTGCTTGCCTCACCTACCCCAGCCCTGCTCCCTTTATCTTGCCTGTCCCCCAAGACCAGCCTCTTTAAGTCAAGCCTTTTTCACCCTTTGGTTCCCTTCCAGCAACGGCTGCCTCTCCTGTCACCTTAGAGAGATTTCCTGAAATAAGCTCAGGGAGACATGACCTCTAGATGGTGGTGGTAGGTGGTGTTTCCCAGAGTGAGTTTTTAAATTTTTTTTTTTCATTTTTATTTATTTATGATAGTCACAGAGAGAGAGAGAGAGGCAGAGACACAGGCGGAGGGAGAAGCAGGCTCCATGCACCGGGAGCCCGATGTGGGATTCGATCCCGGGTCTCCAGGATCGCGCCCTGGGCCAAAGGCAGGCGCCAAACCGCTGCGCCACCCAGGTATCCCCTCAGAGTGAGTTTTTAATAAAAAACTGCTAAGACACCTCCACCTCCACCCCTGTGGGATGTGAGTGGCATTTCTGGGTCAGTAAGCAGTTTTGTCAGACTTCTGGGCTGTGGAAGCACTTGGGGGGCTGTCTCTGACCCAGCAACTGGTCCTTGGAACTTTGGGTTGTGTAGGCTTGTGTTTTGTGCATCTCCACAGTGTGTATGCTGGGGGCGGGGGGGAGAGAGTGTGTGTGCAATGAAAGGGGAGCCCTTTCTCTAGAACAGAAGGGGCACGGAGAGGAGGCAGCTGAAAGGCGACTGCAAGTTACAGAGTTTCTGGAGGCCCTGGATTTTAAAGCAGCCAGTCCCGTGGTTCTCAAATAGGCCAGTTGGATCACTTTTTAGGGTTCTGTTTTTTCAAAGGATGCTTACAAATGGCTTGGGCAGGACAGGGTTGAGTGGGAGATAATAGAGAGAGGAGAGGGCGACCCTGAGCCACCAAACATCCTCTCCTGAGACAGAGCTGGCCTTCCGGCTCTGCCATTCCTACTACGCTGCCCTCTTAATGTCCAAGACCAGCATGGTGTCAGGACGCCCCCCCAAAGCCTGGCAGGGTGGTCCTGGGTGGCTCTCATCTGTGCCCCAGCTGGGGTGGGAAGGGCCTGGGGAAGGCTAGGAGAGAGTGATGGAGGGGACAGGACCCGGAGCAGCATAATGGGGTGGGGGCCCCAAAGAGTACACGGCGTGGGCGGATTTGTGATTAGCACTGACCCAAACAGGAGGGGGCTGAGGGGCAGGCGGCAGGGGCCCGACCCAACGAGGATGGGGAGGGGTGAGGCTGGGTCTGGAGGGACTGAGGGAGAGACCGAGGGGGGGCGACGTGCAGGTGGCGCGGGCCGTGCGCCTAGTTAGTAGGGGCGCCGGGGAAGCGGGGGGCGGGGCGGGCCCGGGGGCGGGGCGGGGCGGGGCGGGGCGGGGGCCGCGGCCATATAAGGCGGACCCGAGGCGCGCGGGCAGGGCGGCCGTCCGGGGGACCGAGGCCGGGCGCAGCGCCATGGAGCCGCCCGCCGCTTTCCCGGGCTTCCCGGCCCTGCCCTCGGTGGCGCCGTCGGGGCCGCCGCCGTCGCCGCTGGCCGGGGCCGAGCCGGGGCCGGAGCCCGCGGGGCGGGCGCGGGGGCGGGCGCGGGGGCGGGCGCGGGCGCGGGCGCGGGGGCGCGCGGGGAGCCGGTGCCCGGCCCGGGGCGGCGGCGGCGGCGCCCCCTGCAGCGCGGGAAGCCGCCCTACTCGTACATCGCGCTCATCGCCATGGCGCTGGCGCACGCCCCGGGCCGCCGCCTCACGCTGGCCGCCATCTACCGCTTCATCACCGAGCGCTTCGCCTTCTACCGCGACAGCCCGCGCAAGTGGCAGAACAGCATCCGCCACAACCTGACGCTCAACGACTGCTTCGTCAAGGTGCCGCGCGAGCCGGGCAACCCGGGCAAGGGCAACTACTGGACGCTGGACCCCGCGGCCGCCGACATGTTCGACAACGGCAGCTTCCTGCGGCGCCGCAAGCGCTTCAAGCGCGCCGACCTGCCCGCGCCCGCCGCCGGCCCGCCGCCCTGCCCCTGCCCCTGCCCCTGTGCGCCCGCGCCCGCGCCCCCGCCCGCGCCCCCGCTGCTCGCGCCCCCGCCGCTCGCGCCCCGCGCCCGCGCCCGCGCCCGCGCCCCCGCCCGCGCGCCTCTTCAGCGTCGACAGCCTGGTGAGCCTGCCGCCCGAGCTGGCGGGGCTGGGCGCCCCCGAGCCGCCCTGCTGCGCCGCGCCCGACGCCGCCTTCCCGCCCTGCGCGGCCGCCGCCTCCCCGCCGCTCTACCCGCCGGGCCCCGAGCGCCTGGGGCTGCCCGCGCCGCGCCCCGGCCCCGGCCCCGGCCCCGGCCCCGGCCCGCTGCCCGCCGAGCCCCTGCTGGCGCTGGCCGGGCCCGCCGCCGCGCTCGGCCCGCTCGGCCCCGGGGACGCCTACCTGAGGCAGCCGGCCTACGCGCCCGGGCTCGAGCGCTACCTGTGAGCCCCGCGCGCACCTGCCGCCCCGGCCGCTCCGCCCCCCGCGCACCGGCCGCCCCGCGCGCACCTGCCGCCTGCCCCGCGCGCACCTGCCGCCCCGGCCGCTCCGCCCCCCGCGCACCGGCCGCCCCGCGCGCACCTGCCGCCTACGTGCCCGGGCTCGAGTGCCTGTGAGCTCTGCGGCCGCCCGCCCCGCGCGCACCTGCCGCCCTGGCCCGCCCCGGCCCCTCCGCCCCGCGCGCACCTGCCGCCTACGCGCCCGGGCTCGAGTGCTACCTGTGAGCTCTGCGGCCGCCTGCCCCGCGCGCACCTTTCGCCCCGTGCACACCTGCCGCCCTGGCCGCTCCGCCCCCCGCGCACCGGCCGCCCCGCGCGCACCTGCCGCCTACGCGCCCGGGCTCGAGTGCTACCTGTGAGCTCTGCGGCCGCCCGCCCCGCGCGCACCTTTCGCCCCGTGCACACCTGCCGCCCCGGCCGCTCCGCCCCCCGCGCACCGGCCGCCCCGCGCGCACCTGCCGCCTACGTGCCCGGGCTCGAGCGCTACCTGTGAGCGAGCCCGGTGGCCGCCCGCCCTGCACGCACCGGCCACCTCGCGCGCACCTGCCGCCTACGCGCCCGGGCTCGAGCGCTACCTGTGAGCTCTGCGGCCACCCGCCCCGCGCGCACCTTTCGCCCCGTGCACACCTGCCGCCCCACGCGCACCTGCCGCCCCGCTCCGCCCCCCGCGCACCGGCCGCCCCACGCGCACCTGCCGCCTACGCGCCCAGGCTCGAGCGCTACCTGTGAGCCCGGTGGCCGCCCGCCCTGCACGCACCGGCCACCTCGCGCGCACCTGCCGCCTACGCGCCCGGGCTCGAGCGCTACCTGTGAGCTCTGCGGCCACCCGCCCCGCGCGCACCTTTCGCCCCGTGCACACCTGCCGCCCCACGCGCACCTGCCGCCCCGCTCCGCCCCCCGCGCACCTGCCGCCTACGCGCCCAGGCTCGAGCGCTACTTGTGAGCCCCGTGGCCGCCCGCCCTGCACGCACCGGCCACCTCGCGCGCACCTGCCGCCTACGCGCCCGGGCTCGAGCGCTACCTGTGAGCTCTGCGGCCGCCCGCCCCGCGCGCACCTGCCGCCCCGCGCGTTCCCGCCGCCTGTGAGCCCCCCTGGGAAGCCCCCCCCCCGCACCGTCTCGGCTCCGCAGCCCGCGGGCTCCCTCCCACCCCAGCTTCTGGTGAGCCCCCCGCCCTTCGCTCCCCAGCCGCCGCCTCGCCCAGCTCCTAACTTCGTCCGCCTTCTCTCTGTGTGTTTTTACCACACGTTAGAGGTCAGACTCCCGGGTTCCCGACTCCCTGGCTGCCTTCCCTCCGTTTCCCCCCAAGTTCGCCGCCACCCCCACCGTCCTTACTGGGAGAGCGCGCCGCTTCGGCACAGACACGCCTGGCTGCGCCCTTCCAGCCCCGGAGGACCGGTCTTCGAGATCTCCGAGACCAGCGGTACCAGGGGCGCCTGACTGAAGTCGGGGCTAGCGGCCTGCCCCACCATCTGGAAAACGTAGGACTTATTGGGTCATTATTTTTTTAATTAAAGCTGGTTCGATTAAAAAGAAACAAGAAACTTTCCTCTGGGCTCCGTGTGCTGGCTGGGGACTTCGGGAGTGATCTGGGGAGATGGGATGGGCGCGGTGCAGGCTTTCGGGTTGCCAGGGGGTGAGCCCCTTGTCTGCTATCAGGCAGAGGTTCACGGAGTAGGACTAGGATGTGATTAAGCCACAGCTGTGCACATAGTGGGCCTAGTAAAATGCCACCACCTGCTGCATCCCGGAGCCGCAGAGATGAGACGGCGTGTGCACAGGATTGTATCTGGCTAGAGGTTTGCTGTGTGAGATCGTTCCCAGCTCCCATGGATAAGGGAGCACTGACCACTCCTCTGACAAGTACTTAGTGAACTCTCAGGCACTTCTGGATGGGTGGGGACAGAGACATGACCAATCAGTCCTCAGAGAAATGAGATAAAGGCTCTAGAGCTTTATATTCAAATTGGCCCACAGGCCTCCAGCATCACCCTGGAGCTTGTTAGAGGTGCACAATCTCTGACTGCATCTCAGGCCCGCCCAGTCATCAGATTCTGCATTTTAAAGGCGTTGCCAGGTGCTCAGTATGCACAATACTCTGAAAGAAAGGCTTTGGCTTTTGAAAGCCAAGGCTGGGGGCTCAATTTAAAAGGCTAAAGCTCCCTGCTTGAAGGAAGGGGTGCCATGAACCACACGTTTCCCCACTGGACTTCTGGAGCTGGACTCTGCATCCTCATCCACGCCCCGTTTTATCCACCTTGCAGATCTGAGCTGAGGCAGAGGGACCCTGAGCCACTTACTGACTGTCCCCAGCACCACGGACAGGGCAGCACCGAAGAGAGACTCCAAGGGTGCAGCTTGAGGGGGTTGGCCTTTGACCCTGTCCTGCTCCCTAGTGCTGACCCAAATGTTAAGCATCAGGCTCTTCCAAGCTCTCCTACCTCAGGACTGCCAATCTAGTGGGGCCTGGATTGGGTGTCAGGGAAGGGGATCGTGGGTCTTGAGTCTAGGGTGAACGTGATTTCCATGTTGGATGTTGGATGTACCTAGAGCACCTCTATTGGTTACAAGAATTTAAAGTTCTTTAGTGGTGCTGGAGGGTGAGGGCAGAGACTCAGCAGCTTATAGCAGAGAAAGGGCAGGAAATGTGAGAAGGCAGGGAAGGGCCTCTTTGGTGGTACAACACTGGGTACAGTCTGGTATGAAATGCCGAGGAGACACCCTCCTGCAGCGCTTAACCCCTCTGAGCAAGAGTCAGAGCTAACTTGCCTGAAGTGTAGCAGCCCTTCACTTAATATGCTGACTGACGGACTCTCTGGTGTCTAATGTTGGGCCTGACTTACTGAATAATGACTGGGTTGACAGTCCTTTGGCACCTTCTTGGTCTTTCCCACTTGCAGTCCCTGCGGTGACTTGCAAAAGAGGCAAAAGAGATGGAGGTAGAGGCTATTTCCCCACTTATCGGATGAGAATTGCCCCTCTTGGAGCCCAAGAGGCAGCAAATATCCAGCTTGTCTGTTTTCTTTCTTTTCTTTTCTTTTCTTTCTTTCTTTCTTCTCTTTTTCTCTTTCTTTTTCTTTTTTCTTTTTCTTTTCTTCTTTCTTTTTCTTTCATTTATTTTTTTATTTTTTTATTTTTTTATTTTTAAATTTTTATTTATTTATGATAGTCACACACAGAGAGAGAGAGAGAGGCAGAGACCAGGCAGAGGGAGAAGCAGGCTCCATGCACCGGGAGCCCGATGTGGGATTCGATCCCAGGTCTCCAGGATCGCGCCCTGGGCCAAAGGCAGGCGCCAAACTGCTGCGCCACCCAGGGATCCCTTTTTACTCTTTTTTTAAAAAAGACTTCATTCATGAGAGACAGAGAGAGAGAGGCAGAGAGAGAGAGAGAGAGGCAGAGACACAGGCAGAGGGAGAAGCAGGCTCCATGCAGGGAGCCTGATGTGGGACTCGATCCCGGGACTCCAGGATCATGCCCTGGGCCAAAGGCAGGCTCCAAACCGCTGAGCCACCCAGGGCTCCCAAGCTTGTCTGTTTTCTAAGAAGTAGAGCACCACAAACATCAAAATGTAAACTTCCTTCCGTTCCACATAGTGTTACAGACCCTCCCCTCCTGCCTCAGAGCACCTCTTGGTAAAATCCTTCCAAACCCAAGCACTTTCCAGGGCAGGGGAGAACCCTTCTCAGGCTGTTGAAGCCAGAAAGCACCTTGTGAGCTCTGATTTTCATTCTTGCCACAGCCCAGCAGATCTCTGATCCTGGGATCTTGGAACTCTGAGGACCAGGCAGGAAATATCTGTACAGAAACAGTAGAAAGGTCACTGCCGAACTGGAAAATCAGACTTTATTTTTTTAAAAAAAGGTTTTTTTTTTATTCATGAGAGACACCAAGAGAAAGGCAGAGACAGAGGGAGAAGCAGGCTGAGAGGAGCCTGATGTGGGACTCGATCCCAGTATCCTGGGATCACGCCCTGAGCCAAAGGCAGACGCTGAGCCACCCTGGTGCCCCGAGACTATTTTTTTTTTAATACCTCTTGAATCTTCCTTTATTCAACAGCATCAAGCACTTGCTATGCGCCGGGCCCCGTGCTAGTAGCCTCCTAGGCCAATGCAGAATCAGATTGGAGACTGTTGATGCCCTCATAGAGGATATGCTCTATGTCAGAGTGCCCTAAGAATTTTGATATTTTGGTAGACCAAAATTTAGGGGGAAATTTTGCGCATCTGAAATTAAGGTGATGATTTTAGTATGGGAAGCTAAATGTACACTTTGACAATGAAATTTTTAGGTCAAAGCTGTACCTTTGTAGACTTATTTCCGGGGGGGTTGAGGAAGAGGGGACTGAGACATGGTTATATGGATTGAGTATGCACAGTGTATGGAAGGCTGGGAAGGTGGCTCAGAGTTATGGAAATGAGGGGGGTGCATGTTTTTGCAGGAGGATTAAGGCAGGTGACAGTTCTGAATTCCTTATGGGAATGTATAGGTGAGCTGAGGGGGCTGCCTCCAGACTTAAGGGAACTTGGAACACTGGAAGGATGGCTCTGGGCCCAGAATGGTGCTGAGCTGCTTAGAAGGTCTGTCGGACCCAGTTCAAGAAAGTGGCTACCATCACCCCGCCACAGGGAAAATTGAGTACATAGGAAAGTGACATTCTTGGAAGGCACACAGGTAAGCAGATCAACAGAGAGGCTGCTTTGGGCAATTTTTCAGGCCTGTGGGCTTCACTTGGGAAGGCAGAGGAAAAAATGCACAACATAGAAAACCCTTTACTATTAGGGACGAGGTTGGTTTTAAGCCCATGTGAAGTACCTCTCCGGGAGATGAGGTTGGGGAGGATTTTGCAAGATACAGGCTACAGTGTCTTCTTTTAAACAGAAAAATTCTGTGGACTCCCAGCATTGACCTTAACTTTTTGTTATAATGTCATTTAGTATGTACAGGCATAAAATCCTTAGACTTATATCTCTTATGCAACTGTAAAACAAAAATTTATTCACAAATTCAATTCAAATAGACCTACAAAATAAAAATTCATATTCATAACATTAATCAAATGTAAAAGAAGATATAATTTTGCTGAAACTAAATAAATCACTTGCCCCATAAATGTGGCCTTGCCTGCTCCATCACAGGTCTTTTGGATTTGGTACCTTGAGCTGTGATGACTAAATTCATCCACCATTGTTTTCCTCTTTTTCCCCCAATGCAGGGCTTGAACTCATGACTCTGAGATCAAGACCTGAGCTGACAAACATTCTATGGTTTCATTCATACAGGGAATATAAAACATAGTGAAAGGGATTAAAGGGGAAAGGAGAGAAAATGAGTGGGAAATATCAGAGAGGGAGAAAGAACGTGACAGACTCCTAACTCTGGGAAATGAACAAGGGGTGGTGGAAAGGGAGGTGGGCGGGGAGACGGGGTGACTGGGTGACGGGCACTGAGGGGGCACTTGACAGGATGAGCACTGGGTGTTATGCTATATGTTGGCAAATCGAACTCCAAAAAATAATAATAATAATACAAAAAAAGTAAAAAAAAAAAAAAAAAGACCTGAGCTGAGATCAAGAGTTGGATGCTTAACAAAGTCATCCAACAAAGAGTTGGATGGCCTTCCTACTGTTTTCTTTTCAATGAAGTACAAGTATTCCTTCACATGGCAGGCCATGCCACCAACTGGCCCCAATACAGCATTTACTTATAAAGTCTACATTGTTTTTTGCTTTATCTCAAGATTAAAGTACTACTTGACAATATGTAAACGAAGACTCTAAATATTAGGCCTCTGATACTTATATCAGGAGGTCATGTAAATGGTTCATTATATGCTTATACGAATGTGTTTAAGATCACTATTTTTTAATTAAATGATTTCTTATCATTAAAATTTTTTTAAATTTAAATTCAATTAATTAACATATAATGTATGATTGATTTCAGAGGTAGAGGTTAGTGATTCATCAGTCTTATACAACACCCAGGGCTCATTACATCACTTGCCTTCCTTAACATCCATCACTCAGTTACCCTATCCCCCCACCTACCTTCCCCTCCAGCAACCCTCAGTTTGTTTCCTATGAAACAACAGTTTGTTTCCTATGTCTCTTATGGGTTGTCTCCCTCTCTGGGACAGGGATCTTTTATTTTTTTTATTTTTTTCCTCTCTTCACCTATGCTCTTCTGTTTTGTTTCTTAAATTCCACATATGAGTGAGATCATATGGTAATTGTCTTTCACTGATTGAGTGATTTCACTTAGCATAATATCCTCTAGTTCCACCTACCTCATTGCAAATGGTAAGATTTCATTTTTTTGATGGGGCTGAGTAATATTCCATTATATATATATATATATATATATATATATATATATATATAAACTCCATAATACCCAAAATGCTATCATTTCTGAATAGAAAAGAGCTAAATTTTTTTAGGATTCCAGAAATTGGGGACTATATATATATATATATATATAATATTATTATATATATATAATATATATATTCCATTATATATATATATATATAGTGATCTTATGTGGTGTGTATATATATATATATATACACACCACATAAGATCACTATTGAAATGAAAACACAACATTCAAAAATATTCATAAATTCCTACATGTGTAAGAATATGTTCCTGGACCACATTTTGAATGTAGCCCTTGAAAATTTAAAAATGCTTATCTTTCAGGTTAGAGGAAAATTGAAACTACAGACTATAAATTAATAAAGGTGAGAATAGTACATATTAAAATCCATAGGATGTAGTCAGTCAAAGCTGTGCTCAGAGGAAATTTCATAGCCCTAAGCATGCTATTAGAGGCGATCTGGGAGACCAATGCAAAGGCTACTGCAGTATCCAGGCAGTGAAGGATGGTAGTTTGGTGGAGGTAGCAGTGGCAATGGTAGAAAATAGGTATACAAAGGTACAGAAACAATTAGCCATTGGCTAAAATCTTCCTATTTCACAGAGGTTACAAACTGTTGCACATAATCATAGCCTTGTGTCAACTCTGAAAGCTAGGAGTGGTCCTTTGATTGGTAGACAACCTGGTCTGGCTTGACTGATTTAAGGAGTGACTAATCTTGGTAGACCCATAGTACAGAAGAAGCAGAAAACACTGTCAGAAACTGTTCCTCCATTGCTCCCAGCAGAGAGCACTTAGGCTAACTGATTTTGCCTGTGAATTCCACCAAACTATAAAGAAACCTTTTTTTTCCTAATTATATAAATTATAAATTATATAAATATATAATATATATAATATATATAAATATATAATTATATATATAAATTGTTCCAGAACACAGAAGAAATGGAAGTCATTCCAATTCTATCTACTTAATTACATTTTCTTTTTAAAAAGATTTTATTTATTCATGAGAGACGCACAGAGAGAGGCAGAGACAGGCAGAGGGAGAAGCAGATTCCCTGCGAGGAGCCCGATGTGGGACTTGATCCCAGGACCCCTGGATCACGCCCTGAGCCAAACCACTGAGCCACCCAGGTGTCCCTTAATTATGTTTTCAAAGCCTGATAAGGGATGAGAATGCAAAATATAGCCATTCTCACATATGAAAGCAGATTCAAAGTTCCTCAATGAAATAGCAAGTTGAACCTAGTAGTGTATTACAGAAAAGGCATGATCCAGTACAGTTTATTCCTGGAATGCAGGGTGACATTATTAGAATTATCAGCTCCCACTTACAGGATATGAAATTGGGGCTCATAAAGATTAAGTGACTCACCCAGGTCAAGTTGCAAAGTCGCTGACTCAGAACTTGACTCTTGGTACACGTGACTTCAAAGTCCTCTGCCCCTGAGGAAGAGGAAGTGAAACTTGCCTCAAAAGCCCCCCAAAATTCCATCCCCCCTCTCCCCACAGTCCTGATCTTGAAAGGTCACCTTCCAAGCCAGGTGACAAGTTTTCAGTTCCTCTTTCTTTCCGTCTTCTACTTCCTCTGCTTCTGGACTCCCCCACTCAGACTCGGTTCCCCCCACTCCCCTCCTTTCTCCTCTTCCCCTCACCAATTTTGTGGAGACAAGAGCGCCACCTGTTGGCCACTCTGTAGGCACCTGCCGGGAATCCACTTGGATGCAATTTTGAGCTGGGAGTGGCTTCTGTTGCTGCAAGTCACTTGCTCCAGGGAGGAACCCAGCTGCTTGGTGTGGGAGAGGAAAACTGGCCCTCACCACCTCGCCTGTCAAGTGCTCCCAATGTCCTGTGGTCCTCCATCCTTCTTGGCAGCCCTTGGCAGCTGCCCCATTGTAGGGAGGCTTGGAATGGGATAGGCAGTCCCAGCTGCCAAGAATTGGTCTACTCTGTGAGAGGGAAATAGAGAGAACCTGCTGGGCTGAGGTCAGGAAATCCGAGGTCTGGTCAAGCACTCAGGCAACCCTTTCCTTTTTCTTTCTTAGTATTTCCCACCACTTCCCAAGCTCTGGGATTGTGTGTTCCTCCCCAGCTGAGGACTCCGATGAATCCAACACGGTCCTGCTCGGAGGAGTCAAATACAGGTGGATGGCAATGTAGTATGCAGAGTGCTAACAGGATGAGGGGGCTCACAGGTCACCAATTCAAGCCTCTGCTCTGAGCTCAGCCTCGGTCTCTTCTGAAAGAGGGAAGATGTGCCTTGCCCTCTCTGCCAGGGTGATATGGCTTTTGTAACTGCTAAAGCCATTGTGATGGTGGGTGAGGCTCTTCTACCCTGTGTCCCTTATTGGGCAGCCTCGCTAGGGCTGGACACCCTGGGCTTTGGCGGGGCTTGAGGTTCCAGGGGTGGAGGAGAATGAGAGACCAGAGGCTTGCACCCTGCTCAAGGGATAGGCAGGTCCCACCTGTAGCACCAGACTGGCTCCCTGAGTTGGGCAGGGCCTGGGCTCAGTGGGATTCACAAGGAAGGCTTCCTGGAGGAGATGAGCTCTGGCTTGACGTTTTGTTTTGTTTTAAAGATTTTATTTATTTATTCATGAGACAGAGAGAGAGAGAGAGAGAGAGAGAGAGGCAGAGACACAGGCAGAGGGAGAAGCAGGCTCCCTGCAGGAAGCCTGATGTGGGACTCCATCCTGGGACCCCGGGATTACACCCTGAGCCGAAGGCAGACACTCAACTGCTGAGCCACCCAGGGATCCCTGGTTTGAGGTTTTTAAGGAAAGGAGAAAAAAAAAAAAAAAAGAAAGGAGAAGGCCTGTCATTCCAGTTTCTATGAATCTCCATTTCCTGCATCCTACTCCCTGTCCAGCCTGGCAAAGTCGGACTACCTTCAAAGCAATGTAGGTGGGACCAAGACAGGAGGCAGAGACAGGGTTGGGAAGAGAAGAGCGAAAGGGTAAGGTAGAAAGGCTGAGGTCCTAGCTGGCAGGCTCGCCTCCTTCCCCACCTGATGGGCGACAGGCCAGCCACAGGCATAGGCTGGATGGGGCTTGTATGTCCCTCCCTTGTATGTACAGCCACCAGCCATATTTTCAGGTTGGAGCCCACAGAAAGTGTTGAGCACATAGTTACAGTTTTTATTACTCATAGGTTCAACCTACACAGCCTTATTCATCCAGATGATTCCACTGTTTGCTTTAAACTATTTATTCAGGGACGCCTACGTGGCCCAGTGGTTAAGTGTCTGCCTTTGGCTCAGGGCATGATCCTAGGGTCCGGGATCGAGTCCCACATCGGGCTCCCCCCAGGGAGCCTGCTTCTCCCTTTACCTGTCTCTTTCTCTCTCTCATTAATACATAAATTCTTTATTAAAAAACCTATTTATTCAACTGTTGAATAGGCTATAAATTTACTCAGCTTTAAAATGATAAAAAAGTATCAGTGGAAGGTCTCTCTTCTATTTTTGTTCCTATTTCTCTAACAGATGTTTTTTATTCATCTTCCTAGATATTTTTGTTGCACATACAAACCAAAACAAATATACATTATTTTCTCCTTTTAAAAAAACACAATTGGAAGCATAAAGTGTACACTGTTAGGTATCTTGAATTTTTTCACATCTCGGGCTCTTTCCAGATCAATATATAGAGAACTTCTTTATTTTATTTTACACAGCATACTATTTCCTCGTGTAGATGTGCCATTATTTGCTTAATCAACCCCGTCACTGGACACTTACACTGTTTCCAACCTTTCAGCATTCCAAAAGCAGCTGCAATGAAAGCTCGCACATGTTCCACGTGTGCAGGTGTATCTACAGGAGAAGTTCTGGAAGTACATTTCTGCACAATCCTTGTCAGGACACCAAGTTCCCTGTGGCCACACTGGCTCTTTTGGCAGCTGTCTAGTTTTATTTCTCAAAGGGACCCTTGGTGACTGTGATCAGAATTCTACTTTCTCAAACCTCACTGCCCTCTCCCCCGTGACCTTCCCATCAGAACCTCTCCCGAGGGCCTCTCACCAGATGGTTTGGCTTCTGGATCTGGGAAGCCTGGGCACTTGCCACCTCCACCCTGCATCAGGTCTGTGCCCTGGTGATAAGTCTGTCCAGAGTGATGGCTCCTTCTCCTGTCTAGTTTCCAAACTCTGGGCATCAGTAGCAGGTACAGGAAGCTTGCTCTTTAGATAGACCTCTACTGTTGAGGCTTCCTGTCAAAAGGTGCCGTCTCCCCTTCTCTGACATCCCTCATCCCCAATTGTGACTTCCTTCTGATCATAGGGTCATAAGATCTGCTACTCTCTGGTGTGGATCTCCCATGTCATTGGGAGTGGCCCCAGCTTTGTGGGAGGAAGTGGATGAAGGAAGATTCAGCAGCAGGCCACCCCCTGCCCCATCCCCCCATGAGATGCACTCCTGTGACTAAAGCAGAGCCAAATCCACTTTGTAAAACAAGGCCCTCAAGTAGCCTGGGATGTCTGGGTTGGCCCAGAACTGTGGTGTCAGGTCATGTAGCAGATGGCACCACTCTGGCTGACTGAGACCAGGATGAGCAGGAGCCTGGGCAGGTCAGGGCCATGCAGAAACATGCTTATTATTATTGGTGTGAATGGCACTCACATTTGGAATTGTAGGTAGGGCACAGTAGTTAAGAGCTCTGATTCTTGAGCCAGACTGTTCAAAATAGGGGATGCACTTCTTACAAATCAGATTAAGGAAGTGAGGACCTGGGAGGGGCAGAGGTAGGGATGGGAGGAGATCTCAGGCTCCACTGCTCCTCTCCAGTGGTAAGAACAAACCAGGGGGAGGTGCATTCTGCTGGCAAGCTGGAGCAGGCATCTTCAAAAGTATCAAGGTTGGGGTGCCTGGGTGGCTCCATTGGTTGAGTGTCTGCCTTCAGCTCAGGTCATGGTCTCAAGATCCTGGGATCCAGCCCTGTGTCAGATTTCCTACTCAGCAGGGAGTCTGCTTCTCTCTCTTCTGTACTCTTTCTGTCTCAAATAGATAAATAAATAAAATATTTTTTTTAGATGTCAAGGTTGGAGAGGCCAGCAAAGATCCCCACTGAGGCATCCTGACCCATAGTTGGCTCCACCTAGAGTACTAGACATCAGGAGTCTCTGTGAGGTGCCAGGCTAGGAAATTTCCTTGGTGTCTGTCTCCAACCTATCTGGATCACAAACAAGGAAACTGAGGCTTAGAAAGGTAATTTGTTTGAGACTAATACGGGGTGGGGGCATAATCTGAACCTACCTCTAAGTCCTGTCGTCCATCTGCTGTACCTAGATGTCTCTGAGATTCCTACCCAGTGATTACCCAGCCTCAGCTCACACATTTCCAGTGATGGGGAGCTCACTACCATCAGTGTAGCTTATCACATCTCTGAGGGACAGCTCTATTGGAAGGCTTTCCTTCCATTGAGTTACAGATGTTGTGTCCTGACAACCTTCAGGCTTTTGCCTTGGTCTCTGTGCTCCAGATCAGCCCTGTGGAGATTTGAAGATGGGGTCTCTGTCAACCCTGAGCTCTTTATTCTTCAGGCCAATGACCCTAGACTGGTCCTTTGTGTCTACAGGACATCTTTCCATCCCCTCCTGTATTAATTTGGGTTCAGTTCAGTTGTAATAGACTACTCCACCACCACCACCACCATCACTCCCACCCCCGCCAAAGAAAATTCCAGAGCAGTGGCTTAACCAATACTGAAATAAATCTGTGCAGGCAGTTCAGGGTGGTATGGCACCTCAAAGGTTTTAGGAACCCAGGTCCTTGCTGTTTATGAAAGTCAACTCAAACTAGCAGAACTTCATTACATCTAGCTTAAGAAAGGGGAGGATATCTTTAGAATATCTGGAAAGTCTAAGGGTTCTAGGTTCAGGCAGAGCCAGGGGATGCAGCACGGTTGTTAAGCGCGGGCTCTCTCTCTTGGCTGTTTCCCTCCGTGCGTGGGTTTCAATGTCAAACAGCATTCTCCACGTGATCTTCTGATCCAGGAGAAGCACCCCTCCTGAAGTCCCAGAATCCATATATCAAATCTTGTAGAAGGAGTGACCGGCTTGGCTTAGGTCACTTGCCTAGACCAATCACTGGGCCTTGGATTTGCAATGCTATAGTTGAGCATGCTGGGGTGCCATGCTGGGTGTCTACTCTTGGAAGTAAGTGTGAGGGACACAGAGATTGGACAGTCCCATCAGGAGCATGTGGACTAGGTGAGAGAAGTCTTACCCACCAGAGAGACGGGATACCCCAAAACCGTAAACATGTTCCATTCATCATGCTAAGGAGAGCGAATTTTGTTTTATAAGCAATGGGGAGTCCCTGGAATATTTTGCTGGGATTTGGCTGGTTTGATTGGTCACAACCTTTTTAAGAGAAGGAAACTGAGGCAGAGAACACAAGAGAGAAATCCAGTGAATGCTGGGGTCAGGGACCACGGGAAGACTCTCTCTCATAGAGGGACATGTTCTTCTCTCTCCCTTCAGGGATGGGGACCAATGCGGGAGAAATAGTGTCTGTTCCCAAAGGACACGTATTTCCACTGATGTAAGCTGTCTGTCTGGGGAGTCCCGACAAGAGGGAGAAATATGTCACATCGTTCATTCATTCCTATCTCCACATGTCTGTCACTCACTGAATACCTAACTCTGTGTTGGGTTTTGCGGCTGGCAGGAGGCAGAGTGACTGATAATGATGAGAAACCTTTAATGAGCCGTCTCTCAGTTTCAGGCCCTGGGCTGAGTGCTTTATATGCATTATCTCATTTAATCCTCATGAGAACTCCATGAGGTAGGTACTCTGGAGAGGAGGCCAAATGAGGATAAATAATGAATGCTCTCAAGGAGTTCAGTCTACACAGGGTGATAGCCTAGAAGATAAATGATGACAATGGAGGGAGTTGTGTTTGGGGGGGCACATAGGTAGGAGCCCCTCACAGACGGGCCAATGAGAGGTGTTGTGGGGGAGGCATGTCATAAAGCTTGACATTTGAAGCAGGCAGAGGATTAGGAGGGCTGAGCCAGGCACAGAGTGAGCATGGGCAACGGTACAGAGGTGAGAAAGAGAAAAAGGTTGTCAGTTGAGTGCAGTGGCTGGAGGTGAGGCTGGGCCAGAAGGCAGGGGCCAGGCTGCCTGGTAACCTGTGTAGACAATCATAGGATTCCCTGAAAGCAAAGCAGCTGGTGGGGGGGGTCCTCCTGCTGCTCTGAGGCCTCAGCAGCACCCCCTGGGTGTGTATTAGCAGGGGTCTCTTAGCCCCTGTCCCAGGGCAAAGGGGAGGGCGGTATTTGCCTGAATTGAGGCTGTGTCCAGCCTCCAGCCCACCCACCTCCTGATGTAAGGCGTGTAGCCAGCCCCTGAAATTTGGAGTCCTTCATAGTTGCTATATCTGGGCTGGGGTTGAGGAAAGGAAGAGTCTGACTTTTTGGGGCAGCTTTGCCCTCTTTTCTTTCCTTCCTGCTACACCCTGGAACGGTGAACCCCTACCCCAATCCTCCCCTGTATGTCCCCTCTCCTACCTCTAAACTCCACCAACCAGGCCTCACCACTCAAAAGGAGCCCTTCTCCACATCCACGTGAAATGGAGAGGGCTCTGGGCTTGGGAAATGAGAGGTTAGAGATCTAGTTCTGCCTCTGCGATCACTCTGCTTGTGTGACCTTGGGCAAGTCAGCCCTTCCTCTGGGCTTCCTCCTCTGGGAAACAGAGTTTGAAAACCTACAGTCCAATTTTGGGATAAATGACTTCAGTCTCTTACTGCAGGGAAAGAAAAACAGCACACCCAGTATGCAATGCAAAGGGTGGGTGGAGTGTATGGATTAACAGTCTCCTGGAGAAGGGGAGGCAGGAAGCAGGTCGGCTGTGCAGCATGGGGCGCTGGTGCTGTTGTCCAAGGTTCAGGCTTTCAGTTTGAGGAGCTCAGAGCAGGAAGAGGGCAAGATGCCGTGGGCTCTCGAGAAGCCTTATTTCTGGAGGAGGCAGGATTTGAAGCAAGAGTGCAGGTTGGGAAAGGAAGCAAGCATGCGCCAAGAGGAGTCCGGAGGTTCTGGGGCGCCGGGCGACTTTGCCAAGGGGCGGGCGGAGAAGGCCCTGTGGTCCCAGCCTGGGTAGCCCCGCTCCTGGCTCGCTGCGTG
Source organism: Vulpes lagopus (assembly GCF_018345385.1). Taxonomy (NCBI): domain Eukaryota; kingdom Metazoa; phylum Chordata; class Mammalia; order Carnivora; family Canidae; genus Vulpes; species Vulpes lagopus. Next base: position 50,725,307 of record NC_054846.1, read on the forward strand.
GCCGCGCCGCTCCTCCAGAGGTCGCTGCTCTCCAGGAATCCGTCACCAGCGTCTCCCGGGCAGGGCCGGGCCGCCCTCTGGTCCCCTCGCTCGGCTTCTGCGCGGCTCCGCAGGGCTCCGGCGGGGGTCAGGCACGCGGCACTGCTTCCCTCCCCACGCAGGGCCCTACGGTCTCCCCAGCTCCCCCGCCTGGGGCTCCGAAAGGCTAGATGCCACGGCGTGCATGTGTGCGGTTACCGGGTTCGGACGGCTGCGCCCCCTCCCTCCCCCTGTCTGCCCCACTTCGGGGCGGCGGCGGGGCGGCGGGGGGGGGGGGGGGGGCGAGGTCCCGCTCTCCAGCGCCGGGCGCAGCTGGAGCGCACTGGGCCGCGCTACCGCCTGGGGCCCTCCCCGCGCCGCGCCCTCCGCGCCCTCCGCGCCCTCCGCTCCAGTCCCGAAGCCACGCGCACGCGGCCCCGCGCCCTCGCACAGCCTCCAGCCGCCGGCGGCACGCGGCGGGCCTCCTCTGGGCGGGGCGGCGGGTCCGGATGGCGAGGCGTCCAGGTCCCCGCACTCGGGACCCGCGCGGGTCGGACACACGGCGCCACCGCCTCTGCCTCCGCCTCCGCAGGAACGGACCCTCGGACGAAAAGCCCAGGACGCACTTCGACTCTAGGGGGGCTCGCAGCCCCGAGGCTGGCGACACACTTGGAAAGGGCGCCCTCTCCCCTGCGCCCAGCTGCGCCTCTCCCGGCGAGGGGAGCCTGTCGCCCCTGGGTCGCGGCGAGGCCAGGCCCCGGGGTGGTGGTGGCTGCGGGCCCGCAACCCTCTTCCCGCGAACCAGAGCCGACGGCTCCGCAGCTCGCCCGGGCTCACCCGGTGCGCGGGCCGGGGCCATCCCCGGCTCAAGCGAACCCCCCACCACGCGGTCCCAGGATAGGGCAGCTGGGGGGGGCGACTGTGGCCAGGCGTGGGGAAGGAGAGAAGTCCAGGGCGTGGCGGTGTGGGGAACAGCTCAGGGGCGCCGGGGGCAGGCGGGGCGAAGGCGCTGGGGCAGCTCTCGGTCTCTGCGCTTGCGGCGGATCCGCCCGTCCACACGGACTGGGGCCCCGCTCCTGGGCCTGCGCTGGGGAGCACCGACCCGGGGTCTCCGCTCCCTCCCGCCCCGGCCCAGGGATCGGTCCGCAACGGGCGGAGAGCTGGGTGCGAAAAGGATCTGGAGACGTCCCGGCTTCGGCCCAGCAGCTGTCGGATCTGGAGACGTCCCGGCTTCGGCCCAGCAGCTGTCGTGCCCCGAGCGGCAGGCGGACCGAGGGACCGAGGGACCGAGGGACGGAGGGACGGGGCGGCCGCGCGGGCCTCGCCGCCGTCGCTGAGGCTGGCCACCGTGTGGTGTTCCCACAAAATCAGAGACGCGCTCGAGCGCGCGGTGCCCCCTGCCCGGCTCCGGGCCGCCCGCGTCGCCGCCTCTTGGAGCTCCGCGCCGCGCTTCGCCACTTTCGCGACTGATGTCATTACATTCTCCAAACCCCCGGTAGCTCTCCCCTTTCTCCTTGTGGAGAACAGCACGTCTACAGCGACCGCGAGAGGGCAAGGCAGGAGCCACAAAGACAGGGGCACCGCTGATGGCCAGCAACACGTCGCAGTACACACGCAACTCCCTGCAGTCCGAGCATTTGGGGGCGGATCCCCTCCCAAAGGCGCCCGGCAAAGCCGCCTTCCAGTTGTTTCTTGGCTGCTTCAGGGAGGTGACCAAATAGGAAGGCAGAGGAAGGAAGAAGCCACACTCTCCAGGTGACGCTGTAACCAAGACCCACAGGGCCTGTTGTCTCCTGCTTCCTGGGAGGCTGCCCGAGTGGGGGCTGAAGCACAGGATTTCCCTGGAGGGAAGTGACAGTCACCCAGATAGCAAATGTGCCCGGGAGGCTTGGAAGAGGCTGAGCCCACAGGTGGGAAAGGCTGGTGCCAGGGCAGAAAACGAAATGCCTTGCAAATGTCCTGATCAACCTTCTCCCAGCACTCAGTTCACCTCCTCCTGGCTTTGGTCAAGACAACTTGGCCCTTCTAGATTACATTAAAACCTTGGGAGGGATGAGAGGTTCCCAGAAACACTTCTCCCCAGGCAAGAGTGGAAGCTTGGTCAGGGGCTAAGCAGAGTTATTTGGATCAGTAAAGGAGTTCTGACCTGAGAGTTTTGACACCTGGGTCCAGCCCAACCCTGGGAGTAGGGTGAGGGGCTTCAAAAGCCTGGCCAGGTCACATGATCTCCAGAGCCTGTTTGCACCCCTGTAGAAGTGCATGTGTGTTTGAGGGGTCTGGTGATTCCTTGGGATCATGTTCTACCCCCATATTGCATAACAAGGGCTAGGGGCCTGTGTCCCTTTTCCCCAACCTGTGTCTTCTTGCCAGGGAGCATGCAGCAGAGCCAGGCAGAGGCACAGCTGGCAGCTGCAGCCAGTCTTACCCCAGAGCTGGGCAGGTGCCTGGGGAACCTGAGAGTGCTAGCAAGGAAGGAAGTTACTGGTTCATGCCTGCCATTTTACAAATGAAGACACTCATTTGCAGCACGATGATTTTCCCCTCCATTTTCTCCGCTACTAGCAGAGAAGAGCCAGGCTGGAGCTGACATGTGGTAGACAGTATGGGGGATCTGTGAATGTGAGAAAGATCTCCATGAAGTAACACACAAGCTGGGGTAAGTGTAGGGTTGCCAGATAAAATAAATCTGCTAAATCTAGCAACCCTAGGTATGTGAATTTATTGAACTCATGCAAAAAAACTTCTTTCCAAAGCCCACCCCCATACTTTTTTTTTTTTCTGGAGGGCCTCATCACCTGGAAAATTCTAACCCCCTTAGGGCCACTACCCCTGCCCAATCCCAGTCCATGGTTTGAGAACTGGACCTCTCTTCTTCTCGAGGACAGTCTGTTTATGCACTCTGCATACCAGGTGGATTCCCTTGGTCTGAGGAGCGTATGTAGGGGGAGCAGAGGACTTTCTCTCCCAGGATAGGCGCAGCCAGACTTGCCTCCACTCCCCTCTGCTCTTAGCCAAGATGGCTTGAGGGGATGGAGACCTCTTTCATGAAGGTTAAGAGATAAGCACCTGGCCCCGCTCTACCTGGTAGGAGTCTAGGTGAGTCCCTTCCCCACTCTGGGCCTCTTGCCCGACCAGTGGAATGGGAAAATTAGATTTACACTAAATTATTCCATAGATTGGAAATTGTTAGATGAAAGAGATAATGTATCCATCCTGACATCAACCCTGCTGAATTACAGCTTGCAGGAGCTGTGCATGCCCTCCCACACTGCTCCCAGCACTATCCACAAGGCATCTGACCCAGCACAGTGACCAGAGGGGGTTCGATAGCCCAGTAGGGGTAACCTAGTGGAGAGCTTGACCCAGGCTTGAGATCCAGGTGGGAGACTACACCACCCACACCCACTTTCTCTCTCCCCAGGAGTCTGCAAAGTGCTCTCCAAACCCTCTTTCTAGGTAGCCTGGAGTGACGGAGCAACATGAGATGGGTTGTTTTTAAATCTCATTTTCATAGAGGAAGAAACAATTACGGAGCTTAAGAAATTTATCCAAGACGACAGACCTCGAAATAGGGCCAGGACCAGAATCCCCGAAGCCTAATTTTTCAGGGTCCCTGATCTTAACTACTAGGCAAAGCAGGAAACTGAGGCTAGGTAGGGAAGCAGCTCGCTGACTGTCATACCGCCCGGGCGAAGCTGAGGGCAGCTGGGGGCTCAGGCCTCGCGCGCCGAGCTCTGACCGCTGCGCGGCGCTGGCGGGGCAGCCGCCCATCCATCAGCTCCGTTCTCGCCCAAGGCCCACGACCGGTGCCCTCGCCCTGGTCGCCCCTCGGGGTTGGGGCGGGCCCAGTCTAAGCTGGAGCTACTGGTTGCTGGGTTCCTGGCGGGGGGTGGGGGGGGGGGGGGGGGGGAGAAGGGATCCAACGGGCTGGTAAGAAGGGCGCCGGGCCAACCTCGTGTGCACAGGCTCCCGAGAGAGAGCCGAGGCAACGCTGGCCTGGGGCTGAGGTCGGGGTCACTGGGGAGGGGGTCTGTAGGGTCCTGCTGCGGGTCTGCTGAGCCCACAAGTCGGCCAGAAAGGGGGCGACTAAGGGGAGGGATGCAGCGAGGGATTCTCGCGCCCAGGAAGAGACGCCCGGACCAACGCAGGGTTTCCAGGGGAAACGGAGGCAGCGACTGACCGAAGGCCGGAGGCCCAGGGGCACGGAGCCCACGACCAACGGCCACCCGGCCGGCAGGGGCGGAGGGCAGGCCCCCTCGGAGCGCGGGAGGCGGCCGCGCGCCCCGGATGCGGCGGACACGCCGCACGGAAGCTTCGGGCAGAGGGCGGCGGCCCCGGGTCTCCCCGCGCGGGGCCGGGGCGTCGGGAAGGAGCGGCGCAGCGGGGTCGCTCACCTCTCCGAGGCCGCGGGAGGGCGTCGGGTTTGCCGGTCGCGATCACTGCGGCGCGTCTCCCCGGGGCCGGAGGGCGCTGGGGATCCGGCGGGCCCGCTCCGGCGGCGCAGGTCCCGGCGTCTCGGCTCCCGCGCGCGCTCCGACCGCGCTTCGGCCTGGCCTCGGGCCCCGGCGCCGCCGCGGGAGGCGGGAGGCGGGAGGCGGGAGGCGGGAGGCGGAGGGCGCGGGCGGGAGGCGGGAGGCGGAGGGCGGGGGCCGCTTCTCCGGCCCGCGCGGGCCCGAACACCCGGGCTGAGCGCACGGGCTCCGGGCGGCGGCTCCCGGGCGCGGAGCGTCGGCGGGGCCTGCGGGAAGGCGAGGACCCGCCTCCGGCCACCCGAGCCAGCTCCCGCCGCGGCGGCCGAGTGTTCCCGCCGGGCCCCTCCGCCGAGGCCGTCCGCCCGCCCCCTCCCGCCCCGCCCCGCCCCGCCCCGCCCCGCTCGGGAGCTCCGCCCCGGCCTCGCGCTCTTCCGCCTTAGGCAGCGGCGAGGCGCGGAGGGACCGGCTCCCCTGCCCCCGTCCCGGGGGCGCTGGGGGCCGGGAGCGCCGGGGCCCGGGGGAAGCCTCACGTCCTCCCGCCCGCGCCCCGGCTGCAGGCGCCCCGCTCGGGCTCCCGGGGCGGCGGAGGGGCGGCCGCTGGGCTGCTCCCCGAGAGGCGGGAGCGGCGAGCTGGGCCACGAGGGGGCGCTGCGGAGCCGGGGGACACCCCTCCCCGCCCGCCTCAGTCCCCCGCCCCCTCCCCGCCCGCGCGCAAAACACAGTCGCCCCAGAGGCAGCGCGGCGGAGCCCGAGCCGCGGCCGGAGCGGAGCCGGAGAGCGGCGGCGGCGGCGGCACCATGACCCTGGGCAGCTGCTGCTGCGAGATCATGTCCTCCGAGAGCTCCCCGGCCGCGCTGTCCGAGGCCGACGCGGACATAGACGTGGTGGGCGGCGGCGGCGGCGGCGGCGGCGGCGGCGGCGGCGGCGGGGGGGAGCTCCCTGCCCGCTCCGGGCCCCGCGCCCCCCGGGACGTGCTCCCGCTCGGCCCCGAGCCGCCTCCCGAGGAGGCCGAGGCGGACGCCGCCGAGGACGAGGAGGAGTCCGGCGGCTGCTCGGACGGCGAGCCCCGCGCTCTAGCGCCCCGGGGGGCGGCGGCCGCGGCGGGAAGCCCCGGGCCAGGCGCGGCGGCGGCGGCGGCGGCGGCGGCGGCGGCGGCGGCCCGGGGCGCGGCGGGGCCGGGGCCGGGGCCGGGGCCGGGGCCGGGGCCGGGGCCGGGGCCGCCGTCGGGGGGCGCGGCGGCGCGGAGCCCGCTGGTGAAGCCGCCCTACTCGTACATCGCGCTCATCACCATGGCCATCCTGCAGAGCCCCAAGAAGCGGCTGACGCTGAGCGAGATCTGCGAGTTCATCAGCGGCCGCTTCCCCTACTACCGGGAGAAGTTCCCCGCCTGGCAGAACAGCATCCGCCACAACCTCTCGCTCAACGACTGCTTCGTCAAGATCCCCCGCGAGCCGGGCAACCCGGGCAAGGGCAACTACTGGACGCTGGACCCCGAGTCGGCCGACATGTTCGACAACGGCAGCTTCCTGCGGCGCCGCAAGCGCTTCAAGCGGCAGCCGCTGCCGCCGCCGCACCCGCCCCGCACCCGCACCCGCACCCGGAGCTGCTGCTGCGCGGCGGGGCCGCGGCGGCGGGGGACGCGGGCGCCTTCCTGCCCGGCTTCGCCGCCTACGGCGCCTACGGCTACGGCTACGGCTTGGCGCTCCCGGCCTACGGCGCGCCGCCCGGCCCGGCCCCGCACGCGCACCCGCACCCGCACCCGCACGCGCACCCGCACGCGCACCCGCACCCGCACCCGCACGCCTTCGCCTTCGCCGCCGCCGCGCCCTGCCAGCTGTCCGTGCCCCCGGGCCGCGCCGCCGCCCCCCCGCCCGGACCCCCGACGGCCTCGGTGTTCGCGGGCGCGGCGCCCGGCCCGGCCCCCGCCCCCGCCCCCGCCCCCGCCCCCGCCCCGGCCGCCGCGCCGGGCCCCGGGCCCGCGGGCCTGCCCGCCTTCCTGGGCGCCGAGCTGGGCTGCGCCAAGGCCTTCTACCCCGCGTCGCTGAGCCCCCCCGCGGCCGGCACCGCCGCCGGCCTGCCCGCCGCGCTCCTGCGCCAGGGCCTCAAGACGGACGCGGGCGGCGGGGCGGCCGGCGGGGGCGCGGGGCCCGGCCCGAGGCCCTCCTTCTCCATAGACCACATCATGGGCCGCGGCGGCGGCGGCGGCGGCGCGGGCCCCCCGGGCGGGGGCGGGGGCGGGGGCGGCGGCGGGGGCGGGGGCGAGGGCTCCCCGGGGTCGCCCTTCGCGGCGCCGGCGGGCCCCGGGGGGCAAGCGCAGGTCCTGGCCATGCTGACTGCCCCGGCCCTGGCCCCGGTGGCCGGCCACCTCCGCCTCTCGCACCCCGGGGACGCGCTCCTGTCCTCGGGGCCCCCGTTCGCCAGCAAAGTCGCCGGCCTCAGCGGCTGCCACTTCTGACCGCCGAGCCCAGGCCGCGCAAGGCCCGCGCCCGCCTCCGCCTCCGCCTCCGCCTCCGCCTCCCCGGGCGCCCGGCGGCCCAGCGGGGCTCAGGGAGTCTATTTATGAGGAGTCTCCAGACCTGGGCCGGCGCGGCGACTTGGCACTCCGGGCTCCGGATCCTGCTCGGGCCGACGCGGGCCCCGTGGCGCAGGGAGAGGCCCGGGCCTACGCGAGGCAGCCGCCGCCCCGCCCCGCCCCGCTCCGCTCCCGCTCCCGCTCCGCTCCCGCTCCGGTCTGGGCAGCACACGGGGCGGGGGAGCCTTCACTCGCGCCCGGCCGCTGCGCCCCTGCCCCTCGGAGGCCGGAGGACCGCCCGCCCGCAGAGGTCTGCCCGCCCGCCTGCCCGCGGATTCCGCCGGGAAGCCCGACTGCGCCGAGAGCTCTCTGCTCCTGCCTCTCCCTCGCTCCCTCCTCGACCTCCGGGCTCCGCTTGTTCAACACGATAATTTAAAGATACCTATTATCCGCTTCGTGCTTAAAAGAAAATTCCCATTTGCTTTTTTCTTGCTGCCCTTCGAGGAAGTTCGTTTCGCTGAAGCCTAAAGCAGTGTCTACACAGGCGAAGTCGAAGGGAGAGGTTAAGTGAGGGGGGTCTCCACGGTCCCTGCGGAAACCCCGGATCCCACTACCCTGAGGAACATCCTCCCTCGTTTGTATTGCGGTGCTTTTGAAGGAACTTTCCCCCTTTCCCATGGCCGGCTGGGTCCAGCCATCCAGGGCCAGCGGCCCTCTCAGCGCTCTGCTCTGTCCCAGGCCCTGGGATATTTATTGTAGCTAAAAGCAGTGAGGTTGGGGCGGGGAGAGGAGGGTCCGGGTCAAGGACTGGAGAGGTGGGGGTGGGGTGGGCAAGGGCACATCCTGTGGCAGGGGGTCCTGTAATTACGTGTAAATATCTGTACAGCGGGCCGCTGTGTGCGTTCTCTGTCCACTGTGTGTGCATTGATTTAGACTTCACTTCGAGGAGACTCTGTGAAATCGTCTGATGGTTTGTGTGGAAGAAAAGAAAAATCTGGCTTCCCCCTCCCCATTCCCATCGGTGTCAGTTGAATAAATGTATGTGAACTCTGGCAGTCACCAGCTCTGTCTGCTTGCCTGCACTCCCCTTTCCCCGTCGGGGCTCTCCCAGACACCCGGCTCCCGGGTAGAGCAGAGCGGGAGTGGGGAAGGGCCCTGGGCAGCCCGGACAGGTAAAGGAGGGCCTGGGCTTTCTGGATATGTGGGATATTGTGGCCTGGGCCTTTGGCTCTTCATGGGGCCAGGACTCTGGGAAGCCTGTGACCCCGTAGCACTTTCATTTTCGCTCTGGTCCTAAGTGTCTGCCTGGGGTTCTACGGAGAGGTTTTGTCTCAAATGCACCTGGGGATTCAGATCTTCTACTTTGGACTTTAGCGTGGCCTAGGCTTACCTGGGTGCCCAGTGCTCATGGGCACTCTACCTGTTAAGTACAGTTTGAGTGAATGTGTCTCTGGCTGCATATTCTGTATGCCCCTGTGTGCAGAGGTTTTCATGGAGCTTGTGGTTCCTGTTTGTGTTTCTGAGGGTCGTCACATATCCTTTTTGTCCTTCTTTGGGCTGGGGCGGTAAGTTGTATTTTGGGATATCTGTATTTTTATTTCTTCGTGTGTTCACGAATGTGTCCATGTCTGTGATTGTCACTTTTTTTTCTGGGTTCTTAAGAGGAGAGAGATCTCTCATTAGCCACCGTAGAGCCTTTTTTTTTTTTTTTTTTTGATTCCCCTCACTCCTGCTGCTGTGGACAGGTCATAACGAACAGCTTGAACCGCGGGGGGAGGAGGACTGTGAAACCCCTCTCTCCTCCAGCCTCAGAGGGTCAGAAACACACTACGAGCCAAAGGAGAGAGGCAGTGCAGTCCTTCTCTGTTAAGGCAAACCTTCCCAACCTTTGAGCCATGCTCACAGCCAGAACCTACTGCCAGGGTGCAAAACCATCGGGAGTCATGGCTGGAGCCATCCGTAAGCTCATGGAGTGTGTCTGGGCTTGCTGCCCGTGCCAGGGATTTCAGCTGGCCAGACTCGAAAGCATGTGGGGCAAGAAGGGGATGCTTTGGGTGGAACAAAGATGGTTACTGAGCTCTTTTTCTCTGTACGTTCAACTGAGGACATAGGAGAGAAGGAGAAGTGTGGAGGTGCAGAGCCTGGCAGTTCAGCCATCACGGAAAATAGACACATGCTGAGGAAAGAGGAAGACGGGGTCAGGGAACCAGCTCCGGAGAACTTGAGAGGGTCAGGCAGGGAGAAACCCCCCCACAGGCCTCCTTAGCCAGGTTCCCAGGCATTAACAGCTGCAGGAAAAGAGGAGGGAGGTAGAGGACAGTGCCCCTAAGGGAAGGAGGGTCAGGATCAGGATCAGCGGAGGGAGAAGGCACCAGGGCTGAGGAACTGTGGTTGGAACTCCCAGGTCTCTCCTCTGTTTCCCCAACACGGGAGAGACAAGGTCGGAAGTGCAGACGGTCAGTGCAGCCCCTCTGCGGAGGTGGGGTGCCCTCTCCTCCCTCTCCTTGAGGGACTGTGGGAGGGTGGGGAGGTCGAATGCAGTGGGCCACCTTCCCATGATCTTATCAAACAAGCCACCAGAAGTAAGGTTACAGTCAGTGGCAGAACGGGAAATGCCTGCTGATACTGGGATGACGGCTCTGGCAGGCAGCTTGGTTGACTTCCGTTGCCGAGCTGGATTTCATTTCTTTTCATTTGAGGAGGTTTGAACATGACCGTGTGTGTTTGCCCTCAATAAAGCATTTTGTAGCTTACATGATCTCATTTACCATGAATATGTCACTCCCAGATGCTAGGTTGGAGCTTCAAGTAAAAGATTTATCAGTTGGCCTTTCCTCTTTAGAAAATTTAGTCAGCCAGAATGTCTATCTGATGGCGGACAGACACGCGACCTACTGCCTCAGTCGCTACTTCCAGGAGAAGCAGGAGATCCAGTCTCCTCAGTGTGTTTTTATGAAAGTAAATGCGTGTAAATTCATCGGAGCGTGTTGCTTGTATCTATATGTCTGTCAGAGGGTCCATATCAGGAAGAGGCAGAAACGAGAGGATTAGGGGAGAATGAGATGCACCCTTCCAGGGGCTTCTAAGAAGCTGGAGATCCCAGACCCATGCCTCAGATCCCAGTTTCCCCGTGGGTCAAGAAGGGACAGATCTGGCTCAGATTATGGCTGAGGACTGGGGGCCAGAAAGAAGCCACAGATGCCCAACTGGCCTTGGAAAGTACCAGAAAAAGAATTGCTGTGAGAGCCGCACCACTGAAGGCAGGGGAAACGGGAGCGTGTCTAGAATTGGAGACTCCTTTAGGTTGTGTGCGCCCAGAACCTGTAAATTAGGAACTGGTAAGGACCCACCTGGGAGCAGGACACGGCGGCGGCGGCAGGGAAGAGCAAGAAGGATGAGGGGATTGCGGATTTGTTGGTAGAGCCTTGTGTTTGTTTTTACCCGCCCACTCCCTCAGACCAGAGAGACCCCCTAAGTGGCTCTTTCCCACCCTGTGGGTGCAAAGGGTGGGTTGTTCAGTGTAAGGCGGCTTACTCAGGAGACCAGCTCGCTGGGAGGAGACACAGGCCATCCCATCTGGAGCAGCTTCTGTGGGTTCCCTTCCTGTCTGGGTGGAGACAGCTGAGCCTCTACCCGCCCCCCCCCCCCAGAGGCCCCAACAATTGGTGACAATAAGAAAATATCCAGGGCACACCTTCATCTCTTGAGGTGAGAAAAAAAAAAAAAAGCTAAGAAATCGGCCTGGGGTTCAGAGAGTGCTGTTGAGAGCGGGCAGTTTAAAGGGAAGAAAATTGGCGAATTTCACTGGTCAATTTCACTTCATTTCGTTCAATTTCGTTCAATTTCATTCCTTTTCATCCGGCGCCGGGAGGCCCGAGGCCACAAGGAGGGGGAGGGGTCTTTCCGGACAGAATTTTACCCCATCTTGCAGATTTACTTTCTATGGCTGAGAACAGCCTTGATTCTCAAACTTTTGACACACGCCTTTCAGCCAGGGCTAAGGGCAGGCATTTTTATTTTATTTTACTGAAGGGCGTTTGATTTGGGTGATCGAGGCACATCGGTGAACCTCTCCCTACTTCTCTCTTGCAGCCCAATTAAAGTGGTTAATTCTTTTCACCGCCGATCCCTCCCCATCTTTCTTTTCTCCAGGGGCTCCCCGGACCACCCAGGAGCCGAGTGGAGGTGGGGGCGGACACTTCCCCTCCATATCCAATTTGTTCTCGCCACAGCGGGCGCGTCTTCGTGGTTACAAAGCGCTTTTCCCCTGATGACTTTTTTCCCCTTTTCAAAAACACTTCTCTCTCTCTCCCCTTCAACTAGCGACCCTCCCCAGGCCCACCCCTCCTCCCTCTGCGCTCGGGTTTATTTAAACTTCGCCTCCTCCAGAGCCGCCGTAGCGCGCACTTAATGAAGTTGAAGGCTCGGTGCGCCCGGGTGAAGAGGGTTTGGAATCCGTTGAAAGGGGCGTTTTTGTGACACTGATTGGGGCGGGGGTGGGGGCGGTCGCGGACCAGACAATGACCGATCAGGCGGGTTTTCCTTCGCATAGGGTCAGGCGAATAAAGGCGCCGGCGCTGTTTAAAGGAGGGACCCTGCAAGAGAAAGGGAGAAAGGATTTTGAGTGTGGAGCGTGCCTCGTAGGATTTCGAGCCGTTGGAACTGGCAGCTCGCATAGGGTCTTTACGGACCGGATTCGGAATTTAATTCCGACCCCGCGCACCCCGCCAAAGAGAAGAGAGGCGAGTTTGGGTTTGTGCCTAGATCATTACGATGCGGGGTTCCCAAGGTTGTCCAGGCTGAGGACTGGGAGGTGCCCAGGAGGACCGACCGGCAGGACGGGACCAGCTCCCACTTGCGCTCGGGGCGGGCGCCCGGAGCCCTTCCTGGAGAGGCGGGGAAGGAGAACTTGAGGTGGGCTCAGGTCACACCGGATAATTCGGCCTCCTAGGCTTTTCCGTCTATCCGGGTGTTTTGAGAGCAAAACAAATGTGACTTGGGATTTCGCAGGAAGATGGTTCTGTTGTGCAAGGCCGGACAGACGCGTACCGACCGCGAGCTGCAGGGAGGACAGGCGCCCCCAGCTCGAGTCTCCGCGGCGAATTTTTCCGCGAGCGCGTGGGCGCGGCGCGGGGCGGAGCGGGCGCCGCCTCCTTTCCCTGCCGGGAGCCGGGAGCCGGGAGCCGGGAGCCGGGAGCCGGGAGCCGCGCGGGAGGCCCTGACGCCTCGGACGGCGGCGAGGCCAGGCGGCTTCCCGGTGCCGGGCCCGGGGCGCGGTGGGCGCTGGCGCCCTGGGTGCCCCCCACGGGGCTCCGCGCCCCGCTCTCCGCCGAGCGCTGCTGCCTTTTCGCTGCACACGGACTCGGAGCGGAAGCCGCCCGCGGTCTGCGCCTTCGCTTTGCTCCCGGCGGCGGGGTCTACGCGGGCCCCTGGGCGCCTCCTCGCCGCAGCCGTGCTCCTGGAGGGGGTCGGCGGGTGCGCGGCTTCTCGTGCGCCCTGGCCTGGGGAGGCGCGCGGCCGCGGAGATGCGCAGGGCTGCCGCTGCAGGGGTCCCGCGCGGGCCGCCGCAGGAAGCCGGGCCTGGGGGTCGGGCTCCGACTCCCCGGCGTTGGAAAATCTCCTTGGACTGCTCTCCCCGCCGGGGCATTTCTGTCTATGCAGGGAGACGCATTGCGGTCGGACGGCTTTGAGGACTGGGAAACAATATGTTTAAATCCGTCTCTCTGATTCGGTCCTTTCCTAAAAACCACCACTGTCTTGAAAAGCATATTTCAAGTGATCTGTGTAGACGCTGCCAAATAGCGTGAGTGTGTGGAGGGGCGAGGGGGGGGGGCGCTGAGGGTGCAGGAGCGGGGCTTCCTGTCGCGTTCATTCCCGATGCTTGCGGAGCGCCCTCGCGGTGCCCGCCTTTCCCCTCCGGCAGGTGTCGGTGCTGCTGGGCAGGACTCCTGGACCTGGATGCCCTACCCCATTCGGATGCAGGTGTGTCGGTCCCCGCTGGGTGTGGGGAGATCCCCACCCCCCTGCACCCACTTTGGTCCCTCCCTGCCGCCAGGGTCACCTCTTCTCCTGGGCCCTGTGGGTTCCTGTCTGAAGCTCAGGGTTCTGTGCAGAGGTTTCCATCTTTCTGGGCCAGTTTTGGCCTCCTCAAGAGCCACCCCATCAGAGGGCCGCTGGTGAGGTTATCGCCTTCAATTAGCCTCAGAGCCAAGCGGCAGGAGCCGCTTTCTGTGCTGGAGCGGAAGGGACCAGGCCTAGATCGCACCGCGGACCAATTGCGAGTCCCGGAGTGGATCCAATCTCTGTACGAGGAGTCGGATCCCGGGGCTTGCAGGGCTGGCTTCTCCCCAGCTCCCAACGTCCCGGTGGCGCTGGCCAGTCACGCTTTGTGGAGCCGCAGTTAAGGGGGGAGGATCGAGGACCATTCTGAGTGTCCTTTTGCAGACCCATGGGTCTTCGGTGCAGCAATGCGAGGGCAGATGCTCTGCTAGGCCGCTTGGGTCCCGATGAGCTCCAGGCAGCAGCAGCCCTGGCTTCTGATCCGCGTGCCCAGCACCTGCGGCCCTCCTCCTCTGTGGATCACCTGAAGATTGTGAGGCCAGCCTCAGGGCTTAGTCTGTGTCCAGGAACAGTTTTCCCGCCTGAGGAGTTACCTGGTAAGGATCAAACACAAGCAAGTTTAATCGCCCCCCAGTCCTGGATCTTTTTCCTCTCTGGCTTCTTCCTTCTTTCCACAAATATTTGTTGAGCACCTAGTGTGTGCTAGGCATTGTGCCAGAGATACAAGCAGCGAACATCTGCCTAGCATCATCACTCTACATCAAACTTAGGTAGTTGAGAACCAAAGGAAAGGCAAAACAAGTGATTATCATCATATTTGAGGTTAAAAAAAAAAAAGTTTGGTGTTTTAAGAGTTAAGGATTGCAAGAGTTCTACTTTATGATGGTGGTTCCAGGTATCACAGCCCAGGGGTGTGTATGTGCTCTTTGGATATCTGGGGTCTGTGACTGTGTACATGTTTGTGTATGAGAGAGGACCTGAACATAGCCGTGTGTGTGGGTGACCGTGCTTAGGAATATTTGTGACTCTGCGCTACCACGGATATTTGTGATTGTAGCAGTGCAAGTCCAAGAATGTGGACCTCCCTCCTTGGGTGGCGGAAGCAGACGTGGGTGGATGTGGAGGACTGAGGTGCAAGGGTTAGGAATGGGTCTCTGCACGGGTGTGTAGAGGAAGAGGCTTGAGTTTTAAGCCTCTTGACCTATTCTTCTAGCAAAGACAAGGGCTGTCCATCTTCTCCCTACTTCCTTCCTCACTGCAGAACAGTCTGGGAATGCAGAGTACCCAGGGAGGGTGCCGAGGGGCACAGCTACGTGACCAACAGTGGAGCAGGCTGGTCTTCTCCTGAAGCTCCTGCCTCCTCCCTTTCTTGCTGGTGTCTAGCCCTCTGAGCCTGCCTCCAGTTCAGGATGGCTCCGTTGTCTGGCCTCCGACCTGCTCTCATGCCAGGTGCTCCTCTCATGTGAGGGACTGACTAGGTGGTCCTGGGGAACTCCGGAGCCTACCCTTCCATTCCCAGGAAACTATCCTCCTGCAGCTATGGGGTGGGTGCGATCTGTGGAGCTGGAAACACCGAGTCTGCAAGGTTTCCAAGGCTAACACAGAGCTGATGGGCAAACAGGTCTGGGGGGTGGGTAAGGGTAGGAATTGCCCAAAGTTGCTCAGCAGGATGCTGGTGTAAAGTCGGAGCCTGCAGCCTCCATGCACCAGCATTGATAACTGACGCATTAGGCTAGAGATTGTGAGAAGACTGAAAATCTAGCATCTCCCCTTACACTCTGGGGAAACTCAAGTGTTGTCTGGGCTGCGAATCTTCTGAATCTTCCTTCCTTTCCAGAGACAGAGTGTGAGCATCTTCAAGGTCAAGGTGTGGGAGAGCAGCCAATTATCCAGATAAATCAGGGCATGAAATCTGTTGCCCTAAAGTGAACAAGGCACAGGCAGCAGCTGGGAGTAGTGGGGATGAGCAGCAGCGTGCTCTCCACCATGTTCTGGGGTCCTTGGGGGGAGGCAGCTGAGTGCCTCCCCAAGCTGTGAGGAAGGCTGGGGACCAGCTTGGCTGCAGGGAAGGAGTTTGGGGGACGGTTGGTCAGAGTTTCTAGTCAATCACTCTTTCCCTTCAGTTTTCCCTCCTTCCCTTACTTCGGAGGCGAGTCTGTTGTTGAATTTGTCAGCCAGTGGGCCCACCTGGCTCCTCCGAGCCTTGCTTCCCCATCCCCCGTCGGCCTCTAAACCTTTCAGTCCATGGTGAATACACGAAGGAAATCAGGGCGCATGGGAAATCGCAACCGCTGCACATGTGCTAGGCATGCAGCAGTAAGGATTCAGAGTTATACTTACCCTGAAAGGTGACGGAGGTCAGATCCCTCTTTCCTCTTCCTTCTTGGTCTCTATTTTAGAACCTACCCTGAAGACGATTATTTAATACTGCCGGTTGAGAAGGGGAGGAGGAGAGAGGATTCGTGATCCTAGCCAGGGTGCTGACTCTTGTGATGTTGGGCCAGCAGTTCTCACCCTCATTGAGCCTTAGTTTCTCTGTCTGAGAAATGGAGCAGGACTACATTAGCCTGGACTCAACTTCTGAGTCTGAGGTCAGTGGCTCCTCCCAGCTCCTCCCTCTAGTTTGCTGGATTTCTCCCCCCTCCTTCAGCTCTCCCTCTGTAGGGAGGGTACAGGATGGGGCACTGCTAGCCTGCTATAGGTTATGTGGGGACAGGGGGACTCTGGGGACACAGGCCAGGTGGCTACCTCGGTGCTTCCACTACATGGGGCAGGGAAGGATCCCCCTTTCTGGATGCGAGGGGCTTCCACCCAAGACTGGGATTTCTCCTCCTTGGCAGGGCCAGAGAGAGGTGGCCAGGTGTCCGTGGATGCCTTGATTCCTCTGTTCTGTACAAACTTGGCTCCTTTGTGGGACACAGTGTGGGTGGATGTGAAGGTGGGTTCCCACCTGGCAGCCCACTGAGCTCTCAGCCCCGTCGGACTTATGCCTGCCCTGGCACTGGGGCCAGGTGGCATGGAGTAGAAGGCTGGCCCAAAAATGTGAAAGGGAGCCACCCCCCACCTCCTTTGACTCTTTTCCCTGTTCACCCTGGCCCCCCTTCCCTTGGGAAACCCTGGGGGAGTGTTCCAGTGTTTAGGTGGAGGCAAGAGAGACAGGGCATGTCACAGGAGCTGGACAGCTGGACACCCCTGTGCAGGGGTGGTGGTGCAGGGAAAACAGTCCTAAGGCCAGAGTCGGGGGTGGCTCTGCCCCCAGTGCCCCGTGCAAGGTCAAAATGGAGAACTTCAGATTTTGTGAGATTGTAGTGAAAGCACCCGAAGCCTGGGAGGTGTCTGGGGGATCGGATGGCTGCTCGCGGAGACACAGCCGCAGAGTGGGTGTCGGCAGACCGAGATCTAGAGGACCGGGCAGCGCCAGGCGGAAGGGCCGGGCTCTGTGGTCGTCTCCCCTGGAGCCGCCGGCCTGGGGCTGGTCTCCCCTGCACTTGCGTCCAGGATTCTTGCTCTCGGATGCGCTCGCGCACCCACCTGCATTCTGGGAGCACACAGAGCCCCAAAGAACACTGCCGGGAACATTCAGACGCAGAAGCTCCTGAAAGGCGAAGCCTGGGAACAAGTCCGCCAGGCTCCCTGCTGGAGGGCGAGAGGCGGGAGGTTCCAGAAACCCTCCCGACGCGGATCCCGAGCGCCGGCGGGGCCCTGCCACCTGGGGGCGCCGCTGCCCCCCGAGTACCCGAGCGCCGGGCGCTGACCGCCCTGACCCCGCCCCGCCCGCCCTGACCCTCCCTTAGCGCCTGCTTCTGCAAACGCCGAGGCTGAGCGCCGAGCGGCGGCCGGCGGGGGCTGGAAGGGACTAGAAGGGATGATGACCCCGCGGGGCGCGCCGACCCTGCGCCCCGGGCAGGATCCTCACCGCCCGCGATGTCGCGCCAGCCGGTGCGCGGGGCCAAGCCTGCTGCGGCTGCTGAGGCTTACCTGCCCCCTAGATCCCTCGCCAGAACAGGGCCTCGCCCCCACGCCCACCGCTGCTACCCCGCCCCCCCCCCCCCCCCCCGCCCTTTAGGCCAGTTCTGGGACCTCCGTTGGAGGAGAAAGCCCTGCGGGTTTTGCAGTCTTGGGACAAGGAGTGTACAAGGCCGAGAAGGTGGCCGTGGGTGGGGAAGGAGGGTTCCCAAAGGGGACTGATTCTGAGGGGCCAGGGCCATGCCTTTCTGCGCCCGTGTACCCGGCTGGTAACAGCCCTGGCTGCACCCCACCACCTGCATATACACTGGCCCCTCTGTCTTGGGGCAGCTCCACCCTCCCTTGGGCCCAGTGTCCTCGTGTCCTCGTGGGGAATGAAATGAGCTCATCACCAGGCAGCCCTCATCGCTGGCATGTCCTTCCGCATGTACCCGGCAGCCTCAGTTCATTTCAGGAGTCTTTTATGACCACTTTGCGCCTGGCCTCAGCCTTGTGCTGGGGATCCAATAGTGCTGACTAAAACAGATGTTGTTCCTGGCCTCAGGGTGGTGGTGATCTAGAGGAGTAGAGGAAGAAACACAGATGTGTCTCTGATTAAAAGTGGAATATAGGTTCTGAGGGAACAACAGCTGGGGCTTTGGCTGAGAAGAGCTGAAGAATGTACCTGGGAGGTGAATCACTCCCCAACTCTGCTAGGCTGGAACCTGTTGGAACAGTAACCGACACCCAGAGCTTCATCCTGTTCAGCTCAGACTCTGGGTAGAGCTCTGACCATTGGAATTGCCAGTCTTGGCAGCTCAGGGAGTCAGTGTTCCTGGCCATCGTCCATCCCCAGAGAACTCCTTGACCACTGCCAGGAGGGGTTCACCCTGCATTCTGACACCCTGGGCATCTTTAGGCTTCTTTTCTTCTCCCCAGGTGTGGAAGCCAGGGTGGCTTTGGGATATGAAATCCCTTCAATTCGGAGATCTCTTTACCTAGCATGGCATCTGGTGCAATAAATAACTTCATTAAAAGAATGATTCTAGGAGTCTCGGAGTCTACCCTTTGATGAGCCCAGGAGCCAGTGATTCTCTGTTTCATGCATCTGGTTGTCCCTTCTGCCCCTTTCTATTTGGTTCACTCCTAACTCAGGTGTCACCTCCTTCCAGAAGCCTTCCCTCTTTTCTCCCTATTCCCCATGCCTGGGCTTACATCCTGTCCTCTGGGCTCCTACCAGCCCTGGAGCTTTTAAACAATGTACTGTGGCGTATCATTTTCTGCTCCCTGCTCCACCTCCCACACCAGACTGGGAGCTCCTTGAAGGCAGGATTTGAATCTAATGCATCACACAGTTGCCAGCACACAGCAGAAGGCCTGGCACATGAGTCAATGAAGCAACCGTGGGTCTGGAAGTGGTCCTAAAGTATGTCATGTTGCCAGAGACAAGCCGAGTTAGTATTCAGAAGTCTGGTCCTTAATATTAGAGCACAATGGTACAGGGGCAAGGTCTAGGGGCCCTGAGCCCCAGTGTAGTGAGATAGCCTGAAGGGAAGGAGGGGCCTTTACTCAAGGCTGGTTCATCTCCATTCCAAAAGGCTCCTGGGCTCTTCAGCCCCCCTCTCCTGCCATCCCCACTCTCTCACAGAGCACATCTGTAGAGGAAGCAGGGCTGGGCTTCCAGAGCTGCCCAGAGATGAGTGCTCCCAGCCCAAGGGCAGAGGCTCCAAATGCTTCTAGGGAGTGAGACCAGTGGGGAGAGGGGGGTATGGGGAGAGGGAGTGGCTTTCTGGGGTGTGGACAAAGATCTGACTCAGCTGGGACCCCCCACCCCCACCCCATGGGTATCTTTCTATGGGGTTGGAGAGGACTCAGCTTGTTTTTAACTCCTTCCTGACTTCTAGGCTCATCTGACTACCCAAATGTCGGGAGACCTAGAGGAGAAGAGGTTTTGGTGTAAAATCCAGATTGGGCAGAAATCATCTCTGAGAAGGGAACTTGCAGCCCCAGTGTGGGAAAGCACTAGCTCTTCATGTCCCTCTCCCACCACCACCATCGCATATATTCCTTGAACATGTGTACTCTGTGTGGACCTGGACCAGGCTGTGGGACTAGAGATGAATCAGACTGACCACTCACCTGCCTCCCATGCAGCAAATATTTCCTGGTCCTACTGAGGCTGGGCATCCCTGCCTGGACTCACTGTAGGGCTGGGGTGTAGGTTGGGGAAAAGGGAGGGAATTTATGCAACTGCCTACCCCTCAGGGGAGCTCACAGTCTGGTTCTTGGTGCTTCAAGTCAGGTCCAGTAAGTTTTGTGAGGGGAGAGGAGGCCCAGCAGACTTTCTGGAGGAAGTGGCATTTGAGATGGGCCTTACAGGTTTGGGAGAATTTCAATAGTGGGAGGTTGGGTGTGAGGGAAAGGCATCCTGGAAATTCCATCCTTTGTGAGCAGGGGCATTTCAGAGAGCTAAGGGTGAGTCCACAGTGAGCTTAAACTGAGAGGTCTGTCCTACTGCTGTGGTCACAAGGATTCCCCTTTGTAGTCTAAGTGTCCTCAAAGTCTTAGTAGTCTTGGTAGTTTGACAAATCAAGAAGTTTTTATTCATCCATCTCGTAATCCAAGTGCAGGTGGTGGTAGTGGGTGGGGGATACTTGTTCTATACAGTCATTCGAGAACTAGGACCTTCTATCTAGGGGCTCCATCATTTTCCAAGTGAGGGCTCCCCATCTTTTTGTGCCATGAATCCCCTTGGGGAGACTGTTGAAGCCCATGGACACCTAAGATTAAGGATTTGTCAATGCATAACATCCAGTTCACAGGACTACAGAAGAAACCAATTTTATTGAAGTTCAAGTATCAAAATATTCAAAATATTTTTTACGTTTTGTGATAGAATTGTGTGATAAAACAATAGAATCAGGTTTTTTTCTTAAAGATTTTATTTATTCATGAGAGAAGGAGAGAGAGGCAGAGACACAGGCAGAGGGAGAAGCAGGCTCCATGCAGGGAGCCCGACATGGGACTCGATCCCAGGTCTCCAGGATCATGCCCCGGGCCGAAGGCAGGCGCTAAACCGCTGAGCCACCCAGGGATCCCCTAGAATCAGTTTTTGATATAATAATAGCAACAGGAGCACCTGGGTGGCTCAGTCAGTTAAGCATCTGCCTTGGGCTCAGGTCATGATTCCAAGGTCCTGGGATGGAGCCCCGCATTCCTCTCCCCGCTCAGTGGGGAGTCTGCTTCTCCCTCTCCCTCTGCCTCTCCCTCTGCTTGTGCTCTCTCTCACTCTCTCTCAAATATAATTTTAAAAAAGCAACATAAGTTAAATTTGAAAAAATAGCAATGGGGTTAACGGTACAATTTCAAAATGTTCTTAGCATAAATGACCTTTTGATATTTCTGTAACAACCTAACACGATGTATAAAAATACCTGCAATTTCTGTGGGTGGCAAAATTACAGGTACGGGGAATAGTACTATGGTTTTTGGCCTCCCTTCATAATTGAATAAAATGCTGAATTTTAGCTCAGAGGTATGTCAAAATAAAGATAAAGAAAGAGGTAGGCCAAAAGGCTCACTGGGGAAGGCAAGACTGGGAAGAATGAGGGAGGGAGGGAGGGAGGGAGGGAGGGAAGGATGTCTGAGTCTGAGGCATGAAACACCAAGCCCACAGGGGACCCAAGCTGTGCTGAGAGCTTCAGTGACCGGAGCTCTTGCAGTGCGAGCCAGGTGAGGACTCAGGACCGGGGTCACTCCTCCAGCTTTCACAGGCCACTAAGCTGCTGTCAGTCCTCAAGGACACCTTCCTGGAGCTGAGCAGTGGGACAGTGAGCACACCTCCCTCAGCCAACCCTGCAGCAGGACCCAAATGAGTCCCAGGGAGAAGCAGGAAGTGGGGCAGGGGGTGAAAAAAAAGGGAGCAGAGGGCAGGCCCCATGGTGTCAGAGATGGGAGTTCAAGTCCTATTGCGACTTACAGTGCAACCCCGTGACAGCCATGAGACTTCTCTGAGTCTCATCTGGAATACAGATGCTGTAGATGCCCATCTCAAGGCCCTATGAGGACTAAATAAGACGGTGGAGGTGGAAAGGCTTTCTAGAGAGGTCTATGAGTCTCCTCACTTTTCAAGATTGCCAGCAAGGAGGCACCTGGGTGGCTCAGTCAGTTAAGCATCTGCCTTCGGCTCAGGTCATGGTCCCAGGGTCCTGGGATGGAGCCCCACATCCCTCTCCTTGCTCAGGGGGGAGTCTGCTCCTTCTTCTCCTGCTGCCTTCCCCCACCCCCCCCCCCCCCCCCGCCTTGCCCCTGCTCAGGCTTGCTGACTTTCTCTCAAATAAGTAACTAAAATCTTTAAAAATAAAATTTTAGGGCAGCCTGGGTGGCTCAGTGGTTTGGCACCTGCCTTTGGCCCAGGACTGATCCTGGAGACCCGGGATCGAGTCCCACATCGGGCTCCCTGCATGGAGCTTGCTTCTCCCTCTGCCTATGTCTCTGCCTCTCTCTCTCTCTCTCTCTCTCTCTGTGTCTCTCATAAATAAATAAATTTTAAAAATCTAAAAAAAAATTAAAAATAAAAATTTTAAAAAGATTGCCAGTAGGGAAGAAGTCACAGGACCTGGGATGGAGATGACTGAGCAGTTACCTGCCAAAGTGGAGATTTTATTTTACCACTTATATATGCCTCTATGTCCTGATTCATCCCACAGAGGATTTGAGGTGGCTGAGAGGGGAAAGTCCCTGACAGACCGACTGTAGGACAGATAGAGGAATGAAGACAGAAGCAGGAAGAGGGCAAGAGACCTCCAGGAGAAAGAAAAGTCAGTTGCTCAATTCAACATTTACTTATTAAGCATCTGCTATGTTTACTTTCAGGTGACTTTACCCAGGGATAGAAGTGTGGCAAATGTGGGCCTATCCCTTTCCCTGCTCCTTTCCTCTTGTGCATAGCTCGGGACTGTTGCCCAGAGTCCTTTGCAGTTGGGTGGAGCCACCTGGCTGGGTTCTGGCCAAGGAAAGTGGTCGAAAGTGGTATCTGCCACCTGCAGACCTGGCCCTTTAAAAAAAATCTCCCCCAGAATTTTCCTGTCTCTTTCCTCCTCTGAGTTTAGAAGCTCCAAGCTGAGGACCTAGAACTGGGGTCCACAGCCCACAGGGGGGTCAATGCTAGAATCTGGTATGTGGAAGTTCCATAAATTGGGGTGGGAAAAATTTTATCTTTATTTTGACATACCTCTGAGCTAAAATTCAGCATTTTATTCAATTATGAAGGGAGGCCAAAAACCATAGTACTATTCCCCGTACCTGTAATTTTGCCACCCACAGAAATTGCAGGTATTTTTATACATCGTGTTAGGTTGTTACAGAAATATCAAAAGGTCATTTATGCTAAGAACATTTTGAAATTGTACCGTTAACCCCATTGCTATTTTTTCAAATTTAACTTATGTTGCTTTTTAAAATTTTTATTTATTTGAGAGAGAGAGAGAGAGAGAGAGAGCACAAACAGAGGGAGAGGGAGAAGCAGACTCCCCACTGAGTGGGGAGAGGGATGCGGGGCTCCATCCCAGAACCCTGGAATAATGACCTGAGCCCAAGGCAGATGCTTAACTGACTGAGCCACCCAGGTGCTCCTGTTGCTATTATTATATCAAAAACTGATTCTAGGGGATCCCTGGGTGGCTCAGCGGTTTAGCGCCTGCCTTCGGCCCGGGGCATGATCCTGGAGACCTGGGATCGAGTCCCATGTCGGGCTCCCTGCATGGAGCCTGCTTCTCCCTCTGCCTGTGTCTCTGCCTCTCTCTCTTTCTCTCATGAATAAATAAAATCTTTAAGAAAAAACCTGATTCTATTGTTTTATCACACAATTCTATCACAAAACGTAAAAAATATTTTGAATATTTTGATACTTGAACTTCAATAAAATTGGTTTCTTCTGTAGTCCTGTGAACTGGATGTTATGCATTGACAAATCCTTAATCTTAGGTGTCCATGGGTTTTAAGTCTGCCCAGGGGGATCCATGGCACAAAAAGATGGGGAGCCCTCACTTAGAAAATGATAGAGCCCCTAGATAGAAGGTCCTGGGTTAGCTCAGGCCCACTGTGTCGTCTACACCCATGGGTTCTCTTAGGCGCACCTCCCTCAGAACTTCCAGGGAAGGGCCTACGGCTGACGCCTGTCCACATAGACCCGATGACCCAGAGGGCCTCAGAGGGGCTGGAAACCTGTGTCCTCCTTAGACCCTCCATGGGTCAGCTTCCGCTGCTCTGGGCCATCTCCTTGGTGATTATGGATGAGCACACGTTCCCCAGGGCTGATGGGCCTCAGTTTCTTCCTCTGCCCTGAGGGCCCTCACCCCCTCTCCTGGCCCTGCCTTGTCCCCTGCTCCTTGCCTCTTTCAGAACCTTTCCCCACACACACATTGCCGCATTCACGGAGGGTGGCATGGAGATCTGGTTTCAATGAGGTGTCTGCTCTGGGCTGGTAAAGCAGAGGACAGCCCCACGCTGCAAAGACTCCCTGGGGAGAGGGCCAGCAACAGAGCCAAAGTGCGGGGTCTGCTTTATACAAACAGACACATAGAGGCAGACATGCTAGTGTGTGAGCACAAGCACCCCTGTGCTCCTGCCCTACTTCACAGCACACACAGGCACCAGCACACGGATGTGGAGTCGAGGATTCAGGTACAGGCACCGGGATGACCGTTTTCAAACATACACAGAGAGAACAGCGAATTTCCCTAGACCCCGACCACTTAGGTGAAACAATGATCAGATTCAGGTACATCCTGGTGGCAGTTGCATTTAGCACAAACAAGTGAAGCTGTGTATTCAGTATTTTTCTGGTTCCACTAATGCAGAGTTGAGTACGTGGATAGTTTTCCCATAAATAATCACGTGGGGAGAACATATTTTGTGGGACTATATATATGGCATAGGCGTGACGAGCAGCTGCTCCCGTGTGTGTGCTGCTTTACACGGAACACCCTCAGCTGTTACCTTTGCCGCATCTCGGGTGTGCATGACAGGAGGTGTGTGAATGGGGTGGGCCGGAGTCTGCTGCGCATCGTGTGTGTTGGGGGGTGTCCTCCACGGTGAACGCGGACCATCTCGTGATGAAAATTGCGTGAGAGGAGTTGTCTGTGTGCGATGGCATATTTGGCATGTGTGCACATGTGTGCACGCCTGGGGCCAGCAGGAGAGGTGTGGAAGCGTCCCGAGCAGCCGAGAGGCGGCCAGCCTGGCTCTTGGGAGAGACACTCATGTATGAAGAGCTCGGCGCTCAAAAGCGGCTGGTTAACAGCTTGAGCATCAAATTATAGCCCACGTGGCCAGAGGTGGCAGCGGTCGCTGGTTGCTGTAAATACTTCACTGCAATTGACAACAGCTTGTGGAGGGCTAAGTGAGATGGGGGGGTGGCGGGGGGGCCGCCTCCGGGAGACCCTGTGGCCCGCAGGCCTGTCTCTGCTGGAGGGAGTGCTGCTGGGGAGGGGGCTCTGGGATGGGGGGGTTTGGGGCTACGCAGGTTCTCCTACTCCACCATTTACAGCTGGGTCACCTTGGGCAACAGTGGCTCACCTACTCTGTGCCTCAGTTTCTCTATCTGAGAAAACAAAACAAAACCCCAGCCAATGGAGATCATAACACCCTGTGAGATCTTTGTGAGAATCATAGGAACTTCTTTCACCTGGAAGCACTTGTCATACAGGCATTAGCTTTTATTGCCTTGTGCAGGATAATGCACGGGCATTAGCACAGTGCCTCTCACCCAGGAAGCCCTCAGTAAATGTTAGCGCGTGTTGTTAGCCTTTTGCTATTGTCTGCATAAGCCTGGGCCCATAGCTGGAGATGCCGCAGCCCTTCCAAATATGCACGGAAGAAAGGCTTCCCAGAGGGCAGCCAGTGGGTCTTTGTGGGTTTTCAGAGGAGATGTTTTTAGTCTCCAGTCCTTTAGAGAATCCTGCTGGACAGGATCTGAGAGAGTCTGCCCAGGGAGCTCTCTCCGTAGACCCGCCTGCCTTCATTAGTGCCTTGGCTGCTGCGTTCTTGAAAAGTCCTGTGTAAATGGGTTTCTGCAAACTCAATCCCGTTTAAAATGCGCTGGCAGGGCTGAGGGCTTAAAGGGACCCTGTGGTGAATTCTTTTGTAAAGCATAGAATTTCCTGGATGTATCTCTTTTGTAAAGTACTTATCTTTATAAAGTAGTCATAGTCAGGATTTCTTGAGTGCCTACTATGTGCTGAATACTCACCATCTATTATTTAATTATAGCTTCATGAAAGCCTGTGTGTGTGTGTGTGTGTGTGTGTGTGTGTGTATGGGGAGCAATAGCCTCATTTTCCAAAAGAAGAAATATATGCACAGAGAGTTCCACACACTTACCCGCGGTCACACAGCCAGAGCGTGGAGGAGCTGGGATGGGAACTCCATCGGACTCCTCTGAAAGCTCCGGAGTTTGCTGTGTGCCTTCTACCCATGCCCTCCCCTTGCCCCCGCCTTCTCTGCCTTCCTTCCCTCTTTTTTCTGCAGCCACACAAGAGTCTTTATTCTGCATAGACTACAAAGAGCGTAGTTCTAAGCCTGATGTAATCAGTGTCCTAAACCACAAAGACTTCAACAGTATTTAAAAAGCAGAAGCAGTAGCTGTAACCAACCTCTGAATTTGGGGGGAACACTTACTAAGAGCTTTTTCTTAAGAACATTTTCAAACATATGTAGAAGTAGAGAGGACAGTACTACAAACCCCATCTACACTCACCTTTAGATTAGGCAGCCATCAAGACTTCATCTAGTCTCTCTCTCTCTCTCTCTCTTTTTTTTTTTTTGAGATCCTGTTTGAATTTTGGGAGAAAGGGATGGATGCATTACCTGCACTGGTATTCTGATCACCCATCAAGCTATGTACACCCTTGCAGGTGCTTGTTTTTATTCAAAAGAACTGGCTATATCATCACATATTGTAAGCAAATTTCCTGCATTTCTATGGAAAGTTATCGTAAGATCCTTCTAGGTCTTGCGATTCCATTGCTTTTATTATTGGCATCCTCCAGGACCATGTTCAGTGTTTCCTGTTTAAGCCACTGTAGGAAGGAGGTTCCCAGCTAGACGGAAGGGACCAAGTTCCCCAGCAACCCATCTTCCATGGCTCAAGATGTTGGATGGTCACCAGACTGTTTGCTTTCTTTTATGAGGATGCAGTGAATCTCTCTGTTCCTCCTCCTCAAATCAGTAATTGTGATAATAATTAATAATAATAACTGTGAGCTTCTACATCTTCCCATTCCCCAGAAGGACCTCTTTCTTAATGCTCCGCGAGTGGTCCCATTTATCTTTCAGTTATTGGCTTTTGT
Source organism: Vulpes lagopus (assembly GCF_018345385.1). Lineage (NCBI taxonomy): Eukaryota > Metazoa > Chordata > Mammalia > Carnivora > Canidae > Vulpes > Vulpes lagopus. Next base: position 50,751,664 of record NC_054846.1, read on the forward strand.
GTTTTGATTCACCCATGAAAAGTCCTGTCTGTGATGACAGCACCCTGGGCAGGTGCTCAGCTGACAGCAGCAGGAGGGAGTCCTTCCGTCCTAGAGGAAGCCTTGGCTTCCAGGCGTCTTCTGCTTCTCCAAGACATCTGGACCTTTGGTCACAGGTCTGTTGGATGATTCTTGAGCACTGTCTGCCTGAAGATATGGGTGTGGAGGGTTCCAAACACAAGTCTACGGAGGGAGGTGAGTCCTCGGACCATGAGACCTGCCCTTCCGATGCGAGAATCGCTAGTGCCCTGCCACCTGGCCAGTGGCTTCTAAAGCAACGGGCTGAGTAGGGCAAGTCATCCTCAGCGTGGCAGATGGCTGCCCAGCTCACCTCCCTGCAGCTGCCTGGGTGGTCATCTTGTGGGATTGTCCTGGGAGAGGATGGTGGGCTGGCAGCAACACGACACCGCTGCTTCCCTCAGCCGCAGAGTCTTCTCTACTTCCTACCAGCTCACATGCCCATCCGTTCTGTTTGGAACATGGCTGGGCAGTAACCTCCCCCCTGAGGAGCTATCACCCCAGGGAAATTGAACAGTTTCTTCAAGAATTTTGAGGCGTGAGGATTGCATCTTGGACTCCATTTTCATTATCTTTGTGAGATACTGTCCTCTCCTCAGTGCTTATCATAATTCCAGAATTTGATTTAGCTTTTTCCTCCTTTTACTCTAGAATGAACACTGCCTTACCCTGATTTGGCCTTTTCCCCACCGAGTTTACCTTGTCCTACCAAATTATCTTTGAACAATAGTTGTTAATGAAAAAATTTTCCTTGTTCCAATTCTGGAACACTTTTGGGGGCAGGAAATGGCAGCATGATTCTTGCTGGTTGAAGCTGTGTCTGTTCACCACATGGTGTTTTGTCTGTTAAGCAACCCATGCACAAATTATTAAAAAGATATCAAAAAACTACCCAAGATAATAATTTTGGGGCTCCTGGGTAGCTCAGCAGTTGAGTGTCTGCTTTTGGCTCAGTGATCCTGGGGTCCTGAGATTGTGAGATTGAGTCCTACATTGGCTCCCCATGGGAGAAGCCCTGCTTCTCCCTCTGCCTGTGTCTCTGCCTCTCTCTCTAGGTTTCTCATAAATAAATAAATATAATCTTTAAAAAATTTTTTTGAGCAAAAATTAAAAATAATCCAACTTTAACTGTAAGAATGACACTACTCAGCCCAGACTTGTAGATCTATGCAGTTAACAGTGAGACATTTAAGGCTTGACCTTAATGCAGTGTTGCCCACTACAACATCAGAGAGGCCCTGTAAGCATTACGGCTCCACCAGTGTGCTTCCAAACCTTGCTATGACACGGTCATAGAATATGTAGAACAGCACGGTCTCCGTATGGCCTACTGAGGTAAGTGGAAGGAGGTAGTAGTCAGAGCCCCCAAGGCTGTGGGAATCAGGGATTGCATCCACTGTGTAAGTGCCGTGATGAGACCCAGAACAGGGCTGCCCGTGGAGAGGGCCCACTGGAACTAGGCTGGGGGGCGGGGAGTAAATGTGTCTGGACGGGGGATTCTGGAAGGTCCCCCAGAGGATCTGGGCATTGGCTGATAACCTGAAAGATCCAAGAGACTGTTATAGATGGAGATGGTGGTGGAAGGGAGAGCCTGGCATTATTGAGAGCTGCTGGGCCGTGTGGGCGGCCCCCTAGGCACAGGGGGTGTGAGCAGACCAGAACAGGGACGCTGCCCACCATTCATAACTGTGCAGTTGCTTATTTCTTTTTAAGATTTTATTTATTTTAGGGAGAGCTAGGGAGTGAGAGTGCAAGTGGGGTGAGGGGCAGAGGGAGAAGGAGAGAGAATTTCAAGCACACTCCACGCTGAGCACAGAGCTCCACACAGGGCTCCATCTTGTGACCCTGAGATCATGACCTGAGCTGAGATCAAGAGTTGGACACTTAACTGACCGAGCCCCCCAGGCGCCCCCTGTGCAATTGCTTCTTAATGACCCTTTTGAGGGCAGCGAACCCAGCTGCCTTCCTCCTCTCGGTAGGCCCAGTGCTGCAGCACATAGTGGGTACCAGCCAGGCCTGACGAGTGCTTGTCCCTGGCGGGGTCTGGAAGGATGGTAGATTTGGATGCGGGGAGAGGGGAAGGGAGGGCCGTCCTGGAGGGGAAGCTGTGTGGGCAAAGGCACGGTGGTAGGAAAGCATGAAACATGTGTTGAGATCAATGAGGAGCCTGGTTTGTCTGGAAAAAAGGGTCCGTGCCAGGGAGTTGTGGGCGATGAGGTTGGAAGGTGGGCAGGAATGCTACATTTTCCAGGTTGGGTTTGAGGCCACGACAGTAATTCCCTGCAGAAGGGCAGGGGAAGGGAGTGGGCAGCCGAGGGCTTTGCTGTGTGGTGCTCGGCGGGGCCGGGTGGGGGGGCGGCTGTGGCCACCTCCTTGACTCTCCGTCCAGCCCCTCGTCTCTTCCGGTGTTACGCAAGCTGAGTCGAGGAAAGGGCCAAAAATGTCATTTTTTTTTCTATGGGCGGACACGCATGCACACACACACGTACACACACGTGCACACACACACGCGCGCATCAGTCCTAAGAATGATTTTGTTTTCCATTTGTCAAGAGCCAGAAAAGGGCTGAAGGTATAAAGTTCAGAACTGGCAGGGCCGGAGGGCCGACCGGAGAAGGAATGAAGATCTTTAAGTTTCCTAAGCTGTGGCGAGAGCTGGGAAGAGAAGAGAGTTTCCATGGAGCGTCCGGTGGCCTGTGGAAGGCTGCGTGGAGATTCTGGAGGAGGGGGTGCTCTCTCCCAGGCCGTGGCTGTGCGGGGGGTGGGTGTCTGTGCCCCTCAAACTCTTCGTGGGGCCTGGGAAGATGAGGCCTGGCGTGCCGGGGCTGGAAGCCACACTGCCCGGGTTCAAGTTCTGACTCCATGGCCTGCCAGCCCTGTGACCTGGAGCAAGCGATTGAGACTCTGGTGCCTCCCTTTGTCTAGAGAGCAGGAGTACCGCCGTCCACCTCCCAGGGCTAGGGCAGTGACAGCAGGTCATACTTAGAACATGTGGGGGCACCTGGTGGCTCAGTGGTTGAGAACCTGCCTTGGGCCCATGGCGTGATCCTGGAGACCCGGGATCGAGTCCCGCGTCAGGCTCCTTGCATGGAGCCTGCTTCTCTCTCCTCCTGTGTCTCTGCCTCTCTCTCTCTGTCTCTCATGAATAAATAAATAAAATATATTAAAAAAAGAACAATGCATGTGGTAAGTGCTCAATAAGTGTCATTATGATTGTCCTCTTTTTGATTTTTATTATTATTTTTTTTAATGATTGTTCTTATCAAGACAGAGGGGAGTCAGAGAAGAGAGGGATGTGATGCGCTTACACACGCTCAGGCACAGCTGGGATCACAATGGTTGCCCTGAGGCAGTAAGAAAAGACTAAATTGGGATCCCTGGGTGGCTCAGCGTTTTAGTACCTGCCTTCAGCCCGGGGTGTGATCCTGGGGTCCTAGGATCCAGTCCCCCATCAGGTTCCCTGCATGGAGCCTACTCCTCCCTCTGCCTGTGTTTCTGCCTCTCTCTTGAATAAATAAATAAAATCTTAAAAAAAAAAAAAAAAAGAAAAGACTAAATCACTTTCCATCTGTCTTGATGAAGAGGTCAGGGAGGAGTGTCATCTTTCTAGAGAACAACTTCCAAGAATGATCCAAAAATGTTTAAAAAGTTGATACTGAAATTTATAGTGATTCAGATGCCCGGGCAGCTGGGTGAATGCGCTTACCCAAGGTCTGAGATGGCTGAGGTTTCACTGTACATCTATTTAGATATGTGGCATTTGGTACATATGAAGATTAAAAATTGAACATAAGCACTGTCCACACCAGGAAGATGTCACACAAAAGTGTGTTTGTGGGTGCCTGGGTGGCTCAGTGGCTGGGCATCTGCCTTTGGCTCAGGGCATGATCTGGGTACAGGGATCGAGTCCCATATCAGGCTCCCTGTGAAGAGCCTGCTTCTCCTTCTGTCTGTGTCTCTGGCTCTCGTGAATAAATAAATAAAATTTAAAAAACAAAACCAAACCCAAAAAGTGTATTTGTGCTGTCACGTGAGGACCACTGGTGCTGGCAGGGCCGGTAGCTGGCTACCTGCATCAGGGCCGCTGACCTAGTGTTCGTAGGTCTCACTTTGCTCGCCTGTGAAAGAGGACGAGAGTCCACACTCAGGGGTGATGACCGGGACAGTAATGATAGTTCCCATGAAGAAGGCACAGCACGAAGTGCCCCTGTCGAATTCTGAGATGCTAAACATCTCTCAATTCCTGAGAAGAAATTTTTTTTCAGACCTTAGTTTTCTGACCTTATTAAAGAAGTAATTCTTATTCACTGTAAAAACATTAAAAACGACCTCAGCAGAGAGAAGACCATGAAAAATCAGCTTCATGTCATACACCCTTACCTCTAACAGGCATATAGTGGGTGACAATTTGTGTCTCGCTTCATCCTCATCAGAGCACTGTGAGGTAGGCAGGCCGGGGGTTATTTATTAGATTTGGTTTATATGCAAAGAAATCAAGGCCCAGAGAGGCTCCTGACTTGACTGAGGTCACACAGCTCGTCTTGTTTCTTCTGGATGGAGGAGACCTGTCTCCCTTCCAGTTGGGCCGGGGGCCTGGGGGTGTGGGCAGTGGGGCATCTGGCTGGAAGCCTGGGGAAGAGGCTCCAGGGGGGCCCGTCGTGTGGGGAAAGCCTCCCCCTCCAGCGCTGGTGTGGTCCCCGGTCACCCCTCACCAGCTCACCCTCCCCTCCGAAAGCTCCAGGGATGGGAAGACTTTCAGGTAGGTAGGGTGGATAGAAGGAGGGGACAGGGGTAGTTCCCTCAGGTGGCAGGAACGGCAGGAACGGCAGGAACAAAAATACCGACAGGGTGACCTCAGGATCGGTTGGCCCCTCACTGAATGTATGACGTCGCCACTCTATGTGCCCTCAGCCTCCCCTACCTTCCCCACCAAACGGCTCCTCCTCCGAGGTGCTTGTCTCCACAAAAGGCACCGTTCTTCAACTAAGCTTAGGGGCACCCTCCTCCAGGAAGCCCCCCAGCATACTGCGGGGCCCTGGTTGCCTCAGCCTCACCTGGACCGGCCCCCTCTCAAGTGTGTGCCCGTGTCCTCGCTTGTCCTGTCACGCACCCTCGTCACCCACTTACTCTGTCCTCCTACCCTCCACCTGGCCCGAAGGGTCCCTGGTGTCAGACCTTTGCTGTCACTGACTGGCTGGGGACTGCGGCCACGCTGTGGGCCACACGGACGACCACTCCCGGATTCTCCAGGACGACACCCCTGATGTGGTTCCCTCTTTTGTCACGCTGTCCCCTGGAGCTGGACGCAGCCGAGCCTGCTGGATTTCACTTGGGGAACTCCTGTCCCTATGGCTGTACAACCCCCAGCTGAGGTGGTTCTCGGTGACAAACCCGAGCTTCACAGCTTTGAGAAAGTTCGATGAAACAAAATGAATAGGCAGGCTTTTTTTGCAAATGTGGGAGTTGCCTTCAGAGATGACCGTTCGTCATCACGGCTGTCATGAACAGGGTCCCTACAGCTCCCTCAAGGTGAAAAATTGTCTTCCCTGCCAATCCTCGCGTTCCTAGGTCCTTCTAGATGGGTAGGCTCCTCCCCCACCCCCAGGCCACCTGTGCACCTGCGTGGCCTGCCTCCCTCCCTCCCTCCCTTCCTTCCCTCCTTTCCTCCACCATCTATGCTTGTCTATCCACCAGCAACCAGCCTTTCACCAATTTAATTCACCCAATATTTATAAAGGTGATATGTTAGATAATGGACCGAACTTTCCATTGTCTGTCCATCCTTTCATCCATCCATCAACTCATCCTTTAGCAGTTCCTTTCCATATCATTTCTGCCCCTCAGCACCCCATTTCTCCGGGTCGCCTCCCCAGTACCCCAGCCTTCCAATTTAGAAGTGTCCCTTGGAAGCTGCAGGTAGCTTCTAACAAAGTATCTGCCACCTTTTTCAGCTCAGAGGGTTTTTTCTGGACTCTGCAGGTCTGTCCCTCCACTGGATGCCTCCTTGGCCTGCTTTGTCTTCCTGAGTTCAGTCTTATTGTCTGCTTCTCGAATTCTCCCTCCGCCTGGCCTTTGTGTGTTTTATCCACACCGTGCCTTGTCTTGGATCATCTCTGCCTGGAGTGCCCCTCCCTGCGCCCTCTGCTGCTGGTGACCTTCTGTGTGTCCTTCAGGACACTCAGTTCAAACGTCACTCTTTCGTGACATTGTCTTTTCCATGTCTCTCCACATTACCTTTCCCTCTGAATTAATGGTCCCCTCCTCTGTGCTCCTGCAACAATTTGTACGTCTCCCTAACACAGCGCTCACCACTCTGAATTTTAATTAATTGCTCGCTTGTCTGTCTCGCTGGCTGGAGGGAGCTTGCTTAGCCCGCGCTGCATTCCTGGCACCTGGCACAAAGCATCTTCTGTCTGCCTGTCATCTCGCCACCTAGCCTTCCCTGCTCAGCTGTGTATCCCTTAGCTCTCATTTGCTGCTGAGCGATCATTCAGCATCTCTCTCTCCTGTCTGTGTGTCTGTCTTCGCCACCACCATCATCTACCTATCCATCTGTCTCATCTGTGGAATGACAAATGAAATCCTGCTGTGGGCGGGCAGCTTCGGTCGGTCTCCATCTACCTATGCACATCCCACTCTTCCCCGAAAGCTCTGCACAAGTACTTGCTGCGTGGGATCTTTCTTGAGTTGGCTGTCCCAGCCAGGATTCCCACTCCTTGGGCTAATTTCCGCTGATTTGCTGAAGGGGCAGTGGAGAAGGCCGTGGGAAGAGGAGGCATGTGGAGACTGGCGGGCACCTCTCCGTCCTCCCTCCTCTCCTTGGGCACTGTCCTAGCCCTGTGTCCCCATACAGGACCCTGGCCAGCGGAGCCTGTTGGATCCTTGGGAAGTCAGCCCCCCAACGCATGCCCCCTGGACAGGCTAAGGGAGGAGCCTTCAGAGGGGCTGGGCCAAGGCTGGCATCTTCCAGGACAGGAGGGCCCTAGGGAACTCCCCAGAGAAGGCCCAGGCTAAGGGACTTATGTAAATCAGAAGCAAATTGAATGCAAATATTATGCAAATACACATGTGGTTTTCCTGATTGCTTCTTTCAGTGGGAGGGGGCCCTTGGTGAGCCTTTTGCCTGGGTCACTGGGGACAGGGTGAGTGGGGGCCCTCCCTCCCTCCCACTCTCCTCCCCTCTCCTCCGTCCCACAAGGCCACTTCTCTCTGTGACGACAGCTATAGCCGCTGCTTCTGGAGTGAGTGTGGGGCTAGGGTTTCCTATCACCCTCTTCTTAGAGGGGGGCTGGCTTGCACCTCCCCTTGTCAGACTGGGGCCTCCCTGAGGGAAGCATGGGCAGGAATGCCTGGGTTGGCCTAATCTCCTGGTTTACAGCTAAGGGATCCTTCTCCGTGGCTGTCTCAGCAGCCCCAGTTTCAGGCCAGGGAAGGATCTCGAGCTTGTCATAGGGGCTGGCTGTGGAAGCAAGGTGAGGGGCAGGGAGCTGGGCCAGGAGGAATGTCCCTGTCCTTAGAGAGAACAGGATGGATTGAGTATCTGAGAGAGCAGGAGCCATTCTGGCCACACACAAAGTCAAAGTCTGTTTTTAAGGTTTGGAGAATATATTACAGTAAAGAAGAATGGAGGGAAATGGGGTTTCCAATCATGACTTTTTAATAAAGAGATTAAAAATTGGTCACTTCTGGATGGTCAGTGGTTCACTGGGGTGAGGGCAGCTGGAATTTACCTCTAGTACTCCACTCATCATTTTTTTATTCATTCATTCATTCATTCATTCATTCATTCAAGGTCTTATTGAATACTGGATCTGGCACAGTATTTTTTTTTTTACACCTTTGCTAGGTGTCACATATCACTTTTTTTTTTTTTTTTACAGATTTTATTTATTCGTGGGAGACACAGAGAGAGGCAGAGACAGAGACAGAGACAGACAGAGGCTCCCTCTGGGGAGTCCAATGTGGGACTTGATCCTAGGACCCCAGGATCACAACTGAGCCAAAGGCAGACGCTCAACCACTGAGTCACCCGGGTGTCCCACACTTTATCAATCTTGACTCTACTCTCCAATTCTATTAAAGCAACGTGATTCCTATATACATGGCACCACACCTGACACATAGAGCCCATGGGGCATTTCTTGACTCACTGAACTCACTTCATATTTTCCTTATCTTGCTCTGAAAATGTTTAGCTCAGTTTGGCCAACCTTTTCCCACGGAGCGCTGGGGAGACAGTGAGCAGACCCGGGGTAGGACGCACTGTCAGAAAAGGGACAGACGTTGTGCTCAGACAGAGGCCGCCCTTGGCTCTGCCGAAGCAGGTGACAGGAACACCCTGGGGGTCGGGATGGTCTCCTGTAGGAGGTGGCCCTGAGCCGCATCTCGAGAGGTGTAGCAGGTTATCCACGTGAGAAGGGAAAGGCATTCCTGGCCGAGGGCTCAGCATGTGGAGAGGCAGAAAGGTGGCAGCGAAGAATGGGGGAGTCACCGAACAGTTGTCATTAGGGCCCGAAGTGTGATGGGGTCGTCAGGAGGTGCAGAGGGGCCACGGCTCCTGCAGGCCGCAGAAGTGAAGTGGCCTTATCTCGTTCTGCAGAGCTGTCGGGGGGAGGAACCAAAACACTGGGCAGCAGAGAGATCTGGTCAGACTGGGGTTGTAGCCAGGCCCCTTGCTGTCTTGGGGAGGGTGCCCTGGAGAGCCGGGGCTGATGGAAGCCTGTGGTCGGTGCCTGGATGGGAACAGGTGGATTCGGTGAGCTTGCTGGAGTTTGAATGGACATGACTCAGGGACCCACGGGTCACCTAAGGGAGAGGAAGGAGCTGGGAGAGAGCCGGTTTCGGGGGGTGGGTGATTGGCGGGGCAGCCGGGACACCCTGAGGAGGCACATGATATGTTCGGGGCTCATGTGCTGAACTGGAGGTGTTTGTGGGATAGCCTGCGGTGGGGAGGCCTCTCATCTGGGCCTCTCCTGGCCAGAGACGGAGATTCAGAAGGGGGCAGGACACCACAGAGCTGCGCACTGGGGGTGTCTGAGGCAGTGGGCCTTGGGAATGGGCTCATTCCTACTCGTCTTGACCCTCTGTCTTCTGGAACATTTCAGGGGCTTCTGGTTATGGGAGGTGCAGCCTTACCTGCAGAATCCTGTCCCTTTACATCCCACCATCCCTATAGCTCGTACTCCCAGGGAAGAGGGAAGCCCAGGGAAGGAGGCAGAATGAATCTTCAACTTCTTGGTTGGGAGTTTATAGCAGAATTCTGTTTTGTTTATTCCACCAAAAAGAAAGAAAAGAAAGAAAGAAAGAAAAAGAAAAAGAAAAAGAGAAAAAGAAAAAGAAAAAGAAAAATGATTGTTTTCCCTGAGGGGGGAAAAGCTCAAGTCATTTCCATAAAAAGGTCCACCTCCTCCCAGAGCCGGAGAGCAGGCTCCTTGGCACAGCCTGGCTCGTGGTCCGTGGTCCGAGTGTAAATGAGTCAGTCCCCACTGGCCCCCTCCATAAGCCAGGGCATGTCTTTAATTAAGGGGACAATTGCTTTGGCTCAGAGTCTTAGGGTTTCCAGCCAACATGTCCACCCCCAGTAGATCCACGATGTCCTTTTCTCAGCCTGGCTCAGAGTGAGGCCTCTTTCCTTTTTGTACCAATAGGGACAGGAAGTGGGCAAACTGGAATGAGGGATGGGAAGGAACCACCTTCTACCATCACGTCCGGCCATTAGTGACTGTTTCTCTAGGAATCTGGGGCTGACAAGAGCAGAATCATGCTGCACCACAGCCCTTGATGTCTCTATCATTCAGTTCTAGAAAGGTGCAGGGGCCAAGCCCTCAATTACAGGGGCCCAAGGAGGGAAGGTTCTTCTGAAGGTGACGTAGAAAGCCAGTGACGGAACTCCGATGTTAGAACTCAGACCTTTTTTTTTTTTAATTTAAAGATTTTATTTATTTATTCATGAGAAACAGAGAGAGAGAGAGACGCAGAGACCCAGGCAGAGGGAGAATCAGGCTCCATGCAGGGAGCCCGATGCGGAACTCGATCCTGGGTCTCCAGGATTACGTCCTGGGCTGAAGGTGGCGCTAAACTGCTGAGCCACCCGGGCTGCCCAGAACTCAGATCTTGTGTTGAGTTTTGTTCTCTGGCTTCTTTGTCCAGTGGGCATCCATCTGAGGAACAAATGGGTGATGAGAAGGTGCAAGCCTGGGCCTCCTGACTTCCCTGCAGTTGTGGTCACACCTGCAGGGTTGTTCCTTTCCCCCTTTTTCCAAACTGGGCTGCTTGTGTAGACAGAGCCTCCATCTGTTGTTTGGTACTGCTAGTTATCCTGCTCCCTGGAACCAGAGGCCTAGAAACTTTGTCATCCTTAAAGGCCACTAGTGTTGGAGCTGCTGTGTTGGAGTTCCAGGTGGCCCCCAAGTTGGGAAGGGATTCTGAGGCTGAGGGGATGGCTCTGAGGTCTGAGCACACCATGGAGGGGAGGGCTGGGCATTTTCTGGGCCTGCTGGCTCCCAGATTGTCCCTGGAAAAGAGGAGCAGGGCCCAGACCCCCAGGACCCGTGGGGGCAAGGGGAAGCCTGAGAGGCCTGGAACATTCCTCGAGATGCTGAACATCCTCCCTCTCAGTCCCCAAAGACAGCTGAAAGCTGGGGCCATGGGCCTGCTGGGTGCAGGGAGGGGTGTGGCCCCACATATCTGCTTTCCTGCAGCTGAGACAAGCCCAGAGTCCCTTCTAAAGTGTAACAGATGGACAACGGTGAGGGCCCCAGAAAGCAGCGATAAGGCCCCGTATCACGAGCACGGTCTGAGGCCCATGGGGTTTGAGTAGCAGCAGGGCTTGGTAGGAAAGTGGGTCCTGAGGCTGCTGGACCTCCTACATATCAGGGAGGGCTCCTTCCACAGCCTTGGGACCCCGGCGCCTCGGCCCCTGGGCACGTGCCTCCTCCCAGGTGTTTTCTTCCAGGGACGTCCTGGATACTGTACAGTAGGAGGTGGGTCTGGGTCAGAGTAGGCATAGTGAGCTGGATTGTTGGGAATGCCATGTGCGTGTGCGTGTGTGTGTGTGTGTGTGAGTGAGTGTGATGGCGGACAGATCTCACCTCTCAGCCTCTGAATATTGTATACACAATTAAGGTTAAGGGGATAATAAGATCTGGGGCTAGGCTACCCAGCTTCAAATCCTGGCTCCGCCACTTACTAGCTGTATAATCTTGGGCAGGTCACTCCACTTCTCTGTGGCTCAGTTTCCTCATCAGTGACATGGGGATGACCTGCCTTAGAGGGTCATTGTGAGGACTGAATTCACCAGAACGCTGGCATCCATGAAGAGTCTAATAAATGCTCATTCTCATTTGCACTATTTTGTACAATACTTCCTGTTGGTTGATCTTATGTGTCTCAGGCCTGGGTGAGCGGCAGCTTGCTGTTTTCACTGCATTTCAGAGGAGGCCTGGGTGTGGGGACAGAGCAAATCAAGGCTAATGCAGCCAGGCAGACCTGGGTTCAAAGCCACATACAAGGCATGTGACCTTGGTGAAGTGACCTCACATCTCCGTGCCTCAGTTTTCCCATCTGTGAAACGGGGAAAAATCTTATCTCATGGAGAAATTGTGAGAATTAGGTGAAAGAACATACGGAAGCTCCTGGCTTGCCAGTGGCCACATGGTAGCCTCTCAGAGGTTAAGGTGGTTTTGTTCCTTTTTGTTGTTCAGAACGGCCACGACAAAATAGAATTTTCACTCAACCTGTTTTTCTTTCACTGCCACTGTCTGGGTGGCAGTGATAATCACACCAGTAATAGCCATACCCCCAGTTTGGCGGTGTATTGGTGGCACACTGGTCATACACATCATCCCCTGTCTCTACCATCATGTGTGAGGGCAGGTTGTGAAGTATGTGACCTCATTACTCTCACTTTATTTTTTTAAAGATTTTATTTTTTTTTGCAGAGAGAGAGAGAGAGAGAGGGAGCAAGCCCACAAGCGGAGGGAGCAGCAGGCAGAGGGAGAGAGACAAGCAGGCTCCCCATTGAGTGGGTCCCAGGGCCCTGGGATCCTGACCTGAGCTGAAGGCAGACGTTTAACCGACTGCGCCCCCCAGGCGCCCCCATTACCCTCACTTTAAAGAGGAGGAAGCTGAACCTCAGACAGGGCAGGGGGCAGGTTCTGCAGAGGTAGATCTTCTCCAGTCAAGCAGAGGCCAGGCTCACCTCGCTCTGGGGGGCCCTTGTGCTTATGCAAATGGATGAGCGGTAATCGCTTTGCTAATAGGAAACACGCAGGAAGATAGGATCTGCAGCAAAGCGGAAAGGCCCTCCTGAAAAGCCGAGCTGGGAGAGGCCTTAGGAAACCCCGGGAGGAAGATAAGGCGCTGCCCTGGGAACTTGCAGCACCGTGTGGGGGCGGGGGCGGTGAGGCCAAGGGAGGCTGGGCCGAGCGGGGCGAGCTCAGTGCTTTGGGCCTGGAGCAGCGGGGAGAGAGGACCCCCGCTGGCTGAGCCAGGCCTGCTTGCCAGGCAGCCGAGCACAGAATTCCGGAACACCTCCTGTTTGCTTTGCCCTGTGCGGGGTCTGGGTGCCACATTCTCCTAGGAGAAGAGTTGAGTGTAGGAGCACCCGGGCTCTAGAGCCGGATTGCCTGGGCTCAAATGCGGTTCCTGCCGCTTATTTGCTGTGTGATCTTGTGCAAGTTGCTCAACCTCTCTGTGCTGCAGTTTCCTCATCTGTAAACTGGGGATGTTATATCTTAGGAAGGATGTTGCAGTAAGGATGAAGTACATTAACCCACATCGAAGAGCAGCTGAGATGTAACAAGTACTGGATAAGTGATGGATGCTGTTGTTATATATTTATTATTATTTTAGAAAGGTAATAAAATTTCATCAAGTCCTTCCCTTGCTTGAACTCTTTTCTTTTCTTTTCTTTTCTTTTCTTTTCTTTTCTTTTCTTTTCTTTTCTTTTCTTTTCTTTTCTTTCTTTTCTTTCTTTTCTTTTCTTTTTTAAAGATTTTATTTATTTATTCATGAGAGAGAGAGAGAGAGGCAGAGACACAGGCGGAGAGAGAAGCAGGCTCCTCCAGGGAGCCTGATGTGAGACTCATCCCAGGTCTCCAGGATCAGGCCCTGGGCTGAAGGCGAGGCTAAACCACTGAACCACCAGAGCTGCCCTTGAACTCTTTTCCATAGTGTCTCCCTGCCCTCAAGCTCAAGAGCATTCTCTGGGCTGTGCCCTACATCTGGCCCCTGCTCATGCTCCAGCTTTGTCACTCCCTGATCCACTATCCTTTGGTCGCCCAAATGACCTGTGTTTTCCTGAACATAGTCTTACCCCTGGGCCTTTGCACATGTAGTTTCCTTGGCTTGGAGTTCCCCCTTCCTAAGGGTGTACCCTGCCCCCCACCATGTGTTTGGCTCTTACCAAGGAAACTTGATTCCTGAAGCCCATCACATTTTGATGCCCATGCCTGGGTCCTCATGGCCTCCTGTGTCCCACTGTGCAAAGCCCTTCCTACCATGTTGTGATTGTTCAGGATTGTTGTCCCTGCTGGGCTGCGTGGCCTCTCTATGCCCACTGTGCAGACCAAGTCCTGACCCAGAGGACGCTTAACAACTAATATATAACAAATGATATTATAATATAGTAATTGAGATGGGAGCATGGACAAGCACACCTGTCTGACCTCAGGTCCTGTGAACTTCTACAGAAGAGCCAAGACAATCTGAGGACATGGAAGTTTGATAGGCAGGGAAGAGTGGTGGTTATCAGAATAGGCTCTTCAGGCCAACAGATTGGGGTTAGAATCATGACCCAACTACTTTCGAGCTGTGTGACTAAGGGCAAATTGTGGAGTCTGCCAAAATTTCAGTTTCTTCCTTGGTGAGTAGGAATAATAATAGACATTTGGGCATGAAATGAAATAATGATGTCAAGTGCTTTAAACCATGTCTGGCACATCGCAAAGGCCTGTTAACCTGGTAATCTCTTCTTTGCCAGCACCATGATCCGTCCTGAAGCTGCCCACCACATGTGCTGACTTTACAGCACCACCTCTGGCCTGGAGGCCGTGGCCAGAGGAACGAACTGCTTCCAGAGATAGAAAATCATCTCTGAAAAAAAAGAAAAGAAAAAGAAAAAGAAGATCATCTCTGGGCACTGCCTCTCACGCTGTCAGCGAGGAGAAGCCACCTGGAAATTCAGTGGAGACAGGAGCAGCTGGGTGATGAGACAGCTAGCTGTCTCCCTGTAGGAAAGACCCAACTGTTTCCAGAGATCTCTTCCAGCGTTTGGATTCTGAAGCTTGGTCCCATGGCTTCCAAAATGTTGTCTTTCTCTGTCTACTGTGTGATTAAAGCCACCTTGTGTGCAGATGAGTGCTGGCATTCAGTCATTCTGTGCTGGAGCTGGAGATACTAAGTTGATGCTGGGGCCCTGTCCTCCAACAGCTCACAGTCTGGAAGGGCAGAGATGTGAACAGGGATGTCAAGAGCCAGGGCCAGGGATCGTGAAGGGGTGGGGGGCTATGGTAGCACCAGCTCAGGTACCTGATGCCCCGAGCCCCCTCCCTGCATCAGAAGCCAGTTAAGGGGTCTCCGTGGAGTGCTGTCCAGTGCTTACAAGAACCCTGCGGGTAGGCAGGAGCCTTCTACTCATTTGAATTCATTTCCCGTTGCTGCTGTAACAACAAACAGGTTCCTTTGGTAATCCCCAAATTTAGTGGCTTAAAACAACACCAAATTGTTGTTATTGTTAAAGTTCTGGAGTCAGGAGTCCAACACCAGGTTTGTTGGACAGAGGTCGAGGCGTTGGCAGGGCTGGTGCTCGCTGGACACTGTGAGGGCAGAGGCTGCCTGCATTTCTGTACTGGCGCTGGCCTCCCTCCAGTCTCCGCTCCTGGCACCATGTCTCCTCCTCTGAGCATCCTGCCTCCCTCTTCTAGGGATCCTTGGGGCCACACTGGGCCCACCCAGATAATCCAGGATAGTCTCCCCACCTCAGAATCCTTAAATTAATCACACCTACAAAGTCCCTTTTACCACATAAAGTGACTTATTCACAGGTTCCAGGGATTAGGATGTGGACAGGAACGTCTTCATGGGGGGCATCATTCAGCCCCCCAGACAGGTGTCACAGATGAGACAACTAGGGGTTATGGAGGTGACGGGATTTGCCTAGATCCTTCAGCCAGTAACTGGCAGGTCCCTCACTCCCCGGTGTCAGGCCTCAGGCTCTTAATCTCAAAACAAGAAGTTGCCTGGTGGTGATGAACCTAGAGCCAGGTTTTGAAGAAGGCATCAGAGTTAGGAGGCATGTCAGGGAGAGGAAGGATATGTGCCAGAGCATCGGGGCAAAAATAAACGTGGCACAGGTGTGTTCCGGGGGTGGGGGGGCCCTTGGTGGGAATGGGGGGGCGAGATGGGGTCTCCAGGTCGCCCCGGCTGAGCATCTACAGTTGTGTCTGAAAGACAGGAAGGACCACTGGGGTGGGGGCTACCCTGATGTCCTGGCTCAGGTCCCCTCCCCTCTCGGAACCCCCTCCCCTGTCTGAATTTCCAGGCCGGAGAAGTGGTGGGCCAGCTCCTCTGCTGTGAGCAGGGGTCTGCCTTCACAGGCCCACCGGCCCCTGGCCACCGCCCTGGCCCTGGCTGCCTGGCCTGTCCCCTGGGCCCCTGGGCAGCCCCGAGGGCTGGAGGAACTGCCCCTCCCCCACGTCCAGGACAGCGACGGTGTCCAAATATCTGTTGAAATAATGCTCTCCGGGTGCTGGGCCTCCCTCCCGCACATTCCTGGGCGAGCCTGCCTGTTTGGCTTGCTCGGACAAATATTGACTTTCTCTGTCCTTCTCACTCTGGGTCTGTTTAAAAGGCATCAATCTTTGCCGGGGTGTGAGCTCCCTCTCCGTAACCTGTGGCCTCTAAGGTCCTGTCCGGGCAGGGAGCGGTGGGGAGGGGCTCGCAGGCCCCAGGGACACCCCTTTCTCGCTTGGCTGCATGGAGGGAGGCATTTAGTGGAAGGCTGGTGCCGGTCAGGTGCCTGGCGGCCTAGCGATTCCATCTGTCGAGCGTGTAGGACACGTACCACGGCGGCTGGAGCCTGTTGGCGAGGCTGCGACCCGCACACGCCTGTCCCCAGGCTCCACCAGGCCGGAGGGAGGAGAGTCGCACGATCCTCTGGCCCCAACCCTGTGGGTTCTGCTTCCCCACGTGCATTCCCCGCCGCTGGCTCCTCAGCCTCCCGCCTACCGGGCCCAGCACCACGTCTTGGTCTTGCTCCGGGTCCTTAAATCAACCTCCTAACCGGTCTCTGCTCCTGCTCGGGGCCTGTCCCCTCACTCTGGCCTCAACCCTGGAGCCCAAATGATCCATGAACATGGCTGTCAGATCCGATCATGCCATTGGGCGCCCCCAGCCCCCTACCCTGGGCCTCCCTGGCCCCCGAGGTCCTGCGGCCTCACCCCCCCTCCCTCCGACCACACAGGATGTGCTGCTCTTGCCACGGGGCTTCCTCGTGGTGCTCAGGCCCAGATGCCCAGCACCCGCCTGGGCGGCTCCCCCGGGGTCTGGCACTCCCACCCCCACCCCCACCCCTTGGATGGTTTTGCCCCAAGGTGACCTTTTCAGCGCCCTGCATGTCGCCGATTCCCCGCGCTCCCAGCCCACGGCGGCCCCCCAGCCCCGCGGCCCGCGCTTCTCCCGGGTTGTTGGAGGCCCGGCTCTCCCCGGGCAGGCCCGTCTGTCTGTCCTGCCGCAGCCATGCGTCTGGCCCCAGAACAGCGCTGGCACCGCAAAGGGCCGAGGAGCACGTGTCCCCGCGTTGGGCAGGTGGCAGGCGTGGGCGCTGGCTGGCGCGGGTCCCCGCTCCCTCACTGTGCTCACAGCAGCCGCCCTGGGGGGCATGGCTAACCGCCCCTCTTTCACACATGGGAAACCGAGGCGCCAAGTGGGGTTGGGTCAGTCCAGCCCGAGTGCTTTCCTGGGCCACCACCGGCCGCAGCGGGGGCAGCTGCTGTCCAAGCCCATGGATGCCACCCACCCCATCCCCACCTGGCCTCTCCACCTGTCACGGGGCACAAACCGGCAGGTCCTGCTTGGTCATCTCATTGGGGCATTTGACCAGGCCTCTTTTCCTCTTCAGCTCCTCCCTGCCCCCCAGCCAGCTCTTCCGACCTCTCTGTGTCCCTGTGTCTCTATCTCGCTGTCTCTCCCAGAAGCACTGCTCTCACCCTTCTACCCTGGGAGTCGCCCTTAGACCCCCTTGCTCTCCACTCCCTTGCTCAGAGCTCCAGGATCGTGGCTAGCCTCCTGCAGGGCTGTCATGGGCTCAGGGACCCTGCCACCACTCACTCCCCTCCGCCCTCAGTGACAGCTGCCCCCTCCCCTCCCCCCCCAAATCCTAGCAGCACCCCCTTGCTTTTGGGATGCCTTCTCCTGTTTTCTCAGTCTAGCCCAACCTCCCATCTCTATTTTATTCTGAGAAATTTTGAAGAACAGAGAAGTAAGAACCATCAGCCAACCTCCTTTGACCTTTCCTGTGGATTCACAGCTAGCCCATCAAGGTATCCTCTCTCCTTCCCTCCCCTCACCCTCCTCCCCACCCCCATTTGTGAGTAAATAACAACCCTCACCCCTCAGACTTTAGTATATAACTTTTTTTAAAAATTTTTATTTATTTATGATAGTCACAGAGAGAGAGAGAGAGAGAGAGAGGCAGAGACACAGGCGGAGGGAGAAGCAGGCTCCATGCACCCCGGGAGCCTGATGTGGGACTCAATCCCAGGACCCCAGGATCACACCCTGGGCCGAAGGCAGTCGCTCAACTGCTGAGCCACCCAGGCGTCCCTAGTTTATAACTCTTTTTAAAAGGATATTCTCTTACATGACCGCAATATAATTATTACCCTGGAATTTTAACCTTGATACTATACTATTATCTAATACTTAGCCCACATTCACATTTTCCCAATTTTCTAAATGATGTCCTCTAGAACATTTTATTTTAGTTGTCATGTCTCTACAGCCTCCTTTAATCTAGAATAGTTTCCCAGCCTTCTTTTTTGTCATCTCTCACGACATTGATATTTTTTCAGAAGTCTACATGGATTATTTAGTGAGATGTCCCCTGCTTTGGATTTGTCAGTGTGATTAGACACTGGTTAGAATCAGATTAACTATTTTTGGCAGGGTTACTTCCATCCCTGCCCCCAGCCTCTGCCTCTTTCTTTCTGGATCATCCCCTCCGCACTGCTGCCCTGGCCTTTGCCCTCGACCTTGCCAAATCCTGCCAGTGCTTCTCCATCCATCTCCAGCCCCAGCTCCAGCCCCACCTACCAGGTCAGCAAGAAGTTCTGCTCTGGCACTGAGGGATGGCGGGGGCAGTGGGGAGGCCACCCAGCTCTGTCCAATAAGAAGACGAGGGGACCAGGGACTCTTTCCTTGGAGAGGCTCAGGAAGTGATGGCTTGTTCCTCAGGTTTTAGCAGCAGAAACTTCTGTTCAGACACATGGAAAAGCAATGAAGACTGGTCCTGCTGTTATTGAAGGAGGCATGTGTGTGCATTCTTGTGTGTGCATGTGTGTGTGCATGCCTGTGTACACATATAGCTATGTTCTTGGGCTCGAGTTCTGAAGCTCCAGCCACGCAGGATCCCTCTCTGCTCCAGAATGCCCCCCGGATATTTTTACAGCGCCTTTGGGGTCCCTCCAATACAAGGAAACTGAATCCCAGGAACATCCATGAGGTTTACTGTGTGTTGAGCCTGGTGCTAGGTCCCAGGAGGAGGGATTGAAGGTGGCTTTGGAGTCAGGTAGCTCTGCTCTCCAATCCCTGCTCTGTTTCATTCTGGCTGTGTGGTCCCGGGCAAGTTACTCAGCCTCTTTAAGCCTTGGCTTCCTAACCTGTAAAGTGGGCATAATAATAAGTCTCTTCGAGGTTGAAATGCAGAAATGCCCTTGCAGGCCTGGCGCATCATAGGTGGATGCCTCCGAGGAGAGAGGAGAGCTGGAGGAGGTTCCATGGGCTGGGATGCGGAGCCCCCCCCCCCCAAACCCGCACCGCCCTCCTGGCAGGTTGAGGAACTTATTGTCAGAACAGTTGTTTCTGATCCACAGAAGACTTGTTGCTTTTGCTTCCAAGCCTGTCATTCTGTGGTGGGTAATCAAGTGGGGCTTTGATGGTAGATGCAGTGGATTAGGGCTGGGGGAATTTCCAGGCCCAGCCCTTGGCAATGACTTTGGCAGGAGGGACTGTGAGTGCTGAGGGAGGGAGCAGGGAAAAGGGGGCCCTAATTCACATCAGCTTCTGCCTTGGACCTTACCACCCTGTATCTGGAGACCACACTAACTTGTCCAGATGTGGGAGAGGATTGGTCCCATGGCTCAGCAACTAGGCAGTCTGAGCTCTAGTCCTGGCTCAACCACTGACTCTGTGAACCAGGGTGCTGCTACCTGGCCCCCAGAATGTTTTTCACATCTGTGTGTGTGTGTGTGTGTGTGGTGTACTGAATTGATATATTAATTCATCAATATTAACTGAGCACCTCCTAGATATTGGGTCATGGAAATAGTGATGAACAAGAGATAAGGTTCCAGTCCTCACAGAACTTATGTTCTTTTTTTTTTCTTTTAAAGATTTATTTATTTATTTGAGGGGAAAGGAGATCATGGCGAGGTGGGGGGTGGGGGTGGGGGTGGGGGGTGGTATAGAGGGAGAGAGAGAATCTCAGGCAGACTCCTCACCGAGTGTGGAGTAGGGCTCGATCTCACAACCCTGAGATCATGACCTGAGCCCAAGTCAAGAGTCACACAGTTAACCAACTGAGCCACCCAGGTGCCCCCAGAACTTACATTCCAGTGAGAGAGAGAAACAAATAAGTACAGGTGACCTTGGGCACAACACGGGTGTGAACTGCACGGATCCACTTACATGTGGATTTTTTTCCATTAACACGGTACGGTACTGTAAATGTATTTTATCTTCCTTATGGTTTTCTTAATAACATTTTTTCTCTAGCTGTGTAAGAATATAGTATATAAAGGTGGGGGATGGAGTGACTGGATGACAGGCACTGAAGAGGGCACTCAATGGGATGAGCGCTGGGTGTTATACTAAATCTTGGCAAATTGAATTTAAATAAAATATTAAAATAATTCTACTTCAGTCTATACAAAAAAGAATGCAGTGTGTAATACATATAACATACAAAATATGTCTTAATCGACTGTGTATTTGGTAAGACTTCTGGTCAATAGTAGGCTATTGGTTAAATTCTTGGCGGGGGTGGTCAAATTTATACTGAGACTTTTGACTACAGACGTGGGGAGGGGGTGTCAGCACCCCCACCCTCTAGGTTGTTCAAGGATCAGCTGTAACTAGAACTGTGATGAATGCCACACGGGAGAGGTGCAGAGTGCTCTAGCAGTGACCAGTGGTGGTAGGGGAGAGTCAGGGAAACCGTCCCTGAAGAAGTCACATCTATGCAGGGCCTGGAGGATCTATGAGAACTGGTTATACAAAGGGAAGGAAGGAGTGTGGTGGTAAGAGCAGGAGAGAGCTCTAGGTAGGAGAAAGTATGTGTAAAGGTCCTGAGGCACAAAGGCCACAAATGATCGACAAGGATCGACAGTTTTGCCACCTGAGAGTGCTTGACACACACCCTCTGTGTCTTATTTGATTCACAGGAAATGGCTCTCACAGTCTAAAGGATGCTCAGACCTCACTTTCCTTTCCTCTGTTTTCTGTGGCCCCCTAAGGGTAGAGGGGGTAGGAAGGAAGCAGGAGAAGGGAAATCACATCTTCCCTGCAAGCCTCTCCAAAACATAGCTTGTATCTTGGGCTCTGTCTCCTGTTTCCTCACTCCCATAATGACAACTGGGATTTTCTTATTTCTTAATTTTTCTCCTCTTCCTTCGGGTCTTTCCCCCTGCTTCCTATTAATGTCTGTTGGGAGGAGAAAAGCTTAGGGTTTTTTATTTGCTTATTTTGTTATCTGTATAAACGGACTCATTTTCAGTGAAGGTGACCCAAATGAGGGGTGTGTGTGTGTGTATGAGTGTGTGTTTTCCATGAAGTCACGGCCTCCACAAAATCCCAGGGAAATTGTACCCAGTTCTGAGAGCTGACAGGGGGACCCCAGCAAAGGCTGGGGGGTAGGAACAAGTCTGGGTGGTGGTGGTCATAGTTGGGAGGCTGTGGGTTGGAAAGCCCAGCTATGGGGCTGGCATGTGGATGACAAGAGAAGGGGGGTGAGAAGGGGCTCTCCAATCCTGGGAGACCCCCTTGGCCAGACATGGCTATGATTTTGCTCAGGGCTTAGCTGGGAGAGGAGCAGGGTGCTGTCTTGGGTTGCCCGGTTACCAGGTGCTGCTGCTGGTGCCCTAGGGGAAATTGCTCCAGCAGGCCCCTGGGGAGGGGGCTGCCGCCTGAAGCCCTACTGTGTGCCGTACGAGGTCAAGAAGGCTGAGTGCACACTTCAGCTGCGTCCCCCTGAGCCTGGAGCTGCAAGCAGACAACAGTTAGGGAGTTCATGGGGAGGCTGGCGAGCAGAGAGGAGTCTGTGCACATGCAGCCTGTTACTATCTGCCAAGGTCTGTGGAAAGAGGATCAGGGTTGGGGATGGCCTACAGGTCTGGATTTGGGGACCTCCAAGGGCCTTGTTTGAAAAGGATGTCTGAAAAAGTTGTCAGAATGGTTTGAGGTTGAGGAGCTGGAGGACTTGGCCTCTACAAGCCTGGTGGGAGGCAGCCCTCCAAGGGCTGTGGCCAGTTTCAGAGCGCATTGTGGAGAGGATGAGTGACTCTTCCCCTAGGCTGCCTCAGTCTGTGGTCTGATGGCGGTGGCATTATTTCAGCACTTTGCAGGTCTGGGCCGCCCAACTCAGCCCGGATCTGTTCAGCTCAGTAACTTAACCCAGCTCGAACCTGAACTCCACCCCACTCTGCTCAAGGCACCTTGACTCCATATGACCTAACTTGACACGACTCAGACACTCAGCACAAACTCCTTTCTACGCAACCCAGTAGAGCCCTGTTGGATCCACTCTGGACAATCCATCCCAACCTCCAAACTGAACTCTTGGCTCAATCCTTTTTTTTTTTTTTTTTTTTTTAAATTTTTTTTTTTAAATTTTTTATTTATTTATGATAGTCACAGAGAGAGAGAGAGAGAGGCAGAGACACAGGCGGAGGGAGAAGCAGGCTCCATGCCCCGGGAGCCTGATGTGGGATTCGATCCTGGGTCTCCAGGATCGCGCCCTGGGCCAAAGGCAGGCGCCAAACCGCTGCGCCACCCAGGGATCCCTCTTGGCTCAATCCTACTCCACATCTATTCAACTAGTATCTTGACTCGGTTCAGCACAGAACAGTTTTTTCAGCACACAGTGCGCTTTCAACGTACCTCAACTCCCTGCATCCCCACTCAGCGCAACCGGATTTAAATCAACACAACTGGGGTACCTGGATGGCTCAAGGGTTGAGTGTCTGCCTTTGGCTCAGGGTGTGATCCCGGGGTCCTGGGATTGAGCCCCACATTGGACTCCCCACAGGGAGCCTGCTTCTCCCTCTGCCTGTGTCTCTGCCTCTCTCTCTGTCTCTCATGAATAGATAAATAAAAATCTTAAAAAAAAAAAATATCAACACAACCCAACCTCATTCAGCCCAACATAACTCAGTTTACCTTAGCTCAGCTTGGTTCAATTTTAAATCCAGTCCAAGGTAGCTGGGCCAAGACCAATGTAGGTTACCCCAGCCTGGTCCAAAACAATTTAGTCCATCTTGAATCAACCCATTTGACTCAATTAGGCTCAACTAAAGTTTTCTAGATTTGATTTCATTTATCTCAGCCCTTTAGTAACATTCCTTAGAATATGAACTCCAGGAGGGCAGAGATTTTGTATGTTTTAGTCACGGATGCATTCCAAATACATAAAAGTAGTGACGACAAATAGAGCAGGGTGCTGGTGGCCATTAAGAAATGTGGAGGTCACAGAAAGCCTCTCTAGCAGGGCAGAAGGGTACGTGGGCAGAAGCTGAACAAAGAAAGAAGACCTGTGGTTATCTGGGGCAAGTGTTTTTCGGAACAGGGTACAGCAAGTACAAGGGCCTTAGGGCAGGAGTACTAGGTATATTCACGGGACGGGAGGTCCAGCGCAGCTAATGCAGTGTGAGACCCAGAGACTTGTTTAAAGTCCGCCTCTCCTGCTCATCTGTTAGCTTGGAGAGGGTCAGGACCGTCTTGCCCAGGGCCACATTCCCTGCTTCTGGCACATGCCGGCACATCGTGAGCGCATAGAAACAATTTTTTGAATGAATGGATTTAACTGAGCAATGCAAATGGTTTAGCTCTGATTAGCTCTGATTAACTCAATGTACTTTAATTCAGCTCAACTTGGCAAGACTCCTCCTGGATCTTGTAACCTCTGTAGTCATACAAACTGAGAAAAGAAGATTCTCTGAACTTTCCTAAGCCTCATGAGTGAACTCACTCAGGGGGGGATGTCAGCATCCGCCTGGCCGCTCTGGTGAGTGTGGTGGGGGTTGGTGGGTTATGAGCGTGGAGGGGCTTTGTGGACAAGAAGGCACGAGGGCCTCCTGTCCGTGGAGCTGAGTAATGGGGAGGGAGGGCAGGCAGCTGATGGCTGCAGTCCTGCGTGCCCACGACGTTCCACAGATCTGTGCTTCTGGGACAGGATCTCAGACCCAGATCTGAGCAAGTCCCTCTGCAGCTTGAGGCCCCGAGACACAGAAGACACAGTTCAAAGTTCCCTTCTGGCTGGCAGAGCAGGGCAGCCTTCTGTCCCCTTGCTGGCTGACCTGCAGGCTCTCCTGTCCCCTTCCTCGCT
Source organism: Vulpes lagopus (assembly GCF_018345385.1). Classification (NCBI taxonomy): domain Eukaryota; kingdom Metazoa; phylum Chordata; class Mammalia; order Carnivora; family Canidae; genus Vulpes; species Vulpes lagopus. Next base: position 50,775,539 of record NC_054846.1, read on the forward strand.
GACCTGCAGGCTCTCCTGTCCCCTTCCTCGCTGACATGCAGGCTCTCCTGGACCTTTCCTCGCTGACCTGTAGGCTCTCCCGTCCCCTTGCTCACTGACCCGTAGGCTCTCCCGTCCCCTTGGTGGCTGACCTGCAGGCTCTCCTGTCCCCTTCCTCGCTGACCTGTAGGCTCTCCAGGCCCCTTGCTGGCTGACCTGTAGGCTCTCCTGTCCCCTTGCTCGCTGACCTGCAGGCTCTCCTGTTCCCTTGCTCACTCACCTGCAGGCTCTCCTGTGTCTCCTCCCACAGGCCTTTCTCCCTCCGGGTCTCTGCACCTCTGCTTCTCTCTGCCTAGACCCCGATTCCTTTTTTGTTTCTTTTCCCTTCTCTTAATTTCAGGTGGGGAAAGCAAGTGTGTTAACAGCCCTTCTCCTCCTGGCCGACCATCATTCTTGTCTTTCCTGCAAGGCCCAGCTCTTGTTTTGTTGTTCCTCTGCTCTCCCTACAGCTTCGTGGCCAGTTCTTCCTCCCACGTTGCCCTTTCCTATATGTCCCCACTCTAATGTGTTTGGTGTATGACTTTGGAAATGCACGTTTCTTTGAAAAAATATATGGTGTTGTTTTCTTTGTGTATGTTTTCAATTTATATAAATGGTATTTTGCTTTAGAGCACCTTCTGTTTCTTATTTTTTTCCACTTAACACATGTTTTTAAGATCTCTCCATGTCATTGTGTGTCCCTCTAGAGTCTAGTCCGTCGCCTCTAACCGTGCGGCTGGAGCGCATGCACACTTTTCTGCCCCGTGACCCCTGGCTCCTCAGGAGAGGCCTACTGAACATCCTTGTAGCTCTTCCCTCAGGGGCACGGCAGGAGTTTCTTTGTGCTGCACACCCGGGGGGAGCATTGCCAGGAGGGCTCGTATCTGGATTTAACGTCCCTTAGTGCTGCCTGATTGTACCCGAGGAGAGCACGAGGGGTCACCCGAAGTCTCTGCCAGCATTTGGGATTATTCAACTTTTACATTTAAGTCTGCTTGGTGGAAGGTGGCATCTCCAAGTCTTGATTCACGTGTCTCTGATTATTGGTGGGGTTAGGCGTCCATCCTACACCCTTGGCCCTTTGGCTTTCAGCCTCCCCCGCAGACTGCAGGGCCCTGGTGGGTGGCATCTCGGGCTGACTCGCCTCTGTGTCTCTGGTGCCTGGCCCAGGGCCTGGTCCAGCAAACGGCTTGGGGGGGGCGGGGGTGATGACTGGCCAACCAAGCCAGGTCCGTGCTGTGGTTTTGAAGGGGTGAGAGGTCATCCTGGGGTGGGGGGCAGTGCGAGCCAGGCAGAGGGCTGGGGCTTTTATTGCTGGAAAGAGGAGGGAGAAGCAGAGAGACTGTGAAGCTAGGTTTAGAGTTTGTTGGCTGAGCCCTAGGCTCCAGACCCAGCTGGAAAGTTCCCTGACTCGTTCATCTGCTGTCTCTCGCTGGGAGGCCAACTGAGGCCGGTCAGCCTAGGCTGAGGGAGCCCATGTAGTAGGGGGTGGGGGGCGGGGGGCGACTGGTGCCTCTCACACCTGCTCCTTATTCCTTTTCTCAGCACTCCGATCGCTGAGCCGCTCTTACCCAATTCCATTACAGTCCTCACTTTCTCTTGCCCCGACGGTAGCCCAGGTGCCTCTCCCTAACTCCCTCTTCACCTTCCTCTTGGGACCAAACGCTGCAGGGATTGTTGGTGGGACCCAGCTTCAGGCTAGTGGTGCGCTGAGAGCCCCGACAGCCCCTTGCAGCTGCAACCGTGGCCACCCCACTGGGAGCACTGGCCCAGTGGCTCCACTGGGAGCACCGGCCTGTCCACCCCACCAGGAGCACTGGCTTGGCCACCTCAGAGGGAGCACCGGCCTGGCCGCCCCGCCAGGAGCACTGACTCGGCCTCCCCAGAGGGAGCATCGGCTCGGCGGGCCCACCGGGAGCACTGGCTCAGCATAGCCCACCGCCCTGCCTGTGGCTGAGGTAATTCTGCACCCGAGTCTGCTCCGTTCTCTCCAGAGCCCTTCTTTTCCTTCCACGTGGTTTGGCAGAGGCTGAAAGGCAGAAGATTATAGGCATGCAGTACAACCCCACAAACCAGCGTGAAACCCCATGGTTGTCTTTTTCCACCCTCTGCCTCTACTTAGTTTTTCCTTTCTCTGAGGAACTGGGTTCCCAACATCTCCTCCTTCCCCGGGATCAATCAGTTGGCGGGGTGCTGTGGGAAGGAAATTTGCATTCAATCATGCCCATGGCAACCATCGTAAGCTGGGCCTATGTTCCTGTCCTGAAGCCCAGACTCCGTTCTGTTTAAAAGGCTTGGGGTTTACAAAACTAAGTGAACTAGAACCTGACTTTTAATAGCACATTTGAACAGCATTTAAGGAGGTTTGAAGACAGAACTCTAAAGTGGCTTTTCTTCAAGGACTATTATTAATCATAGGAATCATCCTAGCAGTCTTCATTTTCCCAGCATGTTCCATGAGTCCAAACAACTTCACATTAGTCATCCCCTTCGACCCCCTTCGCGCTCCGGGGATGACAGAAGGGCCGGCGTCGTCTTCCTTGCAGCTTCGAACTGTGTTCCTCAAACACGAATGTGCATACAGATCACCTGGTGGCCTCGTCCCACGACGGAGCCCCAACCCCCAATCTGGGGTTGGCCTGGGTTCTGCATGTCTGACAAGATCCCAGGTGAATGCTGATGCTGCAGTTTCACGGGCCACGCCGAGTCATGAGCATGAGTAGCTCAAACAGATAAACGATGGCAGAGCTTGACCTTATTCCTTTCTGCCTCCTTCCTGTTTTTCTTTTTTCTTTTGACAAACACCAGCCAAGGGCTTACTTGGCGCTGGCTGTGGTTCTGGGTGCAGGAATGGGCGGCGGTAAGAACGCGGAGCAGCAGGCACAGGCACGGGCCCGTCAGATCATCAGGTCCCCAGCTTCGCATTGGGCCTAATTATGGGTTAGTAATGCACAGGTTAGTGATGCATGGAGGCAGGTCCCGAGGGTCTCGGGGATGAGTGCGGGCAGCTGAGGAGTTCGGGGTTTTCAGGGGGTTCGGTGCAGAAGCCTCTCAATATCCACTCCCAGGTATAGATGAGCCCTGGGCTATTATACAAGAGAAGAATCAGGGAGGGCGTCTGGCCCTGATGAGCTCACCACGCAGCGCAGCACAGGCGTGAATCCAGGGGCTGGTGGAACACGGTGGCTGCGCCTACAAACTCTGCGAGGGCAGGCCGCGGCCTAGATCTGTCCCCTTTGCTCTCCATATTGTAGCCCCAGTCCTTGGGCAGTGGATGTCCCGCTGCATGGTGGACATTGCAGACATTGCTTTGTGGCGGGAAGGGGGTGATGAATGACCTGACAGGACACTGTGGGTGCAGATGAGGGAGTGAGCGGTTCTACTCAGGGTGCAGTGAGGTGGGGGGAGTTGTCAGGGCAGGCTCCTCAGAGGGGGTGAGACTGGATCCAGCTCTTAAAGATCGGTGGGTGTCTGCGAGGCAAGGTGAGGGGTGGGCAGAGCTGGGATGCAGGGCCCTGCGGAAACCCCTGCCACTGTCTTGGTGCAAGGGGCTGGCTGTTCCGTCCCTGATTCAGAATGCCGGCCCTCCCCTAAGGCTCTCCTCTTCTCCAGGGTACCTGGGCTGTTTGGGGGTTCTCCCAGAAACCCAGGAAGTCCTCCCTTCAGGAGGTGGAGGGGCCCCTCCGGGAGAGGACTCAAGCCTGCTTGGGCCCAGTGAGGGACCTCCCTGCTGTGGGCTGCTGGGGCCTCCGAGATGAACCACACAGCCCTCCAGGAACCCCCGGCAAGCCCTCCTCACCATACTCTCCTCCTGCCTTCTCTCTCTCCCTCTCTCTTTCTCTGCCCCCCTTTACATATTTAATAATACCATTTAGATAATCATATAATGATATTTTAATATATTAAAGAGGTGTTCACAGCTTCCTTTGGCTTTGGGAACCGAGCAGCTGACTTAACCCCCACTTCATAAATGTGAAGACTGAGGCTTTTCGAGGGAGGGAGTATTTGACAAAGAATCTAAGGGAGAATAAGAACTTAGACTGTGGACTCTGATTCTGAGTCCAGTGGACCTGAGTAAGAGACAACCTTTTAATCAATCAATGAGTCAGTCAATAAACAAATATTTATGGACTGTCCACTGTGCACCAGGCACTGTTCTAGGCTTTGCGGGGGGGACTCATCAGTGAACAGAGACAGAGTGTCTGCCCTTGTGGACTTTCTCTCTAGTGGTGGGAGACAGACATCTGACATAGAATACAGTATGGCAGATGATGACCCCATGGACCAAAATAAAGCTGGGAAGGGAGGTGGGGCATGCCAAGGGGTTCTGTTTACAATTTTAAGTTGGAGAAGTTAGGGACTGCTTTCCTGAGGACATTACTTTAAAAAATATTTTATTTATTTATTTGAAAGAGAGAGAGAGAGCGCATGAGCAGGGGGGAGGGGTAGAGGATGAGAGAGAAGCAGATTCCTCGCCCAACAGGAGGCTCGATCCCAGGATCCCGGGATAAAGACCTGAGCCAAAGGCAGACACTTAACCAACTGAGTCACCAGGGCACCCTGAGATCAGGTGTTTCAATGAAGACCGGAGGAAGAATGGTCCAGGGAGAGAGAAGCACAAAGGTCCTGGGGTCAGTGTCCCCTTGCTCAAGGGCTCTGGAGCTCCTTTTGAGGAGAGCCTGCTTCTCAGTCCTGTAGGGACAAGGCTCTTTTCTCATCTGCTCTCTCCCCACGGGGCTCCTGGCCTGCAGCTCTGTTAAGCCAGGGCCCTAGAGCCCCTACAGCTGCTGGAATGGGTGGTCACAAGCCCAGAGGCGGTGACAGGCCACCGGGGCTGGGATGCCCACTCTCCTGCTGCCCTGGGACGTGTCTCTTGAGCAGCAGCGGTCGTATTGAAAGGTTGATCTCCCCATTAGAAGGGATTTGTCAGCACGAGCCGGGGCTTAGCGGCCTAAGCCGTGGGTCTGAAGGCTCAGACAGGTTCAGGGCCTGGAGGAGCTGACTCAGGCCTGGCTGCCCTGCGCATCCGGAAAAGGCCAGCAGCTGAGGCTCCCGGGGTCAGGGTCGGGACGCATTGCTCGGCGTCCCCAAGGGCGCCGTCCGAGCCGCTGGGTTCCCGGCCTGCCCTCTGGGACCTGGGACAGCCTGGGTGCCGGGGCCGCATGCTGGCCACCGTGTCCCGCCCGCCCTCCTGCTCAGGGCCGTGCGCACCCCAGCCCCCACCTGCCGCAGACTGCTGCCCTGCCCATGTCCTAGACAGCTCTCCGGCCTTCACGGTCAGACGGGCCATCGCCCCCCCAGGGCCACCCTGGCTCAGGCACCGGTCCACACGCTCTTGCGGCTCCCGCCAATGACACCGACTCACGTCAATGCCACCGACTCACGTTTGGCTCCTTTCTGGACACGCTCAGGCCCTGCCCGGGGCTGCTTCCTCTGGGCGAAATGCTCCGCTCTGCCCGCTGTGTGCCGTTCTCCAGGGGTCGCTGGGCACGTCGTGTCCCCAGCAAGCCTTCCTTGTCTCCTTGTCCTGTCTCGTCCCGCTGGCGGGCGCTCCCGTGGCGCCCACAACCCCTAGGTGGCCTGCCATTAGCTGCCTACCTGGGTCCTGACGCTCAGTGCATGGCCTCCCTGTGGAGTGCTGAGGCCCACCTGGGCAAGGCCTGGGTCCATGTGGTCCTGGCTGTGTCCCCAGCGCAGCCCCCGCACACGGTGGGGCCCAGGAGATGCTGGGTAACGATTTTCCCTCAGTCTCAGTGTTCCCCTCATACCGCAGGACTCAATCCCAGGACCCTGGATCACACCCTGAACCAAAGGCAGATGCTCAACTGCTGAGCCACTCAGGCATCCCCCACTGGGACTCTTGACCAAAGCTCCACACACACAAGGACCAAGGCCTCTCCTTCAGAGCCCTCCCTGGAAGTGATAGGCTGAGGGCCCGGCATCCACAAGGGCACCCAGTCACACTGAGGGTGTGGCCTGCTGTCCTCATTGCTCCTGGCTGCTGGGAGGTGAACCCCTCCATTCCTCACCACCTCTGCTTGGACCACCTGAGTGCAGCTTCTCATCCAGCAGATCCTACGAGCAAGTCTGATTGTGGAACACAGAAATAGTAGAAACAGCAAGAGATCTGGAGTCAGACAGCTCTAGACTAAAATCCTATTTCTGCTTGGTTGAACCATATGCAATTTTCATTTCTAGGCCAAAAACTATTGACTATCAATGGTTTCATGCAGCACAATTTTTAAAAAAGATTTTATTTATTTATTCATGAGAGACACAGAGAGGCAGAGACAGAGGCAGAGGCAGAAGCAGGATCCCTGTGGGGAGCCCAATGCAGGCTTCGATCCTGGGGCCCCAGGATCACGCCCTGAGTCAAAGGCAGAGGTTCAACCGCTGAGCCGCCCAGGCGTCCCTCATGTGGCTCGGTTTGATGTGTACTCCCAGGCAGCTGGCCTGATCTCTTTTAGACTTAATCTCTTCATCTGTAAAATGGGAGGAGAGCTCTATTTACAGAGTTGGGGAGAGAGAAAGTGAGGCTGTATGGAAAAGCTTGAGTCCTGGAGCCAATTTTGAATCCTGGATCCAACCAACCATTGTATTGGGGTTCCTAATTGCAAACAACAGAGTCCATTATAGCTGATGTAAGCAGAGAAGAAATTTATTACAGGATGTTGGCCAGCTCACAGAAATTCTGGAGGGCCCCAGGAAGGAGGCCTGACTAAACCACGGAGGAGTTTTTAGTGAAAACACCGCTGTCCCATCACTCAGTCCCTATGGTATTCAGAGATGGATGCCAGAGTCTCCGTCACTGCTGTGCCCGAAGAGATGGATGCCTGTGCCACTGACCTGGCCGCCCCCTCTCCCGCCCCCGTGACCTCCTCCTGAACCCAGGTGTCACATAGGTATATTTGATTGATGACGCCCGGGTCACATATCTGAAGATGAGGCATTTCTGGCTTCTGCCTGGAGAACGTTGGACTCATGATGCAGGAAGCAATGCAGATGTGAGGAGGGCACTTGACCATGACAGTTCTATGCTACAGCGTCCCACTAGCTATGTGAACTTGGGTAAGTCCTTTATTTTCTGTGAGCCTCATTTTTCTCATCTGCAAAATGGGGATAATGGCAGGATCTATTTCATAGAGTTGTGGGGATTCAATGCACTGATTAGTGGAAAACCCTTAGAAGAGAACCTGGCATATGGTAAACTCTAAATAGATACTAGCTGAATTATTATGATATCATTATTAATGGATTTGAGACCTCTTGGCACAAAGCCAAGCACAGAGAAGATGCTCTGTAGATGTTTGTTGAATGAGAATCCTGGGGTGAGATGTTAGCCTCCAGAATTTCTCTCGGGCAGCCCGGACGACTGCTGATGGGCAGGGCCAGTGCAACCTGTACCAGCTGATTGTTAACTTTTCAGGAATTTCATGAGCAGGGAAATACCACATTGGTAGCTTGACATCTGCCATGGTGGGAGAATTTACACCACAGCAATTGGCAAAGGCCGCAAATCAAGACTCCCTTCTTGCTAGAATCAACAACTTTATACGGTGACACATTTACGGCACACCATAGGCTAGGTCCACGGGTACGAAGTATATAAAGTGCCCGGCAATGTGTCATCTTTCTTGGTCCTTTTGCATGTGGTCCTTTTTCCAGCCAGCAAGTTCTTAGCATCAACTTAATTTCCCAGCATCAGGACATATAGATGAGCCCCTGGGTTTGCGGCTTTTTCGTGTTTTCCTGAGTGGCTACCTCTTTTGCACTGATGAGTTCCTGCTGGACAGTGAGTCCCCCGGGGGTGGCGTCAGCACAGAGCCCGAAGTCTGGCACACAGCGCTTCGGGAGGCAATCATACACGGCCAAGTGGATGAGGTCTCTGGAACTGGAGCCCTTTCCTCTCCCCATACTGCTTGACAGCGTCTTGCTCTCCTTTCCTGATTGCCCTCAGAAAGAAGTCACCGCTGCCATGTGGATCATATAAGAAAGGAGTGTGGTGGAGGTTGGGGAGGGGGGAGGGCCACTCCAATGTTGGTGAACCTCGGAGGGGGGGCTGCCTCCTGCTTTGGAAACATTCTTCTGATTGCTCTGCACAGCTCAGCAGGCTGCCCTGGCTTAGGACAAGAAGGAGGGAGAGGCAAACACCCTTCATTTTAATTAAAGCCAACTTTACATTGTTATTCCATTTGCCTGTGTTATTGCACGAGCTTACAATAAAGTTATATGGCGCCCCCAGGGCAGCTCGAGCTGCGTGATAGAATGTGTCCAAGATCAGCACTCCAGGACTGTGCTTGGCTTCTCTGCAGGGTGAACCAGAGCCAGCCCTGGGTCCTCTCTGGGGCTCCACGTCATTGTTCAGGCTCAGGTCTGTTAGTGGCGCCTTTATTTACATGTCATTCATTTTGAAAAATATTTATCCAGTACTTTCTATGTGCCCAGCAGTGGGTGAGGTGCTGAGTGTACCCCTGGCATGCTGCCGCACGCCCCCTGAAATACACATACCGCAGGCTCCAGGACCTGGCCCCGACCAGTCTCTCCAGCAATACAGATATCCATGTGGACACTCCCCACCCCACCCCACCCCACATTGGTCTGGTCTTCCTGCTTTTGCTCCAAGGAGACATCTGTAATTGAACTAAGCAGCCTCTTCCACTTAGCGATTTCCTAAGTTCCTTCATATCTGACATTTCTTCTGGTTCTCACAACATGGCCATTCAGATGCTGCCCACTCTTCAAGATTCACTGCAAATGCCACTTCCTCCTTGCAGCCTCTTCTGGTCACATCTTTCTCCAGGCCCCTTTGGCTCCTTTTGCCTCCTTTTCATGGATCTCATCACAAAATTAAAATTATGGGCAGAAGACATGAATTGACATTTTTCCAAAGGAGACATCCAGATGGCCAACAGACACATGGAAAGATGCTCAACATCACTGATTATCAGGGACATGTAAATCAAAATGACAATGAGCTATCACCTCACACCTGTCAGAATGGCTGATATCAAGACCACAAGAAACAACAGGTGTTGGTAAGGATGTGGAGAAAGGGGCGGCCTGCCCTGTCGGTGACAATGTGAACTGGTCCAGCCACTCTGGAGAACTTTATGGAATTTATAGCAGCATTATCTACAATAACCAAATTATGGAAGCAGCCCAATGTCCATCAACTGATGAATGGATGAAGAGGAGGTGATGTGCATATATATATATATACACAATAGAATATTACTCAGCCATAAAAGGAATGAAATCTTGCCATTTGCAACAACATGGAAGGAGCTAGAGAATCTTATGCTAAGTGAAATAAGTCAGTCAGAGAAAGACAAATACCATATGATTTTACTCATATGTAGAGTTTAAGAAAGAAAAAAATGAGCAAAGCAGAAAAAGGAGAGAGGCAAACTAAGAAACAGACTTAACCTTAAGAACAACCTGATAGTTATCAGAGGGGAGGGGAGTGGGGAGATGGGTGAAATAAGTGATGGGGATTAAGGAGTGCACTTGCTGTGATGAGTACCAGGTGTTGTATGTAAGTGTTGAATCACTAAATTGCACATCTGAAACTAACATTACACTGTGTGTTAACTCACTGGAACTTAAATAAAAACTTAAAAAAAGGGACATGTGGGTGGCTCAGTGGGTTAAGTATCTGCCTTTGGCTCAGGTCATGATCAGGTCCTGGGATTAAGCTCTGTGTCAGGCTCCCTGCCCAGCAGAGGAGTCTGCTTCTCTCTCTCTCTCTGCATCATTCCCCCTCCTCATGCTCTGTCTCTCCTGCAAATAAATATATAAAATCTTTAAAAAAAAGAAACAGAAAAAAACTTTTCAAAGTTAAGGCTTATGCTTTCCTTTGCTTTGCATAATGTTTCTGAGTTTCATCCATGTTGTTGGTGGATTAGTGGTTTGTTCTTTGGGATTACTGAGTTATACCTCATTGTATGGATACAATCTTTTTGTGTGTGTGTATTCATTTATTTGGATTATTTAAAGTGTGGGGCCATTATGAATAAAGTTTCCTTAAACATCTCTTGAGTAAGAGAAATGGGCATGTGTCTTCATTTTTCTTGGGTAAATATCTGAGTGGAATTGTATCACAGAGAGGACATATTTTTTTTAAAAGATTTTATTTATTCATGAGAGAGAGAGAGAGAGAGAGAGGCAGAGACACAGGCAGAGGGAGAAGCAGGCTCCATGCAGAGAGCCTGATGTGGGACTCGATCCTGGGGCCCCAGGACCAGACCCTGGGCTGAAGGTGGCGTAAACCGCTGAGCCACCTGGGCTGCCTGAGAGGACATATTTTTAACTTTATATGAAACAGCCAAAAAGTTTTCCAACGTGGTTGTACCATTTTACACTCTTATCAACAATGGATGAGCATTTTGGTTGCTTCACATCTTGGCCATATTTGCTGCTGTCAGTTTTTTTTTTTTTAATTTTTGCTATTCTGCTGAGTGTGTCATATCATTTTGTAGTTTTAGTTCAAATTTACAGGTGATTATTGAGGACTTTGAAGTGCACTTATTGGTATATCTTCTTTTGGAAGTGACTGTTCAAGTGCTTCCCAGTTTTATTGGATTGTTTATCACTTGTTATTAAGGATTCCTAGAAAAAAATAATTCCTTTTTTTAAAATTTTTATTTATTTATGATAGTCACACACACAGAGAGAGAGAGGCAGAGACATAGGCAGAGGGAGAAGCAGGCTCCATGCACCGGGAGCCTGACGTGGGATTCGATCCCGGGTCTCCAAGATCACGCCCTGGGCCAAAGGCAGGCGCTAAACCACTGCGCCACCCAGGGACCCCAAGAATTCCTTATATATTCTGAATATAAGTAACAGGAAAGCTATATTGATTTTTCTTAATATTTTTTGATGAATAAAAGTTTTAAAATTTGATGAAGTCCAGTTTGTCAATTTTTACCTTGTTAGTGTTTTTTATATCATAAGAAATTTTTGCCTAGTCCAAAGTTACAAATATATTCTCTGTTTTCTTCTAGAAGTTTCATAGTTTTAGTTTTTAAATTTAGCTCTATCAGCAATTTTGAATTAATTATTTTTGGTAGGGGATGAGGTAGTGGTTGAGGTTCAGTTTCCCCCCGTTAGTCTAGGCTTGTTTGTTGAAGAGACTTTCCTTTTCTTATTGAATTGAATGATAAAAAATCAGTTGATGATATATGTAGGCATCTATTCTGGATTCTATGCTGTTCTATCCTTGTCTATCTTTATGCCACTTCCAACTTTTCTTGATTACCTTAGCTTTCTAATACCTATTGAAATCAAGTAACCTTAAGTCCTCTAACTCTGCTCTTTGACAAGATCATTTTGGTTGTTCTGGGTCATTTGATTTTTCATATAAATTCTCCAAAAAGGGCTGTTGTGATTTTGATTAAGGTTGTATTAAAATACTAATTATTTGGTGGAGAATTTACATCTTAACAATATTAAGCCTACCAATCCATGAAAATGGTACACCTTTCCATTTCTTTAGGATCTCTATTTCTTTTAGCAACGTTTTTTACTTTTCAACATGAAGGTCTTGCACACATTTTGCTAATTTATCCCTAAGTTTTAATGTTTTTGATGTTTTAAATACTTAAAAATTTCATTTTTTCGTTTGTTTTATATACATACACACACATACACACACATATCACAGATATACTTGATATTTACATTGACCTTGTATCTTGCATTCTTCCTAAAGTTGTAAAGTAACTAATAAGTTCTAATACTTTTTTAATAGATTCCTTAGGATTTTTCTGTGTTCAGAATTATGTAATCTGTGAATGAAGACACTGTTACTTCTGCTTTTGCAATATTTATAACTTTTATTTCTTTTTCTTGCCTTATTGTACTGGTTGGGATCACCTCTTTGATGTTGGATTAAAAAATGGCAAGAGCAGCATCCTTGAATTCTTCCTTATCTTAGGGGGAAAAGGGATTAATATTTCATTATTAACTATGTTAGTTATAGGTTTTTCACAGATATCTTTTATCAGATTGAGAAAGTTTTTTCTAGATTCCTGAGAGCTTTAATTATTAATGTGTATTAAATTTTATCAAATGATTTTTCAGTATCTACTGAGATGGTCATTTGATTTTCTCCTTTATTATGTTAATGTGAATAATTGCATAGGCTTGAGGTAAAGTATATTCTTTATTTTATTTTATTTATTTTTGAGAGAGAGAGAGAGAGAGAGCGCGAGCAGGGGAAGGGCCAAGGAAGAGGGAGAGAGAATATTAAGAAGCCTCCAGCTCTGTGTGGAGCCTGAAGTGGAGCTGGATCTCATGACCCTGAGATCATGACCTGAGCTGAAGTCAAGTCAAACAATTAATCAACTGAGCCATCCAGGTACCCTGAGATAAAGTGTATTCTTGAGATAAAGTCAACTTGGTTACAATTGATTCTATACATACACACTTTATGGCTGAATTTGATTTGACAATAATTTGCTAAGGATTTTATTTTATGTATTTATTTAAAAATATTTTTAAAATTTTTATTTATTTATGATATTCACAGAGAGAGAGAGAGAGAGAGAGAGAGAGAGAGAGAGAGAGGCAGAGACATAGGCAGAGGGAGAAGCAGGCTCCATGCGGGGAGCCTGATGTAGGACTCGATCCCAGGTCTCCAGGATCACACCCTGGGCTGAGGGGGCACCAAACCGCTGGGCCACCGGGGCTACCCAATTTGTGTCTTTTAAAGAAGGTTCATTGCATCCAAGTTGTTGAATTAATTAGCATAAAATTGTTCATAATATTCCCTTATATCATTTTAATGTCTGTAGGATCTATAGTGATGTCTTCTCTTTTCTATCTGATACTGGCAGTTTGTGTCTTCTCTCTTTTCTTCTTAGTATAGCTATGGGCTCATCAATTTTATTTAATCTCTTCAAAGGGCCATATCTTATTTCATTGACTTTTCCTTATTGTTTATTTTCTATTTATTTTTGAAAAAATATTTTCTTTATTTATTCATGAGAGACACAGACTGAGAGGCAGAGACACAGGCAGAGGGAGAAGCAGGCTCCTAGAGGGGAGACGAATGTGGGATTCGATCCAAGGACTCCATGATGAGGCCCTGAGCCAAAGGTAGATGCTCAACCACTGGGCCACCGGTATCCCTATTTTCTATTTCAATGCATTACACTCTTAACTTTAATAATTTTTTCTTCTAGTTACTTGGTGCCACTTTTTCTAGATTCTTAAGATATAAACTTGAATAACTTATTTTAAATCATTCTTCTTTTTAAATATAAATATTTAAAGTTATACAGTTTCCTCTAAGCACTGCTTTAACTACATCCTACTAATTTTATGTTGTATTATGTTATCACTCTATGCTTGAATGCTGTCTCTCCATTTAGGTCTATGCTCAACTGTCAGTTTCTTAGAGTCTTTCTCTGATCAATTTACATACAATGCACTTTTATCCCTGTCAGTCTTTATTCCTTTACCCTGCCTTATTTTTTTCATAACATCTGACATTATATTATAATGTATTAATGTATTATATTATACATGATGTGATATTATATTGTTATAATTTATTTATTCATATTTTTCTTGTCTGTCTTCTCCACTAACTCCTGCAAGGCAGGGACTATTTATTTTGTTCACTGATGCATCCTAGCAGTTTAGAAGAGACCCATAAATATTTGTTAAATAAAGGAATAAATAATTTAAGAGGCTGTGCAAATATCCCCTTCACAGAAGTCTTCTCTGACAGCCTTCTTCTAATTTTCAGACAAATTCACCTCACTTGTTTCTTTTTTTTCCTTAAAGATTTTATTTATTTATTCATGAGACACACACACACAGAGAGAGAGAGAGAGAGAGAGAGAGGCAGAGACACAGGCAGAGGGAAAACCAGGCCCCATGCAGGGAGCCTGACGTGGGACTTGATCCCAGGCCTCCAGGATCAGGCCCTGGGCTGAAAGTGGTGCTAAACCACTAAGCCACCCGGGCTGCCCATCCTTACTTGTTTCTAATGTTTTTATACTTGCTCATACTGTTTTTTTTTTTTTAAGAGTTTATTTATTTCATGAGAGACACACATGAGAGGCAGAGACACAGGCAGAGGAATCAGGCCCCTGATTCCCAGCCTGGCTCTCCTTGTGGGGAGCCAAATGTGGGACTCAGTCCCAGGACCCTGGATCGCACCCTGAGCCAAAGGCAGATGCTCAACCACTGAGCTACCTAGGTGCCCCTATCCTTGCTCATATTTTATCACTGTTTATAACTATATTTTATTGTCTATCTCAGTCTTCCCCACTGACTACCTGCCAAGGGTAAGGACTATGTCTCAATTCACCAGTGCCTCAAATAAGGCCTGACATAGAAGAGATTAGCAAATGTTTGACAAATGAGTAAATTAAGTGTCACCAATCACTCCTGCCTTGCAAATCAGCTGTGAGCTAGACTTGTCTGTAGACCAGAGGCCACTCCATGAATCTGGAAGATTTCAAGTATAAAAAGCTTTGAAGTTTATAACATGATATTGTTTATCTGATTTAGGCAATGAAAGAAGTCTGCACCATGCATTCCAGTTTAGAAACCACTTTTGTATACGTTATCTCATTGGACCTTTACAACGTTTCTGGGAAGAAGACATTGTTATCCTCTTTTTCCAGGTGAGGAAGTACAAGTTCAGTACATATACTCAAGAACTGGGGAGTTTGAGGGGTAGCCCGGGTGGCTCAGCGGTTTAGTGCTGCCTTCGGCCCAGGGACATGATCATGGAGACCCGGGTTCGAGTCCCATGTCAGGCTCCCTGCATGGATCCTGCTTCTCCCTCTGCCTGTGTCTCTGACTCTCTCCCTCTCTGTGTCTTTCATGAATAAATAAATAAAATATTAAAAAAAAAAGAATTGGGGAGTTTGAGACTGGATACAAGATTTCTGACTTTCCCAGTCTTATCACAGCACCATAGAAAGAAGTCTGTGACCTGGAGGCAAGATGGGTTCCAAGGCCTCGTGGACTTGGTTGTAGGATATTAGGTATCTGTCGAGCTGGATGCGATTGGCAAGGGTGAGGGTGCCTGCACAGGCTGATGTGGGCATTGGGCTCAATCTTTGTTGCTTTGATCCACAGACTCAGTCTTACATAGGAGAAGAGTTCTTGAATTTGAAACCTGGCCTTTCCATACTATTAGTAAGGATCTTGTGTGAGGGGCTTTCCCTGTCTGGAGTTTAGTTTTCACATCTCTAAAATGGGGCTTAAACACCTCTTAGAATTGTGAGAACAAAATGAGAGACTCATGTAAGTGGATCTTGTAAGGGCTCCTATAAAGCAGAGCCTGTCTCTAATGTAATTTTTCGCTGGGTCCCTGAAATGTCCTTGCGTTTGTAATATTTCCCTTGATGGTTTACCTCTCATTGACATTAGACAAAAGAGAGAGGAAAGGACAGCAGAGCTGAGTAGAGTTTGAGCTCTTTCAGCTGCCACTGTTGTATCATAGCTGGGCTCCCAGCTGGTAAGAAATGGCTCTGGCCCCGTGGGGACATCTGGGGGGTGAGGTCAGTTAATACCAAATCACAGCATTTACTGAGCAGTTAATAATAATGACAACCCCACAGTTACTGTTTACTGACTGCTATTTATCATTTATTCTGTACATAGGATAGATATGAGCCCAAATTTCCTGGCTAGATCCTGGAGGTCCCTCCTCCCCAGGCTATACCAGTTGCCTTTCCCCTAATCTCTGGGTGGTTTTTTTTTTTTTTCTCTGGGTGGTTTGATTTTGCTCCCATACCCCAGTGTCCGGCCGTGCCTTGCTTCTACTCAGACCTCTTCTGGGGCCCTTCCTTAATAGCAGCGGCAGCATAGGTTGGTTATGGTGTGATCTGACGCCATCTGATCTTTTCATCTCAACCACTTAAAGCCTACATCCTACACCTCGGTCTTCTATCAGCCTTTTCTGGAATGTGCCCAATACCATCCCACCTCTAGGCCTCTGCCAATGCTGTTCCCTTTATCTGGAGCAGCTTTCCACGAAATCCCCACTGGCTCTTGATCTCTGCCCAACTTGATGATTTTTCCAAGACCACTTAATCTGTCAAAACCTAACCTGTTTTGGTTAGCTGGACCATGAGGCCATGGCCCTTAAATCCATCACGCCCGGGTAGGAGTGCCAGATTTAGCAGATAAAAATAGTTAAACTGAACTTCATATAAACAATGAATAATTTTTAATATAAGTATGTCTACACAATATTTGGGATATACTTATACTGAAAATTATTAATTTTTTATCTGAAATTCAAGTTTAACTGGACATTCTGTATTTTATTTGGCAACTCTGGTGTGTGAGTTCATATGCATATAATAGCTCTGTAACCTTCTGGGGAAGGGGATGCTCTTGTGGCTCAGACTAGAAGGCCTGGGAGCCTGGAAATGAGTTGGCCCGAGAGCCCATCTGGTCTAGGGCCCCCACACTATAGACCACTGCCGGACAGTGGAAAGATGTGCCCAAGTTCGCACAGTGGGGGGCGGCAGAGGGGAGGCAGGAACACTGGCCCCTGATTCCCAGCCTGGCTCCCTCCTGTGCAGCAGCTCTGTGCTCTGAGCTGATGGAACAGCTCAGGTTCCCACTCCCCTGCCCCTGACCTGCCCTTGGCCGGCTTCGGAGGGGGGTCTGATGACGAAATGTGATCTGCCATAAAATCTCTACCAAACCAACTCTTCTCACAGCCCACCCGCCCGCCTCAAAGGGGGGCGCCTAATCCTCATTTATGGGGCCGAGCAGCTGGGTCTGGCCTGAGTCTTTGAACGTGAGCTTGGGGTGCCTTGGGTCAGCCCAGCCTTGGCCAGAGGAACCTGAGAGTGGAAGAATTTAGGGAGGCCGAGCAAGTGGAGGCGGCAGCCCCCCACTGCCGAGCAAGTGGAGGGGAGCCCCCCACTGCCCCCAAGGAGCCCCAGTTAGAGTGAACATATAAAATTAGAGGGGTTGAAGATGGAGGGTCAGCATGGACACATCTTTCCAAGGCTCCCGTCCTGCAGCCGAGAAGAGATACTGGTTTGGAGCAGAGAGCAGGACAGGCTCTTTGAAGCATTGGGGGACATGTCCTTAGCACACTCAGAAATAACTGGGGCAGCACGACAGCAGCTCTGACTCTGAGAGTGGTGGTAGAGGGAGAGGAGTGAAGGGATGCCAGAGGGATCAGGAGGTCGTGGCCACACAGCCGGGCCCTGGAGGGGTCCCAAATGGCGTCTCTTTCTAGTTTGGGTGATGCTCTGGCAAAGCACAGACAAGGAGCACGGGAGAGGGTGCAGGGGCAGCTGGGTACTCTTTGGGGGTGCTGAGTGGGAGGGCCCTGCGGGACACCCAGCAGAGGCGCCCTGGGCAGGGAGCTGGGGTGCAGAGGGCAGGTGCCTGTGTCCACTGTCACTGAGGGGAGGTGGGGAGAGAAGGGGGCCTAAGAGTGAGCCCCCAGGAGCACAGACACAGAGAGCTGGGAAGAAGCAGAAGAGTCCAGAGAAGGGGGAGCCAAGAGGGACCTCAGGGGACAGTCAGTGCCCCCGTGTGGGAGCCCCACAGACAATGCTTTCACTGGGTTTAGCGGCCCGCTCACAGCTCACGTGGTTTCTGGGAGGGGGGTGCTGATTTGCCCAGGAATGGGAGGTGAGGGAAGGAGCTAAGTGTAGATACTCCTTAAGGAAGAGATCTGCCCAACAGGGATGGAGGGCCGCAGGGATGGAGGCGGGCTTAAGGGAGAGATCGCTTGTGAGAATCTCAGGATGTCGAACCTCTGAGGAGAAGGAGGTGATAGAAAAAGAGGAGGAGAAGGGTGCTGGTCACACTCCTGATGGCAGCCCACAGACACGCCTGCGGTTCCTTCCCGACCTGGGACACCTGCACACACGGACACACGAACACACATGCAGAACAAGTTTTGTGACACCTACGCACCTTTACTGATGTTTTCTTTCCTGTTTAACTTTCATAAACTGCTGGTTACAACGCCCCAAATGGAATTTGTCACCCTTAAATCGTTCACAAGAGCCAGTCTGACAGATGCTGAGATAGAGGCCGGGACAGAGAGGAGGAGAGGTGGCCAGGTGAGCTCGCCGGGGTGGGGAGGAGTGGGCGCAGAGGGGAGGGCTTGGTTTCCATCCGGGAGGACTCATTCCACCAGGGGAGAGGAGATGAGATTCGAAGGAGGCACACCTAAATATGGAGGTTTTGTGGCTGAAAGCTGATAGCTTTTGATTTCTCCATGAAGGAGTGCCTGGGTGGCTCAGCAGGTCAAGTGTCTGCTCAGGTCACGCCCCTGGTCCTGGGATGGAGCCCATGTCGGGATCTCCGCTGAGCAGGGAGCCTGCTTCTCCCTCTGCCTCTCTGCCTGCTTGGGCTCTCTCTCTCTCTGTCAAATAAGTAGAGATTTTTTTTTTTTTAAAGGTGATTTCTCCATGAAGGCCACTGTGAAAGGGCAGGCTGAGGAAGAGCAAGGTTGGAGGTGCCAAGGAGAGAGGGCAAGATTTGAACAGCCACTGTGAGAGCAGAAGGAGCAGGGAAAAAATTGCATTTCCCAGCAGTTTCCAGGCTCCATGGAGGAGGGCAGCTATGCATTTAGAGTGGTCCTGATTTTTCTGTAATTTTAGTAAAGCCTAAGGAAGAGAAGTCCTTCTTTGGTGGGAGACAGGTGAGGCCTGGCATAGGACAAGGGCATGGGGTTCTTTGCTGAGTTAACAAATGAATAAATACCTCAACAAACAAATTTATCAGTTCAACAAATATTTATGGAGCACCCACTGTGTGCCAAGTACTGTTCTAGGAAGAGAATACTCTGTAGAGATGACAAAGACAAAATTCTTGTCCCTTTGGAAGCAACCTGTGCCCTGGACCTTTAGGACTTCATGGGGCTTTTCTGAGGATTGCTTTCTAAAAAAATTATTTATTTATTTGCTTGTTTATTTATTTCTTTAGGCAGCTTAACCCAGTCCCGTGAAAAATTTGGAGGGATGGTCATCATCTGCCACATTCCTGTTTGTGTTCTAGTTCAGCCCAAGATGAAGGAGTTGAGAGCATGATCTTCATTTTCAGGAGCTCAGAGAGGCAAGTCAGCTTATCCCTGGTCACACAGCATGACAGCAGAGCAGCTGGGCCGGGCCGGGCAGCAGTTTCCCACTCCCAGTTGCTTCTGCTCTCTACTCAGCAGTGTCTGCACAAGCCCTGCCTTAGGTAGGGTGTTGGGGTAGGTGCCTGGATTGTAGCTTTCTGGGGAAAACCTTGATGTGCTTTTCTTTTCTGGTTTCCCTGGGGTGGAGCAAACAGAATGTCTGTGGCCTCAAAAGGAAGTGAGTCTGTCGGGCTGGTGAGTGCCCGTTGCAGGCATTGGCTGCCTGTGGGAATGTCTGCTCTCTGTGGGAGACAAGGGATGTTCAGCTCCCGCCCACGGGTGGCAGAGGGGGTGCGGGAAGTGGGGAAACGAGTGCATACCTACACAAAGACATCAAGGGGTACAGATGCACGCGCAAACACTAATATCCAAGCCCTCACTCAGACTCACAGTGTGAATGGAGCATCACATTTATAGGTACACCCATGAATACACTCATTGACATATCTACAGGCTCACCTACTTATACTTGTACACACATCCAAAAGGACATACATATTTTTAAAAAAGCATAAAGTTACCCATTATGGGTGCACATTTTTGGAGACATTCAAATCCACATACATGAAGTCTATGTGCATGCACACACAAACCCCCAGAGACTCAAATCCAAAAGTGCTCATTGAAAGTTGTACCCATGTACGCTCTTCCAGCCCCTCGGCATCAGCCTCATTTTTGTCTCTGGGCCTTTACCAGTCATCACATGCTCTCTTTTGCCTCAGGGCCTTTGCACAGGCTGTTTCTTCTCCTACAATCTCTTGGGCCACCACCTCTGCCACTCCTCATCTTTCAGTCACAGTGTATGTATTTCTTCCTCTGGGACACCTCCTTGGGCACCCACTCAGGATCCCCTGTACCCCTTTTCACAACACTCAGCCTCTTTACTTACCTGCCTGTTTCCCCCTAGACTGCCCGCTGTTTTGTTCATGGCTGTACATAGGAGGGCCTTTGCCGATAACAGGTTGACAGTGTGACTACCTACTGTGAATGGAGCACTTTGGTGTGCTGGGAGGTGGAGTAGGTGGTGCAAGTATTAACTTCCTATTTATTATTGACCCTATTTTGTAGAGGAGGAAGGGGAAATATGGTAGGTGTCCGAGCTGGGATTTGAGGCCAGGGTAGAGGGCATCCCGGGTGGTTCAGTGGTTTAGCGCCTCCTTCAGCCAAGGGTGTGATCCTGGAGACTAGGGATCAAGTCCCACATCA
The DNA here is from genome assembly GCF_018345385.1 of Vulpes lagopus. NCBI lineage: Eukaryota > Metazoa > Chordata > Mammalia > Carnivora > Canidae > Vulpes > Vulpes lagopus. Next base: position 50,795,889 of record NC_054846.1, read on the forward strand.
GGCTCCCTGCGTGGAGCCTGCTTCTCCCTCTGCCTGTGTCTCTGCCTCTCTCTCTCTCTCTCTCTCTCTCTGTGTCTTTCATGAATAAATAAATAAAATCTTAAAAAAAAAAAATGAAGCCAGGGAAGACCCTTTGCTCTCCCAGGTGTCTGTGCTTTCCCTCTTCCCCCGGGGTCTGCACCCGAGCAGGCACCGACAGTGGGGTGCATCCTCTCCTCTTCCTCCTCCTCCCCCCCCACCCCAGCAGCCTCCCCGTGTCCTCCGGCCTGGGGCGCAGGTGCTTCCACGCAGCGAGGCCTGCAGGGCCCGGGGTGGGCATCCCGGGCGCGCCCCACCTGCGGGCGGCCCTGCGGCGCGGGGCGGGGCTGAGCAAAGCCCCCCCCCCGCCCCCTCGGGCACCCCCCCGGGCTCCCCCCCGCCCCCGCTTCCCCTGCCCGCGGCACCCGCACACGTGGCCCGCCCCTCGCTGGGGGGAGCGCGCGGGGCGCGGGGCGCGGGGCGCGGAGGGGCGGCGCGGGCCGGGCTCCCGGGCGTGCGGCGCGGGCCGGCCGGGTGGCGAAATGGCTTTTCCAGATTAGGGGCCCAGGCTGCGCTGTTGACACAGTCATAAGTTTTAATGAGAAATTTTGAGTATTTGTGTGGGAGACGCGGCCCCGGCGCACAGATGCCCGGGGGGGGGGGGGGGGGCTCCGGGCCGAGCCGCGGCGCGCGGATTCCTTGCCGGCAAAGGGGAAACGTTTCAACTCGCTCACCTTTGAACTGCCGGGGACGCTGTTTACCTTGGCCGCCCGAGTGGCAGTTTTACAGATATTAAATACGCCCTGAGGGGGGCCGGGGGGGCCCGGGGCCTCCCCCCCCCCCCCGGGCGGCCCGGGCGCCCATCCCGTCCAGGTCAGCGCCGTCTTCCCGGGGCCCCCGCCCGCGCTGCTGCCGGGAGACGCCCGGGGGGCCCCATCCACTCCCCAGCTCATCCATCTCCTAATTCGATTTTCTGTGTCAGGGCAGCGGCTGGAGGAGGCGAGGGCAGCTGGGTGCCGCCCGCGCGGCTGGACGGGGTGCCCGGCTCTCGGCTTCTCCGGGGCCGGGGCGCCCCCCCCCGTGGGCGCAGCGGGCTCGGCCTGGACCCTCCACCGGAGCCGGCGCTCAGAGGGCTCCCGCCGCGGAGCGGGCCGTGTTGACTTTACGGAGAAGGCTGCTCTGCACATTTCACTGCTGATTTATTGGTTTTTAACTAGATCCGTATGCGGGGCTGAGGAGCCTCTTGCACTTGGCGAGGCTGCGCCGGGCGCTAAGGACCCAGGCCCTCCTGCCCATCGGCCGCCCTGCCTCCCCCCCCCCAGCCCCCTGCCTCCCCCCCCCCTGCCTCCCCCCCCCTCCCCTGCTCCACCGAGGCCGCCCTGGCGAGGTGGGGCCCTGGCCCCTGAGCCCCCGCCCCTGGCCACCTGCGGAGCGCGTGTTTGTGTGTGTAAGAATTTATGGACTTGAAGGGGGAGCTGCGAGGGGGGCCCCCACCCTGAGCCTGAAGCCCACTGCCCGTCTTCCCTCCCTCAGGCCTCAAGGAGCACTTGTCATACATTTTAATGGACTTTGGAGTCGGACAAACCTAGATCGATGGCCTGGTCTCTGTCCCCGCTGGCTGTGTGCTTTGGGGGAGCCAGGCAACCCCTCTGATCCCTGATCCGTCCTCTTGGGAGTGGGTGTGACTCTTATCTAGGATGGGGCACCGCTGGAAAGCTTTGTCTTCGCAGTGCCCAGCGCACAGAGGGGGCTTCCTGATTAGCTGCCCTCCCAAATTCCTCCCCCACCGGGGCTGGTCACTCCTGGTGAAGGGGGGAATTCTTCACCCGCCCTGGTGAAGGGACAATGACCTCATACCCTCTCCTGGTGCTGCATGCAGTGCTTCCTGGGTCACGCGGAGAGTTGTATACAAATACAGGCCATCGATCTATAAATTATAAAGCGCTGTTAATCCCTTAACTCATCAAATCCTCATAAAAGTTCTATGAGAGAAGAGACAGGATAAAAGGAAGTAGCAAAGTCATTTAACCCAGAGAGACAAAGGGATTGGATCAGAGACCCGCACTCCGAACCCAGGGCAGTTTCTCGCCTAGAGCGTTTTTCTTGAAGTCCCAGCTGCCTCTCCCCTCTTCGACATTGCTCCTCTGAAGTGACAGAGGATGTTAGGTGCAGGCATCCTAGGTACACAAATGGGGTCCCCTTGGACGTAGAAACAAAGGGAAGCTACTGAGGGGCAGGGGACCCATGTGGACACCTGCCTGTAGGAACGAGGCGGCTTTGGCCAGCCCTGGAAGAGCAACCCGAGAGCAGGGTGGGCACAGTGAAGACAGTTCTGATTGAGACCCCCAGAACTCCAGGAGCCAAAGGACGACGCTGGCTGCATCTGCAGAATCCATCAGGCGTCTTGATGGGTCGCCGTTAAACAAAGATGGGATAAGGTTACATGTGTTTTCCGTGGGAGTCGGCTCCAATTTCAGCCTGATGATTTAGTCAGGTGTAAGCATGAAGTTTCCAATTTAGAGAAATAAATCTCCAGTGATTTTATTATCCCCTGTTTTACCCTGACACCCAACTTCACCCCGGCCCCCTGTCAAAGCCCTCATGATGTGTTTATATAGGGCGCACTGTAATTGATTGGCGTGCAATAGAACATGACACAGAAAATGTGGCCTTCCCCACCAGGCCCGACTCTGGGAGCTTCCATATTTCACCGTCCCCCAGGCCCAATCTCAGGCCCCCACTCACTGTGGCCGCAAATTCCTGGGATTCTGGGTTGTCTGAGAACAGGAGTGAAGAGCCAAGGGGTCCAGCCAGGCACCCAAAGGTGGGCTTGGAGTGTGTTTTGGCCTACAGATCAGGGTGAAAGACACTGGAGAGTGCACCTGCCCTGGGTAGAGGCTGGTTGGGGTGGCTGGACTCATGACCTCAGAGGTCCTGGGAGATTTTGGAAATTAATGAAATGAACCATCCGTGGCTCTAAGCTTTGGTAATTCTACAGTTCTGAACTTCTGAGATGGTCAGTTTCTAATACTTTGTTATTTCATTCCGTGAATTGAGTTGTGGTTCTAGATTTATGAGTCTATGACAATGATATGTAATACATGTTATACTAGGATCATATTTCTAATGCATATGAATACAAATACAGATGTGGATTTGAATACTGACATCAAAGCTAAAACCAATATTCATTCCAATACTGTAATTTACCGAAAGCTTTCAACGTGCCCAGCACCGCACGAGGCACATTACATAATCCTTTCAGCTCGCCTTACCAGCAGCTCTGTAGGGAGGAATCAGCGTCTCCACTTTACGCATGATGCCACTGACGATCAGAGAGGGTAACAATTTGTTCACGGCTACACAATCGGTCTCTGTGTTTTAAGATTCTGGGATTTTAGCCTTCTAGCCCATAAGGCAGCCTAGACCGAGTGGAAAGAGCAGACAGATGGCAGGGTGAGAAGCACTCCCAACCTCATGGGCTGTTGTTAGGGGGGCGCCTATGGTTAGTGCTCACACTGTGAGCCCAGGTGTCATTGAAAAGGTATCCAGGTAGAAAACCCCCAAGATTCAGGGTAGAGAATGAGGACATAGGATCTGGATTCTGGCCTGCCAGCCCCCTGATGGGGGAGAGGGGTGCCTATTTTCTCTTTGCGTATCTCTAGGACAAAAAGCTTTTACCCTCTTATGAGGTGAAAACTGCTTTCCTATAGCTTTAGGGATCCTAATTCTATCTTGTAGGGACATAGAGCGAATCTGCTTCCTTTGCTTCTTGCCTTTGGAGATTTTGAGACACAGTAAATCAAATCTGTTTACTTACTCACCCATTCATCCATCCATTTTCCCCCATCATCCATTAATTATTCATCTATCTATCCACCTCTCCATCACCTTTCTATCCCCCTGCTTTCCACTCATCATTCATCCATCAGTACATTGACCCTTCCTTCCTTTTTTCCATCCATCCATCCATCCATCCATCCAACATCCATCCATCTGATAGTCCATTCACCCATTTATAAACTCACTCACTCACTCTCTCACTCACTTATTCATTCATTCATTAATTTATTGAGAGACAGCAAACCAAATGGCATTTGTTAGGCACTCTGGGGGTGGACGCAAAGATGAATATGTCCTCAGTAAGCTTGGGAGAAGGACCAGACTCACACCTACAGTACTTGCTCACTTCAAAACGTCAATGACTGTCTTGGCAATTTGTAAATCAGTGATAAGTGGAGGATTCAGGCTCTAAGTATAACCAGGAGCCAGAGGAGAGAGGGGCCAGTGTGGGGTGGGCTGCATAGACCAGTCATCTTGCACTTTATTTTCTTTACTTTCCAAACTGGTATCTCAGCCATGATCCTGGACGAACGCTGAAGTTTAGTACTGTGCTCGTTTGGATTCCATTCATTCATTCCTTGGTTCAGCAAGTACTCTTTGTGCATTACTGTCTAACTCTTCAGACATGGTGGCAAACAACAGACAGACACTTGCTTATCATTTAGTGTAGGAAACAGATGATAAACAAGTAAACAAATAAGTGCCTAATGTAATTGCTGACAGTGACAAGTGCCACTAGAAAAAAAGGAAGGAAGGATAGAGGAAGAAAGGATAGAGGAGAAGGGAGATGCTATTTTAGGTAAGAAAATTGGGCAGCCTTCCCTGAGGAGGAGACATATGGGCAGGGTTAGGAATTCCTGAGAATTCCTAGGGATGGAGGCCTGGGCCCTTGGCTTCCTATTTTTCCCCAGAGAAAGGGAAGGAGATGGCCAAGAGGAGTGGAATGAAGGGAGGCTTGGACCCTTGGCTGGAGGCATGGTTCATCAGGAAGCAGGAGCCGGGTTTCTCTTTGTGAAAGAGAAAGGGCCTTTGTGGCTCTTGAAGGGCATTCACTTAGTTCTCCTTACCTGGCAGGGCACTGTCTTCATTTACAGTGAAGAAACAGAACGTACAGCCTGTGATTTGCCTAAGACCCCAGTGTGGGTTAGGGGGAGAACCACACCCCGACACAGGGTGGAGGCCAGCTCCTAGAGCACACCTACCCTCTGAAGCTCTGGGCCTTGGGTGGGTTGTGTAAGGGAGGGTCCCCACCCTGTCCTCTTCTGGAGGTGAAGGCATGTTGGGGTTCGGTACCTGGAGAATCCTGATTTCTCTTCTTAATCTCTCAGACCCCAGGGAGTAGAAATGGTGAGTCTTAGGATTCCCAAGGGGTCAGGGCAGGGTGGGAGAGGTGGAGGGCCAGGACAAGACAGAGGAGGACATGACGCACTGGGCATAAGAACAAAATCTGTATGGAGGTGGCCCTAGCCTGGGAGTCCAGACCCTGGACTAGAAACTGTAGTTTCTGGTTTGCTATGGGACCTGGGAAAATGCCCTCTTCTCTTGAGACCCTCACTCTAAATTAAGGGGTTTAGGGGTATCTGGGTGGCTCAGGTGGTAAGCGATGAACTCTTGATTTTGGCTCAGGTCATGGTCTCAGGGTTGTGAGACCACGCCTCTGCCCTCCACTGCTCATGCATTCTCTCTCTTAAATAAATAAATAAATAAATAAATAATAAATAAATAAGTTTAAACTAGATGGCTCTTGTGAATCCTTCTAGTTAGAACATGCTTACTTTTTTTTTTTTTTTAAGGTTTATTTATTTGAGAGGGAGAGAGGGAGCAGAAGCATATTGGGTGGGGGTGGGGGAAGAGGAGGAGAATTTTCAAGTAGACTCCCTGCTGAGCATGGGCTCATTCACAGCTCTCCGTGAGTTGACTGCCCTCAGCTGGGGCTGTGGCCTTTGAGAGGCTCAGTTAGACTGGAACATCCAAGGTAGCTCACTTGCAGTCTGGCATTTTGACAGGGATGCCGGAAGGCTGGACTCAGCTGGGCCCCATCTCATTTCGCCGTCTTTGCCATACAGTGTGGCCTAACCTGTGTAACCTATCATATGTCAGGTCCAGCTCACACCCAAGGGAAAGAGGTTAGACGCGGCATGTACACCAGCGGGTGGGAATCTTGGGGGCTGCCTTAGGTTTCTGCCGATCACATTGGCCCAAGCTGGCGACTCTACTCATGTCCTTTTGAGAGCCCTGAGCTATAAGAAGTCTGGCTGCACGGAAAGAAAAATCAGGTAGAGAAGCCACCCGGAGAGGGGGAGGCGTGAAATGAGATGGGGCCCAGCTTAGTCCAGCCTTCCGGCAACCCCGTCAAGATGCCAGACTGCAAGTGAGCTACCTTGGATGTTCCAGGCTAACTGAGCCCCTCAAAGGCCGCAGCCCCAGCTGAGGGCAGTCAAACTCACAGAGAGTTGTGAAGGATCCCGGAGCCTTTCACTGATTCCACCTGCCATAGCTCCTTGTTCTAGGAGGAAACATGGTTCTGCCCATTATATTTTTGGGTAATGGGAAACCTGTCTCTTGCCTGGAAATTGTCCACAGTAATGTCTCTACAGGGGTGTGCATGTGTGTGTGTGTGTGTGTGTGTGTGTGTGCGCCATCATTGAGGGGTCTTTCTGGTCCAAAGGCTGGTCCCCTCCTCATTCTCTTGAGAGGTAGGATGGCTGAATGGGGGAAGATTCTAGATAGGAAAGCCAGGGACCTGGACTGTAATACCAACTCTGCTGTTACCTGGTAGTGTGGTATTAGAACTACAGCCCACATTTCTGTGGGGCCTTCCACGTGCGGGCACTGTTGTAAGTGTTTTCTACATATTAACATATAACATGTTGGCATAATAACTCAACATAACAACCCTAGGAAGTTGGAACTATTCTTCCCCCACTTTCCACAGGCGGTCACAGAGGCATAGAGGTGCTGAATAACTTGCCCCAAGTCACACTGTAAGGAAGTGCTGGAACCCGTGTCTTCCCTGGACACAATGATTCTGATTTGGAGCTTCTTGAATTTCGGGGTTCTAGTAAGTTTAAGATTCCACAACTCTTAAGGCCCTGGTCGCCCAACATTCCACAAGTTGGAAGATTTTGACATTCTCAGATTCCCAGATTCTAGAATTCTCAGATTCCAGGTTGAAAAAGCAAATGCTTGCCATCTGTGGGCGTGGGGGTCAGGAGACAAGATGACACAGCTGGAACCTTCAGCCCTGCTCAGTCCTCTGCTCCAGTGGTTATGGACAGCGGCTCCTTTAGGCCCTAACTTCATTTCTCTGAAACCTGAAACCTCTCTTGGCACCAGAGCCGCTGGTGGTACCGGCGCAGGAGGGAGACCTCCGTGCCCCATTGGCCTGCAGCGCCCGTGGAGGGGCCAGAACAAGCACCGAGAAGGGGACTCGCAGTTCCCTGAGAATGATAACATTCTCCGCACCCCGCAGACCCCAAATAAACCCACTTCGCCCCCAGGCGCTATCGGCCCAGAGGCCGAGGAGGGGAGGGAGGCTAGTGTTTCCATAGGGCCTACCACCCCAGTGTGGGTTTCTGCGGAGCGGGGGCCACACCTCTGGTGGCCCTAGCATCGCTGTCGCCCGGAGCCGGGGGAGGCCTGGAAGCGGGCCGTCTTCTGCAAGCGCAGATAAGGAGCCGAGCGGGGAGGACATGTGGAAGCGGTTAGGAGTCGGGGCACTGGGCCCTGTAGACTGAAATGTCCCTCAGGGGCTGGGGGCCTGGGTGTCTGAGTCCAGGGCCTCATTCTACAGGTGGCGAAACTGAGGGCAGGGGGCGGCTGCCATGCGCTGCCTGGCACAGCGCGCAGGAAGGCCCTGGAGTGGCCCCGGGCCCCACGCCGGGAACCTGTGCTTCAGCTACACCTGACTGGTGCCCGAAGAACCCGAACACTTTCTCACCCGTGGGCTTTCGCTCCCGCTCTGCACTCCTTCTGCGCTCTCCTTCCACCTCTTCTTTGCCTGTTGAAGGCTGCCTCTTCCAGGAAGCCTTCCTTCCTCCTCCTCCTGTCTCTGATGTCCTCTGACCCCCTTCTCTGAGCACTGAGAGCCTTTCCTCTGCCCCTTCTTTTGCTACATCCTACGTTTTCCTTTCAGGTGACAATTGCCATTTTTGTTCATATACTATAGGCCGGGTAATTTACATGCATTTTTTTTCTCCTTTAAAAAACTATCTTTGTGGGGGGCACCTGGGTGGCTCAGTGGTTGAGCATCTGCCTTCAGCCCAGGGTGTGATCCTGGGGTCCCAGGATTGAGTCCCCCATCGGGTTCCCTGCATGGAGCCTGCTTCTCCCACTGCCTGTGTCTCTGCCCACCCCCATGTCTCTCATGAATAAATAAATAAAATGTTTTAAAAAACTTTGTTTTATAGATAGGTAGACTGAGAAATGGAGAAGTTAAACAACTTATCCAAGTTTGAACAACTAGTGAGTAGCAGAGTCAACTACGAGCTCAATCTGGCACCGAAGGCCACATTGCTAACCATTTTCTGTATTTCCTTTTTATTCCAGGACCTTGCACAATGTCTTGCACCTAATAGGTATGTTTAAAAAATATTTAATCAGTTGAAGGAAGAACTCTAATAAGAAAATAAAATTTACCTGTAATCTTACCACATAGGGACTCTGAGGATTCATTCTGCAGATTTTTCTTGTAATATAAGGATAGACTCTTTATCATCATTTTGAGGCTCTAAGATGAGAAATCAATGTACACCATGTTTGACATTTTATTCATTTTTTTGACGTTTAATAAGTTTTTATTGGGTGAATAAAAATTTATAAACAAGTCTATGCATATTAATGAGATTTGAAAAGCACCACAAGGCTTAGCCAAAACATTTCCTCTGCCTGACACAGTGGTTCCAGAAACTTCCATCATTACACTCACTCCTGGATCAAATCACTGCTTCTAGGAGGTCCTGGCTCAATGTATCAGTTAGCCCAGAGAATCAGCATTTGTGAACAGAACTATTCTAGGTCTTAATAGAATGACAGTCTTCTTTTCCAGAATAAGGACATTCTCCTTTATTTCTAATTTGCTCAGAAGTTTTTCGCTTTAAATCATAAACGGGTGTTAAATCTCATCAAATACCTTTTTGGCATCTAATGAGATGAGCAGAGCAATTTCCTCCTTTCATCTGTTCATATGGAAAATTAGCAGTAAGCACTTCTTCGTGTTGAATTGTCTTTGCATGACTAAGTTAAACCCAACTTGTTGTAATGGATTATCCTCTTTAGAGATTTCTGCATTCAGCTTTTTAATACTGTTGAGAATTTTTACCTCTATGCCAAATTGGCCTACAATGATCCTTTCTCATACTGTTCTTCATCAAGTTTTGATATCATGTTTGTGATAACTTCATGTGGGAAGTTGGGAATATTCCCTCTTCCTATATTTTAAAATAGCTAAATAAAGACTGGAATTGCTTGTTCCTTCATTAAAAACTCTGGGTATGGAATGTCTTTTAGGGAAGATTTTTAAACTACAAATTTAGAATATTTCATCACTATAGGGCTACTTAGATATTTTCTCTCTCTAAAGATTTTATTCATTTATTTGAGAGAGAGAAAGAGCACGCACATGAAGAAGGGAGTGGGGAGCAGCGGAGGGAGAATGAGAAGCAAACTCCCTGCTGAGCAGGGAGCCAGACTCAGGGCTCCACCCCAGGACGCTGGGATCATGACCTGAACTGAAGGCAGATGCTTAACTGACTGAGCCACCCAGGCACCCTGGTATTTTATTTTTTTCTTGAGGCAGTTTTGGCAAATTATAATTTCTTTATTTCAAATCTATTTTTACATTTATGTGCAAAAATTTGTCACAATAGTTTCTTTTAATGTCTGTAGGATATTTAATTATAACCCCCCTTCATTCCTAATTTTCTTCACCTTTTATAGAGATACAATTGACATATAATATTAGCTTCAGCTGTATGACATAATGATTCAATATTTGTATGTGTTGTGACATGATCGCTACAGTGAGCCCGGTTGACCTCTGTCACCACACAGAGTTACACGGTTTTTATTTCCTTGTGATGAGAACTTTTAAGGTTTATTCTTTTAGCTACTGTCAAGGTCGCAGTCCAGCGTTGCTGACTGTGAAGTCACCATGCGGCACACTAGCATCCTCTTATTTAGTCCCCACAGTCATCCTCTGGTGGATCAGGATACTGAAGCCCTAAGCCTGAGGTCGCACCCCCAGAAAGTTCGAGACAAGAGATTCACACCTGGGTCTGACTGGTTGTAATACCCACACCCAAGCTGCTGGACTCCCACCTCCCTAAAGGTCGCTTATCTCCCAGACCGTGGCTCTTGCTCATGCTGCGTTTTTATTTCTCATCTACGTGTCTGCCTCCACGGTTTTCCAGCTTCTCAGGGGCAGGGCTCCTGCCTTCGTCACTGAGCTGTTCCCCAAAGGAGGTGCTCGATGAGCACTGGATTAACTAGAACAACGAGGCCCTTAGTGTAGAATATTGTAAGGGCCCCATGAAGGGCCCCGATGGTGAGTGTCCAGGGTGTTCCCTGGGTCATCAGGACGTGTACTGAAAGATGGGAGCTGAGTTTGCCTTGAAAAATGGGGTAAGAGGGAAGCCAGAGGTTGAATGGGAGCCACCGAAAGGCCTACTCAGCTGGAGTGGAGCCCCTCGAGGCTGACAGTTGGGAGCCATAAGCCGCAGCTGGAAACACACTGAGGCTTGGTGAGACAAGCAGTGGGGACGTGTGCTGGCAGGGGATGGAGATTCCTGGTGTGGCCCCGGAAGGAGCTTCACTAGACATCTCTCCCAGCCCCTTCCAAGGTGCGTGCCTCTGCTTTCAGTGACGAGGAGCTTGCTACCTCACTGGAGGATGATCCGGTGGTGTTTTCTGGAAGAATTCCCAGGATAGAGGCACCTGGAGGTGATGGAGGGATGCGCATGGATCAGTAGAAGGTCAGGGAAGCCATCGAGAGGCCATTTCCTTCCTCATGTGCCATGAGCTCCGTGCCAAGGCCCAGTGTCTCAAATGGCCCTCTCTTCTGACCAGCAGTGGGTCGTTGGGTTAGTGTTGAAGCCCATTAACTGTGCATAATGCGTATATGGGGGCCCAAGCTCTGGGCTCAGACAGCCTGGGGGCCAAATCCCAGGCTCACCCCAGCCAGCCCGGTGCCTTTACACATATGGCTTCATCCCTCCAAACCCCAGTTTCCTCATGTGTAAAATGGGCATAAACACCCCTAGTTCTCAGAGTTGTAAAGCAGTTGGCCCACAGTAGTGGCTGGAAGATAATGGCCAGCCTACAATGGCAGCTCCTCCTCACCCCGTCCTTATACATCTTGTCTCTACCTGGGGGTCATATGACCTCCTGTGGTTTCAGTCACAGTCTGTGGGCTGACAACTGTAAGCCTCCATCTGCCTCTAGAACTTTCGGGAGCTGTACACGGGCTGTCTCCTTGTCAGTGGCTCATAGATTTGAGACCAGGAGCATGGGCCAACTGCCAGAGTTGTTTGAGTCTCCAGTTCTCTGGTTCCCAGGTTTGCAGGCCCCTGCTTTCCTCTCTACCCTGTTGGCCGCAGCAGACCAGAGTTCACCCCCTCATGCCTGCCGGTGCCCCCCATCCTCTGAGGGGATAGTCAGTGTCTGGGGAGACAGGACTGTGTCTAGCTGTGCAAGGGGTCGTAGGAACAGAGTGAGCCACCTGTGCCCCTGAATAACTAATTGCCCACTCCAGCTCCTTCACAAGCCTTGGGAGGTAAAATAGCATTTTTTAAAAAAAGATTTTATTTATTTATTCATGAGAGACACAGAGAGAGAGAGGCAGAGACACAGGCAGAGGGAGAAGCAGACTCCATGCAGGGAGCCCAATGTGGGACTCGATCCCAGGTCCAGGATCATGCCCTGAGCCAAAGGAAGATGCTCAACCGCTGAGCCACCCAGTCACCCCTAAATAGCATTTTTATAATCATTTGTCAGAAGATGACGCAAAGGTCCAGAGAGGGAGTATGACTTGCCTAAGCTCACAAGCACAGAGCTGGCTCCGGGACTCCCTCGCCTTGACTCTGGGCCAGGCCTCTCTGCCCTGCACCCATGGGAGGGCTGTCTGTGGCCAAGCAGGCACATGAGGTTGCCTCCAGATTCCAGGAGAGCCCCAGCATCGGGTGCCCTGGAGGCCGTGTCTCTTAGGCTACCCCTCCACTCTTTGGGCCATCTTCCTTTGGGAGGCTTTCCTGTGTCCCTCAACTCAGCAGAGCCTCAGGAAGGGGTCTGCAATTGAGCTTTTGTGCAAGCAGAGCCGGGCTAAGTCAGGACTGCAGTGTCTTGGGGCCAGTTCAGGCCCTCGAGCCAAGCACAGGATGTTCCAACGCCCATTCCCGCAGCCCCAACCGGGAGCAAGGTACCTCTCTGTGTCTCAGTTTTCACAGACTTAAAATGGGCACAGTCATAACAGTACTTAGCTCACTGTGTTGTCAAGAGGGTCGAATGAAATAATCCACTTAAATACCCAGGAAACATTAGATATGACCACGATTTACTTCCTCTTGGCCGGGAGAGAGGAAGACAAACGCTTTACAATGGAGTTGGCCTTGGGGAAGTCCACAGCCTGGGGGCTCCGCAGGGGGAGAAGGTGGCCATGCCCAGCTCCCCACATGCCTGGGCCGAAGTGGAAAGAGGCCAGGCTGCAAGCAGCCCCCTGCCCAGCTGATCCCCAGTGATAAATCACGATGGTGTTTTTAATGATTATTTAAAGCGCTTGGCTGAGTGCCCACCCTGGAAGGGCCACCTCAGCCTTTGTCAGGCCGTGGCGGGTCGGAGGGAAGCTTGCACATCCCTTAGTGAGGGTGGCTTCTTTTATTCCATTATTTTCATAATAGACTCACTGACACAATATTATTCTTGGCCCCAGCTCAGACCCTCTGCTTGTGTTCAGAGGCAACAGACCGGCCTGGCCAGGGAACGGCGAACTTCCCACCAACGGGGTGGCAGGCACAAAGGCTCAGCAATTTCTCGTCCGCCGGGGTGTTACTGGTGGAGTGAGGAGGGAGGGAGTCTTGCTGGTTTTAGTGAACTGCAGGCCTGGGGCTGGGCTCCCTCTACTTAGTGCCGAGGGGACAGAAATGAGGAAAAGTAGCAGAGGGAAGCAGGCTGGATATTTTTCTGGGTTATCCTTTCATTAATTTAGCAAACGTTTATATTGAGCACATGGGCTGGGCCTCGTCCCTGCTGTATACGTGGCCAGAACCTGGAAAGGCTTTTGAGGCGCAGCTAGAACTGTGGTTGTCAAACTGTGCTTCATGGAACCCTAGGGTGCCTTAGAAGGAGTGATGCTCTAGGCCTCTGGTGGCGTCCTCAGACCAGGCAGCCCTGATTTTGTTTGACCTTCCCTTTGGGTTTCTTTGTATGATTTTCTTTGAAGAAACAATTCTGCTGGTTAAAAGAAAACTTTGAGCACCACTGGTTAACTTCCTTGTTGTACAAAAGGGGAAACTGAGGCCCAGAGAGAGCCCAGAGAGACAGATCACCAGACGTTGGTAGAGTAGAGACCCATCCCCTGGGCCCCAGGGGTGTGAGGAAGCAGATCCCAGAGGTCAAACCATCAGAGACCAAGAAACACTGCTCTGGAAGCAAGCGTGCGGGTGGCGCGCCGGGTCAGGAGTGTCTCATGCTGGAGCATCCTGTCCAGGTGTGTGTGGGGCCCCCCAGAGTCTTCATTGCTTCAGTGCAGTTACAGGGGTCTCCGTGGGCAGTCAGCAAGAGCATCACCGGGGGGCATCCAGCTGCCCTTCCCAACCTTGGGGGTCAGCTTCCAGAAAGTCCCAAGGGAGGAGGGGAGGAGGAGCTGTCCAGAGTCGGCACCCTTGGACCACTGGGGAAGATGCTGCTGGGGGGGGTTATCTATCAGGCAGGGTCCCAGGAAGACACAGAGGGCGCCCTCAGGCCTGTTAATGGAGGTGTGAGGCCTGCTTCTTTAAATTGTGCTAAAATGGACATAAAATTTACCATTTCACCTATGTTTAGGTGTACAGTGCGGTGACATGACGTCCATTCACCCTGTGGGGCAGCCATCCCCACTCTCCACGTCCAGAAGTGTTTCCTCCTCCTGGACGGCAGCTGTGTCCTGATGAGACGCTGACGGCCCATGGCCCGCCCGCCTTGAGCCCGCCGGGGGGGGGGGGGCCCACTTCCCTCTGCCCAGGCCCAGGCACAAGGTGGGGCTTTCCCTGGTGTGCGCAGGTTTAGGGGGAGCAGCCTGCGCTGGTAACCCAGAGTCCATCACCTGCCCTAGATCCGCCGAGGGGACGTGGGGAGCGGCCTGTGGGGCCCGGGGTACAGGGTGGGAAGGGCCACGAAAGAGGGCAAGCTCCAAGGCAAGCCCCTGGGAGCCTCAGAACTGCGGAATTGTGTTAAAATAAGCCAGGGAGGTAGCGAAACTTAAAACGCTCCCGTGGCACTTTGTGCGTGGTATGTGAATGGCCGTGGGAGAGTGTAGTGGACGGCCGTTTCCTGTCCCTTGCCCTCTAGCAACTTCTCACACTCAGTGATTTGCCTGCAGATTTGTTTTGCTTTGTGGCACATGATCTGCGCGCTGCCAGGTGCCCCCCGGTGTTGGATCCTCCCTCCAGGTGGCCTGTGCCGCTCTGATGTCCCAGTGTGGCAACGTCGCTGATTTGGGCCAGCCCTCCCGCCCCCAGAGATGCAGAGTACCCTGGATGTGGAAGAAAGAGCAAGGCGGAGCAGCCTGTATTGAACTTTTCACAGCTGGGCTGAGGAGGTATCTGTGTCTTAACTTCCCTCCCGCAACCCCCGGGGCCGTGGCATCTTCGCTGTGCCCGTGAGACTGGCTTCCTGCCGCAGCTCCCATCACCCTGCACACATGGGATCTCTCTCTCCCTCCTTTTACTTCCCAACACCCCTGAATATTCCAGGGCCAGCCTTGAATATTCCTGGCCATCTGAGAGCTTTCCCTCTGCACCGTCTGATATCCTGCTGCCCTAGGGCCTGTCTGCATCCCCCAGGTGATGGGTGAATTCTGATTTTCTACATCCGGGGTGAATCCTCAGGGGATCCTAAACCCTTGCAGCCCTGACTGCTTGGGATGGGTGCTCAGGTGGGAAGCAGGCACTGCTGAAAGGCAGCACACCTGGGTTCCTTCTTGGTCTCACCTTCTGCCCGTGTAATAAAAATTGTCACGTGCCAACTACTTTCTGGGAACTTTGCACATATTTAATTATCACGATTACCCTGCTTGGGAGACATTATTCTCCATTTGAAGAGAAATTTGAGGTGTAGAAAGGCCAAATGACATTAAAGGTCGCAGAGCTGTCTGCCACAGAGATTGCATTAGGCAGATCAGTCTCCAAAGCTCTTTCCAACCGGTTCAGGAGGTAGTGGGTCCCTGGGCCCTGGAGGTGAGTAAGCAGAGGCTGCACGGCCCCCTGTCACGGAGAGAGCATGGCCAAGGAGAATGTTCCTTCTTGTCCTGAGCCGCCAAGATTCTAGGACTAGGTCTTGGCTAGGTCTAGGTTCTGATCTGGATATTTTCTTTCTTTCTTTCTTATTTTTTTAAATAATATTTTATTTATTTATTCACGAGAGACACAGAGAGAGGGGCAGAGACACAGGCAGAGGGAGAAGCAGGCTCCATGCAGGGAGCCTGACATGGGACTCGATCCCAGGTCTCCAGGATCAGGCCCTGAGTGGAAGGCAGATGCCCAACCGCTGAGCCACCCAGGCATCCCTGATTTGGATATTTTCTAATTGGCATGAGCCTCTTGGGAAGTGTGGCTGGCCCGGGCACCTCAGTGAGGTCTAGCCCCTGGGTGGGGGTGGGGAGAGGGCGACAGGGGTGCGGAGAAGGGTAAGAGGATGGTGCGCTGGGGTCAGCGACCAGGTAATGAGTTCACCTCTTCCCTTCCTGTTCTTGCAGCTTTTTCCTTGTTGCCCGGAGCTGCCCTCTGAGTCCAGGATGGGCAACAGGTCATACTCCAGAGATGCTGTGGATTCATTTCCAGACCACTGCAATTAAGCAAATATCACAATAAAGCAAGTCAAATGAATTTTTTGGCTATAATGCATATAAAAGTTATGTTTACACTATATTATAGTCTGTTACATGTGCAATAACATTATGTCTAAAATACAATGTAGGTACCTTAGTGACAAATATTTTTTAAAAAAGATTTTATTTATTTACTCATGAGAGACACACAGAGAGAGGCAGAGACACAGGCAGAGGGAGAAGCAGACTCCATGCAGGGAGCCCGATGTGGGACTTGATCCCAGGATCCCGGGATCATGACCTGAGCCGAAGGCAGATGCCCAACCACTGAGCCACCCAGGTGCCCCAAAATACTTTATTGCTAAAAAATGCTAGCCACAATCTGAGCTTTCAGCGGGTTACAAACACTGGTCACAGATCACCATGGCAAATATAATCATAAAGGAAAAGTTGGAAATATTGAGAACTTCCAAAATGTGACACAGAGAAGAGAAGTGAACAAAGGCTGTTGGAAAAACGGCATTGGTAGACTTGCTCGGTGCAGGGTCACCACAAATGTTCAATTTGTACAACATGCAGTATCCGCAAAGCGCAATAAAGCAAAGCGCACCGAAACGAGGCATGCCTGTACTTAAAAATATATTCGATTCCAAACAGAAGTGTCACCAGGGCTGCAACGTGCTCTTTACACACTGCAAGGGAACAAGCCCAGGGCAGGGAGCAGGGGTGCCAGGTTTAATCTTGTTGCTGCTGCGGGTTCCTGGTGTGACTTTGGGCAAGCTTCCCCGATGTTTAATGAGGGGCTGGGGAGGCTCACTGCCGAGGACCCTCCGGGTCCTGATGTTCAGTTTTCTGGGTGGGGGAAGCAGACTTGCACGTGTGTGGAGTGGCGGCTGCAGCATGCGGCCTGTAGTAGAGGCAGGGTGTGGTGGGCGTTGACTCGGTTTCCCCCTGCTCTTGCCAGCCCCCAGACTCCCATTCTAGCTGAGCGTCTCCCAGTGTCCTGGGCCTCAGAAACTGAGTGGGATAAGAAATGTTGTTTCAAGCTGCTTGGGGGATGATTCGTTATGCAGCTATAGGTTACTAAAACGCTTCTGTGTCTGGGATCAGATGGCAGGGGTGGCCTGGTGGCTGGCTGAGGCCTGAAGCCACAGTGGCACCTGGTCACATGTCTCATCATTTAGGAGGCCAGCCTGGATTCTTCACATGGTGGGAGCAAGAGGAGTCAAGCCCCCATGTGGTACTCTGCTTGCATCACGTTTGCTAACAACCCATTGGCCAAAGCACGTTGCGGAGCCAGCCCGGACTCAAGGGGTGAGGAAACAGGCTCCATCCCTTGATGCCTGGGGAGGAATCTGTGGCCACTTTTTGCAATTACAGAATGCGAGGCTCATGTGCGAGCTCCCACTGCCCTGAATACCCCATCCTTCTCCACTTCCTCGCTCTTAGCCTCTGAGTCTGAATCCACATTTATTGAGCACTTGCTATGCGGCAGGTGGCCTCCCCATCACGGCTCTAATTCATCGCTAACAGCAGCCCTCGCGAGGAAATCTACCTCACTGGGGAGGCATGGAGGTTCGGAGAGATCAAGTGGTCCGAAGTCATAAAGCTGGTAACTGGAAGAGCCAGGACTCAAACCCAGGTCAAGGAATTCCAAGTTTGGTGTTAGTTTTACTTTCCCTATCAGGGTGCCCAGAACATTCTATTTAACTTGTTCTTTTTCACAGACACACAGGCGGAATTTGTGGAGACTGGTCCCTGGCTGGGTTCTCCCCCAGGAATCCCTGGTCTGGGATTGCTGGTTGGCGCTGAAGGGGATCAGTCTGGGGCAGGAGGTTTGGGCAAAATGAACAGACTCTAGGGGGCGACAAAGGCCAAGGTGCCTTCTCATTGCCGCCCTCAGTTCCTCCATTGCCGCCTTCCTTGCCTGTGTCTGTCCTCAGAGAAGAGAGAGAGGCTGGCCATTAGGAAAAAAAAATCATTCATCCTCAGGCACTAAGAAACCAGGAGAGGAGGGAGAGGGGAGGGAGGGAAGGAGTAGGAGAGACAGAGAGGGAGACAGAGAGGAGGAGGAGGAGGGTCTTAAGTGATGCTGTGTGACCTTAGCCAGGTCAGGTCATCTCTCTGAGCCCTCTTTCCTCATCAGTAAAGAGGGGGCATCTTATGGAGTGGTTGTGAGGATGGCATGAGAAAACACGTGTGAGTACTTTGGAAACTGTTAGGTCTGTACCAATATTCGTGAATGCTGTTGATAGTGCTACAATTATTAGGTCACGGTGGGAGAACCTAATGCTGGGAAAGGGTGTCGCGCCCCAACAGGTGCTAATGACACATGTAACCCCCATCTCTAATGAGCAGCTTTGTGTCAAGTGAAAACTGGAGTTTCCTGGTAGTAAGAGGGGACATGTGAGATGCCTCTTGACCTAATTATTGGGGTGGGGGAGAGTCGCCACACTGCAGGTACTTAATCGAGAAAGATAACTGATAACATGCAGTTGTTCCCACAATTGCTCACTTTGCCTTCAGGATCACAGTCAGGGTCTGAGGGTTTACTGGAAAATCTACATCTGTGGAAGCCCTGAAGGTCATCAGCAATTATGCAGAAAGTCGGAGTGCTGCTTTTTTGCATCTCAGGCATACGAAATTTATTTCTTTAAAATTAAAGTAGGATCTCAAGACATACCGAAGCATATTAGCATTTCATGTGCATTTTTGCTTTGGATAAACCCACAGTTCTCCTCATTTCTCCATTAACCACATCTATACCGCTGGAGGTTAAACAGCTTTTTCTTGAAAGTTAAAAAAAAGCGTTTGACAGGTAGGTGCTTAGTGTCTAAGTTATAGGACTTGATGGATCAGTTTGTCAGACCCACCTCACCCCACACGGGAGATTCTCTGACCTATTCAGGAAGACCGGGCAGTTTTTACTGCCAGTCATGGCACTGGCTGGTGCATGGCGGGCCGTGTCCTGCACAAACGCTAACTTGTTATGTGCATCACAATGAAATCTTTTTTTCATTTACAGCAGTAATTAGGGATCCAAATTTAAGTTAACAACCAAGTCTGTGTTATTAACATAAAACACACACCTGAAGTCACATTGCTTCAACGTGACAACTGTCTGACGACTTGCTCCTGCTCTTGGAGGCTGGACCCCTTCTTGCAATGTACATTCTGAACCCAGAAATTCTAAACTGTAAAGAACAAATCTCGGCTGTGCTAGTGGTTGAGAACAGTGGAAGTGGCCTGGTGTAGCTTGTTGATACGAGAGAGAAAACCAAAGGTCTTGAGCAGGGCTTGATTATACCTAATGTATTAGAACAATTCGGGATTGATACTTGAGGGACTTCTGCCTCCTTTGAAGGAGGGAGAGGCTATGCCTGCAATGCTTGTAGCCGCTGCCAGGTGGTGGTAGTGTCTCCAGTGGCCTAAGAGTCTGAACTTTCTCCACGTGGTCTATTAAGTGTCAGAGACTCACAGGTGTATAGAGCCAGTCACTGCTCCATCACCCACTAAAATCAGTCTGGTTTGAGCCATGATTCTGGCACTTAACTAGCTGTGTGGTCTTGGGTAGTTAACTTTTTCATCTGAGGAAAGAGGGATAAAATAGTGCCTTCCAGGACTTGGGCATTTTGTATTTGTAGAGCACTTCCCACCTTACCAGGTGTCCTCTGACGTGTATCTCCAGGTACCTACACAACCTGGCATGAGGTTAATGTACTACAGCTCCACTATGAGCTGTGGGGGGCAGGGAGCATGATTTCTACTGGACCAACCCCTTACACTGGCACATTTATCAATTCATATTTACCCAGGAGTAGTAGCTATATTTATTGAGCATGTATCCCTCTCAAAACCAGTTGTTTGAATCCTCATGGCATCCCTCTAAGATCAGTATCATTTTTATACCCATTTCACAGAAGGGGAAATCCCCAGGGTTATAGGAAATTTAAATGAACTAATGAATAAAACTTGCTTAGCACAGTGCCTAGGACATAGCAAGCGCTCATTATTTGTAGGGATTATTTACAGATGAGGGGAGACAGGCCTGCAGACTGAGAGGTATAAAGCAGCAAAGCACAGGAGAGGGGACAGTTAATTCTTCCTGGTGAGGGATCCAGGCAGGCTTTGCCGAGGAGGGGACAGGTCAGCTGGATAATAAAGGAGGTAGGGGTGGCAGGGTTGTTGCTTGTTTTCCTAGTTTGGTTCTTTTCTTTCTTTTCTTTTCTTTTCTTTTCTTTTCTTTTCTTTTCTTTTCTTTTTTTTGAGAGAGAAAGAATGAGTGCACATGCACCAGTTGGAATGGGGAGGGGCTGAGGGAGAGGGAGAGAGAGAATCTTCAGCAGGCTCCACACAGGGCTCGATCTCACTATCCAGAGATCATGACTTGAGCCGAAATAAGTTAGATGCTTAACTGAGTGAGCCACCCAGTCACCGCACTTCTCTTCTTCCTCTTAACAACAGAACACCCCTCCCAGATTTAGCAAGACACATGGCCACCTAGCTAGAGATGATGATTTCCATGTTTCCTTGCAGCCAGTGAAGCCATGGGACTGAGTTTCTACTTCTTAAATGTGAGTGGAAGTGAAATTGCTTGCCATCATTTCCTGTGGTGGGAATGTAGTGTGGGTGAACTTGCTTGGCCATGAGGGGATAACAGAGCAACAAAATTCAGGGAGAAACTCACCAAGAAAAAAGAATGAACTCAAATAAATATAATCAGAAATGAAAGAGGTTATAACTGATATCACAGAAACACAAAGGATCATATGAGGCTACAGTGAACAGTTATACAACAACAAACTGGACAACCTGGAAGAAACTGACAGAAATGCCTGGAAACATACCGTCTACCAAGACTGAATCAAGAAGAGAAAATCTGAACAGACTGGTTACTAGAAAGAAGAATGAATCAGTAATCAAACATCTCCCAACAAACCAAACTCCAGGGCCAGGTGGCTTCCCTGGTCAGTTCTACCAGACTTTCAAAGAAGAATTAGAATTTGTCATTTTCTTTCTTTTTTTTTTTTTTTAAGATTTTATTTATTTATTCATGAGAGACACACACAGAGAGAGGCAGAGACACAGGCAGAGGGAGAAGCAGGCTCCACGCAGGGAGCCCAATGTGGGACTCGATCCTAGGACCCCGGGATCATGACCTGAGCTGAAGGCAGATGCTTAACTGCTGAGCCACCCAGGCATCCCAAGAATCAGTCATTTTTAAACTCTTCTAAAAACTATGAAGGAGGGAATGCTTCTAAACTCATTTTACAAGTCCAGTATTATCCTGTTACCAAAACCAGAAGGATGCCCCCAAGGAAAGAAAATTATAGGCCAATATCCCTGATGAATGGAGGTGCAAAAATGCTCAGCAACATATTTGCAAACCAAATTCAAGATATTAAAAGGATCATATACTATGCTCAGGTGGGATTTATTCTAGAGATGCAAAGATGGTTCAACATCCACAAATCAATGTGACACACCACGTTAACAAAATGAGTGATAAAAATCCTATCATCATCTCAGCAGATGCAGAAAAAGTATCTGACAAAATTCAACATCCGTTTATGATAAGTAATCTCAACAAAGGGGATATACAGGAAACATCTCAACATGATAAAGGCCATGTATGAGAAGCTCATAGCTAACATGATATTCAGTGGTGAAAAGCTGAAAGCTTTTTTGTCTTAAGTTAGGAGGTACGAACTTCTGATTATAAAATAAATGAATCACAGTGATATAAGGTATAGCATGGTGGCTATTGTTAATAATAGCATATTGCATATTTGAAAGTTGCTAAGAGAGTCGATCTTAAAAGTTCTTATCACAAGGAAAAAATTTTTTAACTATGGATGGCAACAGGTGTTAACTATATTTATTGTAGTGATCATTTTGCAATATATAAATGGTGAATCCTTACGTTGCACACCTGAAACTAATGTTATATGTCAATTATAACTCCATTAAGACGTTGTGTGCAACTGATGAATCACTGAACTCTACCTCTGAAACTAGTAATACACTACATGTTAATTAATAGAATTTAAATAAAAAATAATTAAGATTTTTGTGAAGTAGGTCACCGAATAAAATAAAAAAAAAGGAACCTGGGTCCCTGGATGACCTGGGGGAGCATAGCTATCCCATTCACCTTGGATCACATGCCTGTGTCCAAACCATCACCTGAGAGAGACATAAACTGCTACCCTCTTTGAACCACTGTGTTGTTGGCTTTCTTATCTGAAGCCTCTTAGTCTGAACACTAAAGAGTACAGCGGGCGGAGAACAAGGAATACTCATAGGGCACAAGAGCATGTCCAAAGATATGAAATGTGAAAGAAGTTAGAAAATTTTAGGAAAACATTTCACAGAATATTTTTGAGGACCAAATGAGAGAAATGTATATAATTGCTTAGTACAGTACCTGGCACGTGTTAAGTTCTCAATAAATGAAGATCATTTTTTTTTTCCTGTCTGAGGTCAGGTTTTTAGGGCAACATCTATAAAATAGGAGTAATGTCACCTGATGAAAATGGAGGTCTAGACCTTTTTTATTATTATTATTATTTTATTCATGAGAGAGGCAGAGACACAGGCAGAGGGAGAAGCAGGCTCCATGTAGGGAGCCCGATACAGGACTTGATCCCAGGATCCCGGGGATCACGATCTGAGCCAAAGGCAGACCCTTAACCACTTAGCTACCCACCTGCCCCTGGACCTTTCTGTTTTAAGACAGTATGAATAACTTGGAGAAATTCTATTGGGAGCAAGATTTAAAAGAAAAATAATTATTAAGGAATGCCAGAGTCCTCTGCCTTCCCACTGATTTCAATAATTTAACAAAATCTCCAATGCTCTTCTAGGACTCAGCTCTAGCTAACATGGATCCTTCTCAGTGGGCCCTAGAAGCATTAGCAGGTCCTTGAAGGAGCTCCATATTCCATAGGTGGGTTTCTTGGTGCTTCTGCCTCCGAGATAAATCCTCATACTGGCCCTGCAAGGCTCTGCATCAACATCACGTTCGCGGAGACCTTTGGGCAGACCTGATTCTCTGTGTTAACAGGCATCTCCAGCAAGCTTTACCTTCCCTCCTATTACTGGTGCAGCATCCGCTTTCCCTGCCCGGTTGCGAGCTCTTCCAGGCTGGGGAGCAGGAGCAGGTCACATTTGTTGCCCCGGGACCGCACAGGGCAGAGTAGGAGCTCCGTTCAACTTTGCTGAATGAGTGAGATGTTTTTGGGGCAAAGACACAGGATCAGTGGGGGCAGGAGGAGATTTTAGGTATGTTAGAAAGTCTGATGTAAAAAAAAAAAAAAAAGAACATGCTTCTCATTCATATGTTAGTGCCCGAGCTTTGTCCTTTAGGTAGGTGAGTCCTTCTGGCCTTCTGAAAATGCTCTTTGGCGGTGGTGGGTGGTCAGGAAGGTGGAAGCCCACCGGTACTCAGGCCTCGGTTCTAACCTCAGCTCTGTACGGACTTGCTGGAGAAACTTGCTGAGATGCAGAGGCCTTTCTCCTCTGGGGTTCAGTTCCCTCAGCTGTAAAATGAGGCCCCCAAACCTGCCTCACAACAGTGTTGGGAGGATCAAATCCATGTGTAAAGAGCAGCTCTGTAGGCTTCTGCAGAAATCTGAGTGTTCTCAGTTGTGTCCCGTTAGCTGCCCCCTGTCCCTGCCTCCTCCCTGTGAGGTTCAGATTGTACAGTGATCAATGGTGTGGAGTTAGGCATCGAACCTTCTGGGTTACTGCCACTCACTAGCTGTTGATCTTGGACAAGTCAGCTCGCTTCTCTGTGGTCCAGCTTCCTCATCTGCAAAATGGTGAGCGCTGACCTTAAGGGGTTTTTGTCAAGACTAAGTGAACATGATGTATAAGTACATATTTATATATTATTTTATTAATATTTCTAATATTAATGAAATATATATCCCATTTTACATTATCTATAATATATTGCATTATAGACAATACCATCATCATATATAGGATGTATTTATATAGATCTACAACTTACAGTAGTACCTGGCATGAAGTAAGCGCTGCATCAGTATTCGTCAGTGTCTGACCTCTCTCCTGGTAGAGAGAGGTAGGTAGCAGGAGGGCAGCAGGCATCTGAGAAGATCAGGAGAGGGGGCCTGACAGAAGGGGAGGCCCAGTGGGAGATGGGGGGCCCTGAGGGCATGCTCTCCTCAGATCTTGGGAATCTCTGCCTGCTGGATTGACAAGGAATTTGCTGCTAAAATTAATGAAAGAACCCAGGTTTGCAAATGACTTTCTTTTAAGAGACTCGGTGTAATTCTAGATGACCTCTCCAAAATACAGCTCTCCAACTCCCCTGGCCTTTTGCAATGCCGGCCTGGGCATCCGGGAGAGGCACAGGCCCTGAGCCTGCACCAGGGTTTGCGCAGCACGCCTCAGCCCAGGTTATCTGCGCCAGCAACCCCCCTCCTGAGGCAGTGAACCATTGCTTGTTTGTGTTGAGGTAGTAATACGGCTGAGAACTCCTGGAATGGATAATGCAAATCCCCAGATAATCCCAAATTCCATATTAGCCAGTCATTTTCACTTCCCTCTCTGCAGCTGAGCCTGTCCCAGAGCTTCCTGATGGGGGTCCGATTACCTTGCCGGCCTTTTCTGCGCAGGGACATTAGCACGTACGCTCCTTGGCACCAGGTGGGTACCTGGGAATCGCCTGTTGGAGGAGGGATAGTGTGGGCGGCTGTGGGGCAGAGGGCTGGAGGGCTGCGCTCTGCACCCAGGAGGCGGTGGGTTCTCAGGGAGGCCGCGCAGCCCCGCCAGGGCCAGAGTCCGAAAACTGGGCAAAGGTTGGCAGACGTGGAGGGCCAGCTAGAGGGCACAGAGGGCTCAGAGGCTTAGAGGGTCAGAGGTGAGAACTCCGCACAGTACCTTGGGCACTCTGCCCTTTAGGCCGCATTGGAGGAAAGCAGGAGGCCGGTTGGCGGAGGGGAAACCATCTAGTTTGGGAAACCGGGGCCGGGCTGCCCTCGATGGGTCTGTGGGGCCCTCGCAAGTGTCTTTCCCTCTCTGAGCCTCCGTGTTTGGCCACTCCCTTCCCCATCTTCCCCGAACTCCAGACCAATGGGTTTTGCTCCCGCGGCCCAAATGTCGCCTCTGCTAACTTGCCAGGACCCAGAGGTGGCACTGGCCAGGGGCCACTGCCCTTCCTCTTCCGCGGTGCTCTTCCTCCCTGCCCCGCGGGCTCCTCTCCTTGCTGATTGTCCTCCCCTTCTCGGGAGCCGCTGGCGCTCCCCGCTCCCCCATCCCTCCTCCCCTGCTCCCCCCTCCCCTCCCCTCCATCCCCTCCTCCCCTCCATCCCCTGCTCCCCCCTCCCTCCCCCATCCCTCCTCCCCTGCTCCCCCCTCCCCTCCCCTTCTCCCTCCTCCCCCTCCCTCCATCCCCTCCTCCTCCTCCCCTGCTCCCCCCTCCCCTCCCCTCCCCTTCTCCCTCCTCCCCCTCCCTCCATCCCCTCCTCCCCCTCCCCTGCTCCCCCCTCCCCTCCATCCCCTCCTCCCCCTCCCCTCCATCCCCTGCTCCCCCCTCCCCTCCATCCCCTGCTCCCCCCTCCCCTCCATCCCCTGCTCCCCCTCCCCTCCATCCCCTGCTCCCCCCTCCCTCCCCCCCCCAGCGGCCGGGGCGCGGGCCGGGCGCGCGCTGGGTGGTCCGGGCCGGGGGCGGGCGGTAGCCTGCAGGCGTAATTGGCATGCACGCCGTTGTAGCTGAGACCGCTTAATAAAGCATTACATATCTCACCGCTTCCATATTTCATTACCTCACGCGGAGCCCGTGAGAGGGCCCTAATGGGAGTCAGCTGTGTTTTTACTTTCTGTTGTCGGCCGGGGACGGGTTTCTCTGCGGATTCTTTGAAATGAAATAATGTGATGCACGCCGCGATAAGGGCCGGCCGTAATGAGGCCCAGGCCGCGGGCGGCTGCTATTGCTCCAGGTGTCGCGTATTTGGGCTCCGAGGATGGCGAGGAGGAGGGGGCGGCGCCGAGGAGGAAGGGGAGGGGAAGACGCGTGGGGGAGGAGGGGGAGGAGAGGGGGAGGAGGGAGAGGAAGGGGGGAGCAGAGGAGGGAGGACGGGAAGAGGGGGGGAGGAGGGAGGAGAGGGAGGAGGGGAAGAGAGGAGGAGGGGGAGGAGGAGAAGGGAGCAGCGGGGCTTAGGAGGGGGCGGTCCTGGCGGAAACTAGGGAGGGAGGAGTTCACAGCGGGATGCGAGAGAAGGAGACATTGGGAAGGCCAGAGGCAGGGCCAGTGCCTGGCTGGAGAGCCAGCAGCCAGCTGGGGGTTCAAATCCTGCTTTGGCCCTGGCTGTCCCTGTGATCCCCTTGCCTCCTAATACTTAAGAGGTTGCTGTGCTGAAACAAATGAAGTGGATTTGTAAATAGGAAAGGGCAGCATCCCATATATGGAAAAAATGGAATTCTTTATTGTGACAAAGGAGCTGACGCCCTTTGAGCAGCCCCTCCGGCCCGCAGCACCTGCCAACAATTTCAGCGGCCTTGCTGCCGAAGTTCTGTTACCTTCTCTTTACAGAGGAGGAGACTGAGGGTCACAGAGGTGACAGACTGGCTCCAAGGCACACAGTGAGAAGCTGAGGACAGCCGTGGGCGCAGAACCAGATGGAGACAGGAAGAAATGGGGAAGGACATCAAGTTGGGCCACTACCCGTGGCTCCCCCCACCTGCCCCCCAAATTGGGCTTTCCTCTCCATCCCATGTTATATAGGTCACCTGGCCTGGGTCTGAGGCTTTTGTCTTTCTCACTGGGATGGAGCAGAGAGTGGGTAGGCTCATGGGGACAGGAGGTGGTGTGGGCCCAGGGAGGTGGGGCCCAGAAGGCCCCTGTTCTGAGTACTCTCTCTTGGAAATTCTGTAGCCACAGGCCCTTGAAGGAAAGGCGACTAACGCAGACCAAAAAGCAGCTCTTCTGTGACTCCTCCGTCTCCATCTCTCTTTTCTTTTCCAGAAAATAAAGACTCCTGGAGGAGTCTTCTATCTCCTCAGAGTCTCTCTCATAACCACCCACTCTCTCCACCCCCACCCCCACCCCTGCATGGCCAGGGGCAAGTTTCCAGTCTTGCTTCTAAGCCCCCAGGACTCTTAAAATGCCCCCCAACCCTGCTGGTTGGCTCAGGGCTCTGCTGCTCTCAGGATGTCCAGCTTCCCAAACAGGCTGTGCAGGGCCTCCCCCAGCAGGGTCCTCCCCCAGGCCCAGGGACCTGCCCCCACCCACCCCAGCAGGGCCTAGGGACCTGCCCCCACCTCCCCCAGGCCCAGGGACCTGCCCCCCCCCCCAGCAGGGCCCAGGGACCTGCCCCAACCTCCCCAGCTCTGTCTCACTCTCTAGTACAGCCCCTGCGAACTAGGGGGCTCATCTCTCTGCAAGGTCATCACCAGGAATAGCTCTGCACCGCTTGTTCACTGGGCTCCTGTCGCATGAAGTGCCCTCCTGCAGGGGGCCCACCTTTGGAGTCCTGCTTGCTCTGGGCACCTCAGCACAGTCCCGGGCACCCCAGGAAGGCTTCTCTCTGAGCCCTCCTGGGCTTCTCCTTACCCCACCTGCCATTTCCAAGCTGGATAGGCTCTTCCATCTCTGAGCCTCATTTTCCCTATTTGTCTGACGAGGGGGCAGGGGTCCTGATTCCTGGGCCGCATCATCTCATGAATTGACCCGACTGGATGTTAATTTCTTCTTGAAGTAGAAATAGTTTTAGATGGTGGATGTGTCGGGTGGGAACTACGGGTGTGCCTACCACGGGCCGGGCATCGTCCTGGCACTTTCTATGACTTGTATATGTGCATTGCTTGGGGTTAGGGAGCCTTAAACAGAGAAGCTGGGATTTGAACTCTAATCCCTGAGCCTGTGCATCTGCACGTTGGGTGCATGTGTGCACACGTGTGGATGTGCGTGTCTGGGTGTGCACATGTAAAATAATGGCACTCAGGGTTGGTGGTTCACTCTACCCCTCTCTAAACTCTCTTATCTCCAGGGGCCCCTTGAGGCGGGGGGACAGGGTGATAAGGATGTATGGACACAGACAGACACACAGCTGCTAGGAGGTGTGCCCAGGAGGCTGGAGGAGGTGCTCCCTTGGCCCAGGGAGCCGGTCGGACCCTCTCACCGCAGGGTTCTTTACGTTTGACCTAACTTTGGCAGTGTTGTGTCACAAATGACCCTCTTCCCTACATCCTAACTTTCTGTGCACAAGGCTTATTTTGGAGCCTTTGCTTAAGCTGGTTTCCATCTGGAATGCTTTTCCCCGATGCCCACCTATGGACGTTTACTCGTCCTTTATAAGATCTGGGTCAGATCTCCCCTGTCCACAGAAGCTGGCCGGACTCTGCTCAGAACCCTCTTTTAGAAGGTTCCATGCCACGTGCACGTCTCTCTGGTCCAGCCTGCGTTCTGTCTCTCTGAGATCCCTGTCCCAAGACCATGAGCCCCTGAGAGTGGGGCTGAGCCACTCTGGCTGGGTCCAGAGAGAGCTCGTGAATGGCTGGCCATGCAGGGCGGGCTTGGAGGATCACTGAAGATGTGTGCAAGTCCCCACTCACAGAAAGAGTGCAAAAAATGGCAGCGCGTAATATCGTCATGATTTATCACCGAGCTCTTGCTTTGGGCCAGGTTTTATGTCGCAATCTGTCTTTTACTGAATTCTCACGATGTCTTTATGGGATTGATGTTACAGCCCCATTTTACCCATGAGAACACTGAGGCCAAGGACAGCTAAGTAACAGCGGGGGGCCAGAGATCGCAGTGGCAGAGCCAGGCCCAGATCCAGTCCTGTGTGCGTGGGAGGCCCGTCCCTTCTGCAGGCTTCACCCGGATCAGATTGCTAGCGGCTTGCTTCCCTGTTCCCTGGGCCTGTCAAGCAGGGCTGCTCTATTGATTAACATGCAAATGATTTTTTGAGAGAGGGCTTAAGTGTAGTTTGGTCCCAGCCAGCCACAGCTGAGATTTGCAACCCAAGCCCCAGCCCTCGCCAACCGCTCTATCAGGTTTTCATCTCTAGAGTGATTGACGGGTATTTTTTTCCCTCTCTGACCCAGAACGCCAGGCCTCCAATACTACTGAAATGTTTGCACAATCTTGAAGCATTTATTTAAAAGTTGCTTTTCCCCAAAGGGCCCGGCCTCAGCCAGATCCTGAGCCAGATCCAAAAAAACAAACAAATCCTATCTTTACAAGCTCCTCAGCTGGGCTGCGTGGGGCGGTGGGGGTAGGGGGTCTCCTGGGCCCACCTTTCCCTTGGCTGGCTGACAGGCCCGCCCTGGGGGCGAGGAGCCCGCCTGCCTGTTTACAGCCCTTTCCAATTCGCGGGCCAAACAGGAAAGGGGTGGGGGCTCCGGGAGGGGGCGAATGTCAGCAATCACAAATAACACAGTTGGCCTCAAAGCAACAGGCGCTGGAGATGTGATGGGGATGTGGCTGGGTGGCTTTCTTGAACCAACGTGACCAACTCAGGCCCCGGCCCCCCAGCACTAACCAGAGCGTCATGACCGGGACAGGGGTCCCCCACTAGGCGTCGGAACTCTCAAATGCTAGGCCTGGTTGGGTCTGTGGGCTTGGAAAAGTCCCTTCTCTCTGGCTTCAACCATTGTGGGACCACAGAGGTGGCTGAGCTCCAGCTCTGGGCATGCTCTGCCGCTGAATAATGCCCATTCTAGACTTTTCTCTTGGACCAAGCAAGGGGAAGAGGAGAGCTCCCATTTACGGAGGGCATTTTGTGTGGCTGGTACTGTGTCTGGCACTTTATGGAGATGGGCTCATGTACTTGTCGCAACTGCTCTGAGACTTCCTCCCTGTGAGGAATCCAAGGCCAGGGTAGGAACACCAGGTCGGATGGGCTGGTCCCCCTCTGTCTCCTGGCCCCTCCTGGCAGAGAACTGTTGCCGGGCCGAGCGCAAGGCCTACTTTGGGACGTGGCCTGTCTTTTTGTGCCCAGTACTGGGACAGAGGTGACAGAGGTGCTCTGCAGAGGGGGAGCCTGAGAACTGGCAGGTGACAGTCTTATACCAGCTTCTCATGGCTACCCAGGGGCCAGCTAGCCACTCATGGGTGAATTGAGGCCTGTGGCTGGGAGGGCCCCAGCCAGTCCCCTGGGGTACGGCCTCAGAAGTCAGACTCCAATGTTTGAATTTTTATCCAAAGACCCCTAGTTCCCACTGGATGTTATCCACCCCTGAGGTGGGCTGTCTGCTGCCTGCTGGAAGAAATCAAACCTGTAACGGCCTCTGTGCCCACGTCCCTGTCACACGGACTAGGCATTCCCACACCTATGGCTTGGCCTTCTGGGTACTTCCTGTGTCACCTTGGGCAGGTGATTTCAGTGTCCTTTACAAAAGGGGGCCCTTATGCCATGGGGGCTGTGCTCTGTGACCACGAGTCCAAGCTGATGTACGGCAGGTGACTGCCACTACTGCTGTTTCCAGTCTGGCCAGGCGCTGCTGCGGAGTGACCTGTCGCTTGACTGGCTTCTCCTCGCCCCAGCCTCTTGCCCACTCTGTGAACAATCCATGCTAACTTTGGGCCAGGGAGATGATCTCGAAACCGTTGTGTGCACAGGCTGGGAGCTCCGGGAGGAGGCTCCACTTCCCCCATCTAGGAGCTCTGGTAGAGTGGAGCCCTCCTGACCTCGCCCTGCATCTGCAGAGCCTGGAACTGAGCGGCACCACTAAGTACATGTTTATGAATGAACACAACCCCAGGCAAGTTCTTTCAGTTCTCAGAGCCTCCATGTCTCATCTGTAAAATGGGGATAATAGCACTACTTAACTCATCTCTTTGTAAAGATTAAGGATAACAATCCACAGAAAGTGTTCAGGGCAGTGCCCGGTGTATACTGATGATGATCTCATGGGCCCAGAAAAGTGGAATCTCAGTGAAGGTTCAACACCACACAGCTAGGAAGTGGCAGGGTGAGGAATGAAATTCAGGGTTGTCTGATTCTAGACTTTGAGAAGAGGTTGCAGACTGACCCACGGCATCTACTTTTTCCCCTATTTAGGAGTCATAGAACCTCCAAATTTTAGTTGAGCACGTGGCCAGCAAGAATAGACTACTGTTTCTTTTTTTTTTTTTTTAAAGATTTTTATTTTTTTATTTATGATAGTCACAGAGAGAGAGAGGCAGAGACACAGGCAGAGGGAGAAGCAGGCCCCACGCACCAGGAGCCTGACGTGGGATTCGATCCCGGGTCTCCAGGACCACGCCCTGGGCCAAAGGCAGGCGCCAAACCGCTGCGCCACCCAGGGATCCCTAGACTACTGTTTCTAGTCTCTCCTGTGGCTAGCGGTGGCCGTGTCACGGAGTTCTGGCCAATAACTGTAGTTCTGTGTGGAACTACCCGGAAGCGTCCTGAAAAGGAGTGAGCAGATGCATCCCTTCCCCACCATCCTCTCTGATGGTTGGCATTACGACCGAGGAGCGATAGCACTAGTCATCAGACATCTAGGAACATGAAGTGACAGCAGGAGAATGAAACCACACATGGTATCACAACCGGACAGAAGGAACTGGGTCGCTGACAACCTAGGATCCATCATATCAGTCTGTTCTTGAAGCCAAAGAGAAACTTTACTCTGCTTAAGCCACTCTTGTTTTGAGTATGAACATAATCCTAATGAATTCACTGCTTCTCATTGGTGGACTGTCATAACTAAATGTCTCCTGCCATAACAGTGATCAGACTGTGGCATTTTATTTATTTATTTATTTTTTAAAGATTTATTTATTTATTCATGATAGACTTAGAGAGAGAGAGAGGCAGAGACACAGACAGAGGGAGAAGCAGGCTCCATGCCGGAAGCCTGACGCGGGACTCGATCCTGGGACTCCAGGATCACGCCCTGGGCCAAAGGCAGGCACTAAACCGCTGCACCACCCAGGGATCCCCCTAGACTGTGGCATTTTAAAAATGATCTTTGTCCCCAGGTGAAGCGAGGTGATGGCAGGGATTCTGATTTCTCAGTGCTGGTCTCCACTGACTGGTTCCTGCTAGGCACCCAGCTGGTTTGGTGGTTCTCAATCATGACAGCTTAACTGTGCTGAAGCCCCATTTCCTAGAATTCCCTTCCCTGCATGGTTCTAGATTAGGAGATACTTTGGTTGAGATGTGGAAGGTGGTAGTGAAGCAGCAGCCATATTTTGTGCGTGCGTGCAGGGCCCAAGCTCAAGCTCTCTCACTTCTCTGCTGGCTGGGCTTTGTGGGCTCCGGGGCTCCTCCAGCTCTTGCCCCATCTCCTGCTTCAGCATCCCTGACTCCTGGACCTGCTGCGTGTGGTGCTTCGTGTGGAGAAGCACCAGTTTCTCTTAGAGGACATCCGGTCACTGACGTCAGATGCTTAGGGTGCTGACAATCCTCGTGGCGCTAGTTGTCCTTCTTTCTCCTAACTCACAGTAGCTTCGCCCACTCACTGCCTGCCCTGTGGCCTTCAGGTTCTAGACCAGACATGGAAGCATGCAGAATATCTAACCAGCTTCCATGATTGCGTAAGGTCAAATCCTTAAAATAAATTCCTTATTCTATGTATCTTCTGCTTCTTTTTAAAAAAAGATTTATTTATTTTTGGGATGCCTGGGTGGCTCAGTGATTGAGTGTCTGCCTTTGTCTCAGGGCGTGATCCTGGAGTTCTGGGGTCGAGTCCCACATCGGGCTCCTGTGAGGGGCCTGCTTTTCCCTCTGCCTGCGCCTCTGCCTGTCTCTGTGTGTCTCCCATGAATAGATAAATAAATAAATCTTACAAAAATATTTATTTTTTATTTGAGAGAGAGCTTGTGCATGTGCACATGTGCATGTGTGGGAAAGGGGCAAAGGGAGAGGGAGAGAGAGAGAATCTCAAGCAGATTACCCACCCAGCATGCTGAGCCCAAAGTGAGGCTCGATCCCATGACCCTGAGATCATGACCTGAGCTGAAAGCAAGAGTTGGATGTCCAACTGACCAAGCCACCCAGGCGCTCCTTTATGTATCTCTTGTGATCAAGTCCTGATTGAACATAGGTATCAATACATATTTATTAGATGAGTTAAGAAATGATTTATATGACTGGTGCTCTGATATGTGGTACTCACTATGGACATCTGTCTTTACGTGCTCAAAGCAGCTGGAAGAAGGACTTAGGTCCAAACTCTAGGACCCTATGTCTCCTCATCCTCAGGGACGCAGCATGTTCAATTATGTCCAAGTGGAGTTTGAGGGAGCCAGAGGGAGCCGGGGAGAACATAGGTGGGGCTGTGGGGTAAGTTTTGGGTGGCTTGGATGTAGGTTCCCGTCACTCTGACAATACCTGTCTCTGCCCCAAAATGAGACCTAAGGTAACATCTGCTTTTCCCATCAGCCTTTGTAGAAAGGACAAGGAGAAGCACCTTGGTTAATGTATCTGATTCTTCGATTTCATTTTCACTTAGAAGATTCAGGGATGTTGTTGGCTCCTTATCATGTCCAGAGAACTCTCCCCCAGCTCCCCTTTCACCTCATGATAAAGGTCAAGCCCCTTAAATCTGTGTTTGAGACTTTCTGTGACCCCATTACTTCCAATGGGGTTCTCCTTGAACCACAGCCTCCTTAATAATGTCCCACATCATCTGACCTTCATTTCAGTGAATTTGAATGAATCAGATTTGCAGGTCTGTGCACCTGTAAGTTGTTCTCTTCAGTTATTATGTTGCCATCAAGAGCCTCAATTTTTAAGATTGACCTCCCCCCTCAACCCAGGTCAGGAGGCCCTTCCTGGAGATAGGGGAGTTAAGTCCAAAGTTTATATCCCTGAAGAGAGAGCTCTTTGTCTTTTCATCCATCCACCCACCCATCCACTCATCCATCCATCCATCTATCTATTCACTTATTTATTTTTCCAGTACTCTCTGATTTTACTCTGGGCCAGGCCTTGCACTGGGAACTGAGGATCTGGAAATGAAATAGATTCCCTGCTCTTGAGCAGCCCATTGTAGGATGGACAGTCTCATTTTCCTGTGGCTTGTTGGGGCTATATCATTTATCCTAAAGCGCTGCTAATGCTCAATACACATTATTTTTCTTCCCTCCCTTTTCCTTATGACTCTAAGGTCACTCTAGTTGAGCACCAGGGAGATGCCCCTCAGAATTGAGACTGACTTTCTCCAGTTCCTTTTGGTCAGAGGGACGACGATACCGTTCTGAATGTGTCATCCTTTCCTCAAGAGCCTTTGGGAATGCCTGCACCTCACTGCTTATGGAATAAGGTGCAGATTTGTTAGTAAGGCAATCAGGAAATCCCCGACTTCTTAACAGAATCTCTGTCTCTTATCCATCAATCCACGTGTCCATCTTCCATCCAACTGTCTATCCAGCCACTTTTCACTCAACAAACACTGATGTCTTTTCTTACCTTCTCCTACTTCTTTTCTTTCTCTTTGTGCTCGGTATTTCTAAATGGCCAACTTCCTTGGCCTCATGCCTGTGTGGGCAGGCTCTTCCTGTTGCATTGGGATGAGGCTGCTGCTCCCCTTCCTTGCCTATTACTTCCTACTTTTTCTTCAAGGTCACTTCCTCCATGAAGCCTTGTCAACAGTCTTCCCTCTGGGTTTCCATTCCTAATGGCTGGTCTCACTATGGGACCTATATTTCATAGCACTGTTTTTCTGGGTCTTTCTGTGGCACACTGACCTCCACCTCTACTCTACCAGGGTGGCCTCTGTGTACAGTTGTTTAGGTTGCAGGCTGCACCAGAGCACCCAGCTGAGGGCTGTGCCCTGATCGGGGTCGCCTCTGCTCACAGGAAAGAGTGTTCCCCTCCTCACCCTCCCCCATTTCATACAAAGGTACCTACTCTCCAAGTGATAGTTTCAAGTGGCTGAGCCCACACACCGGGGGTATTTTTTCTGTTATCCCACACAGGAGTTATTTGAGCTGATTCGAAGTTCTTGGAGGCCACTAAGGATCACTTTGGGTTCTCATTTCCCCCAGCTCCTAGTGTAGCAGCACCAGGTCTCAGAGAACAATATGAATGTTCTTGGAAAGAAAGGAGGAGGAGAAGGAGAGAGAGGAGGAGAAGAAGGCTATGAGTAGCAAATCTTGGTTCTCTGGGCCTTCAACGGAGAAGGACTCAGGCTCACCTCGCAGGGAAAGGAGGCTTCTGGGCTGATGCAGTGGTTGGCGGCAGGTTTGTTTGGAAATTCTCCAGTAAGTGGGATTCTTGGGCCTGTCACCCAGTGACCTCGAGAGCTTGCTGGAGGACCTGCAGACCAGGGCTCCTCCAAATATTGTTTTAAACTGATTGATGCCACGCCAGGCAGGGAAGGGGCAGGCATTTTTCATACATGAAAAACAATACATTCTGAGGCCAAAATGAAATGATTTTGCGTCTATACGATAACAGGCAAGGAGACAAAGACGATGTTTGAGGACATTTAAACCCTCAAAATCATTAGTCACTGTCCCGGCGGGCTACACAAATAAATGATCAATGCACAGAAAAACAAGGCCCTCTGAGGTGTTTGCCCAAGACCACTTATGTGTCAAACAGACTTATTAGATGTGAAGGGAATGATTATTTGTACAAAGTGAAATGAACATGTGCAATAATATTGTAAAATGTTTATTAGTCTAGAGTGTGCTGAACGTTCCTAAAATATATCAGCTTCTCAGCTTGCATTTAATGTACTGTTATAAATGATATCACATCCTTCCAAGCCGATTTTCCGCTTAACGCTAAGCTTCTTTGCTGGGGAAATCGTGTTTTCAGATCTCAAGTATGAAAACATTGTGGGGTTAAACTCTCCCTCCTCCTCCCCACCCCCGTGCTCTGTCAGTTACCTCCCTAGAAATCCCGTCCTGAATCTGGCCGGGAGGGACAGGGCAGTTGGTCAGGCCAGATGGCGGTTGGAAAAGGAAAAGGCGGTGTGAGTGAGCTGTGTAGCGGGAACAACATTAGACTAGAAATCCAGACTCAGATTTCAGGATCTGCTCACGAATCTCCTGCTGCATGACCTTGGGAAAGTCCCTTCCCCTCTTTGGGCCCCAATCATCTCCATCAGAAAATGAGAATCTCTAAAGAGACTTCCAGAGCTAAACATTGGTGTTTTCTATATCCCTGCCTGCTGAGTCCTGGAAGACCAGATGAGACACTGGGAACTGAGCAAATCAACTGCTATAGAAAAAGTCTTATTTCTTTCCTATAATTTTGGCAAACTTCTACTCATCCTTCAAGGCCCTGCCCAGATTTCCCTCCTTTGGGAAGCCTTCTCTGATCTCCTAAGCAATCTGTCAGTGAGCCCTCTGCTGTGATAGTACCTCATCCTCATGTCCTTTATTATATTTCTGACCCCCACCAGCCTGTGCTGTCCCCATATCTCTGTCACCAAGGCCAGGCACAGAATTGTAGCTCAGGGCAAGATCACTGGATGCTGGATGGGGAGGAGCAGACTTTTGGGACCTTTAGACATTATTCATCACCTGGCCTGCATTCGAAGGTAGGATTTTCAGCTGGAGTGGTGAAGGGACCGGCCCAGGCTTGCCCATCAGCACCAGTGGAGTTCAAGGGATGAAGAAGGGCTTTGCAGGCTTTCTGGGAAGGGTCAGGTGCAACACTTCCTATGATCTGTCACCTTCCCGCCTGTTATGGTCTGCATGTTTGTTTGACAGATTGCTTAGGAGATCGGAGAAGGCTGCCTAAAATTAGAGTAGAAGTTTGCCAAAATTATAGGAAAGAAATAAGACTTTTTCTATAGTAGTTGATTTGTTCAGTTCCCAGTGTCTCATCTGGTCTTTCAGACTCATGACTCAGCAGGCAGGGATATAGATCATACCAATGTTTATCTCTGGAAGTCTCT
This sequence comes from Vulpes lagopus, assembly GCF_018345385.1. Classification (NCBI taxonomy): domain Eukaryota; kingdom Metazoa; phylum Chordata; class Mammalia; order Carnivora; family Canidae; genus Vulpes; species Vulpes lagopus. The sequence continues at coordinate 50,832,604 of NC_054846.1, forward strand.
TTAGAGATTCTCATTTTTCTGATGGAGATGATTAGGACCCAAAAAGGGGAAGGGACTTTCGCAAGGTCATAGATTCATGTGTTGAAACCCTAATTCCCAGTGGGATGGTATTAGAAGGTGGGCCTTTGGGAGGTGATGAGTCACGAGGGTGGAGCCCTCCTGATGGGATTGATGCTCCTCTAGGAAGAGACAGACACACACAAAAAAAAAAGAAAAAAAAAAAGGAAGAGGCAGACAGCAGAGAGCTAGCCCACCCTCCCCAGGTGCGGACCCAGTGAGAAGGTGCTGTCTGCAGCCAGGAAGAGAGCTCTCACCGAACCTGACTCTGCTGGTGCCTTGATCGCCTTGATCCTGGACTTCCCAGCCTCCAGAACAATGAGAAAGAAATTTCTGTTGTTTAAGTGACCCACTCTTTAGTAATTTGTTATAACAGCCCAAACTGACTAAGACAGTACCCCAAAATGGGGGACAGGGGAGCCCAGATAAATCCTAGGCCCCAGGCCCTGGGCACTCGGGGAGGTGGTGGTGGGTGTGTGGTTCTGGGTGTCAGGTAAGGGTATGAGGCTGGCTTTGGAGGTTGTGGAGGTGAACAGGCGAATGGGGAGCTTCTGGTTTCCTGGCTGCGTTCCCCTCCCACCCCTCTACCCTAGGGTTTCCTTGAAAGCCTCCTGCAGTGTGGTTTTCTCTGAGCCCAACCGATGGCCCGGGCACCTTGGTCCAGAGCAAGCCGACAGCCAGACACGCATTGGAGCCTGTGGGCCAGCTCGGTGGCTGCGTCCTCCTCCCTGGAGGCCCAGTCCAGGGAGGAGTCATGCAGGTGGGAGCAGGGCTGGAGCCCCCTCCTCCTCCCCTCATGCCCTTTTCCCAGGAGGGGCAGAAAGCATTCTCCGTGAAGGCAGGTGAAGATGCTAACATAAGAGAAAATAAAGTTAGCAATAAGCTGCAAGGCAAGATAGCCAAGTGGAGGAGGGATGGGTGGAATCAGGAGAGACCCCCGCCCTCAGGTCCTGCCTGCATCTCATTCCTGGCTTCCCGGCAGAGCGGACACAGGCAAGCAGGCCACTTAGAGCGTCCAGGGCATGAACACAGGCCCTTTGCTTAGAAGGAGTCCAACCCCCGTGGTGCTGAGGCCTGAGAGGAAGGTCTCCCGTGACGTCCTAGCCTGGGGCAACGGTGGCCGCCACAGCTGCTGGAGCAGCCTAGGTCAGCCTCTGTCCCTCCTCCTCCTCGTCCTGCTCCCTTCCTTCCACCTTCTTCTCCCCTCGCTGTCCGGTTAGCGAAGCGGTCCGAGGACACAAGCGCTCAGGCTGAACCTGGGGCAGCTGGCAGGGCACTTGGAGTGGGGAGACGGGCCGGCCCGGACTCGGTGGGTGCAGGGCGACGTGTCCCCCAGGCTGCTGGGTGGGCGGGCACAGGTGCAGCCCCTCCGAAGCGCAAATGCTCCCGATGTGGGTGGCGGGCTGGGAACATCCTTCCCTAACTCCAGTCACCTCACAACCTCCCGTCCAGGTGGCGCATCTTGATCTCAGGGTCACGGGCGACCAGGGCAGAGTGGCTCTGAGCGCCATGTCCGTGGACTTCCAGCTCGCCCAGGGTAGGCCCGCACTCCTGAATCCTGGGCCTGGCTGTGGGCCTGGATTTCCGTTTCCCCATCTGCTCGTTGAGGGCCAGGGAGCCCCAAGGGTCCTGTTACCTGGATCACCTGGGGTTGCGGAGATCTGAGCCCCCCTCTTCTGCCACCCGGGGTCGGGGCAAGGGGGAGGCACAGGGACTGCTTCTGGCTTTGCTCTAAATACTGCAGATTGTCCTCCTCATTCTCCTCACCCTCACCCTCTGGGTAAAGGCTCCCCTTGCCTGGGTGCCTCGGGGTCTGTGCCCAGATCGGGCCTCTCCCCGCCGCCTCACTGCCTAGGCGGACCTGGTACCAGCATTCTGCAGGTGGGCATGGAGGCTCATGCTTCAACCCTCCACTCAGTGTAACCCAGAGTCCTTACGGCATGCACACGACTGGGCCCTGCTTGCCCTTCATTGTCCCCCCACTCACACTACTCTCAGCACCCCTCGCCTGGAGACAGCCCTTGTGGCTCCCGGTCACTGAAGGCGGCCCTGGCTGCCGCGACTGACTACACTCTCAGATTTCCGTGCTTAGCCCATCGGCTGGTTTCTTGCTCACAGTCTCCTGGTCCATGCAGTGACTCAGGAACCCAGGAGCCTTCCACGCGGGGGCTCAGCTGTCCCTAGAGCGCTGGGCTCCTCTTCACTCGCCTGGTCCCATGGGGGTAGAGGCGTGAAGGGCACCAGGTGGGTCTCTGGCCCAGGCCTGGGTGGCACACACCACTCGCCTTACATTCCATCCACTGGAACCTGGTCCTGTGGTCACATCGAACTTTATGGGAGGCAGGGAGATGCAGTCTGGCTGGGTGCTCCGGGTGAGGTGGCACAGAGTTTGCTGAACCAGTCAGTCCCACACGGCCTCCAGGGACTTGACCTTCGGCAGGACTGAGGGCTGGGCAGGCAGTCAGCGCCCCTGTTCACAGGCTTGGAGAAGCTGCCCACCTTGCCCAAGGCCACGTAGTGAGTGGGCAGCAGAGACCAGGCCACCTGTGCTCCCCCAGCTCTCCCTGGACCTGCCGGCCTCAGGCTCCTTCCAGGTTCCACCACATTAGGGGTTACCTGGGGCCCAGCAGCCCTCAGAGGGCAGCAGCCAGGACCGTCTCGGGGTCTCTGACTGCCTGGGCGCTGAGCTGGGCGGGTCGCTCCCAGGGGACAGGGCTGAGAGGAGGTGAGCCGGCATGTGAACAGGTGGCGGATGCACCCATGAGACGCCGGTGTGACTAAACAGGTCCTGTGGCCGCTTCCAGCGGAGCCTTTTGAGAGCAGCCTGGTCACCGCCTGCTGCCATCCGGCTAGTGGCCCTCCCCTCCTTACCCGATCCTAGGCCACCAGCCCTCAGCCCCCCGCCTGCCTGGCCACCCTGCCTGGGCCCTGGGGCCTCGGGTGGGTTTGTCCAATGGGAGGTGACAGAGATCAGGAGGGAGCAGAGCCCGTCGGGCCATATGTCCCCGCTGCTCTCCCCGCAGGTGTCAGGTGCTGGCCGGCTCTCTTGACCAAAGGCCATCCCATCTTTCAAGTTCCCAACCCATCACTCCCTTCAGGCCCCTGGTCCCAGGCCATTGCTCTGTTCCTTAGGTTTCCCTGCATCCTCTCCTTCCCCAAAACCTGCTCCTAAGGAAACCCTCCTGGAATTCTCCTGTCCTGCGGGTGCTGCCTCTTTCCCATGGCGGCTTGACCGATGCACCACCCACCTCAAGGCCCCTGTACCTGCTGTTCCCACCACCTGGTACGCTCTTCCCTCTGGTCTTCAGCCTGACAGCTCCTCCTCAGAGAAGCTTCCTCAGAGAGGAGCCAGCTTTAGCTAAGGGGAAGCTCTCACTGGTCAGTCTCAGTCCCTTGACCCTGAATTACCTCTTTCATTGTACTTCCCAGGGTTTGAAACGTTCGTCTGGCTTTCTCCTCTGGCAGGGAAGCCCTGAGAGAGCAGGGCCTGTGTCTCCCTTGCTTGCTTGTGTCCCCGGGGCCTGGGACAGTGCCTCGCACAGAGTGGGCACGTACTACAGATGTTTATTGAATTTATAAATGAGATGGATTTCATGTTCACATTAAGTAGCATAAATAGATGAGTGCAGGGATTGGCAAGTCAATCATCTGAATAAATTTCAAGGGGGAGTGGATTTTTGGCAAATATGGAATGAATGAATGAATGGGTAGATGTGTGAGGGAGGCAAGGAGTTAGTGAGTGACTCCAGGAACGGGCGTGTGGGCTTCTTTGCACTTCCAATGGGCAGCCCAGTGGTTTCCAGGAGTGTCTGGAACAGGAAGGCCTGGAGGCCTGTGGCTGGGCCACGTGAGCGCTAGCACAGACCCTCCCCTCCTGAGGGAGTTCAGCGTGGACGGACCTTTGGCCCCACAGGGTGGCGCCTGCAGGTTCTGGTTTTGGACTCTGGCTTCTCTGCCTCAAAGCCACTCCTTTTCCCACCAGAGCCTTTTCTGTTGGAAAGGTCTCCTGGGAAGGGCACACCTGTCAGCCACCTGCTCCTGAGTCCAGATTCATAGTCGCTCACACAGCCAAAAAAATCATCACTGACCGGCTCCTCTGAGAAGCCTTTGTGCTGAGTGAGCCAGACCCAGCCGCCACACTCGAGGGCCTGGGGCTCCCCTGGGGGCTGGTGAATAAAGTGGATCCCCCCGGTGCTGTGGGCGTCCAGCAGAGCCTACGCTGTCCCCTCTGTCCTCAGTGAGGGGGCACCCGACGGGGCACCGTCGGAGACTAGGGGAGCAAGCACGAGCGCCCAAGCAGGTTGAGAAGGTGGTGGGAGGCCAAGGACACCCCCCGAGCCAGCATGGCACCTGTGGCTGCTTCATGCCCTTCTGGGCAGGAACAAACTTCCCTCATCCTTGAGCTCCTGTCACCATCACCCGGGCTGGAGAAATGGCCTCTCCTGTCCCAGCCGGACGCCAAGGCCGGAGGGAGGGTGTGCCTTGTCTGTGGCCGCACACAGGACGAGCATCTCCATGTCTAACCGCTATCCCTCAGCGCCTGCACAAGGACAGGGCTCGGTGAGGGCGCCAGGGAGCCACGTGGAGTTGAGGACTGCGGCTCTGACGGAGGTGTCAGTGTGTGTCCTGATGGCAATTGCAGAACCCTTCTGCTATGGCTTGAGCTGTGTTGTCCCAAAATTCATATACTGAAGTCCTAGCCTCTAGTACCTTGGCGTGTGACCTAATATGAGATGGGGTCTTTACAGAGGTCACTGAGGTAAAATGAAGTCCTCACGGTGGGCCCTAATCCAATCTGTGTGGCGTCCTTATTAAAAGGGGACATTTAGGGACAAAGACTCACACCCTGTGAAGTTGAAGGCAGAGGATGAGTGATGTTTCCATAGGCCACAGGACGCCGAGATTGCCAGGAAACCACCAGAAGCCAAGACAGGGACCCGGAACAGATTCTCCCTCCCGGCCATCAGGAGCACGTGCTGGCACCCTGATTTCAGGCTTCTCTACCCCAGAACCACGAGGCAATACATCTCTGTTGGCTAAGCCACTCAGTTAGTGGCGTTTTGTTGTGGCAGCCTGGAGGAGCTAACAAACGCCCCGGTGTGCAGGCTTCGAGAGCTTTAGAGGTGAGGGCCTACTGTGGGCCTACTGTGGGCACCGCACAGTGTGGTGGCTGGAGGGGGCTGGGGACAGGATCTGAGTTCTGGTCCCCAGTCTGCCACCCTCTGTTGGGTGTGATCTTCCTGCCTGTGAACCAAAGGGGTGGTGGCTCATGATCTGTAGCCTGTACTTTCTCAGGGAGCAGTGAGAGGCAGCCCAGCCCGGGTGCCCCAGCCCTTGTGCCCCAGGGAGTGAGCCTGAGAGCTCAGCCTTCATTTCTTGCTTGGCGATCACCCCTTTGCCCTCGGTACCTCCTAACAGGGTCCCTAGGGAGCCTAACCTCTCCTCCTCTGATGCTCTCTCCTCAGCGCCCCCTCCCCATGGTGGCCTTGGTGCTGTGTGTGTGAGAGGAGGCCTGGCTGTTTGGAGAGGCATCTTCCTGGAGGAGGGAGCAGTGAGTAGGCCCCACTGGTGTCCTGTGAGTTCCAGCGTGGCCTCCTCAGGCTGCCTGGATGGGTGGCCTGCGACCCCTGGACACCCAGTGCAGAGGCACAGTATGTCTTTGGCTGGGGCTTCTGAGGACCGTGGAGGCTGAGGATTACGTGCCCCACCAATGTTTTCTTAGGGTCTCTAGTGGGAGGTTTGATGCCCTAGCTGTATTTCTGACTTCCCTTCCCCACCCACCCCCCAACCCCCGCCTGCAATGCTTTCTGAAAGCCAGCCCAGGGATTCAGGCCACTTAGCACCAAATGGACAGCAGCATCTTAAAACCAACAATTTACAATTGTCAGATGGTTGCTCAGTGTTTCTCTGCTCCCTGCTTTTCAGGGCCTTGACGACCATGTCCAAGGAAGGTCTCCAATGAGGTCCTCTGAGTCTCCGCCCACAGCCGGCGCTGCTTAGGCTCCTCTCAGTTGTGCATTTCATGGAGCTAGAGACGCTGGTTGGCAGAACTGAACTCATAAAGGTCCAGTGTTTGAAAGCGTGGGTTTGAAAAGTGATTGCCTGAGTGTACGGCGGTGGGGTATGGTTCATAGTTCTTGGTATGAAAAGAATCTGGAGGTCCTCGTGGTACCCACGCACGGTGCGGCCTGACCGGGCCAGAGCAAGGCAGCACGGCTGTGGCTGCATTAACGTAGGTGCAGTGTCTTGTGCGAGGAGGTAACAAGGCTGTTGTTGCTGACTCATCGGACTCCTCCCGACATGGGAATTCTGTGTACAAACCTCCACTGGTGGGGAGCTCTACCCTCTTGAGCGGGCTCTGGGAGAAAGTTCTTTCTTCTCTTTTACCTCCTTGTGATTTTATTCGATAATATTTTTCAAGTACGTACTGGGTGCTCTACTGCTTTTACCTTTGTTCTCTGGCGCTCATTAAGCTTATTTGCTCTCCGACCTTCTGAAAGTCTTCTATGTTTTCTAAACAGCAATCCCATCTTTCGGGACTTCTCTAGGGAGGATGGCCCTTCCTCCTTCACCAGTTTTTCCCAGGACAAGGCTTGGAGGATCTTTCTTGATTGTGACCCACATTATCATTCTCCTATTAATCTTTGTCAGGAACTCCAAATGGAGTCTGGTGAGATCAGCGCCTCGGTTGTTCTGATGATGATACTCCTATTGATGCAACCAGAGGTGGGAGGCCCAGGTACTGTGAATCCCTAAGTCTCAGTGACCAGAGCTTGTGACCCTAGATTTTTCTTTAGTAATGGCTTATTCATTCTCTCCGGAAGGGACCTGCATTAAATCATACAGTGATTGATTTAGACAGCTGGGCTCCATTTTCAGCTTTTCCTTTCCCCATCCTCTTTCTTTGCTGCTGTACCAGAACTGTCCCCTCCAAACAATCCACCGCCCCCCCCCCCCGCAACCGCCCTAATCAGGGCTTTCCAATTTTAACCTGTCTACATTGAAGAGAGTTAATTACTTGGAGTGCCCTAAGACTTAGATCAGAAAGTCACTTTCTCTCTCTAGGACTCAGTTTCCTCACATGTAAAATGAGGAGGCCAGTCCAGCGCCCGTCCAGAATCCTCTCTGGCCCTGAAATCTGATGTGCCGGCTGTGTGAGCTGTGGGCATTTCCACTCCCATGACCCACCAGTAGGATCAGGGTTTTGGTGGCACCACTCACATCACACCTGGCAGAGGAGCTCCCTAGGGTCAGTGTGGGGACAGGTCTTCCCCCTGCCACCCACAGATTTCAGGGAGAGGCACCCACCCACAGGGAGAACAAACATTAGCATCCATGTGGTCACCCCTCAGAGGAGCAGCGATTAGGTCTAATCAAAGGCAGGGGAACGTGTGCTTTCACTGGTGAATCCCCTTGGCTTGGGAGCAAATCTCCATCTTGGCAGGAGGGACTCTTACTTGATCGGGGCTGAGTTCTATGAGCAACTGTAAATTCTCAGTAAAACAGCCCCGTTGGGCCTAATTTCAACCACTTAACCCAGAGGTTGCATTCTTGAAGTGCTCTGCCAAACGCATTCGTCTCCCGGCTGGGGAGACCACAGCTCCTGAGCACTCCTGCACGCCGCAGCTACATCACCACCAGCCTTCCTGCTGTCACCTGCCCAAACGTGAGCTTGAGACTTGAGGTCCCCCGGGGCCCTTTCTTTCCCGCTCCCACCTGGGGAGTTGCCCAGTGTCCCTTCTTGGCAAATATAGGTCTGTTTTGGCCGCCGCAGCTCCTGTCCTTTTGTGACCAAACAGCTGGGCAACTTGGTGAAAGCCTGGTTAGCTTTGGGAGCCCGGCCTGAATGCCTAATTCAGTCAGGTGCTAGTCAGGTTGGCCAGACAACAGCTGAATCGGGCAAGCAGAGCCCGAACCCCGTCAGCTTGGTTAAATACCAGGCTGCTGGCCCATACGGTGCCAAAAGAACCCATCGATGTGGCCCCAGAAATGGGTACCTTCAAAACAATTGGGCCACACTATAATAAAACATTGATTCGGTTTGAATAACAAGTCAGCTTGGCCAAATCATACCAAAGCAATTGTTCAGCTTAGTCAAACAAGCAATCAGCTTGATCAAACAACGCTCAAACAATCTGTCTTTGGAGCTAAACGAAGCCAAGACACCGAACCAACTCCTTATCTGGCCATTGGGTTAGACAATGCCAGAACAATAGGTCAGCTGGGTCAGATGATAGCAGCACACCCAGTCCGCTGTAAACAGCTGACCCACTGCCTCACACAACGTCAAAATATTTGGATTAATTAATTCAAACATCCAGTCAGTTCAATCAAACCCAGTCAGCTTGGTTAATGGATGCCAAAACACCCATCCAACTTAAACAGTCAGTCAGATGGAGCTAATGGTGACAGGACAACTGGTCAACTTGGTGAAACCACCAATCACCACAGCCAAACAAGCAGTCAACCCAAATGAAGCAAAAGCAACAGGTCACACTGGTCACCAAGCAGTAACAAAACACCCACTCGTTCTGTCAAACAACCTCTCAAGCAGGAGAGGCTGTGTCTAAACATTCAGTCAGTTCTCTGAAGAGCTAGTTGTCTTGATACTGTGAAATCAAAACAACCACTTAGCTCGGTTGAATTAACGACAAGGCCAAGTACTTAGAGAGCACCTCTGCTCTGTCCAGTGTTCCCAGGCAGGCAACGCCAGGAGAGAGGGTGGACGCTGCCAAGCCAACGGCTCACTTGTCTGTGCTTCACCACAACGCCCATCCGCTCAGTCTCAGAACATCCAGAGAGAAATCAGACCTGTGTCTCAACTGGATAAATAAACTTTCCAACATGGAGGTTGGATTTCTTGGAGAGGAATGGGTGGAGGGGAGAAGACTTGAGAAGACTGTCTCCATCCCTGCCCCCAGCCCCTTGGTGGCAGTAGGATGTGAAGACTCCCTGCCAATGTCCCTTGTTACAAAGTGTTTGGGATGTGGATACTTTTCTCCAGAGACTGGACCAGCGAGGGGTGAGGCTGCCCAGTGCCAGCAGTGATCTAGTGGTGAGCCATGGCCCCGTGGGCTGTGGTAGTTAATTCGCAGAGCTAGGAGGCACTCACCACATGGCATGAGCTTGGTTTCCAAGGCCGGAGCCCTTCATGGGGACCAGAACTTTCCTACCAAATTCCAAGAGCGCTGGTCATCTCTCGTGCCTGGCTTACTAATGCCAGTGACCCTGCTGAGCTTTTCCTGCATGCCAGCGCTGAGCTAAGAAGTCCTTTGCAGACTTCAGCCCACGCTATCTTTACAAAACTCAGTGAGGTCAGCGCTGTTATTACCTCCATCTTACTGGGGAGGTTGTGGGGGCTCTCAGGGGTAAAGAAAGTTGACTAGGGTCACGGAGCTATTGAGTGGCAGGGCCAGAATTTGAAGCCAGCTCAGACTTTAGGGACCAACCGTCCTTTCCAAATGCTTGTTAAAATGAGGGGAAGGATTGAGTTGGCTTGCACTGCAGGACACCAGTGATGTGATGGTGTCACACGCTTGAAGGTGTGGCAGTGCGTAAGAAGCCCCTGTATGCGTCTGTCTTGGCGGTGGTTGTAAGAGAAGAGGCTCTTCATCCTGGTGGAGACTCCAGTGTAGACAGGTTGGGAGCCTGAATTTCAGGAAAGCACACCCTCACCTTCGAGTCCACCCTGGTGCTAACTAACCCCTCTTGCCCAGGAATGCCAGATGGGTATTACTCACTCCCCCAGAGGCCAGTGGGCCCTGGGGTACCTGGCCCTCCAGGCAGCCTTGAGGTTTGGCTGATAGGACAGAGGGGCAGGCGACTTCCTGAGATCTGCTCAGTCCTCCCCACTAAAAGCCCCCTCGGCGCCTGCCTCCGGTACCTGGGCGGCAGGTCTGAGCCCACCATTGACCACAATTGACACCCTCCCTTCATTCAAGGAAAGTCATGTTGACTCACTCCCCACGTTAGGCACAGACCATTTTATTGAACGCTAACGCAAATCACCGGGGCAGGAAATGTCGTAAAGAGAAAAGTAATCTTCTGACGGAAAAATAAATTATCAGCAGTGTTCCGAAGGAAAAGAAACATTCTTAAATAATTTCTCTTGCTGTTGGTATTGGCTGGCAGTGTGGGCCAGCCAAGCAAATGGTAATTTCCAAATTAGATTATACATTATGTCATATTAGTTTTATATTAGAAAAACAAACGGGATCAGAGGAGAAGTGCCAAGGTTGGCGGGCTGTGCCGGCCACGTGACCGGCTGTGTTTCCACTGCCGAAGGTTTAATGATTCCGGGAGAGGTGGAAGAGCAAACATTCAGCCCCGAGTGGGGGTGGGTGCAGAGCGGGGTGTCGCGGTGTCCCCCGCCACCCTGGTGGGAAGGGGCAGGGCCCCGGCCAGGCCTCTGTGCGTGTGTGCGGCGGCCAGGAGGCGGGGAGCAGGCCCTGGTCCTTTGCCTTCTGGGGGATGTGGGCCCTCCCGGGATGGGGCTGCTCCACGGAGGTGCCCAAGTGGGGTCCCAAGGAGGGGAGACCTGCTGCGGCCCAGTCGATGTCCTCACTCCTGCAAAGCCAGGGGCATGTTAAGGAGCCGACTTCAATGCCGAGCCCTTCCTCCAGCTCGCCCTTCCTGGGGCAGCTGCCTGCCAGGTGGTTTACCTGCACTGACTGACCTCCCGCAGCAATCCCAGCAGGGCAGGGCCACTGGGATCCAGGCTGTAGGGCCTGCAGCGTTTGCCGCCACACTGTTGGGCGATGTGGGTGCCAACGTGAACCTCGGCACTCTGTGACGGGGTGCTGGTGGGCGGCTTGCTGGTCAGGAGGGTCCCCACAGCCCCAGAGGCATCAGATCCCTGCCCTCTAAAGCCCCTTTCTCCTTAAGACCACTGCTCGGACTTCTCCGCGCGCACGCGCGTCTGTGAATCTGGACAATTTATCTTTTACCAAACTGTGAGCTTCTCACAGGCCGGGATCTTGTCTGATGATCTCTGAACACCTTGTACCCCGGACGGAGCTTGATGCTGCTGTTGATGGTCACCGCAGGGACAGGGAAAACAGTGGATCTAGGTGGCTGGAACTGGAAAGGCGTCGGGGGCTTTGGAGCCTGGGTGGGAGCTCGCAGACCTCTGATGTCTGCTTCCCAGCCCGTGACGACATCCCTAAGGAGCCACAGGCTCCGGCCCTACTCGCTGCTGGCCCCTCGGGGCAGCCCCGACAGGAAGCCTATCTGCCACTGCGGATCTCGCCCGCCTGCTCGTTTGCAACTGAGAAAACTGATAGCGCAGGGAGAGCGAGGCAGCTCGTCTCAAGTCTTACCACCAGTCACCCACCTTCCCAGAGCACGCGTGGAGTTTAAAGGGGATCACTTGTTCTCATTCATTTGGTGAATATAAATAATAATGAAAGGGAATATAAAGGAAGGGAGAAGAAATGTGTGGGAAATATCAGGAAGGGAGACAGAACATAAAGACTCCTAACTCTGGGAAACGAACTAGGGGTGGTGGAAGGGGAGGAGGGCGGGGGGTGGGGGGGGAATGGGTGACGGGCACTGAGGGGGGCACTTGACAGGATGAGCACTGGGTGTTATTCTATATGTTGGTAAATTGAACACCAATAAAAATTAATTTATTAAAAAAAATAAATAAAGAGGATCACTTGGCATGGATTACCTAACCTGTATCTGGCAGTGCAGAACCACGCGCCTGGCTCTGACCGCATGGAGTTTGGAAGAAGAGATCAAAGAGAACCCAGGGAGCCGTCAGACAGCAGTGCAGGTCCACCACCTTCAACACTTCAACAAGGCTGCTGGTCCACCACCTTCAACACTCTTGTCCTCAAATACTTTCTATATTTCTCAGGACTTCTGGGCTCTAGTTCTAGATCCTTCCTTCGACAGTGTGCATCCTCCCTCTGTACCTCAGGTTTTCCGTCTGTAAGCGAGGGCGGGCACGGTGCTCATGCTCTCTGAGGCGTGCAATCCCTTCTGGCTCTGACAGCCTGGTCCCAGAATTCAGCCCAGATTCTCTTCTCCCCCAGACCCCACTGCTCCTTGGAGGGAGGCAGGCCCACGGGAAGCTGCAGTAATGCGCCCGAACCACCAGGGGGAGGGGGAGCATTCTGCAGGATTCCTGCTACCCTCCGTTCTGACCCCCCTGGTGGCCTGGAGGGTCACTGCCATCCTGACTGACTTCCTGTGTCCTCTGGGGTGCCCTACTCAGCTCCCTGGGATTGTCTCATGGGAAAACATGTGTATTCACTTGCCAGATCCACCTCGAGTCCCTCCTCTGGGCTGGTCCCCTTGCTGAATGCTGGGGACCCATCTCTGCCCTTGGAGGAGCTCACATTCCAGTGAGGGGGCCAAAATGCATGGAGGGCAGGGAGCCCAAAGGCAGGGTGAGTCGTGGCTGGGGTAGTGGCGGTCCCAAGGGGATGCAGGGGAACCTTCCTGATAAGTCTTCCTGGAAAACAGTGATGTGTGGGCCCAGTTCTGAAGGAAGACGCAGAGCTTGGCAAAGGGGCCGGGGGCGGGATGGATGCTCAAAGCAGAGGGAACGGCACTGGCAAAGCCCCAGGGGTGGGAGACTGAGTGGCCCCCAGGTAGGGGACTGCAGGCGCTGCGGTGGCCGCAGGGCTGGTGGGCAGGGACAAGCATCCTTTGACACGGAAATGTCTGCTGACCCTCTCCTGAACACCAGGCTAACTTGTGGAAGACCTTGAATGCAGTCCCAAGTCCCAAATCATTTTCCTTCCTGGGCTCTGGCCCGTGTGCCCAAAACATTTATAAGAGGAATTGGTTTCTAAATTTAGTTAATCGCTCTTTGGCTTCTCCCGTCTTCCCATGGAGATAGCGACGCTCAAGGGAGTTGGGACGGGAAACTGGCCTCGGGACTGGGAACAGCATCGGGGATTTTGTGCCCAGGACAGGTGAGAGAGCAAGGGAGGGGTGACCAGGCTCGGCCCGGCCGGCTGGCCTCCCCCTGGACGCCACTCTCCCTCGGGACACGAGATCCAGGAGCCTCGTCAGTCTCAGTGGCCAGTGTCCTGTCTCGGGGTGTGCTGCAGGGGAGAGGGTGTGCACGAGAGCCCGGTGGGTACACGGGGCCCAGGTGGGTGCCGAGGTTGCAGTGAGTGGTCAAAGGGCAGGAGGGCAGAGAAGTCCCTTGAGGTAAGAGCTCTGTGAAGGGAAGTCCCAGAACAGGGGGCAGGCGGTGTCCTAGCCAGGGGACAGAGCCCTGTCAGCACGGGGCGGGCCCAGACCCTGGGAGAACTGGTCCTGGTGGGAGGGGACCAAGAGGGCAGGACTCCGGAGTGCCAGGAGCTTGGCTTGTGCTCGCTCGCTAAGGTGCCTCGGAGGGAAGCTCCGTTCCCAGCTGCGGCTGGCTGTGGCGACAGAGGCCCAGGCATGGAGAGGTTAGGTGACGGCCCGGGGCCCCAGCCCCAGGTGTGCGCTCGGGTCAGCACTCAGCCTGGGGCACTCGGCCGTCACTGCCCTGCAGCGTGCCGCTCTGGCTCTTCGCGTTTCTTGCCTCCCCTCGTTCCCAGATGTGCTGAGCCACGGCCCTCCTCATGTGCACGCTCCGGGCTCCCGGGCAGCGATGCCAGCTCTCCTGCCCGTGTTCTCTACTCGTCCAATTCTCATTTGTTTCAGGTCTGCTTCATATGTCCTTTGTGAAAGTTTCCTTGACCCTCCCAGGTTTTATTTTATTTTGTCCATGCTTCCTTCCATCATCCATCCATCGTCCACCACCCATCCCTTTACCCTTCACTTGTGCCACAGGGATTTCTGGCTGTGCGGGCACTTGGTCACCGCCTCTGCTGTGGTCCCCGGTGCTTTGTCTGCAGCCCAGCACCAGCACCCTGACCTCCCCTGGCGGCCCACCCAGACTGGGAGCTCCCCGAGGGCAGCCTGATGCTCTCCGGCCCCGGGGTTGCTTGACACAGACTCTGCTCCCTGTCCACCTCACCCGGATTCTTCTTTTACATAGAAAGATTCTTAAAATTTAAAGAAATTATTTATTTATTTATTCATGAGAGACACAGAAAGAGAGAGAAGCAGGCCCCACGCAGGGAGCCCGATGTGGGACTCAACCCGGATCCTGGAATCATGCCCTGGGCCGAAGGCAGACGCTCAATCGCTGACCCACCCAGGCGTCCCTACATAGAAAGATTCTTAAATTTGGTCTGTTTCTCAGAGAGAATTTCAGTGTCTGGAGTGACTTTGGGTTGAGATTGAGAGGTTTTTTTTTTTTTTTTTTTTGTGCCAAGAGAGACACTTCCAAATAGCTGCTATGTAAGGGGAGAATTAGAGCTGGGGACGCTGCTAACAAGTGGTTCCTTTTGCTTTCCTTAAGACCACAGGGTTACCCTAGAACTGTAGAGAATTCTGGACATTTCAGGGATGGCTCGGCTCACCTCATCAGCCTGGCCTGGGCAAACCTTTGCTTAAAACTGGGAAAGGCACAGTGAGTCAGTGTATTTCTGGGGGCTCGTGGGGGTTTGTTGGGGCGTGAGCCAGTACTGGATGGGATGGGCTGAACATTCGTCAGTTTGTTCTAGGTTATATTGTGGTAACAGACACACCATAGTGTGCCCCAAATAGGGGCTTTACAATAACAAGTTTACTTTTCCCCCACATTATATTTTGTCTGTGGTGGCTGTGGGTTGACTGTGGCTCTGCTCCATGTGTCCTCTCTATTCCAGGATCCTTGCGAGGCAGCTGTCCCTACTTGGGACACGATGTACTCAGGGCAGAGAGCACAGAGAAAAATGACTGAGCCACACAATAGCTCTTAATGTCACTTTCACTCATGTCCTGTCAACCGAAGCCAGACCCATGGTGGAGTCCAATGTGAAGTCCTCCCATGGGCTGGGGACGTAGAAGAGCCTCTTGCAGGGAAGGGAGAGAGAAGGATCAGGGGCAAGAACACCATCCGTCACAGGTCAGGACCTTCCTGAGGACTGAAACACAGAGTCACCGTCCACTCCGCCAACCTTGTGTGGCCGAGGCATGCCTTCTACGCATGAGAATCTGCGGTGCCTACAGAGAAAACAGACTCCCAAAGTGGACCTGAAAAGTGTGACTCAGGCTGTGGGGCTTACGTAGGAGTGCAGAGGAAGGAGGGCAGGAGGAGGTGAGCCACTCAGGGGACGCTTCCTCCCGTCCCTTGCACGGCACACTCCTACTTTTCTTTCGCGGTCCAAATCTAAATGCCACCTCTGAGAAGCCCTTCAAGATCTACCCTCCAAGCCAAGTTTGGTGCTCTTCCTCTGTGCCCCGAGCCCTTCTGCTTTTCATGTTTCACACCTACTTCATGGTATTTGATGTCTGCTTATGTGCCCAACTTCCCAGGGAGCAGCGGGACGCTGGATCTGGCTCCGATCTGCTCGTGAGATGTGAGGGTGTCCAGCTCTTCCCAGTTCTGTGTTCAGGAGCATCATGAGGGCAACATGAAAATTGGCCACGGTAGGAGTGTTTACATCCCAGAAGGCAGCAAGCCCTACAGATAAGGGCTGTTTTCCTTCCACAGAGGCAGTTTGAATCCCTGGCCACCAGCCATTGCCCTGAGTGTGGACAGCACGTGGGCCAGGATGCGCTGCGCTCATCTGTCTTCCCACGGGGCCTGCTGGAGTGAGGCTGTTCCACAAGGCATGCCTGGCTGAGTGTGGATGCACTTGGCATGGTGGCTGGAGCAGCGAGCGGATGCCTGTCGGGCTGGGGTGGAGTGCTCACCTGTGCCTGCTCTTCCTCCCAGGACGTCCACCTGCTGCCAGGCCCCCGGCCCTGTGCTCAGTGTCTCCGGGGAGGGATGTGACAGGACGGAACACAGAAGGCCTGTGAGCTTTTCTAGCCTTCGTCCTCCAAATCTCCAAGGTTTTGGAATTGAAAGTGTTTCTGGAGCAAGTAAGGGGAGAAGAAGGCTGGTCTGAGTGTCTTGAAGACACGTAAGGGGTAGGAGAGAAGGGGTGCAGTCAGCCCTACATGTCCTCCGCAGCTTTGCTGGGAGGTGATGGGAGGAAGGGCCGTGGGGTGCACCCAGGACACAGTGCAGGTGGTGGCAGAGGGTGGCCAGACAGGCAGGGTTAGGTGTTGGGGGGACCTTCAGGTGTAGTTGTGAGGCCCCGCGCTTAGGACTAAGCACCCTGTTTCCGACCCTGTACCTTAATGTCATGTAGGATCCCCCAAGTGTGGAATGACCCCCAGGGTAAGAAATTCCCCAGGTAGAGACCTGAGGTTTATACTGCCACTCCTGCAGGATTTAGGTCAGAGGTTGGCAGACGTTTTCTGTGAAGGGTCTCAGCTTTGAGGGCCATGCTGTCTCCGTCATAACCCTGTAACTCTGCACCGTCATGTGAAAGCAGCCAGAGACATACATAACGGAAGGAGTGTGGCCAAGTTCCAATAAAACTTTATTTATGGAAACAAATTTAAATTTTATATGACTTTCATGTGTCTTAAAATGTTTTTCTTTTGATTTTTTTCCCCCCAGTCACTTAAAAAGGTAGAAGGCAGGGATCCCTGGGTGGCTCAGCGGTTTAGCGCCTGCCTTTGGCCCAGGGTGCCATCCTGGAGTCCCGGGATCAAGTCCCACGTCAGGCTCCCTGCATGGAGCCTGCTTCTCCCTCCTCCTGTGTCTCTGCCTCTCTCTCTCTCTCTATGTCTATCATGAGTAAATAAATCTTAAAAAAAAAAAAAGGCAATTTCTGCTCGCAGGTGTGGCTAGATGTGGCCCGTGGGCCATGGTTTGCTGACTCTGATCTAGATGAGTGAATGGATGAGCCAGGGCATCACTATGAGTCGGTGGGGTACTTGCACCTGGCCGAGCGGGGAGGCAAAGCACACCTGCCTGGGAAGCTCAGCATGGACCTGTCTAGAGGGAGGACACCCTGTCCTCCCCACTCTGTGCCCAGCTCCTGCCAGCCCTGCCCCAGCTCCCTGGGCCCTGCTGCATTTTACAGCTTCCCAGGGTGCTTGCCTGCAAGAAGCTGGGCCCTCGATGGGCGGGCGCCGGGCAGCTGGACTCAGCGAGGCAGGCGGGCCGGTGGTGTTCAGTCTCCGGGAAATGAGTGTGGACACGGCTTGGGCCCAGTGGGGCGGCCCACCCTGCTCTGCCCAGATCGGGTTCCCGGCGGCGTCTGAGCACTGTAAACACAGCGGCTGGACAGGCCACCTCTCCTGAGGCCCGCTGAAGGCGGCCCTGCCCAGGAGGAAAGCAGGATTGGGGCTGACAATTTGACATAAACCACAGGGCAGTGTCCGTGGCTGGCGAAGCCCAGAGACGCCCCTCCCCGCTGCCCGCATGCTTGCTCTAGTGGCAGCTGCTCTCAATTACTGTCCCCTGTGGAGCCAGGGGTCTTTGGAGTGGGGAGATCCCTGAGAGATTCCCTAACTTCCCCTCCTGGCAGGGATGGGGAAACTGAGGCCCAGAGAAGAGTGGACTCTTGCTTAGGGCCAGGTGGCCATTGCCAGACTGGACTAGAAGCTTGGCCTCTAGCCTCCCAAGACCGGGCTCTGGCCCCCTCCCAGGTGATCTGGACAAGAGAGACCCTCAAGTGGCACCTGGGCTGTGCCCCTTCGCCTTCAGCTGCCTGCGTGGAGGTTCCTTCGGACTTATCAAGGAGCACTGGAGTAGGAGTGAGGGGAGCTGATCATCAAACCCACCCCTGGCAGAGGGTCCTGGCCCCTCTCCTCGAGTCTGTGGAATGCTCATTTCCAGGTGATGGAACAGGTTAGGAGAGGTGAGGTGACTCGCCCAAGGCCACTCAGCTGGTCAGTGGGAGAGAGCCAGGATTAAGCCCAGGCTTCTCAGATTTCACAGGCTGCTTCTGCTTCATGCCCTCTTTCCAGCCCTCGCCCTGAGCTTCTCGTGAGACCTCAGGCAGGTCCCTGCCCTTCTGGGCTGCTGTGGGTGGTCTCCTAGGCTCTCTGGGCTCTTGGGACGCTGAGCTTGCTGCCCACCTGAGGGTCCCGCCACTCCGGCTGAGCCAGGGCCCAGATGCCCTTAGATAGAGGCCTGCCCCACCCCCTGTCCACCTGACATCACGGGAATGTCACGCCTCAGGGCCCAGCCCTCGGCACATCCCCAGCCCTCTGCCCAGGACCACGCGGATCCAGAGCTGGGCCAAGCCCAGGGCTTGCTAAATGCTCCGTAAGGGACTCACCCAGGGCAGCTCTCGCTTCTCCTTCCTGTCCCGCCCCGGCCCAGCCACCGCCGTGGCACTTGTCAGACTTTGCCAAACTGTCCCCCTGGAGGGTTGTTTCGTGCCTTTACGTGCTTAGGTGAGTGGACATAGGGAGGACAGCTGATGAGCACCTACTGTGCGTCAGGCTGTAAGGGTGAGCACACGCTGGCTCCCATGCCCTGCGTAGCCGGCCTGCTCTTCCCATGGGAGCCCATCCGTGGCAGGTGCAGGACACACGTGCATAGGAGCACGCTGTCCCGTGTGTGCAGGGGCAGGAGGCGCCTGTGTCCCTCAATACCTGTAGCCACTCGCTGTGCACACCAGCCCCTTGGGTTCAGGTGTGCCATCGTCAGAGGACACACACGTGCACACTCGGATGCACAGCCCCGCAAGTGCAGACGCTCTCGGACGTTTCCACTGGCAGCTCTGGGGGACGAGCCGCCACCCAAACTGGGGATTAACAATCCTCGCCGGGGTTTTTAGGCCTTCACCTTTGTGTTCCTGACATTTCAAAGTTTTCTTCAGAATGAGATCTAAGGATGGGGGGCTGGGGGATCCGAGAATGGAAAAGCAGGCAATTTGGAAAATTCTTGTCATTTTTTAGTTCTTTCCAAAGACACCCATGGGAGCTGCAGCAGGGTCTGCGAAGTCCAGCCTTGGGCCGGCCTCATGGTCGCGGAGCAGCCTCCTGCCTCCCCCCGCGCGGCCCAGCCTGTTTGCTGACACCAAGCCCCCCACACTCCCGTTGCCTCATCCCCACTGAGGGGTCCTGCTGGAGAGCTCTGGGCACGCTCAGCTTGCTCCTCCCCAGACAAGGCCATCCCAGCTGCACACACCCTACTGTATATTGACAGTGACAACATCTGCCACTGAGTGCTCGCTGAGTGCCAAGCACCGAGTGTAGGCAGAGGGTTCCGAGTGCTTTGCATATATTGATTTATTTTAACAACAAACCTTGCAGGGTGAACTATGGCTATGTTCAACTTACAAAGAAACCGAGGCACAGAATGTTTTTTGTTTTTTGTTTTTTTTTTTAAAGATTTTATTTATTTATTCATAGACTCAGAGAGAGGGGCAGAGACACAGGCAGAGGGAGAAGCAGGCTCCATGCAGGGAGCCCGACGTGGGACTCGATCCCCGGTCTCCAGGATCACACCCCAGGCTACAGGCGGCGCCAAACCGCTGCGCCACTGGGGCTCAAGGCACAGAATGTTAAAGCAAGTGGCCCTAAGTCACACAGCCAGGAAGTAGAAGAGCCAAGACTCGTGTCCCAGCAATATGGTGCCAGAGTCACCATCTTAATCGCTCCACTGTGCTGCATATTGAGACACAGGGCAGGGTAATTTGGAGAGGTGCTGGGACCTCAGGCCCCAGGGCAGACCAGGAGGAGAGGACTTGGGGGCCTACTGTGTGCCAGGCCGTGTCCTGGAAGTGCCCACTGGCCCCTCTGCCATCAGATTACCCCACAAGCTCTCCTCCGCCCTGCAGCTGGAGGGCCCTTCCTAATGCCCAAATGTGGCCCTGCGGGCTCAGGCCCTCTGGGCCCTGCGGGTCTCCTTCGGGGACCTGGGCTTCCCGCCGTGAGGGTTCCCGCTGGGGGCGGCCAGCGCTGCGAGCGAGAGCACTCTGCGAACCGGCTGGGCCGTGCGGTCATCCGAGGCCTGACCGTGTGACAGCCGCACAAGTGGCTGCATCTTTGTCTCTGGTCCCGCCTGGCTGCCCGCCCGCCCGCCGGCCTCCCGCCTGCCATCCACATGGTAGAAACGCCAAGGAACAAGGGCCTTCCTGTCTTCTTCTCTTTCCCCTTTTTCTAAAAATAAGCTGGAACCTTCCCCTCATCTGCCCCCAATTTTCTCCTGCTTGACCCCAACGACCCTGCGCCCTCAGATGAGGCCACATGTGTGCCCACTGCTGGACAGATGGGCCGACCCCACAGTGCAGATGGTGGGAGCGGGGAGCCTGCCCTGGCCTCTGCCCCAGCCCAGCCGGCCCCTCCAGCTATGCCCTTGCCTGGGAACAAAGCATGGAGCCAGCCCCTGGTCTGCGGGAGGGGGTGAGGGAGAGCTTGTTTATAACAGGAAGCTCCACCCGGGTTTTATGAGCTGTCATGATAATAATAATCATCGCCCACATTTATATACACTGAGCACTTTCACATCTGTTATCTCCTCTGGTCCATGCAACAAATCCTCGACATTGGTGTTATTGTTAATACTCCGATTGAGCAGATGAAGAAACCAGAGAGGGTGATCTACTTCCCTAAGGTTGCACAGCAGGGCAGGGCCAGGATTAAAATCCAGGTCCTCAGGTCTAAAGCTCGGGGCCCTTCCACTCTCCCTCTGTCTTGCTTATGTCTGAACCCAGCAGCAGTCTTGCAGTTTGTTCCCAGGCAGCTTTGTGGTGTCGTTTGAGCTGCCATGTATTGAGGGCCTTGACACGAGTGGGACACGGCACTGGGATCTCCAGCTCGACCCAGGGGGAGGGATCGCTGAGCCAATTTTGAGAGGGAGGAAGCTGACCCAGAGCCATCATGTGACTTGCCAAGACTGCTGGCCGTGAGAGCTGGCATCAGGGATTGGACCGAGGGCTGCCCGACTCCGAGGGTTTCCTTTGCCAAGAGTTCACGACACTTGGCATCATGTGCTTCATTGTTGATCAATTAACTTCACCGAACATGTCTCGAGCACCTGCTCTATGCCGAGCACTGGGACGTAGGGGTGAAGGAGACGCATAGGTGCCGCTCTAGTGGGGCTTCGTGATCTAGTGGGAGACAGACACGGGAACGGCAATTATGGCCCAGGGTGCGAAACCATTATTAGCCATGATAGTTAGCTTTGCGCGGTGTTTATAGCCCACCGAGGGCCCCAGATGGAAATCTGGCCGTTTCCATGTCTGCTGAAAATGGTCTAATGGCTTCCCTGTGGCTGTAGCTTCACATTTGAGCCTCCCGGCCCGGGGTTTTGGGGCTCTCGCCATGGGGAAGAGCCTCCCTCTGCATCCTTGACGGCCTGCCTGGCGCTGTGCTCCCACCCCGAGCGTCCAGAGGTTCCTCCCACGCAGGCCGTTCCTCCTCTCGTGGCTCTCTCTATCTGGCCAGCCTCTGCGTCCAATGCCGCCTTTCCCAGCCCAGCTTCCTCTGCAAAACTCGGCGCACATGGTGCCTGCCCCAGGCTGGCAGGGGGTGGGGGAGGCAAGGATGCCAGATTGGGGCAGGGAGACAAATCACTTTACTCTGTGGTCCTCAGTTTCCCCTTCTGTAAAGTGGGCTGGAGAATAAGACCTAACTGTAGGAAGAGACAGTGGATGAGAGAGCAGCCCAGTGGCTGGCGGGGCTCTGAGCAGCGAGTGTGCAAGCGGCCTGTGGGGCCCAGATGCTTCCTGGAGGGCTACCACCGAGGGAGAGCCCTGGATGATGTTGCTGCCTGCTGACACTTAGCACCCTGCTGACTGTGTGCAGGGTGCTGCTCCAGGCCCTCTGCACGTGTTAAGCCATTTAATCCTCGTAAAGGCTCTATGAGGCTCACTAGCCCCATTTTCCACATTGGGAAATTGAGGCACAGAGAGATTTTTATTCTTTATATATATATATTTTTAATATTTTATTTATTTATTTGAGAAATAGAGAACAAACAGAGGCAGAGGGAGAAGCAGACTCCTTGCTGAGCTGGGAGTCTGATGCGGGGCTCGATCCCAGGACTTCAGGATCGTGACCTGAGCAGAAGGCAGATGCTTAATTGACTGAGCTGCCCAGGTACCCAGAGGCACAGAGAGATTAGGTGACTTGCTTAGGGTCACACAGCTAAGGAGGGGCAAAGCCTGGGTTCAACGCAAGCACTTGGCCCCAGCACCCACACCCTAGCCACCTTGCTGTTACAGGAAGGGGAAGGGCGCTGGGGGTGGAGGCCAGGGCCCACTTACACTCTAGGACAAATGTCACCGTATTTAACAAAACAAGGCTGGGTGCCCTCATCCCTCAGGTGGGGAAATGCTGGCACCGGCTCTTCCCACCCCAGGACAGGGGAGGCCGTCTCTGTGTGGGGCGGGCCTGCTGCTCAGCTGGAGTGATAGGGTTCTGTCTGGGTGGCTGGGGCCGGGTTCCAGTGTTGCTCCGGCGACAGTGGCCACTCTGAGGCAAGCAGGGAGGCATTCTTCTCCCTTTGCAGGGGAGGGAAGTGTGACCCAGGGAAGAATAAAGGGCCAGTCTCCAAAATGGCAACTGGAGGCTGAGATCTGGGCTCGGAGGCCAGAGTGTCTCCTTGCCGGTGGTGACGGCCATCGTCGGCGACTCGGGCGCTGCTACCTGGTCACAATTGGTGGGAAAGCCTTTGTTAAGCGTCTAGAGCCAGGCCTGCTCACGGCACCCGCTCAGAAGCCGGACACTGCCCTCCCTTCCTTCAGGAAATGAGTGAGTGAGCAGGTGAATGAGGGAGTGAGTGTAGAAGTCACCCAGGCCGGGGGGTGGGGGGGGGTGGGGGGGGGTCGGGGGGGTGCTCTCCTGTCCCCCGGGCAGCCGGAGCTGGCGGCGTCTGCTCAGCCCTGTCCCCGGCCCTCTCCGCGGGGCACACAGTCCCATGCCAGGGCTTCTTCTGGTCTCCCTGCCCCCCAGTCTCCCCAGTCGCCAAGCTGGTGCAGGGTCCTGGATGGAGACTTACTGGGCTGGGTCTTCTGACCTGACGTGCGATTCATTTCTGCCTGGAAGCCAGGGGGCGTCACTCAGTCTGGAGGAACCGTGACAAAAGTGACTCTCCGCTCTCCTCGCATCCTACAGATGACTCTGCGTGTCCCGGCGCATGTCCAGCCTGAAAAAGGCCAAGCCAGGCTTGTGCAAGACCAAGGGCCAGAGCTCAGGACCCTTACTACAGAATCGGGACTGCCTTCCCCCTCCTTCCCTCTCGTCCCCTTCCCTTCCTTCTTTCCACGGTATTTATGTGGAGGATGGAAGGAGTAGGAGGCTAGGCTAGGCGGGCTTTACGCAGTGGAGACATGTCTGGGTGGGAGTCAGGAGACTTGGATTCTGGACCTGGATGTGTCACTAATTTACTGGGTCACCTTATAAAAGTCATTTTTCCCCTCTCAGCTCTGGGTGTTCATATTAATAATTTGGGGAAGGCGGCTGCCACTTCCATCCTTTTACTTGGCAGACTTATTGTAAGAATCAGTTCAATGAAACATTTCTTTGTTCTCTTATCTGCCTGCCCCCATCTGACCATCTAACACCCTCCCTCCCTACTTCCTTCCTTCTTTCCTTCCTTCTGCTTCCACTCATCTATCCTCCCATCCATTTATCCACCCATCCACCCTCACCCATCCTTCCATCCAACCATCCATCCACCCATCCACCCACGCTTCCATCCACCCATTCACTCATCCATCCATCCATCCATCCATCCATCCATCCACCCATACCTATCCACCCTTCCATCCACCATCCATCCACCCTTCCATCCACCCTTCCATCCACCCATCCATCCACCCATCCATCCACCCATCCATCCATCCACCCTTCCATCCACCCTTCCATCCACCCTTCCATCTACTCTTCCATCCACCCCTCCATCTACCCTTCCATCCACCCTTCCATCCACCTTCTGTGTCCTCGCTTTGTACCATGCACAAGAGAAGGACCCTACCATTCAAGGCCTGGCTTAGTCACCCCCAGGTGATATCCCACCTTCCCATCCCTATTTCTTCCTGGACAATGTCTGACCCTCTGGTACCACACTCACCAGTCTACCTTTTGTTGTAATGAGATTTAACCAGACAGGGAGGTCCTGAAGGGCAAGGACTCCACCTGATCGGTGTCAGAGCCCTCAACATTGTCCAGCCCTCAGCATCAGAGAATGTTCTCTGAGGTCACAGCATTGAGCCTATCCCCACCCGAATCCTAATTCATCCCCAGCTTCCTAGGATAGTTTGAACCAGGTAAGGAGCCTGGGCATCTACATAGCTAACAGTTGCCTCTGGTGGCCTCTTCTCTTTGGAATTGTAGTCTCATTCTCCTAAGAGAGAGACATCCTCCCTCCCTCTTCAGAGATCCAGAGAGATTGCACCCGACCCAGGGTTCCAGAGCAAACTGAGGGGAACTTTGGACCAGAAGCCCAACCTTCTGGTGCCAGCTGGTAACCCGCATGGTCTCACTCACTCAGGAGCTTCCGGGAGACCTGCCATGTGGGCAGCTGGCTCTGAATCCTTGATTTCCCTGTCCATCTTTCTCTCCCTCGACCTACCTAGCCAGTGCAGCTAACCCGGCTGTACCAAGGCCTGCGGGCTGTGCTGGCCAGACACGGGAGCTGGGTGGGGGGTGGAGCATGGGGAGTTTCTGATTTTCTGACTCGGGCTTGTTCCAGAGCCACCAGGCCTCCTCTGGCTAGTGAGGCTTGCCCATTCTTTCCTGGCCAGCTGCGGCAGTCCCCTGGGCCACTCTGAGTGACAGGGCACCAGGCATTCCCCCTGGTGCCTGCAACGTGTCACTGGTAGCTGAGAGCTGGCCCCCCAGCTTCTCTCCTCCCAGGGGCCAGGCCCCGCAGGGAAAGTGCACTTGATGGGCGGGCTGTAAACGAGCTGTCAGCAGAGGTGGTCTCGCTCCGCTGCTCCGCCCCCTCCCTCCATGGAGTCCTGCTAGCTCTCAGCCACATTGGAAGAATTAGGGGCGCTGGCGGAGGGAGGCGGCCGGTTCCCATGGCGGGGACCATGCATAAGTCCTAACACATTGGCACCGCGTGTGTGCGCTGGCTGCAGGAAGTGGGCGCTGGCTGTGTGGACGCTGTCCTGGGTACTCTGTGGCCACCGTCTGCCCAGACAGCCTTTCTCCCCGACTGGCCTCATGGCCTTTCTGGACCAGGGAGAAGCCTCTGGTGTTTTTTTCTTTTTTGCATTTGTTACGGCTTCTGCTCACTGTGTGTGGAAAGGGTCAAGTCTGGGGTGTAGCTCTGGGGCCCTCCGTCAATGACTCTCTGTGTGACCCTCTCGTCTCGACGTTCCCATTTCCTTACGGGGCTGCCGTGTCCTGGAAGTCACTGGGTCGACCTCCTGCAGATCTTCACCGAGTGTGAAGAGCCTCACATCTGCTCTCTTTACCCTTGACATCCAGGTTCTGTTGGTATCTTCACACCCATTTTACAGATAAGGAGACAGAGCCTCAGAATGAAGGTCATGCTGGGAGTCACATGGCTACAAAGTGGGTCTGGCATGTTACAAAGCCCATGATCTTTCAGCTTCTCTGTGCCCTTCTAGAAGTCCAGTGTCCTACAAGTCTTGGGCTGTATGCCCAACCTTGTGGGGCTGGGGGGTAGGTGGGGGCCATGGTCCCTGCCCTCATTGAACCCAGGCAGTCGGTACCCCCAGGCTGGGTCTCGTGCCTGTGGGGGTGGGCACAGCCTGAGTCCCCAAGGACTGCACGGCCGTGGAGCGGGACAAGAATCACAAGGGCAGTGCTGAGGGGGATGGGGACCATGTCGATACCCCACCCTGCAAAACTGTAGAAACAAACTTGCTGTTTCTCTCCCATTTTGTGGAAACTCAACTATTATCAGGAGTCACAGTAGCTGAAAATGTCCAGGGTGCCAGGTTCTTGCTGTGCCCTGGGTCAGCCTTTCATTTTTTTTTTAAAGATTTTATTTATTTATTCATGAGAGACAGAGAGAGAGAGAGAGAGAGAGAGAGAGACAGGCAGAGATGCAGGCAGAAGGTGAAGCAGGCTCCATGCAGGGAGCCCAATGTGGGACTCGATCCCTGGTCTCCAGGATTACGCCCTGGGCTGAAGGCAGTGCTAAACCGCTGAGCTACCCGGGCTGTCCTGGGTCAGCCTTTCATACTCCTGTTGTCACTGCAACCTCACAACCACATTGTGCACGTGGTCCTCTTATCACCCACACCTTAGAGATGAGGGCAATGGGCTCCATGGGGTGGAGGCCCTGACTCGAGGTCTTCGGACTCCAAGTGGCCAAGCAGGGGTTTGACCCCAGGGCTGTGCAGGACTGTGATACTCTCTTGGCACCTTCCTGGGAAGCAGGAGGGGGCAGGAGCCACCAGCAGCCCTGCCCAGCCCAGCCCAGATGGGAAGCAATGAGATGGGCTTGTAGGGGGCATGGGAGATCATGGGTCAGAGCCACAGGGCACCTGAGACCAGCTTCTCTGTCCAGTAGGGTAGTTTCTGGAGATTTCTGGGAGGTATGGTGGGGGCTTTGGGGTACCTGGAGCCTGGCCCCAAGATGGGGTAGGGCAGGAGATTCTGGGTCCGGAGCATCAGGAAGGGCAGGCCTGTCCCGGTCTGGGCAGGGCGTGCATGCTTCGATGGCACTAGAACATCCAGCACTCACCTCACAAAGCTCTGGGGCCGGCCGGAACTGGCGACACATGGATTTGATTGCTTGGGAAATCTGCTTGGGGGGCCTGGGGTAGGGATGCAGAGGTGGAACAGCTGATCAGCCTAAAAATAGCACAGCTTGGAATTCCTAGGGGCTCTAGGGTGCCCCATTCCAAATTTGGAAGTGGCCTGGAGTGTTCTCTGTAGCAGGCGCCCTACGTGGGTGGCTTTTCAGTGACAGGGTGGCTCCCCCATGGCAGTGGCACCGGGCTGGGAAGATCAAGGGTCAGATCCTGGCTGAGCAGTGTGAGCAGAGCCACACCTTCTCTGGACCCTTGTTCCTCATACCCTGGCTGCCTGATAATTCCTGCCCTGCCATCTGCCCCGGGGGGCTAGGAGGACGCATGGAGACGAATGTGAACTGTCAGGTGCTGCCTACATGTCTGTTGTCACCGCAGAAGGGGGGGCACCCTGGGAAGGTTGATTTCATGACAATCTCTGGATGTTTGGGACAGGCCTACGCTCTCTGCTGGGTTCACAACTTCCAATGCCTTCCTGTGGCCCTCAGCCTCTTCTAGATGTTCTCTGTTGCTTCTTGATAGAAAATGCTTCCTTCCAGGACGCCTGGGTGGCTCAGTGGTTGAGTGTCTGCCTCCGGCTCAGGGTGTGATCCCGGGAGTCATCTCTCTACAGAGGCTATGCTTCACGGGCTCCCTCTACCATGGATGTGCCTTGTCCAGGCCTGAGGCCGACACCATACCCCTGGCTCTTCCGCAGTGCTCTAGGATAGATAGCCTCATCACCTCCACTGCCCCTCAGGGCCCAGGGTCCAGTCCCTGCCACACTGGGCCTCCTTTTCTAGGCACGTAAGCCCCCTGGGTGCCTCAGTTTCCCGCTTGCAAAATGGGGATGCCCATGCCTGGGATTCTAGCCTTGTTGAGCCATGTAGGGACAAGATGACATCATGCACAGACACCTCAGAAGTCACGAATCCCAATTCGCCTCCAGCGATTCTCCCACTGAGGAGAGGACAGGCGGAGGCCCAGGGAGAGGGGACTGGCTCGGGGCCACAGATGAGACAGCGGCACAGCCTGAGCTGGAAGCCAGGTTTCTTGGTGTCCAGCCTTGTGCTTGGAGCACAGGCAGGGACCAAAGGGGTCTGACGGCACGATGATGAAACCGAGTCTGAGTGTCACCACCTCCCGGCTGTGGCCTTGGGGTGAGAGTTCTGCGCTCCCGTGTTTAGTTCGCCTGTCATATGTCATAAGGCTGTGCCCTGACGGTTGCTGAGGGAATCGGATGTGATCACAGGGGTGGAGGCCCGCATGGGGCCTGCAGGCCAGGGAGGCCCGAGAGCATCCCCGGGAAGGCACAGGGCTTCCTGCAGAGGGCCGGGAATAACGTCTGCTTTCAGTGGGCCTCCGGGTCAAATCCTTGCTCATCCTGCAGGTCTGGCACTAAGGGGCCACGTCTAGAAGTCCTCCTCGAGTCACAAGCAGCGCTGGCCCCTTCTCTGACTGCCTCGTACTTTGTGATGCCTGCTGCCGGAAAAACTCTTCTTCAGATGGTGGGGAGCTCAAATGTGGGTTTGAATGCCTCCCCAGCTGTGTGAACCTGGGCCTTAGTGTTCTCAACTGTGAAATGGGCACCGACAGACTCAATCCCATGGATCTGCAGTGAAAATAAAGTAAGTGTTCGACTTGATATCGAGAATGTGTCAAACAGACGGTAGCCATTGTCGTGATGAGGATGACATTCGTGCACTCGGTCATTCATCCAAGGAGCCTGGACGTGCCCCTTTTCTGGCTCCAGCTGGGCCCTGGACACAGGGCAAGGGGGCGGGCTCCCACTGCCACGAGCTCAGAATCCAGGTGCGCAACCTGCAAACCCATGATGCCAACCCGACACCGTACACATGGCGCGGCGGGGGGGGGGGCTCTAACACAGAGGGAGCCCCCAACAGCCAGCAGGAACCAGGGAAGGCTTCTCAGAGACGAGGCATTGCAGCTGGGAGCTGAAGGATGGGAAGACTTTGGTCAGGTGCCCACAGAAAGGCACCCAGGCTCAGCCTGGGCCATAGTCTGGAGGTGGGAAAGATAGTGGGGTCCCCCACAGGTTGGGGTAGCCAAAGCAGAGAGCAGAACTCCATCACGATGTGAGGACCACCTCTTCCCCCTGAAGGGCCACGGGCAGCCATGGCCACAAGACCCCACAGGAGGGGCAGCATGTTCTAATTTTTTATTTATTTTTATTTTTATTTATTAAATAAATATTTATATATTTATTTATATTTTATTTATTTGAGAGAGAGAGAGAGAGAGAGAGAGAGAGAGAGCACGCATGAACCAGGGTTAGAGGCAGAGAGAGAGGCAGGCTCCCCGCTGAGTGGGGAGCTCGATGTGGGACTTGATCCCAGGACTGTGAGATTACGACCTGAGCCAAAGGAAGATGCTCAACCACCTGAGCCACCAGGCATCCCGGCAGCATTTTGATGCTGCCGCTGCTGCTGCTGCTGATGACGATGATGACAATGATGTGACAATGATTTGATGCTGTGGGTGGCACTGTCCAGACCCTGCTTCCCACAGACTGCTGCTTGCAATTGGCTTGTAAATACTCCCTCGGGTCAGGACATGCAGACATTGGAAAGTGATGCCGCTCGGTACTCTGCACCCAAGAATGTCCTGTCCCTGCACGCTGGCCCGGAAGGGCCCTGAGGTTGCTGAGCTTCCCACTGTGGGGCCGTGTCCGCCTCTGTGTGCCCCATGCCCGGGAGAAGTGGCACTGAGCGGGTACACACAGATATCCTAGAATCAAGGCCCCTCGTGGCCGTTCAGTCAGAGAAAGGGAGCCACAGAGAGGGACAAGTTGTCACAGTGACCAGGTGGCCCCTGGCAGCCCGTAGCCGCTGGCCGAGCCTGTCCGGCCCCGCGCCCGCTTCAGCCTGGGTCCTGGAGCCCTCGCTATTCAGAGCCCCGGCCCTGAGGGCCCGGGGGCAGGCGGTGACCTTCCGAGGACTCCCCGAAGCCATCGGCGTCTCCTGGACGAGAGGCACCTGGGGCCGCCAGCCCCTCCTCCGCCCGCGGGTAACACAATCCGCCGATAATGATCTCCCATTTATACACCGCCTTTCTACCAGATGCATCCCAACAAGGTTTACAGGCTGTCATCCCGGTCCGGGCCCTGCGCCCCTGTCCCCCTGTCCCCCGCCCCGGGAGCGCCCCGCCAGGAGCCCCAGGCCGCGGGGCTCACGGCCCCCACCGGCCGCTCCATGAATGAGGATTTGTGTTCGTTCCCTCCCATAAATTGCCCCTGGTCACCAGGGCCATGTTCTGTGTCAGAGTCCCTGACCACCGGCCTCGGACAAAACCTGCTTTGTGGAGTCCGGGGAAAAGACAAACAAATGATTATTACCTTCATTTATCCCTCCCCCACCTTCTTTTCTTGGCCTGGAGTTAAGACCTTTTTTCTCTGTCAACAATCTTGACTTTGTTCCCTGAGAAGGAAACAGCTCCGGGAGGGCCTTGCGGAGATGCTGCTTGCAAGAAAAACCGTTTGGGAGCAGGGTGAAAAAAGACAGAGGTTACAGGAAATGGCAGACATTTTTTGTTGAATTAAACCATTAGGAGTGACCCCCAAACCAGAGCCAGGCAAAGGGAACAACTGGATACATTTAGGTCAGGACAAGCAGCCAAGTGAGGAGCTGAAACCAATTACCATAAATGAATGTTTCTCTTTTATTCACGACCACCGTGCCTGTTCCCAGGATGCTCTTGGGCGTCTTATAAAAACAGATGAACTCTCTGGTTTTGTTCGGGGAGTTATTAGCTAATGCAACTGTTGGGCAATTCATCAAACATTAGCACATGCTGCCATTAATGACCAAGAGAAGTTGTCACTGGCTGGTCCCAAGCCATGGGGGCTCCCCGGGCTTCAGGGCTCGGGGTAGGGTCTCCTCCTCGGCGGGGCCGTTGACATCGGTGCTTTGCGGGTAATAGCCGCCCTCAAAACCTGCCCCTCCTGTGGGGTCCTGCGGCCATGGCTGCCCGTGGCCCTTTGGGGGGGTTGTCCTCACATTGTGGTGGAGTTCTGCTCTCTGCTTTGGCCACTCCAACCTGCCCGGGGGGACCCCGCTGTCTTTCCCACATCTGGACCATGGCCCAGGCTGTGCCCTCGGCCTGGGTGCCTTTCTGCGGGCACCTGACCAAAGTCCCCCCATCCTTCAGCTCCCAGCTGCAATGCCTCGTCTCTGAGAAGCCGTCCCTGGTTCCTGCTGGCCGTCGGGGGGGCTCCCTCTGTGTTAGAGGCCCCCCCGCCACCGTGCATACCGTGTCGGGTTGGCATCACGGGTTTGCAGGTTGCACACCTGGATTCTGAGCTCGTGGCAGTGGGAGCCCGCCCCCTTGCCCTGTGTCCAGGGCCCAGCTGGAGCCAGAAAAGGGGCACGTCCAGGATCCCTGGATGAATGACTGAGTGCATGGCAGATCCGTGGACATCAGTGCCTACATGTGACTCCTGTAGTCTAAGGCTGCCTTTCTGCCCACCGAAGTCAAAGGACTGTGGTTCTTCTAGTGTAGGCTTCTCCCCGCTTTGAGCTGCAGGGTGCTGGCATCCAGCTGAGAGCCACACAGGCATCACTTGGGGAGGAGAGAAACCTGGTTTTGTGGCCTGGCACAACTACTTTCTCTCTGTAGGCCTCAGTCTCCTTATCTGTGAAATGGGCTGGGTGACTCCTCTCTGAAGCTTCTTGAGAGGAAAGTTGCAGAGGAGCATATGCTCTTGGGGGAGGGACAGGAGCAAACTGAGTTACAGCTACCCTGCGGCTTGCCCTGGGTAACTCTGACTTGGGGGAGACATGGAGCAGCTTCCTTACAGCCTCCGAGTGTGGGAGGGGAAGCCAGCTGGGTCTTCGGAGTCAGGAGGACGTGAATCCAGTCCTGCTCGGCTGTGGCCTTGTTTGTAACCTCTGGCACTTCACACCATCTCCTGGAGCCTCGGTTTTGGTTCTGAGAAATGGCACGGTAATACCCCTCTCCCCCCCACCCCTCCGGGCCTGCCAAGGCCTGAAAAGGGCTGAGTCTGGCCCTGGCCCAGGCCCAGAGCAGGGATTCATCACAGAGCGGCTCCTATTAAGGCCATTAGTTATATTAGCAAATGCCACTGGGGGGCGGGAGGAGGGGAAGGAGGGGCCCTCAATCTGTCACCTTTTCTGCTGTTTCTTGCAGACAAGATACCCCGTGGCAGTCTTGGTGTTGCAGAATGAACATTCTAATTCCCCCACAATGTGTTTCCAACCCAGCCACGGTCCCCCTGCCAGACTTCGCAGCCCGCCTTTCCCTGCTGAGCTGCACTGTCTCTGGCCGGCTGGGGCTGACATCTGCCAGAAAAGCAGACCACCTTCTTGGATTTTCCGTTTGCAGCTGGGAGGGTGGCTGGCAGAGCAAATTACAAAGCAGGCCCCGGTTCCAGCTCCTGCTCGGGCAGGGCAGGCCCCTCCTGTGTGGGGACAGCTGCCAGGAGCTGGCCGGAGAGGGGCTTGGAGCAGCAGGGTGCGCAGCTCACGGAGGAGCCAGCAAGTGCCCCGGGCCGGTGAGGATGGCAGGGAAGGCGTACCCAGGCCCACAGGGGGCTCCGGGCAACCTGGAAGGACGAAGGCGAGAGGGTCCTTTCTCCGGGACGTCGGGCAGGTTCTTCTACCTTTCAGACTCAGTTTCCTCTCTGTAAAATAGAAACAAATGTAGGTCCATAGTCCCTTAGCTGACATGCCTAGGGCCAAATGTGGTTTGGAAATCAGAATTGTTCAGATTTTTAGAAAGTAAGGTGCAGGGACGCCTGGGTGGCTCCGTGGTTGAGCGTCTGCCTTCGGCTCAGGTTGTGATCCTGGAGTCCTGGGATCAAGTTCCGCATCAGGCTCCCCATGGGGAGGAGCCTGCTTCTCCCTCTGCCTGTCTCTCTCTCTCTCTCTCTCTCTCTCTGTGTCTTTCATGAATAAAATGAATAAAATCTTAAAAAAAAAGAAAGTAAGGTGCATGCTATACTTTATAAAACCCCTGCTAAGGAGAATGGCCTGGGAAACAAACATAATGATTTCTGTGGTGCAGTGTATGAATATTCATATTATGTGAGACGAGTAAAGACCATAAGTACCCTTGTATAGGTTCAGTTAGGGTTTTTTGACATGATAGGGATTTCTGCAAATTTGTGGAAAAGCTCTCCTTTCTCCGAGCTTCTTGGATTTCAGAACTATGGATTAAAGACTGTGCACCTGTAACATCGATGTGATATGGTGGTTGTTAAGATGGCAAGAGACACTGAAAATAAGGCAGCCGGCAGACTTTTGGGGCACGGGAGGTCTCAGTTCCCCCAGGCCAGGGGTTCTCAACGCTGGCTGCATATTGGAACGACCCAAGGGGCTTTGCCCAGACCCCATCCAGGCAGCTTTAAGTTAAGCCGGGCCTGTGGCTCTGGCAGCGATGCTTCAAAATGCTCCTTGGGTGACTCTGTTTTTGTTGATACCTTCATCGAGACATCATACCTCTACCAAATAATTCACTCACTTATAGTAGTGGTTTTTAGTATATTCACAGAATCGTGTAACTAACCATCACCACAATCAATTCGAGAACAGTTCATCATCTCAGAAAGAAGCCCTGTACCCATTTCCTATCATCACCTACTCGTACCCATCCCCTCAGTCCCAAACAACCATGAATCTGTCTCTTTCGAGTGCTCATTCTGGACATCACACATGGAGCTATATAATATGTGGTGTTTGTGACTGGCCTCTGTCACTTAGCATAAAGTTTTCAAGGTTCATCTACGTCGGGGTAAGTATCAGTCCTTCGGTGCTTTTTATGGCTGAATGATATTCCATCGAATCAATAGAACACATTTTGTTTATTCACCTGCTGAGGTACATTTTATGTAGCGCTGCTGTGAACATCCATGTTCAAGTTTCCAGGTGGACCCATATTTTCATTTTTCTTGGGTATTTACCTGAGAGCAGAATTGTGGGGTCACATGATAACTCTGTGTCTAACTTTTTGTAGACCTGCTGGACTGCTCTCCACTATTCTATATTCGCTGCACTATTTTATATTTGCACCTGCAGCGGGTGAGGGTTCTCATTACTCCACATCCTTGCCGACACCTGTTAGTGTCTGACTTTCCGAACACAGGCATCCTGGTTGGTGTGAAGCCCTATTGCATTATAGTTTTGATGAGCATTTCTTGATGACTGATGACGTTGAATATTTTTTTTATGTGCTAGTTGGCATTTGTGTATCTTATGCGGAGAAAGGTCTTTTCAGATCCGTTGCTCATTTGAAAATTGGGTTATTTGTTTTTATTACAAAGTTTCAAGGGCTCTCCGTGTTCTAGATATAAGTGTCTTATCAGACATAGGATTTACATATATTTTTTCTCATTCTGTGGCTTGATTTTTCAGGTTTTTGGATACTGTCTTTTGAAGCCCAAAAGTTTTTAATCTTGAGCAAGTCCAATTTATCCATTTTTTCCTTTTGTTGCTTGTGCTTTGGGTGTCAGATCTGAGAATTCATTGCTAGATGCAAGGTTGGGGAGATTTACCCTGTGTTTTCTACCCTATGTTTGATAGTTTTGATTCTTACATGTAAGCCTTTCATCCAGTTTGAGTTAATGGTTTATGTGGTATGAGGTAAGGGTCCAACGTCATTTTTTTTTGTGGGTACTATCTAAATGTTCCCCCTGAGTGATGCACACAGACTCTGAGAGGCACTGCTCTAGAATGTAAACCCCAGGAAGACAGGGTTTGGGTTTGCTATGTCCTTAGCACTGAGCACAGTAGCACAGAAATGAATGATGGATGATTAATATCTATATTCCTAAGACTCATGTGCCATGAGCCAGAGACTCTGAGCGTCAGGTCAATAAAAGGGCTAGGTGTGGACGGGGACCTCCTTTCTCTCCTTCTGAGGAGAACCCCCTCTTGGTATTACAGAGCTTGTCCAAGCCTCTTTTGACCTACCTTTGGTGGTAGGGAGCTCCCTCCTTACAAAACTAGTCTTTGGGGAGGGATCTTGTTGACCTGACAGGTCTTCCTCGCACAGAGCTGATGCCGCTTCCTGTAGCTTCTTTCTCTTTGCTCAGCCCCAGCTCTGGACCCCCCGCCGGCACTCAGCTTCATCTACTCTGGGCCGGCCCTGGAAGTGGTGAAGGAGGATGAGTGTGGCTTCCTCTCCTGCAGGCTGAGCAGCCCCGACTCCTCACAGGATGGGTTTCCAGCTCCTCACATTCTAGCTGCCCCCTCTCTGTTCTGTAAAAGAGCAGGCCCAGGACTCGACTTAGTTTACCTTCTGGGATCTAACCAGCCAGCTCAGAGGAAAGCAGTTCATTCTCTCCCTTCTTTTGCACCCTTGACCTCTATTAATTTAACCTGAGTTCACATTAGCTTTTTAAAAATTAGCCTCAGGGCACCAGGATAGCTCAGTCAGTTAAGCATCTGACACTTGATTTTGGCTCAGGTCATGATCTCCGGGTCATGAGATCGAACCCCGTGCTGGGCTCTGAGCTCAGTGCAGAGCCTGCTTGAAATCCTCTGTCTCCCTCTGCCCCTCCTCCTGCTTGCACTCTCTCTCTCTAAATAAATAAATAATCTTTAAAAAAGTAGCCCCAACACACCGCCTACTCAGATAACATAATATATATGATATAATGTTATAAGTAACAATATACTAGTATTACCACTAACACATTGTCTATGTTAACAGTGATGATGACTATCACCCATTGAATATTTGCTCAGTGCTCAATAAACAGTCTCATTTGATCCTTTATTAAGCATCATTATTATACCCCTTTTGGAGAAAGCTGAAGCTCAGAGAGGTTCAAGAGCTCACCCAAAGCCACAAAGCTTGGGTGTGAACCAGCGCTGCGGGGCTTCGAAGCCTGGGATCCTGTACTGTGTGCTCTCCTGCCGGCTGCTGAGTGTCCCCCGCAGGGGTGGGGCTGTGTGGCGTGGAAGGCACAGTGCACTCCAGCCCTGCTCTGTCATCCCACAGTCCTGCTGCCCCTCTGCAACTCTGGGCTGCCCCTAGTGTCTCCAGCCTGCCCCCTGGGTCTTTACTGACAACGTTGTGCCCCGGGCAGGGATGCACAGGGATAGGATCTCTAGAAGGCACTCCAGGCTGTGTCTAGCCCAGGTAAGGATCCTTCTGGTCAGTCAGGACTGCCTTGTTGCACCTCCTCTTTCCTGACACCCTGTCCACCCCGGAGCTCGGCTGCCTGGCGCAGGTATGCAGGGCCACTTCCTTCTTCCTGGGAGGAGCGGATGCAGGACACAATGAGGTCCGGCTGGGGCTCTGCAGCCTTGCCCCATGCTTCATCCAAGGAGGTGCTCTCTCTTTCCAGGCCGCCAGCCTGCGTGCGCCCTGGCCCCCATGAACGAGTTGGGTGCAGCCTGCAGCACCCCTGGAGGCCTCTAAAGAGAAGAAAGGCCCAAGTTCCCAAGTTCCACAGCCACGGTGGCAAGGCCCAAAGAGGCTCCAGAAAGTCAGAGAAATAGCTGGTGCTTTATTTCCAGCAGGGGTACTGGGACCGATTCACTTCACTTTGCTTCCCTTCAATTCATTATAACAAATACACTAGACACAATTCCTAGCTCTTCATCCACTCATTCATTCATTCATTCAATCATTCAGTGGTTCATCACTGTATTTATTTGTTCATGCATTCATTTCCTCTTTTGGCCACATACCTGCATGTCCTCTTTCTCCCCCTCTTTAAGCCTTTCTCTCAAATGGCACATTTGTAGAGAGGCTCCTCATTCCAACACCCCTCTATCTTTTCTCTTTACTTTTCTCCCCAGCACCTTCATAATATACTGTCTAATGTTCTGACTTGTTTTATGCATTGTCTGACTCTGCTGACTATAATAAGTGGGGATTTTTAAATTTTTATTTATTATTTTTTAAAGATTTTATTTATTTATTCATGAGAGACACACAGAGACAGGCAGAGACACAGGCAGAGGGATAAGCAGGCTCCATGCAGGGAACCTGATGCAGAACTCGATCCCAGGACCCAGGATCATGACCTGAGCCAAAGGCAGATGCTCAACAACTGAGCCACCCAGGTGCCCCAATAAGTGGGGATTTTTAAAAAGATTTTATTTATTCATTTGATAGAGAGAGCGAGAGAGAGCAAAAGAGAGCAAGAGAGAGAGAGAGAAAGCAAGTCTGCTCGGGGAGGGAGAGGGAGAAAGAATCTGAAGCAGACTCTGCACTGACAACAGAGCCTGTCATGAGATCATGACCTGAACCAAAACCAAAAGTCAAATGTTCAACTGAACAAGCCCCCCAGGCACCCAATAAATGGGGATTGTGTCTATAGCTTTTATTACTAGGTCCTCAGTGCCTAGCATAGTGTCTGGCACATGAGCAGATTAAGGAATGTTTATGGAATTAGTGAACTCACTCATTTATTCCATCAATCCAGTCCCAGAGTCTTGTGGAGAGAAGGTTGCTTTTGGAGGGAGTCAGGATGCAGTATAGCTGCTTAGGATGGTGGCCTGTGGCCTGAGCTTTAAAGGCTGGGATGCTTGTGTTAGCAGAGATGTGGGCTGATGGTAGTATGTTCTAGGCTGGTCGGACAGCCAGAGCAAAGCAAGTGGAAAAGTGCAGATCTTGTTTGCAGAGATGTTTCTGAGGCCTAACGGCTGGGTTTGCTGAGTAATTGAATGTGGAGGCTGAGGGCGAGGGAAGCTTTGGGGATGAGTCAGTTTATGCATTGGAGAGTCGGGGTGGAAGATGATGTCATTAACTGAGGGGGGACACTGGGGGTTTCAAGAGAAGAAGGAAAGACGATGGCTTCAAGACCTCCCTTTCAAAAGCAACTTTCAATTACAATTTGACCCACATTTTTTGTGTTGTGTTGATTTTATTTTTGATTCATGTTGTCTGGTCCTGCCAAGCGCCAGGAGAAGAGGGCGTTTTGGCCGCCTCATCCATCTCTGCTGTCTTACATCTGGGTGTCTATGAGATGTGGCTTCTTGGTGTGGAGGTGGAGGGGGTTATGCAGAGAAGGGCCTGCCTGTAGGCTTTCCTCTGCTGTGGCCGGCGGGCTGCGGTGAGACGGGACGGGGAGTCGAGGCATTAGGATTTGACGCTTGGTCCCGATCACCTCCAAATGATCATTTGCCATTTGAAAATTATAGATAAGCCTGCCTTGGAATTTTGAGCAAACATCAGTCGCAGCTCTGCAGCTATGGATTTTAAGTGAAGTTACAGCCAGAAGAGGATAAAGAGGGAGAAGAGCAGCTGGAAGACTTCCTGGGGGAGGAGTTTTTGGAGAGCCGATTCCCGGTGGAGGGAGCACTACCAGCCCTGTGGGGCCCAGAGGGATAGGCGAGGAGGCACTTGTCGAGCATAAGGAAGGACCTTCTCAAAGTTGGATTTTCCCAAGGAGGGAATAGGTCCAGTTGGAAAGTAGTGGGCCTCCTTTATTTTTAATTTTTATTTTTTAAAAACATTTTATTTATTTAGTCATGAGAGATACAGAGAGAGAGAGGCAGAGACACAGGCAGAGGGAGAAGCAGGCTCCATGCAGGGAGCCCGATGTGGGACGCGATCCCAGGACCCCAGGATCACGTCCTGAGCCGAAGGCAGATGCTCAACTGCTGAGCCACTTAGGTGTCCCAGTAGTAAGTCTCATGATTCGCGAAGTGTGCAAGCAGAGGCTGAAAGGCCAACTATTAGGGAGGCTCCTGAGTGGTTTCTTGTTCTGGGGGGTATAACTGGAGTGGACTCCACCGTAGAGGTAACTCCAGGATTCACATCGTAAACTGCTAAAAGATGTCGAGATTACAGTGTCATATAATTGCCCAACCCTGAGAAACCCACGTCCTCCCCAGGACCTAAATCCACGACCTTGAATGATGGAAATTAAGGAAGGCATCAAGAAGAGGTCATAATAAGTGTTCCGACTAATGAATGAATGAATGGAAAAAAAAAAGACAAAGGCTGGTATCACCTGTCATTTTGTAATACTTGAGGAATGAATGGATCTCAACATTGAGTTTCAATGGGTGATGACAGGCCCAGAGGGAGACAGCCAGACACTTCGAGCTGCTGATGAGACCCCACAGTCCCACCCACCGTCTTGCCTAGGGAGTCTGAGCCTGAGCCCTATCTGTGCTCTGGATCCAGCTGCCAATCTGAAGGAAAAACAGAGGCCAGATCCCTACAGTGAAGGGCACCGTGCATATGCGATTAGTACGACCCAGGCTATGGAAACGTACAGGTCGAAGAGCCAGGGTTCTTCCACAGACACGTCACCAGGAAAAGTAAGGGAGGGTGGGGGACACTGGGGATTAGGAAAGAGCTAAAGGACATCTCAGGTGTAGATAACAGGTGTGACTATATGACAGCATCCAGGAACACACCTTCAGGGATAAAGTCACGAGGAAAAGCAAGAAAGCGATTCTTATAAAAGTTAGGATTGTGGTTACTTTTGGCGAAGGGAGAAGGTGGAGATTGGGACAAGGCACCCAGTCGGCTTGTGGGGTAGGGTGCTGCGTGGCTCTGTTTCCTGATCGTGGTATGTTTGCAAGGGTGTTCCCCCTATAAGGACCCATTCCACTGTGGGTTCGCTTTGTGTGGGTTCCTGTGCTTTTATAATAAAAACGTGAAAAAGATGAAGTCACATATGTAAGGTTTTGATATTACTTCTTAAACGCCAATATGTGTGTGCTGGCTGCCCGTTGTCTGCTCTGAGTTAGGTCAGGGTCTTTCTCCTAGGTACTCTGAGATGTAGAGATAAAGAGATAAAGAATGGAGACAAGGGGCCAAGACAAAGAACAGTCACTGCTTGAAAACCCCAGCAGCTAAAATAACACCACGGAGGCAACTTGTCCATGGAGTTTGCAGGTCTCCAGCGAGATGGATGCATTGCTTTCTTATTTTATTTTATTTTATTATTTTATTTTTTTATAAATTTATTTTTTATTGGTGTTCAACTTGCCAACATATAAATAACACCCAGTGCTTATCCCGTCAAGTGCCCACCACAGTGCCCGTCACCCAGTCACCCCCACCCCCTGCCCACCTCCGCTTTCTAACCAGCTCCTCTTCAGGGAAGGATTGGTGTGGGGCCAGGCTGGGGGGAGGGGGAGGTGCCGAGGAGGGAGCCAGAGGCGTGTGAAGAGTCTGGGGTCTTCTCATCCTTCCATCCCATGGGCCCTCACCACCTGGCAGTATGGCCTGGGGAAGCTCAGCCTCTCCCTTGGGCCTCTCGGCCTCCTGGGAGAGGTGCTAAGAAGTGTCCTCCGACACAAGGCACAAGAACATATTTAGTTAAAAGCCAGATCAAGTTGAAATCCCTAAGGGGATGGTATGGAGAGGTTCTGGAGGCCACTCCAAGGGTTACAGGCTGGTAGCAGGGAGCCCAGCCCTCATCCTGTGTTGGCGGCAGTCACCAGGCCACCAGACTTGTGTGTGTGTGTGTGTGTGTGTGTGTGTGCCTTTGTTGGGCCCTGGAAGGCAAAGGCCTGACCCTACTCAGGAGCCTCAAATTGGGGTTCCCTGGATGGGCCAGGTGGGGGATACAGTAGAGAAACTCAGCTCTGGGAGTTAAGATTTGTGGCACTGTCTGAACGCTGCTGTGTGACTTGAGAGGTGCCACCTCTGGTCCTCTTATCTCACGTGAAAAAATGAGAAGACAAAATAAGATGGCCTAATGGTCCCTCCCAGTTTTAACTGTCAGGAACTCTAAACTGGAGGATTTCTTGGGCTGGTATTTCTTTGACCCTCATCCTGGGTACCAAAGAGCTTTCTTCCTACAGAAAGCCTCCGGCCTACACTCGCACCTCTTTCCTAAGGGAGATGCCTGGCTGCCTTGAGGTCTGACCTCCTCATTTCTTACAATCTTTGGAAAGGGGGTGCGTCTTTAGCTTTCCTGACTCACTCCCAGAGCCTGCAGCACCCACCCACCTTGTGAAGATGAGGAAAATGGGCCCCTGAGCAGTCACAGCCCAGCCTGTTTGCAGTTGGGCTGGAGGACAGTGGATGATACCTTCCTGCAAATTGGAAAGAGGAGCCCCTTCCCCTCCCCTCCTTGTTTGTCAGAAGTTACAGCCTGTGTCAGTGCACATAGTTCGGTGGTGTGTGGCCCAGGGGGTGACATGCTCAGACTGGGTTTTGGGAAGGCCCTTCCGGTTCGAGTGAGGGTGGGTTGGCAGGTGTGAGGCTGAGGCAGGGGTGGGGGTGTGAGGATGATTTCTCTCCTTTGTTGGGGGGTGGTGGGCCGGCGGCTGGGTAGGGCAGGATTGGGGACAGTGGGGACCATCTGTAGGATCGTCACCAGGCTTTGGCCTTGGGACAACAAGGAGCTCGTATTTGGGGAGCATCAAGCAGGAGGCCAGCCTGTGGCCCGGGATGGGGCTGCTGCTTACCCTGCCGCCCCAGATCCCACCCGGGGTTGTGTCTGCCGGGCCAGTGTGGGAAATGGGGAAGGCCAGGTGGGGCCAGGCCCCGTGGGCTACTGGGCACTGGGCAGCTGTCAGAGGATCAAGGTCACCCCACCATGCTGGCCGCGGCCCCCGGGGAGCTTTATGTGGAGCATGTGTGTATGTGAGAGTGTGGCCGCTGACAGAGGTGTGTGTGAGCACAAGAGGACATGTGTGGAACTGCGTGCAGGTGAGCGTGAGGCTGTGTGCGACCATGCAGCTGCCAGCCATGACCATGTCTACGTGTGCATGTTCCCGGGTGTAGGGGTAAGACTGGGAGGTGAACGTGAGCATGTGTGTGTCACTCCGTGTGCGGCGTGGGAGCGTCTGTGCTGTGTGTGCACACCCAGGAGCCATGTAGAGGTGGGGGGTCAGTCATGGAGAGCAGACACCTCGTTCTCTCTGTCCAGCAGGTACATGTAGACTCCCTGGAAGTGGGGGGCCGTTGGCAGGACCGACCCAGAAGGGCTTCTGGACTGGGAGCCGGCCCTCACCCCCAGCCTGCATCTCCTGCCACCTTCCTCCCTCCTGACTAATGCTCACCAGGGCCCAGGCAGTGCTTGGGGGGTCCCAGCAGCCTGTGTGGGCTCCCCCTGCCCCCCTTACGGCGCTGGCCCCACCCTCTCCAGGCCCAGGCCTGGGGCGACGCTCAGGACAGGGCCTTGCCAAGTGGAGGCCTTCTGGCTCCGCAGCAGCCCTCCCGTGGGGTGGCCAGAGGCCTGAAGCCCAGTGTGGCTCCGCAGCGGAGGAGCCGGCCCAGCGCCCCACGCGGAGCCAACCGGCCTTGACCAGCGGGCCGGGAGCTGGACCCAGACGCTGAGCTCTGTTCCAGGCCTGCTGTGTGACCCCCGGAAAGGCCCTGGCCCCCTCGGGATGAGGGACGGGTCTGCCTGGACGCTGTCTCGGCCCAAGCTCAGAGGGGACCCCAGGCCTCTGTGAGCCGCAGGCTCCACCGCCAGGCCGGGTCCCGGAGGCCGGCTGAGCGGTTCTGTCCCGAGGCTCCTGAGGCCAGGCACCCAGGGGGCCTCAGCCGGGGTCGGAGGAGCCCGACACACCCCAACCCCAGGCTCTGGGAGAGAAGGAGGGGGCAGGGCCACTGCCAGCCCCTAGGATTTGTGACAAGTAGAAAAAGCGCCCCCTGTGGGGGGACGGGTCGCAGCGACGCCGGGACCTAAGTCCTGGGAGCACCTGCCAGGGCCCGGGAGGGCCTCCAGCACCTTCCCTGAAAGCCCCCCTCCCTCGGCCCTCCTGCCAGGGAGGCAGGGTCAGCCCAGCTCCCGGGGGCTTGGGGGGCGCCGACGCCACCTGCGAACCCAAGGGCCTGGGCCCCCGCTGCCCCGCGCCCCATCACCTCCTGACCTCCCGCCTCGAGCCCCTCCCGCCCCGCTCCCCTCTCCCCGCGTCCCTCCCGCGCCCCTTCCGCCTCGCACCCCCTCCCGCCCCTCTCCCCGCCCCTCACCCCCTCCCCTCCCGCCCAGCTCCCCGCGCCCCTCTCTCCCGCATCCCTCCCCGCGCCCCCTCCCCGCCCTGCTCCCCGTGCCCCTCCCCGCGCCCCGCTCTCTCCAGCGCCCCCTCCTGCTCCGCTCCCCGCGCGCCTCTCCCCGCGCCCCCTCCAGCTCCGCTCCCCTCTCCCCGCGCCCTCCCCGCCCTGCTCCCCGCCCCCCTCCCGCGCCCCTCCCCGCCCCGCTCCCCGCCCCCCTCCCGCGCCCCCCCCTCCCGCGCCCCTCCCCGCCCCGCTCCCCGCCCCCCTCCCGCGCCCCTCCCCGCCCCGCCCCCGTCCCGCGCCCCTCCCCGCCCCGCTCCCCGCCCCCCCCGCCCCCCTCCCGCGCCCCTCCCCGCCCCGCTCCCCGTCCCCCTCCCGCGCCCCTCCCTCCGGGGCTGACCTCCGCCGGCGGGGCGGGGGATTTTCGCAGCGCGGCTTCCCGAGAGAGCGGGATTAGGGGGAACTGCTCGGGTGGGCCGTGGGCCGGGGGAGGCCCGGCGGAAACCCAAAACCTCCGCAGCTGTTTCCAGTTTGCCGCCCGGCTGGACCGCGTGGGGCGCGCGGCGACGAAGGCGGTGCACCTCGGAGCGCGGTGCCCCCTCTGCGCTGCCCGCGTGTCTCGGCTCCGCGGCCCCCGGGCCCCCACCCCTCCCGGCTTCCTTATCTCGCGGAACCGAGAACCTCGTCGAGCTCCCCGGTTCCTCTGAAAGGGGGGCTGCCGGTCGGCCGGGCCCCCCACTTTCTGCCGTCTGCACAGGACACCGCGCCCCTGCCCATGCGGGGAGGTGGCCCCCTGGCCAGGAGCAGAGTGGCCCTCGGAGCCCGGGACTGCGCCCGCGGGACGTAGGGCGCCTGCACCAGCAGGCAGGACAGGGGCCTGGGCCTTGTGCTCGACGCCTTGGCCAGTCTCTCCTCCTCCGTGCTCCTGACCCCGTTTCTTGAGCACCTTCACCTTGCTTCCACCCTCCACACCCCAGATTCACAGCGTGAGCATCTCGGTGAGGGGGCAGGTTCCAGGGCCAACTTCAGGCTCCAGGCAGAAGTGAGGGCACCTCGGCCTCCAGTGATCTCAACCTCAACCCCTGGAGGCAGCCAGACAGGGGTGGGGCGGTGGAGAGGAGCCAGGGCCTGGGTCTGGAGTCAGAGGGACTTGGGTGCAGATTCAGCGCCACTGCGCCCTAGCTGTGCTCTCTTGAGCCATCCCTCTCCAGCTCAGGACTCCATATGACCCCGCCCTCCCTGTTCCACTGTCTTCTGTGGCTTCTGGGCACCCATAGAAGAAAACCCAAGTGCCCCTATTGGCAGTCCAGGCCTGGCACAATGGCTGTCAAATCTACCTCTCCGCTTCCTATCTCACAAGAACATGAGAAGCTGAAACAACAAACTCCATGTTCTCCCACTGCTATGCCTTTCCTCAGCCTGTAACCTTCACCGGGAACACCTTTCCCACGACCTCCCACTTGTCCACATATTTATGCCACTTAAAGTCTGCAAGGCCTTCCATGGTGTCTTCTGTGGCCATTCAGCTAGAAGAGGGTCAGCTGTTCATTCCATCACTTGATCACACAGCTTCATGGAGAAGCTTCTTGGTGTCAAGCCCTGAGGTAGGTACTGGGGACAGAGAAAGAGCCAGAACAGCCACACACTTGGGAAGTTCTGGTGTGGTGGGAAGGGCAACGAACTTCATCTCTGGACTGTGGGCAAGAGCAGCAGTCTGCCAGGGAGAGGAGCCCCAGGGGAGGCAGTGCTGAGGGCAGCTGGCAGGGGCTGCTGTGGGCACACTTCTCGGCATGTCCCCAACCTAGCCCTCGGCACTTGCAACTCCCCGACAGTAAGAGCTCCTTGCTTGTCTTCCAGCGTAGTCCTAGGCCAGAAGCTGAGCTCAGCTGGTTACCACTGAGGCAGGAAGACCCTCCATGAGCAGGGGGCACCAGCTCCCACTTGCTTACCTGTAGGCCAAGGAATTCAACATCACAGATGGGCAACCAGAGGCAGTGATACCCGTATTGGAACATTGCTTCTGTTATTTCCTAGCTTCAAAGCGTGGGCAAGTGTCGGGGCCCCTGGATGGCTCAGTCAGTTGAGCATCCAATTCTTGATTTTTGGCTCAGGTCATAATCTCAGAGTCCTGAGATTGAATCCCACATCGGGCTCTGTGCTCCTCATGGAGTTGGCTTGAGATTCTCTCTCTCTCTCTCTCTCTCCCTCTGACCCTCCCTTCAATCTCTCTCTCTTTCTCAGAATAAATAAATAAAATCTTAAAACAAAAACAAAACCTGGGCGAGCTCCTGCATCTTTTTATTTTTTAAAGCCTTAGTTTCTTTTAGAA
Source organism: Vulpes lagopus (assembly GCF_018345385.1). Classification (NCBI taxonomy): domain Eukaryota; kingdom Metazoa; phylum Chordata; class Mammalia; order Carnivora; family Canidae; genus Vulpes; species Vulpes lagopus. The sequence goes on from NC_054846.1 coordinate 50,877,439, forward strand.
AATGAGGATAAAGGAGATAATATAGAACAGTTCTCAAACTTTAGTGTGTATCTCTTGGAGGGCTTGTTAAAACAGACTTCTGTGTCCCATCCTTAGAAATTCTGACCCGATAAGTCTGGGGTGGTGACTTTAGTTGAAGGTATTAAAGGAAATACAAATAAATTGAGAGACAACAACTAATATATAGCCACAACACACACACACACACACACACACACACACACACACATATGGAATATTATTCAGCCATAAAAAGTAAAATTTTGCCACTTGTGACAATATGGATAGACCTTGAGGGTACTATGCTAAGTGAAATAAATGAGCTAGAGAAAGATACATACCATATGATCTCTCTTATATGTGGAATCTAAAACAAAAACAAACTCAAATCTAGAGAACAGATTAGTGGTTGACAGAGGTGGGGGGTTGTTGGTGGGAGAAAAGGCTGAAGGGGCTCAAAAGATACAAACTTCCAGTTATAAAATAAATAAATTATGGGGGTCTACAGCATGGTGACCATATTATTAATTATACTTAATATACCAATACTGTATTACATATTTAAAAGTTGTTAAAAGAGTAGATTGTACACGTTTTCATCACTTTTTTTTTTTTGGTAACTTTGAGGTGATGGATGTTAACTAGACTCACTATGGTGATCATTTTGCAATATATGTAAATATCAAATCATCATATTGTACACCTGAAACTGATATATGTCAATTTTATTTCAATAAAAAATAAGATGATTAGAAGAACTAAATATTAAACAAGACCAAAGAACCACCCAAAACTTGAAGGTTTTAAAGAAGATGCAAGTAAATGACAGACATATCATATGAATGGATAGAGTCAATGCCATAAAGATGTCAGTTTTCTCTAAATTAATAATACATCTGATGGTTAAAATAAAAATCTCAACATTATATGTATGCCTTTGTCTGTTTGTCCATGTGTGTATAATTTTAAAAGTGCATCCTGAAATTTTTATGGGAGAGTTCAGACTTAGAACAGTTAAGGAGCAATTGAAGAAAAGGAATAGGGTGGTGAAATTTGCCCTAGCAAAAAGCAAGACTTATTTGAAAACCTTAGTAATTAAGACATTGTGTACATCTGGAATAGATATGGTTGTATAAATCAACATTTTTCTCTTTCTCCTAGAAATCATCCAAAAGCAACAAAAGGAGTGAAAAAATAAACTCTATTTTTGGCAAAACTTGAGGACAGGTATTATCCAAGACTCCCAAATATGTGTAAGAACTGTCCAAAGAAGCTGAGATTAGGATGAAAACAAATAGGAGGAAATGAAGAGAAAGAAGCACGGAGAAAGATTTTTTTGATGTGATAGCCAGGCAAAAATATTTTTCCAAAAGGTAAGGGGTATATGCAGAGATGCACAAACTGTATTGCTTTTTAAAAACAGGTGCAATTGATGGGCTACAGGGAAAGCCTTCCTGGATCTGATTTGGTTGAGAGAAGCTGAGGAGCCAGGGTGATAGAAAGAATCCTGAGGGTGTACTCCTTTGTGGAAGCAATTTATTTCTGTGACAGCAGACGAGAATTTCTTTTGTGAAAACCAGCCACCCTGGGATTCTCTCTTACTACCCCCTTTCTTTTCCTGACCAAAGCACATTTCTGTCCAGGAAAACCGAACCCAATTCATTTAGTGCTAACAAGGATCTTTAGTGCCATTATCAGGAGTAATAAGTAAGGATTTAACAAAGCATCAATAGAAAGATACTATAGGAAAAGAGGAGAAAAATATTCAGAAAAATGCAAAAGAGAGAAAAGTTGCCACAGAGTTGATGAAAATTGGGAACACTTTGCCATGAATTAAAAAATCCTAATGAAAAAGTTTTCTATATGAAGTAAGACAACAAAGCAAAGATAAAAGAACCTAGAGAAGAAAGGTTAAGATCATTGGAGGAAATAGTACATGAGCTGGTAAAGTTCAAGAAAGGAGTAGAAGAGAAAGAGTCATCTAGAAGTGAAGAGACCTTAGAGCACAAAAGAGAAAGGACATTGAAAAAAATCTACAATAAATGACCTAGAGAATACACATGAGAAAAAACGAAAAACATAAATAAAGATGTTTTAAAAAAAGGTTTTGAGAGAAGATGCCTAATATAGAAAATAGTGAAGATCCAACTTATGTACTTCTGGAGTCCCTAAAGCAGATACCAAAATAATAACACCAAATAAATATTGAAAGGCTGGATTCAAAAGGGTTTTTATGAAATGAAGTGGACTTGACTCTATATATTTATCCAGAATGGTAATTTCAAGACATAGCTTAGTAAGTTTATTCTACTTCAAAGATAAAGAAAGGAGTTTTTGGTAACCCAGGTAAATTTGGGTCACAGATATGAGGAAGAAGGATCCGAACAGACTCAGACTCATTCAGACTAACTTTAGTGTTATTAGTGGAATAGTATCTACAAGACTCTCCAGGGAAGAAAATGAGACCCGAGGAGTTATATGTCCATCCCAACTGCCCTTCAATTCATAGCCTTTCAATTTTAAAGGCTTCTAGACAAGCAATTTTGACATGCATGATTTCAGGATAATCAATCAACAGTGAATAAGGGAAACTACAGCAAAAAGACTGTAAAAGTGAAAACTGAAGATTGGGTTGAAGAACAGAAAATAAATTACATTCCAAAGAAATAGAAATGGAACAAATAATAAAATTTGGGGGGGGGAGGTGAGACTAAGGCAGTCAGAGGTAGAGCATTTGCTGTGTGCCTGGACTCCAGAACTGAGAGCAAAAACATATATTTTGAAGCTGACAAATCAAGCAATTAAAGTGTATGCATATTTAACAGTGCAGAGGTATATACCAAAAGGGTAATATTACTGACAGAAATTGAGAGGTGAAGGAGAAGAGGGGAAGGGGGAAGTAAGAAGTGCACCAATTTTATCATTGTCTGTGGAAGGATATTAATAGATGCTGTCTAAAAAGATAGAGAACTAAAGGAGTCCTATTGAGTTATCATTATGAAGGTAATTACTAAAACAAAAATAATTTTTTCAGCTATCAGAATAACTTCACACACACACACACACACACAAACACACACAGAGAGCAAAGAGATCACATGGTAAAGAACTTGAGAATAACTTCAATATTGAAAAATGTGCATAAACCAAGACCAAACATATTAGTTCTATCAATAAAGGCGAATAGGCTAAAGTCACCTGTTGGAAGAAAAAGATTTTCAGACTGGATCACAAAGAAAAGACATTCTATGCCACCTAAAAGAAATACATAAAACAAAGCCATTGAGATAGGCTAAAAATAAAAGTTTTGGCAAAGATAGATCAGCCAAATGTAGACACAGACAAGGTACACATAATCAGACAAGAAGGCTCATTTGGCTTCAGACTCCAAAAGCATTAAATGGTCGGAGACAGACACATTATCACGTGAAGATTGCAATTTACAATTAATGTTTTTATTAGTTATCTGCTGCTACATATCAAATTATGCTGATATTTAACAGTGTAAAACAATAAACATTGGTTACCACATAGTTCCTGAAGATGAGGAAATCTGGAGCGGCTTAGCGGGGTGGCTCTGGCTCAGGGTAGCTAATGAAGTTGCAGTCAAGCTGTTGGCCCAGGTGGCAGGCAGCTGAAGGCTTTGTGGGGACTGGCAGGTTCATTCACTTGGCTGCTGGGAGGAAGCTCCAGGACCTCACCTAGTGGGCCTTCTCAAAATATGGCAGCTGGCTTCCCCCATAGCAAATGACAGGTCGGTGGCAGGATAGAGAGAGGGAGAAAAAGAGGGAGCCCAAGATGAAAGTGGTGGTTATCTTGTATAACCTGTTTTCAGAAGTGATAACATCTCATCACGCTTTCCATATCCAATTGGTTGTAGACATATCCCTGACATAACACGGGAGAGGACTACAGAAGCATGTGAATACCAGGAAGCATTGTCCATATCGGTTACAAATGCTTATCCATGCACAAAATAATACAGCATCAAAATTCATAAGACTGAAACTATAGGCAATATGAGGAGAAATAAATCATAAATACACTAGTAACAGCAGACTTAATTCAGTAATCTCAGTACATGATAAAGCAAGTGGATAAGAAATAATTAAGGATTTAGAAGACCAACCATTATTTTATTTTATTTTATTATTTTATTTTATTTGAGAAAGAGATCGTGAACAGTGGGAGGGGTAGGGGAGGAGAGGAAGAAACAAACTGCTCACTGAGCAGAGATTCCCAACTCAGGGCTTGATCCCAGGACCCTGAGATCATGAGCAGAGCTGAAGGCAGGTCAGCTGAAAGCTTAACTGACTGAGCCACCCAGGCACAGGTTATGATCCTGGGGTCCTGGGACTGAGTCCCTCATGGGGCTCTCTGCTCAGCAGGGAGTCTGCTTCTCCTTTTCCCTCTGCCTGCCATTCCCCTCTTGTGCTCACTTTCTCTCTGTGTCAAATAAATAAGTAAAATCTTTAAATAAGTAAGTGAGTAAATAAATAAAATCTATATTCCAAAAACAGATAATCACCCTGTTTTATTTAATTGCCCATAAAATATTCATGGATATTAATTCAGGCTGCAAAGAAAACATTGAAAAAATACAAAAAGTAAAAATATTTTGGACAATATTCCCTGGTCTAAATTAGAAATTTAATACTAGACTCAGAAAACAGAAGGGTCCAACTACCTCAAAATCGAATCGAACAACAATGATAACAAAAGCCTGGGGTCAAAGAGGGGATAAAAACTAAAATTGCAGGATATGTAGAATACTAATTCTGATGAAAACACTGTATATCTGAGCTCATGGTATTATAGTTAGTGGTGCTCTCAGGCCAAGTCTCCTTGTGAATGAGTGGGTCAGTACCTACCGTCAGGTAGACTGACTGACCTGTTTTCTAAGACCCAACCTTTATCAGCAACAAAGTGATATTTTTTGCCTCCGTCTGTGTTATGCTCCAACTGTGTAGAATTTGGGCAAAGAGAGATATTATTTCTTGGGATTCTTGAAGACCCCAATGCCACTAGATGATGCATTGGGGGAAAAATAATTAGAGGTATAAAAGCTGGAAAAGAGGACATAAAATTGCCACTATTTGCAGATGATCATGTTCCTGGAAAACCTAAAGAACCTACTGAAAAACCGTAAAAAGATCTGCTAAAAGGGATATATAGAGTTAATGACCAAAAATCAATTACTTTCATGCGTAAACATGATCATTTGGAAGAGATAAAGAAAGAAAAGGTCCATTCCCAAGGGTAATGACAACGACAAAATAAACTACTTTGCGGTGAAATTCACATGTGGCAGCGGGCCCTGAACAAAGACAACGTTGTGACACTTCTGAGCACACAAGGAAGACCTGAATAAATGAGAAGACCATGTTTTTGGCTCGGAAAGCTCAACATCGTAAAATGTCAATTCTCCCTAAGTTAATTTTGAAACTTAATGCCATCCCAATAAAATACCAGACGAGCTGATTCCAAAGTTCATATGAAAAAATACAGCAACAAAACATTCAGGCAAGCTCTGAAAAGAAGAGTAATAACAGGATACTAGCTCTACCAGATATTAAAACATATTAAAAGTGTTTCAATAATTCAAACAGTGAGGAACCGATGCATGAATAGCAAGACGGGCCAATCCACCATAATAGAAAGTCCAGAAATAGAAGAATACACATATGGGAGTTTAGTATGAAAAACTGGCCTCTAAAATCAATGGGAGAAATGATTAACTATTCAATAAATGTGGTTGGGCTCACTGGTTGACCATGTGGAAAAAAGATAAAGTTAGGTTCAGGCCTTGCAACATACACAAGGATAAATCCAAATGGATTAAAGATTTAAAAGGAAGAATCATGCCACAAATACGCTAGAAGAAAACATGAGAGAATCCTTTTGTAATCTTCGATTAGGGAAGATCTTCCAAATTATGACTCAAAGTAGACAAGGCATTATAGAAAAGGAAATCTTTGTGTCAAAATATAAAGTCAGAAGATAACTAAATGAGAGGCACCTGGCTGGCTCAGTTGGTCAAGCAAGAGACTCTTGATCTTGAGGTTGTGAGTTTGAGCCCTATATTGGGTGTAGAGATTACTTAAAAAATAAAATCCTTGAAAAAAAGATAACTGCATGAGAAATAATACTTGATGCTTGTATTTCATCAAAAGGTTGGTTTCTCTAAGTTATGAAGCAGTCCTAGCAATCAGTGAAGAACCAAATGCTCAGTAGAAAAATAGGCAAAGGATGTGAACAAGTGGGTTACAAAAAAATATCCCAGCTCACTTATAATAACAGAAATGCAGTTTAGAACTACACCAAGATACCTTTTTTTTTGTCCTGTCAGAATGATGTTTGAAAACATGCTTCACTGGCAAGGCCAAGGAAACAATGCTGGTAGAGTACAAATGGGTACAGTCTCTAGAGAGGACAGTCTGGCAAAAATGTATCCAAACTACAAGTGTACATATTCTCTGTATTAGTCAGGGTTCTCCAGAGAAACAGAACCAACAGGATATAGATAGGTGGACAGAAAAATAGACACAAGAGGAGATTTATTATAGAAATTGGCTCATGTGGTTATGGAGACCAAGAGGTCCTACAATCTACCTTTTGCAGGTTGAAGAACAGGGAAAAGTGGTGGGATAATTCAGTCCAAGCCTGCAGGCCCAAGAATTGATGTCTGAGGGTAGGAAAAGATGGAGGTCCCAGCTAAAGAAGAGAGAGAGAGGCCCCTGGATGGCTCAGCAGTTGAGCATCTGTCTTCCGCCCAGGGCGTGATCCTGGAGGCCCGGGATTGAGTCCCTCATCAGGCTCCCTGCACAGAGCCTGCCTCTCCCTCTGCCTGTGTCTCTGCCTCTCTCTCTGTCTCTCATGAATAAATAAAATTAAATTTATTTTAAAAACAGAAAAAGAAGAAAGAGAAGAAGAAGAAGAAGAAGAAGAAGAAGAAGAAGAAGAAGAAGAAGAAGAAGAAAGAAGAAGAAAGAAGAAGAAAGAAGAAGAAGAAGAAGAAGAAGAAGAAGAAGAAGAAGAAGAAGGAGAAGGAGAGAGAGAGAATTTGCTCTCCCTTCATCTTTTTGTTCTATTTGGGCCCTCAGTGGATTGGATATTGGCAACCTGCACATAATCACCAGAGGGCGGTTTTCCTTAGTCCACTGAGCCAAAGGCAAATCTCTTCCAGGAACACCCTCATGACACACCCAGAAATGATGTTTTAGTAGCTCCCTGGGTGTCCCTTAGTCCAGTCAAGTTGCCACATACAATTAACCATCACACTCTTTGACCTGGCAATCCCATTCTAAGAATTGACTCTAAAACCTAGTATGTACATAAAGGAAATGCCGTATCAGAGTTCTCTGTAATAGCTAAGATTAGAGGCAACCTAAGTGTCCATCAACAGAGAAATGGCTTTAAAAAAACTAGGGTATACTCATGGTTTCCATTCAAAGGAAAACCATAAAACTGTACAAAATAATAAGGAGATTCTCAGCGTACTGACTTGGAAAGATCTCCCGGACCTACGTTAGGTGAAAAATGTAGTGTATATGGTACATTATCATTTGTGTAAAAGATATAGGAAAGAATATATATCTATATTTGCTTGAGTATACAAAAAACATGCTTATCTGTTTAGAAGTGAGATGAGGACAGATGTTAGGGGGATGTTACACTTAAGAGTGTAAGAGCATTCATAGGAGATGGTGGAAAGAATATATCATATCAAAGAGGATACTTACCTCTCATGAGAGGGGAAGGAATAGGTGGGGTTTGGAGAGGTGCTCAGAGGTCTTCAGCCCTATGCATGTTGTTTTATTTCCCATCTGAATGGTAGGTATGTGGGTGTTGGTTTTCTCATTATTTACGCCTTCTTGAAGTCAGACATACTTGAAGTCAGACATACTTTGTAATTGGAAAAGATTAAATGTTCCCTATATTTTATACTTTTTATTCTGTCCTGTATCAATGTGTTACCTATTCAAATAATGTAATGCAATTTATGAAAATCTCATAAGTGAAAAAATAGAATACTTGGATCAGAGCAATGGATCAGAATACAGAGACTAGGAAGCGACCCCTACGTATATGGAGACTTTTAACACCGTCGGGGCAACATTCCAAACCAGTGGGAAAATGGACGATTCAATCAATTGGGTTAGGAAAATTGTTATCTACTTGGAAAAAGTAAATTGGACTGCTAACTCTGACTCTGCACAAAAACTAATTTAGAATAATATGGAAAAATATGGCAAACAAAAACTTAACAGTTTTGGAAGAAAACATAGAATATCTTTATGCCCTAAGGGTATGAAAGGATTTCTTAAACAATTCACCAAAAAGCAGAAACAAGACTGGAAAAAGATGGATAGATTTGATTCCATTAAAATGTAAACATTTATGTGCATCAAAAGATACTATAAACAAAGTAAAAAAGAGAAGTCACAGGCGGAGAGGGAAATTTGCAACACATATAACCAAAAAAGTGCTTTGTATTCAGAATATAAAAAGACCTACAATTCAGTTAGATAACACAAAGGACTCACAGAAAATCAAGGTATAGGAAGAAGGTATAGGAAGAAGCAGTTTGCAGAAGAGAAAAATGGAGTAGCCAGTAGATACTTGCAACAACGCTCCATATTCTGCTAGCTAGTGAAAAGCAAAGTAAATCACTGTGGTTGCATTAGACACACATCACATTTGCAAAAATGTGAAAGCCTGACAATTTCAAGTGCTGAAGAGCTACAGGGAGCAATACGAGCTCCCGAGCCGATGAGGATTGTGTCCGAAGAACAAGTTTTGGTGATTTCCGACAGACACACACACACACACACGCACACACACATACCACTTTCATTTGCATATGAAATTTCCACACAAGGAGACATGCACAGGAATATTCCCTGCAAAACATTGAAAGAGTCAAAAAACACTAGATGCAACTTAAATGTTCAAGAGCAGGGCTGATGACTAACTGGTGGCCACATTGAAAGGTACTTACTATATGTAACAGTGAAAAACGAAAGAAGCGGAGTTACATAAATCTATGTGGGTAAATCTCACAAGCACGGTATTGAACAAAAACAGCAAAAACCAAACCAAAACCAAAACAAACCCCAAAAAGCAAATAAGCAAATTGCCAAAGGATATATAGTATGATAACATCTGTGTGTCATTTAGGGGCAGGCAAAATGACACTATACAGTGTTTATGTTTGTAGGAACTTGAGTAACGTGTAAGGGACAGAATAAGAGTGTAAGAGCATTCATAGGAGATGGTGGAAAGAATATATTATATCAAAGAGGATACTTACCTCTCATGAGAGGGGAAGGAATAGGTGGGGTTGGGAGAGGTGCTCAGAGGTCTTCAGCCCTATGCATGTTGTTTTATTTCCCATCTGAATGGTAGGTATGTGGGTGTTGGTTTTCTCATTATTTACACCTTCTTGAAGTCAGACATACTTTGTAATTGGAAAAGATTAAATGTTCCCTAATAACAGTAATAACTAGCTAGAAAATACAAGAGGGTGTGAGATACCTTTTTTCTTTTTTTTTTACAATAGCAGCAAAAACTATTAAGTATCTAGGAATTAACCTACAAAGAATATACTGCCAAACTCAAGTGTAGTACCAACAAAATGATCTCCTCTGCGACCCTCATTGTAGTTTTTGATAAGGGTGATTGATGGTTTCTTTTTTTTTTTTTTAAGATTTTATTTATTTTTTCATGAGAGACACACACACAGAGGCAGAGGCACAGGCAGAGAGAGAAGCAGGCTCCCCTGCAGGGAGCCCCATGTGGGACTCGATCCTGTGACTCCAGGACCAGGCCCTGGGCCGAAGGCAGGTGCTCAGGGGCTCGGATTGATGGTTTCTTCATTGTATGAGCTGATGCCATGAAGCACTGAGCACAGATCTCACACATAGCAAACACAAATAAAATGGGATCAATTATGATGGTTCAATAGACACCCCATGATGTGGCCTCTTGCACTTTGCCTTTGTTGGGGGCTTCTAAAAGGTTGGGGTAGTGCAAATGTTAATAGAATTAGCAGTAAGCTATTTATTTACCAGGTGTGTGTATATGTGTGTGCGTGTGTGCGTGTGTGCGTGTGTGCGTGTGTGTGTGTGTGTGTGTGTGTGTGTGTGTGTTCTATTTATAAAAGGAGAAAGCAGGACCTAGAGAGGGAAGGGTCTCCCCCACGGTGCCCAGGAAGTCAGTGGCTGAGCCAAGACTAGAAGGTGGGATGGGGCAGGGAAGGAAGAGGGAATGTGGTGAAAGGGCCTGGCAAGGAAGAGAAGAGAGGGAAGGGACATAGCGAGGTGCTGAGGAGATGGCTCCATTTGGGACTGTCTGCTGGCTCCCTTGGGACAGGGACAGAGCGGCTGTTCTCCCTAACTCAGCCAAGCGCACCTTGATGTCCTCTTCTGGAGGAACTTGCTTGTCAGCCTTCAAGGCACTGTTTCATTTTCCCAATCTAGTGGCATCTTTTGGCTTGCTGGGCACCTCCAATTCTGACTTCATTCTCTGCATTCTCATGGAAAACCATAGGTTCCTAAATAGTCCCAAGTATTGTGTCAGGCCCTGCAAGTTTCAACCAGGAGAATCCGTGGAGTTTGATGAGGTCTGAGGCTCCCCCCAGGCCAGTCCCTGCTGAGATGCTGAGCCCCAGGAGAACAGGGTCCTAGACCTGGGGACAGATGATCAAGGATCTCAAGGCCATGGGAGGGCTCCCCACCCTGCCCTTGTAGACATCCGCACCATCCGCTTCACCTGCCACATCGGCTGCATCTCTACTCACAGGAAGTGAAGAGCAGCTTTTTAGGATGAGGTTAAAGACTTCTTAATGCAAAACACTGCATCCCTGTTGAGGGCACAGAATCATACGCGGAGAATAGATACGTCACCATCCATGATCCTGGGGATCCACTCACCAGTGAGATGGAGATAGGCCAGAAAGTAGGGAAGAGTGTGGGTTTGTCTTCAGAGTCCTGAATTCTGTGTTGTGTAATGTTCATAGTTACTCTACAGGGTGGGCATTGCTGACTCCAGCTCACAGAACCACAGTGAGACCCTGAGAGGTAATTTGGCAAGGAAACAGAGTTGGGGCCTGGGATGATGGGGTCAAGCCTCGAATCTAGAGACATCTGATTGCAAAACTAGCTCTTCCTGCTAATATTCCCGAATGTGCCCTGCTATAATCACGTTAGAATTATTATCTGAAAGAGGGTGCAGAACCCAGGGAAAAAGGCTGCTGCCACAGACCCAGTGGTGGAATCTTGCAGCAGCAGCCCAGAGACCGCACAGAGAGGGTCCTCCAGTAGTGACCTGGCCTGCTCCCTGCTTCAGGCTCCCAACTCTCTCCGGGCAGTGGGTCATCTAGTCTTGTCTCCGGGTTCTCCTTCCAGGTTGTGAATGCTTAAGCCCAGGAGCTCCCTGGAGAATCCCTTCCTCATCTAAGGCTGCGTCCTCCACATTCCAACCATCCTTACCTTTTGGGACTTGAACCTTGGCCCGGGGCATGACTGCTGACCCTAACTAACCACAGGCTTGAACAACTGGGATCCCCACACTGAACTCTTCCTTCCAGGCTAGGGCCCACTTCCTCAGTAGGTGGGGATGGAAATATCTTAGTGTGATGGTGAATGGTGGCAAGGGAACATGTCTCTGGGCTCAGGGCACACCCCTCAGTTAGAAGGGACTGTGCTCCAGAGAGCCAAAGCGGGTTCTGTTTAAAGTCATTATCTGTAGACCACGATTTCCGCATCCTGACTTTTGTGCCAAATGAGTATGTGTGCACTCACATGTGTATGGTGGGTGTGTGTACTCATGGGGGGGTGTGTATTCATGGGGGGGTGTATTCATGTATGTGTTGCCATGTATATAGTGAAAATTTTCACTCGCCCATGCCCCTTCCCCACTGTGATTGCTCATTTTTGTGTCTGTGATTCTTACCCTAGACTGTGACCTTCTTTTGAGAAGTGAGTCCAGTCCATGAATGCATTTCTAGAGCCCCACCCAGGGCTGGGCACAGTGTAGGTGTCCAATGAATGTTTGATGAATGAACAAATGAATGAGTGACTCCACGTTCTGGTCATGAAGGCCAGTGTGGGGCCTAGGTTGGAATCCCAGTTATTCCACCTACTGATCTTCCTGCACCTTAATTTCTCATCCAGAAAGTGGAGCTGAACGGTGCCTGCCTCAAGGGATTGTTCTGGAGACTCAGTGAGTCCATATATGAAAAACATTCAAAATGGGACGTAGCACGTGGAGAGTGGAATGGGAAATATTAGTTGTTAATCATTATTATTATTGCAACAAATCATTTGTTCTTTTATCATTTATTCAATCATTGCTTTTTTTCCCCCCCTAAAAATTTCCTCTGGTGCCTTTTCTGTGCCAGACCTTGGGTTCGGCACTGGAGTCATGGGTATCAATCAGACAACCCTCGTCCTCACGTGAGCAGGGGTCAGGGCAGACAAACACAGATACCAGTAATTATATCCCTGGGGAGGGACACCCAGTGCTCAGCGGGACACGGCTCAGGGTCAGCAGAGAGAGGCCCCTGGCCTGGGTCAGATGAGCATCTCCTCTTGGGAACTCACCAAGGGCCACCTGTGGCAGCAGTAGGGAAAGGCACCCATGTAAATGGGAGCTGGACCTGGGAGGTCTTTGGAATCTGCCTTCATGGACAGCTGAGCCCCCAAATCTGGGGCCTTTGATTTTTCATTGACTAATGCAGCATTTCATTGAACAGAAGCTTCCTGTTAAATAAAAACAGATGAGGTTTTAAAAATAATTCTAATTGATTCCATCCCTAGAGTTCAAATCAGTAGCTCTCTGACCCAGCCAAGAGAAGAGTCTTCTGTGCGCAGGCATGTGTGAGTCCACGTGTGTGTGAGCGTGAGCGTGTGCACATGCAGGTATGTATGGACGAACAACACTTCCCAAACACCTGCCGTGTGCCTGTTGTGGTGCTAGGCAGCTTCCCGACTTGACTGCATTCGGGGGTCACACCACCCCTCAGGCCGTGAGGGCTACGGTGAGCAGCATTTCAAAGTAAAGCGGTTAGAACCCGGAGAAGTCAGGACACTTGCCCAAGATCAGGAAGCTGTAAGTGGCAGGGGCGGGGCTTGATCTGGCTCCTTTCTGACTTCAAAGCAACCCACAGTGAGGGATTCAGATAGGCCGGAGAGTCACTGGGCTCCAGGTGAGCCAAGGGACCGGAGAGGCACAGCGCGTGCTGTTAATAACGCGAGACACCACCTAGGGAGCCCACCTGCCGCATGCAAGTTGCTGTCACTGGGATTAACGGATGTCAAGCCCTTCCCCGATCTCAGGAAGGGAAGTAGTATTATCCCATTTTTCAGATAAGGAAATTGAGGTTTAGAAAGATTTAAAAAAATCCTCCGAAGTCACATCAATAATAAATGTTTCTGACTCCCAAGCCCTTGTTTCTTGGTGGATATTGCATATATTGTCTGTACATGTATGCGTGGCAGGGAGGGGTGGGTTGTGGCTGTTTCTTCATCATATTGCATTTAATGCCCATGCTAGGAGGTGTGAGCTGCTTCATTCACTCATCCATTCGGTCACTTAACGCCTGCCCTGGCCTGGCCTGTCGGAGGTGCTCAGAACACCTGTCTGCAGGAAGTTGGAGCAGAGAGCAAGACAGGCAAGGTCTCTGCTGGCCAGGGACTGGGGACAGAGACAGACAGAAAGGGGTTCAATTAAGACATCAAGGGAGCTCCAAGCTGGTTGGGAATGGGTGCTTTGGTAGGAAGGGGAAGCATTTATAAAGGTAAAAGCCAACCACATGGTGGTATTCCTGGGAAGGAACATTCGCAACAGAGGCAGCGGCCAGGGCAGAGGTCCTGGGAGTGGAACGGTCTTGGTGCATTTAAGGACCAGAAATTGTTGGGGAGGAGGTGCAGGCGAGGACATGAGATCATGGGGCAGGTGCCTGGTTAAATATTAGGGCCTGGGGGCGCCTGGGTGGCTCAGTGGTTGAACATCTTCCTTTGGCTCGGGTAGTGATTCTGGGATCCTGGGATCGAGTCCCACATTGAACTCTCCATGGGGAGCCTGCTTCTCCCTCTGCCTGTGTCTCTGCCTCTCTCTGTGTGTCTCTCATGAATGGATAAATAAAAATCTTTTAAAAAATTAAAAATAAAAAAATATTAGGGCCTGGTAGACCAGCACAAGGAGATTGGATTGTGTTTTCGTTGCAGTGAGGGTGGGGTGGGGTGGGGTGGGGTGGGGGAGGGGCACTTAAGATATAGAGCCCATGGCTGTGGGTTTAGATTTGGGTGTTATCAGCACGTGGACCACATTTGAAGCTGAGAGACCGGCTGAGATCACCTGGGAGATGAAATGAGCCCCGGGAAACCAGATGCACATCTGTGAGTCGGGCATGGTTCTCTCTAGAACCAGCAAGTCCAAAGTGCAGCCTTATGTGGAACTTTCCGGGAAACCGTGGGGAAAACACTGGAGCCTCCAGGGAGACCAGCTCTGTTATTTCTAATTAATTCCTAACTACAGGGACCGAAGTTCCCGGAGCCTCAGTTTACTTATCTGTACATTGGAACAAGAATGTTCACTATAGAAAGGGGGGCGTTGACGATGGCGTAAACGACTGTAAGCACGAGGGACCTTACTGTCGCCCTGGGTATGTGCTGAGAAGGAAGCAAGGTGATTCAGGTATTTTGATGTTCAGGTTCAAAACTGTTTTCTCTCTAGATTTCAATAGACCTTGCCAGCTGCGGATCCCAAGCAATGTCAAACCTCTCCGGAAGTGGCCTCGTTTGAGACTCTCGGGCTGCTCCCTGGGGGAGGGCGTGGGGGGGGACGTCGTGCCAGGGTCGGGAGAAGGAGCTAGGCCTGAGCCGCTCAGTGCTCCCTGTCTCAGGGACCAGCCTGCCCACAGCGGTTGTCCGGGCAGCCCGGCCTCTTAGCCGCCAGGTCTGTGCTCATTTTCACGTGGACGAGCCAACCCCACGGCCCTGGGGGCCCTTACTTTCTCTCCACCCCTTTGTTGTCTTCCTTCCAGAAGATGTTGGTGAGCTGGCCAGAGAGATGTCGCTGGGGTCTCCATTCAGCCCACCTGTGAGGTGCACCTGTGCCCACTCTGCTCCCTGCAGATCCCGGGCTGGGCTCTGGGGAGGGGGACGACCCCCAGGATACAGCTGGGAACAGGTCCAAGGGCAGGTGGGCCTGGAGGGTACAACCAGGACCCCTCCTCTGGGCAGGGGCTGGTGAACAGTGGACAGAGACAGCCAGGGGCCCACGAGCCCAGGCTGCCTCGGGGGGCCCAGGCCCTCCCACCCAGCTGTGGGCAGATGTCTCCGCGGAGCGTCAGAGTCCATGCGACCCAGCTGAGCCCACCGCCTTCCCTTCACGCCTGTTGCCCCTTCTGTGTGGCAAGAGCTGCCAACCCTCTCTGTCCCCTCCTTCTAGACTGTGGGTGCCGTGAGGGCAGGCAGGACGCCCAATTCACATTTGCAGCCTTAGCACGGGCAGTAAAGCTCACCGTGGAGCCGGTCCGCAGAGGAGTGGCTGGAGGAGAGCCCGAGGTCCTGGCCCCGGAGACGTGGGGGGCCGGGGGCAACCTTGGTGGGCACAGGGGGCGGGGGCAGCGCCTGTTGGGCCCAGTCCCGGTGGAAGCAGCCCTTGCAGATGGCTTTGGGGCTTTCTGAGAAGTGTGGGAGCGCTGCGTGCCTGGTTACCCCTAATTCTAGGTCTGCAGTCTGAAACACAGGGGACCGAAGGAGTTGGTTGTTTACATGGGGAAATTGTAAATGGGAAAGATAAACGTTGGAAAATTAGGCACTGACCCGTGGGCTCACCACTGGGACAGGGAAATTCAAGCCGAGTTCATGGAAAAACTATAACCAGAGAAGGCTGGGCTGCACCGTCCCAGAAAAGCAGAGGGGGGCAGCCATAAAACCTGACCCCTTCGAGTCAGCCAGGCCACGCACTATTTTTAGAGGCCTATATTATTTTAAAGCATTCCTCCTCCTTGAAACGCTGCCCTTTGCCCTCAAGTGCGGTGTGACCAGGGGCAAGTCGCCTCGCTTTCCCCGGCCTCCACCTCCCCATCTGTGGAATGGGGTTATCTCTCTGCCTCCCTGTCAACCAGTGCGGGTCTACTGGGGTTAACAGAGCATGCTCTTGGCCGGAACACCTTCGAACCCGAGGCCAGGATTCCCCCCTTGTTCTCTGTCCTGCATTGGAGTAGAAAGAGTGTGGGCCTTGAGGGGGACATCCCAGTCCCGAAAGTTCCGCAGCAGCCGGGTGATGATGTCGGGCAAGGTCACTCCCCTCAGAGGGCTGTGGGAGGAGGATGGGTACCTTTCTAGCTCCCTTGCTCACTCCCTGTCCCTGTGATGACTGGATGCCTCCTCCTCCCTCCTGGGTCCCGCGCTGGCACATAAGCGCCATCCTGTGGCCTCTGGCCTGGTGACCCTGAGTGCTTCCCACCTGGGTAGTACCTGAGCAGAGGCTGAGAAGGGAGCAAGGGTGCATCCTGGGGGGGCGGGAGGGGATATTCCAGGCCAAGGGGCCGGGCTGAGGTCGCAGAGGGGAAGTTCGTGCAAATGGATGGAGTACTTTGCTGTTTGAGGCCCACGTGGTGGGAGGCGAGGCGCAGAGCAGAGGGGCTGAGAGGTGCTGCAGGCCTCCAGGAGAGTTTGTCCTTCCCCTGCCTTGGGGCAGGGGGCAGCCGCTGAGGGTCTAAGCAGGGGAGTGGCTGGCAACGCGCCGTCTTGCAGGCCTTGGTCTGGCCAGGGGCCACTGCAATTTCTCTCTGGGTATTTCACAGCCAGTCCAGTGCCCCCAGCATGCACTTTATTCCCATGTGGCCTCCAGGTCCTAGTCCTCCCAGACACCATGTCCCCTAGGGCAGGACAAGTCCTTAAAGGTCATCGGGTCCAAACCCCCATTTAATAGATGGAGAAACTGAGATCCAGAGAAGGGCAGATTTAGGGCTGCAGTCTGGGTCTTCTGACTCCCAGCAGGGACTCTGCCCACCCCAGGCTCTACCTGTTGGAGCCCAGAGCCACCGGTGGAGGTGGAGGTGCAGGTGAAGGTGCAAGTGAAGGTGGAGGTGCAGGTGGAGGTGCAGGTGGAGGTGAGGTGGAGGTGCAGGTGGAGGTGGAGGTGCAGGTGGAGGTGGAGGTGCAGGTGGAGGTGGAGGTGGAGGTGCAGGTGCAGTTGCAGTTACAGGTGGAGGTGCAGGTAGAGGTGGAGGTGAGGTGGAGGTGCAGGTGCAGGTGGAGGTGAAGGTGCAGGTGCAGGTGGAGGCGGAGGCCGGAGGTGGAGGCCGGCTGGTGGAGCCTGGGGTCTGTGAGCACTGTGTTGCTTCTTGGGATTTGGTGAGTCTCCGGAGACACCCCTTCGCATCCCTTCTCCCAGCCATTTTAAGGCCAAATGGCTTGTAAAACAGTCAAAATTAAGTCGTTTATAGCAGAGGAGTTTGGAGCAGGTTATAGAGATGTGTGGCTGGGGGTAGGGAAATTGTTTTTCTTTTTCCATCTCTCTTCTGCCTTTGTCTTCCAAGAACTAAACTGGAATTGTCTAGCGCCCAGTAAACTCTTGAGACAGGAACACCAGCAAGGGCGGGAGAAGTGCAGGGAGGGAGCATCATGGGGCAAGCACTGCTGGGAAGACTGGGTCAGAGTGGGCACCTCAGGGAGGGCGAGCCGACCCTGACCCTGGGAGTCTAGATCCGCCCTCTCTGCCTCTGAGGACGTTCCTGAGAAGAAAGAGAAGTGGAGGAAGCAAGGAGACAGCCAGAGGGGGAGGGCCGCACAAAGCAGAGCTTGGGAAAGAGAGGACGGGCAGATGGTCGGGGGCTGGGGCTGGAGGGGTGGGTAGTGCCTCGGGCCTGCTGCCAACTCTGCAGGGCTTTCCGGGCCTCCACCTTCAGGGTCCTCAGAAGCCGCCCCCCCACCCCAGTTCGGAGGCTGCTCCCTGACCTGCACCCTGGCTGTGAGAGTCAGAGAAGATTATGGGGTGTCGCAACACCCTACGATAGCCTCAGGAAGAAAGGGAAGCGTTTGGAGTTCTTACTCTGAGGGACAGTCAAGCTGGGTCCTGGGCCCTGGGACACTCTTGGCCCAGAGTGAGCCCGGCCCGAGCCCGTCCTGGAGCTCTGAGGGGGCGCCTGTCCTGGATTCACTGTCCACGATGGTCACCGATCTACCCACATGGGAATGTGCCCAACCAACGGGCGCAGCGCTCCATGTCCTGCCTCCTGTCTGTCCACCACCTCGCGGAGTCCTTCTCCGCACAGAGGAAGCCGACGGGGCAGGATGGTTTATACCATCACGGGGCAGCTTGCACAAAGCCGTGCAGCTGCCAAGTGCAGGAGGCAGACCTGGAGTCCAGACTTGCAAGGCCAGCTCTGGCCCCTAGGACCCTTGGATCCCTAACAAATGAGGGTGGTCGTCGCCACAGAGCTGGTATGACTTCATAGCACCTGCTCACATCTCCCAACACCCACTCTGTGCCAGAGCACTTTTCTAAGCACTTTCAAGGGGAGCATTACACTCGTTTGGTCCTCATATCAATCCCATGAAGTAGGTGCTATTATTATCCCACATTTTATGGGGAAAAGAAGGTAAATAACTTACCTTGGTTGGGGGGGGGTCACACAGCCAGGAATGGTAGAGCTTGGATTTGAACACAGGTAATCTGGCTCTGGAATCCATGTTCTTTTTTTTTTTTTTTTAAGATTTTATTTATATATTCATGAGAGGCACAGATAGAGGCAAAGACACAAGCAGAGGGAGAAGTAGTCTCCATGCAGGGAGCGCAATGTGGGATTCGGTCCCAGATTGCGATCATGACCTGAGCCGAAGGCAGATGCTCAACTACTGAGCCACACAGGCATCCCTTCTTTTTAAATTTAATTTAATTTAACTCTTTAAAAAGATTTTATTTGTTTATTCATGAGAGACACAGAGAGAGAGGCAGAGACATAGGCAGAGGGGAGCCCTGAGGAGAGCCTGATCTGGGACTTCAGGATCACACCCTGAGCTGGAGGTGGATGCTCAACTGCTGAGCCACCCAGGCATCCCTAAATTTCAATTCAATTCAATTCAATTCAATTCAATTCAATTCAATTCAATTCAATTCAATTAACATATAGTATATTATTGGTTTCAGAGGTAGAGTTCAGTAATTCATCGGTTGCATATAACACCCAGTGCTCATTATATCAAGTGCCCTCCTTCATGCCCATCACCCAGTTACCCCACGCCCCACCCACCACCCCTCCACCCCACCCTCAGTTCATTTCCTAAAGAGTCTCTTCTGGTTTGTCTCCCTCTCTGATTTCATCTTATTTTCTTTTCCCCTCCTTTCTCCTATGATCCTCCATTTTGCTTCTTAAATTCTACAAATGAGTGAAATCGTATGATATTTGTCTTTCTCTGGTTGACTTATTGTGCTTCGTATCATACCCTGTAGTTCCATCCATGTCGTTGCAATCTGGATCCCCAACTCTACGGTCAAGTGACCTCTGTCAAAGCAGGAAAGAATATCCAATGGACAAAAGAGTCTCTTCAACAAATGGTGTTGGGAAGATTGGACAGCCACATGCAGAAGAATGAAACTGGACCATTTTCTTACACCAGACACAAAAATGAACTCAAAACGGATTAAAGAGGCAGGAATCCATCAAAATCCTAGAGGCGAACACAGGCAGCAACCCCTTTAACCTCGGTCACAGCGACTTCTTGCAAGACATGTCTCCAAAGGCAAGGGAAACAAAATTTTAAAAAATTAACTCTTGGGACCTCATCAAGGTAAAAAGCTTCTGCACAGCAAGGAAACAGTCTACAAAACCAAAAGACAATCTTCAGAATGGGAGAAGATATTTGCAAATGACGTATCAGATAAAGGGCTAGTTTCCAGAATCTATAAGGAACTTATCAAACTCAACACCCAAAGAACAAATAATCCAGTCAATATTTATTGGGTAAAATCCATGATCTTAAACACTGGCTGTATGTAAATTCCCTGGGGACAAGGCCTGGCCAGAGGATGACGGGGGTGGGTGGGGGGGTGGGTTGCAGAATTCCTGGAAGGAAGTGGCATGTGATGACTATCTTATTCTTTCCTGAGATCAGCTTTTGGCAGGGAGGCTGGAAGGCCCGAGGTCTGTGGTGGGAAAGGCAACAGTTCTGGGCTCCAGCATCGGGCTGGCCTGAGTCTCTTGGTCCTGGAGGATGTCCTATGTCCTGTGCAGTGGACAAGAGCATAGCACCCCCAGCCTCCCTAGGCTTCCCCAGCTCTATAAGTGGCACTGTCAACCCCAGCCTTGAAAGCCAGAAACCTGAGCTTGATCCCCGATTCCTCTGTCCCTTCACTCTCCTGTCCCCCAGCCAGTCCCCCTGCAAGTCCAGTCACTCCTGTACCAGGACGCCCTTTGCGTTTGTCCACCTCTTTGCTTCCGCTGCCTCTGTGCTGGATTAATAGCCTTCTCGTAGGTCTCCCTGCTTCCCCTCTCACCCCACCTATAATCCATTCTCTGCACAGCTATTGGGGGGATTTTCTTAGAATATAAATCAAATCGCATCATTCTTCAGCTTAAAACTTGTCAACTGCACTTAAATAAAATCCAGATTTCTGGCCATGGCCTGGAACGGCCTGCACGACCTGGCCCCTGTTAACCTCTCCAACGTCATCTGTGCTGTCTGCCCCTCACTCACCATGCGAGCCAGACTGTTCTGTTCCTGCAGTACACCAAGCAATTTTCCTCCTCAGGGCCTTTGCACATGCTCTGCCCTCTGCCTAGAACAGTTGTTTCTCATTCTTCCCCAGGGGATCCCTTCTCTCTTCTCATCAACGTCACCTCCTCAGGGAGGTCTTCTCTGGTCACCCCCTTGTTGGTTTCCTTCATGCCATTGGTTATGACTTGGAATTATTTCCATCACTTGTCCATATTTAACCTTTCCTTCTAGAATGTTAACTCTGGAAGGAGACACATAGTGTCTCTCTGCTTCCTATTTGTATTCCCAGCACCTAGCCTCGACGGGGATGTGGCAGGTATGCCATACGTGTTGTTGGATGAACAAATGAAATCCACACAGCCCAAAGGGAGTCTCTGGAAGCCAGAGGCAGATTACAGATGCTTCTACTCTCCAGTTATCTCCTTGCCAGCTGACCATGGCCCAGCCCTCTGCTCACAGATGGCTCTCTGTTGCCTTTCCTCTTTCAAGTCTCTTGGGTGGCATATTTGCATTTGTTTTCTGAAACAACCTCCTCATTCCTGACCTTGGTCAGGCTCCCATAAGCTCATCTGATGTACAATGATCAACCTGTAAGATAGATGCTGGATCATTCCCATTTTACAGGTGGGAGGAGAAGAGAGGTCAAGTCACTTGCCCAAGGCCAGTGCTAGAAACTCCAGGCAATGACTGTGGGGCCAGAGCCCAAGCCCTCCCACCTGTAGGACTGTTCAGTGAGTCAGCTTCTCATCCCATTGTATTTCCCAAACTCTCTGGATTCATAAGAATCACCCAGAGCATCTAACATAAATACTGATCCCTAAGTCCCTTGCAAATGCAGGGCTGGGGTAAGGATCCAAGAATCTCTATTTTTAACAATTGCCACATTCTGATTCTGAAGATCAGGCAAGTTTGGAATACAGTGGTCTACAAGATGAAACCACAACTACTCAGTGCAGCCTGCAGGGCCGTGGATGTAGCAGCCCCCATCTGCCCCCCGGCTTTCTCCATCCAGGACGTCCCTTGGGCCAGCCCTCCATCCTGTCCGGTCTAGTCACCAGTGCCTGACTAGCGCATGGGAGATGCAGCCTTTATGCCCACTGCTGCCATCCCCTTCTGCCTCCCCTCTGCTGTCTCCTCCTCCTTCCGCGACGGCCCTGACCGATGCTGACCACTTCTGAGGCTTCCCCACTTGATGACCGCCCTTGTGGCAGGGTTGTGCCCAGGGCTTGAACTCCAGAGCTTCAGAGCTGGAAGGAGTTTGGACACCTTGCCACGCAAACTTTTTATTTGACAAACGAAGAAACTGAGTCGCAGCAAGAGGAATGGACCTATCTGAGGTCACAGAGTGTTGGGGGCAGAGCATGGTGGATCGGATCTCGGGACACCCGCTTAGTTCAGTGAATTTTTCAGATTTGCCTCTCATTTGGGTATTTCTAGAAAAATCCCTGGTCCTGAACACATAGGGCAGACCGGGGGCTGCTTAGTCATTCACTCAACCGACACGGAGTTCCAGCTAAGGGTTGGAGGGTGAGGTCAGGTCTGTCTCTTGGAGCCCAGGACCAGGGCAGAGACGGGACCCAGGTGGCAGGGGCCGCATCCTCCACCGTTGCAACGATCACCAGCACCGTCATCCCCTGATCACAGCGCAGCCGCAGCTTCCTTGAGTGACTACTGCGTGGCAGGCCTGAGGCAACGCTCGCTTCTCGCCACGGCCTCCCCCGAGGCCCAACGACCGTCCTCACGGCCAGGCAGCTCCTGCTCTGAGCTGCAGTGGGTTCCCGGGGAGGGGACCCTGGACAGGAGGGGACCCTGGACGGGAGGGCTCCTCCTTCCACTGGAGCAGGGGTAATTTCCAGAAGAGGGACAGTGAGCTTGCCGTGAAGGGGGAATGGCTTGGACTGGAGGATGTAACGGGAGGGGGACGCTGCAGGTAGCGAGAAGGTTCTGCGGGAGAAGGCCAGGGGGAGGGGAGTGGAGGAGGGTCCCCCTCTGGGCAGCGCCAGCAGGGACATCTGTCCTGCTTCCCTGGCGACACCCTCAGCGGCAGCCGGTGTCTGAACTTGGAAACTGGGTCCCGGGGGCCCGGCGACGCCTGGCCCAATGAGGGACGGCATCCTGCCCGCAGCCCGCCCGGGCCCACGTGCAGGCCCCCCCGGGTGGCCGCGACACGTGCGGGAGCACTACGTGCATGCACGGGGGTGCACGTGGGCCTGTGCGCAGCCTGTGCGTCCTCCGTGAGGCACGGGCACCTGGGTGTGCACGCACGTGTGTTTCTGAGGACCCTGCCTTCTGTCTGTCTGTCTGCGCCGGGGCGGCGGGCGTGTGAGTGTGTGTGGTACGCGCGAGGGCCGTGGGTGTGGGGCTGTCCCGTGCACATGTGCTCCCCTCGGCTGGTGTTAAACACTCTTTGGCCAGCTCACTAGGTAAACATTCAATAATGTAATTTGGAAAGCCCGCTCCCCAGGGCCCCGCTGTGTGGCCAGGCAGCTGGCGGGTGGTGGCCGGATTAAGATATTAGCGCATTAATGCCGTATCAAAGCCCAGCACCCTCAGCTTCGGGAGTGTCTGCTGACAGCCCCCCCAGCGCCCAGGGCTTCGGGGCCCAGCAGCCCCCGCCGCATCTCTCTCTGAATCACAAGGAGGCCTTGTGCTCCGAGGCTGCTCTGAGAGCCACGGGGCTCCGCAGACATGAGCTCATGCCTGCCAGTCCCTCCGGGAGGCGGTGGGTGGCCTGCCAAACCACCAGGCCTCGTCCCCACCACAGGGGCCGGGCTGTGCGAGGAGTGGGAGCCGGGCTTCGGGTCCGAGCTGGTCTTCTGATCTGGACGAAGCAGGCGCTTGCATGTTTGTTGAATGGATGGACGACTGAATCTTTTTCCAGGAACTTTCTGGAAATTCCTCAAAAGCATAGGCCAAGTTCCTCTCACCCCAATATTCTCAGTGCCCAGCAGTGCCTGGTACACAGTCGATGCTCAATTACTGTGCACTGGATGGAGGGGATGCTGATGGGGAGAGGAGGACTGCACTGGAGGTCAGGAGGCCTGGATCTGTGCCTTCCATTTGCTAGGTGGCCCTGAGGGGGCCTTATACCTGCTTGGGGACAGCAGGCTCTTGGGAAGTAAACAGCGATGCTGAGTCAGGCCTCCAGCACTAGCTTCTGGGTGCAGAGGGCGCAGGTCTGACGCCTCTCCTTGGGTGCCTACCGTGAGGACCGTTCGGGGTATCTGCACACCTTGCCAGAGGAGGCACTCGGGGCTGACCAGAGAAGCAGGACCATGCAGGCTCCGGCCCGGGGCACCGGAGGAGAAGGGAGGCACACGAGCTTTAGATACAGGGCTGGGGGGTCCGAGCTGAGACGACCTCCAGACAGCTTAGCTGATCCTTCCCTGAACAGCTGTGTGCTCTGAAGTCGAGAAGAGCAGGGACGTGCCCAAGGTCACCCCGCAAAGTGATGTCCAAGCCAGGAGGAGGGCCGGCCCAAGCAGAGGGAGTGTGCTGTGACTGGCTGCTGAGTGTGGCGGGGAGGAGACTATGGGGAAGGGAAGGGGTGAGGGAATGGGCTAGGGCATCTGGCTCAAAGCGCAGAAGCATTTTCTGACAGGCTGCTAGTCAGTGGTCAGTATTGTCAGTAATAAGAGAGCCAGGGGCAGCAGGATGGGGGTAGTGATAGAAAGTCCCTTTGATGAAGACCCCACTGAACACCCAGTGTAATGCTAAGTAGCCTACACATCTTGTCTTAGTCACGTCCACAAATCCCCATCCTCACAGAAATCTCAGAAAGGGAAGGTTATTAGTTCCATGCTGCCGCCAAGGAGCCAGTGTGCAAGCCAGACTCAGACTTCTTTACCACTAGATGACACTGTGGTCCCTCGAGGTGGTGGGCATCCTGCCTCTGGTACCTGAGCAGAGGCTGGTAGGCCCCTTCCGGGGCGCTGCGGAGAGGCCCTGGCTTTGAGCACAACGGGACAGTGGGGAGAGGACTTGAGTCTCTCGTGCTGTTTGCTGCAGGTCTTGCACTCCAGTGAATCTGTTTTCTCCAGAGTCAGCATTTGAGGATTTTGCGTTGACTTCTACCAGACATCATAATCATTGCTTCCTCCGACCTTGAAAGGAGCTGATAAGAGGAATGAGACGGTCCCAGGGGCCCCTGTCCACTTCTAGCCCAAAGGGAAGTCACGTCCAACAGCAAATGAGGGGAATGAGCAGCCTCTTGGCTTCTGGGGACTTGTGATTCCCAGAGTCCTAGTTTTTCAGAGTTGGGGGTTCCTTGGAGGCTCCTAGCTTGAGGCTGACCCACACTGCTGCTTCAGTTCATTTTCACTCTGCTCAGCTCAATGGACTTTAGCTCAACTCAGCTTAACTCCAGGCCCCAGGACTCAGCTCGGCTCAGCCTGCCGCAGACCAGGCCCAGTGGACACCCTCCAACCAAACCAAACCCATGCCCCCCCTCTCCAGCTCACCTCAACTCACTGCGACTCAAATCACAATCAAAGCAGGACAAGGAGCATGAGCAAAGATACAGTGGCCGGGGTGTTTGCCTGGGGACCGGTGGGGATGGGCACGGGGCCGACAAGGGTGGCACACTGGGTGAGACGGCGCTAAGATGGCACAGATTGGGAGCGCCCCGGGGCCTCACTGCCACAGCTGCCATGCAGGCTGAGGACACAGCTCTGCCCACCTGTGTGACCTGCCTGCATCCCAGCTGAGGCTGCAGTTCTTTGGAAGAGCTTGACTCCTGAGAGAGAGAGAGAGAGAGAGACAGAGAGACAGAGAGAGAGAGGAGAGCCTCAGAGCTCCACCTGGGAGCCACAAGGAGTAGCCTCCGCCGCCGGCCAGAACCCCAGATGGGCTCTTAGGAAGCCCCTATGAGGGCAGGCCCAGCCGTGGCCCCTCCCACACAGGCTCTTACAGGGCAACACTGAGATTCCTCACAGCTCAGCAGAATCTGGAAGCCAAATTGCTTTCCATTTCCAGAAGCTCCAGAAAAGGAGGAAATGAGTGCCCTAGAGCAAGCCAGGGACAGCCATCCCTCCACGCACGGCTTCATCCTGGCCCGGCTACTCGGCAGCTGTGTGGCTGGGGCAGGGCACTTTATGTCTCCAGGCCTCAGTCTCCACCTCTGTACATGGAGCTCTCACTGGTGTTGTTCATGTCCAATTAGGGAACTTGAACTTGACACCTAGCAGAGCACCTGGCATCCAGCAGCTGATGACCAGCTAACAGCCTCCTCCTTTACTTCCTCACGAGTGGCCAGGCCGTGGGCTGTGGAGAATAACAGCGATGGCACATATCCCAGCTCTGCTGCTTAGACCCACCATGTAACCTTGGGAAAATGACCCACGTCCTCGTGGGCTTCAGACTTCTCGAGTGAAGATAGGTCAACATTGATCTCATGGCACTGACGGGACAGTGGACACACCACGCATAGACCCTGGCACCCAGTAAACACTCAACAAATGCTTTTATTATAAATACATACACACACACATACATACGTATGTATTCTCTTGCTGCTGTCTCTCATCCTAGATGCAAATGGGAAAAAGGAAAAAATCCATATTCCTCTGCTCGGGGCCTCTACTTCTCCACCTGTCCAGTGGGTATGCTCTGTACTTTTCAAATCTCCTTTTATTTTCCAGGGTTTCCAGGTGAGGCCGGCTCAAGAGTCTGAGGGCCAGGTAAAGGCAAGGGGATGTGGAGTTGGGGACAATCTCCAGTCTTCTGGGGTGAGGCCCAGAGCATCCCTGAACCCCGGCCCCTGCAGGGCCCGGGGAGCCCCTCACCCTCCACCCTTCCAAAGCGCTGCCATGGGAACAGCGCACACCGCTGTGCGGCAGCTTGTGATAAATATGCATGAATGGGCTGTGGTCGGGCCCCTCCTCGAGTCCATTTGGGGCACCTCAGTGAGCTAATTGAGGGCACCCATTGTCCCTGCGCTCCCGGTGCCTGGGCCCCATTTTCACATTCAAGTGCCTGGCCTTGGTTTCAAGTGGCCCAGTGGCGGGTGCTATTTTATGCAACAAAAGCCCCCTGAGAGGAGGGACAGAGAAGTCTGTGGGCCGGCCCATCGCCTGAGCCCCCTCCTGTCCCAGGCCAGGGGGAGGGGGTCGGACCAGACCACCTGATCTCAATGGAGGCGGAGGCGGCAGGATGGACACAATGGGTGCTCAAGAGGCCCGTTCAGCCGCTGGGATGAAGAGAGGGAACGCTTTCCCTTCAACCCCCTCTTACAACCTGGTATAATTCCCCACTGCCCCGGAGGGGGATGGGCTCTCCAGGATGAGAAGGGGAAGGGGAGAGGACAGGCCGCAATAAGCCAGAGGCTCTTTGAAACCCGCCTGGAAAGCCCTGCTCCTTTGCCCCGCTTCCTGCCAGGAAAACACCCACTTGGCTGGATGATGGCACAAGAGGCCTTCAACGAAGGGCCACAGGTAGAGACAGAGAGTGTGGTACAGACTTAGAGGGTCTCACCCCAGCCCCAGCTGCCCTCAGGAAGGGGTTCTTAGTGCAGATGCCAAGAGGGATTGAAAAGTGAGACTCCGGGATCCCTGGGTGGCGCAGCGGTTTGGCGCCTGCCTTTGGCCCAGGGCGCGATCCTGGAGACCCGGGATCGAATCCCACATCAGGCTCCCGGTGCATGGAGCCTGCTTCTCCCTCTGCCTGTGTCTCTGCCTCTCTCTCTCTCTGTGACTATCATAAATAAATAAAAAAAAAAATAAATAATAAAATAAAATTAAAAAAAAAAAAAAAAGAAAGAAAAGTGAGACTCCCCCCTCATCCACCACACCTACCCACTCAGCAGCCACCTTCAAACGGAGGAGCTAAAGGCCAGGCCACGAAGTCAGCTCCGCATCCCAGCTGTCAAAGAAGTGGCCCCCATAGCGGGGAGGGGGCAGGACAGGAGAGGGGGTGCCCCACTCTCAGCTACCCCTCAGTGGGGGCACGAAGCTGGTGGCAAGGCTAATGTCCTGAGCACCTCTGTCCTAGTGCTCCCTAAATTTCCCCAGCCCAGGGGACAGGTCAGTCCTCAGTTTAATGATGAGGAGGCCCAGCTCAGAAAGCTGAAGCCACTTGCCCTAGGTCAGGAAGGCGAGGGCAGCGGCCCCGGAGAGAGGACAGCCATTCCGTAGGCGACCCTCAGCTCTGGCCGTGAACCCAGCTCAGCCAGCAGGTGGAACAGAGTCGAGGACAGAACCTTGGGGAATCGAATATATTCAGAAGTTGGAGAAGGAAGTGGCCAATGAAGAGGACAGCGGGAGGACTGGAGTGAGCAGAGTCTCAAAAACCAAGATAAGAGAAGCTGTTAAGAAAGTGGGCAGGGCCAACAGCGCCAGGCCTAGCAGGAACAGCCAGGCCCCTCCCCCAACCAGGCTGTTTTGGGGGAACAACCTTGGCTGTAGCTCTGCCTTTTTTCTCTCCCCTGGCTTCTGCTCATTTTGTGAGCAAGGTTCTTCAGCTTTCCCCGTAATTCTGTGGTTCACTTAGAAGCTTCATAATAAACCCCTCTCCCTCTCCCTCTGCCTCTGCCTCCTCCGCCTCCTCTTCCTCCTTCTTTATCTTTCCTTAGGTTAGCCAGAGTTGGTTTCTGTTACTTGCAACTACCACCCACAATGGATCCATATGAAGGCCTAATCATTGCTGTCTCTAAGCCAAGACACTAATACTAATTCATACTAAGAAGCGGGTGGTTGATAGAGCCAGGAGGGCCTTCAGAGATCACTGAGGGCCACTTCCCTACTGTGAAGATGTGGGGAAACTAAGGCCCTAAGAAGGGAAGGGATTAACCTAGGATCACCCACAATTAGTGTCAGGGCTGGAACTTGAATGCCATCCACGGTTTTCATGAGTGGCCATCCTTCTGGAGATATTTTTGAGGCCTTCTATGATTTTCCTAAAGGAACAACTATTAATATCTTGCACCAAGAGTTCTCTGTGGTTGGATTTGAGTTGCTGGTGAATATTTTG
Source organism: Vulpes lagopus (assembly GCF_018345385.1). Classification (NCBI taxonomy): domain Eukaryota; kingdom Metazoa; phylum Chordata; class Mammalia; order Carnivora; family Canidae; genus Vulpes; species Vulpes lagopus. The sequence continues at coordinate 50,906,139 of NC_054846.1, forward strand.
GGCCCAGGAACAGACCATGGGAGGCGCATTTGTATTGAGGCTTTGTCATCCAGTCCCCCAGGCTGTGGGGTAGGTGGCTGCATGGAGGGCCAGCCCTTATTTTGAGGCTAAAATATGAATGAAGTGGACCAATGATAAACTCTGACCAAAAAATCCCACAAATGGGAAGTTCAGAGAATGTCCTTATAAAGTCTCAAATAAAGAAAAAAAATGCAGAGAAAGAGGGAGTTGATCATGCTTTGGAGAAGAGAGTGAGGGGGCAAGGGTACTCCTGCCTGATAGTGTCATCACAGGCCAGGGAAGGTGCCATGATCAGTGTGTCCCCTGTCCCCCTGTGAGATCACAGACATGCAGATGGCAGCCGTACATTGGGAAGAGCTGTGGAGCTAGAAGTCTTCAGGAAGTGAGGTCCCCATCAACAGAGGTGTGCAAGCAGTGACTGCTGCCTCCTGGGATGACGTTTGCTGGATGGAGATTAGACATATTCCTTTTATCAGAATCTAGAATTTTCTCAGACGCTGGGTGGTTTGGATTTGCTGAGTGAAACCACCTGGAACTGCTTGGCAAATAATTACCAGGGGGAAAGGCCGCCCACCATGCCAGGCCAGGAAGAGTATCCACAAGGGAGCCACAGTGGATGGGCCAGACCACAGCCTTGGCGAGACCGGATTATTCCATCACACTGACAGATGTTGCTAGGATGGAAGAACTCTGGGGGCTGTTCAAAAGGAATGACGCCGTTGGGAATGAATGGCCGAGCGGGAGGGTGATTCTGAGCCGGATCCCTGTCACCCACTGGTAGGGACGGCTCAAGTGGGTGGGGGTGGGGGCGTGTGCTTGCAGGGGCCCCTTGCCTCACCAGCAACAACTATTTTATTGAGCAACCGTTATGTGCCCTGTGCCTAGAGCTGGGGCTGTGGCCGCGAGCAGGAGAAAGTGGGCCTTGCTCTTGGTGTCTAGCATGCAGACGTGGGGACGCGGTGACCATTGTACTTACTCTCCGCCAAGCCCCATTCTAAACGCCTCCGTTGGTCAGGGTAGGACAGGTGGGCTGCAGAAACAAGTCAGCCCCAACTCAGTGGATTGAAATGACCACGGCTCATTCCCTGCTCACGTCACATGTTGGTTATGGGGCAGCGGGAGGTATGCAGCACACCCTCCTTGCTCAGGGACGCAGGACAAGGAGAGCCAGGGCGAGGGGACATGACGGATTCCACAGTGACTCCTGAGGCTTCCTCCTGGAAGTGGCACACGTAACGCAGCTCGTCGTTCACAGGCCAAGGCAGGCCCCATGGCCACGCTGGACTTCAGAGGCCGTGGGGAAGTTCAGTCCCACCACAGCCTGGAGGAGGGGTAACGGGGCTCTTCGTGGACAGCCAGCTGAGGGCCACGGGGCCACGTGTCCATCTGGGCATCCCCTGAGCCCCGTGGAGCAGGACATCTGATCGCCCCCACCTTTGCTGATGAGAGAACCGAGGTGCAGAGCGGCCAAGGGACCGTCACTGGCCACAGAGCTGGAGAGCGGCAGGGCTGGGATGTGAACCAGGTCATCTGGCTCCAGGGTCCGTGCCCTCGGCCACTGTGCCTCACTGCCACGCAGAGGAACAGGAATGACAGGAAAGCATGGTGGCGGTGGCCAAGGGGCTAAGGGAACGTGATGTAGTGAGCCCCACCAGGGATGGCGTGACGGCTAAGAATGGCCTCCGAGGACGGAGCCGCTGTCCTGAGCCAGGAGGGATGGCCCTGTGCTGCCCAAGTAAATCAGAATCAGAGGAGGGGGCCTTTGGGAAAGGAAGGGCGGCCATGAGGCCCAGGGATGGGGGGCATATGGTTCGCTGAAAAGCCCGGAGCTGGGGCTCAGCAGGCGAGGGGTCCTGGTGAGGTAGCAAGGCAGGCACATCGTCGGGTGATCTTTACTGTGGATCTGGGGCCTGGAGTGGGGCTGTGAGAGCAAAGACGACTGCAGCCTGGGGGCACCAGGAAGGGCTTCCTGGAGGAGGTGACATTCTGCCAGATAAAAGGGTAGGTTTCTAGAAGAAGGAACAGCATGAGCAAAAGCCAGGGAGGAGGAGGAGGCAAGGAGGGCCCAGGCCAGTGTGAGGGCTCCACCGCCTGGAGCTGAGGGTGGGAGGTGAGCAGCACAGATGGGGGGTCTCTGCTTCTCTCCATCCTGGGTGCTGCTGGGAGTTTGGAACTCATGGGACAGAGAAAGGTCTGCATGATCTGAGAACCCGCTCCCTGCCAGCCGCCACCAAATGGCTCCGGGAGTCAGCCTGGACGCTGTGGGTCGGCCCCGGGACACCAGCCCTGCCTGCCCGCTCTCTGTCTGCAAGGGTCACCGGACCCCTTTCCTTGGCAGGCAGATTGGGAACACGCCCAGTGCTCCATCAGATGAAGCCGGGGTCCTCGGGAGGGCAGCCAGTCCACTCTGTGTTTCTGGATGGCCGACCTGACCCTCCCGCTCCGGGGGTGCCCTTCTCCAGCCCGGGCATAGGCTGGTCCTCCTCCCCACGTAGCCCACAGGCCCGCCTGATGCTCGGGCGTGGGGAATGCCTCTGCTCTATTGCAGTAAGGACCCCAGGCACCACTGCAGTTGGCTTACCTTAACTGCCCTCCTGCCCCGGGCTCCAGCCTTGCTGGGTGCTCAGGAGAAGCAGCTGCTTAACAGCCACCTTCAGCTCCTCTGTCCTCCCCGAGGTTTCGATGTGTCATGTGTCCAGAGAAAAACAAATCATGTGCAGCACGTAGTGGTCATCCAGGTGGAGCAGTTCGGAGGCATTCTCCACTCCGTCCTCCCTGCCTCCTCAGGCAGGGCCCAAGCCCTGGCCGTTGGCCCTTCTCGGCAGGCCTCGCATCCAGCCCTTGATCTCATTGCATCTCCCATGCAGGCTGTCCTCATCCCCCTGCGGGGCTTGGGGTGGCCTCTTAACTGGTCTTTGCACACCACAGCGCAGCCAGGGAGACCCTTCAAACAGGCAGATTGAATTATGCTTTAATTCTAAGCATTGCCTTATAATCTCCTTGAAAACCTTTTGTTGTCGACCTCAGAAGAGAGTCCAAGCTCCCCAGCTTAGTATCTGGGGCCTGGTATCAACTCCCAGGCCACCCCCCTTCTCCTACCTGAAACTGGCCCAGCCTCCGTTCTCCGCTTACTGAGCCTTGCTTGTCATTCTGGGCTCTACTCCAGCCACCCCCCTTCCAGGGAGTGTGCTTAGCCCACCCAGTGCTCAGAGATTTCTCCCGCTTGCTCCAGCCCTCCTGTCTGTCCTGCTCAGCTCTGCCCCAGCTGGATTCAGCCATTTACTTCCTCCTCCCTCTCATCCTTCTTCAATACTTTTAGGGAGATGCTGGTGAATGAATAAAGACATGACATGGTAACAAGCACTATGGTAGGAGGAAGCCTGGACACTGGGGGAACAGAAAGGAGGGTGCATCTGACTCTTAGGGGGCAGAGTGAGTGCAGGCAAAGCCTCCTAGAGGAGGTGAGAATTGAACAAAGGCTTTAAAAGCAGGAGGTATTTTCTAGGAGAGAAGAGTTCCAGGTAGAAGGAAAGGTATGTGCTAAGCTGAAAGGTGTAGAGTATCAGGGCAGAGGGAGCAGGAGGTGAGACTTGGGGCAGAGGGCAGTTGAGCTAGGGGTCGAGTGTGGAGAATCCTGTGGGCCTTAATCTGGACTCCAGAGGGGAAGGTTTTGAGGAGAGGCAGGACCTAAGGTCTTTGGGGCTTTAGGAAGATCTCTAGCTGCAGGAGGAGAGTACGTTGGGGCCAGGGATGTGAGCTAGAGGTAACTCGGGAGAGTGGGTGGATTCCAGAGACATTTAGGAGGTAGGCCAGGCAGGTCTTGGTGACTGATAGGGTTGGTGGGAGGTGGGGTGAGGGGAGGACAGGGTGAGAATGGTCAGGATTGTGGAACTCTTAGGCCCTTGGGCTCTGAGTGCAGACCACAGTAGGTCCCATCAAGTACCTGGACCCTGTCCCTGGAGCTCTCAGCTTGGAACCCCTGACATTATTTACACTGAACAGATGCTAGAGTGTGTGTGCGTGTGTGTGCATGTGTGTGTGTGTGTGTGTGTGTGTGTGTGTGTGTGTGTGTTTGGCATTCCAGGCCTCAGAGAGGCAATGCCCTAGGGGCTTCCCATGCCAGAAGGTCTTGGCTGAGATTCATGGAGCTCGAGGGGTAAAGTCTGGGCACTCAGTGCACACATCCCTATCTGCTCCTAGGGTTGTCAGGGCCAGGAGTCAGGGAGGCCACAGAGGCCAAGATCTTGACAACCAGAGGGACAGTAGACGCCAGGGCAGGCTGAGCTCTCCTGAGGGCTTGCAGAGTAGGGAGTGGATCAGAGTCAGATTCGAATGTTTATTGAGCTGCTACTATGTGCCAAGTACTGTACTAATTGCTGGGAAGTTGGAGAGACACACATCTTTGCCCTTGGAGAGCACCCAGCTTTGAAAATAAAATAAACGAAGACTTTCTGCTTTTAGCAGCCCCAGAGCAGGTGATGGAGGCTGCCGAGGACCAGAGGAAGGGAGAGGGGGCTCAGGAAAGTTGGGAGAGCAGCCCTGGCTCAGGTTTTATGTGAGCACTCTACTTCTCTCAGCTGGGTCCAGGCCTGCACCCCAACCTCTCCTCACCCTTGACTGCCGGGGAGGTTCGGTTCCCATGGGCTGCTGGGGGGTTAGCTGTAAGTTGTCATTCTCCAAGGGGCACATCCTTCCCGTGGGCACTACCAGAGACCTCTTTTCCTTCCACTCCACCGGCCCGTGGATGTCTGCCTTTGCAACTCCTCAGCGTGGGCTGGTGCTTTATTCCTGAAGACTTCAGGCTCCTTGCCACTCCTGATTGCTCTGATATCTTGATGTTTCTCTCACTCATTCATTCATTCATTCATTCATTCATTCATTCAATCAATAATTCTGCTTATCCTTCCATGGAAGGATGCACTTGGGCAGGCACTGGGGATATAGTAAGAAACACAACATTCAAGCTTCTGGTTTCATAGAACTCACAGTCCAAGGAAGAGATGACAACAAATGGATAATGGTAGTAGAGTGTGAATGAACAAAGCCTTGAGACCCCAGAGGAGGGGATCGTACCAGAATGGGGAGCTCAGGATAAGCCTTTCAAGACCAGTTATGTCTAAGCTGAGATCCTAGGATAGGTGGTAGTTGGTTAAGTGAGGTCTGAGGATGAGGGTTCCAGGCTGAGGGAACAGCTTTTGGAGAAACACAGACGTGAGAGAAAGCCTGGGCACGACTTGGGAAGTGCACGACTGTGGTATTATCAACTATTTCTGGCTCTCCCCGTCTGAGCACATGGGAGGGTTGCCCTTCCTGGTCACCCTGCGGTTGGAGGGTTTCATATGACTAGTTCTGGAGAATGAGTTGTAAAAGGAAGTGGCATGTGCCACTTCCAGGCTCAAACATTTAATTACCAGTGTGAAACCTTCCATGGCAGTCTTTCCTTCCAACACAGTGGCTGACTGGCAACTCTCAGGATGGTGGCTGCCCCAATAGCCAGGGACCCTCAGAGCCTGGGACTCTACGATGAGTAGAGCCCTCTGTCAACCCTCAGCGTCTCTGTGAGTGAGAAATATTGATATTTTAAGCTTCTAAGGTTTCTGAGATGTTAGTTACTGCAGCATAACTTAACCCATCCGGACCAGCACAGTGAGAGCGGGAGTATATCCTATGGATACTTATCTCAAATGTCTTAAGCAGAGAGAAACTAGGTAAGATTTGTGTTTTAGAAAGATGACCCTAGCTGCCTGGTGGGGGATCTGGACACGAGTCTGGAACAGGCTGCAGTGGTCCAGGCATGAAACGGTGAGGCCTGAGAGTGGAGGCAGAAAGACGTCAATGGCTTTGAGAAATCTGTAGAAGGAAGAACGGATGGGTCTTTGGGGCTTGGGAACTGGGAGGAGAAAGCAAGAGAGATGTCAGGGATGACTCCCTGGTTGCAGGGTAGGCACCTGGCAGATGGCAGTGCCTTCCCTGAGGTCGGGACAGCGAGGAGGAATCACCTCAGGGCATGAGGAGCTCTGGCGAGGATGTGCTGGGTCTCAGAGGCTGTGAGATACCCGCACGGGGTGTCTGATAGGCAGTTGGGTGTATGGGTCTAACTCAGGAGAAACAGAGAGACAGGCTGGAGTAGAGATCTGAGGGTCAGAAGTACAGAGGTGGTAAGTGAAGCCACCTGTGGAGAGCTTGTTCAGCTCCCTCAGAGCTGGGGCCCTCAGATAGTTTCTGGGCAGAGAGCAAAGGAGGTGCAGAAGCACCGAGTACCCCAAGGGCAGCACTTTGTGATTGGCCCAGTGCTCTGGGACAGGGACTCTTGCCCAGAGGCAATTTTGTGCAGGGGGGATGGCCTCTCTGCAGGCCTCAGATGTTCAGAGACCTGGTTGGGTCCCAATCCCCTCTGGTCTCCCTGGGCCTGTGGGCCACCCATTACCTTTCAGCAAATCAGGGTGTCCGAGGGCGGCGACGAGGTCAACATTCAGGCCTCTCTGTGCAGGTCTTCAGATGCGTTACCCTAAGACCCCGTGGCCGGGGCCCTCAAGAACCTCTTCCACCTCGGCCCTCTGGCAGTTGAACAGCCTGAGTCATGCACTGGGGCCTTGCCTACGCTGGCTCTGTCCGGAGCCTCTGTGTGAGCCCATCTCCCATCAGATCTCCTGGGTGACAGACGCTCCTTTGCAGACTGTCACCACCCATGGTGCCCTGGAGTCCTTTGGGGAATGTGGGTGCCCGGGGAGTCGGGCCTCCAGCAGGGACTTTACAGCCTCTTCGGAGCCCCTGAACTCAGATGGCACCAAGAACCCCAAGAATCTTTGCCAAATAACTATTCACCAGCTGCTTCTGGTGAAGAAGAGCTGGGAAGAGCCCTCTTCTAGGGGAAGAGCCTAGAATCTGACCTGAGCCTGTCTCTGGGAGGAGGTGGTCCAGGCTTCCAAGGAAGGGGGCGGGGGCGGGAATGAGGCAAGACTCTGGCCCCAGGCCCCCCGGCCTGTCCCTACTGTCCTTTGATTCTCCATCTGGAACTTGGGCCATATCAATGATTTAAGGAACAATTACTGTGAGGCCGAGGTTCTTTTTACAAACGCCTGTGTTCTCTCCTGCAATGAATTCCAGATGGCAGGAGCTCTCGGTGAGGGAGCTGGCTCCTCGGAGGATGGCCTTCCCCCCGCAGAGTGACAGCGGGCCGTGGACGAGCCAGCAGTCTCCTGACACTCCGGCCTTTACAAGTTACCCGACCCTTCTCCAGTGTGTTTAAAACCTTTTTCTTTTTCCATGCAGATGTTCCTCCGGGTGAGCAATCTTTATAGTTTTGAAAAGATTATATCAGTTTTCCATGAGATTGTGTTACTGTATTTCTTGGGCTCCCCCCCCCCTGGTTAATAGCCCTGCAAAGGCAGCTCCCCGCTCAGACCCGGCTGGTGGAGCGCCGAGCCGAGGCTTCCCTGTCCGGGAGCCCGGCTAGCGCACCAGGAAACAGCCCCCCCCCCCTCCCCGTGCTCCTCGCAGTGGCGGCCGCGCCGCTCACGGACCCAGAAAACTGCTTGGGCCGCGCATTTTTCGATGATTATCAAAGGTGTTAAAATAGAGACAGAGGCACATGTTTGGCTCGAGGGTGGGAGAGGCCGCCACACAGTTTTGCAGGCTTCAGCTGTCTTGAATCAAAACTATCACTTTGATACTGGAAAATTATTATGAAAATGTTAGTTTTGGGCCTCGGAGCACAAAGTAAAGATGGCTTGGAAGGCTGAGGGCTCTTCATTTAGCATTTGTGTCAGGTCCAAAAATAACCTCTCCCGACTGTTGGATTTCACCTTCATCCGGGCTTGGGGGCGGCTCCATCCTGCCCTGCCGTCCAGGGTCCGGGGCGCGGGACGAGCCCCAGGCCACCTAGTCTCCGAGCTCCCCAAAGGAGGGAGCACGACGGGGCCACAGGAGGCTCCTGGGGGGGCGCATACGCCGCAGGCTCGGGAGGGAGAGATGATTCCTGCAGAGGGAGAGAAGGCAGGAAACGGGAAACTGACTTTTTCCAAAGCTCTGATCCCTAGCTGGCTGCGTCGTCGGTGGGCTGCAGAGTGGCCACGTGGCACGAGAAGGATGTGACACTAACCTGCACCCACCTGGCCCCACGGGCCAAGAGGGAGAGAAGGAGCGGGGACAGGTAGGCCGGAAGCCTGTGGGCCCCCCGGGGGTTGGGGAACGTGTGGCTCACGATGGTCTGGCCTCGGTGTGAGCGGGAGTGGGGACAGCAGTGACCCAGGTCAGGAGGACTTGGTTCTAGTAGACCCTGGAGGCCTGAAACAGCCGCTATGCAAATTCTAATTTTTTCATGCCCCAAGACCCTTTGCCAGACTCTGTTCCCGAATAAGAAAAGACAATAGATGTTTACTGACCTACCGTGTGCTGGGCTCTGGGAACAGGATCAAGGAAGACCTTGCCCTCAGGAGGCTTCCAGTCCAGCCGGGAAAGCAAGGGGAGGACAGGGGCTGCGGGAGCCCAGAGGAGAGAGGCTTCCTGCAGGGCTGGACACCTGCTCTGAGCTTTGCATGAAGGGGAGGAGGTGGCTGAGCTGAGTTGTCCAAGTGGATATGTACGGAGGACACAGGCTGCCTCGAGGGGGGCACGGCAGGCCAGGCTGCCGCAGCCTCGGGGGGTCAGGGGAGCAGAGCTGAGTCCCGGCTGCACCAACAGAGATGTCCACCCAGGGAGGGGATCAGTGAGACACGGGGTCACCACCCCTATGGACTCGGAGCTGCCCTGACCACACTGGATGGGGGACCCGAGGGCTCTGTCCCCACAGTGGTGGCTGCGAGAATAGCTGGTTGTGCCGGGTGTTGCTCAGGCTCAGGGCAAAGCTGCTGCCTTTAAACCTTGTCTGGTATGTTCTGGGGCAGAGGGACCAGATGTGCCCGGGCATGTGGCCCCAAGGGAGGGCCTGGGGCCAGCACGGGGCCGTTGAGGTTGTCCTCATTGCTGTTTGCATGGTGGTCAGCCGCTGCCTTGGTGTTCCCACCTATGCCATCCCCTTTTATTCCATATCACTTGCAGATCTTCAGTCTGGCACCTTCTGTGTGGCACTCGGGGACTCATACCCATCCTCACACAGTGGCTTCAGCCCCTAAAGCCTCCCTTCTGCCCCCCAAGGTTTTACCTCCCCCTTTGAGGCTGTCCGTTCCAGTGGGGCAGGCATCTCTGGAGGGTGTGCAGGTTCTTGGGAACAACCTGACCCAGCTTTAAGTCTGAGGACTTAGGTCACTAACTTGCTGCACGACTCATGGTAAACCCACTTACCTCTCTGGGTCTGGGTTTCTTGAGCGGAGGGTGCCTGTCCAGTGCATCAAGGGTTGGGAAGGTCGGATGAGGACAAGGATGGTGGCAGGCACATGGGACATAGTTTTTAGAGGCAGCCCGGGTCAGGGAAGGAGCTGCATGGATCCTGGTCCCCAGCACTTCCTGGCCATGGCCAAGCCCTTAATTTTTGGGGCCTTAGATTCTTGCAGGCTCGTGGTGAGGAGGTTCCACCCATGATCTGAGCTCCCCACAGAGATCATCTTTTAAAGCTGTAAGTAGACAATTGAGCAGAAGCCCTGTTGAAGACACTCTGGGGGCTTTTCATTGTCATCAGACTAAAATCTCATGGTCACCTGCTCTCTCTGCCCATAAGGAGGAAATGAGTTGAGCATTCCCTGCCTCCGGGCCTTGGCACATGCTATTCTTTTGCACGGAGCACTCTACCCCAAGCCTTTCCTCTGGCTTATTCCTACTCAGCATTCAGGTCTCAGCTTAACTATTATTTCTTCAGAGAGGACTCCTTCACCCCTGTCCCGCCCCCAAAAGCATATTCTTTTCAAAGCATTAATCCAATTCATAAATTGTTTTCCTTTACTTGTCTGAAGGATTGTTTTGCCTGTCTACCTCCAGGCTGTAAACTCTATGACGTCAAGGGTAATGTCAGTTTTGTTCATCACTATATTCCAATGCTTGGCATACAATAAATGCCTAGAAAATATTTGTCCAACCGAGTGAACCGTCCAGTAAATTCAATGGTCATTATTAATGTGTCCATGTTGCTTATAGGGACACAGGAGAGGCGAACCTGCACAACTTCTCACAGCTAGGGAGCCTAGCTCGGGCATTAATAATCCTGAGGTCCTGTACTGGAAAGTGGGAGCAAGAGGAGGAAGACAGGAGTGGGGCGCTGGTCCAAGAGAGGCCTGCTACCTCACCCCTGCGGCCCCTCCGTGCCTCCGGGCTGGGCAGACCGGTGGCGCTGAGCTCAGTGGACAGCCTGAGGCCGTCCTGAGTTCTTGCCGCCTACAGGTGCAACCCACATGAGCAGGTGAAAATGCAGAGGTGCTGACAGCTCTCAACCCTGCACGCCCGGGGGCATCTGGTTTGGATTTGGTCAGGGTTTTTACTAGTTGTTTTAGAGACACTTAAGCCTGCACATTACACCTTGAGCCCACCACATGGCTCCTCCAGGGCCTCTCTGAGCCACCCAGGGGCAGAGAAAGGGCATCCTAAGGATCTACCGCAGGGAGAATGAGAGGTCCCTACCAGCACCCTGTTGGGGACCATGTGATCAGCGACCCTCGGCCTCTGGCTGTGCCGCGGGCCACGCTATGGAGAGATGCAGCAGACATGTGCAGGGTCCAGCCCTGACCCCCTAGGACCTTATCACATGATCCTAACTGCACATCACATTCTAGCATCGCCATCATCATCATCATCATCCTCTCTCTCTCTCTGTCTCTCTCTCTCAGGGCCCCTCCCTGTCCTTGACACCTGAAGTGTCTACCTCCTATGAACATGCCCTACACCTCTGGTCTCCTGCCTTTGCTGCATGCTTGTCCCTGTCAAGAGTGGCCTGGCCGGTATGGGACAAGAGTCAGGAACCCTCTTCCATCAGTGAGGTGTCTGCTGAGGGCAGGGTGGGGAGGTCGATTCCAGTTCCGACCAAGCCAACTCTTGCCATCAGAGCTGCCCAGCAGTGGGCCACCTGCCTCAGGTTCACCCATAGCCAGGAACTCCTCCATGAGTAGGAAGTGGGGCGCGTCCAGAAGGTCTGCTTCCTGCTGTGGCCTCTCCTTGTCCTATCAGCAGTCCTTCTGCCACCTGTATTTCGGAGGCACCCACGGGCCTCACCAGAGCTCCGGCCGTTTGCCCCCCGTTCTCAGCCTTCAGGCCAATTTCCTCTCCTCGGCACCTGCTGGTGGTCACCTGCACCTGCGCTGTGATGGGAACAGTGCTCCTCCGAACCCGGCTGCTGCCGCAGGGCTGGGCTGGCCTGCTTGCACCAGAGCATGGAGTATGGGAGCCTCCGACAACTCCTGGTGCTTCTGTGGATCCCTCATACGGGGCTGTCGTGCAGGATTTCCTTTATCTTACGAGTTCATGACGCCACATTTGTAGGATTCCGACTCCAGACTGTCCTGCACTTACAAGTCTCCAGGCACCCCCCCCCCAATACATGCTCAAGAAATGTTTGCTATGTGATTCCCTTACTCTGAAATTTGGTGTATGTCGCGATTTCTAGGACTCCCTGAGTTTGTAATTAATCGCTTGACCCAGCACAGACAGAGACTGAGCTTCCCTCTTTCTAATCAGCTGTGGCAGACACAGCTTGGCAGAGTCAGTATTTGGAGGTAGGACGCGGGGAGGGTGGCACGCCACAGAGCTGGGCCAGTTTCTTCGTAGCTCATTTCCTCTACTTAGAGGCGGGCGGTAGGACAGAGTCTTTGGGGTCGGCTTTTGGTGGGGCGGGGCTGGGGACTTACCAGGCTGTGGCGGGACTCAGCCTTTGCAGCTCCAGTGGCACCCGCACTGTCCCCTGCAGCCCGTGTCTCAGGCGGGACACAGCGCAAATGCATCTCCTGCCAGCACAGGCCCTGGGAGAGCTGTTAGGTTCTCCCCGCGTCCATTCCACCCCTCGTGAAAGGAGATGGGAGCCTTCCGGGTCTCTGGTCCCTCAAGGGTGTTCGAGGGCAAAAGGGAGTTTCGTTGCTTTCTCCAGGGAAAAGGCACAAGTGGCTTCTAAGTAGTCCCCTCCTTCTCCTGCACCAGAGGTGAGCTATGCCCTGGGCAGGTGGGGTTTCTTCTTGAGGTACGAGGGGCATCTGGTTTGGCTTGAGGCTAAGCATCTGTGACTGAGGACAGGCCTGTCTGGGAGGCAATCCCCAGGGCAAGAGTGATGGGGTCAGCGTCTTGAGGACCACAAAGAGACTCTGTCCAACATTCATGGAGAAGCCCTTGGAAGAAAGATGCTAGCCTGAAAATCGGAGCTATTTAATCTCGGCCACACGCCGAGAACGTGCAAGGGGCTGCAGGAATCCCAGCTTGCTTTGGAAGGGAGGTTGGCCACGTGACTCCAGAGGTCCCTTTCTGTTGAAGGAGATCACTTTTAGGATGTCAGAGCAGGAAGGGGCCTTCCCTATAATTCAGGGCTACCTCCTTCATTGTCCATGTGGAGAAACTGAGGCCCCAAAGAGGAAATTGCAGAGGTGTGAGCTGATTGCAGAGGTGAGACAAGATGCCCATGATTTTGTCTCTGATCATTGTGGATTTTTATTAGCAGCACATGGAGGTCAGATATGTGCTTCTCTTTGCCCCTGGAGTAGAATGACTGTAAGGAACCGACTTTCAGAGTGAGTAGGACCTGGGTTGGAAGACCAGCTGGACCACTTGGATGGGTGGTCTTGGGCATGTTCGAGCCTCAGCTTCTCACGGATAAAATGGTAATAATAGGACCCGCCTCAGAAGCTTCCACACTGCTTCTTCTCAAACTCTATTTGTGGCGAAGCACTATTTTTTATTTTCATTATTTCACTGATCACAGATACTTTTGTGAAATATAGTCAACGTTTCCACACCAATGCCAACTACTTGTAATTGCTTTCTTTCAATTTCTGTAAACTCAAACTGGTAACTAGTGTGGGGCTGGCTGGCCCCAGACCCTGGGGAGCACTCACAGTGGAGCTGACCTAGGGTGCTCAGAGAATTTCTTGAGTAAGTTCAAGGCAGAGGAATGAATCAGCACGAATGACAACATTATCGTGTACGAAGCACCTGCTCAGGGCCTGGTGGGCTACAGACATTATTTTGTGTGAAACCACCCCCTGTCCGCTGCCTGCCTAGGTGGCATGATGACTTCATTCTGCAGGTTTCTCTTGATTTCCATGCTCCTTCCCCTGAGAGATGCCCTGGACGATGATCAAATTGTAGCCTCCAGTCTGCTGTGCTCTGGAATTGGCCTTGCAAGGGTTATTCAGGTTGACAAAATGAACATTTCCTGTTGCTGCTTGGGAAAATGCCTCCCTGTTCCTGGTGAGAAACTCTGGTCCCCATCCAGAGCAGATGGCATGGGCCAAGCATCTCCCCCAGCTCCTCTGGTGGGGGCCCCGGCCTGCAAGAAGCTCCCGGGCACTCATCCGTTGGGTGGTTGGGCATAAGACTCCTCCAGTTGGCAGGAGAAGCAAGTCTATGCCTTGCTGTGCCATTCGGAGTGCATGTTGGAAAGGAGATTTATGGTGGCAATCTGGGGGAAGGGATAGTTTATCTTCTAAACGAAAACTTTGGGAAGCCTCTGCTTGGGACCCAGACCTCACAAGGATCTAATTAAAGGCCTATTAGTCAAACTAATTCCTGACATGACATCGGTTTGCATTAGACAAACATCTTTGACTTTTCAAACACTCTCTTGGGAGCCAGGACTTGATTGTGTGACATCTATTGATACATAATCGGGGAAATGGCTGACAAGAAGTTGGGCTGTCTGATGCCAGGGGGTTTGAGTGCTGGAAAATCATGAGGGCCGGTTTTATGTGGTTGGCAGGTGTTCAGCTCATTAGCCCCATGGGGCACCGTTTCTCTGCAAGGTGATCCCTCTCGTTGGTTTGTTGATTAAGTAAATAATTAGAGATCTAACAGGGTCTTTGCTGGTGTCTGTGCCAGGCCATGCCATTGGTTCCTGGGTTCATGACCAGGCCAGGACCCAGCACACAGTAGGTATTTGGGAGTGGGGTCTAAGGGAAGGCTCATTTGCAGCAGCCTGGCCACAAGCAACTCAGCACCATCTGTATCTTGGGGAGAGCAGAGGCCAGTGGGGTGGGTGAACACATACAGTGCCGTGGTGATGGAGTACTGGGGCCTGACGGGCATGGGCTTGCGGGGCGGGGAGTGTCTATGCATGCTTCCAAAGGCAGAGGCTGCCTCTCAGGTGGTTCTATGTCTGAAATATGCCTGTCTAAGTATCAAGGATTTGGTTGTTGTTGGCCCATTTGTACATCCTCATTTGCCATCTCCCTCGTTCCATAATAGTAACATCTGTGTTTGAGGCCAGGGGTCAGAGTTAGGGCCCGGGTGTAACCAGGATTGGGACTCATGCTCTAAAAGGATTAGGATTCAGCACGTAAGCCAGTCTAAGTCAGGCCTAAGGCTTAATCTATGACTAGGTTCAGGGCTTGCTTTCCTATTCAAGATTATGGCTGAGTCTATGAGAGGACGAGGGCTCAGTCAACAGCCAGGGTCAGGGCTCCCTTTGTGGTCAGGGTCAGGGCACAGTCTGTTTTCCCTTACGCAAGTTCTCGGAGGCAGGAACCAGTTCCTAACATCTCTCATCTCATTCTCTCGCCGCACAATGAGGCCTCAGATAGTATTTATTAAATTGAACTCTGCTGATTTGACACAAGAACGATCACAGTCTTTAAGGATTGTCCTGTGACAAAAACAGGCACAGGACATCTCCTGACTGACCCCATCCGGAGTGCTGTCCCATTGCCTTTCTAGGTGGTGAGCTTCTCGTTATTGGAGCTATGCAAGCACAGTCCCACATCAAGCTGAGGGAACAGGGGATTGTTGTTTCAGCAAGGGATGAGCCACAGTTCAGAAATTCAGACTGCAGGCATCTGGCTCCAGGACACCAACCATCATGACAAAGAATCTGCACAAGCAGCAGCTGCCCAGTCCCCAGCCAGGGGCCAGTCCCCAGCTTCCGATTGTTCCCCACATCTTCAACTCGCTGGGGTCAGCCTCATCCATCAGCGATGCTGCCTGTCATCGGCCCTCTGACAGGCCTCTGGCCGCCAGGGTCTGCTGCTTGGTGAAAGCCCTTATTAAAATTAATCTCATTTTTACGACGGCACCATCTATCTTCCGTCCAGTGGGAACTTAGGGGTCACTGTATTTTTGTTTACTGTCAGCCTACTTCCTTTGGCCATAAATTGCTTTCCTTCCCAGCTGAGCTGGAGCCCTGGAGAATAACACTTCTCTCTCTCTCTCTCTCTCTCTCTCTCTCTTTCTTTTTTTAAAGTCAGCCCTACTTGGGTTGCCTCATTTCTCTGGCCCCTGCCGCTGCCCTCCATCTGCTCTCTATTTAGGGAGTCTGACTATTTCAGTTTTTCCTGTCTCTAGGTGGCAGCCACCCACACTGTGTCTTCTGTTCCTCTCTTCTTGTCTGGAGAGTACACTGTTTGTGCAAGTCCACGAGAGAGATGCTAAGCATAGGCTAAAGGCAGAGCCTTGTGCTGAGGTCTCCAGGGAGCCTCCCAGTCGGAGCGGCTGAGAGGGGCCGCGTGCGGCTCTGCTCTTCCTCTGTCTCAGGTGCTCTTTCTTCCAGAGAACTCCTACTCACCCTTCAAAGCCCAGCTCTGATGTGCCTGCTCTGGGAAGCCTATCCCGATCCTCTTCCAAGGCTAAGTGACTGGCCATGTTCCCTGCATCAGCACAGAAGACTTCTCATTACAGCATTGCCGTGCTCTTTTATAATCGTCTGTGTATTGTTCCTTGCAAGTGGAGAACGTTTCTGTCCTAGTTTCTTGGGGAAGCCATAACAAAGTACCACAGACTGGGTGGCTTGAAACAGCAGAGATTTATTCTATCACAGCTCTAGGGGCTGGGAAGTCTGAAACCAGAGTGTTAGCAGGGCTGCGCTCTCTCGGAGGCTTCTAGGACCAAGCCTTTCTTCGCCTCTTGGGCTTCCAGGCATCCCAGGCCTTCCTGGCCAGAGCAGCCGATCTCCAGTCCCCATCTGTGTTGTTCTATGGGGTTCTTCCTGTAGGTCTGCGTCTCTGGGTTTCTCTTCCTCCTCTTCTTGTAAGGCCACCAGTCACATCAGATTAGGGGCCCACCCTACTCCTCCGTGACCTCATCTTAACTAATTTCATCTGCAATGACTCTGTTTCCAAATAAGGTCATGTTCTGAGGCGCTGGGGCTTGTCTTTTCTGGGGGACACGATTCAGCCCATAACCATCGCTTATTTATGCCCCTCCCAGCATTCTAGCCCAACCCTCGGCTTGTAGTAGGTGCTCAGGAGATTATGTCAAAGGGATTAACACTTTCTTAAGTGATTACATGAATATAGGAAATACAAGGCAGCAAACTCTGAAAGCCCCAGGGAGACAGATAAAGGGGTGCTCCATGTGCAGAGCGGAAGAGAGACCAATTCCCCCTAGGGGCTGCGGGGAGGGCATTTCCACAGGGCTTTGAGGTATTGGTAGGAGTTCAGCTGATGCAGAACCTGGAGGAATGCAAACAAGGATCGAAGTCATGGACACAGAGTGAGGACTGTCACCCGGCCCCAACGGGCCAGCCGCAGCTTGGCGGGTAGACTCTTCTGCAGGCATCTGGCTAGGAAGCGGCCAGTTTCACTGCCCCCAAACCCGCGTCCCCGTGGCTCTAGGTCTTCTCCAGTATTGTGTTCTCTCTCGAGTTACAGATCAAGCTCCCTGGGGCGCTGGGTGGCTCCTTGGGTTAAGCGTCTGCCTTTGGCTCAGGTCGTGATCTCAGGGTCCTGGGACAGAGCCCTGCGTCGGGCTCCCTGCTCAATGGGGAGTCTGCTTCTCTCCCTCTCCCTCTGTGTGCTCTCTCACTCTCTCTCAAATAAATGAATAAATCTAAAAAAGAAAAAAATCAAGTTCCCTTTGCAGCCCCTGAAAGACCTGTGGCTCCTTTGTTGGGAAGCTCTTCCTTGCCTCAAGTAGGCAAATCACTGGTGCTTCTCTTTGAGACTTGTTTAATGTGTGTTCTTGGTGTTGATGACCACTCCAGAAACCCATTCTCCAGGCTGGTACGTAGAGGCGGAGACTGGGCCTGGTCCCTCCAGGGGGGCTGTGGAGAGCGGAGAGACGACCCCCATCTGCCGCCTACGTGCCCTCCCAGCCTACCACCCTCCAGGGGACCACGGCAGGCACGGAAAGAACACCCTGAACCCTTTCCTTGTGGAAGTCTTGCGGGGAGTCTCCCCCCCAAGCAGCGGCGCACGTGGGAAGGAAAGAGCCAGACCTCAAGCGCCAGGCGTGCAGGAGGGGGCTTGGGAGCGTGCACTCCAGGTTGCATGTCCAAGGCTTCTGTCTGGGCTCCCTTGGGCACCGACCGAGGCCTGTGCTTCAGGGTTACCACCCGCGAGTCGGGGCGCTGGGGGTACCTCCCGGGAGCCCTCAGTGAAGTAGCACGTGTGAAGGCCGGAGCGCAGCACCTGTGGGCACCGGCAAGCGAGGAGGGAAGGGAGCTGGAAGGTTCGGGCCGTGCCGTCTCGAGGGGGGCTGTTGGCTGCAGGCCTTCAGGGAAGTCCCCTGCAAGAGGAGCTGCTTCCTGAGGGGAGCTACCGAGGGGGCTCTGGCAGGGGTTCCAAGCAGCACTTTCAGGAACAAAGGCCTTGCGGCCCTAGGGTGAGGATGCTCGGGCCTTGGGGGCCTGGGCCCTGGACACCGACGAGACTGCGCTCAAAGCCTTACTTTGTGCCTGTTCTGTGTGATTATTTCCGTCTTGCTAGTCTTCCCCCCCTTTATATATTCTGATAACTGAGTTTAATTTGATCTTTTAAAATTCACTCTCGTTTGAATCTAATACATGACAGTAACTCAGGTCAGCAAAGTTCACGGATTCTCGCAGGACGGCCTCCTCCTCGCCGCTCTCCATGCCAGAGAATCCCTTGCCAGCCGCCTGGTTCCCCTTCTCGCCCTCG
Organism: Vulpes lagopus; assembly: GCF_018345385.1. NCBI lineage: Eukaryota > Metazoa > Chordata > Mammalia > Carnivora > Canidae > Vulpes > Vulpes lagopus. The sequence continues at coordinate 50,924,111 of NC_054846.1, forward strand.
CGCCTGTCCCCTTCCTCCATGTGCTGTCCCTTAGCCTCCCACCCCTGGAGCCCCGCGGCAGCTCCCTGCCAGGATGGGGTGCCTGGGCCTTCTCCCTCTCGTCCCCGAGCTGAACCGCTCTGCTGCCCCAGGACTGCAGATGGGCATTTGGGGGCCCCCCAGGATGTGACCCAACCTCTCTTTCCAAACCTCTTTCCCATCCCTGCCTCAAATGGATCCTCCCCTCTTGCCAAACTGGACAGCTTGTATGGGAAAAGAAAAGGAAAAACCATTAGGCCCTGAATGCAAAACCACAGTTTAAAAAATGTCCATGTGTCTATAAAGTTTGTGATTCTTTCTTTCACCATGTTTCCTGACATGCCCTCCCAGCCCTCTCCACGTTCTATCTGCTGCCTCCCTGTGCCCCTCACCCCACCCCGTGGTCCAGCCCAGCTCCCTGGCCCTGCAGAGAAAGCACATCTGCACAAAGCTCCGCCACCCTTCATTTTCCCCTTCCTTTCGTCCTTTATCACCTCTGCCTTGGATTCTGCTTACTTCTGTATCTCCTCCACTGGGCTTCGAATTCTTTTTTTTTTTTTTTATAAATTTATTTTCTATTGGTGTTCAATTTGCCAACATATAGAATAACACCCAGTGCTCAGTGGGCTTTGAATTCTTTGAAGGAATAAGCCAGTTGCCACTCATTCATTCATGCACATTCGATACGCTGGGCCTTTTCTGCGCTGTGATACGAAGACAGGTCCTTGCCCCCAGAGAGTTCAATTCCCAGTTGAAAAGTTGAATCAAAAAGCCAGTGATTGGTAGCCTCTTGGGGTCTTTGACCTGTTGGAGATCTCAGTGAACACCCTCACCAGTGAGAGTGTGTGCACCAAATACCGCTTACCTCTCAGGCTGTTTCCAGACCTTCCAGAGCCCGGGCAGGGTCAGGGGCTCCGGATCTCAGGGCACAGAGATGAATAGAGCACCTACAGCGTGCCGGTTCCTATAGAAGGTGCTTTACCTGTTAGGTCTCTCAGTCGCCACACCCACCAGCCTCCCTCGCTGCCTGGAATGGGCTGGCGCGGCCAGAGACTCGGGATGGGCCTCGGGATGAGGGGCACGGCTGGCCCAGGGCATTTGATCACTGCTCGGGCCTCTCCGGCCTTCCCATCCCTGCTCTGCTGAGGGATGGAGGCTGTTCTCAAAGGCAAGGGTTTTGTGTTTCTCTAAGAAACAGTTTCCTATTTTAGAATGGCCTCTGGCCAGCCAGCCTCACTTTGGGAGGCAACTAACTGTATTTGGGAGTTAAAATGTCACAGGCTTATCACACGAGAGCCTCCGTGTGGGCCCCCCTGATATCTGGGCCTGTATCTGTCCATTACAGCAACGGAGCGACCCGAGTGGGTGGGAAAAGTCGTTCAGACTCACCCTTCCAGAGCCTGGAAGTAAGGAGAAGGGACAGCTCGGAGAGAGGGGCCGCCGCCTGGAGATGTCCCCGCAGCTGCATAGACACTGGACCTTCGTCCTCAAATGCAGCCATCTTGGGGTGCGTGAGCATGAAAGAACAATCTAGAAGTCTCTTCTTAGTCGCTTTTTCTTTTTTCTCCCTCCAGCAGAAGATTTGTGGTATCTGGGGAAAAAAAAAAAAAGAAAGGAAAAACTATTAGGTCTTGAATGCAAAACCACAGGACTTTTTAAAAAAGTGTTTATTTTTCTGCAAAGTTTGTTTTTCTTCCAATGGGAGCCAAGACGCTCTCTAATGCCGGCCTCTGCTGGCAGCTGGGAGCAGTGGAAAAGATTGCTCTGTATGGAAGAAGTTTGCTGACTGGGGAACAGCAGGCCCGAGTGGACTGGGGGTCTGACTCACACGTCTTCCTGCAAGTGGCTCGTGTGTGGGTGAAGAGGTGGTGTCTGAGGGGAAGGGGACCAGGGGGACCGTGGGGGCCACACGTGGCCTGTCTTCACTGCAACAAGAGCTTTCTGGGCTTCAGGGCAAAAATGATGGCTGCTGGTTCCTGAGTCCCTGCCCTGGGCCAAGCTCCCAGCTAGGTGCTTTCCATTTGTATCGTTGGCTCCTCACCACCGAAGGGTGAAGTAGTTACTCTTACCCTTTCACAAAGGGGAAAACTAGAGGCTGGAGAGTATGAGTAACCATCCCCCGGGGGCTAAGTGACACAGCTAGGATTTGAACCCGGGTCTGCTCCGATTCCCATGCTTTTGCTCTCAAGTTCTGTTCTGTAGTGTCTCTCAAGTGATCTTGGGCAAGTGACTTAACCTTTCTGTGCCTCAGTTTTCCAATCTGTAAGGTGGGTATAAGGTGGGATTTTTTGGAGGGTTCAGTGAAAGAGTTTTGCACAGCACTTGGAGTCGTGTCTTCAACCTGATCGCTATGTGTTCGCCACACGAATAGTAGTGATTATTATTCCACTGCTCACAGGCTTGTGCTCAGCAACTTGGTGTCGGAGACCAGGAAGGAGAAGGAAACTGGCCCCTGTCCTCAGTGGGCGCACAGCCTGGCTGCACGGCCGGCCCTGCCCTGGGGAGTGGCCTCACCTGGTGAAGTCCCAGGTGCCTCGTCCTCCATGATGGACACGTCTGGCCATCAGCTCCTTCGTTCACGGACGTGTATTGCCCACCCGATATGGGCCAGGTGTCCTGTCGTGGCGGGGCTCATGTAGTGGTCGCATGGGGACCAGTGGGGAGGGTCGCATGTAGTGGCTGCCCTGGGGCCATGTGCAGCTCATTGGGGAACAGCCCCCATGGTGTGGTCAGTACTGTGATGAGGGCCACACTGTGACCGTGGCCACCCTGCCCTCACGGCCACACTGCATTCTACCTTGGCACTGACCTCAGCTGTTTTTTTTTTTTCTTGGAATGCCACTCCACCCCTCCTTTTCCCTGGGGACTCCTCTATTTCTCAGGACAGACTCAGCTACCATCTTGGGGGTGAGGACCCCCTCTGCTGTGCGTATCCCTCGTGCTCCAGCCAGCATCTCCATCACAGCCTTCCCCTGCTCTGCTTCCGGGCCATTCCCTGTACGGCGGGGACCGTACCCAGCACATACTCAACGAGTCTTTGCTGAACTTTTAGGCCTCTGATCTGTTCCCCAGGGCCTTTCTGTCAGTCATGCCATAGGAAATGCCAGCTCTGCCCTCTGGGGGCAGGGGGCAATGGCTGGGTGGGCCTTAGCTGTTGCAGCAGGCCTGGACATAGCAGATACTTCTGGAGGCTGCCAAACAGAGGTCAGAGACCAAGCTCATCAACACTTGCACTGATGCCTTGAGTGACTTACTTTTTTTTTTTTTTTTTTAATTTATGATAGTCACACACACAGAGAGAGAGAGAGGCAGAGACACTGGCAGAGGGAGAAGCAGGCTTAATGCACCGGGAGCCCAACGTGGGATTCGATCCCGGGTCTCCAGGATCGCGCCCTGGGCCAAAGGCAGGCGCCAAACCACTGCGCCACCCGGGATCCCCTTGAGTGACTTACTTAACCCCACTTTCCACATCTGTAAAAGAGGTAACAATAGAACCTACTTCATAGGCTCACCAGGAACTTAAATGAGATTATAAATAGAAAGCACTTCTTAGCACAGGGTGTCTGGCACATGGTCAGAGCCCAATAAATGTCAATTGTTGTCGCTGTTGTTACCATGACAACAATGAGACTGGCCAACCACCCCTGGCCTGGCTGAGCCGTAGTAGCAGTCAACTAGGTTATCTGTTTAAGACTGATTTCCCACAGAAGCGTCAAGAGAGCCATTGAGTGTCCTCCTTCCCGCCGGAGGAGAGACATGTGTGTCACTATGTTAATAGTCACATTTTAAACATAGAGCTCCTCCTGTGCAGGGCTCCTCCTCCAAGAAGCTTTCCCTGACCACGCCAGCACGGCTCTTCTCTCCTCTTTGAGCTCTCACGGCACGTAGCATCTGAGCTGCCCATTTAGCACTTGATTACAGACTGTCTGGTTTGCTCTCTAATTGCTTTCTCTGTGTATGGGCTTGTCTGCCCGGCGAAATCACAAGATCTGTAAGAATAATTATTGCATCTCATTTATGGCTCTCAAATACTTAACTCCACACTGTCTACATGGTAGGGATTTAATAAGTGATAAGCTGATTTGACCTACCTAAAAAATTTGGTGTTTACTTGTCATAAGAGAAACATTAAGAGTAGAAACATGGATAAAAGACAGAACTCACAGAACAGAAGTGTAAATGGCCGGGATTTTGAAAAAAAATCTTTAATCTGGTTTATTAGAAATCAAGGAAATGGAAGTGATATTGAAATCCCATTTTCCTTATTCATAGGCACTCGTTTAAAAATTATAAAAGTGCTAGGAGACTGGGCTGGGGGACCTCCCTCAAATGTCATCGGTGGGAGGGCATTGTCATTCTTTTGGTGATAATTTGCAGTATACAGCAAGAGTCTAAAAAAGCCCATGCCCTCTGACTCGGTAATTCTACTTTAAGAACTATTTCCCAGGAAATAACTAAGAGATACAGACAAAGCCTTATGTGCAAAGATGGTCCTCACACTGTTATTTTTAATACTGAATTTTGAAGGATGGGCTAAATAAATTGTGGCATGGTAAGGCTCAATAAATTAAAGTTTTTAATTGAAGAGATGTTAATTCCTCTTATCATGAAAACAATAAAGATTAAAATATGATACTATTTTTAATTACAAAAATTTAAAAAGTAGAAAATTTGGTAAAACACGACCAAGTAAAATAGGTTTAAGAATACCGTTTCAGGGATCCCTGGGTGGTTCGGTGGTTTAGCGTCTGCCTTTGGCCCAGGGTGTGGTCCTGGGGTCCTGAGATCGAGTCCCACATTGGGCTTCCTGCATGGAGCCTGCTTCTCCCTCTGCCTGTGTCTCTGCCTCTCTCTCTCTCTCTATGTCTATCATGAATAAATAAATAAATAAATCTTTAAAAAAATACCATTTCAAAAATAAGTTTGCAAAAGTAGAATTGAAAAATTTTTGTGCAGATTTTACAAATGCACATACCTTTTGACCTAGAAATTGTACTTCTAGGAATCTAATCCCTAGATATGCCCACACTGATACACATAGATATCTGCACAAGGTTATTTATTGTGGCCTTGTCTGTAATAGCAGAAAAACTGAAACCAATTGAAGTGCAAATCAGAAGACTAAAGAATGAGGTAGAGCTTAGTTGTGCATAAGGAAAGCATATCAAGATATATTAAGTGGGGAAAAAAAGGTGTAAGGGAAGATCTGTAACTTATATTACTAAGTGAATAGCAACAATTAGGACATATAACATGCTTCAGTTTGTGTAAGATCAACAGAAAGTTTGAGACAAAGATAAAGATATACATATTAACGGGGCCTTCTGTGAGAGGCAGTATTTGCAGTGTCTAAAAGCATAAATTCAGTAGCCAGATTAGTTGAGTTCAGTTCCCAGCTCTGTCACTTTGAGCTGTGTGACCTTGTGTGAGTCATTTAACCTCTCTGTGCTTCAGTTTTTTCATCTACGTTTTAAAAAAATTTACTTATTTATTTGAGAGAGAGAGAGAGAGAGAGAGAGAATGCGAACACAGTAGGGAGAGGGAGAGGGAAACAGAGAATCCCAAGCAGGCTGGATCCCAGGACCCTGAGATCATGACCTGAGCTGAAACCTAGAGTTAGATGTTTAACTGACTAAGCCACCCAGGTGTCCCCATTTTCTTCATCTTTAAAACACTGTATGAGCTATTCTTACTATTTTTTAAAGATAAAAAGTAAACATTTGAAGGTGGTCACCTTTGCACAGTGAACCCAGTTTTCATTGTATAACTTTTGGAGTTGCCCATTATCAGTGCACATGAATTTTTTTTTTGAAGATTTTATTTATTTGAGAGAGAAAGAAAATGAGTGGGAGGAGGGAAGGGGCAGAGGGAGAAGCAGACTCCTCACTATGCAGGTAGACCCACGCAGGGCTCGATCCCAGGGAACCTGGGATTGTGACCTGAGCTGAAGGCAGATGCTTTAGAATGAGCCATGCAGGTGCCCCAGTGCACACGAATTTTTATTCATGTACATGTTGCACCAGCAGGAAACAGACGACATAACTGAAGCAATTTGATGAGAGGTGAACAAAAGGACTTTTCTGACCAGGTAGGCAGGCCTTGGGAGCAGGACTAGCAACTGCAGGGAGCTGCAGGGCCAAGGGGAGGGCTTGGTTAGCCAGAGCTGGAGAGCCCGCTGTGGGGAGAGGGCTTTTGATGGAGACTGCAGCTCTGGGGAGTAGGAGGCAGCCAACCTGCCCCAGCTCCAGCAGGAAGGGACCCCAGGGAATAAAAACTGATCTCCTGCCATGCCTCCCATTGGCAGGACCCAGCCAGATGGTGGAGGGCGAAGCAGCAGGTGCAGGCGCTCATACCCATCAGTCCACTGAGGCCTGGGGTAGGTAGAAGAGCAGAGAAGAGCCCACCTGGAGCAGCGCTGTGACACCTACCTCCAAGGATGTGAGAAGGAAAGAAGTTAATACATAGAAACTCCTGCAACACAGTATCTGTTCAATAAATATAAATAACCACCAGGGCTGGCATTATTCTCCCCAGCGCCTGATGAAGACATCCCACACAGGCATAGTATTTCCATAATAGTCTATAAAAATTATGTTTTTGAAGAATTTTTAATGACATGGGAAAATTCTTATGGTATGACATTAGGAGAAAAAAATACAAAATTGTATATTGGGTCCGATTTCAAATTTGCGGAAACAAACCACAGGCAAGCAAACCATACTTGCACAGGATGGGGAGACCAGCAGGACGTCTGTCTGGGGGTGTCCCTCATGGCTGTTTCTCAGTGGTGGGACTGTGGGTCATTTAAAAATGTTCTTCTTTCAATTTTCTGTATTTTATTTAGTTATTTTCTTCAAAGAACATGTTTGATTAAAAAAAAAAAAAAGGAAAAAAAGGAAACTTTCACAAAGAAAGCATGAAACAACCACCAGTGCCCTTCGATGGCTCTTCATGGATAAACACTATCTGTGCTTTATTTTTTAATTTTTTTAAATTTTATTATTTATGATAGTCACAGAGAGAGAGAGAGAGAGAGAGAGAGAGAGAGGCAGAGACATAGGCAGAGGGAGAAGCAGGCTCCATGCACCAGGAGCCTGATGTGGGATTCAATCCTGGGTCTCCAGGATCGTGCCCTGGGCCAAAGGCAGGCGCCAAACCGCTGCGCCACCCACGGATCCCACTATCTGTGCTTTAATTAGCCGCTGCCAGGTTCTGTCGTTATTCAGAGGTAAGAGACTCACCAAGGTTTGCCAAAGGAAGAAATGACCGAGCTGGGGTTCGGGTTGAGGAGCCCGATTGCCCCGGTTGCTCTCTGAAAGGCCTTGCTGTGTTGTCGCCTCCTTAGATGATAAAGGCCAAACTTGGAAGCCGTCCACCACCCTGGCTTCACTCTGGCCACTCTGACTGCTGCATCCGGACACCGCCTCCCCAGCTCTCACACTGCCATGCTGGCCCTGACGAAGCCTGTGCCCTCTGTGGGGAATATCTTCACCTGGGGACCTGGCTGAGCTGTCTTCCTTCTTCAAGACCCACCCCCGGTGTCACCTGCTGTAAGGAGCCCTCTCTGACCCCTCCTGCTGCATGAGGCATCTCTCCTGGGCCTCTGTAGCCTCTGTGCCTATCCTTTAAAAATTACTATCATTATCATAACCAGTATTGTTCTTTTGTTTAAAGTACAGTTGACCCTCGACCAACACAGGCGCCAGGGGTGCTGACCCCCTACCTGGTAAAAAAAATCTGCATCTAACTGTTGATTCCCCCCAAACTCGATACTACTAATAACCTGCTAGTGACTAAAAGTCTTACCAATAATATCAACATAGATTAGCACATATTTTGTATGTTATATGTACTACCTGCTGCATTCTTACAATAATATTAGCTAAAGTGTTACTAAGAAAATCATAAGCATACATTTACAGTACTATACTGTATTTATGAAAAAAATTTGCACCTAAGCGGATCCATACAGTTCAAACCTGTGTTATTCAAGGGTCAACTGTATTCCCTTCCTTCCATCAAACTAGAAGCTGATGTCTGCTGGCTGGATTAGGCATGCAGATTCTTAACTTAAATGGTGTCAAAGATGATGACATGGTCAACATGTAAATATTGTGAGATCTTGCATAAATATCCTTATTTTTGGCTTCTCTTTAGAACCGTCTGGCAACAGTGGGTGCGCACTCCTGAGTGGCAGCAACTGGAGGGAGTCGGTAGAGATGATTTCCTTTAGGGAAGGACAGTTGGCCATCGTCTTCATGACTCCCTGTTGCCCTATGCCAGGCTAGCTCCGCTGGCTAGCTGGTTGACCTGGCTTCTGAGACGGAGAGCCCATTTGGCGCTTAGTGTCTCTCACAACCACCATTTACCTATCTCACGATTCTGCGAGTCAGCAGTCGGTCAGGGCTCCTGTGAGTGGTTCCCCTGCTGGTGTCAGTGGTCTGTGGTTGGCGGGCTGTTGGATGGAGTAATGAAGTGACATGATCACCGTCCAGGAGCCCAGCCTGAGCTGCTTCGTATGGTGTGGAAGCAGGGTTCCCAAGAGCAGAAAGACAGCCAGCCTCAATGTCTGCATGCTTTATGGAGCTAAGTGCTTTCAAGTCCCATGTACTCATGTTTCGTTGGCCAAAGCAGATCACAGGAGCAATCCAGACTCAAGGGGTAGACATGCCATTCCTGGATTGGAAGGGCTGCAAAGTGACCTTGCAAAGATGTAGGCCTGCAGAGATGCGAAGAATCTGTGGTCATCTTTGCAATCTACCACAAGCAAGGACCTTGTCTTATTCACTGCCACTCGTGGCAAAACACAGGACCTGACCTGTGGGAGATAATCAGTAAATGTTTGTTTAATTAAATGGAAATGAATGCAAATGAATCTATTTTTCTCTGGCTTTGGAATCTCTTCTCCACAGACTCTTCTAAGCCTTCATTACTTTACCTTGCAGTTTCCGTGGCCCCTTGTGCTGCAGTGGAGCAGGGTGGGCGGGACCTTCAGGACCCCAAAGACGAAGGCACTGGCTGGGGCCTGCTTTGGGCGAAGGCGCCACCCAGGCTGAATTATCTGGAGCGAGAAGCCACTGTTGGATCTGTGGCCATTCTCAGCAAATGCCAATGAAGCCACAGTGGAAATGCTAGTTTATTGGAGTGGGGTCCCCTGTGATTTTAAAATTGTGGTAAGAAGATCATCTAAAGCCGATATTAGTTTTGGGTGGGGAGGTGGGAGATACCTCTTGATGGTGGGCCGTGCCTGCCATACAGTCCTGTGCTTGCCCATCCCTCATCCCTCCCAATCCCTCCCCCCACCCCCGGCGTGGCTCTAGCCCGCAGCCGAGACCACAGCCACCTTCAGGCAGTGCTGGAGATAGAGGTACACGTGGGGACAAAGTGGCTCAGCCCCAGTACGGTGGGATGACTTGGACTCCTGCTCGGGAGGCGGCCAGCTGGTGAGCCCGGGCCAGTGAGCTGTCATCGCAGCCACTACCTGGCTCTCCCCATCCTCAGCCTCCTGCATGGGTTGGGGGGGAGGATGGGCACAACACGTCCTAGGCACCCCTCCAAGGCCGAGGCTTCGAGAACTCCTACACATGCACATAGGCCCTTTGCATCTGGTCCGGGATGCTCACAGGGCCCCGTCCAAATCCCCACTCTCCTCCGGCTTTTTCAGCTGCTCCCATGATTCAGTCACTCACCTCCTTTGAGCCGTTGCTCAAATGTCACCTTCTCAGTGAGACCCCGCTCGGACCACCCTGTTTGTAACCGTCCTCCACTCCCTTTCATGACCGTCCTGCTCATCCTACTCTCCTTAATCTTTTCTGCATCGTCCTTGTGATCTTCTATGCATCACGCACTTCGCTTACATGGTGCCTGTTGTAGTCCGTGCCTCCCTCTCCGAGAATGCAAGTGCCTTTGGGAAGAGATCTTTGACCCACCAATAGAGCAGTGCCTGGAACGGTGCCTGGCACATCCACAAATAGCACAAACGTGATGAACGAGTTCATGAACTTCTGTGACGGTTCCCACTCACCCACCCCCCTGACCCACACCTCCAGCTCTTTTGTGTGGCCTGAGGCTTAGCTGTCCAACTGGGCCTGCCCAGGGCTCGAGCCTGGATCCTATTTAACTTCACTGCCTTGCTTCCAGGGGTGGTCACTATCCCCATTACATAGGAGGCCCAATGAGGGACAGGGCTTGTCCAAGGTAGTACAGCCACTTCACTGTGATTCTTCTTTAGGCTTGATAACATTTGAGGTCCGTTCTGAAGTGAATAGGATCACCCTGGTGCACTTGCCTGATTCATTTCTCTTCCCCCAGGTCAGGGTGACAGAGGCACTCAGAGAGAATGACCAGGCAGGGCTAACTCTAGTGACATCAATCCCAAGAAATTAGGAATAGCTCTGATGGGTCTGCCTTCCCTTCCCTCCTTCTCCTGGGAAGAACACCCCTCTTCCCACAGGGGAATATGGCATTCTACGGGAGAAGTATTACCAGTCAGAATATTCCATCTCCTCCCTTCTCAGAGACCTATAAAGACCCCATCTCCTTGAGCACAGCAATTGGCTCAAGCACGGACACATGACCAAAGCCAGACCAACTGAATCCTTCCTTGAGACTTAAAATATGGATACCAGGAAAGTCAAAGTCTGGAGCTACTAACCTGGGGTACTGTAAAAGTGGGGTCCTCTGAGACCATCCTTCCCCATCCCCTCACCTCCACCCCAGTCATGGAGGACACCGTGGAGAGACAGGAGGTCGGTCTAGCATAGGACACATGAGGTAGAAAGAGGGAAAGGGAGCACGAGTGACAGTGGGTGTATGCCCATGAGCTGTCTCACAACATCTTTTGGGTCCTTGAAGTTCCTGATGCTGGCGCCACTCCCAGACTTCCTAATAAAGTGAGTCAGTAGATTCTCTTTGTGGTGTAACCAGTTTAAGCTGGGTTACTGTCAGTTACCCCGAGAGTGCCCTCCTGCATGCCCAAGGTCAAGCTTCAAAGAAACTCAACCCACTGACATCCAAACGAAACCCATGCCATTCAACCCAGCAGATCCCAGCGTAAGTGAGATCCACACCAGTGTGCCTACTAGATGGTCTTTCATCTTCTGGGTCAGTGCAGCACCAGAGGGGTGCTGGCAGATGGTCAGAAGGCCTGGACTCCAGGCTGCTTCTGACCTGCCTGCAGGTCTTGGGTGTGTTGCTCCCCATCGATGGAGCTTAGCTTCCATTGGCCACATAAAGTTGATACACATCGGGTCTGAAAGGATCCAGTGAGAAGGTGGATGGGGGCAAAATGAACAAAGTTGAGTGGGGTCCCCAGCCTCAATGGTCATGACCCTGAAGTCCTTTTCCTCATTCTAAGATTCCCTGCCATTCCCTCCAGGGACTGTCTAGTACTCACTGGAGAGGAAAGCCAAGCATGCCCAGCCTGAGTTCCGGGGGGAGCTGTGGCTGGAGGCGGCACAGTCCTAGCAGGATCAGCTGCATTTGTGTCTTGACTCAAACTCCTCTTAGCTGAGCCACCGTGGGTGTGCTCTTTACCCTGGAGAAGCTTTAGCTCTGTTCCTGAAACATGGGAGTCGATCATTGTAGCTACTTCCTGGCACTGTAAGGATTCAATGATGTAGGGTACTATGTTCGACAATGGAAAGTACTCAATAAATGTTTTTGTCATCAAAATTACTTCTGGCATTCATACGGTATTTTGCATCTCTTAAAGGGTTTTACATACTTATAATTTTAGTTCATTTTAACCATATGAGTTTGGAGGAAGAACTGAAATCCCCATCACAGGTAGGAGGATGCTGAGATTCAGAGACAAGTAGGGACTTACCCCATGTCACAGAGTTGGTGAGTGATAGACCCCAGAGCCAAACCTGGAACAGATCTTACCATAGCCCAGCCCAACACTCACTGCCTCAAACTTCTCTCTTTTATGAACTAAAAGAAGTAGGGATTGAGGGGGGGGGGGAGAGTTGGGGGTGAGGGGGTGTTTGTTTTTAAGTGACACCGCTGAATTAATCTTGAATTAGGGCTGTCCTCTGCTCTGAGACACATCATATCTGTCAAAGGGGGTGCATCAACAAGCTTTTAATGAAGCTCTAAAGACTGTCTGGGTGTCCAGCCTGGTGCTGGGGTCAGGGTGGGGATAAGAGAAGGCGAGGGGAGGTACTACAAGGTGGAACTTTTTTGGGGATCGCCCCTCATCAATCAATGCCCACTACAAACCAACCCTGGAAATCCATTCCTTGGGTGGGAAAGGGTGCGAGCCAGGTCTTTTGAATACCTAGCCTGTGTCAGGCACTTGCATATATCATCATATTCAAAGGAATCTTTGGCAGATTTCTCCGTTTTACCGATGAGGAATCTGAGGATAGAGAGTTTAGGGGACTTGCCCATGTCACAGCTAGGACGTGGTAGGGCCAGTTATGCACCAGGTCTGACCGACGCCAGCCCACACTCTCCTTGTACCAGCAAAGATCCCCTCGGCAGGAGCTGGGAATCTGCTAAACACTGCTACATCTCCGATTAGTCTACACTCACTTCCCTTTTGGGCAAAACTCCTTGAGGACAGGGACTATGTTGTTTGTCTCGGTATCTCTCCTGCCCAGCCCTGGGCTGGGATTTTCCTTATGAGTAGTGCTTTTGTATCTTGTTTGAGACATCTTTCCCTGCTCCCAGTTCGTGAGGATGTTCTCCTATGTTCTAGTCTAGGAGGTATATTCACTTCAAATCTCAAAGTCATTTTGAATTGATTTTGTATGGTATGAAGAAGAGACTCGTTTGAGTATATTCCCATATTATAAACATTTGACTGAGTCCTATCCATGAAGAAGTCCATTCTTTGTCCAATGCTCTCAGGTGACATCATTGTCTTTAATCAAGCACTCACGAAAGCATGAGCTTTTCTGATATTTCTTCCCATCAATCTATTAACCTCTCCTCGTAGCCAATACCAACTTGCTTTAATGATGACATCTTGCCAGAGCTTTATAGTAAGGTTTTATAGCTGGTAGAGTAAGTTTTCCCATCTTTTCTTTCAGGAGTATCTTGGCTCTTCTTGGCTCCTTGCATTTCTATATAAATTTTAGGATCAGCTTGTCAATTATCATAAACCTGTAATTGAGATTTTGATCAGAATCATGTTGAATCTATAGATCAAATTGGGGAAAACTGACATCGTCGCAATATTGAGTCTTTCAATCTATGAATTTGGACTATCCCTCCACTTCTTTAGTGCTTCTTTATTTCACTCAATAATGTTTTATAGCTTTAAATGTAGAAATTGCACATGCTTTTGGTTGTTGTTATTCTTAGATATTTACATTTTTCAGTGCTGTTGTAGTTGCTGTCTTTAAATTTTTTGTTACAGATTTATAGAAATAAAATGGAATTTCAATTTATTTTATTTTATTTTATTTATTTATTTTTTAGAGACAGAGAGATTTTTAAGCAGGCTCCATGCCCAGTGTGGAGCCCGGCACGGGGCTCGATCTCACAACCCTGAGATCATACCTGAGCCAAAATTTAGAGTCAGATACTTAACCGATCGAGCCATCCAGGTGTCCCAGAAATAAAATGGAATTTTAGATTATTGATCTTATATCTATCAACCTTGGTAAACTTTTACCTTAAAGTCTGCACAGTCTGTTATTAATCCAGCTACACCAGCTTCAAAAAAAATTAGTTTGTATGTTATAATTTTTTCCATCCTTTCGTTTTCAATCTTTCTGTGTAACTGTATTTTAGGTATATTTCTTATAAGCAGTATATAGTTGGAATCATTTTTAATATAGTCCGGCAATTTTTCAATTTATTAATTTGAAAACTTAAGTTGTTTATATTTTAATGTAACTACTAAAATACTTAAGTTTAAGTCTACATCTTGCCATTTGTTTTCTATCTGTCCTGCCTCTTCTATGTTCCCTTTTCTCCCTCTTTTTTTTTTTTCCTTTTCTCCCTCTTTTTCTTGCCTTTTTTTTTTTTTTTTTATTGAGCATCCTATTACATAATTTATCTCCTTAATTAGCTTGGTTATTTTACCTTTTTTTTTACTCTCCTTTAAGTGATCTACCTAGAGTTATAATGTTTATATCAAACATTATATAGTCTTTAAATTTATACTTTTATTTCTTCCTGAAAATGTAAGGATCTTAGGACACTGTTAACTGCATTTACCTTGTCTCAAATTTGATGCTATTGTTCTCATGTGTCTTAATGACCTGTATTTCTAAACCACACTAGACGTTACTGTTATTTTATACCATCCATATTCCTATATATTTATCCATATATTCAGTCTTTTTGTTGTCCTTCATCTCTTCTTGCCTACTCAAGCTTCTATCTGGGATCATTTTCTTTCAAGATCTCCCCTAATATTTGTTGTAGTTCAGGTTTGCTGGCGATAAGTTCCCTTGTTTAAAAAATTGTCTGAAAAACGTCCTTATTTTGCCTTCATTTTTGAAGACCGTATGCACTGGAGTAGAATTCTAGATCAGATTATTTTCTTTCAGCTGTTTGCCTTATCACTTCATTGTCTGTGGTTTCCACTTCTTCAACTGAGAAGTAAACTATTAATCCAATCACTGCTCCTTTGGTGGTGATATGGCTTTCTTATCTGGTTGTTTTTAAGATTTTTCTGTCTTTGCTTTTCAGCAACTTAACTGTAATATGGTATAGTTTACTTTGAATTAATCCTGCTTTGGTTTTGCAAAGTTTATTATTTTTTTTTTTTGGAGGTTTTGCAAAGTTTATTGATTCTATGGCTTGCTTCTGTCCCAGTTCCTCTCTCTTCTCTATTTGGGACACTAATTATAGGCCTCTCTTATATCCTTTTTGTATTTTATGCCCTTCGGTCTCTCTGTATGTCATTCAGCATATTTTCTTCCAACCTGTCTTCTACCTCTTCTTTCCATCTTAGCTAGATCTAATGTGCCATTAAACTGATCCACTATATTCTTAGTTTCAGATATTTGATTCTCACAGTTGTGGAATTTCCAATTAATTTTTTTTCATTGCTTTATTTTTCCTGTGGCCATTCTCCACCTTGCTTATAATCCCCTGAACATATTAAGCATGGTTGAAGCCCATATCTAGTTAACAAAATTAGCTGGCTCTCCTGTGGGTCTGTTTCTCTGGCGTCATTTTTTTTAATTCACATAGTTTCATGTGCCTGGTTATTTTTTTTTAAAGATTTTATTTATTTATTCATGAGAGACACACACACACACACACAGAGTCAGAGAAACAGGCAGAGGGAGAAGCAGGCTCCACGCAAGGAGCCTGATGTGGGACTCGATCCTGGGACTCCAGGATCTCACCCTGGGCCAAAGGCAGACGCTCAACCACTGAGCCACCCAGGCGTCCCTGCCTGGTTATTTTGAATTGTGTTCTGAACACTTCATGGAAAACATTGTAGAGATAAGTTGTGTCCTAGGTCGATATTATCTTTGATCAGAGGAGATGTACATTTTCTTCCTGCTTCCTGCTTCCTGGCTATGGCTGTGGCTATGGCACTGTCTATTCTGGATCACATTTATCCAGTCAGTGACTAAGATCATTTAAAGCTGGTTTACTATCCCTATTAGTAATGTATTTTCTGTTCTCCCTTTCTCTTGGGGTATAGCCTATTAGGGTCTCAATCAAGAGCCTTCTTGGCAGACCTTGGGCCCCTGGTTTTGTTCTCTTAGTTATATGACTCTGTTGAGAGCTCTGTTCCCTGTTTCAGCCTCTCAACTTCCTCTCTCAGAATCAGCAGATTCAACATCCAAGGGAAAAGCTACTTCAAATGCTAAGGACAGCTGTCTGAGTTCCCTTCCTCTTTCAGTTTGTTCCCATAACTCTTCACTGCCTTGTTGGCTTGCTAATGCCTTCCAACAGATGTGTTTTGTTATTATTGTTTGGCTTTTCTGGCTGTTCTTATCAGGGGAGTTTGGTCTAAATTAACTAGTCTGCCAATACCAGAAACCATACTGAATTATGAATAATAGCAACAATGATAAAATTATGATGACCACAGTGATGTGCTGATAAATGTTTAAAACCATCTCTCAAAATTGTGCATGTATATAAAATAAATTTTATAGATATAGAAAATATGTAGCACACAATTTACAAATAATAAAAAAATGTAAGACATATTTTATTATTAACTTCATATAGCCAATTAATTCTTACAGGATTTTTTAAATTTTGTATTTGTAGTTAACCTATGGTTGCAACTGATAAATAAGTTCTGACATAGATGTTGGTTGATCATTTTGTTTATATTAACACGTAAGATGAAAGTAAAACAAGAATGATGTATGTTGGAACTTTACTCTTTCATCAGTGATGTGAACAGATTCTTTACCAATTTGTGTAATAGTTTTTGAGTTCTGGAAGAGTATTTCCTCATTTTTTTGTGTGTTATAGATGCGACAATTTTTAAGTTTAATTTGCCTTCTGAATATTTTCTCCATCACTTTCTTAAATCTAGATGATCAAGACAATAATAAACCAAGTGCTGATTTGTAGCTTTGCCAATTTCTGAGGTGTAAATATGCCCATAATGGCTGATTCTAAGCTACCAAGATGACATTGCTCAACATAGAATTGGGAAAGGATACACAATAGTACATCACTATGTAGTATTTCCACCGTACAAAAACAATAGATGTTAATAATTCAAGAGAATAATTTAAGAGAACATATAATCATAGTAAAATGTAAATAATTAGAAAATTGTGGGCTTTGAGTATTATAATCTTTTAAATATAATTTCTTTAATCATAAGTTTAATCATAATCTTTTTTAAAGATTTTATATATTTATTTGAGAGAGACTTAAATCTTTATTTAAAGATTTTATTTATTTAATTATTTGAGAGCATACAAGTGGGGGAAGGAGTAGAGGGAGAAGCAGACTCCCCTTTGAGCAGGGACCTCAACAGGGAGCTCAACTCGGGGCTCAATCCCAGGGATCATGACCTAAACCAAAGACAGATGCTTCCTTTTTTTTTTTTTTTTTTTTTAGATTTTATTTATTTATTCATGAGAGACACACAGAGAGAGGCAGAGACAGAGGCAGAGTGAGAAGCAGACTCCTCATGGGGAACCTGTTGTGGGACTCAATCCCAGGACCCCAGGATCACGCCCTTAGCCAGAGGCAGATGCTCAGCCAATGGGCCACCCAGGTACCCCCCAAATATTTTAATTCTGGGTGGCAGCTGTTTCCAACAACTGTCTCATACAATTCCTGAAATCTTAGTAATCAGCTCACAAGATAGAATGAGCTGATTCAAACACACCATTTGAGCACCAATCACTGTACTTCCTCTGTGTCGTGTGCCACACCGAATTCTATACATCCATCATCTCATTTTTAAAAAAGATTTATTTATTTAAGAGAGGGAAGAAGGACAGAGGGTGAAGGAAAGAGAGAATCCTAAGCAGACTCTGCACTGAGCCTGGAGTCAGAGGTGGGGCTTGATCCCACAACTCTGAAATCTTGACCGGAGCCAAAACCAAGAGTCAGATGCTTAATTGCCTGAGCCACCCAGGTGCCCCATATCTCATTTAGTCACAACAGCGATATAAGGAAAGTTTAGTTATGTCCTGTCTCTGTAGGTGTATATACTCTGAGACTCAGAGCCCAAGGACACAACTTGGGTTCAGATCTGCCTGACTTGATCCCTGATGATGATGGCGAAATCAATAATAATAATAATAATAATGGTGACAAACAACACTTATTGACTACTAGCTCAGTGGCAGGGCTTTACCTGCACTAGCTCTTGTAATCCACTGAATTCTTCGTTCTATCGTCTGTGTTCTCTTCAGTCCATGTGGCCATTACTTCAGGGAAATAGGACAGGGTGCAAAGGAGGCAGCACCCAGAGGATGCAATGGGGACTAGGAGTCAGTGGCGGTCAGAGGGCAGGCTCAGTGTCCCTTGCACAGCCTCAGCTCCTGTCTGGATGGTCTGCAGGGAATCTCTGAGGCTCCCCATCACTGCCATCCCATCCACATACCTGCTGAGACACACTGGTGGGCCGTTCTGGACGGCATGTCTGAGCACCACCCAGAGGAAGCATTTTCTCTCTGGCAAGGTTGTCCCAGGCCAAGATCTCTGCCCCCGGGAGATGAGAG
Source organism: Vulpes lagopus (assembly GCF_018345385.1). Classification (NCBI taxonomy): domain Eukaryota; kingdom Metazoa; phylum Chordata; class Mammalia; order Carnivora; family Canidae; genus Vulpes; species Vulpes lagopus. The sequence goes on from NC_054846.1 coordinate 50,942,251, forward strand.
TGGAGGCAAGAGCCCTTGCAGGGAGGCTGTGGCTCTGGTCTTTCCTTCCCATGCCACCTCCCCGTGCAATTTTCTTGCTAATCCTGTTGCTTCCACCTTCAGGGGTCTAGGCCCTGACTGTTTCTCACCAGCTCCCCTGTTAGCCCCCCACCCCAGCCCCATTAAGCCACCACCGGCTCTTGCTGAGCCCAGCACAGGCAGTCAGCACCTCAATAAGCTAAGTGGGTCCCCGTCACTCTTCTGCTCAAACCCTCCACTACCCCCATCCTACTAGGACTGGACCTAGCTCTTCTTCAAACCCTGCCTCCCTCTCCTGCCTCACCCCAGTGTCCCCTCCCCGGGCCCCACTGTCTGGCTTGCTGCTCCACAGACGCTCCGGCCTCTGCTCTAGACATCCTCCCAGCTCGCTCTCAGGGCTCCCCCGGGGTCCTCACTGGCCAACCCGTTCCAAACCCCCTGCCTCTCGCTCCTCCCCTGCTGTGTCTCCTCGCAGCACACAGCTCTGCCTGACGGGCCCTCCGTTGGCACCATTGTTTCAAGTGTCTCCTCTTGCTAGAAAGTAAGCTCCATGTGGGCCTGCACCATGCCTGCTGTCCACTGCGGGGCCCCCGCAGCAGGAAGAGGACCTGCCCTAGATGGAGGCTCACCTGCCCGGCTTTCAAACTCAAGTCTGATTCTATGAAAACTGCAGTGGCCTTTGGCCCCGACCAAGTGGGGATCCATTTCTCTTTCCCTCCTTCGTTGTTGGCCCAGCCAGAAGGCCTGATGCATCTCTTCACTGTGCTCGATCGCCAGCAGCCACCGCAGCCCCCCCAAAGTGTTCCTTCCTCCACAAGCCCTAGCCCCCTTCAGCCCTCCACGTGGCCCCTTGCCCTCTGTGTGCTCACTCCCCAGCCAGAGGGCCAAGGACCACAGCCGTCCTGGGAGGCAGTGAGCAGACAGGTTTGTGGGACAGGCCCTGGGATTTGTTCTAAATCCATATAGAACCAAGCCAGGCCCTTCGTGCTTCTCCCACAGCAGGACTCCTGCCTGGCTGGGCTGCCCTGGTCCCACCTGCCTCACCTGTCCCCCCACCCCCGACCCTGTGGGCTTGATCTTCTCTCTCCCCTGGCCTCCTCTCGCCTCTCTCCCATCATCTTCCTGCTTCTTGTCCATCAGGCCCAGTGCCTCTTGCTCCCTCCCCAGTTTCCTGCCTCTCCACTGTCCCAACACCAAGGCCTTGGCAGCCCCCTGCTTGCTCCTTTTCTTCTCCATCTGTGTCTGTCTGTCTTGGCCTATCTCAAGGACTCTGCACCCCACCATGTCTTTGCTCTCAAGTGTTTTCCCTGTCCCCTTTTGTCCCAGTGTCTGGGTGGAATCGGAAGAGAGCCAGGCGAGGCTTCCCTCCCAGCACCCAGGAGCTTGGTCACCCCTCGGCACCTGAATGGGCCTCTACCCGCTGGAATGTTCTTGGGCCTCAGTCCTGAATGGAGGAAATCTATTTGTTATTTCTGATGGAGACGGCTCCTTCCCAGGAGGCCTCGGGCCCCCTCAGCTCCCCCTTGCCTGCCCATGAACTCTGGGAGCACCTGAGGGAGAGCTGCTTGCCGGGAAGAGGGTTCCACGCGGGAGCAACTTTCCAAGGAAAACATTGCCTTGATAGATCATGTGTTGGGAGGGAGCTGGTTCCACACGCCATAAATTGCCAGCCTGACCTCCCCCGTAGGGCTTGGTGGGCCCCACGTCGAGGTTCTCCTGCGAGGCCAGGCCAGAGTTGGGGCAGCTGGAGTTGGTGCAGAGACAGGAGGCTGGGAGGCCTGGGTGCAAGTGATGCTCCAGGGCCCCCAGTGGCCAGACCAAGACCCCCGGGGCAGAGACAGTCAGGGTGGGCGAGGGACGGGAACTGGAGCAAGCTCGGGCTTGTGAAGTCTGTTTGTAGCTAGCACCTCCTTGTTCTCTAATCAAGGCGGGGGGCTTCTTAGATCCGTTTTAGGTAAGAGAGTTTAAGATTGAGATAGGTGGATGACTGAGAGTCCCCAGTACCTCAGGGACAGAGCTGAGTATGTGGGACTCGGGATCCCACCTCTGCTCCCCTGCCACCCACTCTTCATGGCCAGAGAAGATTGCGGGAGGAGAAAGGCATTAACTCGGGCCCGAATGGTGAACGACATCATTCATTTCTTCACCAAACATTTACTAGGTCTCTATTCTGTGCTGGGTGTTCAGGGACCTCAGGGATGAACCCCATATATGAAAGAAGCACACAATCTTAGGGTCGACCCTCCCGAGGTAAGAAGTGATAGACCCATATGGAAAGAACTGGGGAAACCTAAAGAAAGATCCGGAGAAATCTAGAGACCCCTTATGCGTGGCAGGAGAGCAGTTAGGGAAGGCTTCCTGCAGGAAGCGGTCAGTGAGCATCCCTTGGAGGAAGATACTAGGGGCAGGGTGGCGTGGAGATTGGCATTTAGATCTGGAGTATATGGAGGAGAGTGGCAGGGGCACTGGTTAGGAGATGGGTGTGGGAACCCTGCCTCGGCCTCAGCCGCAGCAGGGGTGGGCCTCGGGCGCTGCTCTGTGCCTTGGCTTCTTGGGCAATCCCAGCACCTACGTCTCCGAGCCACCCCGCCGGTGATGAGAGAAGCTCACACAGAGGCCGACGGCACTGTGAGCACAACCCTGGGTGCGAGTCTCAGCCCACAGTTCGGGTGTGCAGGACACGGCGAGTCCCTGTGCGGCCCCCGCTGGGACGGAGCACTGAGCCCCCGCCTCACCCAGCTGCTGGGAATCGTGACCTTCGTGGCTCTCGGGGGCCGGGGCCGGGAGGGCTGCTCTAGCCGTCAATCAGCTGGCTCCAGCCATCCCTTGCCCCTGCCACGCGGCCCCTGGTGGCTCTGGGCGGCCGCCCTGCCATCTTCCACAGCACAGGCTTACCCGGGCCATCCGACCTCTCCGTCTGGGGGCGGGCGTCCTAGCTTTGGCTCCATTTCTCCGCTTGGCCCTGGTCTGACAAGTGCTGCCCCTTGCCTCCTGACCTTGCCGGGCCTTCCAGGTCAGTCTGTGTCATCTCTCCGTCTCAGCTTCTCTGCCACTTCTCTTGGGAAAAGAAGGACGGGGACACGTGCAGGCCTTTCTCCCCTGCCACCCACCTCCCCGGGGCAGTGAACACAGCGCTGTCCCTGCTGGAGGCAGCAGAACCCTGGGAGGAGGAATAAGCCTCCACAATTGTCTTCACATCCCCCTGATGCCATCCTCGCCAGCTCAGTCCCAAAAGAGAAAGCCAGGAGCTGGGACCGAGCACCGGAGGAGGGGGACACATTCCACAAGCACCATCTAATGACCCAATGACACATCTGTATGGAGGCGGAGGTGTGGGGTCAGCAGAGGACGGGGAAGCAGCTCATTCCAGGAGAAGGGGCACAGGGAGAGGTCCCAGGGGATCTCAGCCTTTCCCCTCAGTGCCCCTCAGGGCTTGGTCTGGATGGGAAGCACCCACTCTGCCCACCCTCTTTCAGGAAGCCTTCTTGGGAGCCACTCTGCCTCAGGGAGAAGCAGCAGCCCAGACCCGTCCCCAGCACCAGGCCAGGGCAGAGACTGCCACCGGTCCCGCCGTGGGACATTCCCTGAAGAGAAGGACAGACACATGTGGCTGCAAGGGCACACTCGGACAAGGACATAGTCCACACCCATGCTCACATTTATGCGGGCTCTGGGACATGGCCAGGTGCACACTTGGGTGGGAGGCTCACAGAGGCACAGGTCTGCACTTGCTCACATTCCCACACCCCCCACAACCCTGTTCACACGCATGTGGACACATACCACTCGCAGTCTGCTCTCTTACATGCAAACACACCCATAAACACGTCTTCACACCCAGTCACAGATGCAAAGGTCAAAGTGCACACATGTGGACACACACTGGAGTTCATCCGTACACAGGCATGTGTGCCCACAGATCCTAGCACACGTACACAAGTGTAACACACACCTAATCAGCGAGTGTTTACCGGTAGCAGCATCACAGTGAGGTGTGATGCCGGGCCTGGAGAGCAGGTGTGTGCTCCAGGTGAAGGTGCTCTTCTTCAGGGAGAGCATTCGGCGGCTCAGGCTGCCACAGCGAAGCACCTCGGACCTAGAGAGGCTTAAACAATCTTTGTTTCCCCACAATTCTGAAGGTGCAAAGCCCGAAATCAAGGTGTCAGAGGGCTGGTTTTCTCTGAGGCCTCTCTCCTGGGCCTTTGGATGGCCGTGTCCTCTCCATCCTCACGTGGTCTTCCCTCTGGGCAGGTCTGTGTCCTCGTTGCCTCATCCTGTGAGGACTGCAGTCATTTTGGATCAGGGCTCATCCTAGTAACCTTCTAAGGTATCGGGTGGTGGTGTGGTTAGGACTTCAACATAGGATTTTTTTTAAAAGATTTTATTATTTATTCATGAGAGACACAGAGAGAAGCAGAGACACAGGCAGAGGGAGAAGCAGGCTCCATGCAGGGAGCCCAACGTGGGACTCAATCCCAGGACTCAGGATCATACCCTGAGCCAAAGGCAGATGCTCAACCGCTGAGCCACCCAGGTGTCCCCAACATATTTTCGAGGGCACACAATTGAGCCCATAACAGGGAGATTCCCTCTAATGGGGAAGACAGACACCCAGTCAGAAATAGAAATTTCTGATTCCCCTTGATACGGGCTACAAACAAGCAGCAAGGGGCCAAGGGAGAGAGAGACGAGCGGAGCCGCGCCTTCGACGGACCGGTTGAGTAGGAGTCTGCAGGCACAGGCCAGACGCCGGTCCTGAGCCCCGTCCATCCCCGCCTAGACCCCCGGCCCCGCGCAGGGCCTGGCCTGGAGTGTGGCTCAGCAAGTGTGCTGCAGGTGGACAGACGGGTACGTCGGGGTGTCTTCTGCTCTTGTGTGGGGAAACCTCGAGGGAGAGGCAGACAGGATACATTCATGCCTGAGTGCCTGGCTGGTCAGACAGGCTATGGATGGCCTGGCAGGAGCCCAGAGCCGGGGCCTGAAAAAAAAGCAGGAGGGATACAGAATGGAGCCCCTGGGGCTGCCCGGAATGCCAGCCCGAGGTCTGCTGTGTGACTTTGGGCAAGTTACCTAACCTTTCTGAGCCAGTTTTCTCAGCTACAGAATGGGGCATACATGGTAGCAACCTCACAAGATTGCTGGAAGATTAGCTGAGATCATGCGTGTAAAATGTTCAGCATGTTGCCCGGCACATAATTAATGAGTAATAAATGCTAGAGAACATTGCCACGATTGCTGGTATTCCTTCTGGAAAACTGCCGCAGCCCTCCGTCATTCCCCATTCTGCCCCTGGGCTACCACGCGCATCCACTGGCTTCTGTTGGTTCTGTCTCCGTGCAAGCCTTCAGTCTGGCCCTGCCCCTCCTCCATCCCCCTGGGCACAGCCTCAACTTCCCCACCAGCCTCCACCTCATCTCCCCGGCCTCCAGCCTCTCACTCAACAGCCCAGTCCCCCCACCGGCCTCCAGAGAAACTCTCCCAACTGCGAATCTGATCAAATGACTTTTGGATGGAAAATCCTCCAGAGCTCAGCCCCACCTCGTGATAAAGGACACCCCAAGCCTTTCCGGCTCCGGCCTCAAATTCTAGCCAAGTGCACACACACTATCCCCCGCTGGCATGTGGGGCTGCTTCCCGGCCCCAAATATCTCAGCCTTGCTCAGACTTCTGGGCCTTTGCACTGTCTGTTCCCTCATCTTGGAAGGCTCTTGTCATCTTCTCTACCCGGACAACTCTTACTAACCTCCCTTCAAGACTGAGCTCTCAGGGCTGGGAGGCTGGAGGAAACTAAGCCCCTGCAGGGCTCCAGGGAAGTCAGGACCCCTCCACCACGCCGCTGTCCTTAGTGCGCAGAGAGCAGGAGTTTGCCTTGCGCTTGCGGATGCCCCTGGCACCTGCACAGCATCTGGCTTCGTGGTTCTCAGGACATTCTTTGAATGACTGAATGAAGGCCTGACCCTGTGAAGTACAGACTGTTCTCTTAGTCTTACAGACAATTAAACTGGTGTTCAAAAAAGCTAAGCAATCCACCCAGCTTACATTACCAGGCTGCACCGTGTTCAGAGCCCTTTCTACACACACTTTTCTCTGCCTGGAATTCGCCACGTTTCTCCCTTTCCTGGCTCATTCTTTTGACCACGCTTTGATAACACCACCTATAGGAAGCCCTCCCAGCTCTTTCTTCTGGGCTTATCCAGTGCTCCTTCTTTCATAACATTTAGAGTAGATTTTTTCTCCCCTTGGATTATGAATGCTGCTTTGGGGTGCTCTGGGCACCTGTCTGTACAAACAATTAGAGTCATACAAAATCAATATGTCAGCACCATTCTGGAGACCCTGCAAGAGAAATACCAAATTGATTAAAAAAAAAAAAGAGGAAAGAAAGAAAGAAAGAAAGAAAGAAAGAAAGAAAGAAAGAAAGAAAGAAAAGAAATACCATGTTGTTAATAGAAGTTATCCATTTGCCATGCTGCTCTAGTGGGACCAGGGCCTGGCTATAGAACCCCAAAATGAGCCCATTAAAATGAATTCTGGAGCTCTCAGGGCATCTGGTCAACCCCATGCATGAAGTAGATGGTGGAAGGAGCTTTGAAGGGGAGGAATGGACCAGAGCCTATGTGAGTCTCAGTCTGGTCTCAGAGAGTCTCACCCATATGACATTGCCAGCCTGGAACAGTGCCAGGCATTGGAGAGGGACCTAGAAAATTTTGAGAAAGGTACTCCAAAATGTAGGCCTGCCTGGAGAGAGTGGGACAGGAGCAGGGGCCTGCCTGCCCAGGTCAAAAAGCCTTATTGGCAGGAGCCATGTCTATCCTGTTTATCCTGTTAGCTGTGGGACCATTCATATGGCCTGGGTGGTTTTCACAACCAAACCCAGTAAAAGCCTATGTATTAATGGAGTTGCTTCAAGTGTGTGTGACATTGACAGAAGAATACTCTCTAGGTTAAGGGAGATCCGTTCTGGCTATTTTCTGCAATCCGTCTCCATCTAGAATTAGATGTTCAGTGGTGAGCTCCATGTTTGAAAAGGAACAAGAAGTGCCTGGACCATGTTTTAGCTATTAGAAGAGTCATTTTACAGAAAGAAAAGCACAATTAATATTCTAAGACCCCAAAGGGCAGAGCCAGTGTCAAGGATGCAAGTAGGGAAATTTCAGCTAGATTTTAGAAAGTATATTCTCATTATTCCAGCTCTTCAGAAATGGACTGGGGTTGCCCGGGGAGACTGTGAGGTCTCTGTGCCTAGAAGTGTGCAGAGGGGATGGGGATGGACCACCCTCTGGGAGGCTCTGGGGTAGATTCCTGCCCTGCGAGTAGTTTAGTTAAGCTCCCTTTCCAACCCTAAGCTTGAGACTGAATCTTCTCTGAGAATTTCTCTTGAGCTGGTTATCATGGGGGTGGAAAGAGAAGAGAGATGGGGCCCTAGCCCCATGGTGCATGATGAGGGGAGTAGAAGTTCTAGGGCCTATGAAAGTCCAGAGGAAGGAACCATCTGTGCCAGGATCACAATCATGTCTTCAAAGGCCAAGGATTTTGGCACTCAAAGCAGGGCTGCCAATAGAACTTTGTCCAACAATGGAAATGTTTTATATCTGCACTATCCAATATGGTGGCCCTTGAAACATTGCTAGGAGACTGAATTTTTTTAAAAGATTTATTTATGATAGACAGAGAGAGAGAGAGAGAGAGAGAGAGAGAGACAGGGGGAGGGAGAAGCAGGCTCCATGCCGGGAGCCTGATGTAGGACTCGATCTCGGGTCTCCAGGATCGCGCCCTGGGCCAAAGGCAGGCGCTAAACCACTGAGCCACCCAGGGATCCCCGGAGACTGAATTTTTGATTTGATAGCTCTGTGTGGTGAGTGCCTACTGTACTGGGCAGCACTACTCCAGAGTTACATGGGGCAGCTCCATGACCCCAAGGACCCCCGTTTGCATCCTTCATCCTGTCAGTAACATCGTGTCAGGGTCTCTAGGCTGGGAGTCCGAGTGCCTGGCTTCGGTACTGGACGGATCAGCTTGCTGTGTGACTTTGGATAAATCTCTCACCTCCCTGGGCTACAGCTTCATTAAAATGAGGAGTCAAACTATAGCGGGGGGTTTTCTTTTTTTTTTTTTAAGATTTTATTTATTTCTTTATTTATTCATGAGAGACACAGAGAGGCCGAGACACAGGCAGAGGGAGAAGCAGGATCCATGGGCAGCTTGATGCAGGACTCGATCCCAGGACCTGGGATCACGCCCAGAGCTGAAGGCAGATGCTCAACCACTGAGCCACCCACATGCCACTACTCTGCCTTTTTAAATAAAGATTCAGTGGGTCTGGGATTGAGAGATTCCTCTTTTCTCCTTTAAGTCAAGAAAAGGAAGCCTTCACTCCTTATTTGTCCTTCCCTGCCTTTCCCTCCACTGACCCCAACCTTCCACCACCCAGACCTCGGCCCCCGCCACCCGGAGAACTTTTGTATTTGCCGCTTAGCACTTGCTGTACGGGTCTATGACCTTCTTTAGAAACTTTTTCTTTACGAGTTTATTTTGGCTTGTGTCGAGCATTCATAAAATTCCTAGGGAACTGGAGGTTTAAAAGTCGGGCTTGTAAAAGGAGTAGGTGGGAGGGGGTGGGAACAGGCAGAGAGGGGAGCGGACAGCAGCCAGCCCTGGAGAAGGATAAGCCTTCCGTTCCCTCTGCTCAGGGCCTCACAGCCTGGGAGCTTTGGGTCTTCAGGGTCACGCAAGAGGAGAAGAGATGCAGGGGAGAGGCGTGGGGGCATGTGAGCAGGAGGGACCAGGGCAGGCGGGGAGGCTGAGATTCTTCCCACGGGGTGAGCAGAGCCGGTCGTTCTGATAAGGGGTCCCCCTGGCTTGTCTCGGGTTTTTCTCGTCATTCATCTCTTTCTTTGGCCTCGCCGCCCCTCAGCAGGTTGGAAGCACTGGTGAATGGCTCGGAGACCACGGGGCATATGAAACAAATTAGGTCTCCCTTACAGCCACCCAGAGGCGGGCGATGGATGAGGGCCTGCGTTCACAGCAAAGCTAATTGGCAACACACAGAGACATCCAAGAAAGTGTATTATTTCGCCAGACTTCGAAGTCATTGGTGTTGTTTTTTATTGTAGAACATTATACAGCCAGAGATAAAAAGCACAGTGAAAGTTTTAAATCTAATAAAAGCATTTGACTGTGGAGTAAAAATAACATACACAGAGAAGTTTGATTTGGATTCAGGTTTTATTAATGTTCTTTCATTGCAAAATGTTTCCAATTAAAAAACAATTCCAAGAGCGCCACATTAATAAGCTGCTTGTCTTTTCGGAAGGGCCAGAGGTTTTGAAATGCAATGGTGGACAAACACACACACAAACATACATGGGGCTACTGGGAGTAGGTTCCAAATCGGGGCTCATCACTGGATGGAGGGGGAAAAACCTCATGGCTGAGCCAGGAGACAAAGGACCCAGAGTTCATCCAGTATCACCTGATCCAAGGACACCTCCCACCCCAAATCACACAGGGACCTGGCTCCTTTATCAGCAGCTGGGATCGGCAGAGATTGGACCATCCCTGGTCTCCTTCTCCCCACTTGTAAGACAACGCTGTTGGGTTCAGTGGTCATGTAGGATTCCTCCTTTTTGATTGTTCCCAAAGATTTCTTTTTTTTTTTTTTTTAAGATTTTATTTATTTGACAGAGAGAGCGCGCGCATGCACACGCAGGGAGCAGCAGAGGGAGAGGGAGAAGCAGGCTCCTCACTGAGCAGGAGCCCCATCCATGGGTGCCGGGGGCGGGGCTCGAACCCAGGACCAGGGTATCACGACCTGAGCTGAAGGCAGATGCATAACTGATTGAGCCACCCAGGCGCCCCTCAAAGATTTCTTTATCCTTGTTTTAGGAAACGTTAGCTAAATATGAGACTGACTAGCAGCCAGGAGACCAGAGCACAGTTGGAACCCGTCAAGCCAGGGGCCGGCGCTTGTGCCTAGTTGTTTGTAAAGCTTAACTAGTGACTTGACTGACTCCAACTGGAAGTTTGCAAAATAACCAGCCGGCTTCATAATGTGGGGGGCGGGGATGTCAGGTTATTTTTAAAGGGTGGTTTTCAAAGGAACTTCATGTTTGCAAAGTGAGTGGTAAATTAATCAGTTCCTTGACTAATTCCCAGCCAGTTGTTTTTAGAGTAATTGGTCATTTTCAATACAAGCGCTTGCTTAACTGTATCCAACTGTTTTGTTTGCTTCCCCCACACAACTGGAGTTCTGACGCTGGGGAGGAAATAGAGCTCTAACTCTGGTGCTTTTGGAGGTGAGTGAGCTGTTTGGCCTGGAGGCCTGGTCTCTGAGGGTCAGTTTTGGGAAGTTAATCTCTCTCCTTAGGAGACCTTTCACACACTGATCACTGATTCATCCCGGGGTGGGGGGTGGGGGGCAGGGACACTGGCCACAAACCTAAAGATAAGCCCCTCCTTCCCCAAAGGCAAGAAGTAGGGCCTTTGTGCTGGGAGGGTGTCAGGGAGGGTTGGCCTCGGCTTTGCCCCTGGCAGGTTTGGAAGCTGAATGCAGCCCTCTCCACCGCATCCCCATTCCCCCCTCCCCCACCGCAAGGCGACTCCCCAGTCAGCCTCCCAGCCCAGGCCCTGATGGGGAGCCCCCCAGAGCCTGGCGGAGGCAGCCCTGAGAGCCTGCAGAGCCTCTCCGTCATGCAGACTTTCCGAGCCAGGTTTCCTGCGCTCTCCTCCCCGCGGCCCGGCGCAGCCAGCTCAGCACCAGCTGAAAAGCCCTTCTTGGGGCAGCTTCCCAAACGGAAGAGAGGAGGGGAATTAGCTCATGCTTCTTGGGGCGGCCCCTGATCCTCTTCCAACTTGCCCTTCCCACACCTTCGGTGTCTCCCGCCGGCTTCCGGGGTCCTGGGGAAAGGGTACGGTCCCCCACCTGGGGCCTGGGTCTGGTTTCCCCGAGGAAGGTCAGCCCAGCTCCCCGGCCACCCATGACCCCGTGACCTGTCCCATGCCCCCGCCTGGGCCCCGCACCTCGGCACCTTGGAAGGCGGGCTTGTCCCGCGGTGACCACTGCCCCGGGGGCTCTCTCCTCTCCACCTTCCCAGGGCCTGGCCGGCCTTTGAGTAAACAGATAGCCCAGCGAGGTATGTGATCAATTAGCTTTGCTGAAAATACAATCATTTTGTTATTCCAAGCTGATGAGAAGGCCTCTTCGGCCTGCCCTCCCAGCCTCCACATGCCAATCAGCCCGTGTCACCGATATAATTTTCCACATAAACACAACCTTTGTGCAACATCTACTCTTGTAAATAGATGTAATTCCCAAACCAAATAACGCACTTGGAGGGGAAATGATATTATGCATGCAAAAAGGAAAGCCAGCGATTTTTACACTTTCCAGGCAACAAAAGATTACCCCTAATTGCGACGGGGGAGGGGGGCCGAGGCGGGGCGAGGGGGCGGCGGCTGCTGCTGGGAAGCGGGGCGGCCGGCTTCCAGGCGGGTTTTGTCCTCCCCCTGCACATGTGTGAGAGCAGAGCGGACCACCGGGAACTGCTTAACCTGGGATGCGTCCTGTTTAGGCAACGGGGAGGACGCGGCGGTGGTTGTTGATTCTTCAAGGAAACGGCGAGTTACTTAATTATAAGGTTTGGTCTCCCTTGCCAGGAGAGACCCCCTCCAAACCCAACACCGTGCACATCCTGTGGCGGAACCGACCCCCTAAATTCTTGGACACGAATGGCCTCGGTGGGCTGCGAGGGGGAGTCGCCTGAAATGCGCTGCTGCGCCTTTCTCAATGTTCTGCTCACTTACGTGGATCCCTAAATTAGCCCTTGAAAGCAGCGGAAGTGCCCCCAGCAACCCGGAGGGAGTGCACCCCAGAGCCCACTGTGTAATCCCGGCCAGGTTCTGGGCCCCGGCTGCCTCCTGGGCTCTCCGGATGGCACGGAAATGAAAGCCGGGCGCCCCCTCCCGTGCCTCTCCGCTCCCCAGGCTCTCTGGCATTGGAGGGGAACAGCCCCTTGGGGTCCCAGTGGGCCCCCCAGGGGTCCCGGGCCAACAGCCGCCGGCACAGGGGTGCTCCCAAAAGAGAGGGGTGCTGGGGAGGAGCCGCCCCTGGGGCAGCATCCCCTCAACACCGGCCCCAGGCCGGGGCACACAGCACGGTGCCCACCCAAGTCAGGCTCCCCCCGTGTATCTGGACAGCCACAGTCACGGAAGATGTCGATTCCGACAAGGATTATTTCTGTCTATTGCAAAGATGCTTCTATTAGCAGGTGAGTAATGACATCGTGGCCTCAGGAAGGCCTGACGCTTCTGGGTCTTTATTCTGTCCAAGTTTGAAACAGCGAGTGAGGAGTTAGAGAGCACGGTGGCCCAACCACGGGCTCCCTTCCAGGTTCTGACTCCAGGCCCGGATGGGAGGGCCGGGGACCGCAGCACTTCAGCTACAAAAGATTTTTCTTTTTGACCCCCGGCCCCCACCCCTCCCCCCTGTCCACGAAACTCGGCCTAAGAACCCTTACCCCCCAGCTTCCATCCGTCCCGGGCTCCTGAAGGCCATCTGAAACTCATTAGCTGCTTGAAATGATTGTCATGGGAGCCCTTGATGGGGAACAAGAAAGGGGAGAGGGGTGCTTTTAAAGGACAGCAATCGGGACCCAAATGCTGGCAGATGTTTGGAAACCTGGCTGTGGAGGAGGGGCCCCTGGGAGCGTGGGGCCACCCCCTCGGCCTGACCCTGGGCCGGGGCCCCCACCTCCCCACGCCTTTGTCTGCGGCAGCTCTGCATCCCCGCATCACAGACCAGCCGTTTTCACATCCCTCTGACCCAGGAGGAAGGCTCCGCAGCCCTGGGACTGGCTGCGACCTGCCTGATTCGGGGGACAGCTGTGGAAGCCACGCAATTCTTTGCCAGTCGCAGCTGAATTCCCATACTTTGCCATGGAAGCGACTTTCTGTTTGCAATAACGAAATCATAAAATAAGTGAAATGTTGGAATTAGGGGAACGTGCAATATGAAAATCACAGAGCTGAGAATCTTAGAATTACAGACTCTTCAAAAGATAGAGCTCGGAATAAAAATATCTTCGTGTTGTAGGATCTTAGAAACCCAGAATATTAGAATTATAGGCTATTAGAATCCTGGGACAGAATGATTCGTAGACTCATAGGAATGCTTTGGGTTCTCAGTAGCCTAGAACATTAGAATTATGGAATTTTAGGATTAGGGAATCAGAAGTCTAGAATACTAGAAACGTGGGGCATTAGAAATGTAGAAAATTTTATAGAAACCCAGAATCGTGGTCTCTTAGAATCACAGAACTCGAGAACGGTGGAATGTTAGAATATTAAATTAAGGAAACGTTGAATGATATAATCTTAGAATCACAGAATATTAGCATCATGGAATGGAAGAATTAAACAATCACAGACTTCTATAATCATAGCAGTTTATAATTACAGACTCATTGGATTATAGACTCTTAGAATCACAGAACATTTGAATCAAAGAGTGTCTGTTTTGTTAGAGAAGCATAGAATCTATGAACTATAGAATTTTGGAATTACAGGCTTTTAGATGTAGCCTTGAAGAATCTCAGAGGCAGAAAGGGATTTAGGGGTCATTTGGGCCTGCTCCTGGCCCAGCCCAAATCTTTACCTAACCCTGTACACACCCACACACACACTCACACTCACTCACACACGGAGCAGCCCCTTGGCATCCCCGTGTTTATGTCTAGACAACACAGTCTGGTTTGATCATTCTCTGCGTTTCCTAGAGCCGAGGATCTCCCTTTCTGCCTCTCTCTGCTTTGCCTGTCATCATTATAAATTCCTACCACCCTTTGCTTTCCGAGGGATGGCTTTGCTTTTCTTTTTGCAAGCCATCCGGAGCCTTAACTCCTCATGCTGCTGCCTTGCAGGACAAGACTATCTCTATGATTTGAGTTTTCATGACACGAAGCTTTGGCCCCTTGGAGGCACAGGACGGGGAGCAGTGGGGACAGGGCGGTCTTCTGTGTCTGGCGTGTGTGTCTGTGGCCTCTGTCTCGGAAACAGCGGCGGACAGGTCCAGATTTGAAGCTAAGCTGCCTATTCCCTCTGGAAGGACATGGAGCCATAGTCGAGGCTGGGACCAGGCAGCCCGGCCTATTAGGTGAAAAAAGATTGGAAACTATAAACCATTTCATGCTTATTTATTTTATGATCCTCACGGGCTGGGGTTTACACAATCCGGACAACATGTGGATTAGATAATTGCCTGGGAATTACCAGCCTCTGATGGTTATCACACTTGGGGGGTGATGGAAGCCGGCTTGAGGAGGATGGCTCAGTGATGAGTTGATGATGTTATCATGTCCTCGCTGGGTTCAGAGCCATGTGGAGGCTCCTCACTGGCCATAAATCCCGGGGGTGGGGCGGGCAAAGGGGTGGATGGTAACACTCAGGCTTCTATTACAACGGTGAGCAATAAACCAAAAAGCAAAACAGCCAGCTTCAGAGTCCTCCTGCTACCTTAGAAAACATTCACTTCCTAGTGCGTTCATCCCCAAACTCTGCAAAAGGACTAGCCCGAGAAACAACTTAAATATAAAGCCTCCTACTTTTTATGTAAGCATTATAAAGACAGAGTCTGTGCGGTGGTCATTTATTTAAACGTGAGGCTATCTTCTTCGGAAGGTCTTCTCTCTGGCTCTGCTTACACCCAGAATCTCCCAGGCTGGTGTTCACCTACAGCTCCCCAGAACTCCTTAGGAAGGGAGGTGCTCGAGTTAGAAATGCTAAGAGATCTTGCAATTTTCCCCCATTGACCAAACTTTGTAAACAACCTCTTTTGCCAATTTCAAGTCTTTCCTTAAAAACCAATTTTGTTTAGAAGCTGCAAAGCCCCAAAACCAAATTGCAGTGCCCAACTAGTTCGAGGAATACCATTTCGATGCAGCCGAGATTTTTCCAAAACTGAAAAGCCTGCCTGAGAGGCAGAGCGCAGAGGCCCAGGGCCCAGCCCTGCCTGTGATGCTGTGTGCCTTGAGGCAAGCAGACCTCCTCTCTGGGCCGCAGTAGGCCCACCTACAGATAGGAAGTTGGATTAAATAATCTAAACGTGGGAGCAAAAATATTAGAAACAGGAAAAGAACAATTTGGCTTTGTTTCCTTTTTGTGAGTTGAATTTCAAATTAGTCAGGCCAGTGTTTCTATTTATTTTTGAAGTAGTTCAACCAAGATTGCTGTTTTCATGGCTCTAGCTTTTGATTTCAGATGCTAAACAACAAAACCACGACCCCCAACTTCCTCAACTACTGACTGCAGCTTTTATACACATTTTCAATGGTGCGGCATATTGGATTAACACAAATGACAAATGCCGTTGCCTTCTCAATACTGAAAGAAACAGTGGAAATGAGCTAATGGGACGGCAAGGCAAGCCGGGTGTCAAGGGGTCTCGCTGTGTGACTCTTGGTTTCCCCGTTTGTAACCTAGGGAGGGGAGGGAAGCAGGGAGAGATCTACATCTTGCCTTCCTGTTCCGAAGCACAGTCCAGGTTTCCGAGGCCCCAGCCTGGATTATAAGCAAGAGGCTTGGGTGTGCTCTTCGCTCTTGCTCTTACATCCACCACCCCCGCTGATCCCAGTGATGGGAGGGGTGGGGCCCAGGGAACCTGAGAGCCTTTACAAAAGGGATGATGGCAAATCTCCAATTTGTGGACAAGTCCCTTTCACTGGGAGCCTGAAAGGCCAAGGGGGGGTGGCGGTGGGCAGGGTGAATGGGGCAGACGGGATGAGGACTCTCTTGCCACGGCCCCATTGAAAGTCCGTGGATGGGTCAGCGATGAAAGGAAGTGAGTTAAAGAGACAAGTGAGGGGGGCTGTGCTGGGGGCGCGGCGAGCCCCCAACTCTGGGGACAGGGTGATGGCTCAGGCCCCAGGGAGCACCAGCCAGGCCGGCAGCTGGGTGGTTGGCCGGGTCCTCCGTTGGGCTTTCTCCTTTCTTGATGTGAAGCCCGATTTTTAACATGTGACAATACTGCACGTCCTCTCCCGGTGGATGGGGTGGGGTCTGGGGCTGGAACATTTGAGATGGAGTCTCCCAGGAAGGCCAGCGCTGGCACTAAGGTGGAGGGGTGGGGTTGGTTTGGGCCCGTTTGATGCAGGCCCCAGCCCCGTCGACTTGGCCAAAGTATCCTGTCAGGACAGCCCCCAACCAAGCCCGCGGATCCCACAGCTGGTCACTAGACGTGCACGGCCAGGCAGTTCCTCCCTCAGTGGGTCCATTTAGACCAACAGTGGGGCAGTCCAACCAAAATAGTCAGTTCCAGCTGTAAACACGGTGGGGAACGGGACAGAAAAACAGCAACAATACCAGTTCAATTTTTAAAAAGGAGCCATGCAAGCTCCTTGGCTGTTGTATAAGGAAACGACCAGCAGGTCACGAAGACTGTAACCGCCTGGTCTGTCGAAGCAGTCCATGACTTGAGAACGCTCTGGAGGTGGAAACACTGAGCCACAGGCCTTTGGTCCAGGCCAGCGACCTTGTGACTGGGATTTCTCACTGTCCTCCCCTTGCAGAGACCCAGCCAGACATTCCCCAGCAGGGGGAATATTCCAGACCCTTTGAGGAGGCTGCCGGAGGGGATTTAGAGACTTCCCAGGCATTTCCCTCTGGCCCCACTGCCTTCCTTTGGCCTCTGTATTAACAGCATTAAAAAAAAAAAATTCAAACAAGACAAAAACCTCTCGGTTGGTAAACAACATTTCTCAGCTAACTGGCTAGGTAGAGAAAGGGGTGTACGGACTTTCTCTCTTAGGGGAAGTGGAGAAAGAAAGGAGGAAGGGTGGAAGGAGCTTGGGGAGGGAGAGACGGAGGGGGAGGCAAGAAGGCAAGAACGTGTGGAGACCATACATCCACTGCGCCCTCCTGGAGCACTTTACGGATTGAACTTATCATAGTGGATTTTGCGTCCATCCATTCACAAGTAACCCTTCGATAACTAGCCCCTCTCAAAGATGGGGAGGCCAAGGCCCAGGGCCGCAAAGGAACTTTGCCCATGTTCCCACAGTCGGTTGCTGGTGGAGCTGGGATAGAGCCGGGGTCTCCCACTCTTGTCTCCCACCATGAAGCTCCCTAACATTGTTAGAACAGGGAGTGGGGGGCTTGGGAATCATGCAGTCTCATCGTAGGGGTGAGGAATAGAAACTAAGTGCCCCGAGTCCTTACCAAGAGAGCACAGTACTTCAAGAGACTCCCCCTCTTCCTCTGAGCTGACGGATCCCTCAGTGGCGGGAAGTTCCTCCTTGGGTCTACCCAGACTCTCTCTTGCTGCAGGGCCAGCTTGGATGCTCCTCCTTGTGGCCGGTCTCTGGAGGCGAGAGTGCCAGTTTTGCTGAGCCTAGGAGTGGGGCTGGAAACCCCTCTCCCCCAGAGGTAGCAGAGGGGCTGGATGGTGGAGGAGAGCCCAGAGGGCCAGCTCTGTGTTTGGTGAATAAACACGGGAGTCAGGTTTCTGGCCTGTCACTCTGCAGCCTTTCAGCGAGTGAGGGGCCAGGTGGGCCAGAGGGAGTTCCCGCGGGCGGCACATGAAGAGGCCGGGGCCCGGGGGGCTGGGGCCCGGGCACGGCCGGCTCCGGGCAGCCAGCAGAGTCGGCCTTTGCAGGCCACGGAACTTCACACCTTTGAAAGGCTCCAGAGCGGCACGCAGAGAAAATAAACCATTCCTCCCATCCGTGGCAGGCCTGCCATCCTCAGGGGCTCCCCGTCATGCACGCGGAAACCCTGTAAAAGGACCCAGTGTTTCCTTTTCCACTCCCCGAAAGGATGCGTGCTGAGCCCTGGGAGCACTGCCGGGGCTGGGTGACAGTGCTCCATCCCGGCGGTGAGCTGCCTTCCAGCCCCCTCCTGCTGGGACGAGCCCCCCAGCTCTCTGGGTTGCGTGGTACAGCTGGGAAACAGGAGTGAGAACGCCTCCCTCAAGCTCCGTTTTGTGTGTGCCTGATGGTGGAAGGAGGCCACACGTGAACGCACCTGGCCTGCAGTAGGTGCTGCCTCAACCTTTTCCTGCCTCTATAACCTAAAGCAAGTCTCAGCTCCTCCCAGAGCCTCCGGTCCCTCCTCTGTGAAGCGGGGCTCCCGCCCCTCAGGTTCCGGGAGGCGCACAGAGGCTCTCCAGCCCTGGTTTCTTCCTTGCTCCTGTCTTCCCAACTACCCTCCTCCCCTCTGGGTCTCGGAAGCACTGCTTGGCCCATGCGACCCGGCGGTGCCCCTACAGGTGGAGATGCCGCGGCCTCGCTGGGCCACAGAACCGCAGGACAGTCTAGGGCTCAAAACATTTTAGCAAATAGCAGAGAGAACACAAGGATCAGAGTGTCCCAGGGACATTAGAACCAATCTCACGCTCAGGCCTGGGCTCATCGGGTGTGACGGTTCGCGTAGAAATGGTAGGGGCCTTGAGAGAGGTGGGCTCTTGTCACCTCTTGGCACCCAGGAGGACTTCCTGGAGGAGTGCTCTGTCCAGTGCTGTGGAGCTGAGTCTTTGTAGCCAGGTCTAGTTTGTTGCAAATGCTTGAGGCCAGGAAGCAAGTGAGAAGTTGTGAGATAGCCCCAGAAGCGCCCTCTTTTTCCCATCTAGGCTTTTCAGAGCTAGGAGAAGACAGACCTAGGACCAAGAGGTGGTCAAATGTAAGAGCAGATCCCAGCTGTCTCCGGAGGGAGTGAGCTCCCTGTCACAGCACGTGAGTGGCTGGAAGGCCCCTGGACGGCGCAGAAGGGGGACTGCGTCCAGGGGTGAGAGGTGGGAATATCCGAGAGGCTTTGGAGTCAGGCACACCTGGGCTTCAGTTCCGGCTTTACCGCTCACCCTTGTGCGACCTTGGGTTAGTCTCCTAAACTTTGTAAAATCCCAATTTCCTCCTATGTAAATAGGGAGTGATTCCTACTTCAAAGAGTTGTTTGTTTAAACTGGAGAGTAAATGAGCGAATGCATGTAAAGCATTTAGCACAGTCAGAAACATGTGGGTTCCCCTGTCCCAGTTGAGAGTCTAAGATCAGACAGGATGAAGTTTGTAGGGGCTTAAGATCCTGTACTTGGAAGATTCCGAAACTGTAGGAGATGGAACACTTTGTGTCAAATACTTTCTTAGGGGCTTTACAAATACTCACTTGCTTAATTTTTTTAAAAAGATTTTATTCTATTTATTTGAAGGGGGGAAAGAGAGAGAGAGAGAATGAGTGGGGGTGGAGGGCAGAGGAAGAGGGAGAAGCAGACTCCCCGCTGAGCAGGGAGCCCAACACAGGGCTCCATCCCAGCATCAGGGGATCATGACCTGAGCTGAAGGCAGATGCTTAAAGCAACTGAGCCATCCGGGCACCCCTGACTTGCTTAATCTTTGCAAGAACCCTATATGCTCCATAATCTACAGATGAAGGAATGTAGACAGAGAGAAAGGTAAGTGGCCTGGCCGCAGTCACACATCTGAGGAAGTCGGGTTGCTGAGACTGGAGTCTGGTTCCACAGTCCGTGCACATGAGATCCTAAGATCACAAGATCCTAAAACCACTCCATGTTCCTAGGAGCCAGGGAATTCGATATTATGGAGCTTTTATTAGTAATAATGAATGTCCAGGATGAGAAGGTTCTAGAGCAGGAGTGGGCAAACTTACTCTGTGCAGGGCCAGGCAGTCGATATCTTGGGCTCTGCAACCCTGAAGTCTCTGTCAAGGCTACCCACCTCTGCTGTTGTAGCCAAATGAATGGGCGTGGCTGTGTCTCAATAAAACTTTATTCCTAAAAACAGGTAGCAGGTGGATTTGGCCTATAGGCTGTTGTTTGCTGACTACTGTTCTCAAGACGCAGGTTGTGCATCTTCTGCTCTGCTGAGCATCCTGCTGAGGGTCCCGCTTGGGGCTATCCTCAGGAGAGCCTCGCTCTCCCCTGTTTTGGAGAGGCAGAAGGGCCTGGGACGGCCAGGGTGGCTCCCTGGGGCATGGGTGCCTCTGAGTGTGGCTCTCTGTCTCCGTCCTAGAGAGGCTGTTGAAAAGGCTCCTCTCTCCAGCCACGGAGCCTCATTACTCACGGGCTGGAAAACAATGTTAATTTTCCCCAAGCGGGAAGCAGCTGCACTTGTAGCCAGGGCTCATTTTGCTGTATGAATATTTATGGCATGTCCCCTAATTAAGCCCAGAAATAAAATTTACCCTGCTCACAGGGGCGGTGGAAGAGTGGAAGGCCGTGTCAGGAACCAGCCTCTTGTGCCTGTAAAGTTGGGTTGTCAACGAAAAATTTGTGTCCAGAGCCACTTGGCCTGGGCCAGTGTCCAAGGGGGGGGGGGTGGTTTGCTTTCCCAGAGAGGGCAAGCACCTTTGGTCTGGTCACAGGCTGGCATAGCAGGACATTCAGGCCACCTCGCTGAGCCCTGGTGGGTGACTACTCTCCCAGATGTGTATGGGGGGACACAGAGGTGCCTCGAGGCAAGGGCCCTAGCAATATTATTTTTCTTTGGCCAGGATGACTCAGGTATTTTGTGAACAGACTTCAAAGGTCATGCTAGTGGCAGCAGCTCAGGGAGGAAAGCCCCTGCTAGGAGCTGGGTCTGAGGGCCTCCTCTGACACGGATTCTGTAGGACCTGGGCTGGCCCAGCAGCAACCCCAGCCTCAGGCCCCCCATCATCTCAGTGCAGGAGGAAGCCCCCAGAACTAGGCAGCTTGGAGCTCCTGCTGGGAACCATGGGGGGGTGTCATTGTGGGGAACGGTTCCCACCGCAGTTCTGGGGTTTCCTTTACCTCTAGGCTCTCCTCTCAAACCTGGAAGCGGAGGACAGCTGGCTCGGCCTGGCCTTGAGTAACCTTGAGGGTTTCCGGAAACCATAAATCTTAGACTTCCTCGAGGGGTCCTATCTCCAGAGAACTGCTTGGGCCTCATATCCGCTTCCGAGGAGCCAATAAACCAAGCAAATACCATAAAGCTTCTCACTGAGGCCCGAGCTCTGATGGTTGGAGTCAGACCTGGAGCGCAGAAGCCAGAGTTTCAGCATACGGCCATCAGGTTGACCACGAGTCCTGCCCCTTTCCTTTCCAGAATGCAGCTTGCCTTTGAGGTCTCCCTTCGGTCACCTTTTCAATTATTTCCCCCTTACAATTGTTCAGAGCACCGGAGAGATCCCGTCATGTGTGTGCCCACCTCCACCCCAGGCCGCTGGTGAGCATGGAGCAAGGAGGATGCTTTCCTAAGGTGGGTCCGGGTGTGTAACTGTCCCGGGGCCTTGACAATTGGCACACCTTGTAAATCCCAAAGTCAACAAGATGGGGAAGCAGAGGAGACCGCCAGGCCGGGGACGTGACAGGGGCAGGGGGTTAGTGCCCTCCACCTCCCACACGAGGAGCTCTCACTCTCCACCATCCTGAGCGCCGCTCTGGTTGCAACAGCCCAGACCTGAAAGGGACCCGAGAGGCCTCCTATCTCACACCTTCTCACCACAGGTGGGGAGGCTGCCAGTGTATAGCGGGCCTTGCCCAGGTCAGCGTCAGGGCAGGTCAGGCGGCAAGGACGCTGGGCTGGGGTCAGGATGACTGGACTCAGGTTCTTGTCTTAGGCTGCACCCCGATCCTAGTCACACGCTGAGCCCTGACCCAGCTGTAGAATGTTGCCTCAGCCTGTGACCCACAGGTCACAAGAAAGTAGGAGGAAAGATCACAGCTTCCTATGGCCCCGGGCAACTGCAGGAACCTCTTACTGCATTTCACACCCAGGACGCCGTCCTCCTCCAGATGGGGTGCTCTTACTGGTGCGGATGTTTAAGCAGAACCCTTAAACAGAGGCGTGGCTTCGGGAAAAATCACTCTACTTCTCTGGGCTTCAGTTCTCTCATCTTTAAAATGGGAATGATAATTTCATCCCACCTTTCCCCTCAGCTTCAAATGAGACAATGATTATGAAGGCGCTTCGTTAGCCAAATGCATGTGAAGAATAAGTATTAAAGTTATCCTGATTGTCGTTCTTGGGTGTTTACTCTCCTTCCTGCCTATCCTGGGGGTCTCCCCTGTAAACCTAAGCCCGGTGAGCAAATTCCCTTGGTCGGGGGCCAAGAGGAGGCCCGGGTGCCCAGAAGACTTGAGAAGCTGCAGAGTTAGAGGCTGAGCACCCTCTGTCCTGTGGCCCCCATGTGGTTGACACCCCTTCATTTAGCGCTAAGACTGGCTCCCTCGGGAGCTCAAGCACTCTGGGTGCCCAGGCTTGGGCTCTGCCTCCTCCTCACTTCCATGGTGCCCCCACTCCTCCGGGGAGGACACAGGAGGTTCTGGTGGGTCTGGACCCCCAGCTCTCCTTCCCTAAATACTCTCCGGATTTTCACCAGCTCTTGTATTGGGGGAGGGGAATGTGGTCCACACACCTTGGTTCATTTGCATTAAGGCTATCCCAGAGCTTTTTTTTTTTTTTAAGATTGTATTTATTTATTCATGAGAGACACACACACACATACAGAGGCAGAGACACAGGCAGAGGGAGAGGCAGGCTCCCTGCAGGGAGCCCCATGTGGGACTTGATCCGGGGACTCTGGGATCACGCCCTGGGCCCAAGGCAGACACTCAACCGCTGAGCCACCCAGGTGGCCCTATCCCAGAGCTTTTTTTTTTTTTTAATAATAAATTTATTTTTTATTGGTGTTCCATTTGCCAACATACAGAATAACACCCAGTGTTCATCCAGTCACGTGCCCCCCTCAGTGCCCGTCACCCATTCACCCCCACCCCCGCCCTCCTCCTATCCCAGACCTTTGTAAGAGCCGGACGTGCTGGTGTGTCCTGTTGGAGAGTCGTAAGCATCTTTTGAAGGCCTTTGTCCCCTCTTTGGGGGTGGTGGGGGGGTACAGGGAACCTATTGCACGAGGAGCAACCAACTTGAAACCTCCGGTGCTTCCTTGCCCATCCTCTGCCCTGGAAAAGGCCCAAGTCAGTCTCCCCTGGAGCCCAGCAAGCCCTTAGGCCTGGCAGTCAAAGCCTCCGTGATTTGCCCTAAGCGGTCAGGACAGCAAGAGCCCCTGGCTTCCTACCACTAAGGACCCTTTGCAGTCAGGACCCACCGGGCTGCGAAGTTTCTCGCAGCTTCTGTTGACGCCGTTCCCTCCTCTCCCGGACTACATTTCCTCCCCGCCAGTCCTGGAGTCTTACCTGTTCTTCGAGATCCAGCTCCAGCCCAACCTCAGCCTGCCCTTGATCATCGCCAACGAAGGCATTTCTAGCCACGGATTTGGTCCTGAGCGCGATCAGTACGTGTTTCCTGAAGGATGAACAGAAGAAGGGATGCGGGCCAGGCTCAGGCCCACTCTTGGCTCTCTATGTTCCTTTTTCTTCTCTGTCTCCTCACATGTGCCAGGCTGAGGTTGTGGCCCACGCAGAGGTTCGACTGCACACCAAGGCATGAAGGGGTGTGCGGTGAAGGAGGGGGTACGGGCATCCGGGCACGGGGTGCGTGCCGTGGGCCAGGTGCCAATGTCAGCCCTGTCCGCGATGCGCTTTCTGTCCGCCTGCCCTGTCCTTGTGGCTGAGAAGCCAGCCTAACAGACAGTGGCACCCCCAGTACTTACTTCGTTACTCTGGTGATAAAATGCCACGAGAGAGGAAAATTAATAAGTGAGTAAGTGAGTGTGTGAGGAGTGAGTGAAGACAGGAGTAAGCAAACAGAATAAGAGGGAATGAATGTGCAAATGAATGCGGAGGTGCAAGGATGAGGGAGCGGAGGAATGATGGAGGCAGCTTAGTCCCAGGGCCCAGGCCTGGAGGCCAGGGTGGGCCTAGTCAGCCCGTGCAGCCTCCCTGGGGCAGGGCAGCAGGCGGTGAGGGATGGAGCCAGGCCCTCCATGCCGAGCTCAGCGCACCTCCGCACCTCCGGAATGGAAAGTCCGCCTGGGAAAGGGCTGCAGACTCTGCCTCGGACAATCTCAGCACCTTCAGGGCCTGACCCTGGCTGAGCCCCAGGAACAAGGCTCAGACCAGGCAGGGCTGCCCTAGGCACACCCTCGGGGTGCCCACTCCAAGGGCCTGCAGGAGTCTCTGCAGGGACCATCCAAGGCCCTTTGTCACCTCTGACCTTGCCTCACCCCCTCCCCAGGGCCCCCTCCAGCCCCCCTCCCTGCTCCTGGTGCCTGTGGGAAGCCTCAGCTCTGAGCTTTTGGGCTCCGCCTCTCTGCAGGGGGTGCGCGGCCACACACCTGTAGGCTGGACTCCCACTTCCTCAGGCCTCGGTACCTGTAATTCTATCCCTGGCTGTTTCCTTCCCTTGCTGGGGTTTTTCTTTACAGCACTCATCCTCATCTAACACACTGTATGGTTTTCTTATTTATTTTGTTTAGTATCCATTTCTCCTCCAGGAGGGCAGAGATTTTCATTGCTTTGCTCACCCCTGGATCCCAGCGGCAGGAGTAGAGCTGCCACTATTTAGTGGGTAAACGAAGCAGAGGCTCAGATCCAGCCGCGCCTCTCCTTCCAAAGGCCGTAGGCACTGTCTTTTCTTGCCTGGACACTGCAGTGGCCTCCTCCCTGACCCTTAGCTCCCTCTTTGGCCCAGAGTGATCTTTCCTCTGTGATAAACATGAACATATGAATCCCCTTCTGGAAATTCTTTACTGTTCCCCTCTTGTCTTTCTCTTGACTCTGTCTTTCCTGACCTTATAAACTAAAGATCTAACATAATACAGGAGGAGCATCTGACACAGAGCGCATAGTAAGTGGTGGTTACTGCTACCTCCGAAGACAGGGACATCCAGGTGGAAGGTGCGACGAGGTGGGAGTGGGCTGTTGCAAGGTGTAGCGGTGTGTGGAACAGCATGGACCAGCTCATGGGAATGGCAGCAGCGTGTCACAGGAAACTGGGGGTAGGCTAGGGTTGTGGGCACACTGATTTCAGTGGGAGAATTGGTTGGGTCAGATCCCCGAAGGTATTGACTGAAAAACTCAGGAGCTCTGCTTTATCCTGCAGGCTGTAGGAAGCCTCTGTGATCTCCTTCAGCAAAATTCAACTCGTAGCCCAGCATTGAGTAGGGGTCAAGTGCTACAGTGGGCACTTTCACATGCAGGCTTTAGTGGATTCCTTTTAACAATACTGTGAAATCTGTATCATTATCCCCATTGTACACATGGGAAAACCAAAACATGGAAAGGTTGAATAACTTTCCCAAGGCAACCTGTGGCAGAGATTTGAACCCAGGCCTAGGTGACCCGAAATCCTTTTTTTTTTTTTTTTTTTTAAGATTTATTTATTTATTTATGAGACACACAGAGAGAGGCAGAGACATAGGCAGAGGGAAAAGCAGGGTCCATGCAGGGAGCCCAATGTGGGACTCGATCCCGGATCCTGGGATCATGCCCTGAGCCAAAGGCAGACGCTCAACTGCTGAGCCAACCAGACGTCCTGATCTGAAATCTTAATATCTGTTTATCACCCAGAGGCCAATTGTTTGTTGGTTGAGTACAAGCCTTGCCACAGAGAGACCCCAATAACCTGGGGGCTGATGATACTTAAACCCACCGGCCTTCCTCGTTCCCAGAACACTCTCCATAGCTCCACACGCTGCGAACCGCGCCTTCACACAGCCTTTTGTGGACTTGGAAGTCAAGAAGAGAATTCACAGTACTTTGGAAAACACAGTTTCTTTTAAAGAAGAATTTTTTGTTTTCATTTCAAACAGCCCTGGCTGGTGATGAGTGGTGAGGAGAGGTGCCCTGTTTTCCATCCTAACACCTATTTCCAGGTGGGGGCAGGGAGGGCTCCAGCCCGAAATGTTATTTCAAAACCTTTCCGGGCCTTGCAGCTCCATTTCCAGGCCACATGCTGCAAAGAAAAGCACGATTTCCCATTACGTCGTGTTGCCCTTTCTGGTTTGAGCACCTTTCAAAGTGGGAAGACCCAGTCTGCTCCAGCACAGCCCCTCCTGTCCCCATAAATAAAGTCTCACCACTTGATGTGGGGCTGAAATAAATAGCCTTGCCAGGTACCTGATGGCCACACTCCTGATAGGTACGCTTGCCAAGAGCAGCAAACTCGGCCTGCAGCTCCCAGCCCTTCGAGAGATAGAGAGAAGCCGAGGCTGGCGTGACATGTCGCTCCCTGCCCGCTTTCTGCCATCGGAGGCACATTCCGAAGGAAGCAGGCCAGCGAAGTCTTGTCTTCTGACGGGGTGCCGACAGAGATGGATGTCACACTCCTGCCAGGGGAGGCCACGTTCAGACGCCCCCTGATAGCCAGCTGCCACTTTATTAACAGCAAATATCCCCATCTGAACCAGGCTGGGAAAGAAAATATTTATGCTTGCCTGTCAGGAAGACCTTCATTTTTCTTCCGAGGGAGCCAGCCAGGGTGCTGGTCCAGAGCTGAAAGAATGTGACATGTCTGTGGGCCCTTCTGCCACACAGGCTCGGGGAAGGAAGAACACCCTCAGGACAGCTCCGGACAGGCCCGAGGGGCTTGAGGAGAGAGGGACGGGGAGCCCAGCAGAGGAGGGGCCCCACCGACCTGGGCATGTGGGAACCTGGGTGACAGTAGGGGGGCTGCCGTTAGTGATCACGTCCCCACGCACCCTTAAATGATCTCATTATTAATTCAAAACACGTAGCTGTATCAATATGAAAAGTGACTTTGTACTGAGCATAAAATAATCTTGTATTTCAGAAAATGCCAACACTGAAACTAAGCCTTGTCCTTTAGCGGGGCATATATTGAAGTCAGTTAATGTTATTACTGTACGATGGTCATTTTTTTTAAAGATTTTATTTATTTATTAATGAGAGATACAGAGACACAGGCAGAGGGCAAAGCAGGCCCCTTGCAGGGAACCTGACGTGGGACTTGATCCCAGGTCTCCAGGATCACGTCCTGGGCTGAAGGCGGCGCCAAACCGCTGAGCCACCCAGGCGTCCCACGATGGTCATTATTTTGAACAAAAGTCACAAGCCAGTTCTTCACTGGCTTCAGGGACGCCTGTCCCTCCGCTCTGGGAGCCAGCTGTACCCAATTATGGTAATTGGGTTATAAGGTGCAAGGCCGAACAAGTCAGGTGGCCCTGGGGAATGGAAGCTTTGGTCTCATGGGCACCGCAGGACTGTTCTCCCAGGACTTTGGAGAGACTTCCCTTCCCCAGCTTTGGGTGCTGGGTCTCTATTATCCCTACAGAGCCTGCACAGTGCAGTCGGGAGACCTGGGTTCAAATCCTGACCCAAGTTGCAGTTGTGCAACCCTAAGCATGTTATTCGAGAATTAATCTTTTAGAGAAAATGGAGCCAATGCATGTGTCCCTCTCGGGACCATCTTGACAATAAGGTAAGGTAAGGTCTGTAAAAACACTCAGCACAGTGATAAGCAGCAGGAATGGTGGGAATGGTGGGAATGGCACACATGACTTTACTCTCTCTCTAGGAGTATGTCAATAATTTGTATTCACATGTGAGTCAATATTTGCAAATGTGTGCAAGTATAACTCCTGTATTAGCCTGCTTGGCCGCCGTAACAAAATACCACAGACTGGATGGCTTAAACAACAGACTTTATTTTCTCATAGTTCTGGAGGCTGAGCAATCCAAGATCAAAGTGCTGGCAGATTTGGTTCCTAGTGAGGGCCCTTTTCCTAGTTTGCGTGTGACCACCTTCCTACCATGTCCTCATGTGGCAGAGAAAGGGGAGGAGCTCTGTTCTCTCTTCTTTTTCTTATAAGGACACTAATTCCATTCAGAGGACCTAAACCTAATTATTTCCCAAAGGTCCCACCTCCTAATACCAACACGTGGGAGGTTAGGGCTTCAACGTATATGTAGGAGTACTGACAATACTGACTCCATCTTTGGCTCTCCATCTTGTTCATATTTGCTCAATAGCCTCTCTTGCAGCTACGTGTTCCAGCCCCCTAAGAGATTAACATACATGCCTTAGATGTGCCCACCAAGTCCAGGATTGGGGAGACTTGCTTTGGCCTTCCTGATGCACAGGTGGTTCCACAAGATCTAACTAAAGGCTGGCTGTCAATTTGGTGTATACATACAAATCTTTTGAGATGCACGTCAGACCTGACGTGTACAAGAGAGCCTAGCACGGGTTAAAGTCATGGGCTTAGGCTGCAAGCGTGAGTGTATCCATGTGTAGCATGTGCATACATATGTGTGTACAAGTGTGGGCAGGGCATGACTCCAACCACAGTAGGCAGCTGTCCCTCGGCCCAGCCTGGCAGGGCTCCTGTTCCCACCAGCCCACAGCAGCTGCTGGAGGGACCTGGGGAGAGGGGCTCTGAGGCTCTCTGGGATGGGGGATCTGGTGAGCCTAGATCCTCAGCTGCATGTACTGGAGGTTGTGTTATAGAACACAATGTTGCAGAGGAGCCCCAGCCTCTGAGAGCAGTTTTCCTGGTGAGGGGATATGGAACCCGTCCTTGATGTTGTGGGGAACTTTATTAGCTCATCTTCAACCAGCCTGGGACCCATCTTCATCTATTCAAATGGATCATTTATCTCATTTATAGCCTTCCGAGCTTCAGCCCAAATGACATTTGCTTAGCAATTGGCCTGTTTGAAAAAGCCGATGTACTAGAGCAAAACACTGCACCATCTTTCTGAGCTGGGAGTGCAGGGACACAGCCCCAGGGGAGAGGGTAGGAGGGAGGTGGGGGGCATTCAGGTGGTCAAGGATCCCACGGAAACAGGCAAACACATTATCCACTCCAACACAGGCAATTTTTTCCCCAGGGTGGCTAATTAGCAGGTGGCTGCCCAGGCTTTCTACTTGACTTACTGAATTAGAATGCTCAGCACAGAGATGTGTGTTGATGCTCAAAATCTGTTGTTCCTCTTCTCCAACCAGGAGAGGAGCTCTGGCTGTTAGCTCTGGAGCCTGGAGACTGCTCAACTGGCATTTTGGGGGCCTGGATGGAGGGCCTTCTCCATAGAAACTTCTGCCCTGTTGCAGGCCTCAGAAAATAGCAGGCTCATCAGTGCAGGCACCCAGGACATGTCTGCAAACGGACATGAATATCTCCCCTCTTACATAAACATGACACAAGGTCACAGGCACACAAATTCACCCAGTGGTACAGGCACCCACCCTCGGAGACCCACACATGTGAACAGAGAGTTGCAGGTCCTCACCCAGCACAACCACTCACACAAATACCCTGAGACCCCCAGAGACACGTAGAGATCGTACATGCCTACAGTAGCCCACAGAGCCTCCACAGCCTCCCTGGAACGGGCGTGTAAGAGCACATACGGCGAGTGAAGGCATCTGGCAAGATGGAGCCAGAGAAACTCTCAAACGAATCTAGAGAAACAAAAATTCTCAGAACCCAGCCTCGGTGATT
This sequence comes from Vulpes lagopus, assembly GCF_018345385.1. Lineage (NCBI taxonomy): Eukaryota > Metazoa > Chordata > Mammalia > Carnivora > Canidae > Vulpes > Vulpes lagopus. The sequence goes on from NC_054846.1 coordinate 50,971,588, forward strand.
CCCAGTCACAGTCTCCCATCAGAATCGGATATGAGAATGATACATCAGATATCTGCTATCAGATTCAGAAATAATATGCAAATCAAAATTCTCGGGTTAGAATCATCAGTGTAAACCCTCATACTGGGTTCCCCCAGAATCTGATAAGCCATCGGTAAGGCCTGTAGTATAGTGGCTGCCGGGAGAGTTGGGAAAGCCTCCCTTGTATAATGAACACAGGACCATTTCAACAACAAAAATAAAAGTAAAAATAAATGGCTTACGGCTGATTATTAGGAGGAAGAATAATTTGATTGGGTGAGAACTCTTAGGACTTTTTAAAATCATGGCTTTTTTTTTCGTTTTGTTGTTTCAAGAACACAGAATAACTGGGAGCCAGCTTTTTCCCGGTTGGCTTTCTTGTATCTTCATTAAACAGATAGGAACAATGACAAACACACACACCATGTCCAGATTTTCATTCAATCACAGATGTTTCAGACTATCTAAACTGGAAGGTCCCACCCCTTCTTGCCATGGAGAGGGAAACTGAGGCCCAGGGAGGGCATCCTATTGCTGAAAGTCATATAGGTGTTAGTGATTTCTTTGAGCACACAGCAAGAGCTCCATAAGTGCTCTCTGCCATATTATTATGATTATTGTTCTATCATTAGTCATTCTCATTAGCCGAGCAAGGCTAAGAATCCAGGTCTTCCTCCCATCTGGTTTCTGGTCAGGGTTTCCTTCCCAGTTGAGAAGACACTGAGGCAGTAGAAATCTGGGCACCCCGCCCAGTCCCATCTTCTCTAATTATGTCCTGATTCCAATTCTTCCACTTTCCAGGAAAGGGAGCAAAGGGAGATTTCTGAGAGTGGACAGGGTGGCGGTAGGATGGACTTGGAGGGGGAGGGGAGCGCCCCCTCTTGATGAGGCCCTTCAGAGGACAGCATCCTCCTTCTACCTCTGGGTGGGGGGGCCTTCAAAGGCACAACTTTGATTAGCATCTGGCAGGATAGAGCAGTTGCAGGTACTGGGACTGGGAGCGCCCTTTCTGCGGGCAGCTCCCAGGAGAGTCTCTTCAGGCCAAGGGAAGCTTTGTTCTAACCACTTCTACTGAGCCAGGGTTGCTGGGTGGTCTCGGGCAGGAGGGCAGAGTGGGGGTGGGGCAGGGCAAGGCCAGAAGTATGGGGTCGAAGGCTGAGGGTGTGTGGGGGGGAAGAGGGCAGAATCTGCCGTGGGGTTGGGGTGGGCTGGTGCAGAGGGAGAGTTGGGCTCAGCATAGGGAGGTTTGGGGGCACTGAAGGAATAGGAGGGACCAGCAGATGCCAGAACCACTGGGAGGGTCCTTGAGAATGAGGGCATCGACAAACCCCCTTCCCCAGACCCTGTGCCCCAGGTGGCTAGTGGGAGGGGTCCACCGCGGGCCCTGAGCCCCCTACACTTTGTGTCTGGGGACCCAGAACATGTGGCCGCACGCCCCCCACCCCCTTCCACCCCCGCCGAAGGACTGCCATTTGGAACGCATTTGCAGACACATGGATTGTTTTTAAGTTAATGCTTTTTAATTCACTCTGTTTCCCAGTTGTCGTTTTTTATTGAAAAGGCGGATTCTGCTGGTGTGTGTTCCTTTGCGGGGGCGGCGGAGGGGGGTGGGTTGTGTGCTTCGCAGTCCGATATCCGAGGAGAGGCAGAGACAGGGGCAAAGGCTCAGCGAGACCCGGGGACTGAGTAAACTGAGTCAGAGAGCAAGCGAGGGATGCCCCAAAGGCGGGGACTGAGAGACACCCAGAACTCTGGAGGGGAGGGGAGCGGCACAGGCCCTAGAGGCAGGGCATGGGTGCTGGGGGGCCCCGGAGGACACCCCACTCCAACTAAGGCCCCTGGGGTGCGCGCTCTGAGTCGCATCAGCGCGGACAAGGCTCAACGGGCCACAGGGAGCGGGAAGGAGGGACCGGCGGCGGCGGCGGCCCGGGTGCGCAGGAGCGGGGTGGCCGAGGGCTAGGGGTGCGAGATCCCAGAGAGGGGGCCCGGGGGCAGGGGCGCCCCCCGTCCCCGCAGGCCTCGGGGTTCCCAGCGCAGCGAGTGGGGGCCTGCCGCCGCCTGCAGCCAGCGTCAACCTCTCTGGGCCCCGTAGCCACCTGTGGGAGGGGCGCGGGGGGCGGCGGGGGGAGACCCGGCGGCGGGGGACCGAGCTCCGTGACGCCTCGGCCCGCGGTCGCCGCGAGTCCCGGGGATTTTTCGGCCGCGCCGCTCCCCAGGGGGCTCCTGTCCACGCGGGACACGCGGCGCCCAGGCGAGCGGAGGAGCGCTCCCGCTCCCGAGCACCGCCGCGAGCACCCCCGCAGCCCCTCCCCGCAGCCCCCCAAAGTCCCTCCACCGCCCCTCCCTCGCAGCCGCCTCCGCCCCGCAACCCCTCCCCGCAGCTCCCCGCAGCCACCGCCGCCCCTACCCCCGCCCCCTCCCCTGCCCCCCACCGCCGCGCGGACGCAGAGCCGCCCATGTGCCCGCACGTGGTGGCGGTGGAGCGGGGGTGGGGGTGGCGGTGGGGGTGGCGGTGGGGGTGGGGGGCGCACACCGACCCACGACGCAAGGTGCTGCGGGCGCGGGCGCGGGCGGGCGCGGCGCTGGCGCGGAGGGGCCGTGGCCACACGGCCGAGGTCCCGGCGGCTCTCCCGCGACCTGGGTGCAGCTGGTGACGGGGTGCGCACCGCCGGCCGCCGGGGGCGCGGGTGCGGGGGGGCTCCTCGCGGCCTGAGCCCGCCCCCCGCCCCAGCGGAGGGGCTTCGCCGGCGCCGCGCGGCCTGGGGCGCACAGGGGCGCACGGAGGGGCCTCGGCCGCGGCGCGGTTGGTCCCGGGGGCCCGGGGCTGTGGGGGCGCCGCCGGGTCAGAAGCCGGGCCCAGAACTGGGTCCGAACACCCGTGGCCTCGGCTGGGGGGCCCGGGCGGGATGGGTCCGAGCCTCTGGGCCCTTGGGCTTCTCCGGTGGCGGCGCCTCCGTGGCGTCCCTGTCTCCGTGGCAGATTCGGGGCGGCTCTCGGCACTCCGTCCGCGGGCTCGGAGCCCCCGGTGCCTGCGGGGCGGGAAAGCCGTGGGGCCGGTGCTGGCCTCGGGGACCCGCCGGCCCTCCCGGAGGAGCCACCGGCCCGGCAAGAGCGGCCTCCCCGAGCCCTCCCGTGCGCGCCCGCAGCCGGGAGGGGCCTCGGATGGATGCGCAGGCCGGGGGCACGGAGAGGGGGTCCCTCCTGTGACCGGGCCTCTCCCCGCGGTCTCCCGTTGTAGCTTTGGGTTGGAGTGGCGAAGGGGAGGGAATTGTATTTCTGGATTTATAGGTGAAGCTCAGAGGCCGGATGTTTCATGAGAGGTCACGCAGCGGGGCGACGCAGCCGGGTTCCGGACTCGGGCTCGCGGGTTCAGCCTCTGCGCGTCCGCGGCCCCGCGCGGGGCCCCTGGGGCCCGGGCACCTCCGGCGCTGCGCGGAGCCGGCCGCGGAGCCGCGTGCAGATCGCCGACAGCTGTCGCCGGCCGCGGTGGCGCGGCCCGGCTCGCGTGGGCCCCTGGCGCCTCCTTGCGCTCGAGGCCGGAGGCGCACCTGCCGGGGCCTGGCCGGGCCCCGCCGTCCTGCGCGACCGCTGCTGAGGCGTCGGATTCCTCTGCTTCGGTTGGGTTGCCTCGCGGGAGAGGGGGATGCGCTGGGGAGCCGTGAAGCACGGGGCGCGCCAGGCCCCGGGGTCGGGACTGCACGGTTCCCCTGCTCTTCCCGTCCTTTCTAGGAGTCCCGGGAGCCTGGCAGGCGGGAATCCTTATTCCCCGCACGCACACTGATGGGGCAGCCGAGCCACTTTCTGGCCAGAACTGGAGTCCGCACCCAGACACGACCTGCGCTCCCTCCCCGGGGACCCTCTCTGTGCTGGACTTCTTACTCTCTCGAGGCCAAGGGATAGGGCTTTGGAGTCACGCATGTACTCGGATACTCCGTCTCGTGCTGGCTGTGGGACCTCAAGCAAACCACAGAACCTCTCTGGGCGTCACTTGTGAATCTGGAAAACCGGAGTGATGGCACCCTTCAAGATTGTTGGGGGAGGGGTGGGTTAATGGGGCTCAGGGGGTGTACAGAGAATGGAGGACGGTGACCGGCACTGGCGTGGGTTCGTGCCTTCATCAGGGGGGTGGCAATTGCTGCCCCTGGGAGGGGCAGGGCTTGGAGGATTGTACCTTTCCTGGGGCCACCATGAGCCTAGCATCTCAGGGGGCTGGCAGCTGCTGGCACTTGAGCAGCAGCTTGTTGCCTATGCCCACAGCCCTGAAATCCAGTGACAGTGTCCAGGGCCCCAGGGAGGCCTCCTCCTCCTTATGGGGATGGGGACATACAGCCCTGAGACAGCAGCCACTTCCCCAGGGCCACAGGAAAGACTTGGGCCTTGCTCTAGAGACCTGGGGTGCAGGGAGGGCTGAGGCTGTGAGGGGCTAGGTCTTGGGGGGGGGGAGGTACCAGGTAGGATCCTTGCTTTAAAGAGATAAGACTCGAGAACCTTGCAGGGAGGCAGGGTCCCAAGGACACTTAGAGGGGACCCCATGGAAGGGCCAAGGACAGGAGGCCTATCTGCGGCAGAGTGATGAGAACAGGAAAGAAAGCTGTAACCCCTCCACCTCTGCACGACTGCGATCAGGGGCAGGAACCCTACTCAGGGTGAACCAAAACCTGTTTGGTGCAGGCAGGGCTTCCTGAGACCTGGCTGGGGAGACAGGGCCCTGGGTGCAAGTGCAAGGAGATAGTGCAGTTTGAGCCCAGTGGTTCTGGAGCAAGAGTCACCTGGAGGGCTTGCTGAAGCGCAGGTTGGTGCCTCCCCTCCCCCCGGGGTTTCTGAGGCCTGTTTGGGGTTAGAAGTAGCATTTCTAACAAGTTCCCAGGTGGTGCTGACGTTGCTGGTCTGAGGACCAAACTTTGAGAATCACTGCTCTAATGCTTCAGAGAACTCCCTGGAAGTTCTCACCAGCTCCACATCTTAATAGCACAGTTGTCGGGGTCACTCTTACTCTGGTCAAGTTCAGGGAGCACGTCCTGGCCTTGCCCTCAACAGCAGAGGTGCAACATGACAGGCCCTCCAAGCCCTTCTCTGGGTCCCTTCACTCCCATGGCTCAAAGAAGAGTAAGTTCTCCATCTGCCGGTTGGGGCAGTCAGGCAGGCTCCCTGGAAGAGGCAGACTGAACTTGAAGGACTGCTGGAGGGGAGTTAGGGCAACAGCTGGCCAGAGGCTAAAGGGTGGGGATGGAGATAGAGTACGACCCTCCAATGGCTGTGTGTGACATGGCAGGGACTCAGGGGGCCTCCTCTGAGTACCCACTCCCCGCCCCACCCCGCCCCACGACAGGGAGGGGGCCGCAGGAAGCACTCAGATGAACTAAAACCAATGTCCCGTTGCCAGCTGGTCTGGCAGCGGCAGCCCGGGTGGCCGCAGAGTCCTTCGGATGGTGGTGCCACCAGGGGCGGGCGGCAATGCGCTCAGCGGCTGCCCTGCCTGCCTTGGTTTCTCCATCTGAGGAACGCGCGTCACGTGTTTGCCGGTTCCCTGACCTTCCCAAGCTGCCGGCAGGATAATATATGGAAATTGCTTTGACCTCCTGAGAAAAGAGGGTCTCCAGGAATAGAAAGTTCAGCCACTAATCCCGTCCCTCCAGACTTGCCACTAATTCCTGCTTCCGATGTCAGCCTGGCAGGTTGAATTTAGCAAAAGAAAGAACAACTTAGAGGGATGATGGTTTTTCTAATGGCCCCAGTTCTCCAAACACATCCACACACAATACACATGCACACACAGCCTGGTCACAGGCCCACCCTCACGCACAGCCCTTCTCTCCTCTGGCGCACACACACGCCTCCCACAGAGCAGTCATAATTGTGGAGAATAATTAGAACTAACATTTGTGCAGTGCCTTGCCACTGACAGAGCAGTTCCACCATGCCCTGTCGCTGAGTCCTCACGACAGCCCGAGAGGCAGAGATGATTGCTATTATTAAGAGAGGCTCGGAGGGGTTAAGTGACTTGCCCAAGGTCACTCAGCTAGTAAGTGAGGCATGCTCCAGTTTGGGTCTCCTGACTCTAAACGCTGTCCTCCCTCTGCTGCCCCATGCTCCTTCCTCCATGCAGTTATGTGCATTCCTTTGTTCACTCATTCATTCATTCGTTTTTTTAAAAGATTTTATTTATTTATTCATGAGAGACAGAGAGAGAGAGGCAAAGACACAGGCAGAGGGAGAAGCAGGCTCCACGCAGGGAGCCTGATGTGGGACTTGATCCCTAGTCTCCAGGATCACACCCTTGGCTGAAGGAGGCGCTAAACCGCTGAGCCACCGGGGTTGGCCTCATTCATTCATTCATTCATGTATTCACTCCACAGATATCTATTGGGCATCAGTCACAGGCCAGACCTGTGCTAGGTGCTACCTGCTAACTGCACCTTCCTGCCTCACTCTCCTGACAGACTGATGAGCTGGGCACTTTTCCCATCCCCATTTTATAGTAGAGGAGATGAGGACAGACCAAGTGACAGAGTTGAGATCTGAGTCCACAGTATGACTCGAGAGCTCCAGCCCCATGCTATCCTGCTCTGGTGTGCGCACACCCGGATTCACACGCACCTCTGTGTGCTGCAGATGTACACTCCTCCAGCCCCTACTCTCCTAGGCAGGGCCCCAAGCAGTGAGCGACCTGCCCAGGCCCCACATATCAGAGCCCCCAGCCTGTCCCTGTCACCCAGACATTTCAGCTGAACAGGCCCAGAAAATCAAGGATAGGATTTTCTCCAAAATGCCATTGGCATCTCTTGGGACCGAGTCACATTTTCCTACTGATTACACAACACCGTAGCATTTACAATAGTCACTCCGTCCGTCAATACTGGTTGGAGGTGGTAAGAAATGTCTCCCCCACCCCCCACCCTCTGCCGACCCAGGCTGAGAGCAAAGGCAGAATGCGGGGAAGAGGGAACATGGCCCCTGCCCTTCTCAGAACCCAGGGATAAAGGAGAGATGTACCCCCCTCGGGGATGGCCTGGGGGTTACTGTCACTAATACCCGTGGACCTTAGAGTCGCACAGACTTAGATTCTGATCCAGGCTTTGTGCTCTCTAGCCACGTGACTGGCGAAATTTAATTACTTCTTCTTTATGAGCCTCAGTTTCCTTGAGTGCAAAATGGGGACAATGACACTGCTGTCACAGAGCTACCTGTGCAAACTGAAGGGGGTGCAGTTTGAGCACTGAGGGAGCCGGAAGATGTAGGCTGGTGGACCTGAGCAGAGACACAGTCTCAGACTCCGTCCTGTCCTCTCTTGGAAGGACCAGCCCCATTTCCCAATGGGATTGCCTGGTGTCTCCTCTGCTCTGTACTCCAAAGGAGGGTCTAAGTGAAGGCCAGTGATGATGTGGTTGACGTCTGCGGTGTGCCTCTCATGCCAGTATGAGGCCAGGTGTGCTTGGAAGTCTGAGTCCAGAGGCCTTTCTTCTCCTGACACTGAGTCTGTGGGTCAGAAGGTGCTGAATCCATGACCTCATCCAGGCAACCCCAGGGAGCAGAGATGGGATAAGACTTCAAAAAACAAGCGGCCTGTGGCACAGGAGCCATGCGTGCGTGCACATGCACCAGTGTGTGGGTATGTGTATCATTGTGGAAAGAACGTGGTTTCTGAGGCTTGGGTTTCTCTCCTCATTTATTTAGTACACGTATATTGAGCACCTACTACGTGCTAGGGTTGTTCTAGATGCTGGGGTTGCAACCATGAACAAGATGGGCAAAATAGCAAACCTCATGGAGGCTGGATTCTAGTCAGGGAGACAGACAACGTTCACGTGAACAAAAAAATCATGAATCCTAGCTCTGCTGTGGGTCTCTGAGCAAGCTACTTGGCCTCTCTGAGCATGAGCATCTCCATTTGGGATATTACATAAGGACTCCTGCCTCACAGTGCATTTCTGAGAGAATATATATAAACTGAAAATGTGTTGCAAACTCGAAAGCCCGGTGCTCATGTGCATTACTCTGGGTGTGTGTAAACATTTGTGCTTGCCAGCACCTGTTTTCCTTGGCTCGGTGAATATAGCACCTGTGGGACTCCGGAACTGGTCCCGAATTCCATAAAACCCACAACTCCTCCCACCAGAAACGAAGGGAGGAAACCACATGGCTCTGACATACTGACTTTGGGTTTGGTTTTGCCTAGAGACAACACACCCTGCAAGTTTCTCTGCTGAGAGTGTGTTTCTCAAGCCCCTTGTGCTAACAGGTCTCATTTTAAGGAGGGCAGAGGACGGGGAGCTGAACTCTGGCCGGCACTGGGGAGAGGGGATGCGAGGCCGGTCCCAGGCGGTGGAGAGAGAGCCCAGCGAGGGGCATGGAAAGAGCAAACTGACCTCCTCCAAGCGTTCCTTCCCTATCTCTGGCTTTGAAAAACCTCACACTCCACTGGACACAAAGGGCTTGGCACTGGCATCTGAGCATCGGCGTCATAGTGGCTCCCAGTGCAAATCACCCAGCTCAGTCCAACCCCTGCCCACACCGCCCAGCCCAGCTCAGTGTGGCTCCTCCACACATTCCAAACCTTCCAACTCAACCCAGTCCAACCCCTCTCCCCAGTGCCGGCCAACCTCGCCCATCCCACTCATTCCAGCCCCTCCCGGCCTAGCCCAGTGGTGGCAGATACTGCAGACTGGCTCCTTCAGCCCGGGGTCCCCTCTCCGTCCAGTGTGCCTTCTTGTCCCACAGCAGCTGAGGAGCTAAAATCTACATTTCCCAGACTTCCCTGCGGCTAGAGGACTGGACATGAAGCAGGTTTCACCAAATGCCACGCACTCAGAAATGAAGCAAACGGACAGAAAGGCAGAAATGAGATATCCACTCAAAATGGTATTTGACAAAACAACATATGCAAAACCAGAGAGGACAGCGTGGTGAACCCTACGTCCCTGTCACCTGGCTTCAACAACTGTGAACGTTTTCTCACTTTTGTTGTTATCTTCCTGAAGAATTTTCCCAATCACATTTTTTTTTTTTTCTGAAGACAGAACCTGTCTATGCTTTCATACTGAGCTGTGCATTTAGCTGGTCTGGACATACAGAGGAGCGTGTTTCTGGAGCCAGAAGCTCAACGGGCGGCTTCCTGGCTTGGCAGATGGCTTCCTGATGGTTGTAAAAGGAGCGGCTGCCTTGGTGGTCCGGTTCTGCAGCATTGCTTTGGGAGTTGGTCCTGAAGATGCAGCCTAGAATCTGTTTCTCCAGCTCTTCAAGCAGTTCTGTAAGCCATTAAAAACCCATTCATACATTTATTTCTGCTGAAACTATGCAGAGCGGAGTCTGTCTCTGCAACTAATCACCAAGCAATCCCCGACCTACCCTACCCTACCCTACCCTACCCTACCCTAAGCTAGTCCATCCCCAACCATTCCAACCCACCCAAGACTCTTCAATCCGCCTGACCCTGATCTCTGTGGGCCCAGCTGAACTCAGCCTTTACCCATGTGCACCCCCCTCACTTCCTTCCACCTCAGCCCATCTAGATACCATGCAACCTGTCCCAGTCAGTCTATGCTAACTCTCTTCAGTCATTTATTTCCAACTTGGTCTGTATGGTCCCAAATTCATCCCAACTGAGTCCTTCTGAGTCCTAATCCAACCTATCCAGTGACTCTCAACCCATTCCATGTGAATTGGGCAGCACAGCCCTTTACCTCCACACATGTTTACTGAGTCTCCTCTGGGAGCCACCACAAGGGAACAGAGTGAACCTGAACTTCCCTACAGATATAAGGCTGCATTTCTGTTCTGTCTCCCTCTTCCCTATTTCTCCCCCATCCACACTCCCCACCACAGACCCTGCCTCCTTGTCTGTCCATCCACTTTGGCCACCCAGTGGTCCCACAGTACTTTCTGGGAGCTCTAGGCCTCCCAGGGAAGCCTCTCCATCCCAGTCTCACCCTCCTGGAGAGGGCCCTTAGGACCTCTACTTCTACAAAGCCTACACTCTGGAGTAAGCAGGATTTCTACAATGGCTTCCCAGAGATGTCCTGTCCTGATCCTGGAACTTGGGAATATGATGAGATGTGACTCCTGTGATCGTACTATGTCGTATAGGCCAGTCAGCCTTGGATTGGGGAAGTTATCCTGGATTAGCTGGGTGGCCCCACTGAAATCACAGGAACCCTTAAAAAAAAGCAGTGATTTTTTTTTTCCAGCAGAGAGTAGAAGAGTGGAAGTTAGAGGTGATGGGAGCATGAGAATTGCCTTGCAGCTGCTGGCCTCACAAATGGGGGAGGCCATGTGAAAATGATGCATTTGACCTTTAGGGAGATGAAGTCAGCAAGGAGACGGGTCATACTTTCAAGAACCTGGATTTTGCCCACAATCTGGAGGTACATTTTTTCCAGAGCCTCCCCGTAAGACCCCAGCCAGCTGACACCTTGGTTTTGGCCTTGTGAGGTCCTGCCCAGAGGACCCAGATGAGCCCATTAGGATTTCTGGTCTACAGAGTGCGAGGTAATGAAAGCTTGTTGCTTTAAGTTGCTAGGTGTGTGGTAATGTGTTACATAGCAACAGAAAACAAGTGTGCTCATCTTACTTCCGAGCTCTCAGAATATTCATGAGTTTTTTCCTAGTCAAGCTGAAGAATAAATTCCTGTAGATTTGGAGAATAGAATATTGGACACAAATATACCTGCGTTCCAGTTCTGGCTCAGGCCCCTACAAGCCACAAGACTTCAGCTAAGTGATGAAACTCTTCTCAGGAGAACTTGACTTATCAGCAAAACGTAAAGATAATGACTTTCCTGGTCAGTTGGCTTGGAACGCTAAGTATAATACACATTACATGTATAGCACATAGTAGGGTTTAACTTTTGGTTTGGGATAGCAATAAGCTAATATGAAGAATTGGTTCATAGGTTTTAGAATAAGTGAAGTTATTTATTTATTTATTATTTGTGTGTGTGTGTGTGTGTGTGTGTGTGTATGAAGCTGTTTTCCACCCCCCACCATCACTAAGAGTAGGACAATTTTACTAAAAGACCATCTACTTAACACAGCGGAAGAGCCAATGGTGGAGTTTAGGGCACTCTGATGGGGAAGGTACTCTGCAAAGATCACAGCTCTGCCTGTGTTTGAATCTGGGCCTCGGAGTAGTTGCCTGGAAAGCACTGGAAGACCAGGCCACAGGAGGAAGGAAATGCAGAGAAAAGGACCGGCGTGAAACAGAAATAAATCCGTGCGGTACTCACCAAGTCCCCACCTGGTCCCCCTGTCTGGTCGGGGGCGCAGCTGAGCCTAGCCCTGGTTCTCTTCCCTCAGGGACTGTGAAGCAAGCAGAATTGAGCTCACAGCAGAGTCTTGTAATAATCAGGGAGGTTACTAGGGACCATTTCCCTCCCCGCCCCACCACGTCTGAGCTCTCTGAGTCATCGCTAGTACGCAGACTGCAGACCGAGCAACCCTTGCTCTGGAGAAGGATGGGTAGGCTAAGGCCGAAGGCCATCTGTGCTTCAAAAAGAGCATGAGAAGAATCCTGCGGAGTCTCCAGGGGACATCGCCGGGGGTTCCGCCTTTGGGTCCCACCCTTCTTGGGACCCCTGCCCACCCCACGGTCCACCCCACGGTCCACCCCACTGCCACCGAGTGCAGAGCTGCTTGGCGCCCGTGCCCCAGGGCCCAGAGGACTCGCGGTCCAGCCCCACTATTCGGTGGCCTCACTTTGGGAGCTGGAAGTCATCCACGGCCGGTCTCTACTCCACAGGAATGGGCAGAGGCTGCACCTGGGGCTTTATCCTGCCTGGAGCTGGTGTAAAACATTCACCAACACTGACGCTTCTAGTTTTGGTGGCCTGGGGGTTTGGGGTGCCCACCCCTTTCTTGGCCTTACTTCCCTCCTTAGTCAAGTTTGGGCTGCCTTCTATGGGACTTCCTCCTTCCTTCCTTCCTTCCCTCTCTTCCTTCCTTCCTTCCCTTCTTCCTTCCTTCCTTCCTTCCCTTCTTCCTTCCTTCCTTCCTTCCTTCCTTCCTTCCTTCCTTCCTTCCTTCTTCCCCCTCTCCTTCCTTCCTTCCTTCCCTTCTTCCTTCCTTCCTTCCTTCCTTCCTTCCTTCCTTCCTTCCTTCCTTCTTCCCCCTCTCCCTCCTTCCTTCCTTCCTTCCTTCCTTCCTTCCTTCCTTCCTTCCTTCCTTCCTTCCTTCCTTTCTCTCTCTCTCTTTCTTCTTTCTTTCTTTCTTTCTTTCTTTCCTTCTTTCTTTCTTTCTTTCTTTCTCTCTCTCTCTCTCTTTTTCTTTTTCATTAGACACCAAGGGAAAGAGAGGAAGTGCCAATAACAAAATTACTGTTTTTGTGGTTAACGCTTCAACAACAAAATTCATGCTCATAGTAATCACATCCAGGAAGCACTTTGTCTGTGCAAGACTCCATGCTCCATACTTTATCTCAGTCCTCTGTCTCATTTCAGCCACACACGTATCTTATTCAATTAGCCAGGAAGCTACTTGGGGCAGAGAACATTTTTCCCCCTTGGCTCTGAAATTTGAGTATCCAGATATAAATCTGGTCTCTACCTCTTCCTAAGTGACTTTGACTAAGGCACTTAATTTCTCTGTTTCCTGATTTGTAAAATGGGAATAATAATAACAGTTTCTACTTCTTAGGGTTGTTATGGTGAGAAAATCTATATAAAATGCTCGGACCGGTGCTAGTCACATGGTAGCACTAAATTAGTGTTAAATATCACCATCCTTGTACCTGTAGGGCCCACACAGGCCCGGGCCATGGCAGGTGGCCCATCGGTGTGGGAATAGGAAAAGATAGCAGATGACAGAGAGGAATCCTTTACCTGTACTTCCCTCCATCTTCTGTTTATTTTTACTTACTTATCTCGGTCTCTAGCTCTCATACGGACTCTAGAAAGAGTTGGAAATTCATTCATTGAGTCACTCATTGAACCTTCCGGTGCCAGGCCCTGGCTTGATGCTCAGGAATGAGCTCCGGGTTTCACCCACGAGTCATGGAGGCCTCCAGACTTCCAGTGGGGGTGCAGTGAGCCTCCAGACCTGCCAGAGAGCACTAGCTTGGCACTTGCTGGGAACGGGGTGGCAGCAAGTTGAGAGGGTGGGATGCCCACCTCCAGGAACCGCTGTGTTCCTGTTGCCACCTGCCGCTGTGGGCCCGAGAGTCAGGTGGCCCTTGGTTTGAACCTTGGCTCTGCTGGGGCTTTGGCTCTGCTGCCAGAGGTGCTTGTGCTCTTGGACCACATTCTAAGCCACTGTTCCTTCGTTGGTCAGAAGGAGCAAACCACCTGCTGTGCGAGTCTCTGTGTCCGTCCTCTGGGCCTCCTGTGAACTGTGCACTTGAGTGAGGTAAGGATTTAATCCCTCCACGATCTACTTGGTCGGTCCCCCATTTTGCAGATAAACTGAGGCCCAGAGAGGGGAGGAAACGCCCCAGGTTCTCAGGTTGGCCCACTGTGAGTCATGGGGAGCAGGATTCCAGCCCGGCTCTGGAGTCCAGGCTCTGCCCCGGGGAGCGGCACCCCTACCCCCAACCACCCAGGATGGAGGAGGGGCCACAAGGGACCTCTGGTTGGAGGAGGCCACCTGTCTGCTCGGCCCAGGCAGGCCCCGGGCAGGGAAGCCTCAGCTGTGAGATTCAGCTGATCTCACACAAATAAACCCTGGTGTGGGGCCGGCCCTGGGCTCGTGGGGATGGCTCTAGGGCAGCACTTGAGTTTCACTTTGTGCCGGGCTCAGATGGAGAGTGACAAGGCTGGGGGCCTCCGAAGGTCCAAAAGGTTATATGGCTGGAGGTCGTGGCTCGCCTGAGATGTGGTTCCCCGTGCCCTCAGCTGGGAAAACCTGTGCAGGCTGCTCCCCGCTCCGGGTATCCTGCTCCCCTCCTCTTGTGGCTTGCCTGCAGCGCTGTGGGAGGGGACCCTGGGGACCCCCTGAACCTGCCTCCAGGCCCTCCTCCTGCAGGAAGTCCACCTGGCACTCTCCTGCCCCCACCAAGCCCCTCCTGCCCCTTCACTGATTTCAGTGAGCACTTACTGTATGCGGGACCGGGGCTGGGTACTGCTGATGCTGGGTCCAGGGTCATATTCTGTCGGGTAAGATCACTCATGGGCTGGGCAGGAGCAACAGACAAAGTCAGATAATGTCAGGACAACACGGCCCAAGCTAAGATGGCAACTTCTATTTCATGAGGCCTTATTACAAGCCACAGGTTTTATTTTTATTTATTTTTATTCTTTTTAAGAGATTTTATTTATCTATTCATGAGAGAGACAGAGAGAGGGAGAGACACAGGCAGAGGGAGAAGCAGGCTCCCTGTGGGGAGCCCGATGGGAGACTTGATCCTAGAACCCCGGGATCACGCCCTGAGCCAAAGGCAGAGAGATGCTCAACCACTGAGCCACTCAGGCGCCTCAAGCCACGGGTTTTCTTTTTTTTCTTTTTTAGATTTTATTTATTTGTTCATGAGAGACACAGAGAGGCAGAGACACAGGCAGAGAGAGAAGCAGGCTCCATGCAGACAGCCTGATGTGGGACTCGATCCCGGGACCCCAGGATCACACCCTGGGCCGGAGGCAGGTGCTCCACTGCTAAGCCACCCAGGCATCCCTTCCAGGCCTTTACCCCTATCCTGCTTCTTATTCCACTCAACCCCCTTTCCCTACAAGGCCTCACCATGCCCCCGGCTTCAGCTGCCATTTCTCTGACAAAGACATGTCTCTCCACTCAGCCAGGAGCCATGCACCTTACTGCCCACTCGACCTCTTCATTTAAGGATCCTGAAGGGACTTGAAATGCAATGGGCCCCAAACACAAGGCCCGTTCCAGGGCTCCATCTCCGTGCCCAGCCCCAGCAGCCAGCCAGCGGCCCATCCTCAGGACGGTCAGCCTGACACGTTCCCCGTCACCTCCCAGCCTCGCTGTCACCAAAGCCTGTGTATCCTCTCTGCACCCGTGTCGCCATCTGCAGCCCTCCACCTTGTGTGCCATAGTGGTGCCCTATTGAAACACCAGCCGCCTCACTGGGTGCCCTCTCCGCTCCTGCTCACGGTGCCCCCCCTCCCAGCACAGTCACCACCAGGCTTCTTTAAAGCCACAGGCCATGCTGTTGCTTAATCCGTGGCTTGCTATTGCTTTCAGGATAAGATTCCAGTTCCTTCTCGTGGCTCCCAGGATCTGCTGACTTCTCCAGGTTTACCTTTCACCCTGGGACCCCTGGGACCACCACACGGACCACAGGGGTGCTTTCTAGTTCTGTGAATGGCCCCCCTGCCTCCCACCTAAGAGCCTCCGAGGGCACAGATTCTTCTGTTGGGAAGGCCACTCCGAGTCACAGCTGGTCCCCGTGGAGGGAGTGCCTGGTTTCGCCAGGTTCCATCCCAGACGGTACCACCTCAGGGAAGCGTCCCCAACCCTCAGAGTCCATCGCCGTGGCCTGTTAGATGTGCTCATTGTCCCCTAGACTTCCCTTGGTAGCACTTATCCGTTTGTGATTACATAGCCAATTCAAAATGACATTGTTTCTCCAGGAGACAGACCCTTGCCTGTTGCTGGCCACCGGCCTGTCCCCAGTGCCTGCACAGTAACTCTTTCTTCAGTCGAGTCCGCCTTCTTTCTGGTCATGTTCTCTCCCCTGTTAGACTGCTGGCTCCTCGGGCAGGGCCATGTGGGGTTCGTCTCTGTCCTGCTCGCAGTGTCCAGCCCAGTCCAGGCCGGGGGCCAGCAGCTGCCAGGGCAGACCCCCAGGATCTGGTATGGTTTGGAGGTGTGACTGTGGATGCAGGCTGAGGCTGAGATTAGCGGGAGGTGCTAAAGGCACCTGAGAACAGCCCTGCATCTGTCACTGACCCTTATATCTCAGAGTAGACACACTCAGGCCTCCCCACTGGCTTTCCTGTGTCAAGAGCTCTCTGTGCCTTAAATCACTCAGGGGATTGGACTCATGACCGTGTTCTTCAGCCTATGACTCCAAACTGATAAGCTGCATGGTGCTGGTGGCAAAGGGGTTGGGTTAGAAGCCTCCAGAGAGGCTAGAATGATTTTGAGGTTGTGGGAGACGTGGGTGCTCAGGGCCCAAGGGGCTCCTGCTCCTGCTCCCACTGCACATGGGAAGGCAGCCAGCAGTCGACCTTCCCTTGCACCCTCTTCTCCTCCACGACTGCTAGCAATCACCCACACACCTCCAAGGTCACGTTAGGACAGAGGATGTTACATCTTGTGTTAAAAGGTTCACAGTGGTGACAGATGGGGACCTTGGTCCCCCAGAGAGGTGAGCACTGCTACTAACATGCCTGTATTTTTATCTCAGGTAACTGGTTTATTGTCTTTGTTTTACAGTTGGGTAAACTGAGGCCTAGAGAGGGTAATTGTTCCTCTAGGGTCACACAGCCAGGCGATGATGACAGAGCTGGGACTGGCCATCTGATGGCAATGTTCAGGAAGCTGCTGGTTGGTAAGTCAGGCCCGTTGGTGCCTGGGGGCAGGTACTCTGGACAGAGACCTGGGCAGAGAGTCAGGATCCCTGGTTCTAGATCCATGGACTCAGGTTTGCGACTTGGCAAGTCAACCTGCTTCTCTGGGCTGTGATGGGAAGAAAGCAAAGGGTCAGAACCAGATGGCAGAGCAGGTGAGAGTGTTGGTGGTGAACTCTCAGCTCCCAGAGTTCTGACTCTGGGTGTGGTGGGCCCTCTGCGTGGCACGGCCTTGCCATGGTGACCGATGGGGCTCATGGCCAAGCCCCTTTCCTGCATGCTCAGACATTTGTCACTCATTTACCAGGGCGGAGGTATCATGGGAACAGGCCTGGGCCTCTTAGATCTTATCTAATCAAGATAGCAGAGGCTAGGGGTAGAGGGAGGAGTGGAAGGAAGGAGGCCACCCCCTTCTTTGAAGGCCACCCACTTCCCTGACTCCTCAGAACCTCTGGTCAGCTCCTTCTGGACAAGGCTGGCATTTGGTGTAGGCAGGTCTCTCATGCAGGACATAAGCATCCCAGGGTCATCCACATGTGGCGAAATGTCCCCATACATTCCCCTAATGCCCCCGAGAGTGGAATGCAAACACTTCTGGCCCACCCCATCACCTCTTCTGCTCAGCACCCAGGAGTCCGTGTGCTTGGTGTACTGCTTAGGGATTGGGCCACAAAGGAGCCAGGGTCTTGTGCAAGGGAGAGCAAGGCACACATTTCCCAGTGGGGAACTGGTCTCTTTCCCCTCCAGTCCCCTCCCCTGTCACACCCACTGTAATGGTGTCCCGTAGGACACAGGCCATAGGCAGCCAGGCAGTGGGCAAGAAGCACACCACTGGGGCCCAGCCGCTCACGTGTTTATTTATTTATTTATTTTATTTTTATTTTTATTTTTTTTTGCTCACGTGTTTAATCCCTGCTCTGATGCTAATTTGCTGAAGGAGCCCAGGCCTTTCCCTCTTGGAGCCTCTGTGCTCCGCTGCCAGGTGGGAGATAAACAGGAGCTCAAAAGGGGTCAGCAGACTTTACCGGAGGGGGGTTCGCACAGCATTCCCATCACCCCCTACCTGCTGTGGATCATGCATTTTAGGCTACCTGTTCCCAGAGGGCCGGCAGCCGCAGGGCATGGTGGGGGGGGGCATGGTTTGAACCCCAGTCCTCCACTTCCTGACTTTGAGGTTCTGGGCAAGGGACTTGCTTCCCCTCTCTGTGCCTCAGTTTCCTCATTTGTAAAAAGCGGAGAAAGGGATAGATGTGGGGATGAATGTGATCTCTGCAGCACTGGACACTTCCAGGCAGTCATTAAATGTGCTCTCTGGCAAGTGTCCTCATGGTGCAGGTGGAGTGGACAGGTGGGAATAGGCCGAGGTGCCAGGCGGGCGGTAGGACGAGCTGCAGAGCCCCCGCCCTGGGGATTCCCAGCCGGGAACTGCCCCGATTTACTCGGACCTGCGCTGGGCACATGTGGCAGGCACGCCTGGGGCACTGGGTCCAGGCGCACAGCCCCAAACAGTGAGAACGCAGCCCCGCGGGCCCCGACCGGCTCCCCGGGGCCACGTGCTTCTGAGATGAGGCTGAGGCTGGGGGGCGAGGAGCTCGGCAGGCACAGGGCAGGGACACAACCGGAGCTGCAGGGAGCTCCCGCGGCCCGGGGGCGAGGGGGCGAGGGGGCACCCCGGGCACCCGGCAGGCAGACCTCGCATTCGGACGGGCCCCTGGGGCGCAGAGGCCTGGCGCCGTGACCCTGCGTCCCGGGGCCGCGCAGGGGGCCCCAGCACCCCGCCCCCCGCTCCCCCGCCCCCTCCGGCCGCAGCGGCCTCGGCCTCCCTGAACCCGGGCGCG
Organism: Vulpes lagopus; assembly: GCF_018345385.1. Lineage (NCBI taxonomy): Eukaryota > Metazoa > Chordata > Mammalia > Carnivora > Canidae > Vulpes > Vulpes lagopus. The sequence goes on from NC_054846.1 coordinate 50,989,904, forward strand.
CGGAGCGGGCGGGGACGCGCATTATGCGGGCGCATGGCCGGCCGCGCCGGGGCGCAGAGCAAACTTAACCTTCATTTGGGAGCGGCGGCGGCCGGAGCGCGCGCAGCCATCGATCGCGGCTAATGGCCTCGTCTAAATGCGGAGCCGCTGCCTCCGCCCCGCGGGTCAGGCCGCCCCCGCCCCGGCCCGCGCTCCCTGCAAAATGGTGTTTACCAAAGTCAATATTGGCCGCGGCGCCCGGCCGGGGCGCGGGGGACCCCTGGCCTCCCCGAGCCCGGGGCGCGAACGGACTGCCAAGGCCTCGTCCTCGCGGTCCCAGCTGCCCCGGCCCGCGCGGGCCTGGCCCAAGGTCGCCCAGGGTCGCGGAGGAGCAGGGGCTCTGGCCTGGGATCCCGGGGTGACGCCTGGCTCCGTCTCTGTACCTGCGCGCGCGTCCCTTCACCTTTCCGAGCCGCCGGAGTTGGCACCTTTATTTTATTTTAAAGGTTTTATTTATTTATTCATGACACACGCGCACGCACAGAGGCAGAGACCCAGGCAGAGGGAGAAGCAGGCTCCGTGCAGGGAGCCCGACGCGGACTCGATCCCGGGTCTCCAGGATCAGGCCCTGGGCTGCAGGCGGCGCTAAGCCTCTGGGCCCCCCGGGCTGCCCGAGTTGGCACCCTTAAACGCCTCCCCAAAGGGCTGTTGAAAGGGTGGCAGTAGAGACGGTGTGAGGCAGGGCCCAGCACACAGCGACTGGCAGGGGCGGTTGCCCGGTGGTGAGGTGTCTGCTTCCCCCGCAGCCCTCCGCCCCCAGCCTGTTTCTGCTTATGGACCAGCACGCTCTGGAAGGTTCTGCATCTGAGTCCTGGCCTCGCCACAGAAGAAGCTGAGACAAATCCTTGACCCCTTAGATCCTCTGCTTTGTGTCCTGTAAAGGTGGCAATGATCATTCTTGCCCTCCCAAGCCGAGGGATGTCTGAACTGGGGTGGGGGGTGGGGGGTGGGGGGGCAGTGAAGACGGCACAGCTTCCAGACAGCCCAGAAGCTGGGAACATGTGGCCTCGGCGGGGTACGGGTACGGCTCCCTGGCTGCAGTTACACCTTTCCAGCCTGTGCCATTAGGTGTTTATATGGCATTGTATTAAACTCATTTGACAATAAAACCACCTCCCTGCTCAGGTCCCCTTTCATTCTTGCGCTGTGGATCTTTGGATTGATAAGAAGCACGTAGTAATCGCAATTTCTCCTCCCTCGCCTTTCACTCTGTTCCCATCAGAGAAAGAAATTTTTTTAAAGGGAGAGATCCCCAGAAGACGGGTTCTGGTCCCAGCGCTGAGCTTTGGCCTGGCGGGTTTCCGCGGGGACCTGTAACCCGAGCCCGCCATCTGGTGGCCGCAGCTAGGCTCACAGCCCTGCTCCCGAAAGGATGGAGGAGCCCCAGTCCCTGGAAATTAGACTCCGGCTCAACCTCCGAAGAGTCACAAATTTAAAATCACAAGACATTATTAGGATTGGGGAATTCTAGATGCCTGGGTATTGCATGCATGGGATTTTAGAACGGCAATAATAACTACCAGGCAGGTTGCTCTGTGCCAGAAGTTACAGTACATTGTCTTTCTTTCCATCCTTTCCACAGCATCATCATCCCATGGCAACAGTCATGTCCTCATTACGTGGGTGAGAAAAATGAGATCTTCGTTAAGCAGTTTGTCCAAAATCACACTATGGTCAGCAGTGGGTTAAAATGTGAACCCCGGGTCTCTAGGCTCCACGCCCAGGCCGTTAACCACCATATCTTACCATTGAGCCTTAAGATAGTCTAGTCTAAGATTTCACAGTCTTAGTGTCAGAGAATCAGAGGGTATTAGGATCTTGGAGAATCTTACGATTTTGGAATCATGAAATCCTGGGAAGAGGGCAGCGTAGATTTGTGGCCTGAGGAGCTGTGCATGGGTAGGAACGGGGGAGGGTCCTTGGTCCATGGGGGTCCCTCAGGTAGGGCAGGCTGCTGGCTGGCTGTGCAGGATGGAGTGGGAAGTGTGGGCTTCCTACCTCCTGACCCAGCATTCTTTCCACCTTGGGTTTCTCAATCAAGGCTTTTCCAATCATGTTCTTTTATAGCCACTGCAATAAAGCTGTGGACTTTTGCTCCAGAAAGCACATAAAATATCCCATTATTTGCCTCTTAACCCAGGCTTCTGTTTTACATCTTAAGTCTAAAGTGTAAGCCTCATAAAAGGTAATCATCTAAGGCCCGTTCAAAGAGAAGCCATAAATTGGCCATTTAGCCTGATGGGTCATGATTGCGTTCCTCCGGGCACCCAACCAGTAAGAGCCTGTGCCCCGCTGAGAGGACAGGGGAGCACAAATGTCCATCCCTGGTAATGTGCTGCTTAGCTTTCCTTTGGGGAGGAGCGCGCAGATGCTGAGTCAGTGCAAGACACATAAGTGGCCCTGGGGATGCCATTCCACGCTGGATGCAGCAACGGGAGGGGCCGGCGTGAGCCGCGAGGGAGTGAAAGCAGGAGGGGGGCTTGTGCGTCTGTGCGTGTGTGTGTGCCCGTGCAGGCGTGTGCTGCTGATCGTTAAGTAATTAGTACACACTGGACACTGCGCTGTGTATGGGAGGCATGTTCTCACATGGAACCTCACGTAATTTTATGAGGCGGACGTATGAGCAAAGTGAGGCTCAGAGGGGTGAGTTTGGCCGAAGTCGCAGAGCTGCTCCATTCTGGAGGTGATTTGGACTGAGGTCTCTCTGACTTCAAAGCCATTGCTTTTAATCTCTATGTGCCACTGCTTTGGGGTTGGGCCTTAGGTAACCGCAGTGTAGACCTTTGAGGAACGGAGGCCGTGTGGGTTCTGTGGATGTGCAAGGCCCGGCGGCCCGAGGAAGATGGGCTGTACTGGAAAACGCCTCCCCTCTGCAGGCTCACCCGCCTCTTTCCAGGCTCGTTCTTAGCTTCGGAGGCTGATCAAGGAAACTGGTCTTCTTCTAGGCCCAGTGACCCAGAATTCAGCTCTATCCTTAGGCTGTCTTGGCCTGGGCAGCCCAGACTCCTGTGAGCCGCCTCTCTGTTCCAAATCTCATCACTAGAGGCTCCTCTAGTGCTGCCTCCCCTCTCTCCCACCCCCCCCCAACTCTCTCCACAGCCCACATGCGTGTAGGAGAGCCCAGGGTGGGGGTCCTGCTGCCTCTCTAACAGGGGTTGTCACCATCTTCCTGAAGGCATGTCCGGCATAGGTATGGGCTCTGCCTGTGACCGTGGGGACCCCTGGCTCGGAGGCTCTTCCTGGCTTCACTCTCTCCCTCACACTTAAAGGTCACCTGTCTACCTTCCTCCTTAATCACTCCCCCCAACCACAATTCTCACCCTAACACCATTTCCCATTCAGCCCTTACCCAGGCCTCATTATTTCATACCTAGAAGAGGGCACAGGTCTCCTCACTGGTGTCCTGTCTCTTTTACCTTCTCTCTACACACAAATGCGGGCAGTGTGTAACTGAGAACCCTCCCATTGCTCTCAGGACAGCTTCCAGTCCCTTTTGGGGGTGAGAAGGCCCCTCTTACCCACATCTATTGGCCTCTTAGGTTTCCCTCTCTTCTGGTTCCTTTGCAGATTGAGTAAGCCTGGACTAGAATCTTAGCCTCACTGCTATGAGCAGAATGATCTTGGTCAAGTTACTCAACCTGTAAATCTACAAGTTGGAGACAATAACAGAAGCTTCTTTGTAGGATTGCTGCAAAGATTCAAAAACCAGCCCTCCAAACATGCACAAGTAAAATGCTTTTAACGCTGCCTGGCACAGAGTGAGTACTCAGTAAATACTACTTTACCATCACCATCATCACCTGACACCGTAATCCTTCTCTATGAAGCTACATGCCATTCTCTTAACGCACTTGGCTGTTTCACAAGTCTCCTGAATATTTAATGGTCAAGGTAGATTCAAAATGGCTATAGGAAAAAAAAAAATGGCTATAGGTTCTTTGGTCCTACTTCTTTGAAGAGATGGGGTCTGCATTCCCTCTTCTTCAGGGTGGTGTGGACTGTGACTGCTTTGATCAAGAGGCAGAAGTGATGCTTTTCTGGTGTCCCGCCTGCCTTTAAAGAATAACTTTTGTCTTAGGGAGCCTTGGCCCACGCTGTGGCAAGTTCGACTATCTTGTTGGAGAGATCATGTAGAGAGACCCCGAGACCTCATGAAGGGGGTCCAGCTAAGGCCAGATCTCCAGGGATCCCTGGGTGGCGCAGCAGTTTGGCACCTGCCTTTGGCCCAGGGCGCGATCCTGGAGACCCGGGATCGAATCCCACGTCGGGTTCCCGGTGCATGGAGCCTGCTTCTCCCTCTGCCTGTGTCTCTGCCTCTCTCTCTCTCTCTCTCTCTCTCTCTCTGTGACTATCATAAATAAATAAAAATTAAAAAAAAAATCTTAAAAAAAAAAAAGGCCAGATCTCCAGCCGTGCCCACCAAGACACTAGGCATCTGAGTGAGTGTGCCTAGGCATCAGCCAAAAACTACTAAGTGGCCCAGTTGACACTGTGTGGAGCAGAAGACATGTCCTGCCAAGCCCTGCCTGAATTCCTGACCCATGAAATCAAAGAGATATAATAATAAAATAATTGTCGGTTGAAGCCACTAAAAGTTTGGGGACCATTTATATGTAGCATTAGATAACTGAATTAAAAAAAAAAGATAACTGAATTAATGACCAAGGGGTGTTTGGGTTTGCAGAGAAAGACCTCTACTACTGGTATTTTAAAAATATTTGAAAATATTTTTAATAATATTTAATTTTAGTAATTACATCTAATAGTAAGATGTTAAAGTTTTCTCAAATATTTAAATGTTATATGTAAACTTAAACATATTGCTTTATGTAGTTTAAACTACAAGTACAAATTTTATTTTATTTTATTTTATTTTATTTTTTTACAAGTACAAATTTTATAATGTGCTTTTGAATCCTCCAAATTCATGAAACAAATAGGTAAAACATACAAAACAGAATTATTAAAACTCAAGACTATGTTGACATTTATAATTATCCTAAGCATCTTGTCCTTGGGTTATTTCTTCATTATTTTTATACTTAATTTTATACCTTCTTTGTTTCTTTGATTTTTTTTTAAGATTTTATTTATTTATTCATGAGACACAGAGAGAGAGGCAGAGACACAGGCAGAGGGAGAAGCAGGCTCCATGCAGGGAGCCCAACGTGGGACTCGATCCTGGGACTCCAGGATCAGGCCCTGGGTTGAAGGCGGCAATAAATCGCTGAACCACCAGGGTTGCCCTTGATTTTTTTTTTTTTAATACTCAGCTAGAGTTGCAATAACTTTTCAAATTGAAAAGAAAAGCGAGTGACTCACACCAAGATCTGGGTTACAGTCATTTGGTTCTTGGTTGGACATGGAATGTGATTGTCTCTCCCAAGGGCTTCCAACAAGAGCTGTTGGTCAACAGACTGAACTGCCTTTCTTTTCTTTTCTTTTTTTTTCTTTTTTGGCTTAATCTTCACGTTACATCACTAAAATTTGTAAGTCCAGGCCTTTCACACAATTATTAGTTTTATAGCAGCCTCGGTGTCTCTCCCCCAAACTTTATGCATTGCCGATTTTACTTGATCACTGTCATGTAACCCATTGTCCTGCCATTGTAACATATGGATCTGGTCCAGGAGCATTATTTAAGACTTCTAGATACCTAATTGTCTTATAATTAGTGAGGTCATCTAGAGGTTTGATAGGAGCTGAAGGATTGGGGCTGTGTCAGTTTTCTCCTCCCTGAGACATTCAGCTGATCCATCACCGTGGGACCCCTGGTGAAATGCCCTCTCTACCTTTACCTTTTACACTTACCTTTAATGACAACCACCTTTTTGCAAGCTTTATATTGACTTAAAAAATATTTTATTTATTTATTAATGATAGATAGAGAGAGAGAGAGAGAGAGAGAGAGAGGCAGAGACTCAAGCAGAGGGAGAAGCAGGCTCCATGCAAGGAGCCTGATGTGGGACTCGATCCTGGGACTCCAGGATCACGCCCTGGGCTGAAGGCAGGTGCTAAACCACTGAGCCGCCCAGGGATCCCCAACTTTTTTTTAAGTGTCACAAATTGGCAGTCTTTCATTAATTTACTTTGTCTAATAAACCATCATTTTTCCTGTCCTCCTCCTTGTCTTCCTTCTTTTTTTAAAATTTTTTTAATTTTTTATTTTTTTGTCTTCCTTCTTTTTGATGTTCAGATGATCACAACTTTGCCAGTAGAAGGTGCTTTAAACTGCCCTCCCCACCTTTTAATACACTGATATCCTATAAGGTACTGTTGTTTTCTGGGAACAGCAGGATGCCCCATATCCATCTGGAATTTTCCTCTATGTCCTCTGGGACATATAACCACCTGTCCTCTAAAACATACTGATTCATTTCCATGGAGCATGGTATCAGAGACCCTGATGTGGGCTCTAGGTGGGCAGACATAGTCTTGATGCTGTGACTCTAGCTTTTCCACTTGGGTCTCATGTGATGCTCCCACAAAAGGACCAGAAGTGGTCATGCTTCAGACCCATAGGGCTCTGTTAGGATGTGCCGTTGGCCTTGGGAAGTGGTGGACACTGCTCTCCCCTCCACCGTGCTGTCCTAGCCTCCCCTTAATTTCTCCAGAAAAGCAGACACAGTCTACTTCCTTTGATTGGAAGGTTCAGGGACAAGGGAGTGGCATTTAGTAGAGAATAAACCATTACTACTATTTGTGGCTTCCTTAAGAGCCCTAATACCTAAATCCACTCTAAGGTCTCTTTCAGAGCATTCTCTGCCTTCCTCCCAGCCTATCCCTGCAGGGGACATCCACCCCTGTTCCAGCCAGGAATCCACGGAGGATGTCTCCATCAGAATTTCAGACCAACTGCCAGCAGGACTAATGAGAAGGAATTTCCTCTCATTCCCAGGATCTGGATTGACAGCTGCCTGGAGGGGGGGCAATAGGAATGTTGACGTCCTGATCCTTACAAGAATGAGACTTTGTCCTAAGCACCCCAATGACTACCATGCTGGAAAGCAACAACTGAACATCAGTGGCACCTCTCCAGAGTCCAGGTCACATAGCTGAAGTGGCCTGTGCAGGACTGTAGGACATCCAGGACTGACCTCAGTTAAGCTCTGTCCAGTCCGGCCCACCCGGTTGTTACCAGTGGTCCTTCAAGGATCATGCTTGGACCTCGTTCTAGGTTCTTAGCTCAGACCATGTGGTGGACTAGTTATAAATAAAAATCATGTGTGCACATACAAGTACAAAGAAGTCTAACTCCTACAGAGCAAGGAAGTATTTATTACTTTTCCTTTGTAAACAATTTATTTTATTTTTTGTTTTAAATTTTTTTTTAGAGAGGGCCAGGAGAGGGGGAGAGGCAAGAGGAGGGGCAGAGGGAGAGGGAAAGAATCCATAGCAGGCTCTGTGATAGCGTGGAGCCCAGTGCCGGGCTTGACATCATGACCCTGAGATCATGACCTGAGATGAAATCACGAGCTGGGTGCTTAACTGACTGAGCCACCCAGGCATCCCCCTTTCTGTTTTAAAAAAGGACAAAATCGGGATCCCTGGGTGGCGCAGTGGTTTGGTGCCTGCCTTTGGCCCAGGGCGTGATCCTGGAGACCCGGGATCGAATCCCACGTCGGGCTCCCTGCATGGAGCCTGCTTCTCCCTCTGCCTGTGTCTCTGCCTCTCTCTCTCTCTCTCTCTCTCTCTCTCTCTGTGTGACTATCATAAATAACTAAAGAAAAAAATATTTAAAAAAATAAATATAAAAAAGGACAAAATCTACAGAAACATAGCACTCACCACAACTACATGTGCCAATTTACGTGGCCAAATATCTGCTTCAAGCTATTCAGACATTCCCCCCACGAGGAATTGGATGGGACTTGCTTTATAAGATGTGACTAAAGGACTGGGTCTAGTGCTTTTCCAAAATAAATGGTATCCTTTCCCCAAAATATCATATGTAGATTTAAAAAATGTAATGCATTCTCACAACTCCAACTTCAGAAATTACAAAGGATACACAATGAAAAGTCTCCAACCTGCCACCTCACCCCCTGCTGCCCCAGGATCCAATGCCACCAATTTCTTATACCCCTTCCCTCTTTCAAAAAAATGCATGTTTTATGCATTTGCAAATAAATGTGCTACATGGTCTTCTTCCACTCCTTAAAAAAAAAACATGAATGAGAGCACACTACACACTGTGTTCTGCATCTCATTTTTTTTCACCTAAAAATGTATCTTGCAGATCATTCCACAGCACCTCATAAAGATGTTCTTATTCTTTTCTGAGCCAGAGAACCATGGTGAACATACCTCAGTATGTTTAATGAACACTTCGTTTCTAATTCTTTGTTACAAACGATGCTACATTTAACAATTTCTGTACATACATCATGTAGCTCGGGTATTGTTGTATTATTGCATCTGCAGCATAAACTCCTAGAGGTGGAGACCCAGGGTACGTGCTGGGGACTTTGACATTGCCAACTGCCATCCAAGGGGCTCAAGCCAGTTTGCGATGTGGGCTGTTGCCTTCCGTGTGTGTATCCTTGCCAACAGAGTATAATGTCATGATCAGTCTGGTGGGTGAAAAATGGGATCTTAGCCCTAATTTGCATTTCTTTTATTACAATTCTGAGCATCTTTTCGCGTGTTTAAGAGCTATTTGTATCTCCTTTTCTCTGAATTATTTGTTTTATATCCTTTGCTCATTTTGGAGGGTGGAGTGGAGTGTTAATCTCTTTAGTTGGTTTTCCACCCTTATATTTTATTTTATTTTTAAAAGGTCTTATTTATTTATTCATGAGAGATACGGAGAGAGAAGCAGAGACATAGACAGAGGGAGAAGCAGGCTCCCCACAGGGGAAGCCTGGTGTGGGACTCGATCCCAGGACCCCACTGGGATCATGACCTGAGCCAAAGGCAGACACTCAACCACTGAGCCCCCCAGGGTCCCCCCCACGCTTATATTTTAAAGGAAATGTAGTTTTGCCTGTTATATAAGTTGCAAGTATTTTTCGCAGCCCATGATTTATCCTTCATTATATTATGAATATTTTTGTTTATTTACTTTTCAATGTGAACTCTAGAGTTTGTATAGTTCTGCACCCCACCATTCTATCGATGTTTCTATTGAGTGTTTCTTGCCATGAGTAAAATTTGTATTTTTTATAGTCAAATTATTCAGTTTCCTTCATTTGTGGCTTCTTAGCGTTATCGTATTTAGACAGGCCATCCCCTGTTATGAGACTATAACATTGTTTTCTTTCCATGTTTCTCATAGTACTTTAAGTTTTTATATTCAGACCTTTGATCCATTTAGAAGCTATCTCGGGTGTTGCCTCCTGTGTCTGCCTTGCTCCTCTCAGTAGACTGTGGTGCCATGTGGCAGGCACAGTGGCTAAGATACGGTCCCCGCCACAAAGATTGAACCACCCAGAATATGTGCACAGCTGCTAAACACCTGGAGATGCAACGGACAGACTGACTTGAGTTTCTTGACCTTAAATCAGGTGGGTCTCAGAAGACCCCAGAACTCTCTGTGGGAAAGAAATAGTCTAGAGATTTCCCAGCCTCTGGTGAGGAGTCTTGTAGACTATTTGAGAACAATTTTTATCCAGGTTTTCCTATTTTTAATTTTTTCTCAGATTATTCTGGTAATTTGGGGGCTAATTCTAATACTTCATTGTAAAATAAAAACCAAGGTCTTTACAAATATTTTAGGAAATAGAGAAAAGGAAAAAAGTAATCTCCTGGAACAACCACAAAAGATCTTTGGGTCTTCTCTTGTAATCTCTCCCCACTTGTATTTGTATTTTATGTGATTGAGATCACTCCTATACAAGCTATAACCTGTTTTCTACCCCACAATAGCTTACAAGTATGTCCTCACGTTACGAGAAAGCATTGGTGTGCACTATTTTCGGTGGCTGCATACTATGCAAACAAGAGGATGTGCCATACTTAGCCGGTTTCCTATTGTTGGGCAGGTGGGTTGTTTCTGCATATTTGCCATTACGTACAGTGTTGCACCCAGAATCCTGGACATAAAGCTCTGTACACATGATGGAATAACTGGAACAATTTTAAAGGCACTTGGTCCAAACTTCCAGAGTGAAGCCCATGTCTTTAGAGACAAAGAAATGATAGCTAAGACTAAGTGTAAGACTTGCTTCCATTCACATGGTTACCTCAGTAGCTCTGAAAATTCCTATTGTTGTTACTCATGAACTGTCTTTTTTTTTTTTTCTCATGGACTGTTTGATGTATTGTTATACTGATTGGAATCACAACTAATGTTCGATAATGAGCCACAGAGCTGGGAAGAGGAGGGGAAAGGCAGGGAGACCAAGGGATAGAGGAAGCTCCCACCTTGACCCACATTGATGGCCCTCGCTGTCTGCTGTAGTTGTCTCTCTTAAAGTCTCCACTAGACACTTAGAGGGTTGTAGAAATGGTGAGGTCTCGAGGCCAGGAAGGCCAGGTGTGAGGACCCAGAGATGTGCCCAGAACACAGGGTAGCGCCGGGCTGGGCGGGGCTGGGCAGGGCTGGGCAGGGCTGGACAGCGGCCCACTGCTCTAGGTTGGCCCATCTCAGAGGTGGACTCTAGGTGGCGCCGTGGCTGCAAAAGTTTTGGGCTGAGAAATTTTGGCCAAGCTGTCAGGACTCCAGGAGGGAGAAAGGAAGCCAGAGGAGCAAAGAGGGAGCAAGACTGTGCCGGAGGGAAGGAGAGTAGGGGGGAGTGGAAGGAGTTGGGGAGATCAGGAGAGAGAGAGAGAGAGAGAGAGAGAGAACAGTTAGAGAAAGACAGAAAGTGGGAAAGAGATGCTCCAGGTGCGCTTGGTCCCGAAGAGATGAAATAAGCCGAGGACCCATTCATTCCCGCCACGAGCCCTGACCCTCGCCCAGCCTGTGCCTGGCACTGGGGTAGGAAATGGGGATGGATGTGGGCTGAACAGCTTCATTCCCAAGTCCTGTTGCATATAAAAAGTGAGAGCCACCAACATTAATCAAACCACCCGTGAGTAAATAGTGGCACACGCACGTGGGCCCCGAAGAAGGGAACCAGGACCTAGGAAGAAGGCCTGTGATGGCCTGGGCGCCCAGGTTGCGGAGGCGGGGGGCTGTGGGCACCCCGGAAGGAGGTACGGAGGGGGTACTGCAGGTGGCCCGGAGTGAAGGAGGGGAGAGAGGAGAAGGAGGGAACTTCTGGGCAGAGAAGACAACATGTGCACAAGCTTGTGGCTGGAGGACATAGTGTGTCTGAGGCACTGGGAGGAGAATCAAGGCCAAACCAGGCCGAGGGAGACAGGCTGTGAGGGGCACTAGAGGGGGGACGGCGGTCCAGGCCATCCAGCACCTTCTTCCCCGTGGAGATTCGGGTCTGGGCAGGGGTGTGTGTGAGTGAGTATGAGTGGGTGGGGGTGTGTGCAATCTTCAAGATTTTCTACATGGAGGGACACGTGTGTGGCTCAGTGGTTGAGCGTCTATCTACGGCCTGGGGCATGATCCTGGGGCCCTGGGGTCGAGTCCCCCATCGGGCTCCCTCTGCCTGTCTCTGCCTCTCTCTCTGTGTCTCTCATGAATAAATAAATAAAATATATATTTTTTAAAAAAGATGGTAGATCATGTTGTCCATAATCAGAGATAATTTTACTTTTTCCTTTCCAGTTTGGATGCTTTTTTGTTTTGCTTATTTTATTTTACTGATTTGCTTAATTGCTGTGGCTCCGACTTCTAGGACTATGTTGAATACAAGTGGCCAGACTGGACACCCTGGTCTTGTTCCTGATCTTAGGGGAAATGAGTTCAGTCCTTCACCATCGAGTATGGTGTTAGCTGCGGGCGTCCCGTATATGGCCTTTGCTTTGATGAGGCACTTTGCTTCTATCCCTAGCTTGTCTGAGTGGTTTTGTTTTGTTTTGTTTTGTTTTTTCTTCTTTTCCATTTTGCTTGCCCCCTGCTCCCTACTCTGGCAACACTGATCTGTTCTCTGTACCATGACTTCAGTTTGTTTTTCTTTCTTTTTAAGATTTCATATATAAGTGAGATCATACAGTGTTTTTCTTTGTCTGTCTGAGTTATTTCACTTAGCATCATGCCCTCGAGGTCCACCCATATTGTTGCAAATGGCAGGATTTCCTTCTTTTTAATGGTTGAAATATACATACACACACCATATTTTCTGTATCCGTTCATCCACTGGTAGACACTTGGGTTGTTCTCACGCCTTGGCTATTGTAAATAATGCTGCAACAAACCTGGGAGGTGCAGATATCTTTTAAAAATAGTGATTTCATTTCCCTCGGATAAATACCCAGAAGTAAAATTGCTGGATCACACGGTGGTTCTATTTTTAATTTTTTTGAAGAAACGCCAGACCGTTCTCTGCAGTGGCCCACTTTACACTCCCACCAACAGTGTACGAGGGTTCCTTTTCTCCACATCCTTGCCAACACTTGTTATTTCTTGTCTTTTTTGATAATAACCATTATCAGATGTGAGGGGATATCTCATTGTAGTTCACATTTTCCTGACGATGAATGATGTTGAGTACTTTTCATGTACCTCTTGGCTATTTGTGAGTTTTTTGGAAATATGTCTGTTTGGATTCTCTGCCCATTTCTTTTTTTTTTTTTAATTTTTTTTTTTAAATTTATTTACGATAGTCACAGAGAGAGAGAGAGAGAGAGAGGGAGGCAGAGACACAGGCAGAGGGAGAAGCAGGCTCCATGCACCGGGAGCCTGATGTGGGATTCGATCCCGGGTCTCCAGGATCGCGCCCTGAGCCAAAGACAGGCGCCAAACCGCTGCGCCACCCAGGGATCCCTCTCTGCCCATTTCTAAATGGGATTGCTTTTGTTGTTCTTGTTTTTGCCAATATTGAATTGAATTGTATGAGTTATTTATAAACATTTTTCCTTTCTTTTTAAGCTAACACTTTTTTTTAATTAAATTTTTTTTCCTTCATTCTGTGAATGTGGTATATTATACTAATTAGTTTTCATATGTTGAATCACCCTTGCATTTTAAAAATAAATCCCGTTTGGTTATAGTTTCCATTTGCTGGTATTTTGTTGAGGGTTTTTGCATTAATATTCATCAGGGATATTGGTCTGTAGTTTTCTTTTCTTGCAGTATCTTTGGCTTTGGTATCAGAGCAATGATGGTCTCATAGAATAAGGTTGGAAGTATTCTTTCCTATTCTATTTTTTGGGAAGAGTTTGAGGGATATTGGTGTTATTTTTTATGCTATGTCCTTTTGCAGTGAGGGGAACATACTTTCTTCACACTGACATTGGATTTGTTTATGTGACTTGATTTGGCCAGTGGCAAGTTGGTGACTATGACAGCAGAGTACTTACAGGAGCTGGGCTTCTGGTGATTGCCATGAGAAGAACAGGCCTAGAGAGCCACCTTCAGACTGCCCCAAAGTGAACACACATGGACTAGACCTGAACATAACCTCGTAGCCTGATGCTCACCTGGATGGCCGTCAGCCTGAGCAAATCTACGCAGCTGAACCTAGACTAGAAGAGCAAAGCTGAAGCTGACCTGCAGTCTCACAGGCAGGGGAATAAATATCTATTACTCTAAGCCGTTATGTTTTGGGCAGTTTGGTATATAGTATATCTGTAGCAGTTACTGACTGATACAGGGCCAGATCTTGTGCTAAGTGCTGACTTGAATTAAAGACATGAATCAGACACCATCTCAGTTCCCTGAAGCACACAATTTAGTGGGGGTGGCGGTGGTATAACTTGAGATAATTTTTAAATTAAATTCTAATTCCTAAAATTCCTATCTCAATCAAAGAGGCAAATACAAATTTTCTAAATGTGTTTTTTACGGACATCCTTAGACTATTCTTGAAAGGCAAAGTCAACAGGTTAAAAAAAAAAATGCTGCCGAATCCATACAGCGTACCAATGGCAGGATCTAATTCATGATTGCAAGAGGCATCCAAGCTGGGAAGGCGCCTTTATTGAATGACACCATCCAACAACACATTTAATGAGCTCAAAGACAAACAACTGATTTAATGAGTGAGGTTAACTTGACTCTTTACCCTTGAGTTGTATGAAAACATGGATGTTAATGATTTGGCCATTTTTCTTTTTTATTTGTTTTGTTTTGCTCAGTGTATAATGATGATGTCTATGAAAACATGTTAAAACGTGCTTGGAGCACTTTTCAGCCAAATATGAGGTTTTGGTGAGGGTTGAGGCCACTGGACAAATACAGAGCTGTGTGAGTGGGGCAGTCAGGGAGCGAGAACCTGTATCCAGGCCACTGCATGTGCTCACTCAATGAGAACACCTCACCTCAGTGAGTGCCTCCCAATGTTGATGGTGCCTTCCACAGGGGAGCCCAAAAGACAAATTTTATTAAGATATATGAGTAGTGACTATTAATATTTTTAATATTCAACGCTGAAAGTAAATTTTTTTATGAAGTCAGAATTGGCTATGAAGGCACAGATGCGCTTTGGAGGACTCAGAAGATGCTTGATAAAGGTTTCAACATCTTAGGGTCAAGTTGTTTTATTTATTTATCCTTGATGGCTTGAAGGGGGTGGTGTTATGGGGTGGAAGGCATTTCAGCCTTGTTTTATTCTGAAGGAAAGAGCCAAAGAAGAGGTAGAGTCTGAAGATGAAGGAAAGAGGGTCAACTGAAGTGTCGAGGCCCTGGAGGAGGTGAGGGAGAAGGTAGGGTGCTGTGTATGAGAGGAGGGGCCAGCCTTGCAAAGGAAGAGGGATCTAGCTGAGACTGGGGGTGATGACGTGGAAACAGTTTGACTGGCATATTGGGGATGGGGCAGGGCAGAAGGTTGAGGAATTTCCAACCAAATGCCTTAGTGAAGTAGGAGGCAAAGGTCTGCCCTTGTGAGTGGAGGCCACAGCAGTGGGAGAGAATGGTGAGAGGAAGGGCAGCAGAACGAGAAGACTATCCAGGGAGCCCCTGACAGAGGGTCAGGGGTAGGGGGTGGGGTGGATGGGCAGTGGGGGTAGGTGTCCTGTGTCCTGATGCTGCTGACTGAATTTGTACCTTCCTGTCTGCTCAACTGTGTGACTTTGTCTTTCACAAATGCTCTTCTGGGGGCACCTGGGTGGCTCAGTCAGTTAAACATCTGCCTTCAGCTCAGGTCATGATCCCAGGGTCCTGGGATGGTGCCCCACGTCAGGCTATCTGCTCAGGGGGAGCCTGCAACTCCCTTTCTCTGCCACTCCCCCTGCTTGTGCTCTCTTTCTGTCATATAAATAAATATCTTTTTTTTTTTTTTTAAAGAAATGCTCTTCTTCATGATTTTACTCCTATAGTACTTCTTCAGGAAGTAGGGGCCCCTCTTGGGTGCTCTGGAAGCCCTGAGGGGTTCTCTCTGCTGGGAGCCTTCCCAGAGTTTGCAACCTTCCTTCTTTGTATCCTCAGACCATGTAGGACATACATGTGGGGTCTCTCCGGGGCTCTTGATAATTAAGATGAGGAGGCTGAGGTCATAAGCTTCCCCTTCCCCCAGTCAGACTCAGGCTAAATGACTGACCCAGGGCCAGTCCTCCTTTCCTGCCTGTCACCCCCTCTCTGCCCTAACTCCCGGTGGCCCTGTCTCTTCCTTCTCTTCTTACCTTTAATCTCTCCTGGTCCTTCTGAGGAAGTGAGTTCCCTCACTCCTGAGAGGAGCCCATGGGCTTCCTCTACCCTCCCTCTGGGATTTAATTTTCCCATCTGTAACACAGGATAGTAACACATCCTATTTAGGATTATGGGGAGATTAGAGGCCTTCCAAGTGGAGCACAAAACCCAGAGCCTGGCACAAATAAATGGAGGTCCCCCTCTGCCAACTCTGGCCCTCTCTCATCCCCCTTACCAAGGTGTGGTTCTCTGACGCTGTCACTAATTTGCACGAAGTTTCCCTCTCTGGCCCTCAGTCTTCCCATGTGGAAATCACCAATACTGAGCACAGGGCTGAGCCTAGAGGTGAACTCCATCGATGTCAGTTTTCATGGCTGCTATTACTGTTTCTGTGGTGGCTCCTGTCACTATAACCCAGAGCTGTGTCCTTAATAGTGCAAAGGTGGGGTGGTAGTCCCTGGTTAAGAAGCCCTACTATGGGGGCGCCTGGGTGGCTCAGTCAGTTGGACATCTGGCTCTTGGTTTTGGCTCAGGTCATGATCTTGGGTTCTGAGACTGAGCCCCATGTGGGGCTCAGTCCCTTATCCCCTCAGCATGGAGCCTGTTCCAGATTCTCTTTTTCTCTCTCCCTCCGCCCCCCACTCTGCTCCCCCTCAAATAAAAAAATGAATCTTAAAAAAAAAAAGAAAAGAAAAGAGGGAGTCCAAAATGGTGGAGGAGTAGGAGACCTTAGTTTCATCTGATCTCAGGAATTCAGCTAGATAGCTATTAAATCACTCTAAACACCGGCACACTCACCCTGAGATCTAAGAAAAGCGTAGCTGTAACCCTACAAATAGAAAAGTGACCACTTTCTGCAAGGTAGGCGGATTGGAGATGTCACGAGCACTGGGTGTTATACAAGACTGATGAATCACTGACCTCTACCTCTGAAACCAATAATACATTATATGTTAATTAATTGAATAAAAAAAAAAAGAACACACACCCCAGGACTGGCACCGTGCCAGAGGTTGGCTAAGATAGAAACATCTGCTTTCTAAATATCAGGAAATATAAGTTTCCTAATTAATGTTATGAATTTCAAAAAAATGGGATTTCATTGATAAATGTTAAGGTTTAGCATTCACCTAATGGTTGTTAGAAATGTGTACTCAATCGAGAAAATTAGAAATATTGATTGACAGAAACCTTCTAGATGCCGTCCTTACTCTTCCCCTCCACAAAAAAAACAAACAAAAAAACAAAAAAAAACATGGTAAATCTTCTTATAGCCTGTATACTCAGCAGAGAACCTGAGACTTGATTCCCGAAGAGTCAGTGGCTAACCAGTGATTCAGAAGAGTCTTGTGTAATTATGCAGACCCTGAGTCCTACATCCCAGCCCAAGAACGCTGCCTTGATGCCTTGAGCGAAACTTTTGTAAAGAAAGTCAGATCACCTAGGTGGACTTCTGTAAGCTCAGCAAACACCATGTAGGAACTTACTACTACTGCTTGTAAATATGTGCCAGATTTTTAACTAAAAGCTGCTTTTGTTAAAACTTACTAGTGAGTTAGGGACGCCTGGATGGCTCAGTGGTTGATCATAGGATTTTGGCTCAAGTCGTTAACCTGCGGTCCCGGGATTGAGTCCCACGTGGGGCTCCCCGCAGGGAGCCTGCTTCTCCCTCTGCCTGTGTCTCTGCCTCTCTGTGTGTGTCTGTCATCAATCAATACATAAAATCTTAAAAAAACCGTACGAGTGAGTTTATCAGGGGCTAGCTTATGGATCCAAAAGCACATAAGATGTGCCTGATGTAACTGATCAAATTCACTTTGCTTCTGTCACCACAGGTACCTTATTTAAAATTTAATAACTGCTGTGTCTTGGAGCAGTTTTGTATATTATTATGTATACTGTGTATCCAATTTAAAGCATGAATAAACTATTCACTAAAAGTGAAAAAAAGAAAGGAAACCCTATTGTTAACGGATGGGCCCTCACAAGGGGCCAGAGAGAAAGTTGTTTGCCTCAGACTCTAGTCCTATCCCAAGGAGTATGTGGGTCCCCGGGGTCCACCAGGAACAGACGGGAGCATGCATCTGAGATCCGGCCAATGGATCAGTCCCTGAGTTGAGGTCTGGGGTGAGACCTCCAATTTGCCTGTAATTATATGCCTCTCATTAAAATATGTAACCCTAATTTCACCACAAACAGAACTTTTCAACATTCACTCCACAAATATTTTTTGAGCACTAGCTCTGAGTCAACCAGTGGAGACGGGGCAGGGAGTGCGCAGAGAAGGTGTGAGCTGTGGGGGCTCTAGTTCTGGGTCTCAAGGAGCCGGTCAGTGGGCCCATCAAGCACTAACGGAAACCTGAACTAGAATGACAGGCGGTAGATAGTGGTATGAGGAAAATGAGTACTCCAGGATGGTGGGTAGAGAGAGCCGTAGGGAAATACTTCATACAGATGACCAGGGGGGGTTCTCTGGGAAGGTGGCATGTAAGCTGAGAGGTGAAGGGAGCGAGGGGAAGTCAACAAAGATATGGGGGAAGAACATTCTGGGCCAGAAGAACAGCAAGCACTAAGTCCTAACACTTAAAGGTGTTACCAGTCTTCAAGGAGCAGTATGGTTAACTTGGAGCAAGCAAGAAGAGGGTGGGGGGTGGTGCGGGGCCCAGGCCGGGAGGCCCGGTTGGCTGGGGTAAGCAACGGTGATTTCATGGAAGAGTCTGATGAGAGAGCTTGGGGATTCAGGGCTGGGGACTGCCATGATCTTGTTTACATTGAAAAGGATCTTATGACCTTGTGGAGTGTAGACGAGGGTCGGCAGCAACAGGGAAACTGGTTGGGAAGCTAAAGAGATGAGGGAGGCACAGCCCAGGGTAGTAGTGGGGGTGAGAGTCCTTTTCTGCATATATTATGATGGTAACAGGATGGAAAGGATATAGGGGATGAGGGGAAGAGCAATCATGCTCACCTCCGCAGTGTGTGCTCTGAGGGACCACAGGAGCCGTGGCACCGTACACTGAGTGGGACGTGGAGGGAGGAACGGGATTAGGGGCCGAAATCACAAGTTTTGCTTTGAATGTTGAGATGTGGAGATGCTTTCTGACATCCAAGAGCAGAGGTTTCGGTATTAGCTGGATGTCAGGGGGGAGGACAGGCCGGTGTGTAGCTTTGGGACCCATCACCCATCGAAATAACCCCGATTATTTCGAGCCGTGGAACTGGCTGAGGTCACCAAGGGAGTGAGCGGAGACAGAGAAGAGGTCTGGAGGAGAGGGAGCCATTTAAAAAAATAGCTGGCTACCTATGAATGTGATTACGTACGTCAGAGTGACGTGGGCAGTAGGGGCAAGCAGCGTAGTGTGATGGGGGTCACAGGGGCAGGACACTTCTGCCTGGAAATCCAGGGACAGTTCTCTGAAAGATGGGGTCAGGCCAGGGGCCAGGAGTGAGTAAGACGAGGGCATGACAGAGCTCGGGTCTCCAAAAGGCAGGGGCTGAGGCTGCACCAGACTGACATAGGGTGTTGGAAAAGCTCAGACTTAGAGTTTTATGGGCCTTAATTCTTATTCTTGCCGCCACTTCCCAGCTGTGAGGTCCCAGAAGAGTGCCCTCATCTTTCCAAACCTCAGGTCCACGCCTACAGAACCGGGCTGGCCGCACTGACTTCTCAGAGCCCCCGGCAGGCCGAGCGCGGGAGACGGTCACGTCCAGCGCCCGTGTGGGAACGCCCAGAAAACGAGGCCCGGACGGGATGGTTAGATGGTTGATACTGGCCTTTTTTTTTTTTTTTTTAATTTTTTTTTTAATTTATTTATGATAGTCACAGAGAGAGAGAGAGAGGCAGAGACACAGGCAGAGGGAGAAGCAGGCTCCATGCACCGGGAGCCCGATGTGGGATTCGATCCCGGGTCTCCAGGATCGCGCCCTGAGCCAAAGGCAGGCGCTAAACCGCTGCGCCACCCAGGGATCCCTGATACTGGCCTTTTGCAGGCGAGACAGGAGCTTGAGCACCACGGTTGTGAGTCCAGATCCCGTTTTAGGCCAGAGGAGCCATTGTCAAGGGTCTCATGCGAAGGGTCCTTTGAGCCGATGCTTCGCCACGAGGTGGTGCCTCTGGGTGATGCTTTGGTTCTCTCAGGGGGGCTCCAGAACCTGGACTCTAACCCTGTTTGGATGTGTCCACACAGTCAAATCTCTAGGAGTTCAAAAAAATCTATAGCATGGACTTTCATTTTGAGAAAGTTTGAACCTATCCTGAGATGAAGATGATACACAGCCCATTGACACAATCATAGTTGGATCTACTGGCTCTGAAGCCCACGGGAGTGGCTTTTTTTTTTTTTTAACTATTTTTTTTTTAATTTTCATTTATTTATGATAGTCATACAGAGAGAGAGAGAGAGGCAGAGACACAGGTAGAGGGAGAAGCAGGCTCCATGCACCAGGAGCCTGATGTGGGATTCGATCCCGGGTCTCCAGGATCGCGCCCTGGGCCAAAGGCAGGCGCCAAACCGCTGCGCCACCCAGGGATCCCACGGGAGTGGCTTTTGATATGGGGCCCCCATGCCCTTTGACAAATGAACATGTGAGCCGGTTACCAGGGCGGCCGGGAGCAGACTCCGCGATGGTCTGGTTTGGATTCTTGTTCACCTTGTGCTGCCTGATGCTGCGCACTCCGCCAACTCCACTGGCCTGGTTTCCAAATATAACCTGCTTGATCTGCTTGGGCTCTGTGGGGTTCAGAGAGAGAACAACTTTAATTTCTTTTCCCCAACCACTCCCTTCAGCTGGCTGTATGGCCCCCCACCGCCCCTGGATCACATCCTGCGGGGATCCAATAGCGCTCCCATCACCCATTAGATGGGTCTCTTTTTCTGGTATTAAAAACTCTCATCTGATCAAAACCAGTCTAAATTTCTCACAAATTCAAAGTGTGTGCCTCCCTCCTCCTTCCAATCCTGGCCGCAGCGCCGCTCAGAGTAAGCTCGGTCACCCGCTTGCGTCATGGGAGGCTGCCCACGGCTGCTGCCAGGCCGGGCAGGATGGTGAGATGAAGAAAAAGAGGGAGCAGTGCCCTCCGGGTGGCAGATGTCCAAATGCTGGCCGTTCCTGGGGTTGGGGACATATGTGTGGGAGTCTTCAGGGACACCAGGCCCCTCCCTGCTGTGGGCGAAGGCCTCCCTGGCTGGCATATCCGCCGCCCCCGCAGCTCCCACCCTGCTAGAGGATCTGCTCCTCCGGCCTCACCCCTCCTGTGTGCTGGGTGACTGGTGTGCGGGTGTTTCCCACCCTCGGTGCATCCTGCAGGGCTGCTCTGGTTTCCTTCTTCCGAGCGGGGCCACGTTGTGTTTATCCTTGGGACCTGGCCTGTGGCTTGGAGACGCCAGGAAAAGTCCGAGCAACGCTGGGTCAGACTCCAGCTCTGTCCCCTCCACTGCACAACTTGGGTCTCAAACACAGGGGAGTGACTGAGTGTGTGGGTTCTGGGGTTCGGCATTGGCTAGCTGACCACGGCCAAATAACCTGACCTCTTGGAAACCCCATTCCCTGGTCTGTCTCGCAAGAACGATGGTCTTTACTCTCAGGGACACTGTGGAGACTGGACGGTTGCCCCTGCGTCAGGTGGCCCAGAGCGAGCTGCGTGGACAGGAGCGATCATCCGGGGAGTTCGGAACCGTCCTTGGGTCCTGCCCGGGTGCGGGGCCCGTGGGGCTCTCTCGGTGAGTGCCGAGCCCACCTGGAGCCCACCTGGAGCCCCAGCACCCTAGTCACACCTCAAGGGCCCTGCAGGACCCTGATGCTGTCATCGTTACTCCCACGCACAGGGAACACAACAGACTCAACCCAGGCTTGTCTGGTCCCTCACTTCGCCTCCCCGGCCTCCTTGCTCATGCCCCTGTGTCAACGGCTCTTCTTCACTCTGGACCTAACGGGGCATCACTTTGAGCGAAGTCACTTCCAGCTTGGAGTGACCCCGGAAATGGGTCCCCCCCTGCTCCACTGAATGATGCTTCCCGAGTTGCAGCTGTCACAGGCAGGGTCGTCTCCGTCCACAGTCTGCCTGCCACTACCTAAGCTTGCATTTTCATGAAAAGCGTCCGGTTAGCACTGACTCAGCATCAACCTCGGATCCAACGTTGGATGAGTCATGAAGGGTCATTTGTTTTCTGATTTTATGCCTCAAATCCATTTAGAGAGATAAGAGATATATGTGTGTGTAAAATTGCCAGTGAGGCTAAGATGCGTGTAGCGGGTGAAGGCACACAAGGGCTGCCCCCCTAGAAGCTCAAAGGCAAGAGCAGGCCAGGGGCTGGTGGCTGGAGAGGTTAGAGGTCGTAGAAGGTTGCCCGGGAGAACCTGGACGGGTGCTGAGCCCTGAAAACCAGGTGCGATTTGGACAGGTGAGGGGGAAGACAGCATGCTTGGTGCATTGGCGGCCAAGGGGATGTGGGTGCCCGGAGCGGCAGGCACCCAGCAAGGGTGCAGGGACTCGTTCTTCCAAAGGAGCCTCTCTTTTATGACCATGAGCCTCTTTGCTCCCTGCTTGGGGGATTTTTATGACCCCATCCATCTGTTTGCAGTCAGGTTTGCTTTGAAATTCAAAAGCTGAAAGGGAAGTGCTATATTGGAGCCAGAGCGGGGCTGGGCAGCTGTCTCTAGAAGGAGGGAGCGGCTTCGTGGAGCATAACCCACAGCAGGCAGGGCACCTCTTCTCGTTGCCTGCGTCCCCGGGAAGCTTGGGATGCTGGGTGCTCGAAGAGGTGGCGGGCCATGAGCTCCCTGGAGGCTCTTCTTGTGGGTCTGAGCTGGCAACCCCGTGCCCAGCAGCGGCCCCCCGAAGGCGGAGGCCAGCAGTGCACACTCGGGGTTCCTTCAGTGGGGGCTTCGTGCCTGCTCCGGATCCAGCGGCCTGTGTTTGTTCCTCCTTCCCGCTCCTTCCTGCTCTGGCTGACGGGCCCAGGCCCACTGTGAGCATCGCTCAGCCCTCCAAGCCTCCTGAATTCCCTGGCCCGGCTACCCCCGCTGCATTCCTCACGAGCCTCCGTATCCCAGAGAGACAAGATTTTTTCCATCTTCTTGGATAAAAGACTTTTAGTGACAGTTGTTGATCATACCCAAAATCCACAGCAGGGACTTCCAAATAGTGCTCCAGGCACCTGTCGTCCCTCAGCCCCATGTCCCCTAAGACCGCCCCTTAGCTGATGGCCTTTACTGGGGCCAGATCCAGTCCCTAGCACATTCCCCATGCCCTCCTTCCCTGCCATGTACACAGCCAGCAGAGGTCTGGACCCATCTCTCTGGGAAAATCCTTCCTACCGGCTCCTTCTTGCCCACCCTATCCACATCTCATGCTCCCATGGCTGCTCTCCCTGCCCCCATTTCAACACCCCTTGAGCCCTTTCTCCAGGCCACCACCGACCACATACCTGGGTGTGTCTTTGGATCTCTGTTTAAAGATGGGTGCTGCTCGAATGTGTTTGGAGTGGCAGCTGAGGCTTCTGTGGGAGGGCAAAGACTACTAGCTAGGATGTGTTTTATTTTTTATTTTTAAAGATTTTATGTATTTATTTGAGAGAGAGGGACAGTGAGAGAGCAAGGATGAGGGAGGGGGAGGGGCAAAGGAAAAGGGAGAAGCAGACTCCCCATTGAGCAGGGAGCCCAACAGGGGGCTCGATCCCAGGACCCTGAGATCATGACCTGAGCCAAAGGCAGATGCTTAACTGACTGAGCCACCCAGGCGCCCCGAGGAGGTGGTCTTAAGGACGTGGGGCTGAGGGAGGTCAGGGGGCTGTAGCACAACCTGGAATTCCCTCCTGTGCATTTTGGATTTGATCAACATGGAGCTCGAGCTCCTGCTGCCCTGGAGAGGCCAATGGCCCTTTTACAAGACAGTCAGGCTGCTGCGCTACAAGCCGCAAGGCTCTGAGTTTTAGCATGTGGCGCAAACCGACATTTTTGAGCGGGTGTTTCAAAGCCTCGAAGCTGAGTTAAGAGCTTGGAGGGTGGAGAAAGATTTCGACATCCCAGCCTATAAAAGCTAGGAGATTCTTTAAAGATCATCTGCTCCAAGTCCTGCTTTTTTCAAATGGGGAAGCGGAACTTCAGAAAGGAGGTGTCATTGGCCTAGTGTTACGATGGAGTCAGTGGCAAAGCAGGCCTGGAACCCACTTTGGGGCTTGAATTAGCCATAATCTTCTACTCATACCACTTGAGGGCCCCGGGTGAAGACTGGGGGGTTGGGGAAATTCAGGGCACAAGCCCTTTTCCTCAACAACCGGAATAATGTGCGTTGATGTTGACTTTGCAGAAACAAAGCACTTCTGGCCCACGGTCTCAGTCATCATTACAGACTATAAAGTAAGTTATCCTGGTGCCCATTCCCCAGATGAGGCAAGAGGGGACGAGGGTTAAGTGACATGCACAACCAAAGGTGACCAGTAAGGAGCCAAAGAGAGTGTTGTGCCCAGGCCTGTTGCTCTTGACGATAATACATCCCTCAGCACCCCCATTCCTTGGAAGGTGCTATTCTCTTTTGGAAAATCAGGCATTAAAGGCTGGAGGAGAAAATAAGCTATAAGGACTGTAGCTACAGATCCTGGGATCTCATATAGTATCTTTTTTCAAAGTTGAAAGATACATGTAGAGCAGGGTCTCTTAACCCTTCCAGGTCCAAAGTCTCACTTTATCATAAATGTATATTTTTTAATTTTTATTTTATTTTTTAAGATTTTATTTATTCACGAGAGACACACAAGGAGAGAGAGAGAGAGGTAGAGACACAGGCAGAGGGAGAAGCAGGCTCATGTAGGGAGCCTGACGCGGGACTTGCTCTTGGGACCCCAGGATCACGCCCCGGGCCGAAGGCAGGTGCTAAACCGCTGAGCCACCCAGAGATCCCCCAATTAAAAATATTTTATAATGTCCCTTTCTAGACTGATATGCCCTGAGTCTTCACAGTAACTCTGTGGGCTCAGGGTTGTCCCCTCCCAACAGGGCTGTGCTGATGGGGAAACTGAGAGTCGGTGGGAGGAAGAAATTGGGCCCAGGGCACCAAGCTTTTGTGCTACTTCACCCCACTTTGTAGTCCAGCTGTCTGGGGCTCCCTGCTACCCGCAGGGCAAGTCCGGTGTCTCAACCGGTAGGCGACAGCCCGTCACACTTGAGCCCAGCCTCCTGCTGCAAACCTCCCTGCATGCTGTAGGCCTGAAGTCAGTTGGGGTTCAGATCCCTGTGACCAAGGGCACGTCTCCTCCACCCCTACCTCTCCCGAGAACTCAGATTCAGAACGAGTCTCGGGCCCAGCCAGCCACCTGAAAATCATCTCCCAAGAGCCCACCACCTTGGCCTGCTCCCCTCCAGGCTGCGGCATCTACAGGCTCCCAGCTGCCACCTGCAGAGTGCCAATGACAGCTCCCTGGGTGCTGGGACTTGTTTGCAAAGCGTTTTTTTTTAAAGATTTTATTTATTATTTATTTATTCATGAGAGACACAGAGAGAGAGAACGAGAGAGAGAGAGAGGCACAGGCAGAGGGAGAGGCAGTCTCCATGCAGGGATCCCGACATGGGACTAGATCCCGGGACTCCAGGATCACGCCCTGGGCCGAAGGCAGGGGCTAAACCGCTGAGCCACCCAGGTTGCCCATGCAAAGCGTTTTAACCTGCGTATCTCATGTGAGACCTCCATTGCCAGCTGTGCCAGAAATATTTTTATTAACCCCACTAAAGAGAAGAGGAAAAAGACTCAGGGAAGAAGAGAGCAGTACCTGGTGCCCAGCCCGTGACCCTGGCCGAGCCTGCACCACCTCTGCGCAGGGAGTGGGGGCGGGGTGACCTGTCCCTAAAGGCCCACACATCCCGCCCCGCCCCCCGCACCCGAGCCTCTGTCTCAGTGCCACGCTCCTCCGAGACCCTGCTGTCTTCCATCTCAGGGACCCCGCCTGACCGTCTGCCTCCACCTTCTCTCTCACTGCTTGCTCATTCTCCCCGCCGTGTGTCTCCGGCACCGTCTGTCTGTCCATCTCCCCGCGGCCCCTGGCTCCGTCCTTCTGCGTATTGCTGTCTTTCCAGCTCCTTCTGCACCCGCCACCCCTCGTGGCCACCCCCGCTCAGCCCCTTCCACCCTTCCAGGGTCTCGGCGGGGGGGCGGGGGGGGGACAGGTGAGTGGGAGCCGAGCAGGTGCTTGCCTGGTGGCTTGTGTCTCCAGGTTGGAGATGTCATCGTCCTTTTCTTGTGACTGGTCAGGGAGGAAGAAATGGAAAGGAGGAAAAAAGAAACCATGGGAGCTGTTTGGTCAGCCCAGAGCCGCCAGGTTAACAGGGTTTTATGACCATTTTCTGCAAAGAATCTCTTTTTACGGTGCTATAACTGGCGGCCCAGCTTGCCTGGCCCCAGTCAGCAGGTCAGGGTGGCCTCCCGCCGTGGCAGCCCCGGAGGACTGGTGTGGGCCCGGCTGGCCCGGCCGGCTCGTGAGCCCGGAGCTCCCATACCCCGAAGGTCTGCGGCCGCATGCGCCTCAGTGACCTGCTCCGGCACAGCAGATTTGGGGGGCCTGGCCAGCCAGCCGTGGGGCAGAGGCCCAAGCCCTCACGGAGTCGTGAAGTCCCTGGGGCCCCTCACTCCCTCGTGTGTGTGTGTGTGTGTGTGTGTGTGTGTGTGTGTGATGGTGCATGTGTGTGACTGTGGGCGAGGGTGCACACCATCTTGGCCTCCAGCTCCTTGCCATTGACCTTGCCACGTCTGCTTCCCACCACGCTGACCTGGCCACACAGACCAGCCCCGTCGTGCCCCCCGACCCCGCACCCCACACCCCGCATCCCAGACCTTCCTAAGCACTGGGGCCAGGCCCAGGGCCGGGCAGGGCCATCGGGGGCAGGTCCCCACCGCAGCCGGCAAGCGCCCACCGTCGGCAGGCTTTCTCCCCACCGAGGAGTACCCCACCTGTCCTAGGGCCTCCCCATCTTCCCAGCTCCTCACCTTCCTTCCTTCCTTCTCATGAGTCCTTCCTTCTCTTGCCCTCCTTTTCAGGAACAAAGTGGCAAAAGGCCTCCGTTGGTCAGGAGTATCTTCCCTCGGGCCCCCGGGAAGGGGGAGAGGGTGGTGGCCCCTGCTACCCCAAGCCCCCACAGAGGCCGTCTTCCAAAGACACTGCTCTTCCTCACAGGGAATCAGTGAATGCAGCTTGCTCCTCCTTTCGTGCAAATAAGGAGCCTGAGGTCCAGAGGGGAGAGCTTGGCCCAGGCCACACCGCGGTCCAGGGCAGGGCCGGCTGGAGCTCAGGGCTGTGGTCCTCTTGTGGCGGCCAACGGGGTGGGCATGTGCCCAGCGCGCTGTCTGATGCTGCTCTGTGGGGTTGGGCGGTAAGGGTTCGGGGTGGGAAAGAGGGCATCAAGGAGCATAGAAAGAGGGAGAAGGAGGAGGAGCGCCAAGGTATGAGAGAGCAACAGAGACAGAGGGCGATAGATGGCCAGTTGGCCAACCCCTACCATGTGGCGGGGATCTCTTGTCCCCTGGGCTACCCTGTCACACAGCTCCCCTGTCAGGGAACCTACTACCTCCTCAGCAGTGTGACCTGCTGGGGGTGGGGGTTGGGGTGGGGGCAGGGTGTACGGGCCACTCGGGCCGCTCCCGGGAGCTGGAAACTTCCTCACTCCCCTGTGGCTCTCCCTGTGGGCTCAGCTCTGAGCTTTGTATCCGTGCAGAGATACAGCCTCCAGTCCGGGGCAGCCCTACAGAGATTTGGGGTCCCCTGGAATCTAATGACCAACCATCATGCAGGGCTCCAGTGTCTCTCGGTAGAGCACCACAGTGGGAGCCTGCTCAGAGCAAGGGACCGGATCTGCCCGGGCAGGAGGGGGCAGGGCTCCCAGTTAGGAGCTGCAGGCACTCCAGTGTACCAGGTACAAACACCTGAGTATTCCCTCTTGCCCTCATCCATTCCATCACCCTGTTCCTGGCCGTAGCTTCTTCTCCAGGGACCAGTTGAACTAAGTACTACATCTCCCAAGGAAGGGCCAGGGCTCACTCTCACTGAGCTTCTAGAAAGGGAGATGACAAGAGCCTCTTTTCTTGAAAACAGCTGGTGGGTGAGGGGCAGAGAACACCTGGGTCACAGGCCACAACAGGACTTCCCAGACCATTGGGAGTCAGCCCTCTAAGACCAATGTGGCGGTGTGGGGCGGGGGACAGGCACCTCCATGCAGTGTCGAGTGGGTGGGACAGAGGTCTGGGCAGTCTCCTCGACATGGAAGAGGCTCATTTCCCTGGGCCATGGCTGGGTCCTGACCTAGACTACCTGGCCTGTGACATGGGGATGGGGACACCTCCTTGCCCTCCTCATAGGCCACAGCCCATTCATAGCCAAGTAAAGGTTAAGAGAGTCGTCCTGGAGTGTAGCTACTTGGCTTTCCGTCCTGGCTCTAGCATCTACAAGCTATGGTTGTGGTCAAGTCAACCTGTGCGCATGTCAGTTGCTTCATCTGGAAAATAGAGATGGGGAAGAGGAGCCGTGAGGGTGACGTCAGTCAGGCTCGCAAAGGCTCAGAATGTTGTGTGTGCATCCTTAGTGCTCACTCTGCGCACACTTGTCTGGAGGCAGGCCCGCCACGGGCAGCCCATGTCAGTCTGGGTGGGAGCCGCCAAGAACCCGTCAACCACGGCCAACAAATCGCCTCTGGTGAAGGCTCTGTGGCCTCAGAACCAGGGAGGCCTCGCCTACTCCCAACCCCTCAGCGACCTGCCCCTTCCCCCAAGTCCTAGGAGCCTGGGCTTCATGGAGCAGACGCCACCGGGGCTGGGTCATGGGGGCTGGGTCATGGGGGTGTAGGGGCCCCACAGAGCGGGAAGCAAGGAGGGGAGGGACGGGAAGACAGTCAGTGCTGGGAGCAGCAGGTGCAGAGACAGGGCGGGTGAAGGGTGGGAGGCCTAAGGAAGCATCCAGGCAGGCGGTAATGGGAGTGCTGGGTACTAGGAGAGGAGCTGGAAAACCAGGAACCTCATGCTGGATTCTTGCTGGGAAGGAGCCAGGTTGCAGAGAGCTTTGTGTGACCTTGAACTCTGCCCTGGGAATAGTGGGGACACGCTGATGGAATTTCAAAGCAGGGGAGATACAGGGCCATTTGGTGGTTTACAGAGCTCGCTTTGGCCCCGGGGGTGGGACGGGGAAGGAAGTGGGGGGCACAGCTGCAGGTGGCCGTGGTTCAGATGAGGGTGAGGAGGCCTCGACCGGGGTGGGAGCAATGGCGGTGGAGAGAAGTGGAAGGTGGGTAAAGAAGAATTAAGTTGGTCCTGGTGAGGAAGGAGGCTCTGACGGTGACCGCAGATGCCAGCTCATTCTGGCTGGCCAGGCCTGTCTGGATCCCCACTGGCATAATGCCCCTCCAGTCGCTGGACCCCTGCCTAAGCCACTCCCCATGCCCCCAATCCATCCACACTTTCGCATGGAAAATGGGCCCCGTCCAGTTCCTCCAAACCACTGCGTCGGTCTTGGACCTCCCAGCAAAGGCGATTTCCCCAAATGTTCCCTGGCAGGGGAGGGGGAGCCATCAGGACACAGAGCCACCATCCCATGGAATTCATAATGTCTTTTATTAATATATTATGCTACAAAAATATTTTTGGCAAAATAACATTAATAGCATCTTTCTTTGTCTTCTATATTCTTAAAGGACTCTTCATGATAATTCACAGAGGTGAAGGGAGGAGGTGGTTAAACGAACAACGTCACCAATATCTTTCAAATACATTAAGATCTGAAGCTTGTGTCACATAATGAGAGTCAACTGGGGACCTTCTGCAATCTCTTTGAGGCCCAGGAATGGGGCAGGAGCTCCAGCTGCCCCTGCTCTGACCTAGAACCTCCCCTGGCCAAGGGTCAGACCCCGCTGCCCGGGCCACTGGGGCCCAAGATGCCACAGGGCCTCACCGATGTCCTAGACTCGGGCTCCACCAAAGTCCACTTTCCCTGCAGCAGGTCTGGGATGGAGCAACCTTGAAGGCTTGCCCGTCTGTCACCTTCCCTGTCTGCCACATGCTCCCAACCCCGGGGAAGTCTGCGGGGCCTGGGAGGAAAGCCGAGCACTGAGCCCGAAGAGGGGTGGTGCCTCACCTCCACAGAGCCCTGCAATTGCACACGCCATTCCTCCAGCCCCCAGCTCAGCTCACGCAGGAAACAAGGTCTCCATTTAACAGATGAGGAAGTGGAGGCTCAGGAAGGAGCAGGGGCTTGCCCAAGGTCACCCAACAAAGTGAAGGAGTATCCAGAGCGCCTCTGGAGAGGAGGAGCCAACAGCTGGAAACAAAATGAGGAGATCGGAGGGTGTGCTTATACTCCCGGAAAGGGCCAGGAGGGGGGCTGATCAGTCCTTGTGACCCCTCCCTACCGGCCCCCAAGGTCAGGGGCATGGGGGAAGGAGTCCCAGGCTGGGACGGGGGCTCTGGGTTCTATTCCAGCCCTCCCCCAGCACCCAGAGGCCCCCTTGCCTCAGGGTAGCAGGCAAGCCTGCCAACTGACGTCAGGCCTGGCTGGGCCGTTGAAGAACGGGGGTGTGAGGCTGGAGCGATTCCTGAACCCTACTGTTGAGACAGCCAGCCCGGGTGATGTTTTTGGCTGCATAGATGAATTTTTGTTAAAATAACAATGTTCAAAGAACCTGAGCATTACGGAGCCAGGAGGGACCCTCGATGTCATCTACACCAGTCCCCTGCCAAGACTTCAGCTCTCATACCACATCTCCAGCCAGCGGGCCTACTGCCCTTCTCACACCTCCTGCGACAGGAAACTCACCACCTGCAGGGGACAGCTTTGGCTTTGCAGGGAGTATTCCACTAGCAGAGCTAAGGTCTTGGTCTCTCCTTTCCGCTCTCCAGCTCTCTCTTCTTCCTTCCCTCTCTACACATCTATTGAGTGCCATCTTTGTATCAAATGAGGATACAAAGACGAATTTACATGACCCCTGCCACCCAGGACCTCACGGTCCAATAGGAGGGAAGATATGCTATTACAGTCCCAACACTGGTCAGTGGGTGCTGTGATAGATGCTAAAAAAGCAAAAAAAAAAAAAAGAATCACAGGGGCCTCCCTGGAGGAAGTACTATATGAGTTAATCTTCAAAAAATGAGGACTTGGGGAAAGAGAAGGGAGTTTCCAAGTCCAGGGTGTAGAAACTTCCTATCTATTCTAGAAATGACAGGATTTAGTCTGGTCAGGCACAGAATGGGAGAGATGGGAGATGGGCTGGCAAAGTCAGAAGGGCCCGATCACGGAGGGTCTGAGGACTTCTGTTCTTTTCCCACAGGCACTGGAACACTATCAGCAGCCCCAGCTCTGCTCTCGCCACCCAGGATGCCATCAGGGCTGCAGTTCCAGGCGGAACTGCCCTTGTCCTACATGTTGATGTGCATAGACTTTCCTTTCGATGGAGGACCATTCTTTGCGATCCACTGTGATGAGGGCGCCAGGCTGGAGACAGGTGGAATCAGGGTCCCAAGCCCTGGGGCTTGCCCAGGCCTAGCTGAGGTGAGGCAGTAGACAGCAGAGCATTTCGTATGAGAAAAACCAGCTCATGGTTATTTGGCGTCGAGGCAAATTTGCCAGTCAGTGCAAGTTTCCACACGTCATTGGCTCTGGACCTTGGCATCTCAGCTGGAGGGGACCTTGTTCTGCCGCAGAACAGCCTGGAGGAAGACTAGAAGGACGTGGCCATACTGGCAGCTTCTAGAATGTCCCTGGGTCATTGGGTCAGTGTTCCTGAGACAGGAGACCTAGGGCCACCACTAACATGCTGCCTAACCTCAGGCAGGTCACTCAGCCTGCTGGGTCTCATCCTTCTATCTTGTCTGCCACCTGAAGGTCTAACATGAAAGCCCTAAGAAAAGTACATGATGCTCTCAGAGCCACAGGGGCGTTTTATGAGGCCAGGCATATAGAACATGCTGGAAAAAATGTCAGCAGTGGTGGAGAGATCATCCAAAGGGTGTAAGTGGGAATGGATGGTGTGGTGGTTCCCTGGCTCAGGATGAGAGGATTCAGCTCCCCGGCCCTGCAGGCTTCCACTGACGTGCCGCTGGTCTTCTGGGACGTGAACCAGCAAGCTCCGTTGTTTCGGGCCCCGGACAGTGGCGGGGGGGGGGGGGTGCGTAGGGGTCACTGAACCCAGGCTGCCGATGTCTGATCCACATGGCTCAGGCCGTCCCCTCGGACATGCCTACCTGATGAACCGGTCCAGCCACCTGCAGCCTTCCATCTTTCTTTAAACACTTGAGCGCTTGCTGGAGGGGAACTTTGGAATCTCTCAGTCTATCCAGAGGAGGGATCTGGGGAAGACGAGGGCTAAATCTGTGGTCAGGGGCCTGGGTAGGATAACCTCTAAGGTTCCTTCCAGGAACCTGCAATTGGGCTCCTTGTTCCACCTCGATGACGAGGAGTTCCTCCAGGCCAGCAATGGTGCGTGGATGAGGCCTCAACACAGAGCCTGGCACCGCGGGTGCTCAAGAGGCACACACCATGTTGCTTTACCTCTCTGGCCCCACGCCTGGCACAGATCTGGGCATGCAGTCAGGTACCCGGGCTGTTCACCCAAATGCTTCATTTTTAATTAACCTCAGCTTGGTCTGAGGGCATCTCATGCCACACTCTGCCCCGAACAGAGAGAAATCTGGCCTATGTGCTTCTAATTCCTTGACACTTATCTCATCCACAGAGTGCTCCACACGATCTGTTTGATGTCCAACAGGCCTTCTGAGCCTGCTTTATAAGTCAGCTAAGCCCCTTCCCACTCAGAAATAGGAAGTCACATCTCTGCCAAAGATAAACGGACTCCAGCCCTGGTTGGGGTCAAGTTCAGTTTACAACGTGATGCCCATGGGGCTGGCTGGACCCTCTGAACAGATCTCAGGGCTCCTGCCAGGTCTCAAGCTCAAACATGTCCATCCAGGGCTGTGATGAAAAGAATTTAGCTGCCGGCCAAGATGCTCGCAGGACCTCTGACCATCCAGAGCCGCCCAGAGTTCTGTCTCAGAAGGGAGACAGCTGCTGGGCTGGGCACAGTGGCATTGGGTCCAATCAGCCAGTGCCAGGTCTGCCAGGGAAACCCACGGCGTGCTGATGCTGTGGAGCACTGGGCTGGGAGTCAGCAGACCTGCCCAGCTGTGTGGCCTTGGGGAGGTGCCTCCCCTTTCTGGGCCTCATTATTTCTCTGTCATTATCTGTCAAATGAGGGGCCCTTTTGACTGTTGGGTTTCAAAACTCTGTGACTGATGAGCCGCCAGCCAGTGAGGATTTAGGGCCAGGAGGCAGCCAGCCGGGACTCTCTGCTTTCTCAGCTATGGCCTTGGAGGCAGAGGAGTGGGGTCAGTCTCTCTGAGTCTCAGTTGCCTGCCTGCCTCCGTTTGGCTGCTCTGCCTCCCCAGATGCCCCAGATGCCAGCCACTGATTTGATAAGAAAGCCTCTCATCGGCTCCGAGATAGACAAGTTGGGGCATGGGACTATGTGGCACAGGCTGCTGGCTGAGCCCTTCGTTCACAGGGACCAACATGAGGGACTGTGGCCCAGTGGCCTCTTGGGCTGGAGCAAGGAGCCTGTGCTGGTCCATTTGGGTGAGATCTGCCTTCCCTGGAGCTTCCCAGGTGGAGAGAACATGGGAAAACATGGTCCAGGGGACGAGCATCGCTTCTGAATCACAATGACCTGGGGCTGCGTCCCAGCTAGGTGACCTTGAACAAGTCCATTTATCTATTTGGGGGGGGGGGGGCTCAGTTCCTCATCTGTGAAATGGGGACACATCTCACAGAACAGCATGAGCATTAATGATAAAGTGAGTGTGCAAAGTGCCTGCCACGCTGCAGGCTTTGGACTAGCGGTGGCTTACATTAAGATTATTACCATGCGACTCCTAGAGCCCCTGTCCCTAAAATTGTCCTTCTGTGCCCACTCCTGTCCTTTGGCCCAGCTCACTCTGTTTGGCTGTGACTTCAACAGGCTCTTTGATAAGCCATGCTTATAGAAGATTAATGAAGCCAGAACAGAGAGGTCTGGATTCACACCCGGGGTCTCCCACTTGCTGCATGACCTTGGGCAACCACTTTCCTCTCTTTGGATCTCAATTTAACCATCTGTCACCGAGGGCTGGGGGATGACCTCCCTCAGTACCAGCCGCGCCCCCTACCCCCTTGCTTTGGTCCAAACACTTACCAAGAGCTCTGGAGGGCCAGTTCACAGACACTCAGGGTTTTCGAAATAGCAGCATTCTTTCCTAAAGTATCTTCCCGCCCTCGGATGCATCCAGGGGAAGGAAGGATCGTCCGTTCACATCTCTGGCTCCCAGATCCAGCTTCACAAAAGCTAAGCCTGTCTGCCTGCCCCAGGCTCTGAGGTCCCGTGGTGGGAGAAGCCAAACCCAGCCACGGAGGCTTCTGCTGGTCTAGGAGCAAGCCAGCTCCAAGCCACAGTCTGCCTGAGGCTGCAGGCGTCCTGGCAGCCTGGGTTCACTCCCTGGGTTGGCGTTGGGGCTAATTAAAGGGTTAACATAGGCCACATAAAAATAGTTTTATCGGTAGAATAAATACATTTTTCTTTTTTAATATGGACACGTATTTTACAAAAGAGCCCCATAGCACTATGGGAAATTAAGATCCTTCTACAAAAAAGAAGATGTAACCTGGGTACAGTAAAGCTCTACCGTTCTAAGGATCCCGCCTGGACCGCCCTCGAGGGCCAGGCACCGGGCGGTGGCAGCGGGGCCAGTGGGGGCGGCCGCAGTCCCCTGCGGCTCCTGGGCTCCTGGGCTCCTGGGCTCCTCCGCGGCGGGTCAGGAAGGCCCGAGGCTGTGCAGCAGGAGGGGGGCGGCGACGCCGGCCAGGATGGCGCGGAGGAGGCCGGGGGCGCGCTGCAGGCGGCCGGGCGCTGAGTGGCTGGTGGGCGCCGGCTCCTCCCGCGGCTGGAGCGGCTCTGAGGGCTGCAGGGGCCCGGCCGGTCGGGCGCTGGGCGTGGGCGGCGGGGGCGGCGACGCGGCGGTGCTGCGGGGACACAGAGGGTGGCCGGTGACGGGGGAGAGAGGGCGGCCGGGTGACGGGGGGGGGGGGGGACAGAGGGCGGCCGGGTGACGGGGGGGACAGAGGGCGGCCGGGTGACGGGGGGACAGAGGGCGGCCAGGTGACGGGGGACAGAGGATGGCCAGGTGACAGGGGGGACAGAGGGCGGCTGGGTGGCAGAGAGACAGAGGGCGGCCCGTGACAGGGGGACAGAGGGCGGCTGGGTGACGCCCACAGCCTGGCCCTGGGCTCGGGCCTGGGGCTCAAGGAGGCCTTAGGGGATCTGTGTGCCTATAAACCGGGGTGGAGACAGGGAGCTGGGCACGGAAGCCAGCGCCCCCCAGCCCTGCCGCCACCCACTGTGCCCCTGAGGCCAGGCGCCCGTGTTACCCCTCACACGGGCCCCAGGGGCAGGAATACCTAGGGCGCCACGGAGGAGCTGGCCCGGTCACCCCCGGGCAGTCAGGGCCGCGGAAGAACTGGACCTGGGTCACCCCTGTGGCAGTCGGCCGCACTTGTGTGCGCAGGTGCTCCCCTGCCATCCCTCACCCCCGCCCCGCCCCGCCCCAGCCCGAAATCCACAGGAAACAAATTACACAGCCACCTCCACTGTCCCCTCCCTCCTGATCACGGCTCCCAGGTACCGTCGTCTCTCTGACCTCAAAACAAACCTTCACTGTGGGTCTCAACCCCCCCTTCCCCAGACGAGAGAGCCGGGGCTCAGGGAGGCTAAATGCCCCAGGTCCCGGGAGACCCGGGACAGCCACCCTCTACGTGAGCACAGGCAGGCTGAGGGAAAGCCACAATGAACTCATAATAGAAGAGTCCGGTTTTGGAGGGAATGGATGGTTGGCTCAAGAGAACCTATGAAAGAGAGAAAGAGGGAGGGAGAGACAGAGAAGTAGGGAGATTGAGTGCAGGAGAGCCTGCTGGCTGAGCACAGCACCCAGCGCCATGGAGAGCTGCAGAGGGTGGGGCCAGGTGGGGTGCAGGACCCAGTGACCGGCTCAAGTCCTGGAAAGAGAGAAGGGCATGATCAACAAAGAGAGGGTCAGGGACGAAGAAGAGGGGGTAAGGACAGACAAGGACAGGGGAATAATCCAAAGAGGCCTCGGGGGTAGAAGGCTCCAGGAGGGTGCTGGGCCCCGTGGGCTCTCATAGAGCCCTGGGCGGAGGAGGCAGATGGAGATGCAGACAGAGCACCTGACAAGTCCCATCAGAGCAGAGGGGCAAAGGTGGGAGGGGAAGTCAGGCAGGGGACACACAGAGGGGCCCCTGTCCAGGGCAGGGCCGGGAAGGCCTCCTGGAAGAGGTGACAAAGCAGTCAGCCTGAAGACAGAGTCTACCTTGCACGTGCTGAGAGTGCTCCTGGTGGCCAGAGAAGTAGCAAACCCAGCCTGCGGCAGCTCTACGCCAGCACGTAGTAGATGTTAACCCCTCGTCCTCATGGCAACACTATGAGGCAGGTCCGCCTCTTATGCCCATTTTACTGATGAGGAAACCAAGGC
This sequence comes from Vulpes lagopus, assembly GCF_018345385.1. Classification (NCBI taxonomy): domain Eukaryota; kingdom Metazoa; phylum Chordata; class Mammalia; order Carnivora; family Canidae; genus Vulpes; species Vulpes lagopus. The sequence continues at coordinate 51,026,101 of NC_054846.1, forward strand.
AGGAAGAGGTGGAGTAACTTGCTCTAGGACTCACAGGAAGGCTGGGATCTGAACCAGGCACACAGAGGTGTTGGCTAGCAGCTGCTGCACGGGCACAAACTCGTCCCTCCCTGGGTGCTGTGCTTGGGCAGCCTCCTCCATGTGGGACACGGCCCTCCCCAGTAGGCGGCTCACTCGCTGGGTTCCTGGAGGCCCCCCTCTACCTTGGGCCACACTTGCATGTGCTAGGCACAGGGTATCAACAATGGCCACAACCCGTGGGAGTTCTGTACTCATCACCACCAAGGTCCAGCCCCTTGACATGGTGGCCAGACGCCTCGCACACAGCCCGGCTCAGCCTCAGGCTGGGAGGGTATACGGGGGAGCCTGGGGTCTCCATGCACACCCCTGCCTCCAAGCAGGCTGGGACCTCTGTTCTGCGAGTGGGTGTCCAAATGCCCCAGTCAGGGAGAAGCTCCTTGCTCCCTGGCCTGTCCCTTGTTCTCTACTCCTGGTCATGCTCAGCCACAAGAACCTGCCACACGTGAGGTTCTTCTCAACCTGGCACCTACACTTGTCATGTACTGGGTTCCTCTATCTTTAGAAGCAGCGATCAGGAGAGGGAGCATGTCACGCGCCATGGACAGAGGAAGGATGCTCCCGGGGGGGACACTGTGCCTGTGGAACAGAAGCCACCAGGTGGCTGGGACTGCGCCCGATGAGCCACAGTGCCTGGCAGATGACACCCCACCCCGTACCAGCCTGTGGAGCACCCGGGACCCCCCACAGCCTGGGGCCGGCCAGACTCACCTCTCCTGGCTCTGCCCGCACACACCACCCTGTCCAGTCACACTGCCGGTCCTGCTGCCATTTCCAATCCGCCTTTGAAGACCTGGCTCAATGTCTTCTCCCTTGGAGGCCTCTTTGGTGGGTCCCCCTCCCCCAGGGCCTCCAGGGAGAATTAAGGTTCCCACAAACCCTGTACTTGTGTCCCTGATGGAGCTGCGTCATACCTATTCCTGCATCCGAGGCTTGAATGGGGTCCTGCGTGAGAAGTGCTGAGAGCAGTGCCCGGCCCGGCAGCAAGCCCCGCAGGCTTTGGCTCTCGCTAGCATCACTGTCCATGTCCGTGTCTCTCCCACTAACCGCCTCCTGGGAGCCAGCAGACACTGCTCCTGTACACGTTACCTCATTTTCCCCATTTCTGGGATGAAGGGACAGGTGCAGGGGCTCAGGCTACAGATGTACACCCGTCAGAGGGCACCAGGGTGCAGCCTAGCGCTTCCTGCTGAGACCTGGAAAACCTGTGTGTGGAGGCTCCCCAGGGTGGGAGGCGAGGCCCATTTGGCTGCAGGGGCGGGGGGGGGGTGCCTGTGCCCATGCCTCTGCCTGAGCCCCTTCCCTGCCTTTCTCTTCTAACGACGAGAGACATTCCAAACTCTACACAAAGAGTCCATGGCGGACCCTTCCCAGCGGCTGCCCTGTCCTTCCAGCCTGAGAGTCCAGGAGGCTGGGGGGCCCAGCCTCAAGAGAGAGGCAATGGCTGCCTGGGGTGCCCAGAGCGGGGCCTAGGTTGGCTGCAGCCAGCCCCGCCATCAGAGGGACCATCAAGTAGGACTTATGAAAATTATGTCTCGCACAGAGCCCAAAGGCATTTGCTTTCACACTTTGAAAACCAAAGATGCTCACCAACCCCCCCCTTGGAGCCTGAGCGGGGGTTTTATTGCTTGGAAGGGGTCCCAGGGAAATGGGGTGGGGTGGGCAGAAAGCCCTCCCAAGTGCCCCCCCCTCCCCGGCCCCCTCTGCTCACAAAGCTCAGTCCCCGGGTCCAGATCGCCCGCTCGCCCCCAGGCACATACGGGGGAAACCGTCTCCTGGCAAAGTGGCCTCAAAGCCAAAGCAAACACTGAGTGTTCCCAGGCTCCGCGGGCGGCTGGCACCTCGGGCCGAGTCTGCGCCCAGCCAGCTGGGCCCCTCGCACGGGGACGAGCCTCGCCGCCTGGGTGGAAGGCTGGAGCCCCGTTCTAGCATGCCCTGTGTCCCTGTTTGCTGTGCCTTTGGGGCGAGTCCTGCCTTCTCGGCCTCGGTTTCCCCGCCTGTACAAGGAAGGAGCAGAAGCAGACCCCTGCATTTTAAAATGTTTCCTGGCAGCCGAAGCCAGAGGGAGATCTCAGGCAGAGGCCCAAGGTGTACGGCCCGGGGAAGGCGGGCTGGGGCTTGACACAGTGTCGGCTGTCAGCCCACTGAGGCCCTCCAGGGGCTTCCTGGAGCCCGCAGGCCGCTCTGCACCTAGAGGGTCTCCAACAGCTGGGTGCCCGGGGTCGCGGAGGATGGAGTGGAGAGGGGGCTTGGGCATGCAGGGCCCGGCTGGCGGGTGGTCCTGATGCCCGGGGTGCAGCTCTTGGTGCGGTCGGCTGGAGGAGACCCGCTGCAGGTCTGGTCTGGCCTCGGCCTCTCTGAGCCAAGCGGGCCAGAGGCCACGGAGATCTGAGGCGACAGGCCCGCCTGCAGCCCGATGTCCCCATGTCTGAGGCCCACGCCTACCTCTGTGCCTTTAGCCTCACGGCCTTCTCCACCGGGGAGGCCCTCCTGATCCCCGCAGCCCTGGCTGACCAATTCCTTCGAAGGCACCGGAACGCTGGCTGGGGCTCCAGGACTCCTCCAGCCACACTGGGCCGGGGAGCTGTCTCTGCCCGGCCATGATCTAGGCCTCTCAGGCTCTGTCCCCCCGGCTCTCACCGTGGGACCCAGAAGCTCCCCCTCCCCAGGGGCTCTTTCAAGGCTCGAAGCCTAAGACAGGCTAAGGGCCCATGAGCAGCACCTGCGAGGCGGGGGCGACAGCATCTCAGACCAGAGCAAGCCTCCCCAGCAACTCTGGAGACCACTGCCACCAAGGGTCACCAGGGCCACCTACCAGTGCAGCACTACGTGTGCACCCTCGTTTATTCTCCAGGCATCAGAGTGAGCACCAGGGAGGGCTGGGGTCTGAGGCCTACTCTGCCTGCATCTGCTGTGCCTTCATTCTCGGAGCGGTCCTGTTTCCCATGTCTCACGGGGTATCGTCTAGCTCTGTCTCAGGGCATTCTGGCCTCACACATAGACGCTGAGCACGCCGGGCCCTCCTAGAAGGTCTGGCTCTGCCAGGAGAAACGAGCTGGGGAGCCTCAGGCAGGATGAACAGGCCAGCGAGAGGTGTGCAGAGCCCACGCGGGGGCCCAGGGGGTGGAACGCGGTGTTTCTTCCCCTTCGAGGGGGCCCCGGACATCTGCTCAAACCTCGGGGAATGGGAGGCCCAGAGGACAATGACATACTGTGTATGTGCCCCCACCCCCACCCCTGCACGGAGCACCCACAAGGCCCGGGGTCTGTCCAGACTGCCGCCAACCTGTGCCTTGCTGCCGGCCATGCCCAGCCCTCGGAAGGAGCTCTCTTCCTGCACCTGCCTCCTCGAGACTGTTTCTGTCCTGCTGGCCCAGCACGCTGCTCCCCGGTCTCTCCAGCCCTCTGCCCCCATCACATGCACACACACCCCAGCTGTGCTCTGAGAGAGCAGCAGGGCTGGCGTGACCTTCAGAGACCGGTCAAGGCCCTAACTGCACAAAAAGAGAGACAGAGGATGGTCATAAGTCTCACGTCTCGTGACCTGGGAAGGAGCCCTGTCCTGCCGCCCCCTGACTGGCCCTCAGATGTGGGGCTCCCTGAGAGCTCTGTGCTGTTGCTACACAGCCGTCTGAGGACACACGCTTGGCCCTTTCCACGGGTCCTCATAAATCACCCTGCCAACGGGCTGCTGCTTCTCTAAGCTTCCTCTGTGTTTCTGTCTTGGGTAACAAGGGGCAAAAGGAGGTTGGCTTGTTCCAGGCGGTGTCCTGGCCAGGCGCTTGTGGCCTCCACCCCGGTTCTCTCCTGCCTTGTCTCACTCATGCATGCGGTCAGCAAACCCTCAGCGAGGCCCCTGGCGGCCAGAGAAGCCCAACCCAGATCTGGTGCCCAGGGCCTCCAGGCCTTGGAACACAAGTGAGGAACTGTGCTAAGACAGGAGCACTGGCTGGGGGCTGTGGGGTGTAGGAGAGAGAGAAGGGGCACAGCCAGTGAGGATGCAGGGGACCCTTGGAGGCAGGGGCGGGAGGGGCATCTGTGTGGCCACAGGTAACTGTGACCCTCAGCATTAGTCAGACCTGGGTGGGGGCTCTGACTCCAGAGCTCACTTGCTGTGTGGTCTTGGACAAGTTACCTGACCTTGTTGGGCCTCAGTTTCCTTGTTTGTCAAACAAAACTTACTTCTGAGACTATTGACAGGCCCTGGGGCATGAGGGCCGTAAGAGCCTGCTGTGGTGCCTGGCACAGAGCGGGGGCTCAGCCATGTGCTCTCGTGCCCACCCTCAGCAGAGGGAAAAGCTGGAGAGGTGATGGATGGCTGCGGCAGGATTTGGGGGCAAGGAAACGAGAAAACTTGGAATGGAATCATGGCTCCAAGGCTAGAGTGGCCACAAATGGGCCTTGGGTTGCTCCTCGGAGAGCTCTCCTCTGCTCCCTCTCAGAGAACCGAAACTTGGGAAACCCCAGGGGGGCAGGTGAGTCCCTCCAGAATGACAGAAGCTGTGCCCTCCCTAGGCCTCTCGAGGAGCTCAGGGCCTGCTTCCCTGAGGAGCATCGAGAACTCAGACAGGGTGCCCATCCGTGGAAGCTTCCTTCTCCAACCCAACCAGATGGAAGAAAGCCATCCAACCACAATTTACCTGTTAGGTTGGAGAAAGAGCTCCCTCTTGCCAAAGAAAAGCTATTTTCTTCTCCTGAAGCCAGGCTCTGTTTCAGAGCTACGTGTTCTGAAAAGGAAACTGCTTGGAGTTGTTTGACAAAATTTATCTTTCAGAAGTGGTTAGGGCTGGGAGTTCGCTGCTGGAGTCCACAGCCAGCCTCCCGTGACCTCATGGGCCGGGCCCACCGCTGGCTGAGGCCCACGGTTGTCCCATCAGGTTGACGAGAGTCCTGAGTGACCCTCCTGGGGCTCTTCACGGGCTGCCAGCACCTCCACGGGCACCGCTCCCCCCGCAGCCCGCAGGCCCTCCCCAACACTGAAGTGGCTCTCTGACGTGACTGCATGCCTCTGCTCCCGGCTTGGAGGGGGTGGCCTGTGCTGGGCATGGGACCCAAATATGTCACAGCTCAGGTAGCTACGGCGGTGCCTCTGCCTTGGGCCGGCCAGGCTGGCCTGGGCTCCACAGAAGTCCATTTCCCGGGAACCCAAGGCAGATGCTTTGAAACCAAAGCCCAAAGGAGCAATGGGCTCCACTCCTATTTGCTGGAAGTCTTTTTAGAATAGCACACATCCCAAACCTTAGGAGAGTGGACTGCACTATGTCAGCTTTTTGTCATTGACTCAGAGACCTGGCCACAGGAGGACCGTGAAATCCATGGGGCAGGAGGCAGCCCCTGGTGGCTTGAGTGACCCTGGACAGATACCCCCACACCCCCAGCCCGTAAACGCAGAACTGGCTTCACATCTCCCAAAGCCGCTGAGACGACTCTCTAGTGCACATTCAACCCAAGGGCGGACTCAACACACGGCTTCCCAGGCCAGTGCAGGGCAGGGTCACATTTACGAGGTCTGCAGTGGGGCCTGGCCGCTCGTTTACAAGTACCCCAGATGATTCTTTCTGGGGATGCTGACGAAAACCCAGATGATAATATTCAGGGTTCTGACTCCGAGTTTCCACGGGCCTACTGCTGGGACACGAGGTCACTCCCTGGGACACCCTGGCTGTTCTGGTGACACTGTTCACTAAGCACGGGGATTCCTACCCCGAAGTGGAATTGAGGGAGACTGTTTTGTACTGATGGCCCTGCCGGCAGAAGCTGGGAGATGGCATCTTGGTTACAGCAGGAGCTTTGGTGACAGACAGGTTGAGAGGGTGGCACAAGGGGTGGCAGGTGCACATAGGAAGGGGACAGACAGGTATCGGCACAGTAGGATGATCTCTGCACATGCCCACTCTCAACATCGCTCACCGTAGATCCCCCACGTGCTGCCGAGGTGAGGCCCAAGCATGAAGGTCATCACCAGCCTTCTTTCTGCACCCTCCCTGCCCGGGGGTCAGCCACTCAGACCTCTGGAGTCAGGGAGCTCACACCCTTCCGATGTAGCCAGCCTGCTCTGTGCTCTCCTAGTGCCACCTTCTGGCCCCGGGGGGGGGGGGGGGGGGGGCAGACACAGCCTGCTTTGGCCCCAGGTGCATCCGGGGAAGCTAAAGGCAAAGCAGACTTTTGTCCAGTGCACCTGAGTGAACTTTCTATTCTCTTACCTTTCGAAATGGAAAAAAATGTACTTGCTTTCATTTTGAGAACAAAAATGAAAAATCAGATGCGAGCATGCTCTGCAAACCCTGCAGGAGGAACGGGAGGGGCCTTTGTGAAGGGGTGCGGTCAAGCTATGCTGGAAGTTTCTGCTCAAGTACCTGGTTGGCCCACTTCCCCTGGAGCTGGGCCCGCGGAGGGCAGGGGGCCCGGGCCCGGTGGGGGGCGGCTGGGAGAGGCCTCCAGCCCCGACAGGCCCACTGCACCCGCTCACCTGTCCTCGAGGCGGACCCACAGGTCATTGAACTGCCGCGGCCGCTGCTGCTTGTTCTGCCGCTTGTGCCACTTCTTCTGCCGCCCAAACTCCTCCAGCTGGCTGAGGCTGTCAGGGAGCAGGAGGTGTGGGGACAGGGCCGGGTCCTCCTCCTCGGGCGGGACAGTGGGGGTCGTCGACGGCACGGTGGGGACAGCGGCGGCGGCGGGGGTGGCTGGGGCCGGGCTGGCCGAGGTCCCCTCGGGTGGGGGTGCAGGGCTCCGGGTGGCGGGGCTGGGGAGGAACAAGAGCACGTGAGGTGCACTGTGGGCTGGGCACTCACGTGCGACACGGAAGCCACCCGGTGGGAAGGCTGTCGCCGCAGGAGAGGGTGCCGGGTGCCCCAGGAAAATCAAGTCGAGTGTTGAGAGATGGAGCTCTGAGTCCTCCCACTGAGGGACTCCAGGCGCCGGGCACTCTTCTAGCAATTGGGCAAAAGCAGTAACCAAACCAGGTTCCTGTCCTCCGAAGTGGAAGATGGACAGTGAGGGTGGCAGATGCTGAGAGCCCCTGCGGAGGGCAGGAGAAGCAGGAGAGGGAGTGTGGGGGTGCAGGGTGCCAGGCAGGAGGGGTCTGGTCACTACCGGGTGACATTCGTGCCCAGACTCTGGGAGGGGAGGGAGCGAGCCACAGGCAGGTCTCTGGGGGGACATATCTGACCTCCGTCAGGGTCTTTCATCCCACACACTGGCTGAGCAACTTGGGGCAAGTGACCTAACTGTGCGTGCCTCCCTCCTGCTCTGCAAAATGGGGATGCCACAGCCTGCACTTCCGGGGGGCATCAGGAGCGTTTCCTGAGTTACTACATGCAAAGCCCTTGCCACAGTGACCGGAGAACAGTCAGCAGCCGAAATGTTTTAGGAACTTACATCACTAATTCAATATCATTAAGTATGGATGTGGTCGCGTGTATCATTCATCCAACCACCACCCATCCGTGCGTTTAACATCAACTTCCTGAACACCTTTCTGGGGAGGCCCGGCAGCAAGAAGCCCGTGAAAGTTCGGGTGGGAGGTAGATGGACGTGGGTTCGCATCCTGGCTCTGCAGCTTGCAGGCTGCATGGCCCAGGGCAGGTGCCATGGTCGCCCTGAGCAACAGGGAGCTCAACGCCGGCAGTAGTCATACCACCACCTACTTCATAAGCTTGTCACGAGGATGAAGGACACGAGGTCTTAACACAGTGCCTGGCACATAGTGAGCATTTCTTTAACGTCGGCCTGCAAGTAAAGGGACTTGGCTGGGTGGGCACGGGAGCACTGATTAGGTGTGTGTTTGTGCAATTCACATTCCATACAGTGTCACGTACACAGGTCTCCTGGCCTGGGGACATCCTCTGCTCCTGTCCCTCTTCTTCTTTCCTTTCTGTGGCCTGGACACACTTTCCCTGGAGGACATGAGACCCCGAGGAAGGCTGGACGTGGTGCGGGGAACCATACAGGTGCGGTGGCACCCGAGGCGGCATGCAGCCAGTCCTCCTCGTCCTCCACTCCCGTGTGCACATGGGGTGAGGGGCTTCTCTCTCCTTGAAGGAGGGAAGGCCATCAGCTGAGCCTGCCCGTCCCCAGCCCCCACAGCAACCCCAGATTCCCAGGGTCCAGGAGATGTTGCAGCTGCTAGGGAGATAATTCAAAACAGGCAGACAAAAAGATGGATCCAGGAAGCACCTGTGGCCGATGATGGCTTTTATTGTTGGGGCCTCCTCAGCATCCCTGCCCCTGGCCCCACCCGCAGGATTTCAGCGTGTGCTGGAGGCTCAGGCTGAGAGCTCTCAGAGCAGGGCCGGGCAGGGGGGCGGCCTTCCTCTCAGATGAATAGGAGCCCAGGCAGCCTCACCTGCCCGTCTGCCCACCCCGCCTGGCCTGGACAGACACAATGGGCTTCAAGATGAAGTCCTTGGGGCTGTGAAGGGGAGCATGAGGAATGCCCTTGTCCCTGATGCTGCCTTGGGTCCCTCACTCCTCCAACACACCCCTGCTCTGGCCCAGGGCAGACTGCTTTGTGCTGCACTCAACTATTCAGGAAGAATGGTCTCATCAGGTTGACTCAGAAGAGGAAGGAGTCCAATGTGAGGGAGATTTAAGTTCCTCTAGAAGCGCCAGAGACAGCGGAGAGCAATGGCCCAGGGCTAGGAGACCAGAGGCTCCAAGCTCCTGGCAGGCATGGGGGGCAAGCCTCATCTCTGCAGAGCAAGGAGCAAAGCCTCAGTCGTTCCTGAGCACGCACATCCCCAGAGAGGGGGCGGGGACTGGTTAGGGCTTAAGGAGGCTCTAGGGCCAGACCGCCATATATGTGAGCTGTGTGTCCTTCTGCAAGTGACTTTACCTCTCTGGGCCTCAAGTTCATCAATTTTCAGATGGGGACACTCATAGTTCCCACCTCATGGAGCTGTTGTGAGGATCTAACTAGCTAAAAATGCTTAGAGCCTGGAGTACGGTGAACCATCAGTGAATATTCGCTGTGATTGTTCAAGCTTCTTTCTGACTCTGGCTCATGTAATGTCAGAGACAATGGCTGAAACTATACTGTGGTCACCTCTGTGGGCTAGTGAAAGAGATTCTTGCCTTACGGTTGGAGCGCGGGCTGCATGGAACCCCCACATTCGAGGACCCTGCCATTACCCCCGCTCCCGGAGCTGCCCAGCATGTGCTGACACCCTGTCATGCCTGCCCTGGCACTGTGGACCCAGCTGGGCCCTGCCCTCAGTGTAGGGCCCCAGCCCAGGGTGGGGACGGGAACCCCTCAGATGACTGATGGCTAAGAGGAGTAGGTGTGCCCTGGTGGGAAAGCAGGGTAGGAGGGCCCAGCCAGGAGGTGTGGTCAGAGAAAGGTGAGGACCAGGTATGGGAGAGGCTGGGCATCCCTCCCTCCCCCGTTCTCTGGGCACTGGGCAGCACCCCAGGTGTTCTGCAGAGCCCTCCCACCCCACCCGCTCACCAGGCTCTACATCCTGAGCATCTCTCAGAATCTGATGACTCTCCCATTCCCACGGCCCCAACCCCCAACCAAGAACGCAGGGCAGCTTCCTTCCTGGGCCCCTCACCTCCAGCCCAGCCCCTCCACTCCCGGCCGCCTGGGCAAAGCAGGTCCCTACAGGGCTTCTTCACAACGTGCCCTGCAGGCCTGAGCAGGAAGACAGGATGCAGCCCAGCCATGCAGCACGGGGTCAGGTGTGGTTTGTGGATGGTGGCAGCAGGTGAGCCAGGCCCGTGGCCCCAGGTGCCCAGCTGCTTACCTGTGGATGGTCTGCCCCGCAGGTGTGTGCTCCACCTCCAGCCCTGCCTGCCGAAGGACGTCGATGACTGTGTTGTTTCCCAGAAAATGACCTGGAACACAAGAGACGGAGAGGGCTCAGCCACATGCCAAGCCACCAGTGGCTGGGGACAGCCTCGGTGACCCATACCAAAGGCGGTACAATGTATCTGGAAGCCATCCTGCTGCTCCCTGCGTAGGCTCTGCTGCCTACCCATTGTCCCTCCCCTGGCCCCGGTTTGTGCGTCCCCTTCCCCTCTGTGAAGTGGGAATGATGGTAGTGGCAGCCTGTGGGGCTGGAGGACCGCGGGGACGGCAGCTGGCCTGTGGCAAAGGTTCACAAGTGTTTCAGGTGGCATCACTGCGGCTTGTACCATTAGGCTGACCCAGCCCCAGACTGTGATGACCCAGCCGCAGCACAGTCTCTCCAGCTGGGCCACACGCACTTTTATACCAGAAAAACGAAGCGAATTAAGACAAACAACAAAAAGAAACAGCCAACAGGGGTCATTGGCCCAGCTCTGGGAAAACCTCCTCCAAGAAGCCCTCCAGCCCTCAAGAGCTCCGTGGCTCATCTCGCCACAGCTCGAGGCTCCCTTCCTTAGCACGGGGCTGGGTTCCGGTGTCCACGTCTGTCTCCCCACCAGGCCCCACAAGGCAGAGACCACTACCCTGTACACGCCGGCTGGACCTGGGCCTTCATGGATTCATTTGTTCACCTTCTATCCAATGTGGATGGACCACACATAACAACCCAGGCCCCTGGGTGGCCCGGAAGATCCGTGAGCTGTACGATTCCGGGGAAAGAGAGCAGTGCATGGTTGCGCCGGCCGCAGGGTCCAGCAGACAGCAGCAGTGACCCAGAGGAGATGTGAAGCCGGAGCTGCACAGACAGGGGTGGCCCCTGCTGGGGGGGCGTTCTTCATCTCACCCCGAGCCATCAATCATTCATTCAACACATGTTTATGATGCATTCGCTCTGTGGCTGCCCTGTGCTGGTGGCTCAGATTGCAGAGATGCACAGCCCCAGACGATCCCAGAAATCACCGTCCTTCAGCAGGACGCAGGCCTGAAGTCTGGGAACACAGCAGAGACCCTCCTGGGCTCTGGGCAGGAGGAGTCCCTGGAGGCGGGACCTGCTGGGGGGCCTCAGCCCGGCAAGCCCCTCCTCCTCGCTAGGCCTCAGTCTCCCCACCTGTAGGCTGCAGGCAGAGTGGCAGGGGCCGCTGGTGGCCTCCTAGCAGCCTGCCACCCTGCGACCCCCCCTTGCTCAGACGGCCGTTCCCCTCGGCGCCCCATCCATCCCAGAACCTGGGGGAAAATCCCATCCCGTTACTCTAATCGCCTATGACAGGTGGTGACAGGTGGGGGTGCCGCAAGGTCAGCACGCTGACAGCCCCAGGGAGGTCTGAGGAGAACGGAGGGTGGACAAGCTGTGTGGGAACCAGAGGTTCCAGCCTGGGTGGGGGTGAGGCTGGGAGGCAGGGGGAGCCCGGGGTCCGAGGGAGGGGCCTGCAGCACCCCAGGCCCCCTGCACACCTCTGGGCTGGCTTGGGCTCCCTTACGCTGCCTGGCCACGGCCCGACTCCACCTGGGGATCGCTGCGGAAGGCTGTGGGCCTGGGAATGAGAGACCCGGGTTCTAGTCCAGGGCCCACCCGGCAAGCCCATGAGGCTCAAATGCTCTCGATGTCTCTGTGTACAGGAAGGGATCCATGGCTTTTGTTTGACTCCAAAGACCCCTACGAAGATGTACTCTCTGCCCTGCTTCCCTTTCTCCCTTTCTGTACCTATTCAGTTCAGTCATCTGACAGAGGCCGAACGAGTGCACATCCTGTGTGAGCCAGTGGTGAAGCGACGGGCAGGTTCCAGGCACTCAGTCTCAGAATCAAGGTCTTGATCTGGGCTAAGTAAGGACGTTGCCAAGGGAAACACAACCTCAAGTCAGGGAAGACTTCCTGGAGGAGGCAGTGATAGCTGAAGGGTGGGGTGAGAATCAGCCCGGTGACAATGAGAGTTGGGTACAGGGTGGGTGGTGTTGTGACAGGGGAGCAGCAGGGGGAGGGCTAGGGGATAAGTGAGGCTCATTTGGGAAGCTGACTGCAGGAGACACCCATGCCCTCCCAGGGCTCCGGCCTCCACCGGGTCCTGGTGGGGATAGAGGCCCAAGCTCCTGCCATGGCTGTGAGCCTGCTGAGCGAGTGGCTTCCCTGCCCCCAGCCCCAGTTTTCCTGAGTGTCACACGGGCATCCATCCCTTTGGAGGGCTGTAGGGTCCTAACAAGGCAGGGGGAGTGGCTGTCCTTTGGAAAAGCCCAGTGTGCACTCAGGTGACGAGCTAAGCCAGTCTTTGGCCAGGAGGGACCGCAGAGCCCTGCCCGGAGTGTGACTAGCTGGGGGGACCCAGGCACACAGGTGGCACGAGCGCCCTGCTGGCCGTTCTTGGAACTCAGTCCTGGCAGCCAAGGCAGTTCCTTCCCTGCCTCCCTGGAGACCCTGCACAGGCTGCGGCATCTGCCTGCAGATCTCAGGAGCCCCCGGGGGGATGGAGGGGGCAGCGCAGTGACTGTTTGCTGAGGCTGTGTGACTACTCTGCAAGGAAGGTTCCCGATGCTCTGGAGGCGCTGTGTGGAAGGGCCCAGCCGCCAGAGCTCCAACTGGGTCCCAGCGTTGCCGGACAGCCATCCGGGGGCCCCTCGGCACCCATCAAGCCTCAGCAGCTCCGGGCTCTTACTGTGCAGCTCAGGACCCCGAACAGAAGACTTGAGATGCTTCGAGAAGTTGGAAGGGATCAGAAGGGTTTTCTCAGGCCCCAGCTGTCCTGGTCTTCACCCACCTTCACTGCCTTGCCTGTGGGCAGGGAGAGGCCGTCAGGGCAGATGGGGCTCCTGCCTGACTGGGGGGTGCCCTCCCCTGCAGCCCATGCCCCAGGACGGCCTGAGCCCATGTCCCCGCCCGGCCGCCGCCCTCCTGCACCGGCCCCCACGACCCCGTGCTGTCCCGCTTCTCTTCATAGCCCTCTCACTGGCCCGAGGCCCCTTCTTGGTGGGTTCCTCCTTCTGCCCTGTGAACGTGGGGCCCCCAGAACCCTGTCCGTAGCCTTCTGCTCCCTCACAGGCTGTGGACAAACTGTCTATCCATGTGGCTTCAATTACCATACAGCACGGACCACTCTGGAGCTACTGCCCCGGCCCAGACCTTTTGTCGGGCAGCCCATTGGACGTCTCCACCTGACATCCTCCAGAGCCTACAGAATCCAGCTCACCCTCCCCTCCTAGCATGTGTCTCAACTGGCTCGGTTATCCAAGTCAGATGGGCCCTGTCTTGTCTCTCCCCTCCTCCTCGCCCAATCAGTGACTGAAGGCCCCGATTTCTCCCCCTAACCGTGCTTGACCAGCCCAGGGCACCATCAGCTTCTGAGTCACTGCGCACATGCTCTTCCCTGTTTTCTCTCTGCAGCGGGAATGATCTTCCTACCCCCGAGATGCCCGTCAGGATGTTCCCAACAAGCCGCTCGAAGGGAGGAGCCCCGTCTGATTCATCCTTGGCCCCATGTCTGGCACACAGCGGTGGCTTAATGTGTTTGTTGAATGAATGAGTGACAAGACCTGTTACTCCACATCCTTGCCGTGATCTCATCCTATCCCCAGAAGGCTTGTGCTCGCAGATCCACTTCCCTTGTAGCCCCCGCCCCACCTCCTGGTGATGCTCCTGCAGATTCCACCGATCCTGGAGCTTGGGCCTCCCACCAGCCCAAGTCAGGGCCCGGTGCATGCTGTCCCCAGGGGCTGGCAGACAGGGTCTAGGCTTGCCTCCAAGGTCACAAATCCTGAAAAAGTCACCACGCCCATCCTGGAGCCTGGAGGAAAGGGATGGAAAGTTTCCAGAGGGGCCCCACAGTGTTGGGGCTTAGCCTGCAGGCTTGCCCAGGCTCCTGGGGTCTCCTGGCCACTGCGCAGCACCTCCTTTCCAGTACTGATGGCTGTTTTCTGGCCAGCTCTCTGCAGGAAGGCATGTTCCATTTCATCTGCTGAGGCTACATGCATGGGGAGAGGAGGGCAGAGAGAGAGGAGAGCAAGGGGCAGGGCGCACAGAGCCACAGGGACAGAGAGTAGAGGAGACGGGACAACAGAGGGCCCAAGAGAGAAGAGGGACACTCCCAGGGAGAGCCAGGCAGAGGAAGAGAATGCCAGGACACAGAGAAACAGAGAGAAGACAGACAGAGGCGAGGAGGGGAGAGGGGCTGGGGGACACAGAGATGGCATGAGGGAGAGAGGGGAGAGACACTGAAACACAAAGCGAGAAATAGGAAAAGACAAAAACAGGGTAGAGATACTAAGAGACAGAGATAGAGAGGGAAGGAGAGAGAAAGAAAGAAGAGAGAAGAGACAAAGAACCCAGAAATGAAAACTGGGGCACAGCAGCAGAAAGACCAGTCTACCGAGGATATCACGGAAGGCTTCCTGGAGGAGGGCCTCGTGTAGCCAGGACTCCCAGGATGGGTGGGGTCGGGCAGGCCGGGAGGAGGGGGATTATTGGTCTTACAAATGGTGGGACTGGTTTGCTGGTTGTCTCCCATCCCACAAGCCAGGGTACCACCTAAGGACATTCCTATGCAAACGGGAGGTGTCCTGTGCTGAGTGGGCACAGCCTCCTGATGTCCTGGTGCAGAGACAAGGCTCCCCTTCTTCCAGGTGTAAGCAGCTGTGTGCCAGGGCAACGGGCCCACAAAAGAGCAGAGGCTGGAGCTAGCCTCTACCCGTCAGCTGGCCACAGCACCCTCCCCGTGGAGGCGGGGGAGAGCGGAGCACAGAACCCTATTCTGGGGTCAGGACTGAGAACCTGGCTCAACAGCCTCCTGGCTGTGTGACCTCCGGCAGTTTCCTTCACCTCTCTGTGCCTCAGTTGGTCTCATGGGCCTTCCCACCTCTAGGAGTCCATCACCAGATCACCTCAACACAAGCTCTGGGAATCTCCTGGGTACGTGGCACACCTCACATGTCATCCCACTTCATCCTCGTGGCACCGCAGTTTACAGACCAGGGCGCTAGAGCTCAGAGAGAGTGGAAAGGCCGTGCGTGGGTGGCACCACTGGCAGGACGCTCCGAGTCCTCTCCAGCAATGTCCTAGGTCACTGCTCGCTCTGGTACATTTGCTCTGAAGTCTTAGTGTCTGCCAAGGATCCTGAGTTCACACTCGGGGGGCAGGGAACTGTCAGCAACGTGTGTCCTTTCAGGCTTCACCAGATTGGAGAGAGAAGCGCGTGAGTGCTCAACAAGGAGAATGCGACAATTAACAGGGTAACATCAAGGTAGTGTTGGGGGGCCGGGCGGAGGGGGAACCAGATGTTCCCACAAAGGCTCCAAAGTCCCACGGGCTCCCCTCGGCCAGTGCACGTGTTTTCTCTCCAGTGGGCCCACTGGGTTTCCAGTGTTCTCTCCTGGAAGGGGAATCCCAAGCTCATATTTATGTTCTGTCTGAAATTAATGCACAGGGAAACTTTCAAATGCTAATCTAGCTGCCAGGATTAGCTGGCCGGATGTGAAGGGACAGAGGTGTTTGTTTTCCTGAGGAAGTGACAGGAGAAGGCTGCGTGGGGGGGATCTGGGGGTGCAGGGGCACCTGGGGGCACCAGGTGGCTTCTGGTGGCCCAAGGAAGGTCCGCCTGGGAAACTGGCAGGGCTGGGCTTCCTCCCTTCTGTCTTGCCAGCCAGGCCGGAGCAGGGCGGGGGCATTTTTAGGTCAGTGAGGACTGAGAGGACGCCTCCCCTGCACCCGGACTTGTGCCAGGAGCTGAGACACCTGGCCAGCGCCCCAGAGGAGATGGCAGCGGGGTGGGCTGGGGGCGGCAGGCGCGCAAACCCTTCCAGGGCGGCGAGGGCCCTGCAGGGAAGGAGGCCCGCTGGGGCTGTGCGGCTAAAGGAAGGTCTTTCCCGAAGGAGGACTTAGCGCTTGCAGGGGCATGATGGAAAAGAGGGTGTGGGTGTGGTTCCGGGTGGTTGGAATATGAAGTGAAAGGGGAGGTGGGCCGTGGTGAGGGTCAGCGCAGTGGGACAAGCCAGGGAACTCTGAACCGTGGCAGGATGAGTCTAAGGGGGCAGGTCTCAGCTGGGCCAAAGAACACTGTCCCGGGCTACTGTCCAGCTCTGTAAGGGGGTGAGGGCCCCGTCCCTGGGGGAGCGCAGGCAGAGTCAAGGAGTGCTTGTCCGGCCCACGCATCCGAGATTCAGATACCCTCCAGGGAGCTGGGCATATCTGGCTGGAACCTGATTCTCCCCCTTAGCCATCTGCTCTGCTCCAGACGCTGCCAGAACCCAGGACGTCAGAAGCTAAGAGCCCTGAGCCTTCAGCTCAGCTCTGCTGTTAAATAACGGGAGGATGGATACAAATACCAAGAAAAGCAACCCCACCCTCCATTTCTCCAGAACTCAGCCTGAAGTGGACACTGATTCCTAGTGTCACTTTGACGCCACTACGATGCTTCCGAGGCCAGAACTCCCCAGTGTCACTTAGGTGGAAGGCAGCAGAACTGGGGCTCGCCTGAGCCCGTTCAGGGCTTGGAGTGTGTGTGTTTAAAGGGCATTTCATGGGGGCAGCTGCTGAGGTGGGGGCTCCCTGGGCACCGGGCAGCCTCCCCCTCTGGGGCTGGAGCTGCTTCTGGGCCTCTGACACCTGTCTGAGGGTTGCCCAGCTTGGGGGCCCACTCGGGACCTCCCCCAGTTGTGCACTTCCTCTTAGAAGCATGCCCCCACCTCCCCGCTCCAGGCCCATCCCTCTACACCAATCCTGTTGGTTCTTCTAAAATCCCCAGGGTTTGAGCCTTTTCATTCTCTTTGGACCAGATCCTCTTTCAATTATTACCGGTTAGAGGTGAGGAGGCCTCCCCCTTGCACCCCACCCTATCGGTAGGACAGAAGCCCTGGGGTTTGGGCCACTCTGCACCCTGAGGGCTGGAGCCAGGAGAGGCTCCTCCGCGAACTGTTAGGGACCTCCTACCCAGCAGGCACGTGCCAGGCCCTGGGGACGCTGAGACCGGCCAGACACGGTAGCCTTTCCTCCTGGGGCCTGACACTACTCGGGACCCACACGATCACCATGCAGAGTGGTTCAAGGTCACGGCAAGGCACCGGGGGGAGCCCCAGAGACAGAGCCTGTGATGGGTTCTGTGACCCAGGGGGTGGTGCCCAGCCCAGGGCTCACTGCTCTACAACATCCAGATGCTCCTTTCCTAGATTTACAGCACCCGGGACCCCAGGAGAGCTCCCTGCTGGCCTACGTGCTCCTGAGCCTCACTGTCACTTGGAGCTGAGGCCAGCTCTGGGGTCTCCGTGTAGTGACCTTGCCGGGGCCTCAGAGGCCACAGAAGTCCCGTCCTTGGGGGACTGCAGGCTCTGAGGGGCCAGGACTCGGAAGTATTTAGGACACCAAGAGCTCACATTTATCCAGTGACGGCACTGCCCTGGGGCCTGAGTGGGGCCAGTGCCAGCCACCCCGACTCTCAGGCTCATTGTCGAGAGGAGGAACCTGACGGCAGAGAAGCCAAGTACCTGGTCTGCCCAGGCCATTTCCTCTAAGGAGAAGCACCAGGTTTCCAACCCAGGCGGTCTGGCTCCAAAGCCCATGCTTGGAATCTAGACTACTTTCTTCTCTGGCCTTCGTTCACGGCCTAGCAAGAGTGCTGAGCCCATGGCCGATGGTCCATAAATCCTGGCTCACAGACGCAGCCTAGGACATGGCCCTCCGTCCTCCACTGTCCCCCACCCACAGGGCAGGGTTGGCTCCAGTGGGGGACAAGCCAGCAGATGGGATGTTCCTCTGGCTGGCTGGCTGCTCTGGGCTGAAACAGGAAGGGTGACTCTGGCCAGGGATCACAGCCCGGAGCAGGCGTGCCAGCTGCCAGATGTGAACATGGTGGGAAGCAGGGCCCTTTGAAGCTCCGTTGGAAATTCTGAAGCACTTCCGGATGCTGTGGCCTCATGTTCCAGCGTGGGGAGTGTGGCAGGCCATGGGCGTTCCCCCGGGAGAGGAGAAGGCAGCTGGGTGTGGGCTGCCTGCTTGCTGGGTCCCTCATTTCTAAGGTTCAAAGGCCTCATGTGGGACATGGCTGCTCTTCTGTGCTCAGCCGTGAGCTCTGCCCCTGAGGCTACCAAGTGGAGAAGCCAGGTGGGAGGGAGGTGGGTGTGAGTATTGTCCTGAGGACCATGGGCATGGTGAGGAACCAGAAGGCAGCTGGACCAGCATCAGGAAAAAATGTAACTGGTTTCCACCTCCTCCAGGAAGCCTTCTCTGACTTACCTTCCTTCCTAGACTGGGGACGACAAATGTGCTCAGCACAAGCAGGGCTGTGATAAGGAAATCCTGCAGGGCTGTGGGAGCGTAGAGAGGAGGTGATGGAAAGCCCAGACAGGAGAGGAAAAGGGTACCATCAGCAGAACAGAGGGTCCAAGTGGCAGCTGGATGTTTTTTGGGGGGAGGGAACTGGCCACCAGTAAGAAGGGCCTATCAACGTGACCATCGTTCCACTCCAGTTCCATTTCTCTCACTTGCCATCTGCCCCTTGATGTCCCTGTCTGCCAAATGGAATAATAAATACCATCCTGCCTCCTCTAAGAGGACTCGAGGACACAAGGGTCATATGGATGTCCTTCAGGCAGGAGATGCCACTGGCAGGATGCTGTGGCCGCTGCTATTAACATGAAAGATGTTACGGTGGTCGGTAGGCTGGGCTTCTAGCCCTTCTCTCAAGCAGAGGTCTTCACCTCAATCGGCCTGTGTCCTGGTCCCCGGAGTGCTTCTGAGTGTGAGCCTGCGGCCCTGGGCTCCCCCTAACGCTGGGTGAGCTGGATGTGCGGGTGCTCGGCGGCAGCTGGGGCACCTCTCTCTGCTGCACACACAGCCCGCCTGAGGGCTCTTCGAATCCCACTCCCCGTCTGGACCTCTGTTCCAGGTGGGGCAGGTGGCAGCAGCCCCGCAGGGAGGGATCTTAGCTCCCACACCCTCCCACGAATCTAAGGGTGACTGAAGCAAACTACACTAGAACGGGAGAAGCCCGGATGATAGGCTGCTGGGGTGTTAGAGCCACCCCACTCGAGAACAAGAGGATCAAAGGGCTTTGGAAGGTCAGAAGGTAGAACCATATTCAGATTGTAGCACTTCAGGGTTCTGGAAAGTACGGTAACTATCAGTTCTAGCGTTTGAAGTGAATGGGACCTAGTGATTACGTGGTCCACCTTCGGGTCTGGTTTGCATCTCCAGCCCAGCTCTGCCAACCTCTACATCACTTAGTCCATTCCAGATTCTGGGATAGCTGACAAGTAAACACATCTCAAGAAGGCCCAATTCCCCGGAGCTAGGGACAAAATTACAATTTTCTTTTAGTGCCCAGGACACAGACTTCCTTCCCCGCTTCTGCGGGGCCCAGGCGATACCGTGTGACTACACCTAATGAACTTGATTCGGATTTTGGGCCATTTGGTCTTTGTAGAATGTCTCCTGGGTGTTGGCGATTCTGGGAAGGCGTGGGCCCTGCCGTGGGGTAGCTCCCACACAGTGGGATGCTCACTGAGCAGGGGGTGCTGGCCAAAATCAGGAGAAGGCCCAGGGCACAGCATTCACATTTACACCCTGGCTGTTCGGTGTTGCTGTGACTGGAGCCCCCACAGGTTGGCGGGCCCTCACTGCCGGTCAGTGTCTGTGCTCCTAGCGGTCGGAGCAGATCTCGGGGCCCAGGGCCGACATCACCAGTCAATCAAGACCTTTTCTGTGCTGAACCCGGATGTGGCTTTATTATCCTCTACGCCACCAGGCTCCAGGCAGCCACCACGCATCGATCGCAGTCGGCCCAGAGACCTGCTTAACTTCCTGTCCATGCCAGTTCTTACGGCCAGTCTTGCTTGCATTTACGCCAATGTTCTCTCTTTAAACCGAGAACCCTCCTCCACTTGCTTCCTCATTCTCTGCAGATGACTTCCCCCCCCCCGCCCCCCCTAGAAAGTGGAGCTCTGATTAGAAAGCCATCGGGTGACTTTCCCACTAGCAAGTACCCGTCTGCCGGCCTCCTTCCTGCTTCAATTGCAGGTAAGGAGGTGGCCTTTACCCATGCCGGACCCTCTACTTGAGCTCTGGCCCCACTCTTCCTGCCTCCTTGGAAGCCTGGGTGAGTATTTTTCCCCTCTGAGCAGCCTCACCCCTCCTATGGCATTCTTTCCATCACATTTCAGGCATGCTCAGTTCTGTCCCATGGTAAGAAAAGGGGGTAGGCAGGGGGGACAGTATAGTTACCAACTTTTTCTTTGGTCAAGTAAGGCCTCTGAAAGCTCCCTTTGCTTTATATTACCACTTTTTTTTGTTTGTTTTTTTTTTTTAAAGCAAAAGATATTTGTTTAACTTCAAACATGGTAGAAAGGAGATAATTTCAGAATATTAGATGAGCTTGTAAATTAAAGACATTTAGTTAATAAAAACTCATTACCTCATACCTATTTTTCTGCTACTTACAGAGGAACAGAAATCCAAGAACCTGCACAAGATCTCTGGGGGACCGGCAGGCTCAGCTTGTCCTTGAGCCTGAGAGTGGAGAATTAGGCCTTCCCTCCCCTGGGGGCGGGCACTCCTTTCCATGGCAGTGGTCTAGGTCGCTCCAGAACATCTAGGTTTGCACACTGGCCGCAGCCACCTCCTGGAGAGGCAGGGCTTCCGTCTGGGTCTCTAGATGTCACCCAGGACTACTGAGAACTATCACCCATGTTCACACCCTGGGTGCCCCTGAACCCACTGAATAACCTTCAATAGGGGTCAAATAGAGCCTTGCTACAGAAACATCACTGACACCACCGACACTGACATCACTGACACTACTCTTCTGTGGGATGTTCCAGATAAAAAGATGCCCTTCCCACAATTGTAACCATTTCTGGAATTCTAGAGCAAGGGCCCCATGCATGGAGGAAACCGTGAGGACTGGGACCCTAAAACCAGGGCTCAGGTTGAAAGTCCGCCTGTGTGGCCTTGAGGAAGCTGTTATTCCTCTCTGGGACTTAAGCTTCCTTCTGCAAAGGGAGTATCATAAACCCCACCTCATGGAGTCATTGCAGGGATCCAAGGTAAGATACCCCACGAGCGTGGAGTGGTGGCTGGCTCGCAGGAGGAGTTTTTATTTATAAAGATCCCTCCACCGTGGCTGAGAATTTTAACCCGTGATCTATAATGAACATACTGAGCACAATCTGATGAGGCAGGTATCTTCATTTTGCAGATGAAGAGACTGAGGCCCTCGGAGGGGAAATGGCTTTCCCAGGGTCTCTTAGCTGACAGTGGTGGAGGCACACTTTACACCCAGGCATCCTGACACCAAACCTCCTACTCTTTGTCCCGAATGTCTCCATAGAGCAGAACAGAGAGGGGGTGGCCAACTGCCATCAGCACTGGAAACCCCAGTCTGTGCCCCTGGGCATTCAGGAAGGATTCTGGAGCAGTGGTGGGCTGGGGAAGGGTCTGGACGGGCACTGTGGGAGGGAAGGGCAGACGGGGGAGGCTCTCCAGAGCCTCAGAGCCCGAGGCTGGCCTCTAAGGCTGGTCTGTCAGAGAACAGCAGAAGCTCAGCAGGGGCCTGGTTCAGCATCACGTTTCTGTTTTCTGACATTTTTCCTAGAGACACCATGAACCTGGATCTGAGAGGCCTTTGCATGAGCAGCCACGCCTGGGGGATGGGTAGGCCTGTTTCCAGGGGCAGAGGCCCTCCCCTGCTTCTCATAGCCTTGGGGGACCTGGGCCTTGTTTGAGGACCAGACAGAGAATGTGCAGTAAGAGTCAGTGCCCGATGGTCTAGGGGGGCCAGGGATGGGACTGACAGGCGCCCAGACAGGAGCATGTAGAGGACTAGAGTGTCTGCAGCTTGTCTGAAGGCTGCACACTGCCCAAGATGCTCATCCTAGCGGGGCACGCAAATCTTCGGCTGGGCATAGGATGTGGGATGCGGGAGCCACATGGCCGTAAGAACGCCATGAGGCAGGTGTGGACTTTTCTGGCTGCGGGCCGTGTGGACGTGTCCCATGCCAATACAGTGGCTGTCACACGTCTGCACAGCTGGCTCCCTGACTACACCTAAGAACAGAGCCCCCTAGATCAGAGCTCCTGAGCCTGGGCTCCAGTCTGGCCTCCGTCCCTGACTTGCCAGGAGCTTCCCCCGTATCTTGGCCTATAGGGACCTCAGCGTGTCCTGGGCTCGGAAGAGGTGGGCAGGCTTGAGTTTGGAGGCTGCATCCAGCTTTGAAATTCTCAGGTTGAGGGTAGATGTGCAGCACAGTGTAGACCATTGTTTCTGGGGCGGCTGGGCCTCCAGTGGCAGCTGCCGGCAAGATCTGTGCAGGGCTCTGGGCTTATTATTGGACAGCAGGCCTCTGAGAGCCGAGGTGGAGCTCACATTGCCCTGACCTGTCCACCAGGCCCAGCTGAGACCAGGAGGAGAAGATCTGGTCCATATTCATTCACTTGTTTGTCCTTCCGCTCATTCATTCTTTCATACACTCATCAAGCTTGAAACCTATTACATGCTACTAGAGACACAGGGTGAGTATGTGGCGCGTGCCCTCCCAGAACTCAAGGCGGGGTGGGAGACAGAGCCAGCAGGGGTCACCGGCTATGTTGTGGGGAGCAGCCTACAGGCAACGAAGGCTGGGCTGGGGCTAATGGAGGCTTGGATGGGGACAGTGGCCCTGGGGATGGACAGAGTAGATGGATATGAGCCTTTTCAGGGGTCTGTCAACTGGACCAGCCAGGGACCAGCTGGATTTCAAAGATGGGGAAGAAAGTGGAGGTGGGCATGGTCCCTGAGTGGACATTTGTGTCTCCACGGACGTGGGTTTCAGGAGAAGCAGGCCGGTGCCCAGAGACCACACTGCTGTGATTTTCATCTCCAGCCTCTCCTGTTTCCTCACCTGCAGGGAAGAGCTAGCCTCGGACCCTGGTGGCTCTGGTCTCAGGCCCTGGGACAGGTGGGGCATGTGCAATGCTGAATCTCTTGCTGGCCTCCCTCAAGGACGAGGCTCACCAGGGGCTCCTCTTACACTTGGAGAGAAGCCTGGTGGCTGGCTTGACTCAGAATGCCTCCCCATTTATAGTCAGTGAAGGGCCATTCGGAGCAGGAGCACTGCCCAGATGCCCATGGAGGGAGCAGTAGGGAGGCAGCTGGATGCTGACCAGGTGTGTTGGGGAGCACTTACTCTCCTCACCACCCACAAAGCTGTCCTGACTCATGCCTGGTCCCCAGGATGTGTTCTGCACCTGGACAGTAGCCTTGCCCTCTCCATTAGCCAAGGTCCTGCTCCTGCTGGCTTCTCCGGACACCCCTATGGGAACCCCTCTCCTCTGAAAACTGTTTAAGTAGCCGCTGGAATCACCAATTGCCCAAGTACTTTCTGAATCCTTCTGTTCAGATGAGGAAACTGAGGCTGCCAGAGGGGAAGGGAGGCCGTGGCAGTGCTCCCACACAATCTGGGACTTTTCTGGTCCAGCTGCAGGTGTGGCTTCACAGAGGCTGTCCCACGAGCCTCTCCTGTGCTGAGGGCCCCCCAGGAGGGAAGATAGGCACAGCCGGGGGTCCTGGCTCTCCCCTCGAAGTGTATGGGGTTGAATGCAGAGCGGGGGAGGCAGGCCTCACTCGGTGGATGTGCCCACTGCAGAATTGGCACGGTCCTGGGCTACAGGGACGCGCGGCCTGAGCGGGCAGGCAGGGGAGGGAGGGCGGAGAGGCAGCAGCCGTGAGGGCTCACCCCCAGCACCCCATGCACGGCCCTTCTCCCTTCATTGTCAGGCAGCAGGAGGTGGACGGCACCCATGTGAGCAAGAGATCCATTTCTATCCTGTGGCTCTGCAGGCAAAGCTGACCGACAGAGGAGGCAAATGCGATCCCCTGGTCCCATGGTAGACATCGCTGTCATCACAGGAGACAGCACAGGGAACGGAAGGAGTGAGGGAGGAGAGGGAGGAAGAGACGGGAGGGCCAGCAAGCCTTGCACCTGGACATCGCGCTTCCCTTTGCACAAAGAAGCCAGAGGAGAAGCACCAGGCTCACGGCCCGTGGCGGGGTGATCAAGCTTGTAGTGACTCAGGGTGCTGACGATGACGGTGAGGGAGCCCCAGCCTGAGTCCCTACCATTAGGTAATTGAAATGTTACCGCTAATCTGTCTAACGCTTCCCCAGATAGCAGTTTTCAATTCATCAGATGATCATTGCTATCACCGCCCATGCACGGAAGAGGGGCCTGAGCCCTTGCAGGTACCGGGCAAGGTCAAGCGGCCCCAAGCGGGCCGGGCCGGGCCACAGGTCGGGGTGTGGGGCGCCGGAGCTTACAGGCGTGGCCCGGCTCCACCGGGTAGGCTCCAGGCTGGGCTGCCAGGGGCCCCGGCTCCCGTCTGAGCCCTCCGAATGGCCTCCTGGGGCGCGAGGGGCTCCCGAAGCCGCCCGGCCCTGGCTCGGCCCCTCCTCTGGCCCACGGGGCCTAATGCAGGAGAAGCCTTGGCTGGAAACCGTGGAGTGGGCCGCGTGGCTTGCCCTGCTCTGTCCGGCCTGCGCCTCCTCCTGCATGAAGGACAGACCAGGACAGGGTCTACGGAACCTCCCAGCCCCCCACGATTCTGCAAGCAGGCCCTTCCCCACGCCGGCCCAAACCTGCTCCGAAGGCGAAGAAGCAGATCTTGTCCTCGTTCTCCTGCAGAAGCGCCATGACCCTCTTCCCCATCCGCTCGTTCCTCTTGTAGATGAGCTCGTGGCGGAAGTAGCTGTCGATCTCCTGGGCCGTCACTTGCTCGTGCGGCGGGAGGGTGGTGTTGATGAAGCTGGGCAGCTGCAAGGGCAAGACAGAGGCGCCCTCAGTGCTCCCGGGCCGGGGTGGCCGGGGCTTTACGCAAACGCACCCCGGCAGCGGAGCCTAAGTGCCCCTTCGGTGGGCCACACATTTGGTCTGGGTTTTTCATCAATTCCAAAAACGCTTTGAGAGGAGTGTGGTCATTCCAGTTTTACAGATGAAGAAAGCAAGAGTGGAAAGATCCAGAGACTGAGCAAGGTCACACAGCCACTGAGGTAGCAGTGCGGGGAGGAGAGCCCGGCTGCACGTACGGCTCCCGCGTCTGCCCTGTGGACTCTCAGCTTCCTGATGCCAGGGTCCGCGAGGCAGGACGGTTCTCAGCTCCTTCGCTGTCCTCCCATCAGCCCCCAGCCTGGCGTGCAAGGAATTCGGGTCAGCAAGCGGGTATGGAGGGTCAGCGGAGCTGCCTGGCGGAGCAGAAAGGCCACAGGCGACAGGGGCAGGCCCACCTGGACTCAGGCCCGGTTCTGACGCTCTGGGACTTCGGCCAAGTTACTTAACTTTCCTGGGCTCTAGTTTCCTCGTGTGTGAGACGGGGATTATGTGAGAGCTACGCCCAGGGCACCCTACAGAGATGACAGGAGAGGTCACAGGCTAGTCCCCCAGTGCCGGAGCCCCGGCGGCCACTACCTCCCCTCCACAGCCCCCTGGCTCCCAGGGGAACCCTTCCATCCCTCCTTAAACACTGCAGCTCATGGCCGCCTCCCATTATGATGGTTGAGTCTACAACCTGGCTAGAACTTTCCCCATTTCTCAGCTCCAGGCCCACTGTCCACACCCAGTTCTGTGGCCGGGGGCGGGTGTAGGGGCAGCATCACTGACACGTTGCTGAACTAGGCAGAGAGCTCCCTGAGTCCAGGGACAGAGCTCTTGCCCTTCCTGGCCCCCGGGCCCCACAGAGGGCAGCTGCCCAGCAAGGCTTCTGGAACCATGAACATAAAGTCGTGCTGTCCTTCCCCACTGCACTGCCTCCTCCTGGGCTCTTCCATTCCCAACATTTTGTCTTCCTGGCCTGGATGTCAGGCCCAGGGGTTCTGGCACCATGGCATCCAATGGTGGATGGGGCCTGAGAAGAAGCCACGGGGCCACGGGGGAGACTGAGGCATGAGTCAGAACATACTCTCTATTTCCCACAACCCCTCACTGTCATTCCACCTTCTGAGCTCTTGCCCACAGGATGTCTTGCATCTGGAGTTTCTTCTTCCATCTCTCTCTCTGTCAACTCAGGCCGATGCACAGAACAGGAGGCCTCTCTGATAGATGGGCTAGCTAGGTGGAGCATCTGGCAAGAGACGAAGGTCCTGCAGGGCTTAGCTCCCAAGGGTCATGTGACCCAGCCACATGGCTTTTAGAGCCACTGACAAGTTGTCAACACTCTTTCTGAGGAAAATGGAGACGTCAGCAGAGGCTGAACCTTCAAGGATTTGGACGGGGCCAGGACATCTGTCTCTGATATCTGTTGGGACATCTGTCTCTGATATCTACTGGCCAGGCACCAGGGTGCTCCCCAGAGTGGGAGGGGAGGGGCTTTTCCACCACAAACTCCTGATTCACTGTTCTGGGATGACAAGGCAATGATATGACTGATGAAACCTAAACTTGTTCAGTGCACAACCCGAGTGGCTGTGTGCAGCAGCCCTGCCAGTGCCCAGAGATTGGTGCCCAATCAAAGTTGGGGTTTGTTTGGTAAACAGATAAATGGAGGAATGGAGCTTCCACCAGTGATGGGAAGGGCTGATTGGCAGCCCCGACAAAGCAGGCCACATTTGGGCTTGATGCAGCTCCAGGAGAAGCTCCTGAATGGGGGAAGAGTTGTGGCTCAGAGGGTTATTTCTAGAAATGTGGTCCTCTCTGTTCCTCAGGCCTCAGGCAGGGGAGAGAATGTGGATGATGGTGTACCAAGAAATAGATATTTGTTCAATCGGTGAACGAGTGCGTGAGGGAATGAGCTGAGAGGCAGTCAGTGGTTATGGATGCGGGTTCTGGAGTCAGACAGCCAGCATAACCTGGGACGGGGTCCCTCCTTTCCCAGTTACCAGTTGGGTTGCCTGTCTGTAACTAGCAAGTTCCTTGTGCTGTCTGAGACTCTGTGTCCAAATTGGTGACATGGGAGTAATATATGTTGTTGTAGGAATTAAATACAGTCAGTTTTGGAAAGTGCTTATTAGCACAGCACACAGCACAAAGAAAGTCTTGACTACACGTCAGCTTTCTACACCTCGCCTGGGGGACGGAGCGGGCTTTGTCACCTTTCCCCCACGATGGCAGAGGCTACAGTGAAGGGTGGCCTTGGGCAGAGGGTAGAGGCAGGTCCGACAAGTAGAAGCCTTCAGAATCATCAGAGAGTCATGAAGGAAGCATCCTGCTTTCCTTCCCTCCTGCCAAGGGTCCCGGCAGAGGCTCTTCCTCCTGATTCTTGACCATGAATGTGCATTTGTGGAAAGACGAATCTCCATTTGTTCTTTAGGGAGCTAAAGACATTTAACGAGGACAAGAACCAGAAAGGTCAATGTCAAAGCCACGACGGAGTTAGGCTAGCCACCAGGGTTTCCGGGGCTGCCCGGCAGCTGGCAGCCGTTCTCTGCACATTTCAGGCTGACGGGCCCTGGCTCCATGCCAAGGATGGGACTTGGGTTTGGGCCCGGGCTGGGATAGAAACAAATTAATGATGTCATTAGACTTGTCAGGAGCCTTAAATCTCCTGTGACAAGTTTAAGTGCAGGATGTACCATAAAGAGGACATGTCAGGTCCCTGGGGTGCTAGAGCCATGAGCTGGAGGTGGCGTGATGAGATAGATAGGGCAGGGCAGGGGGTAGGGAGTGACTGCAGTGTAGGCTCCCCGGGCGCACAACCAGGACAGGGTCAGGCCTGGTGGTCAAGTGCTCGGGTCTACTGATGTCATTGACCTCGATGGTCTCACCCCTGCTCTTTGGCCCATCCATCCAAAGCCACTTTCCATGAACTTCCATGGGTCTAGCTAGGGGTCAGGCTAGGGGTCACAGAGCACCCTCAGCCTGGGTCTGCTGCCCTGGATGAGGCTCACAGCCCAGGGAGGAGTCCGAGCACTGTGGGATCCGTGCCTTGAGAGGGATGTGGGAGCTTGGAGCCTGGCCCCTGACAGACAACCATGTGTTTGCTTTGTCCAGGACGGTCCAGTTTCATGGCTAGGCTAGACTGCCCCATGCCTGTTACTTATTCTGACCCCTAATTATATTTGACCTTTTACTCTCCAAAGTGTCTGGGTATGGATGGTAAGTATATGGCTACTGTACACCTAACACAGGCTGAGGGCTCAGACAGGGCCTCCTGGGGAAGCGGCCTTCGGGTCCCTGCTAATGATGGGCCATTGATGGTGCAAGGGACCTGGGAGCTTTGGAAGGCTAAGGCATGAGCCATTTCTGAAGGCGAGATGGAGGGGTGGGGAGGCAAGAGAGATCGTGGCTGAGGTACACCCGGCCCCTGCCCCCATCCTGGACCCTGCACCTGTACCTTTGTCCTGCTTCAAGTCTGGACACCGCCAGGGGACCCAGTGCAGTTCACCTGCCAGGGGCAAATCAGGCTCAAAGGAAACCTGAGCCTGCTATCTGCTGAGGTCATCCCATTCCTCCGCCTCTCAGCTCAGTGTCAGCCTCGGCCCCAGCAGGGCCCTGTCCTGCACACTCCTGCCCCCAGCCTGGTTACTTCATGCCCAGGCTACCCTGAGTGTTGACTGGGTCCCCTCGGCCACATAGCTCACTAGCCTCTCCCCCAGCGAATGACACAGGGCAGGGCTCTGGCCCAGAGCTCTCAGACAGGTAGATCAGAGTTAGCTCTCAGAGTCCTGGGCCTCCTCTGCAGGGTCTCCAGATCCTTCCTTCACTGTCTACACTGCATGAAGCATGGAGCACACCCACATGGCTTCCTGGATAGCCATTCCCTGATCCTCCCTCTGTCCCAGCAGGATGGAGCAGCAGGGCAGCAGGACAGAGAAAGGTGCAGGGTGTACAGGGCGGCATGCACGCTCAGCCTGGTCCCCGGTTACACCTCCAGCCCAAACTCACCTCCTCCTCCTGCTCCCTCTTGCCTCTACTGGAACATGCCTCCTCCTCCTGTCCATGGCCAAGTGGGGTTCTTCCCTGACCTCTCACCTTGCAGGCATCCTTCCTTTTTGTCCCAAGTCCATATAAACTCTTGCTCCTGTCACAGGCCCCAGCTGCACCCTGTACTCTCTCTCTCGGAGCAAGGGCTCACACTTGGGTGCCTTTGCTTGGGGAATGTCCCATTCTCTCCTAGGAGACTGGCAGCCCCACAAGGGCTGCTTTCTCCGGCTGCCTTGCCCCTCACCACCCCAGATCCCTTCCCATAGCACTGTGCCTGGTATTTACCAACGATTTCATTCATTCCTTCAG
This sequence comes from Vulpes lagopus, assembly GCF_018345385.1. NCBI lineage: Eukaryota > Metazoa > Chordata > Mammalia > Carnivora > Canidae > Vulpes > Vulpes lagopus. Next base: position 51,055,190 of record NC_054846.1, read on the forward strand.
CACCTATGTACAGAGTCCTGCTCTGAGCCAGGCACTGGCCCAGCCAATCAGAATACAGATAAATAAGACAGACCCAAATCCCTGTCCCCAGGGAGCTTATGCTCTAGTGGGGAGGACAAACAATAAATAATCACTTATTGATGAATCAAAATATGAAAGTATGTGAGAAGATGATAGAGACCTCGGCGGGGAAGCAGAGCCTAATAAAGAGGTTGAGGGTGTGGGAGCAGGGGCCAGGCTGCAATTCTCGATCAGAGTTGGGGCCCACCTCCCTTGGATGATGGTGTCTGGGTTAAGATGGGGGTGAGCCCTGCTGATACCTGGGGAAGGGCAAAGGTGAAGCATCCCCAGGGGGCCCATGGAACAGCTGGGAGGCCCACACCCTTGAGTGGTGCATGTGAGGGGAGGACAGAGGACATGGGGCTGGGGGTGAATACCCAGGGCCCACATGGGTCATTACATAGACTGGCTTTTACCCTGAGAAACGTGGGGAGCCACTGCATTGTCCTGAGCAAGGAAGTGATCTGTTCTATCTCAACTGCTTCTTAAATAAGTGGTTAACCAAGCATCATGACGGAAGGCACAGGGACCTAGAGAGGCCTGGGGGGAGCATCTAACTCCATCCGGGGCATCCGGGGGGGCTTCTCGGAGGAAGTAACAATGGGCCATGGCCAAGCAGGAGGAAAAGAGGAGGGAGGAGCCTGAACAGAGGCACAGCGGCATCAACGCACGAATCGCGTGGGGGAGGCTACAGGTGGCACAGGTCAGCAGAGCAAGGTGCATGCGGCGGGGCGCCTGGGCCAGGACACGGTCAGCAGAGGGGAAGGTGGATGCCTGGCAGAGTCATGCTCAGCTCCTCGGGGTGCTCCTCACTCTCTGCCCCACCTGTGGGTGGCTTGACTCAAGGCAGAACACCTTCAGCTGGACTCCAGCCCAAGCTCTAACCACGAGCATCTCCTCAAGGCCTCTAATTTCCCCAGAGGCTGACCTGAATCAGAGGCCCCCTGCTCTTACGAGGCTAAGCTCCTTAAGCCCAAATACAACAGACTCGAGTGCTGCTCTGGATAACTTGGGAACTCAACAATTAAGTGGTGTGGGCTTGCGCAAGTCTCTTTGTGTCTTTGAGCTTCAGTTTCCCCGACTGTAAAATGGAATACCTGCAGAGAGAAGGTTGCCTGCACCTGGCACATCGTAGGTGTCTAATAAACGCCATGTGGGTTCATATGGGCCGGGCCTGTGGAGCTGGGGACCTAAAGGCTCTCTGGGTGGGAGGAGGGGAGCCTCACCTGGGCTGTGTCATGGTTGAAGATGACAGCGTTGAGATCCCCACAGTTGTAGTGCTTGATGAGGTCCTCCGTGGTGTAGGGCGCCTGCAGGCTCCCCGCCCGCACGCTCTCGTGCTGCAGCAGGGTCTGGTTCAGGGCAAACAGCACCTGCGCAGAGGAAAGAGCGAGGAATGAGGGCTGTGATTCTAGATCAGCCGAGGGCCCTGACACCTCCAGGCCCGGCCAGCCTCACTCTGCACTTTGGGGCAGCAGACCCTGAAACGGAGACGGCGCGTGGGGCCTAGGCCTGAGTGGTGCAACCCGAAAGCCTCCGCTGGCCTCTGTTCTCATCTGCAGCCCTTTGTCCACGCAGGCCCCCACATCCAATCTCATAATGTGGCAAAATGAGAACCTAGCTGTGTCTGGGTTTTGGAATGATGGGTGAGTTGGTCTTTTGACTAAATTTGTCTTGTTCCTGTGCTTAGGGAAGCTCTTGAGTGAGCACAGACTAATTCTGCAATCAGGAGCATGGAAAACAAAGCAAGACAAACGAACAAAACAGAGAACCACTTAGATGTCAAGGCCCCCACCAAGACCACTTCTCTCAGGGTCCCCCTCACCCCCAGGCGAGGTCTGAGGAGCCAGGGCTCTCTGAACCGGCCCCATGCTGGCGCCTGGCACGTTCCCTGAAGCTCCTCCGCGCTCTGAGCTGCTCTGCGGGGCCCTGGGAACACAGCTGCACCCTCTCCAAGCCTGCCTGGCACGGGGATCATGTAGAGCACCGGACAACAGTATCAGATGCCCTGTCCCCACGCCCGGGACCGGGATCTCTGAGGGGGAGCCCAGGATGTGTACTTTTAACAGGCTCCCTGGGAACAACGTTAGTGGTCTGATTGCTTCTGGAATGAGGACCACCGCTCTAATGGAACACGGCCTGCCCCAGGTATGAGGGCCCTGAGAGATGATCCCAAATGTCCCATTTTAGATGGGGAAACTGAGGCTCCTAAGGGGAAGGGACTTGCTCAATTCTGCACACCTGGGGCTGGAACTATCCCAGACCCCTCTGGCCGACCAACGGGAGGAGTCTGACCACGATGTCAGTTCTTCAGCACAGGTGCAGGGAAGGCTGCTGCGGGTCTGGGCAGAAGGTCGGAGGCAGTCTCAAGCCACCTGTCCTTGTCGTCGCCTGGCCACCAGCATGCCAGTCCTCAGGACTCGCTCGTGCTGTTTGCACGTCATCATCTGTTTGCCATCTTGGACCACAGTCCCGGGTGGGCCTCTCACCGCACCAGTTCAGTCCCGAGCATCTCCCACTGGGCCCAGTGCAACCTGTCCCACCTGCCCCGTCCCATAGTCATCTGCCACAGTCACCTTTCAAAAGCACAAATCTGATCGTCTTCCTTCCTTCTTTTTTTTTACCCCCTCAAAACTTTCCCAGGTGCCTCCTGCCCTCCAAATAAAGGCCTAGCTCTTCAGTAGAGCCTGCAAGGCGGTGACCTGGCCCCTGCTGTGGTGATGACCTCACTTCCTACCCAGCCCTCGTGCCTCCAAATACCCAACTACTCAGCACTCTTCCGTCTCTGGGCTGCTTCTACCGTGTTCTCTGTGCATGAGAACCTCCCACCTCTGCGCTCCACTTGCAAATTCAGACTTGGCCTTCCAGGCTCTGCTCAAATGTCTTCTCTGGGAAGCAGCTTCTCTGAGCACCTGGGGGCTGAGTCAGGCCTCTCCCCACAGGGGAGGGGTCCCCACAGTCTCCTTGCATGGCAGACTGACCCAGTAGTGGCTCCAAACTTTAACCTGTCCACGTATCCATGCCCTTGGCCGTGGAACTCTGGCTCCCTCTCATTCTGACATTCTGACTCTGGGTATAAGTAACCATGACGCACAAGCACAGAGGCCTGAAGGGCGCCAGTGCTGCTGCTGCCTCTTGTCCCTCCGGGGCCCTGACAGCAGCCTGTGCTAGCCCACCAGGGGTGGGCAGAGCCGAATTGCCTCAGTTGTCCCACCAAGGCCATCCCAGTCCAGCCAGCAGCAGACTCCCAGACTATGTGAGTCAGGACAGCTGAGCCCGGCAGGGGCCCTCTGCCACCGAGTCCAGATACCTGAGCATATGCTCAGTGCTGGTGCTGCCCAGCACAACTGAGGTGATAGACGAGTGACCCGCCATGCTTCTGTTTACCCCGCGTGAACATGACATTGTGCCTGCTATTTAGCCGCCTGGCTTTTCCGTTAGGCTCTGAGCTTCTTGAAGATCGGACTGGTATCTCACTCATTTTGTATCTGCAGCTCTCTGCACAGGGAAGAGAGGATGTCACTCCATCCTTTCCCTAGCACCTTAGTGCCACCTAGTGCCACCTGCTGTGGTCAGTCACTTCGGGTTTCAAGGCTCCTCATTAAGCCCCTCAGACTAGACCCCAGAACTTTGGCACTCTGCATTTGGGGCATGCTGCTTCCATGTGGCATAAGTTTCCACCAGTGGCATCAGCCACATGATTCCAGAACACACGATCTGAACAGAAAAGCTCAGGTAATAAGGGGCATACTGAGGTGGGCAATGGGGCCCTTGGGAGGTCCCCCTCTGCCCATCCTCCCCACACTTTTGTTTCTGGCAGGCAGAGAGCTGGATAGGGCTGGGGTGCAGCAGCCCAGGCTGCACCCTGTAATGAGCTGGCTGGAGATAGGTCAGACCCCACCTCTGAGCCTTCTCCGAACTCTGGCGAGCACCCTGAAATTCAATCCATGACCACCTGGTACAGGGGGTCAATGGCAGCTTGGTGGCTGGGATGAATCACAGTAGGCCGTGGCCCGCCTGTTGCTGTGCACATCACTAAGGCAACAGGCACTTCCTCCCACACAGAACACGCCTCGCATGAAAGCATCCACGTCAAGCTGGAGTGCTCCACTTCTCCTGGGGGCGGGGGCCGGGATGCACAGGCTTCCTGTGACCACACCCTGCCACTGCATACACCTGCTGCTCTTCAGTGTCAGCACCACCTGGCCTTGGTGAGGTCATCTGTTCAAGTGCCCAGAAGACCCTGCTGGAGGGGAAATGGCTCCCCTGGGCCTTTCTAGACACACAGAGTCACTTCTGCAGTCATGTGGCTTTCGTGGAGCTAGGAGGTGTTCCCAGGAGTTGGGTTACAATCTATAGGGTGCTAGGAACGGCCCTGGCGTGTAGTCAGAGAATGCTTGGTCAATAATAAGACTTGAACTTTCCCAAATTGGACCTGGAACGACCCCTGTAGGTCATCTGGTCCAGTGTTTTTTTTTGTTTTTTGTTTTTTGTTTTTTAATGTTTCTTGGCCACAGAATCCTTTTTTACTGTTACTATTTTCCAAAGGACTTAGAACTCCATATGTGGAGCAGATTAAAAAAAAAAAAAAAAAAAGTTGAACTTTTTGTGACTGATGGGAGGAGACCTGCAGCAGAGACCCCAAGCCTCCTTTGTGGAACCCATGGGTCTCCTGGAGCCCAGTCTGAGAACCACTGATCTCATCCTGTGCCCCCATCATGTAAAAGAGACCGGAGACAGAAGCCCAAAGTGGGCAAGAGAGAACTCATCCAGGCCCACGCAGTAAAGCTGGGGGCAGCAGACTCAAAGCCAAGTCTGACGCCCAGCCCAGCACCCTTTGTGGAGCTACAGATTGGGGCTGGATGTCTGGATATTCACTGGCACAGCCCAGGTTCATCCCACACACGTCTTTCCTCTGGAGCCTTATGAAACAGCCAGAAATAGCCACAGAGTATTTATTATTAGCGTGTTCCATATAGAAAACTGAGACCAGATCATTTAAGAGGCATTCCCAGTGTGGCACAGGCAGTGTGGTGGGGCGTGGGTGGAAATCCACGCCTATCATTCTGGACTCTCGTGACCCCTGGGTGAGGTCTATGCCTCCCACCCCTGGTCGTGGCACTTATCCCATTAAGTGTCCATCTCAGGTGATTCCCTGTTCCCTGCCTGTGTAGACCAAAAGCTTGGTAAGGGCAGGAAGCCTGCCTCTCTGTTCATGGGTCACTGCTGGAGCAAAACAGATTTTTCGGGAACCGCTCTGGAAGGCAGACTGTTGACTCCGAGTCACATGCCCTTTCCCTACACCTCTCACCTCCTGGCCATCCTTTGGAACTCATAAAGAGGTCCTCAGCGGTTCATTATAGGGTTGTCATGTTTTTTTGAGCACTTACTCTATGTCAGGCATCTTTTAAGCTAATGTTATTTAATCTTTACAGCAACTCGGAGGTAAGTCTAGTATTAGCTTCAATTTATAGATTTAGAAAACTCAGCCCTACAGCAAAGAGACAGTAAGCAACTCACCAAAGGTGACACAGCTGGACAGGGATGGGACGCATGCTTGGGCTTGGGCAGGCCAGTCCTGGAGCCCATCCTCCTAACTGCCCACTGCCCACTGGGGCCTCCTTCTGCTCTCCCTGGGAGAAGGCCAGCAGAGGTGGTGTCCTGATTCATAGATGGGACACCAAAAAAGCAGACAGTGCCCAAGGCCACATGGCTTGTAAAGGGCAGAGCTGGGCTTCGGAAGGATGTCTGTCTGGTTCCAGACCAGGTTCCCATGACTGGAACTTCAAAATAATATGTGCTTCTTCATGAGCACTCTTGGTGCTTCCAACAGATATAGGGAAACTATACTTATTCATTTAATCAACAAACATTTACTTTCTGTTGATTCTCTGACCTCCCAAGGGCCCCATCACCCACGTCAGTACACTGCTTGTTACCTCTGCAGAGATCTGGGGTCGGTGGATTAATTGGGCTTAGTTTCCACCTCTGTGGGGGCTCATCTCAGAGGCAGACATCCCAACTGACCATGACGGTAGAGGGTGGTAAGTGGGGCCTCTGAGGCCCCATGTACAGGCACAGAAGAGCCTCACCCTGATTTCTGCCTCCCCCTTACTCAACCCTGAATTCCCAAGCCTGGCACTGGTCACAGACTCCCGGGCCTTCACGTCTTCTGCTCCCGGCCACTTTAGAATAACAAACCCTCCTCGCCCAGAGCCTCCGTGGCCCACTCTGGGATAATGTTTATGATAAAGCTTTGACATGGAATAACAAACACTGGGTGGAGGCTAGAGTCCTCTTGCTCCCCCTGGATAACACGTGAGGAGGCCCAGCCACCAGGAGGACCTGAGCCTCCCGGCGCAGCCCCCCTTGCCAGCGCTTGCCCGCCAGGAGCTGGCCCGCGGTGTCTGCGGAGTGTAGGCCCAGAATTTAAACACAGCTTCAAAAGCAGGCTGAGAATGGAGTGAGGCAGGCGCCAGGAGGGTGGGGACAGGTTTATTGTTCCAGATTAGTCTAGTAAACAGTCCTGAATGGGCTGGGGTGGTGAACACCAAGGCCTTGTGCTCACTTGCTGGCCCAGTGCCGTCAGTGAGGAGAAGCAGCAGGACCCCTCTGTCAGAGAACATGCTGCAACCCAGGGCTCCGTGGGCCACGCCTGGCTCTCGGGCTGGGGTTCTGAGGTGGATGATGAGCCCTTCTCACCCACCCTGAAACACAGGGAAATCACAGCAAGGGCCCCAACCCACTCAGCCCTGCTTACTGAGTACCTGCCATGTGCCAGGCACTGTTCTAGATGCTGGCGGTCTGGTTAGGGACAGAACAGACTCAGATCCTGCTCTCATGGAGCTTACATGCTGGGGGTAAACAGAGGATAAACAAAACGATTAGTGAAGCATTGGTATCTAGCATGTTAGACACACACAACAATGATTCCATTGAAGAGGGGATTAAGATGGCCTCCGGCCACTTAGAGCTCCTCATGCCTCTGAGTCAACAGGTAAAGAAGGGAGTCACTGTGCTAGCTGGCATGACTGGTCCTGATGGGCAGGGAAAATGGACTGCTGCCCCACAGGGAGGGGGAGCACAGGACGTCTGCAGCACACCAGATCCCTCAGGGTGCCTCCTCGGATCACCACGCCCAGTGATTAGCCAACGTCAATGGAAAACCACAACAACTCAATCCAGGCAGGACTACTAGTAGCCCAGATCCTTCAGGAATGAAGCTCTGGGTCATCCCACCAGGTGGGAACCGCAACCAGCTGAGGTGCTTGCAAAAGATAAAGGGATTACAGTAGTGATAGTGGAAGGAGAGGAAGGTAGTTCTAAACAGCAGCCGTGAGCACATGACGGGCAGGCAGAAACAGAAGACTCCTTGTCAAGAGTATTTCTCCCTTAGTTTAAGAATATTTGTGTGTGTATAAAATGTTTTCTTCTCTCTCCTCTTTCTTTTTTCTCCCCCGGTATGTAGCATAAGACAAACTGACTTTATGTCATAGCATTTAAGTATTATTAACGCTACATCATAGCATTCAAACAGTGGTATATCAAGGAGAAGAGTACACGTTACCCAAAGGCTTTGCCTCCTCACCTGGGGAAGGCGCTGACATATTCTGGTTGCACGCATGATCATTGTATCACGTTGGGTGGAAGTGTGAACTTGTTATTGTCTTTATTTGGAGATGAAGAATGGTTTAAGGAGATGCTTGTGGGTGCCAAGTTAACAAGGGATGCACTTATGATGGCTGATTTCATTTGTCTGCTTGGCTAGGCCAAGCTACCCAGAGATTTGGTCAACCATTATTTTAGATGTTCCTGTGAAGACACTGTTTAGAGGCGATTGACATTTAAATCAGCAGACTTTGAGTAAAGCAGATTATGCTCCAGAATAACTAGTTGAGGGTGGCCTCATCCAGTAAGTTGAGGCCTTCGTAGAAAAAGACCAACTTCCTTTCTCAAAGAGAATTCTGGTAGCACATTGTCTTTAGGCTGAAACTGTAGCATCAGTTCTTCCCTGGGTCTCCAGCCTGAGCCTACCCTGCAGACTTGGACTTGCTAGCCTTCACCATGTGTAAGCTAATTCCTTAAAAAAAAAAAAAAATCCATCCATCCTACCATCCATCCATCCATCCATCCATCCTATTGATTCTGTTTCTTTGGAAAACCCTAACAAATACAGTATGTATTACAGAGAGAAAATAAAGCAGGAAAGGGGGCAGGGAGTGATGAGGTAAGGGGGGGTGGCAGGTGCAAAGGCCCTGGGTGTACATGAGGAGCAGCAGAGGCCAGGGTGGCAGGAGCTGAGTAAACAAGGAGGACAGAGATGGGAGATGAGGTCAGTATTGGTTAGTATGCCAGGCTCCATGGGCCACTGTAGGGATATTGAGAAACTGTCCTCTACCATAATTCTTCCAGAGAATGGATTGTTCTTTCATGTGACATATGAGGAAACAGGCCTTGAGGATGGTGAAGTCACCTGCGCAGGGTCTTGAGTTGATGAGCTGGAACTGGGATTCCAATTCAGGTCCAGCTGACAGGTACTGGGGTGTTTCTGCGACCCCTGGGCCTGACCTGCCAAGCTATCTCCACCTAGTCGTTGGCAGGAAGAACAGACATAAGGAGACAAACAGGGACTGTGTGGGAGGTCCCACGTCTGAGTGGTCAGCTGGGAAGGAGGGATGCTAGAACCGTAGCAACAGGCCTGGTCAGAGCTGACATGAGCAGAGGAGAGAGGTCACACTTGCCAAGGTAGCCCCCCCGGGGGAGGCCTTCCTGCACTATGGCTCTCTGCCCTGGCCTGTGCAAGTCTCTTTCGTGCCACATTATTCCTGGCCTCGGGACTGTCCCCCTTGCTCCTGCACTGCCTGAAACCACCTTTTCACCCATTAGTTCCCACCCGCCTCTCACTCGGCTGCCCGGGCTCCTTCCTCAGGACATGGGACATCCCTGGGCCGGGGGCCGGCCAGGTTCCTTGGGGGAACCAGCGCTTCTTGGACTCTTATGCTACCCCAGCTTCATGACTGTTCCATGCTGGGCCTGCATACTCCGGGGTGACGTGCCAAGGGCAGGCCCATCATCTGACTTGGTCGCGGCTGTTTCTCCAGCAGAGAGCGTGGTGCCTGACCCCCAGTAAGTGCTTCAGAAATACTTGGAGGATGAATAGAAAGCTGAGTGAGTTAGCCAGCCTGGAACCCCCTGTCCCGAAACCCCCCGTGGAGCAGCTCCCTGCCTTGACCCGCTACCCCCCAGGGCACAGAGCTGGGGTAGCCGAGCCCCCCATGCCTGCCGAGTTGGGGTGGAGGGGAGCTCCGCCTCATGGGAAGGTTTCTCCAGCCTGGGGAAGATTTCCTCAAAGGTTAGAGCCCAGCGGGGTCTGCTGAGGTTTATTTGTGTTATGCTCCCGGCCCCATCGACAGCACCAGAGCCGACGACATCCCTGCTTCCTGCTCAGTGTTCTGAGTCCCCTGGGCCGCCCGCACAGAATCCTGTCTCCGGACACTGGGCTACTGAGAAGCCGGCATCCAAATAAACACGGGGCTTCCTGGAGCCAGGGCCTGGCTCTGGGCTGGCAGGTAGGACCAGAGGTGCAGGCTCCGTCTGAGTCTGTACTATGGAGACCCCGGTAAATCACTTTCCTTCCCTGGGCCTTGGCTTACCCACTCTTGAAAAGGACCAACTCACACATTCATTGAGGGAGCATGTGTGGAGAAGTTCTGTATCAGATGCTGTTCTGGGCCGGACGTACAGCCGTGAACACAAGTAAAGATCCCTGCCCCAACAGGGCTCTCACAGGGAGGAGGGACAGTGAGCAAAACCAAAACCAGCAAAACATCCATGTTAGAGAGTGACAGTGGCTAAGGAGAAAATGAGGCAAAGAATATAAGAAGTGTGTGTGTGGGGGCACTGGGGGTTGACATTTTTGGGATGATGTCCAGTAAAGGCACAAAAAGAAGTGAGGTTGAAGAGGAGATCTGACGGAGAAGGAGCTGAGGGAGGTGGTCCCCTGGACACCAAGAGGAGACTGGTGTGGGGCAGAGGCAGCATGTGTAAAGGCCCTGAGGCAGAGGCAGGCCTGCTGCGTGTGAGAGGCAGGCAGGCCAGTGTGGCTGGAGAGGAGTGAGCCAGGGGGAACAGGTAGCTGAGCTCAGGACCCAACAGAAAACAAGATGGCGCATGGTCAACCATGTGAGCTTTGGTGAGGTAAATGCAACTGCAAGGGTAACTGATGGGAACATAGACAGAGGTGCGGACAGGGGCTGGGGAGCACTGGGGAGAAGCAGGTGGAAGGCTTCCTGCCCCTGGGTCTTAAAGGCAAAGGGGGGGTGAGAGGCCTGGACGTTGGAGGACAGCATGGCTACCCCTTCATGGTCTGGGCCATAGGGGCAGCAGGGAAGAGGGGCGGGCAGGGGCGAACTATCCCAACACTCTTCCCCTCCCGCCTACCTCTCCTGCCAGCCCTTCCCACTGACGTCAGGATAAGGGAGGCAGGTGATGGCCCATGAGCCCTGGGCTCAGGCTGGGGCGAACAGAGGGTCCATCTGGAGAGGAAGGGGGTTTGCAGGACAGGGTCAGAGTAGGCGGGGTGGGCAGGGGGGCACATCCAGAAGGTCTGAGGTCTTTGGCGGCCTTGGCTCCGGGGAGTGAGCTGGGAAGGCCTGCAGCCTGAGTGGGGGAGTGCTAGGGGGGGGGGCTGGGGGGAAGCCAGGAGGGAAGCTGAAGGCAGCTCTGCCATCCTCCTGAAGGGGGAGCAACGGAGCCCACTCGGCCCTTCCCCTCACCATCCCCACCCCAAATCCTGTGACCCGAGGAGAAGAACGGGACTTGGCCTCCAGCAGGTTCCAGCCACATCCGCCCTCGGCACTGCGGCAGCGTGGGCCGGCAGAGCCCTCTGCCTCCCGGGGCGGGCAGCAGAGGCTGACTCACCCTTGCTTTCTTTCCTTCTTTTCTCTGAACGCCTAGTTTCTCCACCCAAAGACCACCCTTCAAGATCCCTGCGTTCCTCTTCTGTCCTTCAAGTCATGCCAGGAAATGCTCATAAATCCGGAGCCACCCACATGAGGAGATTAGCATTCTGCTGGGTAGGGAGGCTGATACCGGGTTGGGTAATGGGGAAAGGCAGGCCCGGATGCTTGGGTCTCCAGGAAGGGAGCTGATAGGGGGTCTGTCCCGTTGGAGGGCAAAGGGGTCCCCTGGCTTTGGGTTTTAGGTGCAGGCGGGCCTGAGGCAGGCCAGAGACCCAGATTCTGGGGTTGCCAGCTCTGACCCAGATCAATCGTGGGACCCGCTCTCTGGGTCACAGGGTCCCCCTCTGAAACACAAGAGTGTGTGAGTGCCTGCAGCTCTGGAAGTGTTCTGTGAGCATAGCGTTTCAGAACAGTGCTACCGGCCCCCCACCACAGGATTTCAACAACAGTCTATGATTCTAGGCATTTTGCATACGGAAGCTCATTTCTTCTCTGCAAGAGCCGTGTGAGGCCACCATTAGTGATCCCATTTCACCGACAGGGAAACCAAGCTCAGAAAAGTAAGTGACATCCATGTGTCCCTGATGTCAGGTCCATGTGGACCAGGGCCTCAGCTTGGCCAGGCGTGAGGCGCTGAAGTCTCCCTCCCCAGTGTCAGTTCTCTGCCATGAATCTTTTTTGGTCCCCAGTCACCCCCTCTGATGTCCTAAGTCGAATGCATACTGCACGTGGAGGAAAAAGAGAGCAAAATATATCAGAAAGACCCACAGAGTCACCAAGGCCAACCTATTCTCACGCATAAAGCTCTGAGGAGCGTCAAGGTGGTAGAGGAGATGGACAGAGAAACAGATAATTATAAAGCCAAGTGGTAAATTCATGATCAAAAGGAAATACTGGGGCCTTTGGGGCCTCAGAGGGTTTCTGACGCAGCCTGGGCATGGTGAAGGATCAACCTCAGGCTGGGCTGTGCAGGACGGGTGGGGTGGGGAGGGAAAGGTGTTCAAGGTCAGGGGGCACAGAAGCGCCTGGTGTCCTTAAAGATGTGTCAGGAGCTGAGCCAGCAGAGGGTCCAGGGTGGAGGGCCTTCCATCTCAGGCCGCGGGCTCCGCGCTCCACCCAGCTGGCAGACTCAGCCCTTCCCCGCTGGATCTTCAGACACGGCCCGTCAGCTGTCAGGGGTGGGGACCACCGAGGAGCACACCGACACCCACCCGGGGACAATGGTGTGCCGGGCAGGCAGGCGGTCAGCGGTGGCCACAGAGGCCACCACCACCACGAGGCCTGTGAAGTGGCCGATCCACGGGCAGGAAGCCGGAGCTTGCTTTTCCCTGCTGTCTCAGACCTGCCTGCTGACACAGCTGCCTAGACTTCAAAAGGCAAGTCTCCATTTTCATTTGCAAAATCAGTATGAAATTCCTCGAGGGCTTGTCTAATTCCTTCTGGCCTGACCACACGGCAATTACCAATGTGCAGGGAGGAGGGGGCAGTCTCGCAGGCCCTCCAGCAGCGTGGGCACCTCCGCTCGGGGGCCCGGGCAGCCGCCAGGGAGGATGGCGCGAGAGCAGGCCCTCGGGTGGGCCCGGGGCCGAGGGCTGGCCCTGGGGGCGCTCAGCACTGACAAGTGAAATCCTGTGTCGGCTACCAACAGCTTCAGAGACCGAGTGTGGGGAGCAGCGGGAAGGGCAGGGCTCTGGCCCAGGTTCAAATGTGGGGCCTGCTAGGTGCAGGCTGCATGAAGCTCCTTTCTGGCTTGTCTGGTGGTGGGCTGCTACGAGAACAGGGGACAGGCCCTCCTCGCTCTGAGCCTCAGTTTATGCATCTGCCAAGTGGGGAGAATAAATAAGATCTGTCCCCCCTGGCTAGCGAGCTAGCCGCCTAAAAACCTTGTAAACATTACTGTGCTTCCTTAGGGCATTTTCAGAAACTTCTGTTCCCTAAGCAGCAGCAGGGCAGCTCTGAGAAGGGGCAGGAGCCAGCACGTGTGGCCTGGATTCTCATTCACTCCCCAGTGTCTGATATGGGTCAGTGCAGGCTCCGTGTTGGGCACTGATTCTATCCCCAAGGCGCTCAAGGTCAGGGGTGGAGAGGAGCGAGCAAGGAGGGGCCCCAGGAAGCCCTGCAACAAGATGCTAACACACCTGTGAAAACTGGGCATTGGGATAAACCCAGGGCAGTGGGAGGGACTCATCCTGCCGGGGGAGGCCCGCATCCGGGATTCAGGGGAGGCAATGGGATCCGCAGTGGTGTCTGTGGGTGCGGACCCTTGTCATGTAGAAGAGAAATAAAAAGGGCTTCCGGGTGGTGTCAATGTCCATGCAGAGGCCCGGGAGAAGCATGGATGATAGGGGAGGGTGGGGCAGAGCATGGGGTGCGGCTGCCAGGGGCACAGGGCGGGAGGGAGCAGGTGCAGGGAGGAATCTGGAGCTCAGCCAGGCGGGAAGCCACCAAAGTGACAAAACAGGGATGGGCCAGGCTGGCCTTCTGCTGGGAAGCTAGGCTCTGGCTGTTTCGTGGAGAAGGTAGGAGAGGCAGGGACTGCAGACGGAGGCAGTCGGCCCTCTGTGGGCCTGGACAGGTGAGGAGGACAGGTGAGGAGTCCCACCTGGACCTGGGGCCTGGGGATGCCGGGAGGAAGGAAATGCAGGCTATAGAATTCCAGTTCTTTACTGGTTTAGATGTTCCAGAACCCTCCGGCTCAGGGCTCTGAGCCTCTTTCTTCACCTACCACTGCCCCTTTTCCCTTGCTCTGAATTTTGGGCACTGGCCCTCCCCCACACCCCTCCTCCACTTGAGGAAGCCTGGAGCCCCACTCAGGGGAGCAGCTGGGCAGAGGAGGGGCAGCTAAGAATGGCGAGAAAGAAAGAAGACGGCGTGTGGCTGGCAAGGGGCCGTGGCCTTCAGAGCCGGGGATGGACACTCTTGCTAGAGCACATCAAAGGAGACAGCCGCACAGAACCGGCCTTGTAGACAAAACTAAGATGCAGTCCCAAGGGCTCCCGCTTTTCACCTGTTTAAAGTCACAGGCGCCACTTCCTGGCAGCAGGGAGGGAAAGTTGAGGGCAGGCAAGGGAGGGTTCTTCGATCCTGCAGGGGGTCCTCACCCTGTGGAGAGGATGCTGAGGCCCAGAGAGGGCCACAGGGCGCCCAGGGCCACCCGGCAAGAAGGGGATGCAGACTATGGCCGGAGCCAGCCATCCGACTGTTTCACTTGGGCAGCTCGGGTCTCCTCTGCCCCCTTGTCCCCTCTTTCCCCCACCGCAGAAAAGAAAAATGTTTTTAGACCCGAGGCAAAAGAATTTGAAACTGAAACCTGAGCCTTGGGTTTTGGGAAAAGAATACAGAAAAGTCCGACACATTCTGGAGGAGCAAGGAGCTGCTTACTCCACTGACGGGAAGTGCTCAGGGCTACCCAAGGCTTCCCTCTGCGCCCCTCGGAGCAGCCAGGGCAGGCCCGTGGGAACAGAGAAGGACCCCACAGGTGCTGGGTGAGGGGCAGAGGGAGGGCTGCTCCCGCCTCTTAGCTCCCCGCCTGCAACCTTCCGGGGGGTTCCTGGACTCTGCAGAGCAGGCCAGAGCTGCTTTCTGCCTTGGGGTGTCAGGGACTCTACGTGAGCAGGAGTTGTGGAAGAGTGAGTGTGTGCACATGGGTGTGAGGAGAGCGTGGCCGATGGGGATAAAAATAGATATGTAGACGATGGAGAGACGACAGATGACACGTGGATTCGGGAGCGGTGTAGCCCACCCCGTGCTGGCCCACACCATGAGGACGCTGGACCCCAGACTACCATCTGCATACGTCACAAAGATCCCCCTGGGCGTGGAGCTGGGCAGCAGCCCCGGGAAGACTGCCATCAGCGCCACCGCGGTTCCCCCTCCCTGGTGCCACGCAGTCCCATCGATCCTTCTCCACGGCCCAGGCTTAGACCCGGCCCCGCTGGGTGTGTGTCTCTGCCTCCCCACTTCACGACTATTTCTATTTGCTGCACAGGGACATCCTCCAGACTCTGCCTTGAGCACCGCTGACCCGACATGGGGCCTGTTGGTTCTGGGCCAACCAGGGACAAGGGATGGTGTGTGTATGTGTGAGCTTAAAAAAAACCCACCCTAAATGAGAATGGCACTCCCAGGCTTATGTCCTTCATGGCTCTGCTCTGCTGTAGGGACAATGATTGACTCCTTCGAGCAGGTCCCACTCGGCTCCGCCTGCAGGGGCCCTGCCTGCTCCCGGGAGTCCTCTCACTCTCTGACCTCCTCGCTTTGCGTTGTCCTTGTGGCCCTCCCAGAGTGTTTGGGAACATGCTATCACTTTCCCACCGCAGGGCCTTTGCACATACTGGTGCATAATAGTCAGTCTTCATGTATCTATGTATATGACCATTTATTTGACGTCTGCTTGTCCCAACAGGAGTTTTAACTATCACTGACGGATCATTTGTTCTGCGCCACACCCTGGCCAAAACTCTTCTCAAATATTATTTCTTTGAAGCCCCCAACACCCCTGTGAAGTACTTATAATTTTTATCCCACTTTACAGATGAGGCGAAGGAAGCACAGAGTGGCTAAGTGACTTGTCTGAGGTCACACAGCAAGTGAGCACTAAAGGAATCAAGATAGTTTGGTCATGTTAGTCACATACCAAACGGTCTTCAGCTGTGTAGACTCCTACTGCTGTGTAGACACAATGAAGCAGGTGTGTCTACATCCCTAGTACCTACTCCAGGACTTGCCACTGTCAGTTCTCCACAGAAGGGAAGGAGGGACAGGGAGGCTGGGGTGCCAGCTATTGGAAGCAATCCTTGGGCAGCCAGCTCTCCAGGAGAAGCATCCAGAGGCCACGTCTTCCTTCCCCCTGGTTCCTGAATTAGGAGAAACTGTTCAAAGCCAGCAAGAATGCCTTTTCAAAACAGGATGGAGGGAGCTTGGGGAACCCAGACGTGGAGCCAGAGCTGGACAAAAGCCCAAACGTGTACCTGAGCCTCAGGATGAGGTGCAGCCTCATAAGTGGTGCAGTCTGGAGGTCAGCCCCAGGATTTCTTTTTCTTTTCTTTTCTTTTTTTTTTTTAAAGATTTTATTTATTTATTCATGAGAGACACAGAGAGAAGAGACACAGGCAGAGGGAGGAGCAGGCTCCCCACAGGAGGCCATTGTGAGACTAGATCCCAGGACCCCGGGATCACACCCTGAGCAGAAGGCTCAACCGCGGAGCCACCCAGGCGTCCCCAGCCCCAGGATTTCTGTTCCAAGCCCACCCCACTCCAGGTGCCACATCTCTGTGGGGGACAAGCCACAGGTACAGAGAGGGCGTTGCTGGTTAGTGGCCGGAGCTCCTCTGCCACCGCAGGCCCGCGCCGTCTCAGGGCATGAATGTGGCCTGTGGAGAGGGCCTTCCTAACAGAGCCCTAATGTCTGCCTCCTGGAAGCTTCCTCTGCCGTGGGAGCCGCTGAGCTGCTCCTGAGACTGGCTTCCGTGCCGGAGGTGAGGACCGGTCCCTTCACAGGGCACCAAGGGCGCCCCGGCCCCCCTCCCCTCACGCTGCACCCAGGCCCCAGCCGCCCGCCGCTGGCCCCGGGGATCCGGGCCCGGGAGCAGGCCCGGGAGGTCAGCAAGCCTGGGAGGCTTCCCCCCCCCCCCGGCTCCCCGGCCCCCCTTTGAAGGGGATCAGGTTCCCCCACAAACATAATTGAACGAAAATATGAGAGAGAAAAGGCCTTTGTTCTCCCATTTACAGCGTCAGAAAATATGTAACAAATTAGCCGTTTATGAGGTAAGAGAACAGGGCTGCGCGCCGCGGCGGGAGGCACGGCGGCCGCACAAGGGGGCCTTTCAGCGCCGGGTGTGGGGGGCCGCGTGGCCCCCGACGGACGGGCCCGGCCCCAGGCCTGCAAGCACGGCCTGGCACCGGCGGGCGCACGCGGGCCCCTCTGACCCCCGGCTTGGACCGGGGGAGGCCTGGCGAATGGAAACAGGGCGCCAGGTGGGCAGGGATGAATACGGCCCTTGGCAGGGTCAGGCGGCGGGGTGGGCCAGTGGGGCCGGAGGCCTGGCCTCCCAAGACCCCTCTGGCCGCTGCCCTGGGGTGGCCCTGCGTGACCCCTCTCCTGCTGGGGACCGCTGCTCCCTCTCTCACGGTGATCTCCAAGGGCGCACACATCTCACAGCAGGAAGGCCTCAGTGGCTTCTCTACTGATTTCCCTGAACCCGGGGGGTGGGGACGTGGTTCGTGGCACTGCACCGGACTTTTCTCTCAAAGACCTTCGAGTTTTCTTCTAGGGTTTCAGCAACAGTCCCAGCCGAAGCATGGAACGGAGGGTGTCGTCAAGGCCAGGGGCGGGGGCCTACCTGGCCCCAGGGAGGGGGCTGGTGTCAGGAGCAGCCCCTCCGCGGGAAGAGCCCCGCTGGTGCTCTGATCTGCTTCCTGCTATGTCCAGAAGAGCGAGAGGGTGGGCTGTGAGCCTCCTGGGGAGGTGCCTTGGGCTGTCCCGCGTGGGGATTCTCAGAGCTGGGACTTAGAGACCCTGCCTTGTCCCTCGGGGGTTCGGACGGACGCCAGGCCACGGTGTCACTTCTGTGCTGGAATTTCTGATTCCGTGGTTCCGCCATGTGTTTCTGGGCTGCTGCTTCTCCGATTTTTAGGGGCCTGCGGGCCAGCGAGTGCCCCGCAGGCAGGCGTTCAGGGCCACAGTGCCCCGCGCCGCAAGCCAGGGCCGCGGGACCCTCCTCCGGGGCGCACTGTCGGTGCTCAAGCCTTGCACTCCCCGCTCCGGGCGCACAGGGGCAGGAGGCTCACAAGGGCCCCAAGCCTCTGAGAGCACGTGTGGCTGAGATCATGGGGCCGTGCCAGTCTAGTGTAAGGAATCCCTGCGAAAAGCGGGGTGCTGGGCTTCAGCATGAATATCCTGAGTGTTTCGTCTGCAGTCACAAACACATCGCTTTCCTGGATCTGATTTTATTTATTTTGATTGGATCTTAACGGTTCTTTACAAGGCTGAAACCGAAGCCGCCTGGGGTCCCCGGGAGACTTGCTAAAACTTCAACTGCACCCAGTTTAGCAGAGCAACTTGAAAGTCAATCAGCGGTGAGGGACAATTTGCCTCATTATTTCCAGCCCTGGAATTTGGCAGCAGATGGAATTCTGGGCCTGGTGTGGACGCGGTGCCGGGCAATCAACACAGCGGGGTCTGTCGCCCCTGGGCACGTCGCGCAGGCCGGGGCTGGAGGGGCCGGTATTCCCTCTGAGGCCGGTGCCCGCAAGGATTTCCCATTCCGGGGAGCGAGGGTGACACAGCCCCCGGACCCCAGACTCAAGGCTGTGGCTCCAGACCCTGGATCAATCCTCCCGGTAAAGGATTTGGGGGCCCCCTGTGTGGGCTGAACCCTGGCTGGGTTGTGAGGAAGTGGAAGTGACACAGGACAGAGGTGCCATCCTCCAGGAGACACAGCAGAGACACCGGGGTTCATTCTCCCAGGAGAGAGCCCAGGGAGGGCCGGGCATGGGTGGGGCGGGGGCGACACCTGCATCTACACAGTCGGCAGGAAGCCTCACTTCCTCAAGGAGGTCCACGCGGACCCCCGAGTTAAAGCGCTAAGGCCCCTCCCCAGCGCCCCCTTGCCCTCCACCCTGCTGGACGCGTCCGCTCACCTCCTAACACACGATGCCAGGTGCTCGTTGATCACGTCTCCTCCCGCTAGAGGGGAAGGCACTCCCGGGGGCCCGGACGTTTGTCCCGTGCACGAACACCTCTCCAGCCCCGGCATCTGAAATATACTCCATAAGCCTTTCACGCGTACGACTGAATGTAGCTGGCGGCAGTTCGTGGCCGGGAGCGTGTCCAAGTCGTCCCGTGCCAGTCCCGGACCTGAGCCTCCGCCCTCTCTGCAGCCCAGGCGCTGGTGCATGGGGGAAGGGCTTACGTGCCGCCAGGTGGCACCCCCTTGGCAGACAAATTCAGAGAGGGGTAGAGGCCTGCCCGAGAGCACACGATGCTGGAGCACGGTGCCCACTCCGAGCTCACGGGGGTCCCCCGCCAGAGCCTCCCGGGGAAGGAGGACTGGGAGCCCTCGGCCAGGCCTCGGCTGCCGGGCTGTCTTGCCCACCCTGCTTTGTACCCGGCCTGCCCCGTCCCTATGCAGGAAGGACCGTGAGTCGATGGATAATGTGTCTGTTCAAGCTGCGAACTCTATACACACACCCACGTAGAAAATCTCACTTACTTCTCCCCCGATCTTGTAATTATGAATATTTCACTTTTAAAAACCACAAGACTAGGGCGCAGGGAGGTCAAACAACCTGCCCAGGTCACAGATGTCATGGCAGGAAGTGTTCTTTCTTTGCTGGGGGTTTGCGCCCCCTCCCCCCCAAGAGTCCGATGTCTCAGGGCTAGCAGGGGTTCTAGATGTGCCAAGCCTGGTCACGCCCTAGGAATACCCTTCAGGCTGCCGTCAGCCCCCCTCAACAGCAGATGCGGCACCAGAGGAAGAAAACCTACAGGGTCGGATCCACGAGGCCCGCTCATGAGCTGTGAGACACCAGGAAAGGGGGCTGACTGCCCTGCCCAATCCCAGGCTCTTGTGCTCTCTCTCGTGCACCTTCACACGCACGGTCACGCGCACACGAGCCCAGACACTTTCCCGCTCACAGTCTACTCCAAGTCACAGCCCCGAGATTCTGTGCAGTCCCCTCTGGACACGGAATGGACACAGAGTGCGTGTGCACACACACAGCCACACACGTAGTTATAGTCACACACACACACAGCCACACACATGATTACAGTCACACACACAGCCACACACATAGTTACAGTGTCACACACACAGCTACACACGTGGTTACGGTCACACACACACAGCCACACACAGACTTACACACATTCACACACAGAGTTTCACACACACATACCGGGCCTTCCCCGTCATACACAGAGTCACACCCAATCACACTGTCACACACACGGACATACGCAGTCACACACAGTTACACACAGACACCCTCTCCTCCAGTGGAGATCCTTTCTCCCGAAGCACAACCAGCTACTGCAAGCTCCTCTGGGCTCCCTTCCTCCCCCACGCAGTGGGCTCACCGTGGGAAGAGGCCCCCCCGTCCTCCCCCTGGCATCTGGGAAACCCAGAAACCAGGCCCTGGCTCTCCCGAGGTTGTGGCGGGAAGTGCAGAGCCCGCGGCAGCAGGCAGGTTTTGGTACACCCCCACTGTCCCCGGGCACAGGCGGCGGGTGGGGTGGCCGGAGTACAGACCAGAACCAGAACCTGAAGCCCATGCACGCAGTCTTGCCAGGGCACCTCCTCACCTGGAAGACAGGGTCTGCGTTCCTGCAGGGCTGCTGGGGAGGCTGGAGATAACCTACACACGATGCTTTCACTTTTTAAACTCTTTTGATTCCTTTAACACCCTAAGGTAGCTGCTGGTGTTGTCACCACTTTGAGGAAGCTGAGGCCTAGAGGCGTTATGAGCACACAGCGCTGTGATCCCTGTTTGTGGCACCACCCATTCCCAAGATGACTTCATGGTTCTGTTCTGGCCCCAGAGGGTCAGGAAGCCAACAGTAAGAACACGCTCGTGAGCAAGGCGGTCTTGCTGGAGAAGTCCATGGCCCCATCGAAAGCATCACATAGAGAAAGCAGCACCCTACCCGCCACCCTTGGGTCCTGTAGCCAATGCCAGCCCGGGCCCTGGTTGCCCTGGAGCGGGCCTCGGTTCCCTGAGTCAGCGTGAGGGCGTGCGAGGAATCACGAGTGCCCTGTCTCATCAGGGCAGCCGACAAGCCCTGATGATGTCCCTGGGCTGTGCAGTCAGCATCTCAGCAGAGACAGTGAAGCGCCCCTCCGGCGCCGGGCCTGGGGACACCTGGGAATTCGGAGCCGGAGGCTGGGGCACTGGGCCCTCCCAGGGAGCCTCTGCCTTGAAGACCCCTCACCCCAGGTGGACTCCTCCTCCCCGAGGGAGCAGGGACTGAGGAGCCATCGCTGTGATGGAAGTCTCGCTGTTGCCCGTGCATCCCCTGGGACACTGCGGTCTCGCCCGGGGACACTGTGGTCTCTGCCAGGGACTGCTCTCTGGACACCAGGTGGCAGCCGGGAAGCCCGAGGCACAGGACATGGAGCTGCACAGAGGCAGCCCACGGCAGAAAGCCCACCACGCTGCTGTGGCGTCAGCACATTCTGAGAGCAAACGCACCGAGAAGCCCATCCTCATCGTCAGACCCAAGTGAGAACGAGGGCCTCGAAGCCTCATTGTCCGGCAGGTCATGCCGGGGTCACTGCCTGGGCCTGGAGGCGCTGGCACGGCGGGGAGAGGCCTGGCAGGCAGGCCCCTCCTGGTGTCCCTGAACCGGAACACCTGCCCCTGCTTGCACGGCCCTGGTGGCCTGGTGATGGGGAGCTCACAAGGCCCAGGGTTTCAGGGTGGCCCACGCTCCACGCTCCGGGAGGCAGGCCTGGCTCTGGGGTGCAGCCGTGTGTGGTTGCAGATGCAGGGGGAGTAGGGGGCTACTGGCCTGGGAGGAGGGTGGTGATGGAGAGGCCTCGGCCTGGCCGCCAGGACAGTGGAGGCCCAGCTTCAGAGCCACAATGTCAAGGCCACAGGGGCCCGTGCAGGCCTACCCTCTGGGTTTTCGCAAGGCAGGACCCAGGCCCGGACCCAAAGCCTGCGAGTTCAGGTTCAGAACTCCTATTGGGAAGCCATGTGTGGATGGGATTGGAGGGGTTCCAGCAACCACCTTCACCCTCGGGAGGGCACCCTGGGGCCCGGCTGAAAAGGCACAGCACCCCTCTTTCGGGAGGGGTGCAGGCCCAGTGGTGCAGACGGCCGTCTGGGCTCCCGACCGCCGGCCCTGGAGTCATGCTGGCCATTCTGGCATCCGTCCCAGGCCTGGATCTCCTCACGGGTAAGCGGAGGCTGCTAGTACCTGTCTTACCTGGAGGCTCAGCCCCGCTCAAGGTAACTACCTGGCCCGGGGCTGGTGTGCCGGGCGCT
Organism: Vulpes lagopus; assembly: GCF_018345385.1. Lineage (NCBI taxonomy): Eukaryota > Metazoa > Chordata > Mammalia > Carnivora > Canidae > Vulpes > Vulpes lagopus. The sequence goes on from NC_054846.1 coordinate 51,077,203, forward strand.
CAGGCTGGGACTCCCCATCTGGGTGTGGCGTCAAGCAAGGCCTGTGAGTGAGGGGAGCGGCCACCCATGGTTGCACTCACTGATGGGAGGCCCAGGCCCCACCAGCCTTTCCTTGTGTTCCCCTTCCCTCACTCCCGTGTTTTCACCTGTCGGGGCAGCTGGCCTCCTTACAGGCCACACAGACCCGTAAACCCAATCCCTGCACAGGCTGCGGAGGCAGGGCCAGGAGGAGGCCTCCACCTGGAGGGTTATAAGCTCCACCTCAACGTGTGGGAGATTCAATGCCAGGCTCTGGTGACCACCCATGCTATGCTCTCACTGGTCCTCACATGATCCTATGCGTGATGGGCTGCCTTCCCCATCTCACAGATGGGGACACTGAGGCCCGGAGAAGTGCAGTGACATGCCCGGGCACACGGCTCACTTTGTAGGTGGAGGAAGTGGCACTAGAACTCAGTCTGCCTAACTCCAAAGTCCATGCCCTCCTCACTCTGCTCCTTAAACATGCTGGGTGTAGAGGACACAGGTGGGGAAGGCTGTGGGAGAGGGCCCTGAGACCAACAAGGATAGCACAGGTGCAAAGCACCAGAAATTACTGAGGGTCACATCAAGGCTCCTGGACCTTCCCTCATTGTTCTGGGCCCGGTTACCACCACTGTGCCCACAGTGGCACATCATCAATAGTCTGTAAAAGCCCTGGCGGGGGTTCAGCTCACACCCGCAGAGCTAGACAGTGCCCCCAGCACACACAGGCACGTGCACACGGCTACCCACAGCAGAGGCCAGGCTGGTCAGCGCGGGCCCTGGCCATGCTATGCTTCACCTGGGTCACAGGCTCCCGTGAGGAAGGTGGATGGCCAGCCCAGTGCTTCCCCTGGGGATCTCAGGCCCAGGGACAGGGGGTGACTTCTTCAGGGTCACAGAGTGGATGGCGGATGGGGCAGGCACATCAGCGGGAATAAAGGCTGACCCCACTGGTGGTTTCCCAAGCACTTCCTTTTTTTTTTTTTTTTTAAGATTTTATTTATTTATTCATGAGAGACACAGAGAGAGAGGCAGAGACACAGGCAGAGAGAGAAGCAGCCTGTTGTGGGACTTGATCCCGGGTCTCCAGGATCACACCCTAGGCTAAAGGCGGTGCTAAACCGCTGAGCCACCTGGGCTGCCCTCCCGAGCACTTCTTACCCTGGGTTCTCATCAGTCGTCACACTAGCCATCTCAGAAATGTAGAGGAAGAAGTCCATAGTCTCTCCCAAAGCCGACCTTGGGAATGACCTTCCCACAGCAACACCAACCACAGTCTTGCTCCAAAGCCTACTGTGGCTCCCCACTGCCTCCTTACCCTCTTCTTTAGATCTCTCTCCTACTCACCCATATCCTGGTTCGGAAAAGTCACCTAAGTACTCCTGAGTCCCCGCAGACAACATTCTCTTTCATACCTCCACTCTTTTGCTTGGGCTATGCCCTTGGCCTGGAAGATCCTTCTGCTGCTCCTCCACCTGGATTGAGCATCCAGTCTCTCATTTCAGGGACCACGGTCTATCCTCGCTGGGCCAGCTATCCTCATTGGAGGCGCCCACCCCCTCAACCTCTGTAAGAAGGGTTCCTGTGAGCTCAGGGGACCCTCCAGACCCTCCAGGTGGGCACTAAGTGGCAAGACATGGCCGAGTTCCCACCCCTTCAAGGCAAGCCAACTCTCTGAGGCTATGACAGCATGTGGGATCTGGAGCTGGGAGTCAGGAGCCTGGTTCATGTTCTGCCTTCACCACTGACTTTCTGGGTGGCACCAGGCACGTCTCCACCTCTGCTAGGTCTTGGATTCCTTGTCTGTCCGATGGGGAGAGGTAGAGGACTCCAGCAGGATAGAGTACTGGTCTGTGTGCTCATCAATGTATGCTCTGTGCCTTGCAGATGCTGGACATTCAGTAAATGGTTGGTGACCCACCAGCAGTGATTCTCGGTGGGCTGGGTGGGTGTCAGACTGGCTGGGGGTTGGGTGGAAGGGACATTGGTAATTTTACCACGGCTTTTGGTTCTGGTTTAACTCATGATATGTAACTTATTTAATGTAAAATACATTGAATTAGTATCTCATGTGTTTTACATATATGACTTATTTCAAAATATATATTTATTTTGAAAAGGTAAAAGAGGGTCTGAGATGTGCATGTTGAGTTAGAAGGAGCCATGGTGTTCGGAGTTGGGAGGCACTGTCCTCGGTGACAGGATACTTCTAGGAAGACATTGTAGAGAAGACGGCGTTCAGGAAGTACTTGGGCAGGGCTCCCGAGTCCCTTCTGTAGTGACCTGACATGCTGGGAGTGCCCAGGCAAGGATGGGGAAAGTCTGGGGCCTCAGCATCCCGCTGTGTCAACGGGTCCAAGCTCCACGCCAGACCAGGCAGGATGGGGTTGTGACTGTAGGCTGGGAGGATGAGAGCACTTCAGGGGCCCTCGACAGGGCTACTCAGGGTGTCACCCAGGCTCCCCAGCCCCCATTAGCAGCTCCCATCCCTGAAGGCTCCCCAAAGCCAGCCTCAGGCCCCTGAGAATCGGGAGGCACGTGATGGAGGAGGCACCAGGGAACTCTCTAGTCCACTAGCTCAGGACTCCAGAAACGTGAACAGCGCCAGTGGGCTGTTTGATTTCTCTAATCAAGGGGCTGGTCCCTCGATGACAGCAGGCTGCCTCTATCCTGTGCGTGCATCCTGTGTGACTTGTTGGGCGACATGCTACGGACAGGACAACAGTGCTGATGGGGACTGTGGGCAGAAGACGGTGCTCTCATCTGATGCCTAACGGGGACAGGGAGGGTGGTCTCTGAGGCCTGGCAAGGAGTGACCAGTCCAAGGTGACCCATAGAAGGCCTGTGCCAGCCTTGTCCCTTATGCTTGGACATTAGGAGGGGCCTGGCCTTGGCTTTTCAAATTCTTATAAGAAGCTATTTTTAAATATCCCAGAGGGCAAGCCCCAAGGAATGTGTTGGTTTCTCAGACCTTGGAGGCTGCCCACAGGCCCCTATTTGGCCTGGAGAAGGCTCTGGCTTATTCCCGTAGGAGCCCTGAAGTCACTCACACCCTCCCTGGGTAAGGGTCCAGCTGGGCTCAGGGAGGAGGGTGCCGGAGGAACTCAGGAGCTGCTGCCTGAGGGATGGGGAGCTGAGGCTCTGCTCGGTGCCACGGTGACTCATGGGAGCTAGCATGTCACTCTGCTGGGGCTCAGTTTCCTCAGAAGTCACAGAGGGCTCCTAACCCCAATCCGCCTACAGGAGTAGCTGCCCTGGTCCTGGGGTCAGCCTGGACTCCATGTCCTGGCCACCACCCTGCACTGGATCCCTGAGCCTACCTCCTAACTCCTCAACCTACCATGCCTCTTGGCCCCCACTCCCCTGTTCAGGCCATCTCTCTGCCCCCCCGCCCCTTGTCCTGGTCCCCTTCACTTCATTCTCCATCAACACTGAGATCCCAAGCAGAACACAAGTACCCATGGGTATTCGGTGACTATCCCATGGATGAATTCACACGCGACCCTGGAGACACACCTAGAGACACACCTTGGAGACACACGACCCTGAAGACCCCATTGTTCTTAGGGACAAGGCAAGATGTTACTGAGCATCAGGGCCTCTGGCCTCTCCCTGTTCATCTTTCATCACTGCTGGTTATGTCTCTGTTCTTCTAAAACATCTCTGGCCTCTGGGTCTCAAACTTGCTTCTCTCTTCCATCTCCTTTGCTTACCTTCTGTCCATCCTCAGAAATCACAGCTGAGCATCACTCCTGGGGCCGTTGCCTGCCTGGCCAAGTGTCCTCTTGTGCTCTGGGCACTCTGACTGGTCTTCCTGGGGTCTCACCGCCCTGCCCTCTGATGGGACCTCCCCGAGAGCAGCAGCATGGCACCCTCATTCACTCCTGGCCTTGCTCTCAGCCTAGCCGGGGGTGCCCTCAACGTGTCTCAGGTAAACACACGACAGCCAGCTCACCTACAGGGACATCAAGTACTAGATCCTTGGTAGGCAGTCAGGCCAGAGGACGCTCAGGGGTTTCCTACACATGGGGAGTGGGCTTTGCTACTGAGGAATGAAGCAGGTTAATACACTCACTGGAATGAGAAAGCCCTCCAGGCTGGGAACCAGAAGAAGCTGGGTTCTAGGCCCAGCTCTGCCTCAACACTAAATCTCTTCTCCTCCCTAGGGCCTCAGTTTCTCCCCCTAACATAAAGGACATGACCCCGCTTTGTGTGTCTTTGAGGATCAGACAAGATAACGGTGGTGAAAGGGGCTTTGATGAGTACAAAGCTCTAGCTAGACGTATAGGATGACGGATATTATTCAGGCACAAAGAGAGGTTTCTCCAAGGCCTTATCTCTTCTTTATTTTCTTTCAAGGAAATGGCTCAGACCAGCCCGCCTGCATTATTGTTGGCACTGTGCGCCAGGGGGAGAGGGAGGCAGAGAGGGAGAAGGAATCTTTAAGAGAGACTCTCTGGGGGACACTAATATTTTTAATAGTTTGTGGGTTATGAAGCAAATCTCTGTTCTCCGTATTATATATCTCGGCCGGGCCTGAAGAATGTTTCCAGAGTCTTTAATGAAATTGAAGCAGTAACCCAGCAGAGAGAAAGGCAGAAAGAGGAGATTTATTTGCAGAGATGTTTGCTCAGAGAGAGGAGAGAGCGGCTAGAGGCAGGGGGCCGACTCAGCCACATTCCCCCCCGCCATCCAGTGCCCCGATCCTGGCCTTGGTGGGGCCAGACCACCTGTCCTCACCTTGGAAGAGCACAGGGGCAGCCGTGCGCATGACCTCCTCTCCCCACGGCTGGGGGTGGGCGCTGTGTTTCTCCCTCTAGTGTCTGGAGAGGAGGGCGAACTCGCCAGCAGTTGGGGGGGGGGGGCGGCTTTTACAGCACAGGAGAGAGAAGGCTGTAGCCCAGGGCCTTGGTGGGAGAGCGGAATTATTAATAGGTCCTACCGAGGCCCCGGGAAAAATGCAGGACTGCGTGGAGTTTAAAAGGTCAGCGTGAATAACAAAAACAGACTTTCTGGGGAGTCAGAATGGATTTAAAATACACTCAGAGGAGCCCGGGGCTCCTTGGCTGCGGCGGGCGCAGCATGACCGTCTTTGTGTGTTCGTGGGTGTGTGTGCGCACACCTCTGGGTTCTGGAGACGTTTGTCAGCTCCCAGGAGTTTGCCGTGGGTTTCAGCTGCACAGGGTGTGTGCTCTGGGCAACTTTTGAGTGCCAGGAACGGCAGCTCGGGGGCTGGATTGCCGTGGCGGGGCAATCACTCACCTCTCTCTATAAATCCAGGAGACTGGATTAGCTGGCCCTCAGAATATTTCCAACTTCAACAGTCAGGGTGGTGGAGGATGGGAAGAACCTGGCCCCCCACTGCACAGGCCTGAGCTCCAGCCTTAGCTGATCACGTCCCTGGTTAGGGGACCGGACAGGTCGGTTCCTTCCCTGGGGCCCCCGCGACAGTTCCCACCCCACGGAGCTGCTAGCAGGATAGAGTCCTCACTAGCCTGCACCACGCCTGGCTCACTGAGGTACTGAAGACCCGTGGCTCTTTCTCCTCATGCCAGGCCTCTTTGGGGGCTGTCATCACTCATCCTTTACCCGCGTTTTATTTTTTTTTAAATTTTTATTTATTTATGATAGTCACACACACACAGAGAGAGAGAGGCAGAGACATAGGCAGAGGGAGAAGCAGGCTCCATGTAGGGAGCCCGACGTGGGACTCGATCCTGGGACCCCAGGATCACGCCCTGGGCCAAAGGCAGGCGCCAAACCGCTGCACCACCCAGGGATCCCCTACCCGCGTTTTAGAAGACTCCTTCGTTCATTCAATTAGACCAATATTGATGGAACACCTACTATGTGCCAGGTGCTGCTCTAGGCACTGGGCTACAGTGAAACACTTCTGCCCACCCAAGGATCCCCTCATGTTTTATTATCATTTGTGTTTATCTGTCCTGGGGTGGAGTGAGTCAGACTCACTGGAGGAGGAAGGTGGAAGCAGTGATGGGGAGCCCCAGGTCTTAGGACCAGTCAGACTGACATTTACTGTGAGCACAGAGGAGGCACAACATCATTCTGAGCCTTGGTTTCCCAACTTGCAAAATGGGGATAACAAGAGTGATCCTCTTTGGGGGGATGATTTTATAGGCACAGCGTTTAAGAAATATTTGTTGGTGAATGATGAAGAGGTAAAAACATTTGTAAACTTTAAAGGGCTATAAAGCCTTCCTTCTCTCTCTCCCTTTCAACGTCTTCTGCACTTACATTAAGCCTGCGTGTTAACAGGTTGTGGTGAGACTATCAGGAAACTGTAGCAAGTCCCAAGAGCTTTATAGTAGAGACCAACATTGCTAGAGCACCTGCTATATATAGGCCCTGGGTCTGACTGCTGGGGACGTAGAGATGAATCTGGGAGGTTCTCGCTCTTGTTATATCCAGCATGGTTGGGGAGACCCAGCTTCAGACAGGCACCGTGTGTGGATATTTGTAGGTAGGGGACAGAGGGAGGCACTAGAGCTCCTGAGAGCCCAGAGGGCCATCTAACTCTGCTCTGAATTGCTGGGAAGACTTTGTGACTCCTTGAAGGAACCACCCCACCCAGCTGTCACAGTCCTGGGCTCCCAAGTTTCAAAGCCTTCTTACAGACCTTCCCCCTTATTTTACAGGTCTAAAAATTAGGACCATATAACTCATATTCTTAGGGCATACATATGGTAAGTGGCAAAATCCACCAGGTGTGACTTCCAGGCTAGTAACCTCTTGGAACTTGTATTTCAGGAAATCAGAATTTATTAAATACAGATGACTGGACAAGGCAAGAATTTAGTGATGATGGTGGAATTCCAGGCACTGTGGGAGATGGTGGCAGAGAGGTTCTGACATGGGGAGTCCTGATATGAGACTAGATTTACCTGGTCCTAAGCTCTGATCAGCAGGGGAAAGGACACATCACCAATGAGGAGAAGATGGTGCTAGGTTTCAAGATAAAGGCTCAGGTCCTACCTGGCTGAGTAAGTCAAAAGGTACAGCCTGGGAGAGAGGCTGAAATTTTAAAACTAAAAATAAATCTCCCAGATGGAGCAGTGGCATTTGGTTGAGTTCAGATTAAAAAAAGATCCTAGTCAGAGGCCTGGCCAGTGAATGACTGAGTACTCACATAAGAGACTGTCAAGTGGCAGAAGGTGCCAGGTTGAGTGAAGGTACCTTCCCTCTTGCCAGTCCTGGCAATCCAGGGTTTCACCTTCCCCGGTAACATTTACATATACTTCCGTGTATCTTGATTGTCTCTCCTGGGGATTCCTATGACGTTTATTATCATAACCAGGCCTCTGGCACATAGTAAACCATCAGCAAATTGCCTTCTGTGTTGTGTCCTACACCCCACTTTCCCCTTCATGCCTATGTATCCTGCCTCCAGGCAAAAGTGCAAGGACATGGATATCATTAAACCATTTGGTGAAGTAAGGACCTTCCAAAAATTCTCTTTTCCATAAAAGCAATAAGGACACTGGAAAAACTAGTTAGAATAAACTTTCTTCAGAACTCTGGAAGTTAATCAAAGTCTTGCAGCAATCCAGGGAGCATTGATTCAATAAAAACAACTGAATTTCAGTAAAAGTAGAAAATTTTGTGGCATCTTAACTTGTCCTATTCCCATGCTCTACACTTCACCATAGCAGCTATGAAAAACAACGCCTATAATCACAGTGAAAATTAGTAGCCCAGCAGCCCCTGGAGGGTACAAAACTATGTCAGAGCTCCATTAGAGCCTTATTTCTAGAGAACAGTTACCCTATGACCTGCATGGTGATTCCCTGGAAAATCCCACTGTCAATGTTATCTGTCTATATTTGATCTGTCTTTGGAACTCACCTAGTGCTAAGAGACTTGTCCTCGGTGTGTTTATTGAAAACAGAGGCAATAGTTTACTATCAAAGCAGTCTGGGATAGTGTATACAAGTTGGGGCAAACAAGATCTTGCTCATTAGCTGACCATTAAGCTAACTGAGCAGAAATTTCAGTGGCCACACATGACAAAGAATATGTACTTTACAGAGTTGGTGTAGAAAAGTCACTAAGCAAATAGTAATATCAACAAATAGCAACAACATACCCTGAAGAGGCAGAAGAATCAATTTCCAGAGTTGTCATATTATATTATTTTATTTTTTTATTTATTTATTTTTATTTATTTATGATAGTCACAGAGAGAGAGAGAGAGAGGCAGAGACACAGGCGGAGGGAGAAGCAGGCTCCATGCACCGGGAGCCTGATGTGGGATTCGATCCCGGGTCTCCAGGATCGCGCCCTGGGCCAAAGGCAGGCGCCAAACCGCTGCGCCACCCAGGGACCCCTATTATATTATTTTAAATGCCTAGTTTCCAACAAAAAATTATAAGACATGCATAGAAACAAACTGTGACCTACAAATAGGGAAAAAAGCAATCAGTAGAAAGTGTCTCTGAGGAAGTCCGGAAGTTGTACTTACTAGACAAAGACTTTAAATCAGCAATTTTAAATATATTGAAAGAATTAAAGAGATGAGGTCCAAAGAACTAAAGTGTGGGAGTGACATCTCATTAAATACAGACTATCAATAAGGAGACTGAAATTATTTAAAAAAAAAAAACAATCACATCTTGTATAGTTGAAAAGTACAATAAATAAAGTGAAAAATTCACCAGAAATGCTCAACAATAGATCTGAGCAGGAAGAAAGCATTTGCAAACTTGGGGATAGGTGAACTGACATTAGATGGTATTAGGAACAGAAAGAAGAAAGAATAAAGACATATGAACAGAGACCTGTGGACACCATCAAGTATATCAACATATTCACAATGGGAGTTCCAGATGGAGAGGAGACAGAGAAAGAGGCAGAAAAGATATTAACAAAGGAATAGCTGAAAACTCCTCAAATTTGATGAAAAGCATTAATCTACACATCCAAGAAGCTCAATGAATTCTAAGTAGGATCAACTCAAAACGATTCACACATAGACATATCCTAATCAAACTGCTGAAAGCCAAAGATAAAGAGAGAGCCTTAAAGGCAGTGAGAAATGACTCATATTTCTGAATAAGATTAATAGCTGATTTCTCATCAGAAATCATGGAAGCCAGAAGGCAGTTGGCTGACATATCACTGTACTGAAAGAAAAGAACGTCAATGAAGAATTCTATATCCAGCAAAACTATCCCACAAGAAATGAATAAATTAGGCCATTCTCATATAAACAAAAACTAAGAGTATTTGTTGCCAGCAGACCTTCCCTACAAGAATCACTAAGGCAGTCTTTCAGGCTGACCTGAAAGGATACTGGACAGTGACTGGAATCCACATGAAGAAATCAAGAGGAGCAGTAAAGGTAACTTTATAGGTAAATATAAAAGACAGTATAAATGATTGTTTTTTTGTCTGCAGCTCTTTTTTTCAAGTACCTGATTTAATTTTTTTAACAGATTTTATTTATTCATTCATGAGACACACACACACACACACACACACACACACACACACACACACAGAGAAAGAGAGAGGCAGAGACACAGTCAGAGGGAGAAGCAGGCTCCATGCCGGGAGCCCGATGCGGGACTCGATCCTGGGACTCCAGGACCATGCCCTGGGCCAAAGGCAGGCACTAAACCACTGAGCCACCCAGGGATCCCTCAAGTACCTGATTTAAAAGGCAACTTTATAAGGCAACAATTAAAAATCTGGGTTGGTGGGTTTTGTAATACCTAAGGATATAATCTGTAAGAACACAGCAGCACAGAGGGAGAGGAGGGAAAGAAGCTATATAGGAACAAAGTTTTATACGCTCTTGTAATTAAGTTGATATTAAACCAATGTTCTACAGATTAAGATGTTAATTATACTCCCCAGAGAAATCACAGCGATAAATAACTCAAAATGCAAGTACTGTCAGACCTGGGTTCACATGACAGAGCTGTCATTTCATCCCTAGATGACCTTGGGCAAGCTACTTCCCTTTCTGTGTCTTAGTGTCCCCATCAGTCAAATGGCTGTAATTAGCCCACAGGTTTATCCATATCCCCGATAAGGACATTTATGTACTGTGCATGTTGAAGGAAACAGGGGCCACACTGGAAGCCTGGTTGTGAATCTTGCTCCTCAGCCTTTTTATGTGTGTGACTTTGGGCAAGTTATCCAACTTCTCAGAGCTTCAGTTTCTCCTTCTGTACAATGGGAAAAGAAACAGTTTGTATGGAATTAAATGGGGCCATATATATTGTCCCTATCCAGCAGAGGGCCTGGCATATAGTAAGTATCCAATAAATGTTGGTGATTATTCTGAACTGGGAGCAACCCAAGGGTAGGGATGCCCCATTAATCATCTCTGGGTCCCTGGGGCCTAGTATAGAGTAGCTGTCCACTAGATGGAGTGTTTGTTAAACTGAAGTCCACTATCCCTTTTATCATCCATGTGGAAGTCTAAGATCTTGTGAAAGTTCACACCACAGGGGAGAGGCCTGGGGCTCAGAAGGCCAGGGCTGGAATTAGAAAGTCGCTGGTGGGATCCATCTCTGTCCCCTGCTGCGCTCTGGGAGTCCATGGTCAGGCCTGACAGTACAGTAGACTCCTTAGCAGGAAATGTCATAACCTCAGCACCAAGACGGGGCTGGTTTGCGTTTTTCCCACATTAGGACATCTTGCTAAGAATGGGTTCTTGGCCATGAAAGATGTTTGGGATTCAAGAGTGACCAGGCTCATTTAAAATCTCTTAAAGGGACCACCACAGCCTCCTTCAGCCCTGCACCACCCACTTCTCCTTCACAGCCAACCTTCCTGACAGTCTCCACTCCCAACATCCCCTGTACTGCCTGGGCCATGGTGTCTTCCTCCTCTGTTACTGCTCTTGCACAAATTGACCCCCACAAGGCCTCCTTGCAACTGAAGCCAAGCCCAGAGCCTTGGACTCACCTCCTGGTGGACTGTATCACCTGGACCCTCAGGCCCTGGAGGGCCAGCTAACTGGGCTTCTGGGGAACACACCTCCCATGGCTTGAGAGTCCTTCTGAAAAGTCTGAGTGATGAGTGAAAACAATCCAGAGGATGATTACTGCCCAAGACTCATACTTTCGGCCAGTGAGCAGGGAAGTAGGAATCACATTGCTTACTGCGAATCAGATACTATTATGGCCCCTACTTGATCCCATGAGGAAACTGAGGTATGGAGAGATTAAGTAAAGTGCTCAAGTCAAAGAATGAGTAGGGCCAGGACTGGCATCTAAGCAGTCTAAGGGGAGATGTCACGTCCTTAACTACAACCCACTTGGGCTCTCAAGGTGGGACATATGCCCACGAGGGCAGCAGAGCCCCAGCCCTTGTTTAACTTAGGGCTAATTAACAACTTGGGGCAGGATTTCAGGAAAACAATCAGCTTCAATGAAAGCAATACCAGGAGAAAGCAGCGTGAGAGAGGAGAGGGTGCAATTTGTTTGCCATCAGACTTGGCATCATCCTCCCTTTCCTGCCGAGGACACCCTGCCGAGGACACCGGCTTCACTTAGCAGACATCCATGGCTGGCTCTGGAGCCAGGGCAACCTTCCTAGAAGTCATTTACCCAGGGCCCTGGAGATGTTCTAGCAAGAGAGAGTGTCAATTGTCTTCCTTGGATGATAGGGCGTATGTGAGGAAGGCTGAGACCTCTGTGGGAAGCATCCAGCATGGGGATGGGCTCTCCAAGAAGGAGGTGAGCATCCTATCTCTGGAGGGATCTAAGCAATGGGCTGCAAGTCATCTCTGGGGTTTCTGCTGGCTCTCTGAGGAGCTGAATGCCTGTAGCTCACCGGGCATCCTTGGGGATTTCATTCACATCTCTGGATCTCCCGTGTCCTGCTCACTAACACAGGGCTATGGAGCAATGCTTTAGAAAGTCAGGGGTAGTTATAGCTGACAGGTTTAGACAGTCACCCCCAAGCCATACCCTGGGGAAGAAGAAGTCCCCTTGATGGCACAATTAAAGAGGTGCAGGGTAGATGGGGAGCCACTGGTGCTGGCAGGAATGTGGCTGTCAGCTGGAGCGACCGGGTGGGAAGAGGGCCTAGGAGGACAAGTGCCTAATGGACGGCCATGCAGCAGATCCAGTGTGACAGGGCCCCGACCCCGGGAGTGGGCAGGAGACAGGGGCATAGGTGCCTCCAGCAGAGGGTCAAGACCAACCTCTAAGGGGCACCTGGGGGACAACAGTGGTTGACCTGTTTTCGGCTCAGGTTGTGATCCCAGGATCGAGTCTTGTGTCAGGCTCTCAGCAGGGATCCTGCTTCTCCCTCTGCCTGTGTCTCTGCCTATCTCTCTGCATCTCTCATGAATAAATAAAATCTTTTTTTTTTAAAGACTGAACCCCAAGTACTCCCAAAAGGAAACAGGGTAGCAGACCAGGGGCTAGAGCTGCACGTGGCCTAGGGCTTGGCAGGTTCCATCAGCCCCCAGTACCGTCTCCTGTGGGGGGTGGGGGGTGCTGGCCAGGCACACACACACCTGCTTTGCCCTCCACGGTGAGTAGGCCATTCTGAGCTTTGGGCCCAAAGAGTGGAGTTAAGTCAGATCATGAATACAAAGCATTCTCACGACAGGACATGCTACACAAGGTAATAGGTGCTGCCCAAGAGGCCACGACCCCAGCACAGACCACATTCTCTAAGAAGAGCTCTCTGCCTCAAGGGTGGGCTCTGTGTCGCAGCTGTGACCGAGTGCAGGGGTGGAGCAGTAGGGGACACACGGGGTCAGCTTCCTCTGGACCATCCCCCACTTCGTGTGCAGGGAGTCCAGCTTCCCCTTTGGTTCTGCCGCCTTGTGGCCCACCACACGCTCATGCATGCACACATGCACACACACTCGTGTGCGCATACCAACATATTCACATATATACATGCACACATGTGCACACACTCAACCTCACCAGTCTCCCTGAGCAGGTCTCTCATACAGCGCCAGGTGCCATGGCCCTCTGCCCCGAGCTCACACTGCCTGCTTCGGGGCCTCACTGCCCTCTACCTGGCCTGGCCCGTCACCTGCTCTCTGGATCCTTATCATCCAGCCTGCAGCTGGGGGAATTTGATCAAATGCAAACACACCTCAGAGGGGAAGGGAAGAGAGAAGAACTAGGGAGTTCAGACCCAATAGCTCTGGAGCAGGCCCAGAGCCCAGGTGGAGTGTGCGGTGACCCGGCAACGCTGGCAGTGGCCCCCACCCCAAGGACCACGATGGCCGGCAGTGCAACACGGTACGGACCAGAGGCAGAGGACCGTGTGTTCACCACCTGCTGCACCACTGACCTCTCTGAGACTGCGAGCTGTGAGGGGGAGGCCCTGTCCACCAGGTCAAGGTGAGGGAGCTGAGCCGACCGTGGGCAGCAGGCAGCTCCGCGTCTGGCCCAGCTTGTGGCTTCACTACCACCCCTGTTCCTACAAATCCTGGTGGGTGCAGGCATCCAACCCACCCCTTGGACTGTGAGTTCCTGGAGGGATTTACCTCCTTAAATTCAGTTCTGGGCCCTGGGGTACAACTGAGGACCAGGCCAGAGCCCAAGGCTGCTGAGAATCTTGTTTGAATCTCTGTCAGCTGGTAAGAGCTCAAAGGACCAGAGAGGGACCAGAGGGCAGGGTGGCAAGTCCACTTCACAGAGGCGTAAAGTGAGGCTCAGAGATGTTTAGGATGGGCATGTGCTTTCCATAGCAGTTATTCCTTGCGAGGAGTGCTGCTTTGTCCATCTATGGGAATAACAAGGTCGGGAATGAGAAGGTGAAGCACGCTGCCCACACCAGGGCTTTTTGGAAGCAGAAGCCAGGCTCTGAGAGCTTCAATAACACGTCTGAGGTCACACCAGTCAAGCCAGTAAGCGGTAGAGCTGTGATTCAAACCCAGATCCCCCAAGTCTCTGTTCAGACAGACCTTATAGCCCGGCTCCTTGGCCCTCCCTGAAGCAAAGCAGGGTCTAAAGCAGGCCCCAGACTTGGTCCCCAATATCCCCCGGAGCACTCATGTTTGAAACAGTATTTGGCAGGCCCACTGGGATTAATTAATTACAGGCCTATCTCCAGGGTGGCCTGGTCGGCCATCGAGGCTGCTTGCATACCTGTTGATTGCATAATCCATAAATACATTTGACATCTTTAATTGGAATCAGGCCCCCAGGCCCTGCCCACAGTTGAGTTACGAGCTCCAAACTCCCTGTTGGTAGTCCTGTGCTTCTGCCTGAATCGGGGCTCAGTGAGGAGGAAGCCACTTGGGGCCCGATGACATTTCTCCATGACTAGGAAGCAGAGAAAAAAACCAGTGTTCCACCGTAGGGATGAGGATCTTCCCCTGGCTCTGTGGTTATGGACCACCTCCCAATCGCGTCTTCCCAAGTCCAGAAAGCCTGCCGAGGCCTAACCCTGGGCTGCCAGAGCCGCTTGACAGCAGAAGGACTGCACTGGTTTTGACAGGCGGGCTCGGAGGGCTCTCCTGCTGGTGCCCACAGCGGTCCGCTGTACCCGTCTCATCTCCTAAGGCAGGCTCGGCACGGCACGTGCAAGCCAGATGCTGCAGCAATGGGACAGGACCCCTGGGTGACAGGACTCTGCGGGAATGCACAGGTCAGAGGCCAAGTCCCGGTACGGTCACCCACGGGCGGGCAACGCTGCACGAGCCACACCAACCACTGAGTCCCCACGCACTCATTCATTCCCCCTCACTCAGTAGCACGATTGCCTCCTGCTTGCCAGGCTCCCTGAGACGTGCCACGCGGGGATGGAGGGCGGCTGCGCCTGTCTCAGGGAGTCCGCAGCCCAGAGGGACGGGGGGCACCCACTTCAGCCTGGGGAGGGCTGAGCAGACGGAAAGGTTCCTCAGAGCCACAGCCCCAAGCTGAGCTGGGCTTCCTGGATGGATCCTGCAGGGCCTACCCGACTTTCTTTTCTGCCCTGTGATCTTGATAACAAAGTGGGTTGTCGTGAAAATGTAAACAAAAAGTTTGTAGACAGTGCCTGGCGCAATGCAGCTTTCTGATCTGGGTTCCCTTCCCAAGCCTCTTCCCTTCCAGCCTCATATGGGAAATGAAAGCTTTGGGCACACTGGGATGAAAAGCAGGAGTCCTGGTTACCCCTGACCGCATGTGACCGCCCGCGGGCTCAGCGTCATAGTCTGGCTCACCTGTCAGAAGCTCTGTCTCAGGTATCACACATCCCCAGGCTGTAGGACCCGCCCTCCCAGGGCATCTCCCTGCCTCCTGCTTCGGTTTCTCACTCTGGCTGGCCCCCCACTGGGGCTGTGACCTCCCGGAGGGAGAGGACTGCCCCTACCAATGTCCTCTCTTCCTCCCTCATCACCAGGCCTTGGTAAAGCTGCCAAGTGACATGGTTTGGAAGACCCAACTCCAGGAAAGAAAAAGCACATTCTGTGACAGGACATGGCAACCAGAGTTGGCTTGAGCCCCCACACTAGCCGCGCAAACCTGGGCAACTGGTTTGCTCCTCTGAGCTTCATTTTCTTCCTCCGCAGCCCTTCCTAAATGGTTAACTGGATGATTCACTCATCTGAATGTGTCTACTCCATTCAGAAATTGTTTTAGATTCCACGGATACAGCAGTGAACAAAACAAACCCTCTGACATGTTGAGATGATGTTCCAGCGGAAGAGACAGGACTTGACAAGTAAACATATTTGCATGCTGGGTGGTGATAACTGCTATGGAGAGATGCGAGGCAGGGTAAGGGAGATCCGAGGGTGCGGGGGGGGGGGTGTTATTTTACTTGGGGAAGGCTTCACTGAGAAGGGGACGTTTGAGTGTAGATCTGAAGGTGGCTGGAGAGCAGCCATGGGGGATTCCTGGAGAGCACTGGAGACGCAGTCTCCAACCTGAGGGAGGAGCATGGTGGCATGGCTGAGGAACAGCACGGAGGCCAGTGTGGCTGCTGGCAGCGAGGGGTAAAGGGTGGGGATGCAGAACGATCCATGGACAATCTCAGGCCATCATGAGGACATTGGCTTTTCCTCAGAGTGAGGGCTGTTGGGAAGCTGAATGATTGCTGCGTGGAGAACAGCACGCAAAGGGACAGAGGCAGGGGGAGGGAGCCCGGGAGTGAGGCGCCTGCGGGGATGGTGGGGCGTGGCCGTGGCTTTGGGGCCAGGGAGGTGGAGGAGAGATGGTGATGCTCTGGATCCACTGTGGAGGTAGAGCCAGTAGGATGTGCTGACCAGCGGATGTGGGGTATGAGGGGAAAAAGGAGCCGGGAACGAGGAGAGTTGCTAGGGCCTGAACACCTGTCAGATACAGGCTCCATCTCCTGAGTCTGAGAAGAACGTGGGAGGAGCAAGTTCAGCGGTAGGGAAGACTCGGGGTCTGGCTTTGAGTTTGCTAACTTTGAGGCGCCTGCTAGACAAGCATATGGAGATGTCGGGAGGGAAGTCCAGCGTGGGCACAGACATTGGGACATGACTCTGAAAATGGGCTGTGAGGAGGGAGGCGGGAGAGCTTTGAGGATGGAGTCCCCGCGGCTCTTGGTGCTTGGGCGTCAGGGACACGAGGGGGAGCCAGCGGGGCCGCAGCGACGGAGTGGCCAGAGCGGGGCCTGCAATTCTCGTAAACATTTTCTCGAGGAGATGAAATGACCAGCTCCATCAGAAGCTGCTGAAAATTAGATGAGGCCTTACAGGAGAAGAGAGATTAGGTGTGTGCAGGACCTGAAAAGCAGAGGGACCCCAGCACAGGATCACTTACTGCCCTCCCCAAGGTGCTAACTCAGAATGGGTCTTTCTGGAAATGGAATGGCCAGAGTCGTTGACTCTCCCTGATGGGCTCCCAGCCCCAGGCCCACAGGCTGTGGAAGAAAGCCCTGAGAGGGGCCGACCTCAGCCCTCACTCCTGGAATGCCTTTGAACCCCTCGAGGAAAAGTGGGAGCTCGGAAGCAGGTAATTTTAGCCAAGTGCACTGTTTGCTTAGAGTTTGGGTGCAGCGAGCAGTTAATGACACAGGTAAATCATGTCCCCGTCCCCTGCAGCTGCGGAGCAATAACACCGTGCTGACCACACTTTTAAGGGTGATCTAAGCCTCTGAGTGCGAGCTAAGAGGTTTTATAGGCCGCCCTTTGAATGGGCCTCTTTCTCCCGAGCCCACAGGAGTTGTGCGGGCCCACGGCCGCCCAGTGCTGGGGCGGGACGGTGGCTCTTTCCCTAGACAAGGGCCACAGGACTTGGGACCAGTCCAGGGCTGGCGGTGGCTGGGCAGGAGGTGGGAGAAATCCATCTTTTGTGTCCTCTGCGCACATCATCGCGACGTGTCTCTCCCAGGCCCAAACTTCCAACTCAAATCTGCATCACAAACATCCGTGGGGCCTGGCCGGGTGCTGAGCGCCTAGAACCCAGGTGAGCCGAGGTTTGTCCCCGTCCTCCAGGCAGACAGAGAAGATGGAAAAGACGGGCCGAAAGTCTGCCCCAACGCCGCGGCCAACGCCGCGGCAGGGTGAACTGAGTACCTCCCGAGAGGCTGAACCCCAATGCAGTGTGAACCTCGAGGAGAGCATGACAGATTCTGGAACATCTGTGCCTGCAAGGCCTATAAGGATGAGATTCCAACAGGCAGGCCCCGAGGGCCAAGGAATTCCAGGTGGTGGAAGCAGCATGAGCAAGGTCCAGGGGCTTGAATGTGTTCTAAGCTGGGGCCCTCGCAGAAGCATAGACCCCTTGCCTCGAACACAGAATGGAAGACCCCCAGGTGGCTGAGACTATAGAATGCAAGAATTTCAGCTCTTTGAGCAAGCTGGAGGAGCACTTGGTCCAATCTCTCCCCCACCTCCGCCCCGGGGGGCAGGAGACCCTTGCACTAGTCACCAACAGTTGGCACCCTATGGGATGGCCAGAGGCACCTGCTCCGCAGCTTTGTCCCCATGCATCCATCTCCAGACGCTGACCAGGTGTGTGCTGGTGACCAGCTCCGCCCCGTGTTCCGGCGCCCCGGCCGCCCCTTCCTCCCTCCTGAAGGCTCCCCTTCCCACCGCGATGGCGTTTCTGCTGCAGGTCAGAGACAGGGCCCAGTCCGCTGGCGCACCAGTGACGGATGGCAGTCCGGCATCTCCGTTAAGATTTTGGTCTCTGGCATAGCCTTACCCTCACTTATTTTACTTCTCTAAGCCACAACTTTGTCTTCTTTAATATTAGTATCCCAAAAGCAACAGTGAGCAATTGTTCTGTTCTTACCGAGTGTCTGGCACTGGGTTAAGCGCTTTATAGGCATGATCTCTGCTAAGCGATCTACAATATAGGCACTATTCTTCTCTTTCCTGTTGGGAGGCTAAGGCGCAGAGAGGTAAAGCAATTTGCCCAGGATCACCCAGCTAGTAAATGGTGGAGCTGGGACAGGACCAAGGCAGTCTGACTCCAGCGCCTGCTACTAACAGCATTGGGAATTAGTAATAATAATAATAATAATACGAATAACAAGGTACCAGCCTTCTCCAGGAGGACACGCAGCAAATTCACTGTCTGAGTGAGTGTTTAAAGTCTGTCTTTAGGGGTTTAGGATATAAAGTATGAGTAGATGGCCTGAGGTGGTGTGGCTGCTAAGAAATTGTTACTTTTTTTTTTGTAGTGAAGAATATATTTTTATAATCTGAATAATTGCCTCCCAATGTATTTAGCCTTCATTAAACCAGGGAAATGAACATGTTTTATTGAACTTGAAGTCCCCAGAATAATGCTCGACACATAGCAGGTGCTTATGGAGGCTGATCATCCTCCCAGACTCACACAGTGGGTCTCCTTTCTCCAAGGCCGACCTGCATACTGGGCACGTCAGGGATGGAGGGGGTGCACCGTCTTCACGCATTTGCAAAGGGGGTCTGGGTGACTGACCAGGCACCGCGAACGTTCCCATGTCTGGTTTTCTGGCAATACTTTAACAGCTGTTGTGCAAAGACTCCTAAAGCCTCTTGATGCAGGGGCTTAAAAAAAAAAAAAAAAGAACCAACATACAGCTAAGATGTGGTTCATACATCCAACGTGCTTCCCCCTCCAGTTAATTAGAAAACTTTATTACAGGAAAGTTAAAGTGGCTTTTCTTTCCAAGGCAAACGTACCAACTTCTGAGAAGTGGGAGAGAGGCATGCCAAGGGCTGACACATCATCATTTCCATCCTGCTCTCCCCTGGGTTTGCTGACACTTGCCCGACTGCTGGGAGTCCAGTTTGTACGGGAGGGGGCCTCAGCCTGCACCTGGGCCATGAGAAGGCACTGCCCTGGCAGAAAGGACCTGCGCCCGCGTAGGAATCACAAAGCCCGAGCTCCCCATCCTGCTTCGCAATCTGCTGCATGCCCACGGCAGGGCATGCAACTGCTCTGGCCTCGGTCTCCACTCCTGGGAAAAGAACTGGTAACGGCCCCTCCCTCTGAAGTGGCGGGGGGATGAGCGAGGCAGGGTCTCGCTCTTAGGGAGGCCGGGTCTCAGGGGCACCCATACATCTGGTCAATTCAGGGAACAAACAAGAAGAATCCTAGTGGGGGTGCACCCAGTCGTCCAGGCTGGGCATCTGCGGGACTCACCGGGTTTTCAGCAGTTTGAACCCTTGCCGAGCCGCTCCATGGAGCACGGTTGGCCATGAGGGCCTGCCGTGCCCGCCTAGATCAGGAGTGAGGAACATCTTGTAAGACATTCCGGCTTAACATAATGCAGGCCAGGTGAGGTTAAAGCACACGCTCACTCAAAAATGAGGGCTGGGTGCCCTCTGACCCTCGGTTCAATAGCTACCTCCTGGGCAGTGATCCTCGGGAGATAGGAGTGTCCACATCAAAGGATGCAGAGGGGCAGATTTATGGGCGTGCAGGGGCCCCTCCCAGGTGTTGCTGCTCCCACCCCCGCCCCACTGGAGCATCTGGAGAGGAGGCGTTGGCCTTGGAAGGGAAAAAGGAAAGGGCTTTTCCTGGATCCAGCTTGTCCGGAATGTCTTAGGGGAACTTGAAGGTGGTCTTGCACTCGGGGAAGCTGGGCCCACTGCCGAGGCCCCAGATGGGGTTGAGGGGGACAGCACCTCAACTGACAAACTCTGCAATGGGTCCTTCCTGGCCAGGCAAAATGGTTTCTCCTTCACAGTAAGCACCTCCCCCTTGAAGCCTTCCCTGCAACCCTCCAAAAGGACCAGTCACTTCTGTATTCTCAAAACATGCAAACTCTTTCATCCTGCTCCTCTTAGATAATTCAGCCTCATGCCTGCAATGCCCGGCACAGCACGCAAAACAAGTGTGGGGTTGCAGTGAACAGAACCATTCTTTTTTTGTTGTTATTTAAGATGTTATTTATTCATTCATGAGAGACACACAGAGAGAGGCAGAGACACAGGCAGAGGGAGAAGCAGGCTCCATGCAGGGAGCCCGACGTGGGACTCGATCCCGGGTCTCCAGGATCACGCCCTGGGCCGAAGGTGGTGCTAAACCCCCAAGCCACTCAGGGATCCCCCAGAACGGAACCATTCTTGACATTATCCTGTAGATTGATCTATACAGTGCTCTCTCACTGGAAAGGTAGGGAAATGAAGGCCCAGAAGGAGGAAATCACTTGCCTGAAGTGGCTGCTGGGAGTCAGCACCCAATGTGGAACAGAATTCAGAGTTCCCTCCCTCCCACTGAGGCGCTAGGTGGGCCCATGCACACTGGCCCGGGCTCCACAAGAAAGTTCTCCCTCCCTGCCTTGCCCTAATCTACTCAACCACGCTGTGCACAGCCCAGCCAGGAGGGGGAAATGTCTACATTACAAAAATCATACGAAAGAAATTATGGATGGAAAAATCATTACCTTATAAATCGGCCGAGCTGTTCAGAACTTGTAGGAAACAGGGCATATAAAATTCATATGGCACGTTGGGGCTTTGATAGCGCCTCATTACAGCCCTCAGACTCCAGTGAAAAATGTCCTCACCCAGAGAGGGCTAATTTTCCTTTATTAATGACATGGGGCGGGGCTGACACCATAAATTCCAGCTACCTGAGGGCCCTGGAGCTTGGGACAAACTCTTTGGAGCGGAGCAACAGATCTCTTGATGCTTCAGTGCTCCTACCCTGCCTTGCCCCTGCGGTGCCCAAAGGAAGCAAGGCAGGGGACGATGGCCTTCCCTTGCCCCCCGGCCCCCCAGCCTTCAGACAAAACACAGTGGAGTGGGGAGGGTGGGGGTTAACTTTTTTCCGATGAGGGCCCAACCTGAAATGCTAAATAAATCAGCTCCTTTAATGGGAGACGAAGTGCTGAGGAGAAGAGGATCCACATAGCACTCCAAATTTTAAGTGTGATTCCTGTCATGGAAGCGGCATGCACTATGCCATCTGTCCTCCAGTCTGTGACCAGGGCCAGGGCGCAGCCTACAACCGGGGTCAGGATTCAGCCTATAACCAGGGTCTGTACTCAGGCCGTGACCAGGGTCAGGGCTCAGGCTGTTCCAAGTGGGCAGGACTAGACCTTGGTCACAGGCCCTTAGAGGATCCAGGAATCTAGAGTCACGGTCATAACACCAGAGAGCAGCCAGCCAGGCCTGGCCCCTGAAAGCAAAGCTGGCTCCTGGCCTGCGGTTTTGCCTTTGTTACAGGCTGCGGTCAGCACCAGGCTTGCACAACTCAGAAATCCTCTAGGTTAAATCCTGTCCTTGCCCACGACACAAATGAGGAAACTGAGGGCTGGCAAGTAGTCCTGGAATGCAGGCAGGGTGACCTGGACGGGCAGGGAAAGTGAGTCCAGGCCACCTGTCCCCCCAGCCCCCACCCTGGTGTGGTCCCGGCCACCCACACCTCCTCTGCAGCAGGGAATGATGATAAATCACAGCAGTCAAGCCAGGCCCCCAGTCCTACGTCCTGGCTCTTCTTGACCATCCGCCCCAGGACAGAAGGGAAAGGGGAGCTCATCTGTCTTCTGAGATAGTCATGTGCCCCCAAACACCTCCTCCACGGCCACAGTTTCCTGAGATGCCCCAGTAGCCCTCTGCCTGGGGGCACCCTGTTAGCAACCCTTCACACCCGTGTGGCCGTTCTGGGCTTTGTGCACGTTGCCTGATCTGAGCTCCACAGCAGCCTTCCGGCCAGGTGACAGATAAGAAATTTGGGGGGCAGAGCGGTTGGGTGGTTGTTACAGGCTGTTGTGTGACCAAGCCCCTCAACTTCATATGCTGAACCTCTAACCCCGTCCTCAGAACGTGACTATATTTGGAGATAGGACTTTAATGAAGCTAAAACGAGGCCTTCGGGGAGGGCACTAATCCAATCCGACCCGTGTCCTCACACAAAGAGATTAGGAGACACAGACAGGCCCCGGGCCTTCAACACAGAGAGAGCAAGAGGGCAGCCATCTGCAAGCCACCAGCGAGGCAGTGGAGGAGGCCAGCCCTGCTGGCACCCTGACCTCAGGCTCCCAGCCTCCAGAACTGCAGAATGAACGTGCGTGGTGGAAGCGCCCAGTCAGTGATATTTGTTACGGCGGCCTGAACTGACTGAGACAGTGGTCTGCCCGAGATTGACCAAGAGAGGGGCACCTGGGAGGCTCGGTCAGCTTAGCGTCTGCCTTCAGCTCAGGCCACCATCTCAGGGTCCTGGGATGGAGCCCTGCATCGGGGAGTCTCCCTCTCCCTTTGCCTCTGCCCCCACCCCAACTTATGCACCCATGCATATCCTCTCTCTCTCTCTCTCTCTCAAAAAAAAAAAAAGGTCTACCAAGATGAGACTTCAACCCAAGTGTCTGGTTCCTAGTTCTGATTCTTCCCCACCGACAAGTGGGCACCTCCCAAAGCCCCGGAGAGCTAGAATCCCGAGGTGATAGAAACTGCATCTGGGCCTCCATGTGTCCATCGCCTGGCCGGCGGTGGGGGTGCTGTGAGTCTCTGCTGTTTCATGGAACCATGAGCGAGCTTCTGAGGTTGGTTTGCGGGGTGAGGGGATGGATGGGGCTGCTCTGGGAGCAGGAGGAGGGGAGGGGGCACAGGGCACGCGGGCCTCTGAAGACAAACTTGGCCTCCACCAAGTGCTTTTGCCTTTGTTACAGCTGCGGTCAGCACCCGGGGTTACACAACCACTTTCTTGCTCGGTCCCCACCCCTTGTAGCCAAAAGAAGAATCCCCTGATAGGACGTTTGGCACAACCCAGGATTTCACAGGCCTGTTCCTTCCAGAAGAAGCTGCAGACCCAGCCAGCACTGGCCCACAGATTCATAGGAGAATTGCAAAACTAAGGCATTCACCCCAGATCAAATTCCCTCTCCTTAGGTCTTTGAGCTACTTGTTTATGCAGAAAAAAATCTATTTCCCACCCTCAGCAAGGAGGCAGCTGGACACAGATCATTGTGTCATTCGGGTACAGCACAAGAGGTGTGGCTTCCAAGGGAGTCTTCCACAAGCCACGAGTCCCTGGAGGATGCTGAGGACTTGTCCCAAGAGCTGGCCTAGGCCCTGTCACCCGGCGTAGGGACAAAGCCTGGACACGGAATCAGTGGACACAGTGATGGTGATGAAGTCCCTTCTCACAGAACTGTCACGTGATGGGGCAGGCTGTGCCCAGCAGTGCTGAGCCTACCCGGAGGGGTGGTAGAAAGGCTGCCGCTGGAAGGTGAGGAAAGGACTCTCACATCATATGGAAGGCAGACCAAAATGACCCAAAGGCCTCTCTCTGCCCTCAGAGGGTAGTAGTCTGAGAATCTAGATTCATCCATTCAGTGTATCTATGCACCCTGTGTTGTGACAAAGGAGACCTGCCCCGAGGAGCTGGAGGGGAGAGCAGGAAACAGATGACCACAGTCCAGAATCATGTGTGAAGTGACAGATGGATGCCTGGGATACTTCCTCGACACCGCCCCTGCTCCACCCATGTCCCCTCCCCTTAAACACTCCAGCCAACTTTCAACTGCCACCACCTGCGTTTCTTTGCCTGAGGCCTCCTCTAACCATGAGATCCCACTCTGCCCGAGCAGGCCAGTGCTGGGGGTGAACACTGCCCTCTGGATGGACGACGACAACAGATAAGAATGGGAGTATCAATACCGCAGCTCCCCTGACTCACAGGTGGATGATTCTGAGGCACATGGCCTGCACCATTCCCAGCTATCCCAGCAGACTGTCCTCCCCCCGCCTCCTGCCCAGCTCCGATCTATGACTCAGCTCTGCAGACCTGGAGGGATTGGAGTATTGTTATATGTTTTTTGGAGATCTAAACCAAGGAGTTGGGGAAGTAAACTTGGCAGAGGGAGGGGGAGAGAGAGAGTTTTGGTATTATGCTCAGCAAGAAATCTAGGTCTTCTTTTGAGTTATACTCGAGCTGAAGAAATAACAAATAGTTTTCTAGAGTTGGAGGCTTCTGTTCACCTGCCAGGTGAGTGAGCTCAGGTGATGGAACTCAGTATCCCCAACTATTATGGGATTGATAATCCCAACTTCACAAGGTCATGGTGAAAATTAAATGAAACGAATGTGTGTGTGTGTGTGTGCGTTTGTGTGTGCATATCAGTTGTTGACTTACTAAGTACTAGACATGAGCAAATTACTCCACATGCATCACTTTCCTAAATTCTCCCACTGACCCTGCTATTAGCATTTTCATTTTATTGATGAGGAGGCTGAGGCTCAGAAAAGTCGAGTGAATGTCCCAAGATCACTCAGCTAGTATGTGCCAGACAGAGGTGGGATTTGAACCCACGCCATGTGGCTCCAGAATCTGTGCTTTTAATCAATGTGATTCACATAGTAGGTCCTTGAAATGACAGAGGAGAAGCCAGCAGCTGGTACAAGCCAAAGCCGGGGAGATGTCAAGAGCCATGTCAGAGCTCTTTGCTGAAGGCTGAGGCTGAGAAAGCAAAACAGAAAGACAGACACTGTCCAAAAAATAACCCCAAACCCAAACACCCACAAGCCACAATGGTGGCCCCTGGCATGGCTGAGCTCCCAAGAAACCTCAGGGGCTCTGGAACCAGGGCCCATGTTGTGGTCCAGGACAGAGGAGAGAGGGCGGGGATGAGGGCAGAGCTGCTTGGGAAGGCCTGGGGGCTCCCTGCCCCTAAAAGCCCCACTCATAAGGACTCTCAGGCCACCTTTGTTGTCGTAGAAGCCCAGAATTCCAGGTCAAAGTAATCAGATGGACCATGAATGGAATGGAGTTTCAGGCTCCCTACCTCCCCGACCTCCCCACCCACTACAGGATCCATTTTCACGATCCCCTTTGAATGGTGTGAGCTGGAGAGAGCTGGAAACAGGCCCGGTGTGTCCACTCAGCGCCAAGGATCTGAACCACCCCGGCAGCTCCCGGGGCCACCACTGTGGACAGGTGAGCCACAACTCTCGGGAACGTCAGCTCAGGGGGGAATCGGCAAATTCCCCAGCGCGCCGTGACTGCCCCTAGCTCCCGCTGCGTCAACCCGCCTCTCCTTACGGAGCACCAGCTGTGTTCCAGGCGCTCATTAGACCTCAGGCCTCTCCATCCCGGGGGAGGCGGCCCTGCTGTTGCCTCTACCCTGCCGATGGGGAGGCCGGGCGGCTGGGCGGTGAGGTTGAGTAATTTGTCCAACTTCACTTTCCTGAGTCTGACTCAGAAGCTCTTAACAAACAGCTTGCCCCCAAACTGAGTGACTCCAAGTGTATTTTTCTTGGTCGTCGCTACAATGAGGGTGATGGCGACTAATACCTCTCCAGAGGCCCGGCTGGATTCTCGTATTCCCTTTGACATTTAAGAGCCCCACTGCTATGGGTTCCCAAAGGCAGCCGGAACTGGGTGGGGCAGGTAAAGGGGGGTGGGCAGGAAGGCCGCCTCTCACACCCTGGAGACAAGCCTAGCAGAAAAAAGCCTTTTCTAATGAGTGTTGGCTAAGCAGAGCAGCCCCTGTACAAACACCCGGAATGGGGGCCTGGCTGGTACTGGGGCCCAGGGCTGCTCAGCCAGGGAATGTCAGGCTCTGGGGGATGAGCAAACAGATTGCTGTGGAGTCCACATTCCTCGGCCTGCAGCCTAGGGCCCAGAGCCACCGATGTGCCTTGGTATTGTCCAGAGGGGCCTGGTCTGGGCAAAGGGGCAGGATCAATATTTGCTGGTACATATTGTGCCCCACCTCCAGCGGCATCTGTGTTTGGACAGCCCTGACTCCCATTCCCCAGCATCCCCTTCAAATGTGCTCTGGGCCCCCCAGGTCCCCACAGGAGGGTGGTCCCTAGACTCAAGCCCCAGAACTGGGGATAACTCCAGGGGGTTTCCTATAGTCTGACCTCTAACTCTTCCCCATAAATCAAAACCAGGGAAATCATGTAAGAAAGAGTCTGAAAAAAATGTCAGGGCGCCTAGCTTCGGGCCTGTGTGCAGACCATGCTAATTACTATGGGTTATTTTGTGGTCATCCTTGATTCATTTTCTCTCCTTCCAGATCCCACCACCCTCCTGTCTGTCCGTCCATCCATCCATCCATCCATCCATCTATCCATCCTTCCAATATTTATTAAGCTCCAAATAGCCTGAAAGCCTATCTTCTCAACTGTATTGACCCTAGGCACACCCTAGCTCCTCCTGCCTGGACACTATAGCAACTTCCAGCCAGGCTGCACCGGAGCCCGCTTCCTAAACGGAGCCCTCTTCCTAAAAGAGGATCATGCCTCTCCCCTGCCATGGCTTCCATACCTGCAGAACCACACCTAGCAACTCAGAGAGCTCACAGAGACCTTAATGATCTCATTGCTGCTTCCTTCTCCCTTGGCCTCGCTTGGAACACCACCCCCTGCCCCCTGCTCCCCACAAGAATATGATGTAACATTTATGAGCAGGGCTTTTGGAGTCAGAAAGACATGGCTTTCGGCCCTGCCACTTACGAGCTATGTCATTTTGGGCAAGGCCCTTAAATTTTCAAGCCTCTGTAAAATGCAGGTGGGCTCTTGAGCATGAAACCAGGAAAATGTATTTCAAATTCTCAGCACAATGTCTACCACCTCCAGTGTTGGCAGGGATGAGTCATGCTACAACCCAGAGAATCAGGAGGGGCTACAGGAAGGTGTCTGGATGCCTCACCTGCTCTTAGTCTCCCCCCACCCCCAGGGCTTTCATTGCCCCTGTCCCCTTCCTTCCTCTGATCTCTCCACTCCAGAGCGTCTAGTTCCGTTTTGATTAGGGAAGGAAAAGACTGGGGACAAGGCCTGGGGAGTCTAAGATTTCCTTCCTCTGAGAACGTACACATATCCAGATGCAAGTGAAGCAGAAATGCTCACTCCAGCAATGAAACCGAATCACTCTGCTAATGGCCTGGAAGAAGCCACCACCCTCTACAATGTGATGGTGAGGGTCTGAGCTGAGTGCTAGGTGCCACGATCACGTTAGCAAGGATGACATGGACAAGACCCGTGAGGCCCTACTGGGAAGCCACACCACAGTTTGCATCCTGCAATGAGGACGAGTGAAGCTCAGGGAGGGAAAGGAGCTCACCAAAGCTCACAGCCAGTTGGTTGCAGATGCAGGATTCAACGTCAGCCTCTAACCTCTTACCCTTGAGCTGGTGGTTTTCAATTGGTTTGGTATTTGAGTTGATACCACTTCATGAAGAGTGGCAGCTCGTGCAGGTGGTGAGACGTAGAGGAGAGAGCTTGGCTTTAACGTTACAGGCACCGGAGTTTAAAGCTCAGATTTTCCACCAAATACCTCTGTGACATTGGGTGAGTTGCTTGCCACCCCTGGGCCTATTTCCTCATTTGTGAAATGAGGGTAGTCGGCCTTGTTCTTGGAATCACAGGAAGATTCCATGTAAAAAAAAAGGTTCAACAAGGGCACCTTGCACAGGGCTGGAACTTCAGAGGCCCTCACACATGTGGTTCATGTGGGTTTTCTAGTCAGACTGTCTGGGTTTTGTTTAAACTTCTTTATTTAAAATGAAATATTTCAAACCATCAGAAAAGAACAGGGCGCTCTAACAAATACCTATGTGCATACCACTGAAACCTAACTCACATTGGTCTTCTATCATATTCACATTACATATTTTTTAAAAGAAAATTGTAGCAGCAGAAGTCCCCTTGCCCCCTCCTTGATCCCATTCACCTCTCTTCCCCTCCAGAGGCAACCTCTTTTGAGGCTGCGGTGTATCTTTTGTCTGCATTTCCCTTTCTTTTATTACATGCATATGTGCATATACCCAACATGGAATATTGTTCTGGTTTTCAATTTGCATAAGTGGTAGAAGACGATTTGCCTTTTTACCCGACATTACGTGAGATTTACCTGTGTTGACACAGGTAGGTCATTCACTCTGGGTGAGCTGCGCGTTCCGTCGCAGGGCTATCGTATGCTTTACTCCCTCCTCTGATGGACGTCTCCCCAGCCCCTGCCCATGCTGTTCCACTAAACCATGGTGAAGAAGAGCGACGGGGGAAGAGAAGCCACTTTCCTTGCAGGATGGGCCAGCAGTTCCCTGAGCACGAGGCTGGACAAACAGAGAAAGGCCCTGAGACCTTCCTGGTGAGCACACAGGTATCTCTTCCTCTGGTTAGTGGGGTTTCCTCTGTGGGGATACGAAAGGGATCTCTAAGACCCCTGCCCCTGCTGCACGAGGACCCGGGAGTCCCCCCACCCTTGCTCCTCCCTTCTTTCCACCCCCGGTGCTCTCCGTGGACCCAAGCTCCCCACTCTGCCACCCATGCAGGCTGGGTGCCTGGCACCCAGTAGGTGCCGGGGAAATACTTGTGATGATTGCACAAGAGAGTGAAGTGACCATGAATGTATGTGAATGATGAGGGGCTAAGTGGATGAGTGCAACGGATTCTCGAGTTTAGGGTCACTTTGGGCTTCCGGGGCCAACTCCCTCGACCTCGGGAAGGCAGTTCGGAGCGGGCTGAGAGCCCCGTCCTTGGTTGTTAGCCCAGCCCCGCCACTGGCCACGTGTGCTCTCCGGCACGGCCCGGAGAGGCTCCCGAAGTCTTCCTGGCTGGACCAAGCCGTGATGTGCTGGTTCCAGGTGATGCCGGGCCGCCTCCCTGCATTCCCCCCCCCCCCCCCCCCCCCCCCGCCCGCAGGCCTGGGAGCGCACTGTCCGCACACACCCTCTCATTTCTCAGGAGCACAGTCTGGGAGGAATGCCTTGCTCACCACCTATGGTAAAGGAGATTTATTACCCCCACGAACTCATTTTATCCTCCTCCTTCCCAGAGACTTTGATGGATTTTATCTTGATAAATGATGAGGCCTGAGCCCTGCAGGCACAGAGAGAGGAGGGCGGAGTTGGGAGCCTGGAAAGGAGAAGGAAAAGTAGAAAGAACCAGAGGCTCTCGGCTGTTGAAGTTCAGGAGGGACGTCACTCCGAGCTCTGAGGCTGGGACATGGCGCCTGAATTGGAGAGTTTGGACATTTTGGCAAAGTTTCAACAGCTTGCTGTGAGCACGGCGGCGGTACTGCTTCTCTGCAGACTTTGGGCTCGGACAGGACTGCTGAAAAGGCACCTTCTGCATCTCGGGGAGGCAGGTGAAATGGCCTCTCCCTCTCTCAGACCTGGGCCCTTAGCAGGTGCTCCGTAATCTGCGGCCTGTGGTGTCCTGAGCCTGCCTCCTTCCCGAAGCTACTCCCACGGGCTGTTGCCCGAGTGCTCACCTCCCCAGGCTGCGGCCTCCTCAGGTGCCCCGGCCCGGGCACACGCTCGGCACCAGAGCACCGTTGCAGCTTTGGCCCTGCCCTACGGCACGTATCCATCTGGAACCCTCCAACTCATCTTCCTAGGCGCGGACCATATGCCCTTCATCGGGGAGGCTCAGGGGCCCCTTCTCAGTACTTACTGTGTATCCCCCCCAAAGTCCTCCTGGCACTCTGCCTGCAGCCTGCTGCTCACCGGCTGTCCCTTCAGGTGACCTCCAGGGACTCCGGGTCTGATCCACATCGGGGTCCCAGGGCCCGCTCGGCACAGGCCGAGTGCAGGGACGGCCTCCAGGCATGAACGAAGCAGACAGGGAGAGACAGAACTCTTCTGGGACCCCGCCGCTGCCCCGAGTGGCCGGCCTCCTGGACAGGGGACAGTCCTTAAGTTCTCTTAGCATTGCTCCTGCCACACAGTGAAAGCTCAGGAACTTGTAACTGCCGCTAATGGTTTCTGTGTGCGAGGCACTGCGCCAGCCACTTTATATCTCATTTAATACTCTTAACAGCCTGCAAAGTAAGATTTATTATCTCCAGTGTCAGACAATGGAGGCCAGCCTGAGCAGAGGAAGGAGACTGCCAAAGTCGCATGGCTTGTGCGCATCCAGATTCAAACGTGACCGCCCTGCCCCCGAAGCCCCTGGTGTCTTCCCTCTGCCTCAGACGGCAGGTGCCTCAGCCTCTTCTGGAAGCCCGCCCGGCAGGAGGGACTTGCCCTGGCCCTGGGGAGGGGCTCAGGCTGGTGGCCTGGAGGGGGGCCAGAGGGGTGAATGGGCTCAGCAGTGGGGGGAGCTCCTGCCTGGGCGTGGGCACCATGGTGGCTTGCTCAGGGGGCAGCCTGGTCTGTTCTCTGAACCAAACGCAGCCACAGCTACCCTCCCTGCAATGCGCACCCACTCATACATGCTTCCTGGGGCCTTGGGAGGCCCTCTTTGCAGTCCAGCAGCACGTGGCCTCTGCTCCACTTGGTGAGGAACACGGGAGCTCCTGCTGGGGGGGGGTTCCCCATTTTCTGGAGACTTGGGGCTGCCTGTCGCAAGGCTGGCATCGCACTGCCTTTCGGCAGACCCCAGCTTTGCAGGCCCATGCTTTCTCTTGCTCCCTCCCGCCCTCTCTTCCCTGCCAGGGAAGCCCCCCCACGGCCAATGCTGCCGTCTGGCAGTTACCCAGAGCCGCCACGCACCTGGGAAACGCATGTGGCTAACCAGGGGCCCAGCCGGCCCAGCCGACCCGGTGAGCTCCGGCCACACCCCGGCCCCTGCACCCAAAATCAGCCCAGAGCTCGTTCCACCTGCTACCCTCCGTCTACACCTCTTCTCAACAACCGGGGCTGAGAGCAGGCTCATGCGCCCCTAGGCGTTCCCTGTCTTGGTTTTGACTTGTAGAGCTTGGGTCAAGGAATTCAGAAGTGTCTCTGCAGTGGCCCCTTCCTGGCCTGGCCCTGGGGTCAGGGGGGCTTCTGCGTGCACCAGCAGGCATGCAGGCCCAGCCCCAGGGGGCCGACCTTGGCTGCTGCCCGTGCCGGTGGGGGAAGCAGGGGTCACAGCACCCGGCCCTGAGTGGCACATTCCCCATCACCTCCACCTGCCCGAATGGGCAAGGCTCGCCCAGCCGCACCCCCCCCCCCCCCGAGGCTGAAGTCCTCCACACCTTCTCGCCCCAACACCTCCCTCTGGGTGCTGACCCCACCTCGCTTGGGATGGCAACACCCACTCCTGACGCTGGGCAGCCCCTCGAGATGACCCAACCCAAGGGTGCTCAGGAGCTCACTCAGCCCTCACACGACCTGGGGGGACAGCCCACAGGGGGACCTCCAGCTCGGGGAGGGGCAACCCAGCTGGGGGCTTGGGGGATGAAGATGGGAGTCTGCTCGGTGGGACGGCACCCCCTGAGCACCGGCCAGAGCCGGGGCGCGACGCTGAGCAGGATGCTGGCCCTCGGGCAGCCCTGGTGGCTCAGTGGTTTAGCGCCCCCTTCAGTCCAGGGCATGATCCTGGAGACCCGGGATCGAGTCCCACATCGGGCTCACTGTGTGGAGCCTGGTGCTCCCTCAACCTCTGTCTCTGTCTCTGTCTCTCTCTCTCTGTGTCTCTAATAAATAAATAAAATATTAAAAAAAAAAGGATGCTGGCCCTCGGGCCTTGCGCTGCCTCTGAGCTGAACGCGGGTGAGCGGGGCGCGCTCACATCTCTGCCTCATGCCTTCACTCCCGCTTTTTCCCTCTCCTTAAACTCCCCTCCTATTTCCCAACGGCTCAGCTACGTCACCTTTCGCAGAGAATTCTTTTCTACTGAGACCCACACCTCCCTCCAGACGAGCACGGCTATGCAAGCCCCCCCCCCCCCCCGGCGCATGGCAGCTGTGAGACCCCAGTGAGTGGAACCTGCTGGAACAGCCCTGTCTCCTCCTGCCCCTTGTCTCCTAACCAGCGCCGCCTGTCACAGCGCTGGGCACCCAGACACAATGCCGTACACACCAGCCGGGGGGTGAGTCTGCATGGGAAACAGTGTCAACTGCTGGACCTTGGTGACAACGACACAGAGAACGGATGAGCCCTGGACCCCGAGGGACAGCAGGCACCTTCTCGCCTCGGGGCCCCAGTCTGGGTTAGTCAAATGAGGCTGTCATGGGTCATCGATCATTGATCAATGGAACGATAGCCCTGTGAGCATCTCTTTCCACCCTCCTGCGCTACAGGGAGAAGACCGGGCCTGGAGAGGTTTGCTGCTTCTGGCAGAATCAGGGCTCTAGTCGCTCCGGCCTAGGTGACCTCAACACTCCCTTCTAGGCTGAAATTCTTTGATTATCC
Source organism: Vulpes lagopus (assembly GCF_018345385.1). Taxonomy (NCBI): domain Eukaryota; kingdom Metazoa; phylum Chordata; class Mammalia; order Carnivora; family Canidae; genus Vulpes; species Vulpes lagopus. The sequence continues at coordinate 51,109,633 of NC_054846.1, forward strand.
ACAGCAGTGGTTCTCAACCTGGGGGCAATGTGGTGTCCATCCCCCTGCTCCCAGAAGACATTCAGCAATGTCTGGGGTGTTTTTAGTTGTCGCAAATGGAGGAGGGTACACTACTGGCATCAAGTTGATAGAGGCCAGGGGTTTAAAACAGTCTACAGTGCATAAGACTCAGCGAATAAGTGAGACTCAGTTTCCCCAGCAGCCTCCAGGCCTCCCCTTTCCTGTCAAATAGCCCCTCCTGAACCCCACCCCAGATGTGCAGGAGGACCCTGACTGCCCTCTGCCCCAGGCATCCCATCTCAGGCTGACCCCTGGCTGTGGCCTCCACTGCTCATAGATCTTGGGGTGCAGGCTGGGTCTAGAGGAAGGCCTGGCTGCTGGTGGGAGGAGAGGGGCGTGCAGGGCACCCTGGGTGTATGGTCTAGCAATCTGTTCCCTTCTCAGAAGCACCTCTAGTGAGCGACACTCCTGCCCTCAGCATCACCCTCCAGCCCAGGTCCCCTCCCCAAGTGGGGGTCCCCTTGGCTTGCAGCTGGGACCAGGAAGCAGGAGTGGGGCAAGAGGCCCAGAGTCCCCCTCGGGGTGGCCCTCTCTCCGGTGCCTGGCCTGTCATTGCTCATGGCCTCTCCTTCCTGCAGTGCTGCTTGACAGCTACTGACCTTCCACCCCACGCTGGTAGATGGCCTGCTGGTGGGCTCTTGGTTGACTCAGCTCATCAGTGCTCATGACAAAGTTTCACCGGAGCTTTCACAGTTTGGTGGGATTTTGTTACACACATCATGGTTCACCTTGATGGAAAAGAAGAAAACTTCATGACACGGGCCGTGCCCCAGAGGGTCCAGGAAATGCAGCTGTGGAAATTGAGGAGACACTGGTCCTCTGCCCGGCTCCAGTTCCCAGCCTCTCTCTGAGCCTCCTTTTCTCATTTGTAATGAGTCTGGACCAGTTGTTTCCAGCCCTGCTTCCTGGACTCGTGTCACTGCCTGTGAATGGCAGTGGCACCTCTGGCCAGATCAACGCTGTGAGTTTAACATGCAGACCAGAGAGAGAGACAGGCTCTGGCGGGGCCCTGGGGGGCTGGGGGACTCTGCTGTGCATGCGGCAGATTCGGAACCCCAGGGGCTTGGGCTAAGTCTCAACTTTCCACTTGCTACCTGTCACCTAGCAGCTTTCCTCCTTCTCCTATCCTTCAGTCTCCTCATCTGTAAGGGCCTAGCACAGTACATATTATTACTAGGGCTGCTGTTAGTTGTCATCACAGGTCAAGGAAATCATTCGCACTGACCCTGTCCTCAGCCCTGTGTGCAAACAGGACGGTGAGCCTCGTCCACGTGCTTGGGAGCCTCCAGGGTGGCAGGAGGTCAGCCCTGACATTAAAAAAAAAAACCCTCAGGGAATGAGCTGCGCCACACCGAACTAGTTCCGACATCGGTGCTCCGTCACTCAGAAGACGCTGTCCCGGGAGGCGGGTGCAGGCCAGTGTCTCAGCTCAGGGCTGGCTAGGATCGTCAGCAGCAGAGAGAACACATTTCAGTGAAAGTCCCCAAAGGGGGCCTTGAATCCCTAGGAAATCAGAGAAGGCTCAAGAGATATAATTTGACTTTGGAAGCCTTGACTGTTTCTCTATACCCAACCTCCTTCAGGGCCACTGTGGGGGCAAAGAGGGAGCCCCCCCGGCCGCCCCCTCCCCCACACCCACCCCCACCCCCGCTTCCCAAGGACGAGGCTGTGCTCTGGAAGAGGGACGTTGGCTCAGTTTCTCTGAGGCTTGCAAAATGGTGAGTGGCCCATCCGGGACAGGGCTCCCTGTTTGCCAACCACACTATCACCAGCACAGACCTCCCAAACCCTTCCCAGTCCAGGAGAGTCCTGGAAAATTTCCAAGGCACGTGCTGGGACGAGGGTGAAGGATAAGCCAGGAGGCCCCTTGGCTGTGTTCCTCCTTTGCTTTAGAACTTGGCTGTGTCTGTGATGCAATTCAGTGGACCCCTCTCCACCCCACCCTTCCCGTCCAGGCCTGTTATTCCCTGACTTTCTAACAAGCGCCCAAATGAAGGCAGGCTGAAAGGCCCCGGGGGCCTCTACATCCAGGCACAGGCTATTAGAGGATTTCAAAGACCCAGATCTGACTGCAAAGCTGCAGCCAGCTAGACCCTCCTTCTCAGGCCCTGTCACAGCCAATCTGCCCCTCGCCAGCTGGTAGGAGCTTTCCCTACACTCAGCCATAGAGTCAGACTTCAGAGCCACCTGCCTATCTCCTGCAGGGAAGTAAAATGTGTAATGACAACTGCATTTACAGAGCTGCCCTGGAGTGTGGACCCAGATGCTCTGAAATCATTCTTGGCTGTAATGTTTGCAGTGGCACATCCGCTTACAAATGAGAAAACACGGTCTTTTGCCGAGAGGGAAGGCAAGAATGTCAGTCCCTTTCTGGCTTGCACCAACGTCCAGGCTCCTGCATCCACATCCTTCCCTACAGGGGAGGGGGTACCCAGTGTGGCATCAGGGTGTGACTCTGGGAGCGGCATGGAGGGAGGAACAGGCGGCTAAAGTGCAACAAGAGGAAGGCTGCCTCTGGCGCTTCCTAGCTGGGCGACCCGGGTCAAGTTCGTCAGCTTGTCTAAGCTTCAGAAGGGGCTGTTCGGGGGGATTAAATAAGATAATGTTTGTAAAGTACTTAGCATGACATACATTGGCTCCCTTCCATTTTTCTGGAAGGAAGGAGGGATGGACAGAGGGAGTGAAGAAAGAAATTGGTGATCCTTTCCAAGGACAGGCAAACATGCTCAATGGACATCTGAAGTGTAAAATTGCATTTCTGCAGGCTGCAGAATAACTTTCCTGTGACATGTTGGATTTTAATGGATTCCAGAAACCTTAACGTTTCTCTGCAGTCAGAACAGGATGTTTAACTTTTGTCCTTCATGAAAAAAAACAAAACAAAACAAAAACAAAAACGATGCACTAACTAATCTCTTCATTCACTGGAAATATGTGGGAAACAATGAGAAATGGGCTAAAAAAAAAAAAAAGCCAACGTGAAATGTCCTGTTTTTGAATACAAGCAACCAACAAGAGTATTGCAAAATGTGGCTGGAATCAATAACAAAACTTTTGGAGATGAACCATTGAAAGTGGTGATGCTTTATCAGGGGCAAAACACTTGGGAGGCTCCAATTTTGGAGGCCCTCAATGGGGTTTGGACTTCCTTTAGTACCTCAACGGCAGGAAGAGGAAATGCTTTTATCGGAAGGATAGGAGGCGAACTGGCAAAAACAACCCACCATTTCCTTGTCCCTTTCTCTTGAATTCCTTCCTAATATGAAATGGGGACCAGAACCATTTTATAGAAAATGTTAATGTGGAGAAACCCAGCAGTCCCCAAGCCCCATTGGCATTTGGTATCTAGAGGGATCGTATCATTCTTTCCTAAAATAACATGAATTCCTGAACAAGATGCTTTAGGAAGCCAAGGCCTGTTGACCTTGCACATTGCTATTCCCAGAGTTGCACAGCACCTGACATGTGGCTGGTGCTCCGTACACATTTCTGAGCGCTGGCAGGAACAAGAACTGAGATCATGGAATGTAAACTTGAATGTGTGGCCCAGATCGGGGGACGTCACTCCGCTCAGCTGTGATCAGCCTAGAAGCAGATGGGGATTTTGAACTGTGAGGCCTCACCTTCTCCAGCTGGGCAGACATCCTTGATCATTTTTGTAAAAATCAAGATGTCCTTCTTACTTGTTGGTGACCAGAGAACTCTTAATCCCAATCATCCTTACTTCCTGGGGCCTCACTCTAGAAGCTGCCCATGAGCCTCACCCAGTAGGCAGGGGAAGTTCAATGCCTCTTGCAAGATTCCCCAACTGATTCCCCTTCATCTTCCCTCCCTCTATCTTTCCCCCAAGTGAGCTCGGTTCATCTTCTATCCATGTTCATCCCCAAGAGCCCCACGTCATGGGATTGTCTCAAGTGCCCATTCCTCCACCTGAAGGATGGGAGCTGTTTTTACACATATTCACATTTCCATTGCCTACCATGTAGTTGGGTCTCAGGACTAGTTTATTAAATGAATGGGCCGATATCACTATGATAAGCAGGGGAAATAAAAGGAAAAATCTCAAGACTTGTCGAACATAAAACACAACAAAATATTTTCTGATTTTGAGCAATAGGCCCATCACGCACTGGAGAGTGAACCTGTTGCAACTATTAGGACAGGCAGGTGTGCACCACTAGAGTCTGTGAGTGGAAGTGGTGCTGTGTTGGTTCACATTCTGGTCTTTGTCCTGGATGCCCACAGCCTCCCAGGGGTAGCGACCCAGCAAGGTGCAGCAGGAACTGGTCTGCAAGGTCTCCCGGGGCTGTTGGGTTGACCAATTCTTGGCTGGGGCTGCTTCCTCTTTCTCAAAGAGAAGGCAGAGAGGGCAGGAAAAGAAGGCTTGAAAAACATATTTTTGAGGTTCAAAGGCCATCAGATATCACTCAGAATCACACTGCCTTTGAACACAAGGGAGCTGAATCAGAAACACATGGCATCTATTCCCTCCCCGTCACATACGGTTTGAGAAATCAAGGCAAACCAAAGAGCACTTGAAGGCCACAGAGGTAACCAGAGCTGGGTCCCCATGGGTGTTCTAGGGAAGGAGAGCAGGGTTGTGGAGGGGGCGGTTTTCTCTAGATCCAGCCCATCACACCAATAGGATCCTGGAGGCCCTAGTCTATCAGTCGGTGTCCGATGGGGGGACAGAAGCTGTAGTAGACTGAGTGTTTGCACCCCTCCCCCCAAGTTCAAATGTTAAAAGCTCATCCCCCATGTGATGGTATTTGGAGGTGATGAGGTCATGAGGAGGCGCTCTCATGATTGGCATTGGCATCTTGCCACTCCCACCACTGGAGGACACAGCCAGGAGGCAGCCTTCTAGGAACCAGAAAGTAGGCCCTCACCGGACGTGGAATCAGCCAGTGCCTCGATCTTCGATCTTAGCCTGCCAGCCCCCAGAGCTGCAAGAGATCATTTCCGTTGCCTGTAAGCCCCCCGAGTCTGCGGTAGCCTGGGACAGCAGCCGGACTGACCAAGACAGAGGCCACGGTGCCTGGGGCAGGTGATGACTGGCACATGGAGGGGAGTTCCGCCCCAGCATCTCGTTTAGACCTCCGAACCACTTTCATAAGGAACTGAATGCCACAGCCTCATCCTGCCGTCTTCCTCAGTTTCCTACCTTCACCCTCCTCACGCTCAATCTGCTCAACTCCCTCTCTCCAGTACCCGCCACTGTCTGTCCCTTCACCATGGTCATGGGCACTGTGCACGGGTATCACCTGTGTGCACATCACCTGTATGCATGGGCGTCACCTGCACGCACCTTCCCCTCCTGTCCTCCAGCACACACGGGAGGAAAGGAGCGAACATCGCCTGCCTCCCCTGCCCTAGGCCTTGTGCTTATATGGGAGACACGCGACAGGTGTCCTGTCCCTCATGGGCCCTGTCCTGGAGCAGCTCGGAGTCTAGTGGGGGAGACGGACACATGAAGAGACACTGGACAGCATGACAGACACCACGCGTGCTCCAAAAGAGCAGGAGACATCCTCCACGCGCCGCGCATGTCCGAGAGGATGGAGCCGCCTGAACGGAGTCTTGACGGATGGGTAGGGATTTCCGGGCAGATGAGACAAGGAAGGGCGTGGAGGCAGGGAGGGCACATGTGGAAGCCGAGGAGGCACTGACCTGACCTGCTCGGGCCAGGCCAGCAGAGGGACACTCCCAGGGTTGGAGCAGCACCACACCCAGAGCTGCAGCGCCCAGAGCCGCACTCACATTCTGCACGTCGTTCTTCATAGGCTGGACAAGATCATCAGTGCTGAGGTGGGTTAGATCTTAATCCTCACAAACAAGGCTATGAAGTAGGTGCCATTATTCCCATGGGACGGTTGAGTGACATCAGGCCCAGGTGCCTTGCCCAAAGCCACCCATAGTAAGGGCAGAGGGTGACCAGAGCTGAAGCCAGATAGGGGGCAGGAGCTGGGGGGGGGGGTGGCGTGAAATCCGAGAGTCCCAGGAAGCCCCTGCACACCTGCCAATCAGAAGGGCCCCTCCCAGACCCTCTCCTGTCCACTCTCCTTCCCTAAGCAGGACCCGACCTGGATGGGGTCTGAAATCTGCTGAGCGGCAAGATGGCTTAGAGGCAGCAAGGAAATACACTCACTTTCCAAAAAATTATATTGTTGTTTAAAAGAAAGAAAGGAAAAGAACCCCCCCTCCACCCTGATGGGCCGGAAGAGAATAAGGTTGCTGGCCTCCTTGGGGTGAGGTCCTTGCACCCCTGGTGGGCTGGTCACCCAAGATGCACAGAGGCGGCTCAGACGCTGGGAGGGGAGGTCGGGGCAGGTTGGGAAGATGCGTCAGGGGGAGCTGGTCCTGCCCCTTTGCTCGCTGCTCCACAGATGAGGAGAATGAGGCCCACAGAAGGTGGTGGCACCCAAGGGCCCAGGCAGGTTAGCAGCAGGGCCTGCACAAGGGTCTTGGTCTCTGGCCTCCACCCCGCTCTCTCTTTCCTTGTTCACTCCCTTCCTCCCAGGCCCCTGGACGTCATTAGCTCCCTGCACCAGCAAGGCCTGGATCTCAGTTCACAGGCAAAATGGTCTCTGTAGTAATCAGGGGCCTCTCTGAGGTGGGGGAAGAGCCCAAGAGGGCCCCTGGGTGCCTCTGCCTCTGTGCACTGCACTGCCTCTAGGGATATCTGGGATACGGGGCATTCCACGTCTGTCCCTGGGGGGACCAAGTGTCTACGTGGGACCTCTGGGACTATGGGCAGCATTATGTCCAGGTGCATGTCAACCTGAGACACCCAGATGTGTAAGCCCAATGCACCCCGATGGTATTACCAACACCCTGATGCTGTCCCGGCACACTGATGCCATCTCCATCACCTGATGCCTTCCCCAACACCCTGATACCTGTTTGTGCCTCCGTGTCTTCATTTGTAAATTGGGGACAATGTTGAGGCCTCCCTTACGGGGTTTTGATGAGGTTAAATGTGGTGATACATTTTAAAGTAGTAAGACAGAGCCTGGCCTACCGGGCCATATAAGCGTTTGCTCTCATGATTAACTATGGGAAGCTGAGCATCCGGTGGTATGTCTCCTTGAGGCAGCGAACGCGGCGAGTGCATACGATGTTGGCCCACAGCTGTTATCCTGGTGCTGACCAGGCCCCGGCCAGCACCTGCCTCTCTGAGGACCCTCTCACATGGACTGCTCTAGGAAGGAATTGTACCTGCCGTGTGCTCCAGCCCTAGTGGGCATCCCGGGAGCCGTGGACGTGTTCCTGACGACTGGCTGTGCTGGTGGCCAGGCTGCCCGCACCTGCCTCCTCTCTGACAAGCACCTGGTGAGACTGCAGGCATTTCTGCCCTTTGCCCCACGAGCTTCTCAGCAGCCCCACGAAGGGGGGTGTAGTGTCATTTTACACAAGAAGAAATTGAGGCTCTGAAAGGTAAGAGAACTGTTTGAGGGCAGCAGAGCCATAAAAGGCAGAGGGTGAAGGTGCATTTGCAAAGGGCCCAGGAAGGTGTCACAGAGGTCCCATGTCAACGGGTCCTTAGAAGCCACTTTTTTTTTTTAAAGAATTTATTTATTTATTTATTTATTTATTTATTTATTTATTTATGAGAGAGAGAGAGAGAGGCAGAGACACAGGCAGAGGGAGAAGCAGGCTCCATGCAGGGAGCCTGATGTGGGACTCGATCCCAGGTCTCCAGGATCAGGTCCTGGGCTGAAGGCAGCGCTAAACCGCTGAGCCACCCAGGCTGCCCTAGAAGCCACTGTCTTTATCTCTAAAGAAAAGATGTGGCTTGAGGAGAGCCTGGATCCCTCAGGGATTAGAGAAACCCTTGAGAAGCTTGAAGACTGGAGAAGGAAGGTCTAAGGAAGCGGGTACAGAGTTGCGGGTCTGAGACATCCAGCCTGGGAGTGGGGGCCCTGAAGGCTCCTGCACCTGCCACACCATGATGCCTCCCGTGTTTGAGCCCAGGATCCAGGATGGAGAAGAGGGAAGCACAAGGTTTACCTAAATGCCACAAAAGGGTTTACCCAACACGCCTGCTATGTGAATACCAGGCATGGCCTTTGTTGGCTACTCTTCACCAGAATTACTGGGTGGATGCATCCATTTCTGGCTCAGTATCCAAAGAGCTCCAAACACACACTCTTCACAACCTAAAGGAGAAGTGGCAGCAGCTAGTGCATGGCTGGGGAGAAGGGACTGTGCTACAAGCAGCAAACCCACAGGGCCAGGGCAAAGGAAGCAGGGTGCTGGCTGGGATTCAGAACACAGTATCATCTTCCGGACGTGTCTACACCACCAAATTCTCCTGTCTAGACCATGCAACTGATCTCCCACTAGAAGTGGAAAACTATTAAGGTCCGAACACATTTCAAATAATGTAGGACCTCCATGGCCCTGCAGAGCCTGGGAAAGCACCACACCAACCAGCTATGGTGTGCCTGGCCCTGGGGACCAGAAAGCTGCCTGGATGCTATTTTACCACATCAGGCCTGCAAGAGTGAATGCGAGGGGGGAATGCCAGCAGTGAGCCTGGGACCCGTTGTGACCCTAAATCAAGTTGGTCTTTGCTTTTTTTCCTTCTGAAGATAAAGCCCTGGGTTTCTACATAAGGACACGGGCTACAAGAGGATGCTGATGCCAGGGGAAAAGTGACGGGAAAGCTTTCTGTCACACGTCTCAGAGCAGGGCATGGCCAGGCTGTGACCTTTCATAGAGAAAGAAGACTGCCAGCCCAAGAGGTCAGGGGAGGGTGCACGGCTTGTAAAACCGGAAAGTTGCTGAAAGAGCCTTGTCTAGCACTGCGGCAGGTGGTACAGGGGCTGAATTTCCAACTTGCAATGTGGAAGATGAGGGAGCAACTCATGAGCCAAAGGAGGTCAGAAGAGGTGGACTTGTGGGTTGGACTTTAAAAGACAAGAGGGATGTACCAGCGGGGCACGAGGTGGAGGGGGACGGTCCGCTCACAAAGTGGTCCACCCTTGAATGAGAAACCTTGTGCCGGGTTAATGCTGGGCTGGGTTGAGACAAACCCACAAATTCTCTAAGCTGGCCCTTGCCTCCTGGATGCTTCAGATTGGCACCCAGGTAGCTCGGCAGAGCGTGGAGCACAGGGATGGGTGGGAGGCACGCTCGAGCCCAGCAGCTATTCAAGGAGCTGCATGGTCCAGGGAGAACCTCAATTTTCCCAACCACAGAATGGGAATAGCCCCTCTGTCCCTAGCCCCGCATCTCCCAGACATAGCAAACGCCGCTCATGAGAACAGAAGACTGTTGGCAGAAAGAAGAAAAGACTGGTTACACACGTGGGATAATGGGAGACCGTGGCAACACGTCCCCACCTGGGTATTCAGGGTCTACGAGACACGGGGTAACTGAAAACCAGAAGGGACCCCAGGGAGAAAACAGTTCAATCCTCCGTGCCCTCCCGTTTGAGAGCTAAGACGGAGGTCCAGAGGGAGCCGCAGTTCTCGACTCCTCACTCACTGCTTCTGAGCCCAGGAGCTGCGCCACCCACACCTGTGCACCTGGCTCTCAGGGCCTGGGGGGCTCGGGCGCCCGAGTTAGTGCCGTCACCCAGGGCTCTGCGCGCCGAGGGAAGGTCACGCCGTGGACGCGTGGGTGCAGACTGGGAGTTGGGAATGTGTCTCTGGGGGGACCAAACCTTACGTGTTAAAGGGAGGTCAGCACCCCCATAGGAAACACTCTGCTCCAGGCTGTTAAAGGCTCATTAGTGCTCCACTGAGACGTCTCCCTGAGTCTCCTGCAGGCCTCGTGTCTGCTATTCTGGTGAGGGCAGGAAGCGTCCAGTACGCCCCCACTCCCCCCCCTCACACACACACGGCTCTGAAAATGCTGCCCATAAGGCCTAAAGCTTACAGCTTAGATGCCACCAGGCTTGCTCTTCAGCTAAGAACAGTGTGACTGATACGGTCCATGAGGTGGTCACTACACTCAGTGCCCCGAGGACCCAAGAGTTCTGGGCTTGCAGCCTGGCTGGGATCTGAACCCAGTCACAGCCCAGAAGTAACTCTGGCCGCAGGCCTGGCCTCTCTGTACATGCACGCCCATTCACGTTTGTGCCGCCCACCAACCTTCTACTGTGCTTGGCACCACGTGGGCACTCAGTCAATATATATTTATGAAATACGAATACATGAACGAATAATGTCACAAATCAAATCCAAGAGAGATGGGTATGCTTTTTTTTTTTATTGTTTTTTTTTTATTTTTTATTTATTTATTTATTTATTTATTTTATTTATTTATGATAGTCACAGAGAGAGAGAGGCAGAGACACAGGCAGAGGGAGAAGCAGGCTCCATGCACCGGGAGCCCGATGTGGGATTCGATCCCGGGTCTCCAGGATCGCGCCCTGGGCCAAAGGCAGGTGCCAAACCGCTGCGCCACCCAGGGATCCCTGGGTATGCTTTTCCACAATGGAAAAGCAGGACTGATGGCACGCAGAAGGCTACGGTGTGCCCCCAGGCCCGTAGGGGCCCCCCACCCCCGAGAGGTCAGCAGGTCAGCAGGCACTGAGTCCATCCACTGCACTACTCCTGCTATAACAGGAATGAAGAGAAGAGTCTGTGTTCGGACAAGCCTGATTTTGTCACTGAGTAGCTGCGTAACCTTGAAGTCAGCTGCCCTCTCTCTAAGCCTCAACCCGGTGAATAGCCCTGAGATCTTATAGCTGCTGGAAGAAGCAAATAAAATGACTCACGAGGAGCCTTGTGAACCCCAACTCTGAACCACATGACATCACAATTGCCATGAGCCTGAGAGCACAGAGTGGAGATCCAAAGAGGGGGACCCCCACCCAGGCCACCCAGGAACTGTACCTATTCCCGACTTCCGGCCCAGGGCAGACTCTCTTTGGCCAGCCCATCCCATCCCCGGAGCACTCAGTCATGATGTCAGCAGGTCAAGAGGTCTGTGCGTGGGTGACAGGCTAAGTGCACAGAAGCCGTGTGCGTGGTGGGACGAGACAGGAGAAACCCTGCTTCCCCAGGATTCGGACCTTCTGGAGACAGTCATGGGTTCATGTATCGGATGCTGCAGGCCTGCTCCCCGGAAATCACCCTAGCGCAGCGCTGGCACACGGTGCCTAGCAGGGCTGGGGGGGCTCTAAGGGCAGGCAGTGTTGCCTCCTACCCCGAGAGCTCTGTGGGTGGCGCTCAGTCCTTCTTTCTGCTTTCTCATTAAATAGGCACATACGACCCCAACTGCGCACTACACACTGTGCAGTTATTCGTCCATTCATTCGTTCATTGATCATTCCTCCAGTGACGAGCGTGTGTGGAGCCCTGACTCTGTGCCAGGAGCTAAGTGGGTGTGGTAGTGGATGAATCACACACGGCCTCCGTTCACATTAAGATTACAGGCAGGTGGGGGAGGGAGACAAATAAATACAGATTACAAGTTGTGTTCAGTGTCACAAAGGGATCTAATCAGAGACAGCAATAATCCTGGTGCAGGAAAGACGCACTGAACAGACCTCCCCAAAGGACTCTTGGACGGTGGAGTTCAAGGAAAGGCACAAAGGACCAGAACTCAGCTCCCCATCATCGGTGTGGGCGAGGCGGAGCGGGGCTCCTGGTGGAGGAGACCCTCTGGGAAGGCCTGGGGGGTGGGGGGTGGGGGTGGAGACAGAGCTCAGCGTGCTGCAAGAGCTCACAGAAAGCCAGTGTGGCCCCGGGAGGGTGAAGGTGGCAGAGAGGGGGCAGTGGTGTTTGGTGCACGCTCCACTCTCAGGGCACATCCAGCTTCGAGTGACAACGGCTGTGGGCCCTCTGAAAACGACAGAGACACGTGTCACCCACCCCCTTGCCCATTTCTAATAAATGACGATGCTCCGAGTTGGCTGGCATTGGGAAATCAGGGATTAGCAGAAACCTTCTGGGCATGATTTTGCCATTCTTATTAAAACCCTAGTTTCTGAACCAGCAGTTGTGCAGCTCAAAAGGAAAGGCCTCTTCCATTAAAAGAAAGGCCTGGGAGGCATGCAGAAATTACCAGAAGGGATGTTGTGGGAGCATCATAGATAAAAATTATATGTAATCCAAAAGTCAGTAAGAGGGAAGTGATAACACGATAGTCTTCCATAAATAAAATAATGACACAGCTGCTAGGAACATGTTTGTGAAATGTGTGAAGTGAGTAGGCTAGCAGGAGGCAATCGTCACACGGCACATGACGCAGCGTCCCCGCGGCGGGAGGAAGGCTGGCCACGGGCGCAGGCAAGGACATGGGGCAGCTCTCAGGGCTGGGACACTGAATGACAAAGCTAGTCCGAGAAACATATGCACGGTGTCCGTCGTTCCCTTTGTGATGGAGTTTTTATTTTATTTTATTTTATTTTATTTTATTTTATTTTATTTTATTTATTTTTTGTGAAGGAGTTTATTTTTTTTTAATTTTTATTTATTTATGATAGTCACACACAGAGAGAGAGAAAGGCAGAGACACAGGCAGAGAGAGAAGCAGGCTCCATGCACTGGGAGCCCGACGTGGGATTCGATCCCAGGTCTCCAGGATCACGCCCCGGGCCAAAGGCAGGCGCCAAACCGCTGCACCACCCAGGGATCCCCTGTGAAGGAGTTTAAAGACACAGGTAGACTCCTACAACGCATAGCATCTATATGACACTGTATTTTTTAAAATTAAAGGAATAATAAATAACAAAATGTAACACAGAGTTGTCTCTGGGATGACAGGGACCAGGAGAGAAGGAACACATAGGTAGACGCTAGTCACTCGTAATATCTTAGCTCTTGGGTTGAGTGGTAGGTTCATAGTTGCTTATTACGTTATTTGCAAAGAAAACAAAAACAAAAACAAAAGAAGGTCTAACCAACATAGACTGGTGGTGACAACGTGGTGAAGAGTGAGATTCCTGCAAGTGGTGAAGAGGCCTCCTGACTGGACCTGGTCAGTATAGTATAAAAAATATACTGGAAATTTATATTTGTACTTTTCTAATTCTACAATAAATTTATATTTTGTAATTGGATTTAAAGAGAGATGGCCAAGAGGCACCCAAGTGGCTCAGTGGTTGAGCTTCTACCTTCGGCCCAGGGGGTAGGTCGCAGAGTCCCAGGATCAAGTCCCACATTGGGCTTCTTGCAGGGAGCCTGCTTCTCCCTCTGCCTCTGTTTCTCATGAATAAATAAATAAACTCTTAAACAAAACAAAACAAAGAGAGATGGCCAATTCAAATGCTATCTGTAACTCCTCGGGGAGCCCAACAAGGGGCAGGTGTCAGATGGTGAAGGGCCCTGAGGTCCACATGGCATGGGGCTGTGCTCCTGTGACCCCGATGTGGGCAGAGAACCATGGGGAGGCCACCCCCACGTCAGACTAAGGGCCAGTTGCACCTTTTAGCTCCCATTTCAGAAATCAGCATCTATTCCTCATCTGCCCTCTCTCCCCATTCCCTTCCGCAAACACCTAGAGAGGAGGAGCCCCTTGAAGAAATGAATAAATCTATCAACTAATCAATAATTACAAAATTCCTTTTGGGGGAAGGTTTTTATTCATTGGTTTGTTTATTTCTATTTATTTTTTTAAGATTTTATTTTCAGGTAATCTCTACAGCCAACGTGGTGTTCACATTTATAATCCCAAGATCAAGAGTCCTATGCTTCTAGGACTGAGCCTGCCAGGCGCCCTGGACCTGAAGGCCTTTATTTTTATTTTTAAATTGGAAAACAATAATCACATGGGGGCTGGGAAATAATCAGTGTTGTCTTCAGCCTCAAAGTTGAGGTCACATTGCTACTCAGCAGAAGCCACAGACTGATGCGCAGTCAGAATTGGGGCCACAGGAGGGCAGGGCAAGGCAGGGCAGGGCAGGGCGCAGCAGCTGTTCTGACTTCGGGGAAGGCTGGAAGGTGGTGGTGCATGGGGAAGGGCACGGGGGCCAGCATGTGCGCACTTTCTCTGCCTTCCAGGCCCCAAGACTTACCTGGCCAGACCTTCCAGGTGGGGTGCCTGTTGTCTGCGGCACTGTCTGGAACTATGTGGTTCATCTCTCCCATTCTGGAATCATCAGGAGGCCTCCTCACCTCTTGCAGGAAGTTATGAGCCTCAATCTGAACTTTCTCAGCAAAAAGGTTATATTGGGCCCCCATGGGCCATCATTTCATTTCTCAATCATTTAGAACTCAAGTGGCACTGTGTGGGGGACCCCTTGGAGCAGTGTGGGGGTACGATGAGGGGGGAAAGGGGGCAGAGGCAGAGCACGGAAGGTCGTTAACTTTAGGCTGGGGAGGCTGGTTCTTGGCTTGTAGGCCCATGACCTACAGAAGAGTCTGTGTGTTTAGGTGGCTAGAAACCATGCTGCACAGTAGTGCCTCCTTGGCCGAGAACATCTCTGGTTCCCCTCAGTTCCGCGTGGTTCGGTCATGTGCCTGCAATCAGCTTGGCTCGGTGGTGGTGGTGGTGGGAGAAGGGGGCATGCGTGTCATGCAAACAGGTCTGTTTGCAAGCCCCTGGGCTTAGGGATCTGTGGCCCCTGTGTGTTCCCCTGCACCGTTTGGTCCTTGTGTGTCTCTGTGTGTCTGGATATATTTGAATGTCCCATTTTTCCAGGTGAGCTTTGGAAAGTCCATAAAGGACTTTATGACCGCTTTCTCACTTGTGTCTTCACAAGGACACCACAAGATTCGGACGGCTGTCATCCCACTTTACAGCTGAGGCAACGATGGCAAAGAGGTTTAGACACGAGGCCAAGAGAGAGAAGTCAGACAGAGAAAGACAAATCCCGTATGATATTCCTTATATTTAGAATCTAAAAGGCCGAATTCATAAAAAACAGAAAGTAGAATGGTGATTGTTGGGGGGTGATGGGGGAGGAAGGGGACGGGGATTAGGGAGAGGTTGTTTAAGGGTACAAACTGGAACTCGTCGATAAAGAGGCCCACAGCACGGCAATGAGAGTTCAAAGTCGCAGGGAGACTAGATCTGAATTGTTCACTAGCTAAGGTAATAATCATATTGCAATACATAAATGCATCAACATGTTACACCTTGAACTGACACAAGTTTACACATCCATTATACTTCAGTTAAAAAGAAAGAAAGAGGGATCCCTAGGTGGCTCAGCAGTTTAGCCCCTGCCTTTCACCCACATCGGGCTCCCTGCATGGAGCCTGCTTCTCCCTCTGCCTGTGTCTGTGCATCTCTCTCTGTGTCTCTCATGAATAAATAAATAAAATCTTAAAAAAAAAAAAAAAAAGAAAGAAAGAGTGGGGGGGCCTGGGTGGTGCAGCTGGTTAAGTGTCCAACTCTGTTTTAGCTCAAGTCTTGATCTCAGGGTTGTGAGTTCAAGCCCCACACTGGTCTCCACACTGGGTGTGGAGCCTACTTAAAAAAGAAGAAAAAGGAACAAAGAAAGACAGAAACCAACATGGGGTTGAACAAGTCTGTGGATCCTATTTCCCACCTCACTCCACCCCCATCAGGATGTAAGAAGGGAAGGGTTGGTGGGGGTGGGTGAAGGGGTGGACAGGGCAAATGGGAAGGGATGGAAGGAAAAGAAATCTGAGGTCACACTTCCAGCAAAAGGTCGGTCCAGGAGCAGACGGAGGCGTTTCCCGAAAGCCCTTCTGAGCAGGTCCCTGTGAGTCTGGGTGTGTGACCAGGTGCCAGGGGCCTGAGCGCAGTGGGGCCAGCAAGCCGCGTGCTCCCCGGGGCTCCCCCCACATCCGATCACGGGCTCCGGGGCCTGAGTGGGCTGTGCACGGGCAGAGGACACCTGGCTCCGTCCAAGCTACTGCCCGTGGGGAGCGAGTGGTGGCCACACGAATCCCGGGGCCGCGGTGGCAGGGGACAGGCATCGCTGCTGGGGGTCTGGCTGGGTTATTTTCAGCCACGGAGGAGGCCCGCGGCGCTTAATTAATTCCACTCCCTGTGTGAACACCAGCTCACACGCGGTTCCAAAGGCACGAGCATGCCCGCCTTGCACCCCCTGCGGCTGCCACGGCGCGGGGACGTCCCAGGCTCGAGCCTCACCCGCTCTCCCCGCGCCCCTACAGAAGTCCTGCGGGGCTGGCGGCGGGGGGGGGGGGGTGTCTGTCCTCGGCTACCCCGCCCCCCAGCACAGGGACCCAGCTTGGACCATGCAGGCCTGTCCCATGTTTGGTTCAGACTGAACAGCCTGTTGGCCTTGCCGTGCACGTAGGGCGTCTGCGTGCGTGTGACACAGGGACGCCTACACAGGGGCCCACGCAGGTCTCACCAGCGACAGCTCTGCGAAAGCTAACGTGCTGAGCAACCTGCTGTCGGGGGGGGGGGCAGCGGTGTGCAGACCCCCAATCGGGTTGTGGCCAAATAGCCATAAGGGGGTAGTTGTGGGAAAATTTTTCTTTCCAAGAGTGAGGCAGGTGGGGGTGCAGAAAGAGGCACCTGGGGGTGGGGTGCAAAGCAGAGGTGGCTCTCAGGAGGTCCCCAGAGGGAGGTAGGGGCCCAGGGATGGGGAGGGGGCGTCTCAGAGAAGAAGCTGTTTCTGCAGCTGCTCTAGTTGGCAGTCACAGGGCAGCCAAAGGCAAGTCACCTGGTAGCCCGGCCTCCCTCCCGAGGCGTGAGCGTGCCTTTACACACCGACACACACCAACTGGCGCTGGCACGGCTCCCACTGCGTAGGCCACGGTGACTCCTGCGCCTCACCTGGCTCACGTTCACGTCTCGGTGCCCAGGCCGTGCGGGACAGAACGGAGGGTCAGGGAGTCATCTACCCGCTGCAAGGCCAGGCCCCAGGTGGGACGCAGCCCCTGCTGTGGCTTGTCCCAGAGCCCGGATCTCACACGGCCTCGGTTCTCCGGCTCCAACCGGGAGAATTCTGGGCTCCGTGTCCCTGCTCATTTTAAGTCATCTAGGAATTTTAATTCCACTGACACTCAGACCTGTTGGCAATAAGACGGAGACATAACCAGGGGCCGGGAAGGAGAAGAGGGAAACTGAGAGAAGATGGAGGGGAGGAGACTCGGTGCCGAGAAGGGAGCGTGGCCCCGGGCCTGGGGGCCTCACGGGGAGGTGGTTCGGGCCGTCTGTCTTCCAGGAGTGAGGCAGGTGGGGGTGCAGGTCTGCAAACCTGGAGGGACCAGGAGCTTGAAGCCCTCAGCTGTGTCACAAGATCAGGACATCTGGCTGGTTAACCAGACCCCCAAAAAATAAAATGCTCCAGGATACATGTAGCATCTGCACCAGAGCCAAACGCATTTATAGTCATCTTCTTCCAACTACAGGGAGGTGGATGCTTCAACCACTCTGACAGGGGGTGGCAAATGCAAACCCCCTGTTTGGACTCTGCAGGGTCTCACTTCGATGTGTAAACGCCATCGGCTTTCTCTTTATTTAGCAAGTTGCTTTTATTGCTCATTTTAGGGAAAGTAACAAATATGCACAAAGCATTTGGGAGGTCTACACCCAGCCCATCTTTCCCAGAAGCTCTGATGTTTCTGAAATGGAATTCTTGCTCCTTGGGGATTTTAGGACACTGAGCCTGGTGGCTTGGAAGGGACGACTGTGCCTGTTTCTCTGGGCTGGTGGGAGGATGGAACGTGACCAGGTACACAGAAATAAATTCTAAAAGCAGCAGAGTGATGCTTGTGGTGGTTACGTAATGAGAAAGCTGCACGGTGCTGCTCATTAGGGCCGTCCACGAATAGTCTGGTTCTCCAGGCTCCCCGAGCATGGCAGCACTTTCCCGCCCCCTTTGAAAACAGACTTGGCCATGGCTTTGGACAATGAAATGTGATGGAGATAATGGGTGTCACTTCCCGGTGGAAGCTTTAAAATCAGCATGACATTTGCCTGCCCTCATTCCTTCCCCTTGGTCTACACAGCAGCTCTCTGAGGCCCACGGCTGATTTGTAGTCACATGGTATGGGTGAGAAGTCAGCTCTCATGGTTTGAAGCTGCCCGGAGTTCCAGAAGCGAACCCTAGCTACCCTGACTCTTCGCTCCCACACCCACGCACCTGCCGGTGGTCCCCAGGGGCATGGTGTGACAGGCACCTGGCTCATCCCAGGCGCTCGGATGGCGGCCAGGCCAGTCCTTACTGCCCATCCCACACGGCGGCCAGGGGCGTCTTCTGCAGTCCCAAACCTAATCACAGTAGGGCCCCCGACCCTCCCGGCCAGACCATACTCCCAAACAGGATAAAGTTCCAGGACTTCATGGAAGTAGCCCTAGCTCATCTCTCCAGTCTTGGCTCCTGCTCTAAACTTAATACTTTTGAATTATTTTAGCCATTCAAAGGCACTATGCTTCCCCTCAACTCCAGAGAGGTCACATGCTATTCTGTGAAACACTCTTCTCTGTCCCCATCGCTTAACCAACTCCCGTACATCCTTTGGGCCTCGGCTTAGTGCCCACCTCCTCCAGGAAGCCCTCCCTGATTCCCGTGCCAGGCGTGGTGCCATCGTGGTGCCTTCGCTCTTACATGTTGCATCACTGTGTACTGTCTACCTACTCGCAGACCCCCTTTTGGGCAGTGGGTCTGTTGAAGGCAAGGGCTGTGCTTCCTTTGTTGCACGTGTCCCCAGTGCCCACCACAGAGCTGGCCACTTGGTAGCTGTGAAGTACTGTTGACTGAACGGACGACATGTCCGTTGGTCCTCTGATGGCAGGAGGGGACAGGGTTTAATGAAGCTGGGGAAGCTTCCATACGCACCCCACCCCCAAATCACCCTCGAAGTGGGAAGGCTGGGAGCCCGTGGTGATGAATGGGAGCCTTCCATGTGGCTGAGTGGCTAGAACACCTGGAGGGTGGCAGCCTGGAGGCTCCTGGGGAGCACACGGTTTTCAGGAGCAGTTGGACAGGAGCCCCACAAACAGCCCAAACAAAACATAACCTCTCCAGGACCCCTCTGTCCCGAGTGCTCCGCTCAGAGCGAGCTCAAAGGGGCCTAATGAATTATTATGTCCACATTTCTTGCTGATAAATGACAGTCTCATGCTCCATTACCAAATGCTGGTGGTAATATTTAATCAAAGTCTAGTTTCATGCACCAGTTGGTTTTGGAAATAATATTTATGGGTCTGGAATGCCTTCAACCTTCAGGCATACAGCCGAAGAGAATCATTGTTTTGCTGCTACTGGTCAAGAGTATAGAACTGAATTAAAGAAACTTTGAAGTGCATTATTGCCTGCTCAATGCCACGTCCCCTCCTGGATGTCAGAGATGCTACGATAAATACAAAGCACTTCTTTCTTGCCCAGGACCCATCCTCAGGTCCAAACCTTTGCCCTCAAGTGCTCCATCTCCTCCCAAGTCCAGATCGTCATTCCACCCAGCAGTTCAAGTCCTGCCTCCTCCAGGGAGCCCTCTGTGACCAACCCACCTCCAGGGAGCTCCTCTCCCCTAAGCTCCGGGGGCTGTGCTGTCCGCCCACCACCACAGGCCCGCTTAACCCCCGAAGTCCTGGCCATCCACCCAGACGAGACACTCTGCTGCTTGGCCCTCTTAGCACTCATGCTGGACACCTGGTGGTGTTAGTGCAAGTCCGCTTGATTGGACAGAATTGAATTTATAGCCTCTGGACCCTGCACACAAAGGGGGTTTAAAAGTTATCTGATTCTATTATAAATCACTCTCCAAATTTTGTTCTTTTCCCTGTGCTCCCTATTTCAGTGACTACGCCAAGCCAGACACCTGGAAGTCATCTGTGAGTCCTCCCTCTGCCTCTTTGAATTATCCATCCATTCATTCATTCACCCATTCATTCATTCTTCCATTTCTTCAACAATAAAAAAAAAAATGTATTATTTGCTTACTTACTGCCAGGCCATGTGCTCGGGGCCGGAGACAAATTGTGGTGAATTAGCCAGTAATGGCTGAGTGGGGATTTTTACCTTCTAAATAGTTGTTCAAATTGGTTTTTCTCCTCTGCACTCCCCAAGGCCACCGCCTTGGTCTGGGTCTCTACCTACCTATTAGACCTCTAATCGGTCCCCTGCTGCAGCCTTCTGCACCTCCAAGCCATCATCCATCTCACCTGGTCAAGTTTTGAGACCACAGAAGCAGGAGTGGGGGAGGGAGGAGATGCCCCGAGTGGGGGTTCGGGGGGCTGGCTTCTGGCTCCCTGTGTGAATGTGGATAAGTTTTTCCCTTGTCTGAGCTTCGGTTCCGTAAAAGTAAAGTGTGCTAATGATCTGCACTTCAGTGTGGGTCTACCTTGGGGGCAGATTTGGAAGAAATAATAGGAATGATTTACTCAACAGGCCGAGCACATCATTACACACAGGAACTCCCAGCATTAGGGTGGGCAGCCATTCCTCTTGCCCCTGTTCCCATTTTGCAATATGACAACTGAGGCCCAGGGAAGTTAAGTGGATCCTCCCAGGTCACACAGCTCCAAGCCGTACACCTGGGGCTCCGCACACAAGGCTGACTGACCCCAGAGCCCAAGTCTTAACCCTTGACATTTTGTCAGCTGTCTGTGAGGGTGTGCTTACTATGACTAGAGCCTTCACCTGTGGCTCTGAGTGGGGTGCGGCTTGAGCGTCATGCCTCAGTTTCCCCTCAACAGAGACAAGAGATATCCTGTCTTGGGAGGTAATCACACTTAAACCTATGACTTGTCACAGCGTCTTCAGATTCTTCACCATAAGTAAAGATGTGGAAGCCCTGGGGGCGGGGGGAGGTGATTACACGATAAAGCCAATAAAACAGCCTTAATCTGAGCATAGCACGTGGCTCCTGCCAAGGGCACCGAGGGCCAGTGGTAGTCTCGCAGGCAGGGGCACCCTGGGGAAACACGTCTGCTTCTTCTCAGGCTGGAGAAGGGTGCTGAAAGGATCAATCAGGAGGGAAGGGGCCAGGTTCCTGTCTCCCAGAATTGCCTTTAGGCCCTTCCCCTCAAGCCAGTCCTGGGTGCTCCCCACCACCCCCGGCAGCTTCCTCTCTCATTAGGATTTCTCTGACAACCCCAAGGATTTACAACGTGAAATGTTTCCATTTCCCTGACATGATGTCTCCGCTTCAAAGCACCCGCGCCTGCCCTCCGGAGCCCGGGACGGAGGTGATTTTGAGAGGGAGACAAATGAATCAAGGGGCTGACACCCATCCCTTTCTTTTCCCCCCATAATACATCTGTTTATTATTGAATGGGGGCTTGCGGGGTTCCGTGATGAATTGTCTTCTCCTCCACAACCACGTCCCCAGACGGCCAGGCAGGCCCAAGTGTCTTCCAGGAGCATCTGCTTTTGATCTCTGGTCCTTTTAAATCTCGGGTTAAAATCTTTAGCCTGACGGGTATGAAAGGCAGCTTCTAGTGGCAAAGGAGCCTTAAAACCCTTGGGGAGGATCATCTGGATTCTGGGTTCTCTCCAGAGAGAGCTCCGGAGGATTTCCTCCTCGGACACGTTGAAAGTAGAGCGAGGGGTCCTTCCACCTGCAGGAGGCCCCCACTTTGGGCTTGAAGGCACAGTTGTCAGCCGCAGGCACTGTGCCCCTTGGGACCTTGGGAAGAGCAGGGGGCTGGCGCTGCTCACCCAGCAGGGCCAGGTGCTGCCTGGAGAGAGGCTGGACCCAATCCCCTGGTCTCCTCTTTAAAGCAATTGCTCCTGACCACCTCCAAACTGGATGCAGCAGAGACTGCCACCTGCCCACCAGACGCCCGTCCTCTTCTTTCTGGCACCTGGCTGGGCTGCCTTCCCAGCCTCCCTGGCAGGTGGGCAAGGCCACGTGACTGATTCTGGTCAGAGGAACACGAGGCTACTTGCAAGCCTGGCCCTAAGACCATCCCCTGTGTGATCTCCACCGCCCCTTCCCACAGAGGCTGCCCAGGTGTCCCCGCCCAGGGCAGAGACTCTGTCCACCTGAGTGCCCTGAGTTTTCCCCGGGGCAGCCAGAAATATCCACGTGGGAGCTGTGAAGCCACCCAAATGTGGGGGCTGTTGTCACACTGTTTGGCTTCCCCTAGGTTTGGTCCCTCCTGTTCCTGGGTGTGCTCAGCACTCTTCACACCATTTCGTTCTCTGGAGTGACTTGTGTGCTGTCTCTCCCACGAGACAGCGTCCTACCTGAGGGTGGAGACTGTCACAGCAAGAGGCCAGTGCACAGCGTAG
Source organism: Vulpes lagopus (assembly GCF_018345385.1). Taxonomy (NCBI): domain Eukaryota; kingdom Metazoa; phylum Chordata; class Mammalia; order Carnivora; family Canidae; genus Vulpes; species Vulpes lagopus. The sequence goes on from NC_054846.1 coordinate 51,131,774, forward strand.
GATGACTGCCAGGTGATGGTGATCCTTCTGAGAGCCACCATGCTGCTTAGTATCGATCAGAGTGGAAATATGGATGGAGGCTGCCCAGGATGTGAAACCAGGAGCCTGGCTGAGACCGCAGCCCTGGCCTGCAGGAGCGGGGTGTCCTCCTTCACTTCACGGTACCTCTCTGAGGCTCGGGTCTCCTTATCTGTTAACTGGGACCAGCTAATACTTTCACATCCTGGGCTTGGGGGAGAATAAAGGCCGGAGAGCATGTGGGGTTGCCCAGTGTGGTGCGTGCCGTGTCGACACTCAGCCACATCAGCGGTGGGTACTGATACTTCAGAATGCCAGGGGTGGATGGAACCCTACAGTGTTAACACTGACCCGGGCCACTGTCGGTTCCCCCCTGAGCAAATGTGCAGGAGGCGAGGCAGACAGTCCAGCAGATGGTCCAAATAAAACCCAGAGAGGTTTACTGTGAGGTCAGAGATCTGCAGCTGCTGAGAATCGGAGACCAAGGTTAGGTGGGAGCATGACTATGGAGGTCTCCAGAATCCTGGACTAGAAATGCTTCCACCTTGACGCATCTTCCCTGACCCCTGACGCATGGGCTCTGGAGCCAGGCAGTGCCCTGCCAATGTCCCGCTGGGCAACCTCAGGAACAGCCTTTACCCTCTGAGCCTCAAATCTGGGGGAGACAACATTCACGTCTTATTAAATGGGTGAATTTGCACACGCAGCAGGTGCAGAATCCGACCTGGAGGAGGCCCTTTGTAAATTCAACAATTGGCTCTTCCTGTTGTCTGAGCGTTTTACTCCTGGGTGGCACCGTCTAAGGTGCCAAATGGCTCTGCCTCACGGGATGTGAGTCTCCTTTTCATCGTCAGTACAAGACTCCCTGCCCACCTCGACAACCCGCTGCAGCCTTCACAGCAAGCACAGCGCCAGTCTGTCTGTAAGCCGCATGACATGCCACCTGTGTTCATGAGCCACAGCTCGTAGCAGGTGGTCACCAGAACATCAGAGGCTGTGGCTGCAAATGGGAGACATAAGTGCGGCGGAGCTGGGTGACAGAGTCAGGAGTCAGGGTGCTGTGCTCGCGACGGATGGACTGGCAGGAGTGACAGAAAGGGGTCAGGGCAGCAAGAGCCCTGGAAGTAGCGGCGGTCACTGTGCTGTGGGTGACACTGCTGGCCAGCATGGCATGAGGGTGATGGCAGGGGTCACGGGGGTGGCAGTTACAGTAGCAGTGGAACCACCGATAGGCTGGTGGCAGATGAGATGATGCCAGTGGCCACTGTGCACCAGCCCTACTGACCTCCTTTCTGCTACCGGGCCCCTCGCAGCCTGCTGTCCCAGGACCTGCCGTGTGGCTGCGGTCCTCCCCGAGGTCAACACTCCACAGTGTGAGCAGACAGCGGGGAGGCCCTCCCTCAGGCTCCTATGGCCCAGGGAGCCCAGGTGTGCGGTGACCGAGCACCCACAGTGCTGCCAGAGGATCGATGGGCCTGACCTCCAGGCCAACCACCTCCTCCAACGCTCACCCCACACGGACCCCCAGAGGAGCCTTTGGGAATCCCCTAAGCAAATCTAGATGTCCTCGCCTCCCACTGTCTCTTTTAACACTCGTGGATTCATTCAGTCAACATTCACTGGGGACCTACTGTGGGCCCTGGAGAACAAAATGCTTGTGGCCAGCTTTAGAAGGCTACGGTCTGGCGAGGAATCTCAAGTACATCTTTGTTCCAAGAAGCGGGTTGCTATGTTAGGGACGCTTACGTGGCTGCCCTCAATATTCTTAAAGCCTGGTACACAACAGATGCTCACTGGCTGGATTTCTTTCATCCAACAGATTATTTTTGGGTCAGCCACCATGAAGAGGCAGAGGGTGCAGTGGTTAGGAGTTCCAGGCCTGGCTCTGTGGGACGAGTGGGCAAATTCCTCAGTCTCTGCCTCAGCTTCTTCAACTGCAAAGTTGAAAGTAGGGGAAACACTAGTACTTATTTTAGAGGTTCGTTGAGAAGACTAAAGTAATCATGCTCACAGGTAAAGCATTTAGAATAGTTCTCAGTGCACACAGTCATGCTACAGAAGTGCCAGCTAGGAACACGGCCAGGGACCATGCCAGGGCACTGGTCACCTAGGGATGTGCAGAACCAGGTCCCAGCTCTCCTGGAGTTTACATTTTAGTGGGGGAACAGATGATAAACTCATAAATATGTAAGTCAGGTAGTAAAAGGCACTAGGGGCCATAGGCAAAGTGCAGAGATAAGACCATCACGGGGCCTGCAATGCCGGCAGGGAGGGCTTCCCTGAGAAAGTGAGGTTTGAACAGAAGCTTGGGTTGAAGGTGTGGGTCACGTGACCAGCTGGGGCCCACGGGATCTGGGGGAGGGAAAGGCTAGTGGAACCATCCGAGGCAGGACTGTGCTCTGTGCTCTGAGCAGGAGCAGCAACCAGTGTGACCGGAGATGGAGGGAAGGGGTCAGGACCAGGAGATGAGCGTCGGGATCCGATTAGGTGGGAGCTCTCAGGCCACAGGGAGCCTAGGGCTTCAGTGAGGAGTAAAATCAGGAGGCCACGGGGAGCTCTGGACAGAGAAGCTGAATGGATCAGACGTAAAGTTCTGATGGATTATTCTGATTATTATTATGTGTGGAGCACCGACTCGGGCAGGGTGAAGAGGGACAGGAGGGGACGTTTAGGAGACTGGTTACTGCCTGGTGAGCGTGGCCGCGTCACAGCGCAGAGAGGCAGTGAGCTGCGGTGGAGTCTGGACATATTCAGAACATGATGGTGAGAGAATCTGCTGGTCAACTGTGCGCACGGGATATGGGAGGAAGGAGCATTTGAGATGACCCTAAGTCTTCCAGCCGGAAGGAGCAGCAGGATGGAGCTGCCACCTGCTGAGGCGAGGAGCCCCGAGGATGCAGTGGCAGGGGCACCACCCATCTGGGTTCAGGTTAAGCTTGAGACGTGCACTTGCCCCCCAGGGGACATTCTAGCCCACAGGTGGGGCTGAGAGTGAGGCAGCCCGTACGAATGGTCATTGGGGCTCAGGTCAATCAAGTGCAGACCCCCTGGGTGCAGAACAAGAATGGGGACAACAGTGGGAAGGACCGAGGACTGGGCCCTAAGACCCTGCAAAGTTTAGAGTCAGGAGGATGAACAGGAACCAGCATGAGTGTCTGGCAAGGTAGGAGGAGAGCGGGGAGGGGGTGATGCTCAGGAGAGGATGTGCTTTGGGGAAGGCTGCTGATAGGTTGAGGGGGGTAAGGACCCCCACAGTCCTCATGCGAATGGAGGACGAGGAGGTGATAACAGCTGGAGGAGGCCCAGAATCTGGAGGAAACAAGTGCTCCTCCAGCGGCTCCTGGAAGGCCAGTGCAGGGAAACAGCGGGTAGGAACCCGGTCTGTAGTTTTAGGGCCCTGGGAAGTGCAGTCTGACATGCAGAGCTTTTAAACTTTTATGAGGGCATCTAGAGGAATAAGAAAGGGAAAAGAGGTGAGCTGGTGGGGACTGATTTATGCTCGCTGCGGAATTACATGAAAGGCGCCGGTGGCTCCAGGCACCCTGTGAAAGGCGTGGGGAGGTCAGCGGATGAAGTCCCATGGAGTCCACGTGGGATGGTGTGGGTGGCGTGGGAGGCACTGGGGCCAGATGGCTGGCCCCTCAGCCGGTGGGCCTCACCTCCCTGGGGGTTACCAAGTGGAGTGGACACAGTTACTGACCTCTTGTTATTATTTTGTTTCACAATTTGATTCAATTGATCATATATATACAATTTTCAAATACCTTAAAAAAAAAAAAAAAGGGTTTGTTTTCTAGGGATTGTGCTCCTCATGCCCACTCCTGGCTTTGCCTGGGATGGAGGCTTTTTCCCAGGCCCTTCCCCTCCCAGCGCGTGGAAGTCAGGCTCCAGGGTACATCCTTACTCCACCGCTTCCTGGCCGTGTGATGTGGGACGAGGAATAGCCTCACGGAGGTGACTCCCCAGGTTGTTGCCTATTCAGGAAGCCCGGCTCGTGTGCACCGGCCCCAGGCTGGCTTAGGCTCCCTTTGCTCCCCAGCTCCTACCACGTTCCACCTGTATTTTAATTGCCCAATAGCGTGTCGATAGCTCGACTGTAAGCTCCTTGAGGGGAGCACCCGGGTTTAGTGTGTCACGGCACGTGCCTTGCAGAGAAGCCACCAGATACATAGGTGCTCAATAGGTGCTCAAGGCCTGTCGCTACCTGCCAGGGTTGTTTCAGGGACTACAGGAGAAAAGCTATGAGAAAGTCCCCAGGGGCTCAGCAGTTCGTGAACTGCGGGATCCATCAGAAGGGGGACCTCCTGGATTCTGGGAGGGCTGCTCCGGGGTCCTGGCTTGGGTGACAGATTCCGATAGTGGTTGGGGGAGACAATGATCCTCCAGGCATGGCAGTGTCTTCACAGTTGAGGACAGGTCTCTCATACCCCAGCCATCCCCAGTAGCATGCCGTGGATCCACTCTCAGAGAATTAATTATGCCCTTCCTGTATGCTCAGCCTATATTCATTTATCATCCACTCATTCATATTCTTTCTTTGCTTTGATAATTCAAATAATATTAGTGAGTCCTTAGTATATGCGGGGCCCTGTTCTACATGGCAGGGATGCAGCAACAGGCAATATGGGGTGAAGGTACTGTGGACACACATAGCAAGAAAAGCAGAGATTCTAGAACTGAGAGCCAAACTGCTTGCTTCACATCCTGGCTCTCAACTTAGTCCCGAGATCTAGGGCAAGTTACTTAACTTCTCTGTGCCTCAGTTTCCATATCTGTGCAATGGAGATCTAATGATACATACCCCACTGGTTTAAGGGGATTCAGTGAATCAATCAGATGGAGTTCTGTGGACAGTAGTAGGTGCTCAACAAGCGCTGGCCATTCTCATAGCACAGAACATGACAGATCTTCTCTGTCCTCACAGCACAACGTTCCAGGGCAGACACCTACCAGCACATCGTCCCTGAGCTACATAATACCCACTAGCAACAAGAGCCACAAAGACAAGGGCAGGACAAGGGAACAGACTGTGACCAGCGTGAGCCCCTGGACACGTGGTGGTCAGGAAGGCTGTCAGGGGAGCGAGGCTTCCAGGGGGAGGGGACCACCAGGCCCACGGGCCCATCCACAGCAGGACGCACGCCTTTCTTGCATTTCCTCTATAGTCCCCTTCTCCTCCTCGGACAGAGCGCCACTGTGGACGGGTGGGACCGGGGAAAAGCCTGCTACTCCAGCCCACCTTGTCGTCCCATGCTGCTATCCTCTGGCTCCCGCTCCTGCCGTCATTCTTCCCCGAGCCTGAGGAGGTCCTGTGTTGGTCATGGCACAGTACAATGGTGGAGGGCCCGCAGCCTGGCCCCTGGGCTTCTGCTCAGCCTTATTTTTCCCATGTGTGAATGGAGAGGGCTGCGTCCTGGCAGCATGAGGACTCATGGCTCTGTGATCTCTGGGGTGGTCCTGGCAGCAGGCACAGAATGGATCTCAAGCACAATTAGTGGATTCCAGGAAGAGCATGTCACTTGCAGTCGTCCTCCACACAGACCCCGGGACTGGAGGAAGCCACATCACCTGGCAAGCTTCACATGGAGGGGAAAGGCTCTGGGGACAATCGGCACCAGGAAAAGCCTCCAGTGCAAGGGATGGGCTGGCTGGTCCTTATGGTGTTGCTACGGGTATTTTCTGAGCATCTGGAATGTGCCTAAGATGCCAGGCCTCGTGGGACCTCAGAGGGGTGGGAGAAGAGGGGCCCCTGTCACATCTCTAGCAGGAGAGGCAGGACTCCGGCCGGGGTCTTGACATTTAATCCCAGCTCCACCAGATGTTCGGTGTGAGCCACTGGGATCCTCAATGTGCCCACCTGAAAAATGGGAGCAATGATGATCCCTGCTCCTCCTGCCGCAGGGAGAGGACGACTAGCCAATAACTGATAAGAACGACACTGCCCATTCCCATCTGCCACAAGCGTGACGGCCGGCGTACACTTCAAAGGCCATCTGGACCAGAGGCATATTACTGCATAAAAGGACCCTGGGGTCAAAGGCTCCGGTTCCGGATCCAGCCTTACCATCTGCTAGCTGTGTGTTCCTCCCTGGTCACTTCTCACCTCTGAGTCTGAACCTTAGCATCTGTAATGCAGGCCCTTGGAGCTGCTGTAAAGATGAACTGAAATGCGTGGGAAGCGCTTCTTCATGAGCTACAAAGAGCCTCGCGTGTGTTAGCAGCTCTTATTATTAGTAGCATTTGACATAATTGACAACATCAGGACAACGGGTGGCTCCCTTTGTCATGGGATGCTGGGAACCCCGGCCTCTACCAACACAACCCCATGCCTGTGGGACGTGGGAAGTTCCCTCCCCTGGGACTTGGGCTCAGGGGGTGGGACGCTGGGAATATCTGAAGTCCTGTGTCATGCTGCCCTTGCACGAGATGGGGGACTGAGGAGCTCTGCAGGTGTGCAGAAGGAGCACGGAGGCACGCCGGCTGTCGTCTCAGTCCGCTTCTCCAGGAAGGGCAGGTGGGATGTGGTGAATTAGAAAAAGGAGCACGTCTTTCTAGTCGGTGAGCAGATTTTTCTTGGGATCCACTAAGAGGAGACCATATAAGCAATGAAGACAGAGGTCTAGTCTGTCTTCCTTTGGCTTCCCTCAAAACAGACCCTGAGATGAGGACTCGAGCAGCCAATCTGGGACGTGATCCCAGGAATGGTGGCAGAAAAGTGAAGAACCACGACAGGGCAAGGGAAGAGCCAACAGAAGTGCATCTTCAAGGGCTGACAGGTACTCAGAGGTCCCTTGGGACACAATCAGCTCCCGTAGCCCGTGTCCCACCCCGAGGATGTGGATTTGACTGACATTCTCCAGGGACTTCCCAGGAGAGGAACACTGGGGTTTCAGGGGACAGTCCTTCTTGCAGCTTGAGGTGCAGAGGACGAGCTCAGGGACAGCGGATGGCCTTGTGCGGCCCGCTCCCCCACCCCCAGCTGGCGGGCCCAGCCCAGCACCGGCTTCTCACTGCAGTTACCATAAAGCACGGCCTGTATCTGGTCACCCTGTGTGAGCACTGCAGCGAGCTGTGGACTGCCCTGTTGAGCAGAAGGAAGCACTCACATTTCCAAGTTCAACAACCCCGCTACCTGGCAGAGGGTGCCTTGGGACTGCCCGGCCCTGGACCCCACTGCCCCCTCCCACCACAGTCGGAGAAAGGCTCCTTGTTAAGGAGAGGAGCTGGTGAGGCTCCCTCTATGTCTTCCGCCTTCAAGGACCAGGTGTTTTGCTCGGCAGCAAACCAGAGGTGTCCTGGAACCAACCTCGTTCAGACTATGTCACCCTGTCCATCACCCTGGCGTGGCTGCGGGGCCTGCAGTGGCAGGAGGTGGTGTTCACTCCTCATTTGTTTTCAGCACTCCTCCCCAGGAAGGCTGGAGTGAGTCTCTGGGAATGGCAGTAGCCCTAGGGTCAACCTCCCTCCTGCTGGGGGCCCACAGCAGAGGCATGCTCAGGGTGCACCGTGGGGAGGCAGGCTGGGAGAGAGCCCCACTCCCCCACCTTGCAGCCCGGCCTCATCGTACCAGTGTTTGCTTTCCCTCAGGCCTGCCCTTATTCCCTGGCACTAGGAACATGCCTCACAGGGGGAGGGGAAAGCTACCTGGTACTTGGGCCCCAGGCGTCGGGACCCACTCCAGCAATGGCTGTTGGATCACAGCACCCAGCACAAGGCTGCAGAGGCGCACGTGGTGATCCCCAGCCCCTGACCACAGGCTGTCCCCTGCATGTCAAGTGCAACCTCTCCCGGGCCACCGCCAAGCCCCTCTGAACAAGATATCTTTATGAAATAAAATGACTGCCCTTAATATATTAAAATAACACCTCCCCAGGAAGGACCTTGCGTCAGGGCTGCTGCACAAAGGGACATTCACAGGCTGGCAGAGGGGAGCCAGGGGAGGCTTGGCCTAGGGCCCAGAGGAAAGCAAGGATGGGGAGCTCAGGGCTCTGGCCTTACAGACAGGAGGGCGGGTTCAGGAGGCACAGAATGGGCTGCGAGGCTCCAGCAGGCAGGATGGCCCAGGCCCGCTGACGGGGCAGGCCAGGGCTCCCTCTGGCCAGTGCTAATCTTGCCCTCTTCCTGTTGCCATGGTCTACACGGCCTCAAGCAAGCAGGGGCCCTGGTGTGGAGGTGAGGGTGGAAGAGGTGTCGGATGCCAGCACCTGCTTCCCAGAGATGCTGTAGCAAGAGTGGGCACTGCAGCCCACACTGGGGCTTGGGTGCCTGGGTTAGCCGGCCTGTCTGCGTCCTAGGCACGGGCTGGGCTTGCCCTCTCCGAGGTGCTCTCCCTTTCAGCCCTGTACTGCCTCTTCTTGGGTAAGAAATTCCCCCTTCCTTAGCATCAATTTCTCCATCTGAAAAGTGGGGACCACGGCAATGAACTAAAAAGATTTGTCATGATGGTTAAACAAGAGAGTGCCAGTAAAAGTAGTGTACTCAGGAGGCACTCCACGCTGGTTTTCTTTCCTTATGCTCCACCACGTAGCAGGATTTTTTTTTAATTTTTTTATTTATTTATGATAGTCACACAGAGAGAGAGAGAGACAGGCAGAGACACAGGCAGAGGGAGAAGCAGGCTCCATGCACCGGGAGCCCGACGTGGGATTCGATCCTGGGTCTCCAGGATCGCACCTTGGGCCAAAGGCAGGCGCCAAACCGCTGAGCCACCCAGGGATCCCCGTAGCAGGATTTTTAAATAAACTGAGCTCCCTCCCAGAGCTCCCAGCCTGGAGCTAGTTTCAAAGGCTGAAAGGAACATTTAAAAGATATGTAAAATATTTATTCATGTTTATAATAAATATGTATTATAAATTTCATAAATTTATAAATACAAATATTTATAAATAGTTATGTGATTTATTATATTTAATATTGTGTTAGAAATATAATAAATTAAAAATAAAAATAAAAAATATAATAAATTATGTAATACACAATATATGATATATAATATATAAAAACAAATTCTATAAAGATGAATTTTATAAATATTTATAAACATAAATAAATATTTTATATATACACACATATATAAAATCATCACAGACAGAGGAGGAAGGCACTAAGTAAAGTTTCTCAGGCATCAAGGAAGGTATCGTATATTAATTCAACAAATGTATCCTGAACCCCTGAATGCTGTTCTAGGTATTGGGATAGTGCACCACAGGCCCAAATCCCTGCTCTCCTGGATCTTACAGTCTATTGTGTGTCAGGGGGTGAGACACACAGTAAACAGAGGACACGACACGTCAATCATATGCACCCCGTTTGGGTGGGGGTAGGGGAGGTACCAGGGAGAAGGGGGCAAAGTGGAGCAGGAGCAGTGCATTGAGGCCTGGGGAACAGCCGTTGCGAAGCCCCAAGGCCAGACAGGGCGAGGAAGCCAGCGCATCTGGAGGGTGGTGTGGGCGTGGGGGGAAGATCAGAGAGCTGGGGCAGCTGTGCATTTGGGGCCTTTAGGCAGCTGTATGGCTATTTCTGCTATTTCTTACACCGTCATAGAGCAGTAACCTGCAGGATGGCCCCTGGCGGATGAGGAGGTGCTCACGGAGCCAGGAAGCAGGGAGGGAGCCAGGAAGCAGGGAGGCTCAGAGGTGTGTCCTGAGAATAGACTCTTCCACAGGTGGACGGCCCCCAGAGGGAGGCTGTCGGGACAGAAGGGTTTTGATGTAAGTTTTGGTAAACAGCACATTGCATCCGAGGAAGAGATAGCTCTTCTTTTAGGCAAGGTGGGCCCACTCTATCACAACCTGCATCCACTGCTTCTCTTCCCATGTACCCTCCTGCCCCCATCTCCTTCACCAGTTGTTGGTAAGAATTAAATAACACTTGAAAAAATGCCTTGCAAACCACAGCATCCTATACAAATACAAGAATTAGATATTGATCTGATGCGAGAAAAAAATAACTGCAATTTACTTTGATCCTTAAAGGGTTTTCCTTCAGTATCCATACCGCCCAAGTCACTGAATAATCATACCACCACCACCCAGTCCCGTGGACACATAGTACTTGCGCAGAATGTTGTTGGTTGAGTGAACGAATGAGTCAATGGGGGAAAAAGGAAGGGCCCATGCACAACAGCCTGCAGCCCCTGGCTTGGGCACGTGGTTCTGGAGAGTGGTGCGGAAGGGCCGTTTGTCAGTGTGGACGGCAGTCCTGGAGCCCTGAGCCCGGACAGACTGGGAAGACAGGGTCAACCTCCCCATCCCAGGAGGTGGCCACCCCAATTCCTGTGTCCAGGCTGGCTCTGCCTGTACTGTGAGTCACTACCCTCTCACTTAGCAGGTACCTTTAGAATGCTAATGACATGTGATTAGACCTGTTGGGAGACTCCCATCTCAGTGATCTCAGTTGTCCTGGAGGCAGAGGAGGAGAGACCCAGGGAGCTGGGGCCCAGCTCAGGGGCTGCAGGGAGCCAGGGAGGCATGGGCAGCGCAGTCAGGGTCTGGTAGGTGCTCTACATCCTCAAGGGGACTTAGGAAGCCAGAAACAACCCTGGCCCTCACTCCCTTATTGGCAGTTCCAGCATCCAAGAAGCTCTGAAGAACCACTGGTCATTGATAACCTGACCTGAATCTACAAAAGACTATAATGGGGTCTTGATCTATCCTACTTTTTGTGGATATGCAGGTTTTGCTGCACAACCATTACTGTGTTTGATTATGGGTGCTGTTCCCAGGCCAAAGGGGGTGCTAAAAGATAGATGGATATGCATATCTAAAACCCAAAGAATGGGGCACCTGGGTGGCTGGGTGGTTGAGCATCTGCCTTTGGCTCAGGTCATAATCCCGGGGTCCTGGGATCGAGTCCCGCATCAGGCTCCCTGCAGGGAGCCTGTTTTTCCTTTTGCCTGTGTCTCTTCCTTTCTCTCTTCTATCTCTCATGAATAAATAAATAAAATCTTTAAAATTAACTTAAACTAAAATAAGATAAAACCAAACCCAAAGAATACTGCATTCTGAGACAAAGGATTGGGGATCCATTCTACCCAGTTGCAGATTTCTTTAATTGTTTGTTCATTCACTCGCTCATTCACTCATTCATTCATTAATTTACTCATTCACTCACTATTCTTTTGCTCATTCACTGAGCAAGTCTTCCTTCACTGCCTTCATCACCTACATTTCTCCTTTTGCTGCTGGAGAAGAAAGCTCCGATCATCTGCTTTCCCCCTGGCAAGCCCCCACTTACTTGATGTGACTGCGTGATGTAACTAACCATGCCGGATGTGAGACCCCGAGCTGGGCACAGAGGGGCTCACCTTGTACATCTGCCTGTTGCTGAACTTGTCCCGCTGGGCTACGGGCCTCTGTTTCCATCTGGCCTCCACTCCAGGCTGGGGTTCCTAGGAGTACAGGGCTGCATCTCCCACATTGCCCAACAAAGTTGGGCAAGCACACAGGCCTCAGCAAATCAAGTGTCCCCAGGGACCTCCTACAGACACAGAGAAGGCCTGGGCCGTGCTCTGTAACGTGCTCGTGCACACCTAGAGAAGCAGGTCACCCAGAGTGGGACCAGCAGGGGTCACAGAACAGCAGGGCAAGAAGAACTTGCCTTTGCTTCTGGCCCAGCTCCTTCCAGTGCTTTGGTCTCCTCAACCAAGGCTATGCGGAGTCACCTGAACATCCCGGAGAACCACTCCATAACCCACTCCTGGGAAAAGGAAATCTGTATTCCTGGCATTGTTCCCAGATATCTCTGGAGAAGTGAGAGACGGATTTTGTCTTTCCTAACCAAGGTAGGCTGTCTAGAGAAGGAAATACTGCAGCATTTTGAAGAGAGAAAGGATTTGGATAAGCCTTGCGTGTTTGTGCAGTGGAAGGAAGAGTGTTTCATGTATGCATGTATGTGCAGATCCTCCAGAGAACTGCCCAGACATGGTGTGGTGGGTAGATACAGTGTTCCAAGGGAAGCACTCGGGAATAATCATGGGTCCTGGCTGTGGAAGTCAAGGGAGATGCAGACCCCAGATGCCTCTTTGATGAAAGAATTGCCCCAGCTCCCCCAGAAGGCAGGCTTTGGGGCTTGCCTCAGCCACAGGGCCCGCTCGCCCAGGTCCTGGCCTTCCTGGAGCACACCCCGCAGCCAAGGACGGACCGAGGTGGATATACAAAGGCACCACCAGCTATCTCAGATCCAAGCTTCCCCGTGGAAGGCAATTTAGACCTGCATCTCCTCCACCAGATTTGCTTCCTCTCCGACCCCTTTTCCAGACAGAGGTGTTGATCCCAAGGGCCTCGCTAATAAACACTAGGCACACGAACCTGTCTCAGGGGCTGCTTGCCAGCCATGGCAACCTGTGACACTGAGAAGCTCCCAAGAGGGTGCCTGAGGGCACTGCTGGAGCCTGAGAGCCGGGAGGCAGGAAGAGGCACCCTGCCCTTCATGTCATAGGAGCCGGCCAGCCTACACTGGCCCCCCTCCCAGCAGGCGTGGGGTTCTTAGCAAAGGGCCAGCCTGCTCTTGTGGGAACTCGAGGGGCTGGTGAGAGTGCTGCGAAGTGGCATTGGCCGAACACATGCTCTCTGCCAGGAGCTGCACACCTGTTAGGGAGTGGGGTCCCCACGGCGACTCTACTGGTAGGCAGTATAACTCCTTGTTCTTTATAGATCAACAAACTGAACATTGCAGAGGCTCAGCCACTGCCCAGATCATGCGGCTAGAGCCGGTCATTGAAGGCAGGTCTGACCCCAAAGCCTGTGAGTGTCCCCGTCAGAGGCCCCATCCCTCCGCAGAGCAAAAGCCCCCATGTCTCTGAGGTCCAAACCTGTTCTGAAAACCTAGTTTCCCTCTCCTGATGCTCAGAACACAGCAAGGGTCAAGGCCAAGGCTGGGGTCAGGGCTCAGTGCCTGACCTGGGGGCTGGGCCCAGGTGTAGGGGGGAGTTTGGGTTCAGTCTGAGACCACAGGACCTCATTTTTGTCTCTGTAAAATTAACTAACCATGACCCTGCTGGAGCCGTCCTGCTCTCTCATCCCAAACAGCATCTTTTAAGAGCAAAAGAAAGCAGAAAGTGGTGGGAGTGAGCACCGAAGAATAAGGAGACAGACTGAAGGGGTTCTATTCAACCTTTTAACCATCATCAAAACCCTCCATCATTAAGATAGCTGTGCCCGTCTGTCCCATAACATTTACAGTCGATCATAAAAGGGAGGGTAATGACAGCAATTACAACTGAAGGGCTGGTTTAATGAATATTAAACAGCTTTGAACATCAAAGTATTGACTGAAGTGGAAACCTAATATCTCTCCTTCCAGCCCCTTCCGCCCTGCGAAAGGGCAAGGCAGATGGCCTGGCCTTCTGTGGGGCTGTCAGGAACAATTTGCACGAGTCACCAAGTGGCACTTGGAGCAGACCCTTCTGCCTAGAAGCCAGCCGGACAAATAAAGGGATCTGCTGATATCCTCTCGGCAACAGTCGATCAGCAGGCGGGGCCGGGGCCCAACAGTAGCAGGCAGGGGACCACGCAGGTCATATGCAGGGGAGAAGACCTCGCAGCTCGGCAGCGGGGAGCCGCGGCCAGGCACCTGTCTGGCCTTCCTTCACATCCCTGAAGCCCTCCCGGTTCTGTCCCCCCCGCAAATCCTCTGCCTCTAGGTGGGGGGTCACAGAACTGCCTCCACCCTTCCCACCGCCACTCGTGGACACGGAGATGTAAACAGGTAGTTGGACGCAGAAGGGTGACAACAGGGGTACACTCGCGGGGAAGAGAGGAGGAGCATGGCTGGGGCAAGGGAGCGCACGGGTGACAGGCAGGTCTGGCCCCACCCGGACCCCAAGTCTGGCTAAGGCACTGGAGACGTCTGCGGGACCAGTGCCCGCTGAAACCCGGAAGGCTCCTTAGCCCAACAGGGAAGGTTTCATTGAGGAGGTGACGCTGGAGCTGAGCACGGCACGGGGAGAAACCGATCTCGGGGGCGAGGAGGCGGAAGGCACCCCAGGACCAGGCGGCCGCTCCCACCACCCAGCACGCCCTTCAGTGGGCCATTGCCCACGGCTCCCCTGGCCCCACAGGCTGCACCCTCCTGTGCCCTGCCCAGCCTTCTCTGAGAGCTGGTGGCGGGCGTGGGGAGCCTGCTGCGGTCCCGCGGGCCCTTGACATACATCACTGGGGAAGCTTCTGACCCCTCTGCAGGGGCCAGGTCCTCGGTATCCACCTGGTAACCAGGGATCCGGGGCACAGACCAGTTCATAAAGCCACTGGGGCACCAGTGAGCAGCCTCCCTGTTTGCGTAAACGGAGGGGGAGCGAAGAGCCGCTGCCCTCCCTTCCCGGGAGGGCCCGAGTCCTTCACGCCACTCAAGACCCTCCACAGCCCGGGCCGCTGCAGGGCCCTCCCGCTGATCCGGAGCTACTCCGATCCCAGGCCGGCGCCGGACACTCCAGCTGCCTCGCGGCTGGAAAGCCTGTAATGCAGCTCTGCCTCTAGCCCCACGAGACCGGCAAGCACTTGACATGTGGCTAGTGTGACTGTGACTGTGACACTGAATCTTAATTCTAACTTAACCAATTAAACTGTAACCAATTTAAATTTAAATAGTGCATGCGGCTTGTGGCCACCACAGAGGAAGGCACAGATCTCGTCACAAATTCATCATGGTCTTTCACGTGCCAGATTTTTTTTCCATGTCTCTGGGCCTTGGTATGCATCAAACCCTCCGCCTAAAATGTCACTTCCCTCTTTTCCGCTGGTTTCACAATTCAGCTCGAGACGCTGTCCCCAGGCGGAGGGAGATGTCCCCCTATTTCCCACAGCCCCCAGGCTTCCTCTGGTCCAGCCCCCAATCGAGTGCTGCCTATCTCAGCTTCTAGCCCTGTGCCGTATATTGGAGAATACACTCTGATGGTGTGCATCATATCACCTGGGGGTCTGCACACCCCGACACCTGGGCTGCTGCACTTCTGCACCTGGGCTGCTGCACACCTGCACCTGGGTTGTACACCTCTACCTGGGACCTCTGCACACCTGCACCTGGGGCCTCTGCACACCTGCACCTGGGGCCTCTACATACCTGCACCTGCGCTACTGCACACCTCCAACCTGGGGCCTCTGCACACCTACATCTGGGCTACTGCACACCTCCACCTGGGGCCTCTGCACACCTGCATCTGGGCCGCTGCACACCTCCACCTGGGCTGCTGCACACCTACACCTGGGGGCTCTGTACACCTGCATCTGGAGGCTCTGCAACCCTACACCCATGGCTTCTGCATACCTCCACCTGGGCTGCTGCACACCTCCACCTAGGCTGCTGCACACCTATACCTGGGCTGCTGTACACCTCTACCTGGGGC
Source organism: Vulpes lagopus (assembly GCF_018345385.1). NCBI lineage: Eukaryota > Metazoa > Chordata > Mammalia > Carnivora > Canidae > Vulpes > Vulpes lagopus. The sequence continues at coordinate 51,147,132 of NC_054846.1, forward strand.
CTCTGCACACCTCCACCTGGGCTGCTGTACACCTCCACCCAGAGGCTCTGCACACCTACATCTGGGTCTCTGCACGCCTCCACCTGGAGGCTCTGCACACCTACATCTGGGCTACTGCACACCTCCACCTGGGGGCTCTATATACCTGCATCTAGGGGCTCTGCAACCCTACATCCACAGCTTCACACCTCCACCTGGGCTGCTGTACACTTTCACCTGAGCTGCTGCACACCTCCACCTGGGCTACTGCACATCTCCACCTGGGCTGCTGCACACCTGTACCTGGGCTGCTGTACACCTCTACCTGGGGCCTCTGCACACCTCAACCTGGGGCCTCTGCACACCTACATCTAGGCCACTGCACACCTCCACCTGGGCCGCTGCACACCTACACCTGGGGGCTCTGTACACCTGCATCTGGGGGCTCTGCAATCCTACACCCATGGCTTCTGCACACCTCCACCTGGGCCTCTGCACACCTTCACCAGGGTTGCTGTACACCTCTACCTGGGCCCCTGCATACCTCCACCTGGGCTGCTGCACACCTCCACCTAGGCTGCTGCACACCCGTACCTGGGCTGCTGTACAGCTCTACTTGGGGCCTCTGCACACCTACATCTGGGCCTCTGTACACCTCCACTTGGGCCTCTGGACACCTTCACCTGGGCTGCTGTACACCTCCACCTGGGGCCTCTGCACACCTCCACCTGGGGCCTCTGGACACCTTCACCTGGGCTGCTGTACACCTCTACCTGGGGCCTCTGCACAACTACATCTGGGCCTCTACATATCTGCACCTGGGGCCTCTGCACACCTCCACCTAGGCTGCTGCATATCTACACCTGGGGGCTCTGCAACCCTACACTCACGGCTTCTGCACATATGCACCAAGGGCTGCTGCACACCCCATGCCCTGTCCTTCCCTGGAGATCCAGCTTTGCCGATCCTCCTCCCTGGCTGAGGCCGAAGTCTTCTGACTCAGCTGTGAACTGCAGTGCAAGAGAAAGGGCTAGCAATCATTTCTCGGGGCAGAGGTGAGAAATGAGGGGCTCCCTGGGGGAGGGAGCTGTGTCTGCCTCTCCTCTGTGTCCCCAGTGCCCAGTACAGAGCCAAGCACAGGCCAGGGGTGAGGAGCCCATGAAGACGGAGCCATGAGGCACTGGGAGCTGCCCAGGGTGTGTAGTCAGGGCTTGAGAACCCAAGAAAAGAATTAGAAGCTGAAACTCCACCTCCAGAGGGCAGTTGGAGTCTGGGGTGGGGGTAGGGGTTTCTGAAACTGGTCTGAAGGCAGGTGGAGGGAGCTCCCTCCCCAAATCCCCCGGGTCGCACATGCCTCCCATTACCATAAATGAGAATGGCTGTTAAATCCTGCATTAGGCTAAACACTTAACACCCAGTAAATATTTATTGATCACATGTACCCCTGGTTAACCCGTGCTGTGCCAGAGGCTGCCAGGCTATGGGATCTGTCTGCCTCCTTGAGTTAGTGGCTCTCCCTTACCCACAGTCACTGAGCATGCCCTCCGGGCCTCAGAGCTCCTTCAAGAGTTCACTCTGGGGAAAAGAAAATGATGAGCACCTTCCCCCTAAACCTAACTTGAGTAACAAATAACGTGAGGCATGCAGAAGAAGCTATAACAGGGTACTGAAGGGAGGCTGCTGTTTGCAGCAAGGAAATGAGGGAAGGCTTCCTGGAAGAGGAGTGATCTGAGCCTGACCTTAAGGATGGATGGGAAGGATGTGGTAATGGGTCAGGATCAGGGAGGCCATTAAAAGAGATGAGAGCAGGGTGACCGAAGGCTAGGATGGGAGAGCACAGGGTGTAGGGGAAGCAGCAAGGCGGGCACAGAGGGAGGGAAGGAGGCACAGGAAGTGATGGTAGGATGGTCAGCAGGGTCCACATCTGGGACACCAGGCAGAGGAGTTTAGATTTTATTCTGTGGGTGAAGATGTCTATACCCTGAGTCCTTTCCCTTTTCAGGCAAACTCTGATTGGAGCAAATCCCCAGTCCTTGCAAGAAACCACGCTACTGTGGTTACAGCAGCGGAGACAGAAGGTCCTCTAACCAAGTGCCTAGGATCCCAGGACCCTTACTCTTCAGCGAGTCTCACTTTCACAGTGTGACCAGGTGCTCTAGGAGACTGTGTCGTCACCTCTCTCCTCCAGCGCAGTGGCACAGGAAGGAGGAGCACCCCAGAAAGCCAAACCCATCACCACCCAGTGAACAGTGAAGGGCTCTCTCCCAACACGCATCCCTGCCCTCCCCTCTGCCAGAATGCCCCCATCACTCCTCACTGCACTTGCCCCCGTGTCAGAAATCCCACCGTGAGTGCCATCCTGTCACCTGAGTCAGGCATCGTCCTCCATATACCATGTACTCTGCCTCAAAACATGATCTCCTCCACCCCCTCTCCCAATATAGCTGACTCCTAACGCTGCAAATCATATAAACTGAATTCAGGAAGCCTGCAGATTAATTAGATTTAATTAATTTTTTTAGTTTTTATTCATTTATTTAAGAGAGAGAGAACATGTGCATGGGACCGGGGTTGGGGGCTGCAGAGGGGAAGAGGACAAGGGGGACGGGGAGGGACAAAGAGGGAGGCAGAGGGAGGAGAAAGAATCTCCAGCTAACTTTGAGCCTAGAGCAGAGCCCAACGCAGGGCTCGCAGGGCTCGATCTAACAACCCTGAGATGATGATCTGAGCTGAAACCAAGAGTAGGACGCTTATCTGACTGAGCCTCCCAGGCACCCCTGGATTTAATTCAACAGAAGCGAGTCAACACGCTGAAGCTAGAGCCCAGGTCTTGAAGGACACACAGGTAGGCCAAAGGCCGAGCCTGCCCTGGAAGAGCTCACAGTCAAGGTGGAAGGGACACAAGTATGGACCTAGAGAGAAAGTGCCAGATCAGACATTCACAGGCAAGAGGAGCTTGAAAGATCAAATTAAGTGAGGCAACACATGTGTAAGTGCTCAGCTCATGCCTGGAGGGCGGTAGGTTCTCCATAAATGGTTGCTAAGTTCAAAGGCCACTCCTTGGTTTTCTCAAAGGATCCAAGTCTTGGGGAAAACATTGGTGGGAGGAGCAATGAGAACCAGCTTCCCAGAGGAGCAGGCCCGGCCAGGCTCTTGGTGGCTGGGGACAGGGAAGGAGGTGCTAGCCACATGTCTGGGTGGGAAGACCTCTGCTCTCCTTGGTGCTCTTTGGGGTGCTTCGGTCTGAGTTCTCTAGGGAGTAAGCCCACACCTCCCCCTCCCACACATCAGCAGTGAATTAGCACCCTGCATCCATAGGGTTCCCCAGCCACCCACTGTCCCCGCCTGCACTTCCATTTCAGATGGGAAATGTGTCCCTCTACCTTCTTTAGGGCTAACACCCCCCTCCCCTGCTGTCGCTGTCTGAGCTCTCTCACCTTTCTCCTTCCCTCTCCGCCTGTCTGCCTCTCCATCCCCCTCTCTGCTCCCCGCCCTCCGCTGTATCCTTCCCCTTGCCTGCAGCCGCCCAGCCCCTGGTCTCTCTGGCATGTACACTGGGAGCGCATGGCACACACAATTGGGAGGGGTCACCTCACATGTTTGCAACTTCCTAAACCAGTCTCAGGGGGAAAGAGAAGAGGGACAAAAGGAGAGGCTTTAATTCTGGGCAAGGCCGGCCTACTGATCCTGCCTGGAATCTTACTAGCCCCCACCCCCTGCCCCTGCCCCTGCCCCTGCCTCTCAGACCCGGGCACCATGCCCCTGGGCTTAGAGGCCTTCACGGCACTACTCCCATCCTCCGTCTCTGGGCTGAGAAATGAGTCAATAACCGCTCAGAGAGGGGCACGGAGCTGCCTGAAGTCATACCACAGGCCCGCAGTGGAGCAGGGACCAAAAGCCAGGCTTGCTGACTCCCAGCCCTGAGCACCCCCATTCCAATGCAGCTTGAGGGGGCCTTGTGAGACGCACAGGAACAGCGTCCCCAGTGCGGCGCTTGCCATTGACTGGGCACGGGGCTCAGTGCCGTCAGGACTCATCAAGGAGACTCCTAACTCATTTCATCTTGATGGCAAACCCTAAGAGGGCACCATTATTTCCCCCACTATGCGGGGGGGGGGGGAGAAAACGGAAGCTCAATGGAATGAAGGAACATGCTGAAGGTGAGCGGCGAGTACCTGGAGAGCTGATGCAGGGAGGCCACCTAGCGCCCGGCTCCACGCCCGCTCCCAGGGGTGCTGAGACCTTTCCGAGAACCCAGGAGTTCTGATCGCAGTCTTACTTGTGCCTTTCCTCCCCTGCTCTCAGCTCTCTTCGCCCCTAATAGCGTCTGAAGGTGGCAGGGCTCCATGGGCCTCCCCGTGGGGACAAGACCGATTCCCCAAGTCTGGACCTGCACGGCTACAACCCCTCTCGGTAGCAGCCTGGCTGGGGGCTGTCAGCCGGCTGTCAACTGCCCTGCAGGGAAAGCGGGATTTCTCCAAGCCGTCCCTGTAGTTCAAAGGAAAAGGGGCCCGGAATCTTGGCTAGGATGGCCAGCATTATGACAGGTCCAGGAACCTTCAAAGCAAAAGACAGCTTAATAATGCAGCAAAGAGAAACACAGGTCCCTTGGCCCGGCTCTTGAGGGTAGCCAAGAGCTTGGCAGGGGCGCCAATGCCTTGTGCTGCTGGTCCCCTCTGGCAACAGGCGCGATGTGCCCTAGGAACACTCAGTTCTTGCCCAGTTTCAGCCCTCTCTGCAGACAACTGGGGCCTGTCCACTGCAGGACGCTTGGAGGCTTCCCGCCTGCACATGGCAGGCGGCACATGTGCGTACTGGCCAGCGCTGGCGTGAGGAGTCTGACTCCAATAACACACCAGTTCCCAGGGCAAGAGCGTGGCCGTTCAGGTAGGGCCGCCATAACGTCCAGCTGCTAGGGCGCCAGGCCCCAGCCACCTTGGCAAATACGCGTCCTGCTTATTGGAAACACTTTCTTTCATGATGGGGAACTTGTTCATTAGTTGGGCTGTGCCACGAACACGGCTTTTTACAAGGGAGTCTATGGTCACTGGATTTTGACTTCCAAGCTCTCTTTAGCCACTGAAAAAAGGGAATACTTAACCAAGAACAGGTGGGCCCACCTCTCTTAAAGAACATTCTCTGAGAATGGAAACTAACAGGAGTTTCAAAAGCTATTTTTTGAGCACCATTCTGTTCCCTGCCCTACACCCCCACCAACCATCCTTCACGTTCCCTGTATCTCTTCCACTTAATAAATAGGAAACTGAGGCTCAGACATGAACCAGGGCTTGAGGTTATCTTGGAAATATGGGGAGAAGCCAGAATCTGGACTTGATTTGTCTCACTGTTGGGTCTGGTGCTTTTTCCAGCACACCACATCAAGGAGGGAGAAGCTAGTGCCCCAGGGTGCACCCATGCTCACTCTCGTTCTCAGTCCACCTGAAGGAGGAGGATCCCAGGCACCTGGAGACCACGAGAAATGCAGAGGGAGTCCTTGTTCCATAAAGCAAGTTGGCAGGAAAACCCTCACGATGTTTTGTTTGACCTTTTTCCCCTCTGTGTAATAGCTGACTTAAAGAAATGTGCTTTGGGGATCCTTTTAGCCATAAGTTAGGTGATTGAAAAGATTCAGCGGAGGCGGAATGGCTTAGAGCCACCCCTGCTCCCCACTGCCCTGCAGAGGAGATCCAGGTGAATGGTACTGGCACGGGAGAAGGAAAAGAAGGCTGCTTAGTTTTTGCCTTTTTGTTCCAAAGTTTCTGGATTTCTTTTCCTTTCTCATTAAAAAGTCATGTTGATCAGTGTTCTCTCCGTGTGCCTATGGAGATTTGGAAGTGCTCTCAGCGTGCTCTGTGCCCACTAGGAACGATAGCATGGGTACGTTTTTAGTGCGGTGGGAAAATGTTCAGGATGTACGGTGAACTGAATGAAGGACAGCGTGTACAGCGATGATCCCATTTTCACAAATACCTATTCATCTACATGCACATATATCGGGAGAGACATAGATGTGCATGGGGGAAATGTCAGGACGGAACTTCATCAAATGTTAACAGTGGTTATCCCACCAGATGGTGGAATTTTATAATTCTTTGTTTATGCCTTTTATAAAGATTACATACTCTATAATAATACAGACCCATCCACGTGAGGTTTCTTTTTTTAAGAGAAGAAAATGAGAAAGAGAAAGCTTCGGAATCACAACACGAACTGGGTGAACTAAGCCACAAAATCCTCGGAGCCCCAGCTTCCTCATCCCAAAAGGAGCAGTGGGGTGGTCGCTGTCCTGGCTCCTACTCTCTGTCCCCCCACCTCTTCCTCTCTCCTGTTTCCAGTCTCCCCCCACCATCTCTATCCCTGTCCCCCTCCATCCTATGTGGAGAGCTCACCTCCAAGCCTCTCTGGCCTTTGCCCCAGCCCGTGCTCACAAGAAGCCAGTTCAGCCACACACAAGCCCGCCAGTTCCCCATCCAGACTGGAGGAGCAGGCCCGCTTAGCAGAGCCCTGGGACACTGATAGAGGCCTGCAGAGGGGCTGACGTGGGGGCAGATCTTCCTAAACCCTCTGTCTCCTCTGCTGCCCCAACCTCCTGAATGGCCTGTGCATCGCTCACCATTGTGCTTTTGCTCCTGCCAGAGCTTCTGCTGGGTGTGCTCGTACCAATAACTGGCATCTATTAAATACCTACAGAGATGTTAGAATGCTCACGATAGCTGCATGAAGTAGGGACACTACTATGCCCATTTTACAGATGAAGAAAGTGAGATTTACAGAGGTTAAATAACCTGCCCAAGGTCAAAGGGTTAGGAAATAACTCCAATTCATTCACCAAGGCTGACTTCCCCAAAGTGTGATGTCCTCAGAAGGCCCTTCCTGACTCCCCAGCCTGGATCAGGGACCCCACCAATCAGCCGCCATGGCTCTGTTTGCCCAGGACCACCCTGTCATTATCCCCTGAACTGGAAAAGTAATAATTAATAGCCGACAAGGTTCTAGGATGGCCCAGGTAAGTAGTGAGAACACATCCCTCAGGGAGTACAAGAATATACCGCCTTGCGGTGGCCCTGCCCAGGGGGGTGATGCGCTGTCTCCCCTGCTCCCCTGGCGTCCACGAGGCTCCTTCCTGAGGCCCACACCGCTGGAGCAGTAATGCAGTGTGGGTACTCGAGAACGCCCAGCCCCACATGCTACACCACCCGGACCAAGTCATTTCTCTCCTGAGCCTGCGGTCTCATTCCAAAAACTGAGACACACGTATCCACACCGCACATGGCACACCGTCGCCTGGGAGAGACCCCCCTGCCATCTCCCCTGCGGCGTGGCGTGGACAAGTTTCCAGTTGTGGCTGATGGGATGTGACAGTATGATGGGTCTAATTCCCCGCCTGGCCCTCTCCTTGCCCTGGCCTGGAAGGCCATTGCAGCAGCGTGCAGCCCCCGGCGTGGAAGACCGTGCTTCTGTGTCGGAGAAGTAGGAGGCTGCGTCCTTCCTGGGGCAGCCACCACCCGGCTAGGACTCGTACCCAGGAGAAGACAGGGCTGCATCACCTAAAGCCGCTCTACCCTTAGGTTGAGTCCATATTCCTCCCAATGGCCTTATAAGCTCATTGAGACAACCTGGTGAGAGATGCGTGGTGGGGGACACCTCAGTGAGGCACATGGCCTGCATCCTGATGGTTAAAAGGAACTTTCTCCACTGGAGCGCCCCTTGCAGAACCACTCTGGACCGGCCTGGGAGATACACCCACCAAGACAAGTCTCCCTAGAAACTGCTGGTGCCCAGGCATCTTAGGATAGAAAGATACAGACATTTGGGAACAATGTGTCTTTTGCCCTTGGGGGGATAAAGGGCCAAAGACCCCTCAGGTCATTGCAGCTTCTGGAATCACTTAAGACAATACACTGTCAATTCTCTATGGGCAAATATCCCCTCCACCACACTAACCACACATGGCCTGTCCCCTACAAGGCTACTCACTCCTGGGAGGGCAGGTCCTAGTCTCTTCTCTCCCTTGTCTCCCCTCCAGGACCTGCTGCACAATTTGCAGGGCCGAGCGAAAGCACAGAGCCCCATGTTCCTAAATTATTAAGAACTGCAGGATGGTGACAGCAGAGCATCAGAACGTGCCCTGTGCAGTTACGTGGGTCTCACGCCCACCTGCCCACTGGCCTGCCCCTGCTGGTGCCCAGCCTTCTGTCCTGCATAGGGTAGGCAGCCAGCAAGCCCATGTTCATTGGCGTAATTGCAGTCTGTGCGGGTGGGCCGACGCTAGAACGGTCTGGCCTCCTCATCACCACGACTGGGCTGGAGGTAGTTTTGTTTTCTTTTGCCCGGTCTCAATTATTTAGGTGTCTTGGAGGAGGGGGCTGAGGCAGGCACAGGGTTCAGGGGCCAGAGGTCACGCAGAAAACACGCTTCTTTGGATGAGTGAGTGGGCAGGAGCGAGCAACAGGCATTTCTGAGCCGTTCTCCCTCTTGTTCCTTGCCACAAGATATAAACTAATCTATTTAGTTAGAAAAACATGGTTTATTGCAATCTAAGTAATTTGTATTTCTTTTTCTACCACAAGATGTAAACTAATCTAGTTAGCTAGAGCAAGTTGGTTTAACTGAATTCAGAGTAATTACCTTCCAAAGCAAAGCGATGTGTGTGTTTTTTTGGTTTGCTGGGCTTTTTTTTTTTTTTCCCCCTTCCTTTCCAGTATTCAAAGGTTGAGACGTATATGCACTTATGATTAAATAAAACCCAGCCGTCTTTCTGGTTTGCCGGGACCTTGGCCTTTCTGGAGGGTCTCAGCCCCCATCCCCACCACCTGGGATTTCCCGAAAATGTGCTGGGGGTGCCATGGAAAATCCAGTATGTGCTCTGGTGGAAAAACAATTTGTAACAACATTTCCTGGAGCAGCAGAGCTCCAGCTCATGGGGAGGGTATGTACCGGAGGCAGGGAGGGCTGACGGGGCTGCCGAAGGTTGGGGAGATGGGACACTGGGCCTCATCCGGTCACTCGGCTGACTGCCTCCAAGGTGGCCTCTCTGCACCCGGGCCTGTGCCACAGGGAAACTCCCTCCTCCCAGGCGCGGGTGTCTGTGTTTGTCGGGGCGGGGAGTGCTGCATCTCACACACCCTAGCCAGTACCCTCCCCAAGGGGCAGCGTGGAGGTCCGGGGCTCAGAGGGAGATGACCTGTCCGGGGCCACAAGCCTGGGCAGCATTCCTAAGTCCAGCAGCCCCTGCAGAGGCCAGGCCCCTGCCCACTGCGCCCGTTGCTGACTAACCCCCAAGGGCCCGGCAGCTCTCGGCTGCAAGAAAGCCAGATCTCACTTCAGTTCTTCCCCTGCAGGCCCAGCCCCCTCGGCGAGAGCCAGCCAATCTTCCCCTCCGCTCCAGGCCCCTGTAGGTTTTCAGGGAAAGCGGTTTGTTCCTCCGTGAGCCCTGGAGGCTCCTCTGCTCCATTCCCACCTCCTCAGCCAGACACAGGCCCACTCACCCCTTAGCACCCACAAGCAATGGGGAGGGCACAGCCTTGTCTCCAACTGCCCTGCCAGCTGGAAAGAGGATTCGGCTGGAATAAACCCACTTGGCTGGATAAGCCAGTATGGCTTCCAGTGATTATCCCACCAGAAGAGGGATGCTTGGGAGTGGCCTAAATGATACCATTTTCAATGGTAGAGGAATGTCCAGTAGGAAGCTCTGTCTCTGGCAGATCCAGCTGGTGGCTTAGGTGGCATCTAGTCTGTCCTTCATCCTTAGGTCAGGTGTCTACCATTCCCCACTGGACTTTCAACGATGACATGCTACATGGCTGCTTTTTTTTTGGGGGGGGGGGTCTCTTGAGGCCCCGGCACAGACGCAACACGGGAACACATGGGGTGGTGGGCACCCTAGGACCATGAACTCCTATCAAGCTGTCCCGCGTCCCTGCTCCCTTCCCATCCCACCTGACCTCAGGAGAGGGAGCAGATCTGTCCTTCTAAACTTCAGGAAGAGCAATAAGCAGGTAAATAAAGGAATTTGGGGAGGTGGAGAAAGAACCTCCTGTGCGCTCACACGGGCAAGCACTCCCTGGTTTCATCTTCACAGCCAGGCCGACAGCCACAAACGCCTCTCACTGTCACTTGGGTTCTGAAAACCAGAACCAGCCCGGAGAGTGCAAGCGTGCCACACACTCCACAGCGTCAGGAGGAGGGAAGGGTCTAACCTGAAAGCTCTCCCCATCACCAATGTTTTCCTTGGGACATTTCCTCCCCTCAGCTCCTTCTCTCAGGTTCCCGTCCCGGTGACCTGGGGAGGAGAGCGGGCCTCCTTGGGCACAGCATGATGGACTGTTGGAATTAATGAAGGAAGGGGCCCGGAGCCAGCTCCTTTGCCCACGGGCAATTTTAGCAGCAGTGTGCAATTGGATAATTGAAATCAGGGGTGAGCACTGGCGTGCAAGGAGCCTGCTTCCAATACAAATACAGAAAACCACTCCAGCACCCACTGGCCTTGCTCCCTCTCCCCTTCGCAGAGAGAAAGTGCCCATGTGAGGTTGAGTCAGCAGATCTGAAACTGGCCTCGATGGGGGCACGGGGATGGAGTTACCCTTTCGGTATGAGCCACAGGGGGGCCGAGCTTGCTAGGACCCTTCACTTGCTCAGCCCATGGGCACTGGCTGGGCCCTGAGCCTCCCCGGCTCCCAGCTGGATGCTGGGGTGCTGTGGGGAATCAGATGCGGCCCTCCGTGCCTGCTGCTGTGGGTGGAGTCCCAGGAAGACATGCTCCCTGCCCTCTGGGAGCTCAGTCACCGGGAGGACAGATGTGCACCCAGCCCACCCTGTACCATGACATGTCCCAGGCAGACGTGGCAGGGGGCAAGGGGCAGGGGTGCTGGGAGCAAAAGGCAGGGCCGGTTCATCTCCGTACTCCAAGTGCTCAGATCGGTGCCTGGCCCTTAGGAGGGCTCAGGACTCAGGTCTTGTGACTGAAAGGAGTGAGACCACTGGGGCAAGGCGTTCCAGGCAGAGGGAAGGTCACACACAGAAGCCTGGAGGTGCAGCTGATGGGCTGACCTGCGTGCAGACAAGAAGCAGCTCCCTAGGCCTGGGCCTCAAGGGGTCAGGGGAGAGGAGGCAGCTACAGACTCTCCCTCAAGGCCTGGACAGGTGAGAACGCCTGGCCTAAGTTCAGACACACTTCCTTAGTGATGGAGCCAGAGGGATGGGGGCTGGCTTTTAGCAAACATGTGTTACAGCCCAGGCCCTGCACTGAGGTCATCTGCACGCATGCGTGTGTAAGCTACCTCCCCTAGTCCCCGCCCACAACCGGTTGAGAGAGTCTTTACTGGCCCATTTTACAGGTGAGTAGAGTAAGGCGCCCAGAGGAAAAATAAGCTGCCTGGGTTCATGTAGTTTCTAAGGGGCGAAGTAGGGATTGAGGCCAGGGGACTAGGACACCCGTGCTCTTTCTCTCCCTGGAGGGAGGCAGAGGTCTGAGACTGTGGGAGGAGCCTGCGGGCCAGGCCTCTGTCCATGCCCAGCTGTCCCCCTCGAGCTGTCCCCAGTGAGGACCCAGCTGGACCCAGAGCACCATGGGTCTTCTGGCCTGGGAGGGGAGGTCCCTGTCAGCCAGTCTCCCATGACAAGGGTGTGAGGTGGCTGCTGCACCCGGTGCTGGGCCTTGGGAGCCGAACACTCGGGGCGACTACTGCCATGCCCACACACCCCTGCCCCTAGGCGGTGACCCCCAGCTGCTGCACCGCCTGCCTCGTAGGTCTCTGGGAGACACCTGTTTCTCATTGCCAGCCCTTGTGGCTCTCTGGTAGCGGCTGTGTTTGTTTTGGGGGTAGGGGGTGGAGTGGGGGGGGTAGTTGTTTCTGCAGGTCTGCAAGGACCTGGGGTCACCGAGGAGGCCACAGACAGCCCTGAAGGGAAACGTGAGTGGGATGGCATCCCCAGCGCAGCCAAGACCCAGCCCCTCACCAGCAGAGGGGCTACAGGCTTTGGGGGGAGCACAGGAAACAACAGAGGAGATGAAAGTGCTGAGGACAAGCCCTGATCGAAGCCTCCCCTGCTCCCCTATCCCCCTCGCAGTCGTTCATTCATTTGTGCATTCATTCATTCAACATTCAAACACCCACCGAGCATTTATAAGGAGCTCACCACTGCTGGGAGCCAGGGAGACACAAAGATGAGCCCCGCAGGCCCTCAGCCTCAAGGGGCTCACAGTCTGGTGAGGGGGAAGCTAAGCAAATAGACCAAAGGTGGTTGCTCACCCGTGTGAAAGGAGTGAAGAGGGGGCATGCAGGAAGGGAAGGGCTCGCTACTAGGGACCGGGTCCACCAAGGAGGGCTTTCAGGAGTAGGGGGCCCCTTCAGAGCCAGGAAGGTCAAAGCTGAGGTGGAAAGGGAGACTGTAACCATCCCATACAGGGTGAGGAGCAACAGCTGAAGGAAGAGAAGTGGAACAAAATTTGGTGCAAATGGCAAGAAATTCTATCCAGCTAGAGGAGAGGGTGCTTGGGAGACTGCAGGACTCTGGGCTGCAAGAGCCAGGTGCAGGAGGGCAGGCTTCTCCTCCCGCCTTTAACGCCCTCCCTGGGCCCTCTTCCCTTCCCCTAGTCAAGCCCACTTCCCATTTGCCTTTTCTCCATCCCCTTTGCAAGCCTCCCCCCACCCCACTTGCAGCCATGATGATAAGAGTCACATCCTGAAGCTCCTACTATGTCTCAGGCACTGGTTGAAACACTTTACCCACTTTATGGTCTGCACTTATAACCATTTTATGAAGTGGGTATTATTTTTCCCAACTCACAGAGGATGAAACGGGCTCCAAAGGCCCAGTAATCTGACCACGTCCACCCTGGAGCTCCTGCAGAGCAGAGCCAGGAGCTGCATCCAGAAGCCACACAGCCAAGTGTCAGACTCTGTCCGGCACAGAGAGGACCAATCCCAAACACTCCCCTGGAAGTGTGGACTCAGGGAAAACCCTTTTTATTCAGCTTTCAAGGCCTGGTTAGGATGTCGCCTTGTCTCCAGAGCCTTCCATGGCTACTCAGAGTGCCCCGAGTGGGCCCCAGACCCAGGCTCTATCGGGCTGCGTAAAAAGAGCAGGCTCGCCTGCCAATCTCATGGCTGGGCCATGAGTGCTTTATGTGGACGCCCGCACCTCGAGGGCTTCTAACACCCTGGATGGGCTAGACAACCAGGCAGCAAGTGGATGCATAATAAAACATTTCCTACCGTGCTTTGGGACCCTATGGTGTGTCTGAATGGGCGTGTCAATAATGCAATCCAGCTTCCAGTTAGATGCTATTCGTCCGTCACCTTTACAGAGAAGGAAACAAGTTCATAGGAACCCATCCAAGGTCACAGAGCCAGTGAGCAGCAGAGCAGAAACTGGATCCAGGCCTGTCTGATTCCAAACACAGTGGCCTTCACGGCTACCTTACCAGATAAAGACACTGTTGGTGACTTTACTCCTCCTCCTTCCCACTCTCCTTCCCTTCCTTTTCCTCCGAGGCAGACAAGCAGTAGTAGAGGAGGCCACGTGGACGTATGCACCCCAGATAATCATCTGGAAGCCTGGCCATAAGCCTAGATGTGGCTGGAGAGGAAGATCAAGCTCTTCGCACCCAAGCAGGCTCATCACCTCCTGCACCCCCACACAGCCTGGGGAAAACCAGCGACCACAGCCGCAGAGCCAAGGCCAGAGGTGGACAGCTTAGGAGTTGCAGCCGGGCGGCAGCCTGCACCTTGCTTCTGGCTTCCCCGGGCTGATGGGGGCTGAGGGGTTGGGGCAGTGCAGGCCCAGGGGCCCCAGAGAACCTCATTAGGAGCTAAGGGGCAGTCCTTCCTCCTCTCCTACCAGAAGGACTCCCGCTCAACCTTGGAGGCCAGCTTGGATGCCACCTCTGCTGGGAGGCTCCTCTAAGTCCTCCCCACCTGGGAGTGTGCCCGCCTCCAGGCTGCCCCCCACCCCACCTCCAACCCTGTCTGAAAGGATCATTCTGTTTGATTATCAGTCTCCCCAGGGAGCATGTGCTTGGTGCTCTGCATTTGCTTGTTAAATGAATGGATCAATCGTCAATTAAGTGGGCCCGTGAATAAATGATTAAAGGAGCAAGTGAAAGACTTAGGTAAATAAACAAAGAGATGGATGAGAGAATGAAAGGGTGAATGAAGGAGTGAGTGGCTGGCTGGCTGGGCAAATGAATGAGGGGCATGCACCTGGCCCTTCCCGCAGCAAGCTCTCCAAAGACACAGCAATCTCTCGCCATAGGGAGCTCCAGCAATCTCTCCTGAGCCAAACAGTGAAGTTTCCTGGGGGCTGCCTAAGGCAGGTAGCAGGAGGCAGGTAGGAGTGTCCTTAAATCCCTCCCAGGGAAGCTAGAGAAAGAACTAGGCTGCTAGTCAGCTCAACCATTACCTGCCAGGTGACCTGGAGGAAATCAGTGCTCTCCATGGGCCTCAGTCTCCCTATCTGAAAAACGAGAGGACTGGGCCAGATCAGAGAGTTCCAGACCTTCTCCTGGAACAATGCACAGTCAGAGCACTAGGGAGGACGACCCAAGGGAAAGGAACTCCATGTTGGGCCCCCCTCAAACTGGGCCACATCTCCATGCCAGCCCCTATGCCTGAGCTGTGGAGCTCGGAGTGTGGGGTCACTCCTCCCATCCCCTTCTGTAAACGATCCCTCCACATGGCACACCGAGTGCACGGTATGAGTTAGTGTGTGCGGCTGCTTCTCAAGAATCGTGGGAGCTCAGGAGGGAGGATAGGTATCCCTGGGGGTGGGGAGAGTGCTGGTGCTGGGCCAGGAAGGATGGAGGATTTACATGGCTGAAGAGGTGCGGGGAAGGCTTCTGGGTGCAGTGAAAAGCATAAGCAGTGCCTGCAGAGAGAATGCTTCCCCACCTAATGGGGGACAGGGGATGGAAAGGGATCCAGGAACAAAGCCGATAGGCCCTCACTCCCTACACAGCCCTTTCACAGAAAGCCCAATGCCTTTGAGACACGGTCGGCCACTTTCTAGTTGTGTGTGAGGCTTCGGTGTTTTTATAGTCAAATGGGAATAACATGGTATCTGTATTATAGGGTTTTCTGAGGACAGTGGTGTAATGCATGTCTAGGACTTGGCACGTACTAAGAGCTCAGCATCCGGAGGGGCAGGGAGAGGCAAGTGTTATTATCATTCTAGTACAGTGAAGGCAGTGAGATTCAGAGAGGGGAAGTGATGCACCCAAATCACAGCAAGCCAACCCTAGTTCTCTGGGGGCCCCCAGGCCTAGTCGCCAGAAGACCAGAGGTCAAGAGTGCTCTAGGTTAAGATAAGTGCCCCCTCTCCCCCCGCAAAAGGATGCGTGATCTAGACCATGTGTCTCTGAGTCAGAGCATTTCCATCCAAAAAGGGTGCTGCCTGTGGAAGGTGGCCTATGGGAAGGGGGGGGGCAGTCCAGGAGCTTCTCCACCCACCCTGCCCTGGGGGCCACCACCTCTTTGGAAGCTACTTCGGAAGCTGAAAATCATCCTTCAGGATGGCTCTGGAGAAAGTAAACTTTGGTCTTCTGAGTCTGGTTTCTGGAAGTAAGTCTCATAGTCAAAGCAGAGAGAAACAGAATTTAGCCACACCGTGCTCTGGGCTCAGCTCCCCGGCAGTGTTTGTCCCCAGCCTGGGATGTAACGTGAAGGACAGGGACGCTATGTTCTGTGACGCCGAGCCCAGGGCTGTATGTCACAGATGCTTCAGAATGAAAGAAAGAATGAACAAATGAATGACACGGTGGGAGGCCTGGAGGACCTCTTAGGCATCACTTGGTCTGATTTTATGAAGGCCCAGCTGGGTGGGGGGTGGGGGCCTTTCCCAAGTTCACACAGAGTCTGAGATGCATCCAGAACCTCCATCCACCCTCTTGTACTCCAGGTACGGTGCTCCTTCCACTTCACAGCCCGCCCTGACGATGGAGACTACTAGAGGAATGAGCTCTGCCCTTGAAGTGGACATCCTCGGCATGCTGCACCCCGCCTGGCCAGCCACACTCACCCAGCGTCTTTCAAACTGGACCTCGGCATTTCATCTGTGCTCAGAGCTCGCGAAACTTCTCCCCAGGGGGTGTCTCACCCCATCTCCAGACTCCCCAGGTATGCCAGGTCGGGGTGGACCGATGGCTGGGTCAGGCTGACCTATGAATTTCCAGAAGTGGAGGCGTATCTGGGCTACAGATGATCTCTGAAGATGCAGAAGTGCACGGGCTGGCAGGGTAGGAAAGCAAGTCCTTGGGGCGGCCGGTGGGCCAAACGGAAGCTTCCTACGACCTTCCTGACTCTTCTCAGCTTCCCCCAGGCTTCCAAGGAGCCTCTGGACTATGGAGTGCACGGCATTCATCACAGGAGAGGAAACACAGAGCCACTGTCCCCCTCCAGGGGCCCAGACCGACACCTCTCCCACCCACTCTGCAGCAGTGTCTCCACTCCATTTTAAAACCGATTGGATTTTTGTTGTATGCTGGAAAGATGCTCCCGAAAAATTGATAGTCTGGGGCTCAGTGAAGACAACTGCCTCTGAAACCGTTTCAGGCCCTTTTCATTTGCAAAGCATATACTATGTGCAGGGGAGTGTGCTAGAAATTCTGACGATGCCAGGAGGCTCCGGTTGTCACCTCCCATCCCTAGCATCCCAGTAAAGGACCCCACATCCATATACACAGTGGCTGTTCAATAAATGAGCGCAAAGAAACCTCGAAGGAGCTGATGTTTATGGAGAACCTAATATATGCTAGATTCTGCACAAACAATATCTCTGAGCTATACTTCAGCTATAGGTAGGTCCTGGGATCTGCAGCCGACAGTAAGCAAACATGCTCAGAGAGGCCAGGGAAGCTGCCCAGGGCTGTACTGCTAGCAGGTGGCAGGGCCGGGGTTCAGACTAGGGCTGCCCACTGCCCTTCCTGCTGCCCGCACTGCTGCAGGCCCCCAGAGCTCCATGCTGCTGGCCAATGAGCAGCTTCTACACCCTGTCCTCTGGCCCCCCAGGTGACCAGCAGCGCAAGCCGGCTAGAGAGCTGGGGTGCAGAGCCCAGCCTAGCACCGGGCACAGAGGGGCCACGAGCTATCTATGGAGTCCAGACGAATCAGGAAGCCTTGGGTGGGAGGTCACCAGAGGCCAAGAGCAGGGCTGAATGGGTGACAGGGTCCAAGCTGGTTTAAGGTCAGGTGGGCATCGCCTGGTCCTCGGCTGCAGCCGCAGCTTACTCCCAGAGTTGGGGCTGAAGGTCAAGGACTCCCAGCTGGTGGTCAAGGACTCAGACTGGACACGATGGGTCACCAAGTGGAATCTAAGCTTTAGCCATATTAGCGCCATGGTGGACCAGCTGGATTGAAGACAGCCGGCCAGAAACATGCCAGAAGAGCAGCACAGTGGGCCCGGCTGCACCCAGCTTCGCACATCACTGGCTGGGTAAGCTTAGGCGAAATGCCAGGTCTCTGTCCGTGCCCCACTTTATAAACGAGGGGTAACTGCATGCAGCTTTGATGCCTCCCTTTGCCTCATCTTCTGGGTCCAAACAAACATGGGGTCCTATTGATTCTGCTCCAAGACGCTCCTCAAATGTCTTCTCTGCTCCTCATTCCCAAGCGCTTCCACGGCTCAAGTCACCGTGGTCTCCCTGCTGGAGGTCTGCCATCACCACCTAAGGTTCCCTCATCTACTCTGACTCCTTCCAGTCCACCCTCCGCAGTCCACTGAGGGCAACTTGCCCAAAAAGACAAATCTGCTCATGTGACTCTGTTGCCTCAAACCTTTCAGGGGCTTCTTGGGTCTTCGGGCCACAGTTAGGGATTCCGAATGGGCCCACAAAGCTTGGAGGCCAGGCTCTGCCTTCCTCTCTGGCCTCAAACAGGTTCTCCTTCATTTGCACAGCACACAACCCGTGGAACCCTCCAGCTTCCCACCGAGTCTCAGATGTGTTAAACCCTTCCCCACCTCATGGCCTTCACCTGCATGGCTCCTTGGCCCCAAACCCTTTCCTCCTCCCCCTCCCCCTGCCCCCCTTGCTTGTCCTTCCGGGCTCAGCTTGAACATCACCACCTCAGAAAAGCCCCCTTTAACCCTGACCCCAGTCCAGGTCCCATGCCAGTCATCCTCACACACCCTGTCCTACTTGTGCTCTGTGGGACTCACCACTCTGGACACTACATAGGACAGATTTGGGTAATTACTCATTCCGTGTCTGTCTTTACCACTGGATTTTCAAAAGGAAAAAGACCAAGGATGACTTGCTGGGCCTAACCCAGTGCCTGGAGCAAAGTCAAGACTCAGTGTGGTATATTTACTGGATGAACTGATTAATCCTGGCCGTTCCTGACTGTTCCACAAGGTTGTTGGAGGATCAGGGGAAGGAGGTTGAGAAAAGGTATTTTCCATTATCATTGGCTCTCCAGATGTAAAGCGATGTGATGTTAAATTTTGTGTATTGATTTTGGCTGAGTACCTAGATACCTGGTCAAGCATTATTTTATTTCTGTGAAAGTATTTTCTTAGAAGAGATCAACCTTTAAATTAGTAGGCTTTGAATAAAGCAGATCACCCTCCGTAATGTGGGTGGGCCTCATCCGATCAGCTGAAGGCCTTAAACGAGAAAAGACTGATTTCCCTGGATGGACAAGGAACTCTGCCGGCAGGCTGCCTTCAGACCCAAACGGCAACTCTTCCCGGGGCCCCTGCCACCAGCCTAAGCTACAGATTTTGGATTGGCACCTGCACAATCAGGTGAGCCAACTCCTTAAAACAGACCTCTCTTCCTCACTCTCCGCAGACACACAGGCGTGTGTGTGCTTCTCCAGGGAAAAGGAGACCTATCAGTTCTGTTTCTAGAGAAACACCATCAGGGTTCTGTTTCTCTAGAAAAACCTGACTAATGCACGTGGTGCCTGGGATTTATGGTCTGGAACTTCCCGAACCTTCTTCAGTCCTCAGACTCCCACTCAGAGGGGCAGCTGCAGAGCCCGGGGTCCGAGGACTCGAGCTGGGGTTACGGACGTGCTGTGGAATACACGGTGGCCTCCCCTGCACCAGTGCTCTGGCTGGGCTCCCATAGGTGGAAGGGGTGACACCTGCCCTGTTTACTCTCTCCCCACAGTGACCATGACAGGGGATCAAAGCACAAGACCACATAGCAGTGCTTTGTGAGCCGGGAAGCTCTTCACTCCAGCTGACGTCCGTGAACGCAGACTCCTACCCTGGAACACGCTCGGCTAAGGAGCGCAAGCCCAGCCAGCTTTCCCTGAGAACAAGAAAGGCAGCCCTCGGGTAGCAGGCCCCCAGCCCGTCCGTCCTCTCTCTAGTCCTCGCCTTTTTCCCCGTGGCCCCCCGCTGAGGTGGGTGCTCTGGGGCCCCGAGCTGGGCTGCCAGACAAACGGCGTGGCATTTTCAGAGGGCAATCCTGCCTGCACCTAGCCGGAAAGAGGAACAGGGGTAACCAAGGACAGGATATATAAACTACTCAGGGCCTCCTCCCCCAGTTCCGCTTGCACAGCTCCTCCTTTCAACAAAAGGGGGGTCCTGTGGGTGGTGGCAAGGACCGGATCAGTGCTCTCCTGCCTGGCGGCAGGAAGGGTGCAGGGAGCCAGCCTCACCCTTCGTCAGCCGTGGTCCCTCAGTTGTGAAAATGGCAAGGCTCTGCCCATGACCGGAGGCTCATTTTGGGGCCAGGGTCACATGTCAGCTTGTGACCTCAGGTGGCTTTGAGTCTGTGGTTCCCGAGAAGTCATCCAGCCCAGCAAGTAACCGCACCTCTTCCTGATGTTTCCAGCACACTGACCACACCTCCCTGAAACCCCGTCCAGACATCTCAGCCTCTCTACACCATAAAATAGGCCAGAAACCCCTCATGATCACAGTTGTGACTGGTCCTACCTCTAACTGCTTCTTGTTCCTTTCCCTCAAAACACCCATACCCCATGCCCTGGCCTGCTCACAGCTCGTGAGAATGGCACCGGCACAGGCTCTGGAGAGCCTGTGACGGCACAGCACGTCAACGAGCCTTCACTCCTGTTCAAACTGAGCAGAACTGAGAAAGCCACAGGAAATTAAGTTGAAAAGGGGGTGAGAAAGAACAGGGAAAGAAGAGTTGTTATATTTTATATTGAGAACAATCCTGGTTAATAGTTCCCCTCGTGAGAGGCGAGAACCGGGCGCTGAGAGCAGGGGAAACGAGGGCTGAGCACGCACCGGCTCTGGTTCGTACGGACCCTGATCCCCCACTGTGCGCTGCACGGTACGGGGTGCAAGGAGGCCGGGGCCTCGTGGCCTGCTTTGGTTTCGATGCGACCTCGGGGCCACAGACAGTTTCGGAGCCACTCAGTTGCTTCTATAATGTCTCTTCTTGGGGGAGCGAGGATGGCGTTACCACTTCCTTGAGCATTTGCTACATCACACACACGCTAAGCCATTGGTGTTATGTTGTTTAGGGCGTGGATCAGGTTATGTGATGAGCGTTATCCTTTTTTAGAGCGAGGAGAAGCAAGAGTGCCCAGAGTCGGAGCCCGCCGTGGTGCAGCAGAAGGGGGCCGGAAGAGGAGGACGGGTCTTCGCGCTATGGGCTGCTCACCACGTTCGGAGGAAAAGGCACCCAGGCCCGGGATGACACTGGGGAAGTGCCACCTGACATCACACGGCAGCACAGCATTGACGGCGCCTCAGTCTTGGGGCCTCCAGGCTGCTGGAGCCTCCGGAGGGGGCAAGGGCTCCCCGAAGGAGTCCTCATGCCTCTGCCCTCCCCGACCTGCCAGGGCATTCCTGCCTACGGGGCTGCTGGCCCTGGCAGCCGGAGGGGCAGCCTGTCCCTTCTCTGAGCTGTCCCCTGGCAGACCACCCAGACCGCCCCAGGCCCCTTCGTGGTGCGAAGAAGCTACAGGCTGTGCTAAGAGCTGGGTGGCGAGTCCCTTCCCGGCTGGGAGGCGAAGCCACTGCTGCCCAGTAGCCGTGTGCACAGAGGGCTCGGGGAGAGGGGGAGGACGGGGTGTGGCGCAGCCTCCGAACATTTTTATAAAGGAAGGAAGCCAAGGTAACTTCTTTGGGGCGTGCAGCCCTGAAGGCTGGTGCAAAGCTTTGGGCCCCATCGCCTCCCTCCTCCGGCCCCCCTGCTTCAGAGAGCCCATGAGGACAGCCTCTTCTAAGCGTTGCCTGCATACGGAGCCGCGAGATACACACGCTCTGTAAGTGCTAGCTCCTAGGTTCAAGAGGTGGATGAAAACCAAAATCTACCCACAAACAAGGCCCTGCCATCCATGTATATGCACAAGGTGTGATGTCAGGCAAGGGCTAGATCGGATGCTGCAGGCCAAGTCACAGGAAGGAAAGATGGAGGTGGGTGCAAAGCATGGTGGGGAGGCCCCGAGGGCATTCCTGGCAGGGGAACCAGTGGGGGCAGATGCTCAACTGCCGCCAGGAGGCCTGGTGCAAGCTCACAGCGGCCCCGAGGGCTGGGTGGGCTCAGACCACCAGAGGTGCCAGGTGCAGTCTTCCTGCCCAGGGTGACTCAGCCCTGCAGCCCCGTTTCCCTGACAATGCGGGTAAATACGAGGCCTGTAAAGCCATATGCAAACATTCCCTCTTCCAGTGCTTTCTCCCTTCCAAGTCAACAAGCCTGAAGCTATGCCAGAGAGCAGGAGCACCGCAGTGCTTCATGGAGCGGCTGCGGGCATGAGGACAGGCCTCCCAGGGGTGAGCCACCCCTCCTCCTCGTGCGCTCCTCCCTCCAGGGAGCCCATACCCTCCTGGCCACACGGGCTGCAGGGAAGCCCGTCCTCATGCTCGCAGCTGCCCCCTGAAGGCCGACTGCCCAGCGGCCACAGGGGGGGCTGCTTCCTTGTCACAATGGACCCCCCACTAGGGAAATGGGGGACCACCCGTAACAGGAGACGCCTGTTGAACACTTTACCCCAACAACACCTGCACACTTACTGGACTGAGAAGAGGGGACAAGGTAGGCAGGGAGGCAGCCAGGCTCTCAACGTTAAAGATCATCTTCAGTTTAAAGTTTAGACCACCCTGGATCACCCTGGATCACTCTGCACACCGCCACCAGTGCCTCCCCTCCGGCGTCTCCCCCTCCAGCCGGAGGCCTCCCCCTCCACGCACACCTACGCCACTGGCTTGCCAACCTAAATGGCCTGCCTTTTCTGTCCTTACCCCACTTGGCTGGCTCCCCATCCTCACCCCCCCACACACACACACCCCTGTGCCCTTGCCCACTTTGATCCTTCTGGCTGGAACACCTTCTCCCTGGGCCCCCCCTTCAGACTCAGCCTGGGCGCCTTCCTTTCCCGGGCACCTGCCCCCGCATGCCTCTCTGCCTCTGCGATTTTGCATGTGCTGTTGCCTCTACCTGTATGCTCTTCCTGCTGCTTTTTGCCTGTGTATTTATTTCCTGTCTTCCTCGAGCCAACGGCCCTCTCCCAGGATCCCTGGCACTGACGCCATACGAAAGCAGCTGCTTATTGTGTGGACTTCACTCCCACAGCCCCCAGCTCCAACCACCCATATACACGTACCCTGCAACACTCAGGGGACCGACCGTCCCTCATCTCCAGTCCCCTAGCACCCGGCCAGGGAGGTGCTCAGGTGTGGAGCAGAGGCTGAGCTGCAGACTCTTCCAATTCCCTGCGAACCCCACCGAGACCTTCTCTGCCTCCCTCCCAGAGATGGCCCCTGAGCCACGGTCTGCTGACGTTTAGGGTTCAATTTTCTGAATGCCTTTCAGCATCTGACAGGAGACACCAAAGAAGAGAAAGGCCAGGAGGCTAGGTGATTTATGAGGGAAGTGTTGGCTCTGACAAAATTTGAGCCCCAGAGATAAGGGCAGGCAGGAGCACAGTGTGCAGCCCTTCCTGAGGGGCGGTGGCATTTTTCTGGGTATCTGCACCTTGATCCCTTTGGATCAGGGCCTGGCTCCTGGCTGACTCCAGCGGCTCCCCGGCTCCACACCCTGAGACAGAAAGAAAAGAAAGAAAGAGAAAAGAAGGGACGCCTGAGTGGCTCAGCAGTTGAGCGCCTGCCTTTGACTCAGGGCATGATCATGGGGTCCTGGAATCGAGTCCCACGTCGGACTCCCTGCATGGAGCCTGCTTCTCCCTCTGCCTGTGTCTCTGCCTCTCTCTCTCTCTCTCTGTCTCTCATGAATAAATAAATAAAATCTTAAAAAAAAAAAAAAGAACGCCACTGGCCGTTTCGGGACTGGGGGAGAGAAGAGAGCCATGGGTAACTGGGCCTGCTTTGTCCACCCTCCTGGCCCTGCTCTGCCCCTCAGGGCTGCTGGTGGACACAGGAGACTCGAAACCAGCTGTGTGAGCATACACATGGAGCATATACATGAGCCTAATGTCCGTTCATCCCCTGGCCCCCCTCCCAGAATCACTTAACCCCCCAAAACACCTTCAGGCTTCTAGTTCCCCAAGTCTTGTCTCTCCCCCACTCAGGGGCCTGTGTCTTCAGGGTCACTTCAAGTCCTTCACTTTGTAGAGAGGAAAAGTGCAGCCCACAGAGGGAAAGGGACAGACCCAGGATCCCACAGCAGCTTGTGAGCAGAGCTGAGACCAGATCCTGCACCCGTGGACTCAGGTGCTCCCCAAGGCCACACCCCATGGGTCTTGTCAGCATACCTGTCCAACTGGAACAAACAGAAGGTAGGTGTGGCTGGGCAGGAGGCGTGGGGGAAGAGAAGGGTCTGGTCATACCTTCATGGGGCTCAGTTGGAGGCTCTCTAATGTTCCCCTGTTCTAGAACACTCTACACAAAAAAGCCAAGGAAGAAAAATCATCTAGATATTTTTAAATAATGAATCAAAACCTACAAAAGATAAGTGGCTTATTCTACACAAAACCACGCATTCATTCATTTGTTCACTCTTCAGTTGTTGTGATCCCTCCTACACATCAGGGGCTGCTTTAAGTGCTAGGGGTAAAGCAGAAAATAAAAGACAAAGGTCTCAGCCCTCTCGAAGCCTGCATCCTGATGAATTCCATGGGACATCTAAGAGTAAACAGATGCAGCAAACTAAGGGTGGCCACCAAGGCTTCGACATTCCTCCCCCCACACAGGTGAGGTCTACAGCCCCACTCCTGGAACCTTGGCGGGTTCTGTGACTTCTCTGAGACACTGGTGGAAGTTTTCTGGCCCGGGACTCAGGCACTGGCACTTCCACCTCCTGTGTCTGAGAATGCTCACTCCTGGAGTCTGGAGCCACTGCGTGCGAAGTGCAGCTGTGAATCTGGACACACCACGTGGAGAGTGCCTGAGACTACGTGGGGAGAACTCAGCCTTCCACTGTACCTGCCTTCTAGAGTGGGCCTTTGTGAATTCTCTACACCAGCCCCGCTGCCAGCTGAACACCCCTGGGTGACCTCAAAGGATGGTATCTGGAGTAGCTGCTTCCTGCCCAAATCCCAGACCTACCGATCATGAGCATAATAGAAGGATTGTTGAGCCACTAAGTCTAGGACGGTTTGTTATATGGCAATAGGTAACCCGATGGCCAAGTAGTGACAAGCATCAGGGGAAAAAATAAAGCAGAATAAAGGCACATAGAGTGAAAGAGGTATTACCTTCCAAAGGTGTGCCTCTCTGGAAAGTTGATATTTGATTAGAGAGGCCTTAACAAAGGAGGGAGCCAGCCATGGAATGATCCAGGGAAAGAAAATGCCAGGCAGGGGACAGTAAGCACAAGGGCCCTGGACTGGGAAGGAGATCAGCTGGCTCTTAACTTTCCAGGAGCAGCAAAGCAGCCAACAAGGCTGGAGTAGGCGAACAGAGGGGCGGGTGGAGGAGGGGGATGTGGTGAGATCCAGCAGGGTCAGATCACAGGAGGCCCTTGGAGACGGCTTTGCACGTATTCTAAGTGTGAATGAAAAAGTCACAGAAGACTTAAAAGGCAGGGGAGCACTGTGACCGGGATGAATGAGGATCCCTATAGTTTCCGTAGGAGAAGAAACGGTAGGGAAACCAGCACAAAGCAAGCACCCATCGAGGGGCTACTGCAACTAAGATGCCAGGTGGCCAGGGTAGAGGGTGGCAACGGGGCGTGGTGGCGAGAGACAGGAGTCAGAATTTAGGGAGAAGCGGTGCTGCCTGGACTTGCTCATGGTTTGGATCCAGGGTTGGAGAGGAAAAGAGAGGGATCAAAGATGGCTCTGGGTTTTTGGCCTGAGCCATTCACCTAGATGAAGTCTTGGGGGGCCCTGGAAGGTGCAGGAGGGGTGCCTGACATCAAGAATTCTTTTACTAGCATGTGAAATCCCAGATGCCTGAGAGGCATCTGGGGAGAGTTGCCGTGTCAACAGCTGAACACACTAGTCTAGAGCTCAGGGCTAAAGACATTAACTCAGGAGTGATCAGCATGGCGCCAGCTCGTTCCACCACTTACTGGTCCTTACCAGTCCTGGCCCCATCAGCCCTAAGACCTCTGCCTGTGTCGGTGACAGAAAGAGACGGCGGCATAACTGGGAGTACAAACATGGTGTTCAGGACTGTGGAATGCAGAAAAGAAGGGCCACCAAGGACAGGACTAAAATGATGCATGCTTCAATGTGGCAAAACGGAGGTCCTCTAGTGGCTTTAACCCAAGTGGTGTCAGAGCAGCAGTGAAGATGGACTAGGGGTGTAACTGGCTGGGAAGGGGTGGGAAGTGGGAAGTAAGCCAGGGGCAGTGAGGGCAGGTGCGTCACTAGAGGAGCTTAGCTAGAGAGGGAAGCTGAGAGGCGGGCCAGGGACTGGCAGGGGTGGGGGTGGGGGTGGGGTTGAATCTAGAGGGTTGTTTCTAGATGGGAGACACTGTGACATCCATGCATGCCGAATGATCCTTAGAGGGGGATTGATACAGGGGAGACCACGGATATGCGCAGGAAAAAAATCCACAGGGCAAGGGAAGGTGTGTGTGAGCAAGGGACCAGGTGACCAAGCAGGAGCGCAGCTGTAACGTGGCGGGTTCTGGTGTTCAGAGAGGAGAGGTCCCAGGCGGCCAGCCCGCCGGATGGCAGGCGGACACTGGGCAACTCACTGCTTCCTCATCTTCACATGGGGATTAACTACCCCTGTCCAACAGGGTTGTTGGAAGGATACACAAGCTGTCAGCTGCCCAGTGACTGCCCCAGAGGATGGATGCTTCTAGCAGTTTAGGCCTGGGTCACGCCACAAACTTCTATGGGTCTCAGCTTAGTGGTTCGGTACGAGCAGGGGTGGGGGTGGGGCAGCTACAGCGGGGCCCTTGGGCTCCGCCTGCAACCTCATCCGCAGGCAGGACCCTCCTGATGCGGCCTGTCGCCTGTCCGTCCCCACCTGGCACTCCAGGCTTTCCTAGGAATGAGCGACTGCAGGGCTCGTACGCGCTACGTGTTCAGCTTTCTGTCTGGAAATGCCGTGCCCTCGGCTGCTCTACCTGGAATGTCACTCTCCACCTTCCATCCTGTACAGACCAGCTTAGGTATTGTCCCTCCAGAGAACCGTCCCCACCTCCCTCTAGGCCTTTCTAGGTGCCCTTCCTCTGGGCCCAGCATCCTGGCATTGCTCGCGCTGTCTGCACATCTCAGTTGGTAGACCGTGTGTGCTCCTTGAGGGACAGGACGGTTTCAATAATCTACATATAATAACCCCAAGGTCTGCCCCAATGAGTATGTGCTAGGGCAAGCTTCTCCCAAGTAGCAGATGGACTTGGAGGCAGCACCGTCCAATAGAACATTCTGCGATGATGTGAATGGTCTGCCCCCGAGTTGTCTAATACGGTGACCACGCAACATGTGTGCGTGGTATGGAGCATTTGACATGTGTTGGAGCAACTGAGAAACCGATTCAGCTAGGTTTAAATTTAAATCGTGACTTGCGGCACAGCACAGATAGAGGGTGGAAGGAAGGGGCGGCAGGGA
This sequence comes from Vulpes lagopus, assembly GCF_018345385.1. Classification (NCBI taxonomy): domain Eukaryota; kingdom Metazoa; phylum Chordata; class Mammalia; order Carnivora; family Canidae; genus Vulpes; species Vulpes lagopus. Next base: position 51,173,999 of record NC_054846.1, read on the forward strand.
ACTGACATGACAAAGCACTTGGCATGTGCCAGGCCTTGGGCTCGGTGTAACAGGTTCACCTTCACAGTGATCCCGGAAGATGGGGCAAGTATCATTTGTACTTTACAGACGAGGGAAGCAGGTCTTGGAGAGAGGCAGTGTCTTGCTGCCGTCCCCCCATTTGTACCTGCCCAGCAGGTCTGATTCCCATGTCTCCGGCTCTCCCCAGCACACGGGGCTGACCGCATGCCTCCCCCGGGCCCGGCCCTGAAGGAGCTCTAGTGGACGAGCCCTCCCCATTCCCGTGTGTCCCCCCCTCCCCCCCCTCCCCGAGGCCCCGCAGTGCAAGGGGATGTGGCCTGAGTGCCGCGGGGGCGGGAGGGCCCCGGGCTGCCTGCTAGCATCCTGCTCCCCGGATTCCCACTCGCGTGAGTGGCTTTGGGGAGTTCTCTGGTGCTGTTGTAATTTATTGTTTCTGCTCTAATGATTGCTCCATGTCTGATTATAAATGCCTTCTGGCTCAGGGCCCAGATTCAGAAAATTCCCATGATCTGCTTCCAACGTGGATGGAGCCACAAGCGGGACTGATGTCTCCGTTTCGTCATCGGCCACATTTCCAAGGTGGGTGGGGGTGGGGGACATTCAGAGCCAGACGCAGGACTCAGAGTCGGGTTGCCAGAGGAGCATCCTGGTGGCCCAAGGTTCCAGTAAGAGTCCCACTCGGGCATCGCCTGCATCCTGAAGAGCCTTCAAGGTGCCACTCGCAGGAGCCTGCTCCCCTCCTCTCAAAATAGAAGGCAGAGTCTGCGTCGGGGGCAGTAGAAGATGCGGCTCCTAGTGAAACCTGGAGACGGCAGCCCAACCCGCCCATGCCCTTCTCCTCTCCTGGCAGACTCCCACTCACCCTGCAGGAGGCAGCTTTCCCCGTCAACTCCTGTGACAGGCCCCCTTGGGCCCCCAGCAGGTGGTTAGTGACTCTGCTCCCTAAGCCATCTCCAGCACAGCTCCCCATGATCACACCTGCTCCTGACCAAGGCTCCGCTCTTTGCCAGAGCCCGCGCTGAGTGTACCATGTACCTTATCTTGCCTACTCCTCACCCCCATCCCTGTGCGGCTGGAGAAACTGTCTTTATCCACATTTTATAAAGGAGGGAGCAAAAGCTCAGAGAGGTGAAGTGACTCATGGAAGGTCAAACAACTGTCAAACAGTGGAGTTAGACTTCAATTCTGATGATTCCTGCACCGGGGCACTTGGGGGTGGCTCAGCGATTGAGCGTCTGCCTTCAGTCCAGGGCGTGATCCTGGGGACCCGGGGTCGAGTCCCGCGTTGGGCTCCCTGCATGGAGCCTGCTTCTCCCTCTGCCTGTGTCTCTGCCTCCCTCTCTGTATGTCTCTCATGAATAAATGAATAAAATCTTAGAGGAGAAGAAGAAGAAGAAGATCCATGCACCAAACGTTAAGCTCATGGCATGAGCTTCCACACCTCTGCCCCATACCGCACTTCTCTGGAATCGAGCTTCTGCGGGTGGCAGGCAGGGGCAGGTCCCACCCCACACAAGGTGAGTGCTCAGGACCTGACTGCTGAGTGCAGTTCACATGAAGAAAGTCGTGCTGTACAAAGTAGGCAATACAATGAGGGCAGGCACCTATTACTGGCAGGATTTTTCCTTTTACTGGCAGCATATTTGGGTACCCTGAAAAAAGCAAGGAGCACACGCTTAACGAGCAAGCAGGATGTGACTGCAGAGAAAAATGCCACATCTCTAAGGGGACTGAGAGACCAGAGTTTTCTGGGTTAGTCCTAATTTCAAATATCATCTCCCACGAGCCACTGATGTCACTGGAATGGCCTAGAAATCCCAATATTTCGTATGTAAACCATTATCTCCCGAATGATTTCTCAGGCCCAGAAGAGGCATCCCAAAGTTCCCACCGTGTCTTGTAATTTTGGATTTGGGGACTAAAGCCACGGAAGAAAAGAACATCGGCGTTAAGCCTCAAATGCAAACATGGGACTGAGAGCCGCTGCTCCCCAGGATGGGGAGGAGCAAAGAGGAGAACACAGGGAAAGCACCCAGGATGGCGCTGGCACCCGGAGGGCTCAGAAATCATGAGCTCTCTCTCCTTCTCCCTTAGGTGACATCAGGGGAGAGAGAGCCCTTCCCAGCAACAGACCAGCTGAACGCAGAGGGTACAATGCTCCTGCAGCCCAAGGATCAGGGAGAAAAGATGGGCTTCCCCGGAACTGAGATCACTGATTGGCTGCTTCATCACTTACAGACTCACGAAGAGTGTGGATCGAGCAACTGTCCACCCTAAGGCCAGCCTGACACTAGGGTGGAGGGAGCCAGAGGGACGGCCATGGTCCGGCCCCCCTCCAGCTCTGAGCTCACCGGGCACTGCAGTGGGAAAGTAAGAGGAAAGGAGAACAGGGAGCTGGCCGGTGTGAGCGGAGAGACAGACGGACACACAGGGACCCGCTGCCAACGAGGACCTTCACTGGGGCTGGGAACGTCTGTGCGGACTCGTGGAAGAGCCGCGTCCTAAAGAACAAGCAGAACTGGCAGGAAGGGTGACGCCAGTGGCCGCAGGATGGCACACGGACAAAGGAGGAGGCGTGAGAAAAGATCATTTACAAATTAGACAGTCACTGTATTTTAGATTCAGAAGGAGCTTAAAGAAAATCCACCGCACTCCCTCGTTGTCAAAGGTATTCTGTGTCTCCCGTTTATGAGCCGTGCGATCCTGCCAAGTTAACTACTCAACGCCTCAGTTTTCTCATCTGTGGAATGGGGACGATAGGAGCACCCACTACACTGGAAGGCTGTAAGGAATAAGTGCACGGAGACCATTCATGACACCTTCATCAGTGGGCAGGGATCGTTGCAGATGAGGAAACGGGCCCAGAGGAGGGAGGGGGGGTTAGAGGTAGTTAGAGGCCGGCCCCAGCACTTTTATTTTTCTAACGAAGACAGGATTTTTAAAAACAAGCTTCCTGCAGCCGGTGGGAGCACGGAGCTCCCCAGCGAGGGAGACTGGGCCAGGGTCTACCCAGAGGCATCTCCTCGCATGGCCCATCTTCCTGCCTCCCGCCTTTCTGGTGCCAACTGTCCTTGAGCGAGGCTCTCATCATCTGCAGCTGACGGAGGGCAACATCCCAAACCTAGACACCAGGGATAGGAAACGAACAGCCCAGACGTGGAGAAGGGTTGTTGACAGGGGCACACATCTGTCACGACGTCCCCTTCCAAGAGGAAACGGGGAACCCCCCCCCCCAGCGCCCACCCCAACCCCACAGCGGTCTCCAACAAGATTACCATTCTCCGACTCGACCACTCATTATGTCTTTTGCCAGCCACAAACGAGACCTAAATTACATATCATAGCCACTAAACCCCGGGCACGGGCCCACAGAGCAGAGCTTGAGGGAAATTAGGTGAGGCGAAAGGGAACCCTGGCCTGGAAAAGACCAGAAGCCACACAGAGAGGGCCACCTGGCCCCGCTCACAGGCTCGCTCTTTCTTCGGGGTGCTATGTCTACACCGGGGGTTCACCACAGGTGTAGGGAGGGCAGGGCAGGTGGAGGTCAGAGCGGAGGGGTGAGTGAGAAAGAAGAGAGAGCTCAGCATGAAAGAGCCACAAAAGCTCTGGGCTCTTCTAGGCCCAGCGCCATCCCTCTCTGGAACAGTCCATAAACCTTTTCGCCTTCTCTTCTGTTTGTCTGAAAACTACAGTCCCTTCTGTCTTGAACCCTGGGTTAAGCACAAACGGCAGGCGGATGGGGGTGCACGAAGATGCATGCCTCGGTCTGTCTTCTTTCTGGAGCCACTAGGAAAAGACACTTTCCTCTCCTGCCTCAAGAAATAGTGTTTTCTGTGACTTACGTTCCTGACAGCCCAGGGGAATCCCACACGAACCCTGCTCTCTGGGACTGGGGTTGGGGAAGGAATCAGAGGATCTCCCACCCTCCTTAGGGCCCCTATCTGTAAAAGAACGGAGTTGGGCTGGATTCAACTCAACTCACGCATGAAGCAAATGGCACTGGGGGTGGGGGGGGCGTGCACACAGCAGGAGAGAAGGCTTCTTGGAAGAAGTGGGATGAGAGGCTGGCTTTGACAGGTTCTGATCCCACAGATGGAAAAGTCAGAGTGTGTGTATTTGTGCATGTGAGAGAGAAAGAGGCAGACAGACAGACGTAGCATGTCAGGAGGAAGGAACAGCTTAGGGAAAGATCGAGAGGCAGAAAAGAGCTTTGCAGGCTCCGTGCCTGGGGTAGCTGCATTGAGGAGGAAGATAGGGAGCAAGACCTGGACATCACGCTGTAAGAGCCTCCGAATCCTAATGCCCCCCCAAGATTCTGTCATTACCGTTTACCAGTCAATTCCACTTCAGACAGGATTTGGAGTGGGGAGATGGGATTGGTGGCAGAGAGTTTAGAAGTCTTGGGAGTCGAAACCCAAGAGAAGCCAATGTGACACAGAGGCACTGGGGGAGCAGCCTAGGGCATGGGAGACGAGGAGGTAAGGATGGACAGGTGAGCTCCTGGGGGAGCGCAGCATGAACACTGCGCTATCATGGAATGGCAAGAAAAGGTTTCATATTTTTTTAATTTTTGAAAAGATTATTTGCGAGGGGGGTGGGGAGAGAGAGAGAACAGGGGCGGGGAGGGGCAGAGGGAGAAGCAGACCCCTGCTGAGCAGGGAGCCCGATGCGGGGCTCAATCCCACGCTGCCAGGATCAGGACCTGAGCTGAAGGCAGATGCTTCACCCACTGAGCCACCCACGTGCCCCCTAAGAGAAGATTTTAAAGGATAGTAAAAATAACAATAAATAGGCTTGCAGTAAACCACAGCAACGAGGGGGAGCAGGCATGAGGGCTTGCTACTGCCAGGCGCTGCGCTGTCAGAATCTCTTCCTCGGCCCCTCACAGGCCCCTCACACAGGTACCACTGTCCTGCCCTTTCAAGGACCAAAATCACAGCGGCACTGAGGGTGACGTTCTCACCCCAGTCGTCCAAGGAGTGAGAAGTGGGCCGGGAGTCTAGCTCTGATGTTCATCACGAAACTATTTCAATGTCACTGTTACAGATGGAAAACCTGAAGCCCCCGAGGACCACTCCTGACTTGGGGTCACACGGCCTGTCTCCTCCTTCCCACGGCTTTCCCTCCAACTTGTATGCAGAGCATCTTATGTATCACGGCCTGCTCTAGCCCAGGACTTCAGGGCCCCTCTTCTGGGCCCTTCCACAGCTTCCTCCCTGACTTTCCTGCCTCCAGCGTCTCCTCTCAAGCCCACCATCCACATGGCACCCAGATTGGTCCCTCTGAGATCCGAGCAAAGTTAAAAACCTTGTGCCCGGCCTCAGGAAGAGCCCTGTCACTGAAGGGCCACTGTGGCCCGACTCCTCTTCCACCCAGAGCGCCCACACCACCCCAGATGGCCCCTTACCCCAGCTGCACCAGGCTTTCCGCTCGCCCCGGGCACCACCCCTCCAGGGGGACTCCGCTCACACTCTCTACTGCTCTGTTCACGACACCCGAGGCATCTTCCCTGTCCTGCCGACACTGACTCTTCGAGGAATGGGCTTGGCAATCCTTTCCTGGTCCCCAGATGGAATAAAAGATGTTGGCACTGAGGCACCCAGCCCCCTGCAGGACTCCAGTGCAGCAAAATCCCGCTTCCCTCCTCTCACAGGTACCAGGTGGTTACGCGTCCCCCACCCCCAGCCGACTATGAGCATCTCGAAAGGATGATGGCATAGGTTGGGGAAACTAGGGACTAGTATTATCTCGATTTCCATTCATGGGGAGACTGAGGCACAGAATGATAGAGGAGCCGGCCCAGGTTTGTGCACCTTGGAAAGACGAGCTCAAGCACGTCTACCTGATGCAGAGGCCACATATCCCCACAGTCACCCACAGGGACGGTCACCACACATCCCTCCAGTGACCTGAAGAGCAGCGGCGCCAGCTCCAGAAGCCTCCAATGCCCCGCATCTGGGCCCCCTTCCCAACGGCCAGCCCGGCCTCCTGGGCAGGACCTTGCTGCCCAGTCACGAACCGAGTCACACGTCCCCAATCACGTGCTCCTGACACGGACAGCAACGAGACCCGAGCTGGCTCTTGTGTGTGCAATCAAGGGACACGGTGGCGGCAAGCAGGGCGGCAAGCGTGAATATAAATAGACAGGCTTCAGTCAGAGCAAAGAGAGTGAGCAGTGTGGGAGGGGAGCTTGGGGGGCATGCAGTCCAGGAATTTGGAGGGGAAGAATGCCCATAATGGCATATTTTCCAGCAGTGAAAAACATTAAGACCCACTTTAAAAATGTAGTTCTCACCACAGCTATTCCTGGACACCGGCCCAGAAGAGCAGTCGGGGCGTATGAATGACACTCCCTGCCCACACTTAGCCACTGCCGGCCGTCTGATTCAGTCCCAAACATCTTGTTCCTGGGGCACCTCCCCATCCCACCCCCCGGCCCCTGGGCAGCAGACCGTGCCAGAGACCCTCCCTGCCCATCCCTCACCCTAACGCAGAGACGGCGGCGGAGAGCACAAGGGACCGGGTGAAGGTCCCAGGACCTAGGGGGGAGAGCCAGGATGCTCGCCCAGGTCTGCAGGTAGGAGTCTCTGAGCTTCCGCCTGCCTCCGCTGTGTCTCATTACCCTCCCAACTGGCCCGCCTCCCCCCTAACGCACGCACCGGCCTGGACACTCAGACACCCGCGTGCTTGTGAGCACACAGAAACCTGCGCAGGCACATCTGTGCACACACACACACACACACACACACACACACACACACAGAGCCGGGTGCAGGAAAAACTCAGCTAAGAGCCAGCAAACCCGAGTCCAATTTAATCTGAGTACAGACTAGCCGTGCGAACCCGGCCGTGTCATTTCACAGCTCTGGTCCCCCCTTTATCCACCGGCTAATAGTCCCTGCCTGCCTGCCAGGGCTGCCTGGGGGAGGAAAGCAAGCCCGAGAAGGGCTCATGAGCCTGCCCTGCTCTCTCGAGGGCCCCGCGGCGCAGCAGCTCTGAAGCCCTGCCTTGCGCTGCAGTCCCCTCTCTGCCACTCACCAGCTGTGTGCCCCTGGGAAGCTGCTCCACCTCTCTGTGCTCCTGCTTCCTCATCTACAAACTCGGGATACAGAATGTCCCCCTGGGTTTTAGGGTGAGAATTAAAGGAATGTGCAGTTGTGAAGTTCTTAGAACAATGCCTAGAATATCTAAGTGTTTGACAAATATTAGTCCATGGGATGCCACTGTCTTCATATTGGAGACGTCGTTTTGCATGGTGCAACGTGGGAGCTCAGTGAATGTTGGCATGAACACTCGGTGGGGGGGGGGGGGGCAGTGGGGAGGTAAGGCCGCCAGATTCCCTTGCACCTGGGAGTGCAGAACTGGTCTGAAACGACCCTTCCCGGCCCCTTTTGCCCCCGGACTCCCTGACTCACTGGGGAGGCCAAGGGGCCCGGGGAGGCCATTCCTGGTCGTGTTTTCCACCGTCCGCTCTCCTGGGGAAGCAGGGCGGTTCCTGGGCTCACGGCCTGAGCACTTGTGCACTCCAGCCAGAGCAAGGCCAGGGCTGGAAGGGGCAGGCAGGGCGACGGGGCCGGAGCAGAGGAGGCAGTGTCTCCACAGCTGGGGTGTTTATACATTTGCAGGGTCCTGCTCCAGCAATCATCCAGCGGTATTCCAGGAAGCTCGGGCCTCCCTGGCCAAGCAGGGCTGAGGCGCCACGCCGTCCCTCTCCATGAGTCAAACGGGCTGGACCACGGCCTGACAGCTGCAATGACGGACCCCAGAAGGACATCCCTTGCCACCCACCTAGCGCCCTCCAGAACGGAAGAGCCAGCACATACCGGCCAAGTCCCAGGTTTGGATCAAAATAACGATGGCCACACCCACAATGATGATAACGTTCCTGATGATAATTCCCAACGCTTCTGGCACACTTTCTAGGTACCGGGCAGGCGCTGCTATAAGCTCTCTACGCATCCTAACTTGGTTAATACTTACAGCAACCTAGGCAGTAGTTACTAGTATTGTAACCATTTCCCAGATGAAGAGATGAGAGCAGAGGACGTTGAGGAACTTGCCCAACAGCAGGCGGCCAGTAAGGGCACAGCTGGGATCGGAACCAGGCTGGCTCCTTGAGGGTACGTGCTTCTTTCTTACTCGTGATGCCCAAGCACTCACTAAGTTGTCATTTCTAATTAGTTTAGAGTTACCTGTTGGGTTTTTGTTTTCTTTCTTTGAAAGCCTGAAGCCAAAAGCCCTTGACCTCAAAAGAAGAGCATGGGCTTTGGAGCAAGGGAGCAGTGGGTTCAAAATTCAATCACTTGGTCGTTCCAAGCCATTAGGAAAGTTCCTTTCCCTCTCTGAGTCTTGGTTTTCCAGTCAAAAACACGAGGATAACATTGGCTTCTCTGGAACGGGGTTCCGAAGGTTCAGTGAGAGCATGCACACAAAATCTCTACACAAGGACATCGGCACACAGCTAATATTTAATCAACATTGATTTGCTTTCCCCACTTTTAGCAAGAAATCTCAAATGCAGGTGAAAGCCTCTGTTCCCCCCACAGGTAAATTATAAAATGCAACTAATGACAAATTATAAAGTGTTTATTGAGATGAACTCTCAGCCTTCTTGGAGAAAGCAGGTGGAATGGAAAAAGCACAAATAATCTCAATGCAGAAAGTAAATCCAAGTTCATTTCTATTGGTTCTGGACTTTATTGTGGAACCTGAGTTCCGGGAGCATAGTGAACATCAGTCTGATTCCCTATTACAGATGGTGAGTGATACTGAGGCCCAGAGAAGGATAAGCTCCTGGCAGAGCCAGCACTTAGGTCTCCAGCCTACAGACTGCTGTGCTGGCCCTGCCTGAGGCATGCACATTTGTGTCCTGTGTCTCCGGAAAGAAACGGCATAGAAGGTTTCATCGACTGTCTTTCCCAACTCTATGAGATGAACAAAACAAAATACAGAACACAATAGAAGGAAACATCAGGGCAGCCCGGGTGGCTCAGCGGTTTAGCGCCACCTTCGGCCCAGGTCGTGATCCTGGAGACCCGGGATGGAGTCCCACATCGGGCTCCCTGCATGGAACCTGCTTCTCTCTCTGCCTCTCTCTCTCACTGTGTCTCTCGTGAATAAATAAATAAAATCTTAAAAAAAAAAAAGAAGGAAACATCAGCTCCAATTTGTGAGATATGATATAAAGTGGAATTTACTGGAAATCGACCATAAGCCTTTACCATGAACCTGCTGCCTGCCAGGCCACATGCCTATTGTTTTACGCCTATTATCTCTTCCGATCAATCTGGACAACAGTCATATGAGAGTCACTCAGACACCCAACTAGTACTTTCTGCACCCTAACATATGCTGTGCACTGTCATGAGCAGTCACCAGGGCCTGGTGCCACCACCTGGAACTCATTCACAGAAGGCCCGGAAGGAAGAAGCTACCTAGGGCGTAAGACAGGGCAGGGGTACATGAGCCCAGGACTGGATGGGCCACAGGGCACGGAGTTCCTGTGTGTGTTTGGGCTGCGGGAGGCAAAGGCAGATAAGCAGGACCCGGCTGGGTACTCTGGCAAGAGAGCTGTGGAAGGTGGGCCCTGGGAACGCTGGGCCTTGAGAAGTGTTTGTTGAACAAATGCATGAGTTAAGAGCCAGTGGAAGAAGAAGTCAAGACCCATGGGAGAAGGAATAACCATGAGAAGTCTTTCAGGAAGCAGAAGCCAAGACAGAGGTAGACGCGCGAGTGACTTACTGCAGGTGATGCTTGCACATGGCCAAGGGAGGGGGCGCCGAGCAGCCGGGGACAGCCTTGAGTGTGGGTTGTTCACGGTGAAGAGAGAGGGTGGAGGAGCCACGGAGGATTGAGAGAAGGAGCAACAGACCAAAGCCCTTTAGAGGAAGGCTCAGCTGGCCCAACAAAACGGCACACAGAGCGGGTTGGGCAGGCACGGTGAGGTCCCCGCACACGCTGTGCTCCGTTGGCTGGGGCTGCCGGGACTAGCACAGACTCGGCTCAAAGGGGAGCGGTGGCTGGAGGCCTGGGGGCCTGGAGGCCTGGAGGCTGGCAGTTGTCCGCATTCCCTAGCAGAGGGCTTTCCCCTGAAGGGCGATGTGAGCAGCACGTGGCCACGGCCACCCATCAGAGCTGTGACAAGTAGAGCAATTTGGGAACAGCAAGGAGGAAGTATGCAGCTATGAACCAGGAGGACTCCCCAGGAGGAAGCATCTCAGGGAGACCTAGGGGTTGAAAAGATAGAAATAAGAGGTCTGGGACCCCAAAGGCACCGATGTGGGAGCCAGTCTGACCTGGGCAGAAAATACAAAGCACTTGAGTGTTCTGGAGCTTAGGCGGGGCTGGGAAGCCAGGTGGGCAGGGAACAGATGGCAGAAGGCCTAGTGAGCCATGGGATGGACTTGCATCTCACAGCACAGGTAGTGGGGGGCCTCTGAAAGGAGGGGCTCCACCTGCATTTCTGTTTTAGCTCTCTGGGGGTTGAAGGCGGGGAGCAGGAGCCACGGATAGAAGGCAACAACGTTCCAGGGAGAGGAAGGAACCTCCGGAGTAAACCATTTGCCTACCCTGAGGACCTTAGAGCTTGACTAACCTGCTCTTGGATCATTTTTTTCTTCCCTTTTCACCATTAAGACATATTCTTAGTGTACAGTTCTCTGAATTTTGATAAACACCTACAGTCCCATAACCACCCAAATTGAGATCTAAAACAGTTCCCACACCCCAGAGAATTTGCCTGTGTCCCTCTGCAGTGAGCCCATCTCCACCCCCCAACAGCTTTACCATTTTCTATCTCTCCAGTTGCTTCTTTCCCCAGGATGTCACATAAGTGAATCATAGAGTGTACAGCTTTCTGCATCTGACTTCTCTCACTTTGCATAGTGCATCTGAGATTAATCTGCAGTGCTCGGTGGCTTTTTCCTTTTCATTGCTGAGCAGTATCCCATCATACAGATGCACCACAGTCAGCGTATCAATGTCCCAGGTTAGGGACACCTGTGTTGTTTCCAGTTTGGGGTCATTACAGATAAGACCACTACAAACATTTGCATGCAGTTTCTGGGGGAACACAGCTTTCGGTTCCACTTGGGTAAATACCTGAAAGTAGGACTTCCAGGTATGGCAAGCATAAGAAACTGCAAAGCTGTTTTGACAGAGTGGTCATACCACTTTGCATTCCCAACGGCAACGTATGAGAATTATAGTTGCTCCATAAACTCGCCGACACTTGGTATTGTCAGCTTGAACTGTAGCCACTCTAATAAGTATGCAGTGATATCTTGCTGCAGTTTTTTTTTTAAGGTTTTGTTTATTTATTCATGTGAGAGAGAGAGAGAGAGGCAGAGACACAGAGGGAGAAGCAGGCTCCATGCAGGGAGCCCGACGCGGGACTCGATCCTGGGACTCCAGGATCATGCCCTGGGCCAAAGGCAGGCACCAAACTGCTGAGCCACCCAGGGATCCCCCTGCATTTTTTTTAATTGAAGTTTAATTTGCCAACATCTTGCTGCAGTTTTAATTTGTATTTTCCCACTGACTAAAGATGTTAAGCATTTTTTCAGGTGCTTATTTGCCATTCTTGTGTCTTCTTTTGAGAAGTGTTAGACTATTTGGCTCATTTTTTATCATATTTTTTCCTTATTGAGTTTTGAGAGTTCTTTATATATTCTGCATATAAGTCCTTCATCAGATACGTGATTTGCCTTATTCCTGATCGTAGGGAAAATATTCAATCTTCACCATGATGTTTGACGTTAGTTGTGGGTTTTTTTGTAGACATCCTTTATCAGATCAAGAAAGTTCCTTCTTACCTTGGTTTATAGAGAGTTTTTATCATGAATGGTGCTTAGTTTCATCAAAGGCTTTTGCTGCATCTACTGAGATCATCATAGGGGTTTCCTCTCCTTTAGTCAAGTTAATTTAAACATATTAAAATTGTTTGACTTTTGAACATTATAGCAGCCTTGCATTCCCAGGAAAACCCCATTTCATTCTGATAAGAGTAACCTTTTCTATATCACTGGATCTGATCGGCTAATACTTAGAAGAGAATTTTTGATTCACCCACATTAATGAGGAATACTAGTCTATGGTTCTCTTGTAATGTTTTTGTCTAATTTTGGTGCCAGGAGGATGCTGGTCTCATAAAGTCAAGAAGTGAGCTGGGACGAGTTCTCTCATCCGTTCTCATGCAGCCTTATATTGTCCCTTTCTCCCCTCTTTGCAGTCTCTTACCTGAGTTATTAGTTTTGTTAATTTAATCCATTTCGGAGACTAAGCTGTGCTGTCTAAACAGCCCAACGGGTGCACAAAGATAAATAAGACCAGCTTTCTTCCACAAGGAGGTAAAGCGAGACAGCGACAGGTTCCATTTACTAATTGTCTGCTCTTTTCCACACATTTTAGTCACTCTCGTACTAACGCTTGCTGCAGTCCTGTTACGCCACTTTTAAGGATTTTAAGGGTGAGACAGTTGAGGTCCAGGAGAGTTAAGTAGCCTGCCTAATGTCACACAACTCGCCTGGGCACAGCTGCGGCTTGAACTCAGCTTCAAAGCTTGCATTCCTCCCACTTTATTTTGTCATTTCTCCTAATATTTACGAGTGCCTACTAAGTGCCGCCAGCTTCTTTAAATGCTTTAAGGCTGGTTTTCTGTTCCTCGCTAATCGCCACAACTGTATGAGGTATGTGTTACTTTCCCCAGGTTAGCAGTCAGGAAATTGAGATTCAGAAAGACCAGGGACCTGGCCCAAGGTCAGTCAACGCTATTAGACACCAAAGACCCACAAGTGATGGAGGCAGGAGGTAATTAGCATAATAACATAATTAACACATACGTGTATAAACTGTATACAAAGCAGCTTTGTAGCGGGCGCTAACAGAGGCATGAACGGAGGAGGTGAAAGCAGAGAAGGGATTAATCCTGACTTGGGCACTCCTGGAACATACACAGGAAAGCCGGCAAACAGTGAAACCAGACGAGAGGGCTGGAGGAGCCGAGGAGTGGATTGAGTTAAAAATCTGGGTAAACAGCAAAGGGTGGACACGGCCCATGGAGCAAATGAAAGCCAAGACAAGCAGGGCACGTAGCTGGATTTTCCAGTGTCACGATGTTGACGCTGAGCAGGGCTGACAGGCACTAAAACAGGAATAGCTCACATCTGCAAAGCACTTTCCTCCCCAGCACTCTATCTTCCCCATCCTCCCAGACACCCTCTGAGGTCCTCTGCCATCCATATTTTATAGGTGAGGACACCGAGGCCCAGCCAGGTGAATGACTTGGTGGAGATTCATCTCAAGCCACCAGAAAGCAGTCCCAGGGTCAGGCCTGCTTCCTAGTCCAGCATTCCTCGGGCAGAGAGGCAAGGAACAGAGGAGACCTGATAGCACGGGTTAGAGGTCAGAAAAGTCCCTTGGAAGGAAGGCTGTGGGTCTTCCGTGACACGGCTCTATCTTAATCTGATAATCTTAACGATTGGGCTCTGCAATCTTGAGGCTGCAAGTCCTGAAATGCTGATGACACAGGCTCTGCAATTTGGGGGTCAAACACATGAAATAGTAGAGATGGGCTCTGGGATTGCGGGGACAGGGACTCTTGGCATCTTGGGGACAAAGGCGCTGTTATCCTCAGGGCATCCTCTGGATGATGCTGTGCTAGGGATGTCCTTTAGGGGGAGCAGATAGGAGCTAAAGACCCCTAAGCAAAACGGCCTCATAAAAGGTAAGCTGGAGTCCAAATCAAACTTCTAAACCTGTTGCCCCAGCCAACCTGTAGCACCTGGAGCACCTGGGGGTAAACATACCTCTCCAGCTATTAATGTTTCACTTCCTGATGCTCTTGACCAAAGGGCAGGGGGACATGGTGTACAGGAAGGCCTTCGGGTTTAGACCTCGAGTGCGTAGACCTCCCTGCCTCTCTCCACTCCTTGGATTGAAAAACCAGAACCGCATTTGGATTTTCAGGAGGGTGACAGAGTGGAAGCCCAGCTCAAAGGACTCACCCCTAATCCTTTTCTCGGCATTGGGCTTGTTGGGAAGGGAAATACAAACTCTTTGCTCCTCCATAAGGTTCCAAGACCCTCCCAAGTGGCAAAATCAGATGCTCTGTCTCCCTCCCCTCCTTTTTGGTGCCTTAATCTCTGTATTCCTCCCTGGAAATTCTAAGATGTTTCCTTTCTCTTGGCTAGGTACACACTCCCCATTTCCCTGGCTGCAAATCACTTCCCCATACTGGTCCCAGCCCACCCCCAGCCAAGCCTCCTCACCCCTCTCTCCCACCCCAGACTCCCTTCTGTCCATCAGTCTTCAGCTCCCATGACCGGAGCACATGACGAGTATTTTTTCAATACATCCCCATGACTAACATAAGGGTACATGGGCTATAAATATCAGAGCTGACTAGGAATAATAACTGAACTGCCACTACTAATACTACTAATAATATAATGAGGTAATGAATGATAATATCAATAACAGTGATTATAGATAACACTAATATTGTCAGGGGCCAAGCATTTTTTTAAGTACTTTTTATACATCAAGTCACTTAGTTCTCAAAACCATCTTTGGGGGGGGGGGGGTACCATTATTATTTCCATTTTACAGATGAGAAAATGGAAGCATGGAGAGCTAAGTAAATTGTTCAAGGTCTCACAGTCTGTTGGTTTGACTCTGAAGCGTGGTCACATAACTTCTCTGCACAACTCTGTTGGCCTCCCCTGGTGAGCCTATGCTATCACTAGACCTTTCTAGGCCCTGGCTCTTCAGATCTATGTCCTCAAGGTCTCAGAAACTTACCAAAGGAAACAGTAAATATTCTGAGAAAAAGTCCCTGAAAATTAAGACCCATTTCAGATGCCATTCATTCATTCTAAAAATATACATATTTACCAAGTTCCTAGAACAGACTGGGCAAGCTTACATCCTGGTGGGGGGGAAAGAAATACAAGTATACAAGTACTGTGATTTCACAAAGTGACAAATGATATAAATAGGGACAGAAAGGTAAGGAGTTAAGGAGTGTGGGTGGGAGGAGACTATTTAATTTGAGCGATGCACTCCCCCTACCTGTCAAGGACCAGCACCCCCAACATTAGAGAAGAAAGTTTCAGGCAGGTGAGACAAGTGCAAAGGCCCTGAGACAGAAACGAGTTTGTGGAGCTAAAGGAGAAACTGCAAAACTGAAAGGAGACCAAAGAGGGGAAAGCAAAGTAGAAGCATGTGAAGCTAAGGAGGCCACCAGGGAGCACGTGGAGGCCAGGCTAGACGCTGATCCTGTTCTGCATGAGGTGAGTGGCTTGGGCCAGTGGGTTGGAAGAGAGACCGCGGACAAGCAGACAGGGCACGCCGAGGTCACCCTCAGCTTCTGCTGACCCACTGATTCTTTACCCAAGTGGTGAAAAGACGCAGCCCCACATCTCGGCCACTGAACCCCCGGCCGTGTAGGCTTGGCGAGTCACCCGCCGGCGCAGCACCTCATTTCTCCGTGTGCACGAGGGCCAGGAAGGCACAGCGGGCGGCGGCGGGCGGCGGCCCTGAACGTGAGCCTCACTGCGGGGGCGCCTTCACCTCCTGGGGCCCAGTGCCTGGCACGGGGCACGCGCTGCACACACGCCGAGGGACCCGGCTCCCAAGCGAGCGGCCTGCGGGCCCCCGGGCGCGGCAGCCCCAGGAGGCGGGCGCGGTTGGCCTGACCGGTCGGGGTCTCGGCGTGTCCCTGCGGCAGCCAAGCCGAGCGGACAGCGCAGGCCCACCGGACCGACCGAGGGCCGCCGGGCGGGCACGGGAGAAAGGAGGGCATTGTCTGCAGCCAACCGAGGGGCCCGGCACAATGCAGGGGATTCTTTCGGGAGAAACAGACATGCCTTTCTTCTCGCCAACTGCGGCTAAAACAGCCCACTGGATTCGATTCTCTCCCATTTCACCCCAAACAAATGATAAATAAATAAACCTCAGCGAGCACGGAGTGTGGAGCCAGGACCCCGGGCCCAGGGCGGACGGGACGCCGTGGCCCCGCGTGAGCAGCCCCAGGCCGGGCGCCCAGGGGTAGCGGGCCTGGGCCTTGGGAAGTCCTGCTGGTGGGCCTGCTGTCCCCATATCAAAGGGACATGCGGTGGGGGGCAGGGGCAGCCCCCGGCGAGCACCACGCTAGAGAAGGCGCAGCTCTGGGGCCCCTGTTGCCTGGGGCTCTGCCCTGAGCCACTTCACGGCCGTCCACACTCCCAGGTGCCCACTGAGCTCGCGGCGCTCCACCTCCCCGCGGGAGCAGCGGGCATGTTCCGGTGGGGTGATCACAGGGTGCCAGAGGTCCCCCAGTATCCTTGCTTTCCAGCTTGAGGGGGGGCACGGAGTGGGGAGGCCACTGCCCGGTACCACAGGAGCCGGGTCTTCGGACACTGGCTCAGACACTCCGCGTCCTCAGTGGCCCACCCAGAGAGCCTCCTGTTGACCCAGGGAGGAATGCCCGGCATTCACGGCCCCCCTTAGAAGTGAGCTACGGCCTCATGGAAGGTGCCAGACATTGTGCCACATGGCACCACGAAGTGCCCCTCAGTCGGCCCCTGCCCACCCTCCACGTCACATTCTCATCTGGCCCTTGGTTCTGTGCTCTTATGGGGCTCCTGCCCTGCTTTCCTTCCCTACTTCGTCCAAACCATCTACTTCCCTGAGGCTCCACATAGGTATACCTCCTCCTCCAGGAAGCCACCCAGCTCACCCCTGCCTCTGCAGATCTAGCCGTCCTCACACCCGCCACCGCCCAGCCTAACAGCTGGGCTTCACGGAGACCCTGGGTGAAGGCACCTGGCGACCTTTAGGAGGGTGCAGAAGGCAGCTGAGCCCATACTCGCCTCCTACCAGGAGTAGACCAGCTGCCTCACACTGGTCCCACCCACTGGCTGGTACTCCCTCTGTCTAGAACACTCTTTCTCCTCTTCTCCATGAGTCAAACTCCTCCTCCTCTAGACTCCATCCCCAACACTAAAGGCCCTCGACCACACCCATCACCCACTCTCAGACTCATGCACATGCCCATCGAGTCCGTCAAGGGCAGGATGCACACTGCAGAGAGCAGAGCCATCCCCAGGGCTCCTGGAGCTGTGCCTTCACCTGCTCTTCATAGTTGCTGAGCTCCTAGTGAGTAAGACCAATTACCTCCATGCTTCCAGAACTGCTCTCCCACACGACCTGTCTCCCGTCTGGGGACACAGTGACCTCCCTGAGGCAGGTGTCATCTTTCTCTGCTGGCCCTTTCCTGCTATTAGTTCCCATGAGGAAAGCCGGGGTCTCCTCTTACAACCTCCTTCTGCTGGAGAGACTGCCTGGTTCATACCCCACCCCAGCTTCCAGCTCAGTCCGCAGGCACCCCAGCAACCCCCTGCTATCACTCAGGGTTGGGGGATGTTTGCTGTGTTTTCATTTTCTTAGCTCCTAACAGCGCGTGATTGAAAAATGCCATTGAGGCCGGCGCCAACAGCCCGGAAAAATGGGACAAGAGGAGTCAGGCGTGCAGACTTGTCCCAGTGCAGATGAAACACAGAGGGACCTGGACCAACTCCGAGGAATAACCAGCAGCTTTTTGAGAGAAATCAGGACAGCTGAAAATTGAACACATACGTACGTGCAAAAGCCTAATTCCTTCCTTGGAGCTTTGGAGAGACACTTTCATAGCAATTCATGACATCACGTCAAATGTTTCCAGGCATCGAAGACAGAGTTCGGGCCTAAACACTGCGTATTCAAGTCACACGGTCCCTGCTTTTAGGATCACAGGGCTCCAAAGGACCTGGGACTCCCTCCCACTCCATACCTCCCCGAAGGTGCACTCTTGCTTCTTCTCTGACCTCTTCTAGGTCCAGTAGCTCGCGGGGCCACGGATGGCCAGGCATCAGAGAGCAATGCAGCTCCGCACTGACGTGAGAATCAGACTTGCTGGCAAATAGGAAACACATGACCAGGCGACCTGTAACCTGCCGGCTCTGTGACCTTGACCTAGTCACCTCACCTCTTGGAACTTCACCCAATGCTCCTAAGTAAGATGAAGACCATGAACCAGTGTCTGAATGAGGCTGCTCTGTGGATTAATGAAATGCACTGCAGCCTGTTGGAAGTGGCAGGTTTCATGCTCAACTTGAGAAGATCCTCAGGAAATGTGAGTTTCTTCTCTTACCTCACCTGGGGTTGATGGCTGAGTAGGGGCGAAGCTCCCACCCAGGGCTCCTGCCTCTCACTCCCGTGTGCTTTCCACCCAATGGCTCAGCCTCCTTTCTGTGTGTTAACTTCAGAGAACCAGACACCCTGAGCTCCGCTCTTCCTCAGTTTCCCCTCTGTCCACACCTCTCATTTTACAGGATGCCACAATGCAGTCGGAGAGCATTTTCCGAGAGCCTACCATGTGCCCAGCTACAGGAGTTCAGGTTACAGCTTCAAGAGGCTGCAGACCCCTTTTACAGACACCTTTGCAGACACCAAGAGACACCAAGGAAAAGGCAGGCAAGGGGACAGGTGGACAGTCAATGTAGGGCAGCTGGAGATGAAGGCGTGGTTCTAGAAGCTGGAACCACGGGGTGTGTCCCCCCACCTTCCACGAAGGTGGGGGTCTCAAGGCCATGGCTGAGCATCCCCACTGGGCTTTTCAGGCCTGTATGTGCCTCAGCTCCCTGCTCGGGGTCACCCTCTGCAACCAACTGAGTGCCATGCCGTGTGCCTGCCTGCACCGTGGGCTCTGCAGCGTTGCACACGTGTGCACATGTCTGTCGGGGAACGGGGATTTCAGCAGAGGGGTGGGCTGGGACAAAGCTGCAGAAGGTCTCCAGGCAGGGCACAGCAAGAGCTGCATGGCCACTACCACGTGGCCTCCCGGGCTGCAGCACCCCCTCCCCTCTGCTTGGCCCCGAGGATGGCCACTGCTGTCATTGTCTCCTCTCCTTCTCTCCATCTTCTCCTCCCCGCCCATGGCCTCGCAGCTCTGCCGCAGAGTTTCCCAAGTCCTCATCTCCAGCCCAGACCCCACTCCCAGGGGCCGCACTCCCGGGCAGCCTGTCCGTGGGGCCCTCCACACCTGCCTCGAGTCCTGCGGGAGGAAGGGGAATTCATTTCTTCCCACAGAGGCCTCGCCTCCTAACAGCCCCCACCCATGTGTCTCAAGTAGCTCATGAGCCCCTGGAGGGGGCTTCTCCCTTCACTCATCTCTCCTTTCCTCATTGTTCCTCGGCCTCTACCTCTGCTTTGTGGGTGTTGGTTACAAAGATGAAGCTCATAACTGCCCCAACTGCCTCTAGTCATCTCCTGGCCCAAGCTCTTGCTCCGCCCTTCCAGGGCCCTGCCTCTCTTTCCTGATACAAGTGTCTCCAGTAGAGACACAGAGAATAGCAGAGACTCCGGGCCACCACTTGACTCATAGAAGTCTGCTCACATCATGCCCACTGGCTCTTCATCACTAGCTTGGCTTCCAAGGCTCCCTCGCCCCAGCCTTGATCCTCAATCTAATCTCAGGCTTCTTCCCCAGGTTCTCAGGCCATCAGTCTGCTCCAGGCACATGACTTTATTCATATTTCTGGATCTCGTCACACACAACGCCCTTTCAGTCTTCACCGGACTGGCTACCTCTGCCCTGAATGCTTCGGCTCTAGTCCTCCAAGTCCCAATGGCCCCAGGAGCCATCTCAACCTCACGCCCTCCACAAGCCCCTTCTACCTTGACTAGCTAGCCTCGGATGTCTCCAGGCCTCCTCTCCCCCTGCCTCCTATTCGGATGTGGGTCACTGGGAGCTCTGCTCCCATGATCCTCAGGCCAGGCCTAGAGTCCACCAATCGGCCGTGCCAGGGGCAGGGTGTGGGGTCGGCTGCCACACACCTGATTTCAGCTGTGCTTGCCAGAAACACTAGGCAATCTCTACCAGGCCTCTGCCTCTGTTTCCCTAGCGGGCACTCAGACAAATCACTGGATCCCGGCCTACCTGGTTGGCTCTAGACTGCCCAGCCTGATCTTGCCTGTTTGCCAGATGCCAGTTGTTACACTCCCTGCAATTCAGTGCATGCACGTGCATGTGCATGTGTGTGTGTGTGGGTGGGTGGGTGGGGGGAAGTAGGTATTTGCTGCTCAGAACCAGGAGGAGGCTGCTGGCCACCTGACTTCACCTATGACCCCCTGCCTCCACCACTGTAGAAACCCACCCACCAGATAAGACCCGAGGGCCACAGAGAGCTACAGCCTTAGAGACTCAACTCAAACTGACCACAGCCCACAGAACAATCTCTGACTGCAGCTCCCCCTCTTCCCACCCTTTCACTCTTCCGGAAACTGAGCTGCCCAACAGCTTCCCTGGACCCTCAGATCCTGACACCCGTCCCTCTCCTCATAATAAAAACATGAAAAAGAGCTAATAGGTAATTAGTATTTACTATGTGCCAGACCCTGTTCTGAATACTCTACACATACTGAATCATTTCGGCTACATAGCAACTCTCTGAAGTAGGTACTCACACAGCTCTGTTTTACAGATGAGGAGACAGGAACACTGGTACCTCGTGGTGACATTAGCACACGAACCCAAGCACTCTGGCTTCAGTGTGTGCTCTTCACCCCTGTGTGTCCCCACATGCCATGCCCCCGCCCCGCCCCAAGCGTAGCCACTGCATACAGCGATGCAGTTTGGCTCCTGCTCAAGGGCTCCCACCAGGAGGGCTGCACACCCTCAGGAGCAGGTATCTATTCCTGGCACACCAGACACACCATGCAGGTGGGCCTACTGTCCAGCTATAATAGGTAAGCCTGGCCACTGTCTTACCTCCTAGTTGGAACCAAATTTCTGTAATTTCAATATCAATTCCATCATTCAATAAATACTGACCATATGCCTGCCACTGCTAGGTACTAGCTGCGTCCATCCCAGGACAGTGAGCGTGAACGGATCAAAACACAGGTCTGCATTTATCTGATGGGCTCTCTCCCAGGCGGGGATTAACAGGTTCCTGAGAGCAGGGACCACCTTGCAGACAGGTGCCCGGCTCTGCGTGCGCACCTGTTAAGTGTTCGAAACGTGCTTGTTGAAAATAGTGACAGACAGCAGGCAACATCTGGACAAGGCTTGGACAACTTTTACTACCCCTGCCCCAGGTGACAAGTGACAAATTGACCAGAATGCTGAGGGGGGCCAGGAACCATCTCTGATGCCTCCCCACTGCCTAGAGGTGCCTCCTGGGGGAAAAGGAAAATTATCTCCCCACTAAAGCACTTCGGAGAAGAAGAGTGGGCCGCTCCTTTATGCAAGGGCAGGAAGACCCAAAGCAACTCCAATTTGCCCGAAAGTGGGAAGAATTCTGAAGGTCAGAGGACTGGAAGAGGTAAGTTGGGGGAAAAAAGAGTTGGCATTCAGCGGTGGAGATAAACTGCGCTGATAAACAGCCTTTGAACACTTGGGTTATTTATTTATTTGCTTCCAGGTCTCGCGCGGTTGTTAATTCCAGCTAAAGCCCCCGGTGCCCCGTTCACATGTGCGGCGCATTACGTGCCCATCTGGCAGCAAGACAGTCACCTCCCCAGGCCACTGCTCTGAGGCTCCAGACACACTTTCACGTCCGTGTCCCAACAGCAACTGCGTGGAAGGAAACACCGGGAGTGGCCTGCGTGGAGTCCCCCGGTGGGGCTGTGTGGACACGAGCTTAAGGACCACAGAGGTAGGGCACTGGGGCTGGGCCCAGGGCTGGGGGCCCGAGCCCCCGCGGGAAGCCGAAGGGACAAGAGAGAGCCCGAGAGACGCGGGCCCTGGTAATGACGCTGCCATCCGAGGTTCCCTCTGCGAGAGGAAGAGCGTTTGTTCGGAGAATTTTTTTTTTCACATTCCCTCTGCTTAAACAAATCCTGCTGAGAAGAACTCCTGCTCTGAGTGTCCGTGGAAAGGTTCCCTGGAATGTTGGCCCAAGTCTCTGGAATGTATAGATTTAACAAGCCAATTTGGAAATTAACAGATGAAAAACGAGTGTTCTGGTTACATTACGCGGGGAGTCACTACCTGTGGGCGCGCGGGGGGCACCCAGGGCACCTTGGTGCTTCCTGGGGTGGGCTGAGCGCTTTCCAGACTCGAAGCCTTGGACACTCGGCAATTCCAGGGCTGGAGGCTTTGGCAGAGATGACCCTTAGTGTTGCTGAGGGACGGACGCAGGCTTCGTTAAGAGTTCCGAAATGCTGGCCACATGCTTTCTAAACTTTGTATTGAACAAAGATCTTCCCACCCAGGCCCGGTAGAGTGTCATGTTTTGAAAAACCTCCCTGCTAAGCTGCATCCCTGTCCCCAGTGATTTTGTTGGGATGCCAGTCCAGGCTTCTGATCAGGAAAGAGGTTGTTACCTCAGATGGAGCCATGAATATCAATATATTTGAGGGGTAAAAACGTGCCATTTGAGTTCTCTCTGCAGTTTTGCTTCTGATAAATATAATATTCCTTTACTTGTTCATTTAGTACTGAACAGCCTTGGGATTTCTTTTTTTTTTTTTTAAGAATTTATTTATTCATGAGAGACAGAGAGAACAAAGACACAGGCAGAGGGAGAAGCAGGCTCCCTGCAGGGAGCCCGACGGGGGACTCAATCCTGGGACTCCAGGATCCCGCCCTGGGCTGAAGGCAGGCGCTAAACCACTGAGCCACCCAGGGATCCCCTAGCCTTAGGATTTCAACTAGAATCCTCTACCCAGCTGGGGAGCCTGGGGGCCAGGGCCGGGGCTGCTCACAGCTCACAGCCTCTGACCTGTGGCCAAGCACAGGGGACCACAACACCCTGCCAGGTACTGCATGGGCCAGGGGCCCTGGAGGCTGCTGCCCCTTGCACAAGCAGACACCATATCCCTCATCCCAGGGCTCTACTGGACTCTTTAGCACCGTTCCTGCCATTCAGGGTACTGAGCCAGCCTGGTCTTCAAAGTCTTTTTGTTTAGACGTGGATTCGGGGACTTTATATACCACACGTGATTCCTCCTCAACGGCCTTTGATTTAACTTCCAGGACTTGATCAAATAAGTTCAACTCAAGCATCAAGTCCATGTTGTAGGTTTTTAAGTCCCTGGGGTAGGGAGGTGCCCCTGTCGGAGGGGAGGGTGTAAGGGGTTCCAACAAGGGCGGAAGTCTGGCTTTCCCAGAAACTGGAGGCTGCATCTCCACATGACAAAGTGATGGACATGTCTGGCAGGGTCTAGGACCAGATTAGAGACCCATGCTTTCAATTAAGCATCCCCCTCCTCACAAAAAAATCCCCTTTGGGGCCAGAGATTCTTGTAAACTCCTGTGGAGGATGTCAGGCCAGAGGGAAGGCCAGCCAGATGCCCCCTGGGCTCACCTCCAGACAGCTGACAGCTGACTGTCCCCTCCCTCCCATGTCCCGAGGCCGGCTACCCTGGCCTCCCCACCTCTCCCCAACCCTGGAAAAAAACTGACCTTGGGGGGGGGCAGTCTGTTTGGGCGGGGTCTGACAAAGGCCCCCAATCTCTACGTGTGACTCCACACCCTCCCCCCATGTCAGTATATGGGGAGGTGGGGATCCACCTGCCTTCCTGACTGTGTGGTCCAGGGTGGCTGGAGTCAGCGGGAGCCCCCCACCCCCACCCCCGCCCCACCTCTCACTGCCAAGCCTGGGCACTCGAGGTCAGGGAGTGCTGCGGTGCTCCAAAACGGATCTGGAAACTTGGGAGAGTCCCCGAGGCCTGAAGAACAGAGCAGGGAAGGAAGCCTTCTCTGCTCTCCACCCTCCCCAACCCACCAAGAAGAAGGTTTTACAGGCAGACACTCCTCAGTGTTTACAGAGCGGGGAGTCAACCAAACAACAAGCCCAAGCCACACTCAGCATCACAGCCACATGAAGCAATACGTGTCACTTGAACAACTGTTTGGCATGGCTTACAAAGAGGCCTATTAAATCCTTTTGAACATCAGCATAGGGTCTGAGGGTTTGAGACAGCCACAAACACAGGGAGGTGGCAGGGCTGTGCCTTGTGACATCTGGAAGCTCCAGCCAGGCCAGGGGAACCCAGGCGCTGCTCCCCAGCACTGACACGTACAGTCCAGAGCCTTCCGGAAGGCAGCGGCCCATGCTTGTCAGTATTTATTGCCTTATAGCTGGGCACTTGACTTGCCCAGCTGTCATCTGACAGCAAATGAGACGTTATCCATTTTTTTTCATTGTTTAAGATGAAGATCTCACCTTACGAGCCAGGGGAAGCACACCTACACTCAGCTTTCAGTGAAAATGGTAGACGGAGGAGCCTCCTAGACCGCAGGGTGGACGCCCCACATGAAGCTCAGTAACTGGGCCACACCCGGGGAAGAGGGTCACCGTCTTCACTCAGGCTGCCAGAAAAAAGATCACAGAGGAGGTGGCCAAAACAACAAAGTATGTCTTCTCATAGTTCTAGAGGCTGGAGGTGCGAGATCAGCGTGCCGGCAGGGCTGGGTCCTGGTGAGGCTTGCAGATGGCCACCTCTGGCTGTGGCCTCCCATCTCAGAGAGAGAGAGGGAGACAGGGAGTCAGGGGTAGAGAAGGAGAGGGAGGGAGGGAGGGATGGAGAGAGAGAGAGAGGGAAGGAGGGAAAGAGAGGGAGAGAGAGAGAGAGAGGATGGGATACTGGAGAGAGAGGGAAGGAGGGAAGGAAGGGGGGGAGAAAGAGAGAGAGGGAGGGAGGAAGACGGGGGAGAAGGGCAGAGAGGGAGGGAGGGAGAGAGGGAAGGAGAGAAAGAGAGGGAGGGAGAAGGAGAGAGAGGAAGGGAGGGAGGGAGAGGGAGGGAGGGAAAGAGAGGGAGGGGAAGGGAGAGAGAAAGGGAGAGAGAGCCTATCTGTTGTCTTTACTTATAAGGGCACTGATCCCATCATGAGGGCTCTACCGTCAGGACCTCATCTAAACCTTGTTATGGTCCAAAGGCGGCTTCTACAAATACCATCACATTGGGGATTAAGAATTCAACATATGAATTTTGGAAGCACACATTCTGTCCACACCATCACTAACCTGAACTGTAGCAGGCAGCAGACACGAAGACTTACGTCTGGAGAACATAGCCTTGCCCATCTAAAGTATAGACTTTCTTTGTTGCTTATCTATTTTTTTTAAGGAGGGGAGGAGAGGCAGAAGGAAAGAGAGAATCTTCAGCAGGCTGCATGCCCAGCATGGAGCCCAACAGGGGGCTCGATCTCACAACCCCGAGATCATGACCTGAGCCAAAATCAAGAGTTGGACGGTCAACCGACTGAGCCACCCAGGTGCCCCTTAAAAACAGATTTTAAAAAACCAATCAGGCCAACCCTTCAAATATACACAGTTTAGTACACACTGATTAGACTTTAACGAAGTTAACAAAATTTTAAAGATTTGAAAACCAGTCAGTCATTCAACAGATGTTTAAATCTCCCCCCCCCCTTTGCTTGGATAAGTAACCTGGCCTTTGTAAGAACACCTCTGGTGATAGGAACCCATGGCCCCCCCAAGGCAACCATTCTATGACCAGACTTCCCTATTAGCAAATTCCTCTTTTCCGGAGCTGAAATCAGCCTTCTGGAAGCTTTGACCTACTAATCAGGCCATGAAGAAACACACTGGACCCTTGTGCCAAGAGAGGGCCCTACAGAAACCAAATTAACTCATTACCAACACCACCCTCCCTGATACACACACACACACACACACACACACACACACACACAATGATAATTTGTGTATCCAGAAGTCGCATATCTAGTAACTCCCCGCGTTCAGAATGCATATTCAAACAACAAAATTGATAGCACGCTGCATTCATGCACTTGACTCTTAGGAGAATGCTTCTGTAGTCTCATCTGAAATGATTTGGTTTAGCTTTGGACTCACTTTTCGTAAACCTGATTCTCCAGCTTCCTAGTTCACAAAAGATTAAAAGCAGCCAGTAAGCTGAAAGGCTGCTGAACCCAGTAAGAAGTCAAAACATTCAGCCTACCTCTGATGGGGGAGTAGAGAAATGGTCAGCAGGACTCGGAGACTCTAGGGAATGAGAGCGGCCTGGGGTCACCTTCTACAGGCACCCCATCACATGATGGCCGAGCCACCAGAGGTGACCCTGCCTCTCCAACTGAGGAATCTGCTGTTGAACGAGACAAACATACTTTTGAAATCTTCTCATCCAAAGTGAGTATGTCAGCTAACATCATGATACCTAAGTGTCATGATTTCATTATCTAAGAGAAGTCACTTAGGGTGGGAGAGCTCAGTTTAAACTGGTGTTGCCTAAGTGAGGTGTCACTGTGTTATCTCAGTGTGCAATGTGGTGTTCAAGGACCAGTGATGCTGATGACTCTATGCACAGTCACCGCGCCGGTTGGCTGATTCCCATGGTAACTGGAACTAGGCAGGAAAGTACTTGACTAAAAGACACTTACATGACCTGCTCTCAGAGAGATAAGAACTGTTGAAATTAGCATGTTAATATTTGATTCAAAACAAGTAACATCCCTGCCTTATGATAACTCCACGTTCACGACCCAGATGCACATTTCCTCATGCATATTTATTTTAATTTCTAATTTGCTCAGTAAACCCTTTTCCTAGAGAGCCCAAGGAGGTAAGCTGCAGGCTGCTCCTAGAACAGTAATTGTGGCTTTAATCCCTCCATCGCTGGAGTCCCCAGACCCCCAAGCCAGCTGCCAGGGGCCAGGACTTGGGCACGAGTGCCCACGAAGGAACAAGAACTTAGTGATCTGGGCAGCCAGGGAAGTACAATCAATGCCAAACAATGTTTAGCCCAAAGTCATTCATCCTGGGCTCAGGAACACAGACTCACACTCTGGTGTGCACACACTCGTGCACACACACGCTCCAAGACAACAACACCCCTTAGAATCACCTCCGTGGCTCAGCATGTATGAGCCCCAGAGGCAGAAACACCTGCCACAGCTAGGGGTAATATGCTGCTCTGGGGATCAGAATAGGGGTGCTTCAGGGGTACTTCCATTTTCACAGCACATATCAACTCCCGCCCACTATTTTACTCACTTCTTATGTTTACTTGCTGCCGGTCTGTTCCTGCTAGAATGTAAGATGCACAAGGGCCCGGAACATCCTTCTGTTCCAGAGAGGAAACTGCAGCACCCAGGACGCTCCCCAACACGGAGCAGACGCATCAGTAATCATTTGTTGAGTGAATGAGAAATGAATGGGTGGCGATTCCATTTGGAGGGGCCAAAAGAAAGGTGTCAGGCCTGGCAAGCACCTGGCCCCGTGGCCCGTGTGCCCCTGGCCGTGTCTCCTGTGTCTGCCATCAACACATCGCAGCCCTGTGTCCCGGGCAATGGAGCCTCAGAATCACTCTCTCTCTTTTTTTTAATATATATATTTTTTAATTGAAGTTTGATTTGCCAACACGTAGTTCTCATCCCGTCAAGTGCCCCCCTCAGTGCCCAGGCACAATCATTCTCAACCGAAGATCTCAGGCAGCCTCTACTGTAGACTCCTCATTAACATAGGAAATGGGCTCCGCTTACCATTCCAAGGCCAGGCTATTATCACTGAAGCCTGGAGGTTTTGTTTGCTTGTTTGTTTTTCTTGCCCCAACAGATCCACAGGTGGGGGGTTGATGTCTCTTGCTCCGGACAGGTGCAAATAAAAGGTCACTGGGTGAGTCTGTTCTCACAAGCAGGATGCAGCTGGTAGCAATGGGCTTATCTTCACCTCAACCAGCCTTGGGCACTTTCTTTCTTTCTTTCTTTTTTTTTTTTTAAGATCTTATTTATTTATTCATGAGAGACAGAGAGAGAGAGAGGCAGACACAGGCAGAGGGAGAAGCAGGCTCCATGCAGGGAGCCCGACGTGGGACTCGATCCTGTGACTCTGGGATCACACTCTGGGCTGAAGGTGGCGCTAAACCGCTGAGCCACCAGGGCTGCCGGGGCACTTTCTAACAAGCGGACACCTCTGTCACACATGCCATCCGCAAGATCTTCACAGGTTGCAAGAAAGGAACCACACCACCTTTCAGAGACTCAGTCAAATCAGGACTTGTTCAAGGTCACACAGCAGGAAGGCACAGACTTGGGACTTGAACCCAGGCCTGGGGTGGCCATTCCAGATGAGGAAACAGGCTGGGAGGGGGCCACAGTTTGGTAAAGTCACACTGTAAGGACTTGTGGATGACTGGCCTATGCCCTCCTCTAAGCCAGGCACTGTCTCTGTCATGGGGCCTCCCGCACACCCAGCCTGGGGCCTGGCTGGGCAGACGGATGAATGAAGGCGTGGGCATAAAGCCTGAAAAGATCAGACCATCTCGACCGAAAGGAAAGATCAAATATAATCAGAATTCACAAACCAGTGGTCCCTGCAGAACCAGGCGTGGGTTTCAGCAGGACAAGCAACAAACGCTGCCAGGTGCCAAGGGGAAGCCCATAAGCCCATAATGGTGTCATCCACCCCCATTGTGTCCTCACCACCAATAACAGGGCACACGCCCACCCTGGAGCTATCCCTCCCCATGCCTGACTCTACTTCCCCCACTATTCCTCACTCCTGCATCCCTGCCCTTCCTCCCTGTTGGCCACACCCCTCTTGCGAACTGTATGGGGAAGGATCCTGCAGGCCTCTTCTCAGACTCGGTCCAGCCTTGACCCAGGTTCAACTGTCCTCTTGAAGACCTCAACAAACACTGGTGAACAAATGAATGGGCCAATGGTTGAATTATCAGAGGCTTCCCCCATCTTAAGTTCTCATGATCAAACCCCTGGGCAAATTCGTTACACATCTATTCACTCAACAGATATTTATTAAGTACCTACTATGGGAGGGGCACAGTCCAGGCTCTGGGATACAGCAGGCAGCAAAGAACAGCAGCTTTCCAACATGCCCTTTGACCTTGGTTTCCTTTTCTCGTCATTTTAACCCTTGTGCACTTCTTTTCAAATTATCCGTCTTTAGTTGATTTGGGTCATATCCCTCCATACTCAACAACTTTTAGCGCCTCCCACTGCCTCCTGAGAAATGATTAAGCTCCTTACACTGACACTGAAGACCTTCCAAGACTGAGATGACACCTCCACGTCTAGCCTCATCCCTGGTCCCCCACTCATCCCTCCTTCCCTCCCTCCATTACCTATGGGCCAGCCCTTGCCAGAGAGGCCCTTCTCAAGTGTACCAGCCGGCTACTGCTGTGTAACAAAACACCTAAAACTTTGCAGTTCAAAGCAACAGTCACTTCTTCTCACTGTGGGTCACCTAGGAGCTGATGGGGATTGAGTGTGGCTAGGCTCACGCTGTGCATCCACCTGGTCTTGGATCTTGGTCGTGGGTTGAGCTCAGACCTGTTGTGTTCCTTCTGGGACCCAGAGGGGCAGCAACCACGTGGGGCCTTCTCTTCTCATGGTGGTAGAGGCATGAGAGGGTGCTCACTTCATGTCTACTAACATCTGCCTGGCCAGGGCAAGTCTACATGATAGAACCCAAAGTCCAGGAGCCAGTAAATATTTTCCCCAACACGAAGCCAGAGCAAGTCACATGGCCAAACCCTGCATCACTGGAGCCTGGAGAGTGATTTTTTTAGTAGTAATCTAATTTAACACCCCATTTCTGCCTAATGCAGCTGGGCAGATGGTAAAAGAGATCAGGCTTTGGAAATGGAAGGCCTGGGTTTGTATCATGGCTACATACCCTAATTTCTGAGGACCTCCAGTACGGTTCCCCCCCAACACTTCACCCATTCAGTACGTGTGCACTGAGAACACATACGTGTAGGAATACCAGGCAGATCCTGGGCCAGACCGGTGAATAACTCGGTTACATCCCTGCTCTCCTGGTGGTATGCATGAAGCTCTTCACCCCCTGCATGCCAGCTCTCTCATCCACAAGGTAGGGAGAAGCAACAGTGGGAGGCAGGTGGCCTTGGAGCAAGCCCTATTTGGAGCACCATTTTGTCCATGATGCCCCAGGTAGTGAATCCTGTAAGATGGAATCGCTCACCAGTCTGAATCCTTAAAACAGCTAATTACCATGTGGTTCAAGGCTCATCCAATCAACGAGAATTTATTGAGGTTCACCTTGGGCCAGGTAGGCCTACCTGGCCCCAACCCCCTGCCCTCATAGCCACTACCTCCTAGCGGGAAGACAGGTGGCATTCGTGCATTCCTACAGCATTCAGCCCAGCACCAGGCCCAGCACAGGTGGTCAGCGCCTACTAGTGCCCAAGACACTGCAACCCCCTCGGTCTCTCTCTCACGATTTCCTGGAGACAGCCTCCAGGACCAAGGTTTCCACCAAAGCCCCCACCCCACCCCAGAAAGAAAAATGCAGTTAATGAAAGCAATCTGGACTTTTCTTTCCATTCCCACCCCCCACCCCTGCCCCAGAGTGAGACCTCCCCAAGTGATTAAGTGTTACAGCGAGGACTTGGCATATCCACCTCGTCAGAGCGTGCGCCTTGTGGTGTCTCGGGGAACACACACAGATGAAAGAGCCAGCAGTGTGACAGACTCAGCAGAGGCCCAGAGGAAAGCAAACAACGAAACCTCAAGATAAAAAAGCCCCTCGTCGTCTCCGTCAATAACCTCTAATCACACACAGACGGGGCCAAGCATGGAACCAACCGTGCCTTCCTGGCAAAAATAACGCTAATTAAGTAGTTATAAAAATTATTGTTATTATGAGCAGTATCATTATTATTATAATAAATTAAATACTGGCTAGAAATTCAAAAGTCTGTCTTCAGGGTCTGATTCCTTCCACTTTTCTTCGACACTGGTTACAGCCGGCATTGGCTCCCCACGGCTCCCCGGGGACAGCTCCTGAGCCCAGGCCGGAGGCCTCCAGGCAGCGCCGTGACCTACCTTCCACACACTCCCTCATCCAACAGTCTTCAAGCACCTGTTCTGCCCTCAGCTCCTGGTACATGGGCCATAATTTGACCTTTTCAACCCTTTCTCCCTCCAATTCCCTAACAGAAGCCTTGATTGCACAGCCTAGAGGTGCCCTCAGCTCTCCTTCCATCTCTTCCAGGGAGCCCTCCCTGATGCCTCCGGGTGTCCTGGGGACACGTGCGCTCTCTCCGGCGGCCAGCTGTGCGTGTTGTGTACTTTTCACCCTCATTCTGTCACCTTACTACGTTAATGTCTTCCCTGCTCACCCACACGGGGACCACGGCCCACGCCTAAGACAGCATCACACCATGGCTGGTGTTGAACAAATACTTCCTGACTGCTTCACTGCGGACGTCCTTCAACTCCAACCAGTACCTGCTTACCCAGGGGCAGCTGGGACAAGAAAAGATGGGCTGCCCTGGGCCGGGCACTGGGAGAGGCGCGAGGGCCCCGCACACCGTGCCAGGCCCATGCCCAGCAGGCAGCAGCGGGCAGCCAGGCCCCTCAGGAACCAGTACACTTTCCACACCCAGACACCTGCCATCTGCATCTCGTGCTTCACCAGTGTGAACTGCTGCAGAGAAAGGCAACGTCGGCAGTAACAGAACACTCTTCGGTCCTCACAGGTCCGCGATGCAGCCCAGGGTGCAGCCAGCACTGGTCCCCAGGAACAGCATCCCAGTGGGGCTTCTCTGGCGAACCTGCAGTGTCTGTACTTCTACCATCTACACTCGCTCCTTCCCCAGCCTCCCCCACCTGCAGTTTCCAGCACTACCACGAACCCAAAGGTGCAAGCATGCACCAGTTGTGCAGATCTCTCCCCCAGCGGCTCATCAGACGCAGTCAATTCCACCTCCAAACATGAGCCCCACCCGCCGTCACCTGCTCCAGGCAGGTCCAGGCCACCGCTATGCCTCGGCTCCACCCACATGGCCCCCCAACTTCCTCGGCTCTTGCCCCCAGGAGAGCCCCTTCTGCACACCGTGGCCAAAGCTGTCTTCTATGTACGAAAGCAAAGAGGTTCGCCCCGGCTTCAAAACCAATGGCTTCGGGATCCCTGGGTGGCGCAACGGTTTGGCGCCTGCCTTTGGCCCAGGGCGCGATCCTGGAGACCCGGGATCGAATCCCACATCAGGCTCCCGGTGCATGGAGCCTGCTTCTTCCTCAGCCTGTGTCTCTGCCTCTCTCTCTCTCTCTGTGACTATCATAAATAAAAAAAAAAAAAAAACAAAACCAATGGCTTCAAGTGTTGGAAGAAAATCCAAACATCTTCCTGGAATCGGAAAGTCTAGCAAGATCTCACCCCACCTCCTCTCTCCTCCACCTCCTGACAGGCCTGTGCACACAGGGCTCTGGTCACCACATTCCATCTGTTCCTTCGATGAAGCCCCAGGGCCTTGGCATCTGCTGTCCCCTCTGCCCAGAATGGGCTTTCCCCAGGCGTTCATGGCTGCTCCTCCTCATCCCCCAAGATTCAGCGAGAAAGGCACCTTCTTCCCAAAGCCCAAGAAAACAGGGCAGCTATTTCTCTCTTGCTTCCTCCCTCTGCCCCTGCACCCTGGTCTCTCCCTAACTTATTGCCTTTTTTCCCTTTATACTCCTATCACACTCTGAAATTATTTACTTATTTATTCCTTATTAAATCCTCACTCAAATAAAAGTTCCATGTGGGACAAAAATCTTTTCTGTTTCATTCACTGTTATGTTTTCAGCATCTCTAACAGCGCTCAAGACTTAGCAACCATTCAAAATGCATCAGTTGAAGGAGAGCAAAACTCCCCACTCCTTAGGCACAGGATGCCCATAGTGACTGCTTTCCAGTGTGTACAGTGCGGAAGGATGGGCAGAAAGAGTAACTTCACGGTGGAGAAACCGGACAAACATTGCCTCCGCTGGGTGGTCAAGATCAATGTCAACAATGATAAGCCACGTTGATGGTATGTGCTCTTGATATGATAGGACGAAAAGGGCCCTTATTCATCTCCAGTCCTCCTCCCTTGAATGCATATCATCCAGTAATAAGAAAAACACC
Source organism: Vulpes lagopus (assembly GCF_018345385.1). Taxonomy (NCBI): domain Eukaryota; kingdom Metazoa; phylum Chordata; class Mammalia; order Carnivora; family Canidae; genus Vulpes; species Vulpes lagopus. Next base: position 51,206,900 of record NC_054846.1, read on the forward strand.
AAAACAAGTCCCAACTGAGGGACACGTCTGATTAATACCCAGTGTCAGGGTCACTAAAAACAAGGGAAGTCTGAGAAGCTGTCATAGCCCAGAGAAGTGAAAGGCAGGATGATAGACAATAAACCAAACGGTATCCTGGGTGGGATCCTGGAACAGAAAACGGACATTAGGGGAACACAGAGGAAAAGAGAACGAAGTCCGGACTTTGGTTCACAATAGCGCATGGTACTGGTGCACTCATCATGAGGAAGGTACCATATTAACGTCAGATCTCCATAACAGGGCCACCTAGGTACCATCTTCTCAATAATTCTGCAAATCAAAAACTGCTCTAAAATTTAAAAATTTTATTTAACAAGCACATGTCAGGTGAGTGTAACTAAGATACTTGCATGGAAAGTATTTCCTGTCTTTTTGTAAGAATTCACTGACACAGACGCCAGTAGTAACGTCAGAAAAGAGGATTTCCTGCAGTCTGTTTCACGGTCCGGGGCTACCATGTGTGCAGCATTGCTTTGCCAACCGCACACCCTGAAAGGCTGTGACGGCAGACGTCAGCCCTCCCCTAACTGAACTTCCAGTGGTTCAAAATGAGGAAAGTTGGGGTCAATGAAAAAAATAACAAATCCTGCCCTCTCTGAGGATGAATCACATTTTCCCACTGCTCTTAAGTCAATCCAGCCGCAAGCACTACTTGGGCTCAGCAGCGAGCTCCTCTCCTAGATGGGGGTTCAAAGTGCCACCCACAGTGAAGCTGGCCCAACACAAAACTCTCTCCCCAGGCGTCAAATGGTATGGTACGGACTACAAATGGCACAGATGTCCAGAGAGGACCAAGTGTGGGAGCTGGGGCAATCAAGGAAGCCTTCCTGCAGGAAGGGCCAGGCTAGATTTGGAAGAAGAAATAGGATTTAGAGAGACAGAAGGAAGGAGAGAGGGCGCTCTGGGCAGAGATCAGGACACAAGCAGAGCCAGGGTGTCCAGGTCCACCTGCAGGGCGCAGTCTGATGAGGGCTGTGGCCTCCCCCAGGAGAGACAAGGAAGAGGACTCGGCAAGCTGAGCCCAGCTGGACCAGAACAAACTTTGAAATCCTCCCAGACTCTTAAGGCCTGGAATCAACACCTCCTCCTTCCCGAAGGGCCTGGGCTACAGTAAGCCCTCCCCCCGAGTGGAAGTCCTCCCCTAGCTCTCGCACTTGCCTTCCGTCCTCCTTTTCACACGCAGTTTGACTTTCTGTCTGTCTCTCCCACCTACCACAAGCCTCCCGGGGCAGGGTCCTTCTCTACCTGCTCTAGAGGGTCCGGCGCTTAGGGCTCAAAGAAACATCTGGAGAGTGACTAAAAGGAAGAGAGCCTTAATGATGGGTTACAGTCTGAGACATCAGGACCCTCCCCCTCACACGGCGGGGAGGCCTGCGAGGTCTGCAGAAGGTCCACGCTAGACAGAAACGGTGACGCTTCCTCCATCATCTCGCCCACCCTTAGCCCTGCTTTGCCTTCCCTCAGCACTCACCCCACCCTGACCCCCTGACCCTGCTTCTTGTCTGTCACCCTCAGTCAATAAACATTAGCTGACTGCCTGCCACCTGCCACGTGTGTTCCAGGTGCTAAGGATACAGGTAATACAGACAAGAGATTTCGATTCTCAAGGGGTTGATATTCCAGGGATTGGGTGAAGAGCAAAAAATAACTAAGTAAGTAAAATACACCGAATGCCAATTGGTGACAGGTGCCATCGCAGGATTTAAAAGGCAGGGAAGAAGGATGGGGAGTTCGAGGGAGTGATTTGAAATTTTGAATAGGGTGGTTATGGGGAGACCTCATTTGAGCAAAGGCCTGAGGGAGGTGGGGGCAGGAATTCTTTCCTTCTGTGTTCACTGACCCACACCTAGTACCTGGAGCGGTACCTGGCAGGCAGCGGGCATGGACGAATGAGTGAGGGAAGGAGTGTGTGGAAAGGTTAATTAATTTTTTTAATTAAACTTATTTATATCTTGACATAATTATAGATTGACATGCAGCTGTAAGAGCTAATAGCCTTCAACCAGTTTCCCCCAACAGCTTACATGACCATAGTACGATATCAAAATCAGGAAAGTGGCATTGAGACAATCCACCAACCTGACTCAGACTTCACCCGTATGACATACACTCCTTGTGTAGGGGTGCCTGTCGTAGGTAGTTTCACGCAATTTTAAGGATGGATTCATTTTTAATGCACAATGAGGAGGACACTTGGAAGTGTCCCGAGTTGAAGGAAAGTGGGATGAAGCGAATCACCGGTCACTGAGAAGGCTGGGCATCCTCACATATGAGAGCTCCATTCAATCCTCACGGCCATCCTAAGAGGGCAGGTATTCCCATCCCCATTGTACATACATGAAAACTGAGGTGCTCAGAGAAGGTACGTATGGGAAGCCACACAGGTGACAGGCAGAGACCAGAACCCCAAACCCATGACTGTCTGGTTCCGTCCCTGGGCTCTCTCCTGAACACATGAATGGCCTGAATAGAAAAGCTGAGGAAGCAAGGGCCCAGCAGAAGGCCAGCCTCCAGCAGACCCTGGAAAACAGAGGAAATGAGGGAAGGGTTGATGAAGAGGTCTCTGGGACGCTAAGTTAGGGAGAATAGAAGTATCACTCACAGAAAGAGGACTGGAGGGCTAGAGGGTTCTGGAGGAGGGGAGAAGGCGGGTGTCCTGGCTCAGCTTGGATCTGCTGTGTGGCCTTGGGCAAGTCGATGTCTACCTCTGGGCTCATGGCCCTCATGGGTGCAGGAGTGAGAATGGCCCCCCATCCCATCTACTCTAAGGCCAAAGAGAGATGAAAAGGTGGCCCTTTGCAAAGCAAAAGTGCTAGACCACCTGCCAAAACCAGAAAGAAGAATTCAACCCAACGGCCCAGACCGCCTGTGGTCTCCCAACCAGAATGACTGGCTCGCTTTCCCAAAGATAAAAATGCAGAATTTAGGTCAGCACACACAGAGACTCTCACTTTGTTTATAAGAGGCAGAGAGTGTGTGTTCCTATTAAATGCCTTCAAATTGCAGCGATGATGAGAGACCCAAGGCTGTTTACCACTCTGGATATTTACTTTTCCCATATACAAATCAGCTCGGGTGCCGTCAGAGCTGACGGCACCTCACACGGCAGGCCTCTGACATCCCCACTCTCCCCGGTGCCTACACATGGTTTGAATTTATTGGTGTTAGTAGCTTTCATTTATATTGTGTGAGGATCACGGAATGACCAGCAAACAGAAGCTCTGTTCTGTGCCCTGGAAAAAGCACGGAAGTGTGAGGAAGGGGGGGTGGGAAGATCCCTCCAACCCGGGGAGAAGTGGTTCTCACCCACGGGGTGGCCCAGTGGGAGCCCCGAGGGCCGCTGTGGGAATGAAGGACCAGTGGGAAACCACAGCCCGGCCAGAGGTGGCCCTAACACGAGGGCCAGAGGCCCAACCACTGAGTGCCGAACACTGGGGCGCCGCAGTGGGAAATGCAGGCCACTGCCTAGATGCTTAGCCTCTTGGAACCAAACATTTGGAAATCTGGGAACAATGTGGGGTGCGGTTAGGGACTTTCTGTTTTCCACCCGGATACTCAGGCGATGATGTGTAGATGTAGCTGGTAATTTTACAGCTACACACAGCATCCCTGAGTGCACATTTGCAGGGCCCTAGGCAAAGCCAGATTCATTAGATGAGGCTCCTGCCCTCAAAGAACTTCAGTCGATGGGGGAGACAGACATATAAACATATAAAAGACAATAAAATTAAAAATGCCCTTTCCCAGTGAGGTCAGAGCTAGTTTAGAAAGTGGCTTTGCAGCAGCAGGGGTGCGGTTTATGGTCTACCAAGCGCTCACACCCGCTAACAGCTGTCTGTGAGGGGAGGGAGCTGCCCGGGTCATGCTGCTGGACTCCTAACCCAGTGCTCTCACTATTTAAGGACCATTTGTAGACTGCAGATCCCCCTGACACCCTACTTCTGCTTGGGGAGCATTCGGGAACCACCTGCCTCACTCCATCCCTATTTTGAACACGTGGAATCCCGAAAGTCAGCCATCAAAAGGGTCACATGGAATGCAGGGACATATTGTCTTAGAAATGCTGGTCACGGTCTCAGGCTCCCCCACAAAAGACCCTGTAATATATAACTACAGATGGTCTCATTCAGCTGCCAGGTACTTTTAGGATCTAGTTCTAAGAGAAAACACTCCCAAGTTCCTTCCTATTCCAGAAGCTGAGAGTCTTCCTCTGGCTCAGCAGTGAGAACATCCTGGATCTGATGAGAGCAAAGACCCTCATATGGCAGCTCCTTCCTCCAGCCAAGGGGCCTGAGAATTTCCAGGCAGGCCTGGCTCCTGTCTGATGAATGAATGAATTGCAAAGTTGGGAGTGGGGGGTCACTGCCCCCCCAACACACTCTGGATTAAGCCCAAGCTTCTTAACTGGTTTGTGAAGCCACCATGATGTGGCCCATGAGCCTCCAGCCAATTCCCTAGTCTTCCATGCCCCCTGCAAACATGCTCTGCATGTGAGTAAGGGTAGTCCCTCCGGTGGGATCAACATCACCACCAGCGCCAGCCCCAGACGTGCTGTTCCTCCTGAACCCAGGGATACCACTGGTCCTTCACTACCGAGCTCAGGCGGCATTATACTAAAGCTGAGCCAGGTACCGATAAGGATGGGGTCACCTACTGTCTACAAATGGAACATCTTCACCAGCAAAGACAGTTCCTGGACAGCAAGGCTGCAGTCCCTCCACCCTGGTAGCATCTGCAGATGCTTCCAGAGTAGCGGAGCCCCCACAAGGCCCAGCTGCCATGCAGGTGGAGGCTCACAGTCAGTGCTTAACAAGGATACACAGGTAGGAGCTGATTCAGTCCAGCTCCTGTCGCACATTGAACGGGGACTCACAGCGCAGTTCCCAGTAGTACTTGCCCAACAAACAAATGAAGGCATGGATGAATGGATGAACAGCTTCATAATAACGAAATCAATTCGCTAAGCATTTACAGGGTAGGGCATCCCTTTGCTATTTGAAAATTCATTTTATACCACCTTTCTTTTACAGAAGACCAACATTAGTACCTGTTTCCACAACCCCCCCCCCCAAAAAAAAAAATCTGGAGAGGATTTCTTTATAAAAAGGGGCAAGAAAATAGCATGAGAGGCGGTGAGCACTCAAAGCAGCAGCCAGAGCGGCCCCATCGTGTTCCTTCCCTGCACCCACACTCAGCATCTCAGCACTAAGCCACCATAGCTTCGGACTGTGCCTGTGAGCATCTAACTGCTTTATCTCGGTTTATGTTGGGCATCCATTAGCAAGGTGGGTCCTTAGGTATCAGAAAAGGTTTGAGAGGTTATTCTCTGCTTCTAGGAGGGCTCACAAATGTTTCCATGTAAATTAATGATAGTGGCTTCCTTGCTTACACCGCAGGAACTCTCCCCCGTTGGATCGCAGGAGAAACCTGTAGTTCTCTTTGGGAGAAAGAGAGGAGGTAAAACACCTGTACACCGAGGACCACAGAGGGCACAGAGCTCTTGGAGGTTAAGATAGTCCTTCCCAGGCTTTATCCCTTGATTCTCCCCACAACTCTGACTTGCTGCTATTAACGTTCAACCGCTGAGGGAAAGGACACTGAGATAGCGGATCTCCCCAGGTCATGATCAAACCCGAGACAGAGCTGGGCCCCGAGCCTGGGTCTCCAGCCTAAACTTCTCGATCCCTCCTTTTGATGTGTCCTCACTCTGGGAAGCAGTGGGGGGGTCACAGGGAAGCCAAACCAGAAGGGATACAGTCAGACATGACACACCACAGATGGTCAGCAGAAAATGATCACACTCTGGGTGGTCGGGCCACACGCTTCCAATCAGGTCAGCCAAGCACACCCATCCCTGTTCTGGATGACGCTCAGTGGCTCAGTGCATGAGAGCCTAAGGGACCAAGGGCCATCTTCTCCACAGGCTGGGTCTCCCCTCAAGACAGTGTGAAATTGAGCCAATCACAACAATGAAAATGACCACGACTTCAACCAGCACAGTTAACATTCATCACCTTGTACTTCCGTGCCAGGCACGCAGCGAGGCGGTTTATATGCATTACCTCATTTACTCTTCACAACACACGCGGGGGGGGGGGGGTGGAATACTATGTGAACCCCTTTTTTCAGGTGTGAAAACATACCCCAGTTCTGCAGCCAAAGCGGTAGAGCAGGAATTCCAACTCCAGTCCAGTCTCTCCCTTAATGTATCGGAAGATCTAAGAACAGATCCTGGTTCCACCATTTTGCACAAAGCACTTAGACTCAATTTCCTCAAAATGATGAAAATAATACCTGCCTTTCAGGACCGTTTTAGGAATTTTCTGTGATACACCAGAGGCCCAGCACATAACGGGCACTGAATAACAACGGCTGTCTCGGGAGCCGGATAGGAAAGGGAAGAATGCAGTTAACGGAGGGAGGGGTAGAAACACTGTTCTTTGCATGCCCTCTGTGATGTAGGAAAGAACGTTAGGGTCTGAAGCCGATGGCCAAGAAAGAATTCTTGAGACGTCTTGGGTGCAAAAAAGGTGATTTTATTAAAGCACACGGACAGGACCCATGGGCAGAAAGAGCCTCAATGGGGTCGTGAGGGGTGGGGATTATACATCTACAAGTTGGGAGGGGGTTAAGGATGGCTTAAGTCTCTAAGGAATTTTGGAAACAAGGTTTCCAGGACCTTGAGGGGGCTAGTTATTGTTAGGAAAAGGTCATTTATTACCATCTAATAAAACCTTAGTCATGAGACCCTTCGGATGTATATTGGTGGGTCATAGCCTTGGGCGATGATCGCCAACACATATCTTGGGAGGTGGTGTTTAGAAATTAAGGACAATTTTAAAGGAATTTTCATATGTTAAAACAGGCTTACAGGATGGGGGCTAAGTGTGCCTTTTGCCCTCAGCAAGGTGTCCACATGGAGGCAGCTGAGTCCGTAGAGGAAGGTCACTCTGCCTGTTTCAAGGACTCGTCAGTGGGCTGTGAGTAGTAAGGAAATTTAATAATTTTTTTCAACTGTCTCTGTTTCCCACTCAGCATTTTCCCATCCTGGGACTTCTGTTTAACAGTCCTCCTTCTTCCCCGTATGGCTTTTTTCCACTCCCATCTCAATGGCTCTGATCCGCTTCAACACGCAAGATCTCCATCAAGAATCTTACATTCCTTTCTCACCACCCTCCCCACAAAACTACACGGACAGAAGCAGAGTCATATAAAATCACCTGCTAGAATACCAGCAGGCCTAGGCATGGGGGTTATGTGACTCTGGGTCAATTGAACATCCCAGTCAAGGGCAAGCACAAGGACCAAGTATTATTACCACTGAGGTCATAAGTGTCTCAGTTTACCCTTCCCAAGAGCAAGCCACAGCTCTTCAAGACACACATCTCAGCCGCAAAAGCAAGCAGGTCTGGTGCTCAAAAATGTCTCATAATCCAAAGGATGCTCCAGGCCCTCAGAGGCGTCCTCGTGGAGGAGGGGAGGAAGAGAGGTAAAGCAGGTCAAAGACTGGGAACTGCAAAGTGCAAGCAAATGGTTCGAATTATGGGTTTGTCTCCTCTCAAACCCAAGGCTGAGCAGTTCATGACCTGGAAACCCTGCGACCCAAGGCTGAGGGCTGAGCCAGAGAGATTTCCAAAAGGCTTTCTCTGCCCGCATCTTCCTTTTCAACACGGGCTTTAAGATGGGACTGAGACTTGAATTACGATCGGCATAGAAGGTGCATTAAGGCCCCAGGAGATGACACTGGCCGGGAAACTTCCAATAACCTTAATAGGGAGGAAGCAGGTAAGTCCTTTAAGCAGAAGCAACAGCAGCAGTGGAAGAGGAATAAAAAAGGCCTCTCCTTTTATCTTTGCCCTGCGCTTCCGGGCAGGGCTGGCCTGGGGGAGGGAGGGGTCCGCCCCGGGGTACCGTGGGGGCCGACCCCCCAGGCGGCGGGGCAGGTGCAGGGGGGCAGCGCCCGGACCCCCACCCTTCCCGCGCCCACCGCACCGAGGACCCCTGCACTGGGGGATCCGGATCGGGACAAGGGGCGGGGGCGGGGAGGGGGCTCGCCCCGGGGTACCGCGGGGGCCGACCCCCAGGCAGCCGGGCAGGTGTAGGGGTCAGCGCCCGGACCTCGCCCCCACCCCGACGGCTCCCGCTCCGGGGCTCCCGCTCTGCTCCGCCCCACTCCCGGGGGGCACCGCCGGCCCCCGGGCGCACACCCTGCAGCCTGGCCGGCACACCGGCTCACACCGGCTCGTTCAGAGCTGCACTCCGGAGGGAGAGACCGCCCTTGCCCTCGGGAAGCCTTCCCAGGTCCTCAGGGCTGAGAAGGGTGCGTCTGCTGCGCCCCCACCCGGCGCCTTACCCGGCGCGACCTCCCCAGACCTCCCTCACCCTGCTCCCCCCAAGCCTCCTCCCCGCTCGGGAAGCAGCTGCCTGCCCGGAATGGCATCATCGTCCTTGCTTCCATTTCCATCTCCAGCACAGATCCCAACGTCTGGCACAAAGTGGGAGCTACAAAACATTTCTCATGCTAATTTAAAAATCCAATAATAAGAATGAGCTAGTGTTTACCGAGTGCGGAGTTTTGTGTCTGGCACTGCACTACAGTGCTTCACACTCATCAGTAAATCCTCACAGCACTTGGATGGAGTCGACTGATGAGGAGACTGAGGCACAGAAAGGTCCTGCAACGAGGCCGAGGTTACCGACACTCCCAAGAAGTACATGATCCTGGACGCTGAAGGAGCCCTGGGCTGTCCCCGGCCAGTGCCTGGAGTTTTGCAGTGGTGGGGGTTCCCGAGCCCAGTCTGTGCCACTGCTGTGTAAATAAAGACTAATTCTTATTTCTAAAGGTAGAATCAGACCAGAATGTTCCTCGGAGTGAGGGAGGCAGGGAGGAAGCTTTATACCAAAAACAGAGGCTCACAATTTAGCAGCAAATGAGAAGTAGGTTTTAACACTTCACACTAAAAAAAAAAAACAAAAACAAAAACAAAAACAAAAACAACAACAACAAAAAAACACTTCACACTGCCCTTCCCGACCCAATGGGAAGAAAAGAGTGAACCCCACAAATAAAAGGTGACAAGATCTCAGCACTCAGGGCAGGGGAGTGTTTGCCCTGCCTGCAGGGGAGGGAGGAGGTGGTCAGGTACTGATCTGAAAGCTGCCAGGTTCCCCCACCTTGCCTAGTCAGGGGAGGAATAGACTCCAGCAGCAGGTGCCACTAGTCCCAGGCTGTGGCCCAGGGCTCTGGCTTGCACAAGCCTGGGCTGATGACCTGCAGGCTCTTTTCAAGGGCACTCAGGCATTCAGGGGGGCCCCAGGTGCAACTCACCCACTGTTACAGACCAAAAGTGTCTCCCTCACCCTGATTCATATGTTGAAGCCCTAACCCTCACAATGATAGCATTTGGAGAAAGAGTATTCATGAGATAATTAGGTTTACAAGAGGTTGTGAAGGTGAGGTCCTCCTCCTGAGGGCTTAGCCTGAGGGCTTAGCACCCTCCATCAGAATGCTAGCTCTCTCCCACTTTCAACTCATCTCTCTCTCTCTCTATCTCTCTCCCTCTCTCTTGCTCTCTCCACCTCTCCTAACCGGATCTCAGACTTCCAGCTTCCAGAACTGCTGGGAAGTAAATTTCTGTTGTTTGAGCGGCTCAGTCTACGGTATTTTGTAATTCCGGCAGTCAGCAGACTAAGACACCCACTGATCCTTTTAAGACACGAAACTATTTTGCAATATATACAAATACTGAATCAGTATGCTGTATACCTGAATGTTAATTATACCTCAATTTAGAAAATACATAAATAAGTAAATGAAAAAGACCCACAATGCTGAAAGCCAATCACATCATTGTACCTCAACTCAAACTGCTGAGTTAGGATGAGATGGTATCCGCCCTCGAGGTACGATCTGGTGACCACGAATAAAAGTCTGGCTATGAAGGGGCATCTGAAGAGTCCAGGCTTTTAAAATGACTGCCCTCAGGAATCCGCACCACTCCTGAGGAGTCAGAGACGGCCGAACAATACAAACTGGGAAGGGTTCTCGGGTAGAGGGAACAGCAGCAGCACACGCGTGGAGGCATGCCCAGGGATTGGGTGTGGGGTGGGGGGAGCAAGGACTAGAAGAAGTCCGCATTACGGGGGCCCAGAGCCAGAGGAGCTAGTAAGGGGTAAAATTAAACATTTTAAAATGAAAATAAAGTGGGAGGGTGGTGAGCCTGGAGAGGCTCATGTGTGCTCTGGGTAGTAAAGGGGAGGGAAAAAGAGGCCTTTGTTTGCAAGTACCAGATGAGGAAGAGAAAACAAAGTGTTCCAGGATGGAGAGAGAGAAATCCAATAGGGCCCACGGATGTCACAAAATCCTGACCAAATGGGCCAGCAGCAGGACTGAACTCAGGTAGGAGGTCTGAGGGCTTTCTGTGAATACAGAGGCCAAAAACGGCCTCTTGTCAGCCTCCAGAGCTGCCCACACCCCAGTCACAGAACACCCCACAAAGCCCCAACTTCAGAACTGGAGCACATTCTGTCTGGTTTTATAGTCAATTGTGAGCCTTATGTGGAGCTGGATTTTTAATCGAGCTCTATTAGAAAAGAAAAGACTGTTTCAGTAATATTTACAGCATGAAGTAAAATACATAAATATTGAGAGAATATCATAAAATGTCATTAAAAAATCCATAGAGGAAAAGAACATATGAGGCTGGGTTATCAGGGAAAGCTCTGGACTGACTCTTCCCAGGCCGATTTAGATTGAGGAGCATTCTGGGAAGACTTCCTGGAGGAGGCACAGCTTTGAGGAGAGCCTTGGAAATCTCACAGGATTCGGAATTAGAAGAGAAAGGGAGGAAATTCCTGGAGAGGGAGGGGGCTCAGCAAAGCAACAGCGTTTCCAAGCTTGGGGCAACAGTTTTGTGTTCCAGCGGATATACTGCGCAGATTTAAAAGCCTGTGATCCTGGAGGAGCTGCTCGGCGAGACGGCTTGGCAGCCGCTGAGCAGGACTGAAGGCCGGGCCACCAGCTGCCTGTGGATTAAGTAGGCGGACAGAGAGCCAGTGATGGGGGATAAAAGAGAGTGAAGTGGATACTACTTAGAAGCAAACTCGAGGGGGGAAGAGCGTCGGCAGACCGGCTGGCAGGCCGTGGCTCTCCTCGCATTCTTTGGTTTCCTCCCTCGGAAAGCTGCATTACCAGGCGACCTCTTCCTGGCTCCGAGAGAGGTCCAAATGGGAACTATTAACAAAGGCACACTCCCATTTTTATCTCCGTCACAAAGTGCTTCCCCGCGCAGGCTTTCTTCTCCCTTTGGCCTGGGATCGGGCTGGCGGGTTGTGGGAAGATCAATGTGTTTGCCGATGGGGCTTCTTGGAATTCTGGAAGACTGGTCCCTTCCAGCTCGAAGATTTTAGAAGTCTGTGTCTATGAGCTGAAAATTCTTCAAAGCTCAGAGGCTAGGATTTCATGATGTGAAGATTCTTCGAGTCAAAAAATGCCTCTGAGCCGAATGTTCTAAGATTTCACCATTCTTAGATTCCCTGCGCCTCGGAGTCCTGGCGTATGATTCAGAGAGTGTGTCTAAGTGTGGAAGGCTTCACGCTGTGAGCTTCTGATTCTGAGACTAGAATATTTCATGACATCTTGGTCACCTCTGGCTTTACGGCCTGACTCTCCTTTGATGGTGGTACCTAAACCATCCTGTGTCTGCTTCTGGGCTTGTTTTCCTCCCCCTGAACGTTAGGAAAATATATTCAGCGGTTACAGTCGGAGTTACCCAGGTCAGAGAGAGCGGACAGGCCTGCCGAGCCAGCGGGGGCTCTTTGCAAACAGCTCTCTCCCTGTGCACAAAGAATCTGAGACTACACACGCCTAGGGGTCAACGCTAGGGGGTCCCCAGAGGGACTTCCATACCATGCGACAGACATTTACTGAACAGCTCCCAACCACAGGGCTCCAGTGGGAGCCACAGCGGGTGTGGCAGGCTGCAGCAGCACAGGGTGGAGACGAGGCCCGAAGAACCGTGTTTCTCAGTCTAGGATCTGGGTTACTCTCCACCTGGGCCGGCTTGATCCAACACGGACTGAGAGGCTCGCGCTCTCTGGGTGACTTCTGGGGAGAAGAGGGCTCAGCATGGCCCCTGTGAGTCTCCCTGTGAGGTGTGGATGAACCAGGGCACTGGAGACACCAACGCACATGCCTCAGTTGCTAGGGCTGTAACATGGGGCTAAGAATACTCACTCTCCCTGGCTGGGCAGTGAACCCTCCACAGCTAAATACTAGGCCATTCCCGGGTGTGCCCCCAGCATTGCACTGGCCCAGCACAGGGAGGTGCTCTGGCCTGAACCTGAAGGAGTGAGGAAGTGAGGGAGGGAGGGGAGCCCCAGTGAAGGAGAAGCTCCGAGGCTGGGCAGGTGTCCAGGGGCTGTGCCACAGCAGGCTGGGCTCCCCGCTCTGCAGACTGGCAGTGGGAGGCAGCAGGATCACCCACCGGAACCAACAGGCTTCCAGATAATTAGGTATCAGCAGCGGCCTGCCGAAGATTAGACTGTCAGCCCCGCCCAGGCTCAAGAAAACCCGGGCGGCCCCAGGCCTTCAGGATATGGGGCCCATAGACGAACACCAGAGCGGTCAGAACTGGGCCGAATCCTGGAAATCATCCTGCCTACGGTCAAGGGACAGAGGGAGCCACCAAGGCCCAGAGAGGGAACGGACTAGCCCACAGTCACAGGCAAGGTAGGAATGAGGTCAGGACTAGAGCCTGCTTTGTATGGGAACTCTCCACTTGATGATTTCAACATTGTTTTAAAGATTTTATTCATTTATTTGACTGAGTGAGAGAGAGAGAGAGAGAGAGAGCGCGCACAAGTAGGGCGAGCGGCAGGGAGAGGGAGAAGCAGACTCTCCACCAAGCTGGGAGTCCAACATGGGACTCGATCCCAGGATCCCAGAATCATGACCTCAGTCAAATGCAGATGCTTAACTGACTGAGCCACCCAGGAGCCCCTGATCCAACATTTTGTGTCCCTGTAGGAATGCATGGAGCTATTAAAGTTCAAGGAGGATACTCTTCACGGTGGCTCCATTCATTCATTCATTCATTCATTCATTCATTCATTCCACAGTGCTGGATGGCGGAAGGGAAGGAGTGGGCATATCATGGTTTCTGACCATTCAGCCATTCATTCATTCATTCATTCATTCCCCAAATATTGATCAAGCACCTAATAACATGCGCTAGCCCCTCAGGATATAAATACAGGCACTCTGACTAAAAGGAGACCCTTCCTTATTCAACTGGCAGTGTTAAGGACACATCTTCACAATGGTGCCTTGGAAAGCTCGGGACTCCTTCCAAGGAAACAACTCATGCCCAGAATGTCTTTGGGAACTCCTGTTTTAGAATCAACTTCAGATCCAATTTGTAAGTCAAAGAGAAAATCCATCCCGGCACTTCTCAATGATCTCTACCGTATTTTATTATATTTCATTTTTTAGCAAAAAAAAAAATGATCTCCCCCAACTCCAACACACACACACACATCACCAGATAATGCCATATGACTATGAAAAACAAAAATAAACTCAGAAGTTTATTTTCAGGCTTTCAGAAGCCTGAAAAGCCTGGGCTTTAGCATCAGACACACCTGAGCTGCAATCCTGAGTCCACTGGCCTGACTGTGCAAGCACAGCCACATGGCAACGTTCTTACTTATTGTCTGTGAAAGAGACTTGATGATATGACTTGACACATCTCTGTGAGGATCACAGAGGATGTACTTCTACCAGGTTTAATGCAATGCCCGTGTGGAGACAGAGCTCAATCAATGATGGTTTTGTGGTTTCTAACTCCCTAGTGAGGGCGCTGAAGCATGTTACACACATTTTGGACGCCATTGGCAGCTGTGCCCCAGTGCTCCGTCTTTACACACATGGGGTGGGTAATGTCGCCATGTCTGTTTAAACCACAGCAAAGTACAGCATGGCAGGGCCCTTGCTATCTCAGGCCAGGGAGAAGTATGGGACTCAGCCATATTCTCATCCAGGGCCTCCACTGTGGGGTGGGGGGGACTGAGGCCCCCTAGAGGGAGATGGACAGCTCCTGCGCAGCCCTGCTCCATCAGCCCTGCTCCATCAGCCCTGCTTGTTAGTGGCAGCCAGTGCCAGTCTCGGACGGGAGGCAGCCAGCACAGCCGATTGAAATCTGCAGATCCCAAGATTGTCACAAGATCTGGACTCAAGGCCCAGGCATCCCCAGGTCCCTGAGGGCAGGGGCCGCTGCCACCCCACTCCAGCTTTGCTTTGTTCTACAAAGGATGAGCAGGGGCCATGGCTGGTGGAGAAGGTGCGAACAGGGCACACATGAGGCTTCCCCTGCGGCCCTCCTCTTTCCCTGTCCTGGAGCTGGCCCAAACGGTTTTCCACGCCCAGGACCTACGTCGAGGTAGCATTTTACACGTCCTATCACCTCCCACAAGTAGTGTCTGCTCAGAGCCTTACAAAACCAGCTCAATCGTGAAAGGCTGGTCACCGCTGCCCCATTTTATAGATGGCAACATGAAGTTCTGCATGAGTCATTGGCTTTAGAGCCAGAGCAGGGACTGAAACCTAGAAGCAAGTCAGCTATCTCTCAGCCACTGTGTGAGCTGTCTCATACATCAAGGCCTCTGCCATTCTCGCTCCAGCCCCAGAGACAACATACTTGCTCCACAAGTATAAACTCTCCAAGAACTAAAAATCTAAGCCCTCTGGCTCTAACGGAGAGAAAGAAACAGCAGAAAGGACTGAAGCAAGAATCGCAGAAGGACATGAAAAAACGAAGTCAGCATGGGGCGGCAGGAAGCATGAAGGCCTCGCTTAAGGCCAGGTGGACTGGCTCTGGTCCTCATTAGCCACGTGACCTTGGGCGAGTCACCCAGCCTTTCTGAGTGCTCACCTGAGAGAGCATCCGACCAAATGGAAAAGCATGCCTCCTGAGTGCAGGGTGCCCGGCAGGTGGAATTGATTATAACTGTCCCATGGAATGTTGGAACTGGAAGGGGCTTGAAATAATGACCTAATCCTGGCATCTCAGCTCACAGGCAGGAAAAACCAAGCCAAGAGAGGAGAACTGACTTGCCCAAGGTCACACTGCAAACCCACGTTGATGTTGGCTCCAGCACTCTGAGTTTATGCTGAAATCAGAGACCAGAGACTTTTTCAGTGGCTCCTCGCTACCCGTGGAATCCTAAAATATACACTTTCTTTCTCTCCACTTAGCAAGGAAAGATGTGGTATTTCTGCCTAGAAGAAAATATAAAAATTTGAGAAATACTAAAATTAAAACTAAAATTCCAGCTCCTCACAAAAACGGCTTTCTAAAACTTTTAAGGTTTCTTTTTCCCGCCTTCCTCTCTCATTGTTTCCCTGCACCAAATATTTTGCAATAACAGTAATGCTGAGAGGAAAGAAAAAATAAAAATCTGATGCACTTAACAGATATTTCGGTACAATAATGCATCACAGATGTTCCTATCAGACTGTGCACGCGCACATACAATTTTCCTGAGAAGGCTGCTCATTTCTGACTTTGGGGTTGAGGACCCTTAACACCCCCATCCGCCCAAGCTCCGGGATCCTTCCCTTCCCAGTTAGCCCACAGCTGCCCACGGGGATGGAGGAGAGATTTCAGCACCTCGCTCCAAAATGATAACAGGACAAATTGGTGGGGTCGGACACTCTGGCAGGTGGTGAAGGGTGTGCAGATTAGGGAACCGAGAGGAGTCCTGTTTTCTTTTGTTCCGGACTTGCTTCCTGCAGCCCTCTTGAGGAGCTAGACCCAAGAACAATTTTAAAAGCGGGCCCAGGCTGGTGATGGGGTGGGCGCGTTTTTGAAACCAGAGATTTGAGTCCGTTTGATCTTCAAACGTGGGCTTTGGAGACTGTCAGCGGGCTCCTTGCTGGCCGATAAATGGCTCTCAGGAACTTTTCCTAAAACATAACTTCACACACTTTCCAGCAAATGTTTTCAACCTACCGAAGCCGTCATTTGGTTGAACAGCAGTGCTTCCAGACACCGAGGAAAGATAGTTTTGTTGTTTTAAGAGAGACAGATTAAAGCCAGGGGCTCTTTAACCAGAGGGTTTCTGTGCTCCCTCCAGCTCTCCTCGGATTCCTCTGTGGTTGGTACAAAGAGGGTGTGGACAGTGATGTTGGATGCCCCACCTCCCCGACCTAAAGAAGATATCCAGGCCAGACGTGAGGTCTCTGAGCAGAGAGGCCTCCCACAAACCTGCCTCCAAAATGAGATGGGCGGTGAGCGCTGGGGAGCCCGACACAGATAATATCAGCTCCCGAGGCTGGCAAGGGAAAAGTCACTTCAGAAGGGGAAAGCCGGTATGTTCAGAGGCTTCAGCGCCCGGGCCAGAGAATGCACAGGATTTTCCCCCGTGGAGAAGGAGTCAGGCGTAGTCAGAACCCTGCGGGGCGTGACTAACTGCCCCAATATTCCTGCCACCGGGGCCCTCTGGGTAAGGACTCCACAATTATGGGAGAGCCAGCAGGAGAACCAACAAACTCGCCTTTCATTTGGCCGGCAAATCAATCTGGCTTCTTACCTCCCCAGGGACAATATTGCATTTCCCCTGGAAACACAAAGGCCAGAAGATCTCCAAAGGGGGATCGGTTTCTGCCGCTGTTTCCCTGGGGAAGAGCTGCAACACCCAGGGAGCAGCAAGCAAGTCTGGTCCCGGTGGCAGAGCTTCTAGCCTGGCCAACTTATGAGGCTGTCTCCTGAACGGAGAAGCCCGCCTCGGGGGCCGCACCTCACCCAGGGCATCGGCCCAAGCCCTGTTTTGAGACCTCCTTGCAGGAGCCACCAGCCCTGACGCGGAGCCCCCCCATCACGGGATTGACAGCCTGTTCTCGAGGCACAGATGTGAACTCATTGTTCCCAGGGTCTCAGAGTTGAGTTTGGGGCCAGTGAGTTGCAAGTGACCTCTGCCCATGGAGATAGGGCTTTTAATGACATTTTGCTGGATCAGGTCTCTGGCAGCCAGAGACTTTCAACCTCCGAAGCTCTTCCCTTCTCCCTGGCCCCATTCTTGAGGCTCGGAAATCAGAACTGTCAACCTTTAAGTGAACACATTTCTCTGAAATTATTAACCCCAAAACTATCCTTGTTGACTTTCTCTAGGCCTAGGGAGGCAGTCCGAGGGTCGCCTAGAGCCACGCCAGGCCCCGGGCCATTCAGCAGTTGCTTAACCTTATGCAGCAAGTCAGAGCCACGGGACGCCAGGTCCACTGGCCCTGCCCTGCCCTCCGTGTACGCATCCCCCGTACGTACATGCTGCTGCCCAGGTGTGACCCACATAGCAGCTTCCGGACAGCCTCCTGCCCTTGAGACCCCAGGGCCTCGGCATGGCTGGACGCGAACTTGCAACTCACTCTTGTTGTTCTCCTCACTCTGATGCTCCCAGGAAAATTCTTTCTGCTCAGGCAAGCACGGCAAGTGGGGATTGGATATCCCCGACAGGTAGCACCACTGAGACAGAAGCCATCACCCCAACTCTAACCCCCAGGTTCTAGTGCATACCAGCTTGCCCTCTGCCCACTGCTAAAGCAGCCCAAGAGCTGCCTCCTTGCCCGAAAGAGCCTCTCCCACTGGGAGAAGGCCAGGGCTCCGGCCACGGAAGGAGGAAGGCAATCAGAAGAGAGGACACAGGGGCTGCCCGGGCCCCGGGACGCCGAGGGCCTACCTGGGAGAAGTTGAGCCCGTTCAGTGGGTGGCACTGCTCCTCCACGCGCTCCACGGCCCCGGTGCTCTTCCTCATCTTCTCGGCCTGCTGGGCCAGGTAGAGATCCAGCACGGGCACCCCCCGGGAGCGCACGTCAGTCTCCGTGAGGGAGTTCACCATGAGCATCACCCACACGGGCCTCTTGCGCTCCCAGTTGCCCGCGATGGCATTGAACAGGTAGTCGGCATAGAGCCCCTTGCCCCGCTGCGCTGGCGTCATCCACGAGGGCATCATCAGCTTCACGTAGTCCAGGTGGCGCTTCAGGCGCCAGTAGAGGTCCCGCGGCAGCACGTCCTGCAGGTTTTCCCCGTGCGGCAGCAGCTGGCAGCTGGCCAGCGCCGAGATGGTGTACGGGTCGGTCAGGTCCAGCTCAAAGTAGACGCGAGCGCTGGCCTGGAAGGCCGCCTTGGAGTTGTCGGGGATAAAGTCCCAGACGCGGGTGTAGGGGACGTGGATGGTGCCAAACAGGTAGGCCGGGGGGTCGCGCCGAATAGTCCACAGGAAGGAGTTCAGCTCCCTCTGCTGTAGTGGGAGAGAAGGCAGGCGGTGAGGCTGAAGGCGGCGGGGGAAACCGGGTTAGCAGCCAGAGAGACAGCTGGGGACCGGGTGGGAGGCAGGGGCCCACGTGGGGCAGGGGAAGAGCAAGGACTCTGGAAGCCGAGAGATCCAGATTCAAATTCTGTCTCGGCGCACTGTTCCACTTCCCACACACTCAGTTTTCCTGCCTGTGAAATGGGGGTGAGAGCAGCCACCTGAGGGGAGGCTGAGAAGACACAATGCATACAAGCGAGCCCTAAGAGCAGTGCCAGGCACAGAGGAAGCAGGCAACGAAGGAGTCAGGATTAGCTTTCCCCGCGAGGGCCAAGGACCTCAGCACCTGAGAACATTCACGCTCGGCCAAGCCAAACCTTCACCAGTGGTGTTTCATGTGGAGGGTGGGGAGAGGGGGACTGAGAGTCCTGCTCTGGCAAGAAGGGAGGAAGTCATATAACTTTTAAATCCAACCATTAGAAGATACATGCCAAGAGCACTTTGAAAGCAGAACACCTATTAAAAATAGCACACCTATTTAAACAGCTACTTCCCATTCATCGGGGGATGCGGTGTTCCCGTTTGGAGGGCAGGTCTGGGTGTCGGCTACCCTGCCCCAGCACAGATGAGAAAGTGCTTTAAAAGCGGCAGGCGAACCTCGAGGCCCTGCTCTGGGAGGCGAAGATTCCCCAGAATTGGTCCCAGGAACCCTACATACTCTGGGGCTTCGGCCTTCTCCCCTGAAACGCTCCACCTGGCCTCCAACCCCAACTCTGTCACCTTCTGTGACCGAAGCTCTGATGAGGGGTATTCGGAGGGGTCCTGGACACAGGGGGCCTTTCTCCAGATCTAGCATAGGACCAGGGCTTACCGGGCGTGAGAAAGAGGCTATCCTTTCTCTCAGGCAAACTCCTTTTCCAACCAGAAAAGCCCCTGCACTGTGCACTGACCACCTGCAAGCCCAAGGTCAACTCATAACATTTCTCTGTCGGATTCGGAATCGGGCGCAAGTGAAAAGTGTGTGGCCGGGTGGGTGGGGACGGTACCTTATTTTACTAACAGCCCAAACTCGTGAGTCCCAGCTTCTTGGAGAGAGACTAAGTCTGAGCTCCCAGCTGGCCCTTGCCTCCCTGTTCCCGCACGGAGGAGGAGGAGGAGGAGGAGGAGGAGGAGGAGGAGGACGCGACGCGGAGGTGCACCTTGCCCAAGGTCCACTAACTCTCGGCTTGCCGGGCAGCGGGTGAGCACCCTACACAACCTTCTCCGGCTCCCTGGCCTCCAACTCAGTGTCATTTTCAATGCATTCATTGACACTTTGAGGGAGGGAGACCGGGAGAAGGCAAGGAATTCCGCAGTTGGAGGAAAATTAAGAGAACCAGTAATTATTCAACCCCGAAGGAGATATTAGGCCAGTGTGCCCCGGCGCTTCCCTTTCCTCTCCTCTGGAATCTAACCCCTTTTGGTGAAATGGGGGCAGTTGGGGGATTGGGTGCGGGGGCCTGGGCTGGAGAGGGAGGAGGAGAAAGTGTGCCTTAGGTGGGAGCGCGGGCAGGGGAGAGGGCAGCGCGGGGGCCGGGGCTGCTGGAGGGCGGACCGGAGCCGGGGTCGGGGTGCGCGGCGGGCGGGCGGAGGACGGAGGCGGGGCGCGGGGAGGACGCGTCCCGGGGGCCCGTCTCCGTCCCGGTCCTCGTCCCGGTCCCCGTCCCCGGACCCCGTCCCCGTTCCGGTCCCCGTCCCCGTCCCGGTCCTCGTCCCCGTCCCCGTCCCCGTCCCGGTCCCCGTCCCCGTCCCCGTCCCGGTCCCCGTCCCCGTCCCGGTCCTCGTCCCCGTCCCGGTCCCGTCCCCGTCCCCGTCCCGGTCCTCGTCCCCGTCCCGGTCCCCGTCCCGTCCCCGTCCCGGTCCCGTCCCGTCCCCGTCCCGGTCCTCGTCCCCGTCCCGGTCCCCGTCCCCGTCCCGGTCCCCGTCCCCGTCCCGGTCCTCGTCCCCGTTCCGGTCCCCGTCCCCGTCCCCGTCCCCGTCCCCGTCCCGGTCCCCGTCCCCGTCCCCGTCCCCGCGGGCCGGGCGGGCGCGCTCACCGATCCGGGCGGCCGGCACTGTCCTGCGTCCGGGGGCTGCGGGCGGGCGCGGGCGGCGGCGAGGAGGGCGGCGAGCAGCGGCCCCGCCAGCGCGGCGAGCATCCTGCCGGGGACGGGGCGCGGAGGCTCCTCGCGGGCGCGGGGCTGCAGCGGCGGGGCGCCGGCGGCCGTGTGGGCGGGGCGGGGCGGGGGGCCCCGGGCTCCGAGCGCGCGCCGACGCCCCGCAGCCGCGCCGAGCTCCCGGGGGCGCGGGGTCCCGGGGCGGGCGGGGCGGGCGGGGCGCGGGGTCCCGGGGGTCCCGGGGGCGGCGCGGCGGGGGGCGCGCGGCGGGACAAGTGCGGCGGCGGCGGCGGCGGCGGCGGCGGGGCGGGCGGCGGGCGCGGCGGGGCGGGCGGGCGGCGGGGCGGGCGCGCCCGGCTGCCCCGGGGCCGGGCTCAGAGGGGCGGCGGGCGGCCGCGCGGCCGCTGCCCGGGCTCCGCCATGCTGCTCGGCGGCCGGCAGGGAGGGAGGGAGGAGGGCGGGAGCGCGGCGCGGAGCCGGGCCGGGCGGGGGGCTGGGGCCGCCGGGGCGGGGGAGGGGAGGACCCGGCGCGGGGGGCGGGGGGCGGGGGGCCGGGCCGGGCCGCGGGGCGTCGGGGCGCGGCGAGGCGGGGTCTGCGGGGCAAGGCAGGCGCCCGCCCGCTCCCGTGGCCCCCCGCCCGCCGGCCCGCAGCGGCCACTTCCCCGCTCTCCGAACTTCCCAGCGCAACTTTTTCCTCTCCGCCCCTGCCCGCGCCTCCTCCTCCCCCGCGCTCCCCCTTCCCCGGCCCGCGCCCCGCCGCCCGCAGCTGCCGCGCGCGGCCACCAGGGGGCGCCCGGGCCGAGGCCCAGAGCCCGGTGCAGGGGTGCGGGGCTGCGGGGGTGCAGGGGTGCGCCGGGCCTGGGGAGCTGCGGAGCTGCGGAGCTGCGGCCGGGAGGCGGGAGCGGCAGGCGCGCCGGGGAGGCCGCGCAAGGGTCGCTACCGCCGGGCGTCTCGCCGCCCCGGCTGACCCTGGCTCGCGCTTAGTAGGTGCTCGGCCAACAACGGGCGATCTTCCTCACCATTCCTTGGCCTCTTGCGTTTCAACAGTCTTCCCCGCTGGACTTCCTCCGACCCGCCCGGGGCGCCTGCCAACGGCCTGGGAACAGGGAAGAGTCATACCCCAAATCCTTACACCGTAGGAACTGAAAGAGCCCTTTAAAGCAACCTTCTGTTCCCGAGAGTCAAATGAAGCTTAGAGGAAACCAAAGAACAGGGCCCAGGCTTCTGGGCCATTTGCAGAAAGTGGGGAAGCGGAGTCCCAGGCACCCTCCCCTAGTTCCGGTTGATGAAAGTTCACTGATGCCCCCCATGCTGGCAGCAGACACCGGAGTACGAGTTAGGGAGAATCGTCAGGAGCCCAAAGCCTAGAGGGAAAGACAGGGACAATTAAAACCCGACAATGAGTGAGTGCCAAGAAGCACTGTGCAATGGTCACAGAGAGGAACATCTGCTAACCTCAGGGGCTCAGAGGCTCAGGGAAGACTCCTGGGAGCGGTCTTGAATGCCCAGTCCCGGGCAGCTGAGTGGAGGAGCTGCACAAAGTGGGCAGGGTGAAGGAGGAGCAGGTGCTAAGGTGCAGAGGAGAGGACATAGGTGCCCGCGGGGGACTGCAAGCAAGTGGACAGGCCTGGAACAAAAGGCCGGTGGCAGGAGCTGACATTGTGTGTCCTCTGGCCACAGCGGAGAGTCGGTACTTCACATGTCCTACGTGACAGGGAGTCTGGCGGGAGCCAAAGTGCTCCCTTAAGAGACATGACTGTAGGTAGTGAGTTGGGGGCAGAGAGCTCAGAGAGGAGACAGGCAAGCGGTGCAGAGGTGGCCTGACTCCCGGCCCAGTGCCTCCCCACCACTCTGGAGCTCTCCTGTCTTCAGGCACCAGATTAGACAGCTGGACAATGGAGAAGGTTGGGCAAGGAAGACTGGGCTGGGCCGGCCTGGAGGGGCAGAAAGGCTTCCGGAGCATGGAATCTGGGCCTTTGGGCAAAACACGGAAGGAAAGGAGGGGAACGCCAGAGACTTGCAGGTTGGACCACACAAGATTGCCATTTTCATAGGTCAAAAATAACTGATGTTGACAATCTCGGAGGGTTCAACCAAGAAGGTATCCAGAGCAACCTCAGTCTCAGCCAAGCATACATCTGGCGACAGATGTGGAGCAGGCCAGAGCACCCGGGTGTTGTGAGAGACCCGTGCGGCTCCATGCTTCCCACCCACAGAGCCTGAGAACTCACTGTGACCAGAGAAGCCTGCTAAAGAGCCCGGCTCCTCGGTGCTCCACAGCTCCCTACGGAGCCACCACTGTGCTTCCTAAGGTTGGGGTGAACCAGCTGGGAGGTGGGAGGAGGAGTCCACTGCACGGAGAGGGAGAGTGATGGTCTTCAAGGGGAATTAGGAGACACAGGCAGACAGAAGATAAGGAAGGACCTGGTCAGGTTCGAAATGGATCCATATAATTAGAATGATGGTGCATGTGAATATGTGGGTGTGTGACTCCTAAAATGTTCCAAGGCTTGCTTTCTAAAATTATAAAAGTTTCATTGGCTATGTGTCGTGAGTGCCAGCTATGACTTCTTCCTTCATGGCTGTGTGACCAGGGTCAAAACAGTTAACCTCTCAGTGCCTCTCTTTCTCCATTCTTGTCTTTTTTTTTTTTTTTTTTTTTTTTTTTTTTTTTTGAGAAAGAGAGAGAGAATCTTAAGCAAGTTCCACCTTAGGGCTCCATCTCATGACTCCGAGATCCCGAGATCGTGACTGAACCACTCAGGCATTCCTCTTATCCGATTTTTCTGAGTCAATGTGTGCAATAATACTTTGGATCTCCATCAGCATTATTACTGATATTGTTAATAAGATGCAAGAACAAACAGGCTTTTCCACTCCTAGGTGGAAAAGAAATTGGAAACATGCATCCTCACAAAGTAGCAGTGTTATTTAAAATAACTAAAAGAGACATACAACCCAAAAGTCCATCTATAGATGAATGGACATACAAAATGTGATATGTTCATATGCTGGAATGTTATTTGTCCAGAAAGAGGAATGAAGTACAGAGACATGCTACAGTGCGGATCACTCTTGAAAACATGACACTAGATAAAGGCAGCCAGTCACAAAAGGGCATATATGATATGATTTATTCCTATAAAGTGTCAGAGGCAGCAATAATAGAAGCAGAGAGTAGATTAGTAGTAGATTAGGGTTAGGAGGAATGGGGAGCTTGAGGGACCTTGGTTGAATGCTACTGGGTTGCTTTGGGACATAATGAAAATACTCTAGAA
Source organism: Vulpes lagopus (assembly GCF_018345385.1). NCBI lineage: Eukaryota > Metazoa > Chordata > Mammalia > Carnivora > Canidae > Vulpes > Vulpes lagopus. Next base: position 51,230,655 of record NC_054846.1, read on the forward strand.
TTAATTGTGGTGAAGTTTGCACAATGCTGTGTACATACTACAAACCACTGTATTATATACTTTAAATGGGTGACTTGTATGGTATGTGAATTATGTTTCCATAAAGCTGTTACCAAAAAGAAAGAACAAACAAGTTTGGGGCCCCAGGAGAGGGTCCTCCTCAAGAAAAACGGTCTTGGGATCCCTGGGTGGCTCAGCGGTTTAGCGTCTGCCTTCAGCCCAGGGCGGGATCCTGGAGACTCGGGATCTTTCCCACGTTGGGCTTCCTATATGGAGCCTACTTCTCCCTCTGCCTGTGTCTCTGCCTCTCTCTTTCTGTGCCTCTCATGAATAAATAAATAAATAAATCTTTAAAAAAAATATAAAAAGAGATGCCTGGGTGGCTCAGCGGTTGAGCATCTGCCTTTGGCTTGGGGCACGATCCCAGAGTCCTGGGATCAAGTCCCACATCAGGCTCCCTGCATGGAGCCTGCTTCTCCCTCTGCCTGTGTCTCTGCCTCTCTGTGTGTGTGTCTCTCATGAATAAATAAATAAAATCTTAAAAAAAGATATTATAAAAAAAAAAGAAAAGAAAAGAAAAACGTCTTAGTGTTTTCCAACATTTTTCCCCCACCTGGTGTCATGAGAGCAGCTCTAGATGAACAGTCCTAAAATCCTGGAGATCCACCGTGCTTCTGCTAATGTCTCACTGAGCAGCTTGGGAGGGTTCCATTGGCCTTGCTGGACCTCAGTTCCCCTGTGTGGGTACGAACAAGCAGATAACCCTTAAGGGTCTTCTGTGTCCAACACTAGAATTCAGAATCCCATGGCCACTGGCTGCCAAGGGGCCTGTAGGCAGGATGAGAAAGGCAAAGGGCTCAGGAAGCAGTCCGTGGTCAGCCACCTGCCTCCTCTCCCAGTGCACATCCGGCCCACTTTCTTTTTATGGCAATTTAATTAAGTTGTTCAATCAGATGGGTACCAGGAATCTGTAGGTTGTAACAGCCCAGGCAGACACAGAAGCCTTGTAGCGTAACTAAACCAACAAGATCTGCCTCTTGAGCTGATCCAGGAGCCCCAGGTTCTGTCAAAGGGCGTCTCTCAGGGAAGGGGATGAGGGGCTCCCCTGCTCAGCTGGGCCTCCTTTGCTCTGGGCCTGAGGGCAGCCCCCGTCGCCGGCCAGGGCCTGGGTCGCTGGCCCCGCTGGTGTTTTCAAATAGGCCCAGCCTGGCCTGACTTCCAGTTCAACTCCTGTCCCAGGTGTGCCCATCTTTCACTCACTCAGAGCTCTGCGTTCTCCACCCCAGCCTTCCTTGTCTGGAAGTTAATCCTTGAAGACTGAAAGATAGGACTGCTTAGGAGGTGAGGTGAGGGGAGGAGGAAAGCAGATTCCAGGACCATGCAGCGTCAGCAGTGCTTAAGACAGTCTGGAGTGATGAAAAGAAGTAGAAAATACCAGATACCGAGGTGATTCAGAAAAGGGCTTTCCTGGAGTGCCTGGGTGGCTCAGTCGGTTGGGTGTCTGCCTTTGGCTCAGGTCATGATCCCAGGGTCTTGGGATGGAGCCCTGCATCAGGTTCCTTGCTCAGCAGGGGGCCTGCTTCTCCCTCTCCCTCTGCCTGCCGTTTCTCCTACTTGTGCTCTCTCTATCAAATAAATAAATAAAATCTTAAAAAAAAAAAAAGAAAGAAAAGGCATTCCCTCATGGAAGTGTGGAAATAGAGACAGGGTGGTAGAATATGGATCGAGGTTGTTATACAAGATGGCATTTGTAAAAAAAAAAAAAAAAAAAAAAAAAAATTAAAACACACTTAAAAAAATAAAAATAATGAACAGCCTCTACCTGTGGTCCAGTTCAGTGGAGGTATGGAGAGCACAGAGGAACCAGCTCAGATGGTGCCCTCACAGAGCTTGCAATCCAGTAAGGGAGAGAGAGAGGCAAATCGTGTGATTTGGGAGACATATGGGGTGTGTATGTGTTTGGGGAGCAACTTGAGAGAAAGCCAGCCTTAGGAGAGAGGAAATCAGCAAAGGACTTTGCAAGAAGGTAATATTTGAGTTGACCTTTAAAGATGAGCAGGATTTGGACAGAAAGGATGAGAAGAGGAAGGTCATTTCAGGCAGTGGGAACAAGCGAGCGCGGAGGCATGAAAAAGTACAAGTGTCTGAAGTAGTTGGGGAGCTGTGAATGATGATGGGGGAGAGCTAGCATTTGAGAACCATTGGGAAGGATTGGAAATAAGACTACAGCAGGAAAAGCCATACATGATTGTGGAAAGCCCTTCGTTTTGCCATTCAGAGGTTATAACCTTCTTAGTTTGCTCTGCATAAATTGCAGGTGCTGGCTGAGAGCGACTACATGTCAGCTTCTAGAGGAGATGTGTGTGCAGGCCTCAGTGACACAACAACAATGCTATGCATTGACTGTTAATTCACAAATGCTTATGGGGTCCCCACGTGTACTATATAGAGTGTTAGGCATGAAGGAATACAGTCCTGACCTCTGGCTACTTGCAATTTTGGAATAAGATGGAAATACTCAGGTGACTAGTTACAATGCATTTAAGTGCCAGGTGAGTGATGTAGTATTTTAAGAGTCCAGGAGAAGCCAGTGAGAACTGGAGTGTCAAGGACATCTTCCAGGAGCAGTGGGGATTTGAATGAGGTGGTGAAGGAAAGATAGCATTTAAATAGTTGGAAAGAGAAAGCAAAGGGGACAGAGGTGGGCCTGGGAATAGAACATCCTGGCTGGAGAAGAGGGCTGGCGCTGAGAGCGGGCTAGAGTGGGGGCTTGGGTGGCATGCTCAGGGTATTGGCAAGTGCAGAAGGAAAAGCAGCTAGGGGTTACTGTAGACCAGTTCTGTGCAGGACCCTTTATTTAAAGCATCAGCAACACTGTGGGACAGATATTTTTACTCCCATTTTAAAGATGAGGAAACAGAGTCTCAGGGGAGACACATGGCATATTCCAGTCACACAGTTTGAGGAAAGCACTTGCTTCTTTTCAGACACAGATGGGAAGGTGGTATAGGTGGCATGGGCTGACTGTGTGTGCCTTCTGAACACACACACACACATACACACACACACACACACACAATCACTGGGGGACGCTTTCACATGGCATTTGGTACATCCTGGACTGTCTCTCCCAACCTAATTAGGACTTGGGATGATTGTCCCTTAGAAAGCTTTTGCCTTTCTCTCTAGCCCAGGCTGTGCCAGTCTCTATTCCTCCTTTTAGGATTCAATAGGAGTATGGAAAGGGGAAAAAGAAATGTGATGCCTGAAACAAAATACCCCATCGAGCTGACCACTAAGTAGCACTTAGACCCCATGTATACACACAGCTGCTTTATGTAATGAAGGCTGTAGCCCATGTTCCTGGATATAAAATAACAAACCACATATAACGTTTTACATTGCTATGTAATTAGCACGGATCTGTGAGTGTGGGAGCCGACCAGGGAGAGGGAAGGGGGGCTTGGGCCAGGAGCACACGGAGCCGTGAAGAAAAGAGCATGTGCTGTGGGGCCAGAAAGACAGGAGTTGGAATCCCTGCTCCCTCTCCTTGTATCCCTCGGGGCCCTCGGGCAGTGCTTTGGGTGAGGATGATGGTGGCTCCGTCCTCAAAATGTTTGAGCCATTTATATAAGCTCTGAGGACTTCCAATTTCATATCTGTCAGTAGAAGTTGAAGTGTATGCCTTATAGAAAATGGTTTTGCCTTTTCTGCCCCCACGGGAACGTTTGGCAATACCCAAGGACATTTTTGATTATCATAACTGGGAAGGTGCTACTGGCATCTAGTGGGTAGAGGCTGAATGCTGTGAGGCATCCTCCCATGAGTAGGGCAGTTGCCACAACAAAGAATGATCCCACCCAAAATACCAATCATACTGAGATTGAGGAATCCCGTCTTACAGAGTTGCTGTTTCGAGGTTATCACCTTTACTAACTTCTACTGAGAATTTACTGTGTGCCCAGCACTGATCTTATCACTATTTCAGTGTGTTACCTCTTACCTGTTCATAGTAAATTGATGATGGAGATACTATTATTAGCCTTATTTTACAGATGAGGAAACTGAGGCCCAAAACCCTGCCCAAAGTCACACAGCCAGTCATCAGCGGAGCCAAGGTTTGAAACAAGGCAGTATGGCTCCAGAGCCTGCCCCGTGCTAGACGGAGCTCATGCTTAGCAGATGCCTGCTTCGGGTGCCTGGCACCTGGTAGAGTGATGGTGGCTCCTGAAAGAGCATAAGAGGATTCATTCATTCATTCATGCAACGCGTGTGTTGTGAGTCTCATCAATGCTCGGTGCTAAAGAATTAGTGAGCAGGAGAGATGGAGTCTTTGCTCACACAGACCTTACTTTCTACTTAATGAAGACAAATAATATAGCAGTAACCATTACCAGTGGTCACAATGAAGTGATAGAGGGTCTGGAGAACTAGGAGGAGTTTGCCAGGAAAAGTCTGGGGAAAGAGCATTCGTGAAAGAGAAAGCCAGATTGGTGTGTCAGCGAAACAGACAGAAGTCCAGCAAAGCCAGACGTGTAGACCCAGAGGAGAAAATTCTCAGAGATCCCAGAGAGATAGGAGAGGCCAGATGAAGTGAGATTTTGTGGTTCAAAGGAAGGTGCTGGAATTCCAGCTTTGCTGAGAAGCCAGAGGAAGGTTTTAAAGAAGAGTGATGTGACCTGATTTACATCTTTAGAAGATGGATCAGATTGTAAAGTGGAGGTTGTTCAGGTGGCAAGGGAGGTCTTCAGGAGCCTGGTCAGGGCATCGGGGCAGTACTTGGGGGTGAGGATGGTGGTGGCTCCAACCACGGAGGTTGTGGTAAAATGAGGAAAGTGAGCAGATTTGGATCAGTGTTAGAACCATTTGTGGCAGATGTGAGCCGGTGGTGAGGGGGCCGGAGGAATCGAGAACACTCAGGTTTTTGTCCTGAGCAACTGGCTGCATTTACTGAGAGGGGAAGGCTGAGGGAGTAGAGTGGAGGGTAACAAGAATCCAGTTTTAGGTCACGTGAAGTATGAGCTGCCTACTGGGGTCCACGTGAGTGTGTTAGGGGAACAGCTTACACGTGAGCATGGGTTCCAGCAGAGCAGTCCGGGCTGGAGGGGTACCTCTGGACTTCGTTGATAGCGATGCTATTTAAGCTAAAGGCCCATTGGAAAGACAGAGACTGAGAATTGAAGGAAACCTGTGTCTAAGCCCAGAGGACCTGATGGTTTCCAGTTTGAGAGAGGAGCCTCCACCCCAAGCAACAGAAGTAGGAGAAAACCCAGGAGAGAGAAGGCAAGATAATCTGGTGAAAGAAACCAGGAAAGTGACTGTTAGCTTTGGCCACAGGGAGGTTGACAGGAGCCATTTCAGTGGGCTGCTAGGGACAGAAACTCAGGAGATTGAGAACAGAGAGGGAGAAGAGGAAGCAGAAACAGCTAGTTCAGGCAACCCCTTCTCAGGCTGTGGGAAAGGGTAAAGTAGCGGGCTGGGCAGTGGAGAGGCTTTCTAGAACAGGGGTCACATAGCGCGTTGGCTTGCTCATGTGAAGGATCTGGAGCAGCAGGGAACCTGGGATCCCGGGGAGAGAGGGCTCGAGAGGGCTCCACCAGAGAAGGCCTCGAGGAGTACGAGAGAGAGCAAGTCACCCTCAAGCATCGCCCAAGAACAATGGACAGGCGAATCCTGGTCAGGACGCAGCAGCTGTTGTGTTCAGGAGCAAAGGCCGCAAGCATGTGAGTGATGCATATGGTCAATGAAGCCATTGTGAAGCAAGTACTTCCTCAGAGGAACTTCGGCACCCTCACCTGAGCCACCGTCGGCCCCTAGCCCTGGGCACCGATCCAGACTGAGCACGACCCCGTAGCCTGGATATCTAATCCCATCAACCATCTCTCTCTCTGTTCATAAGGGAGCCTCTGGGAGAGACCGTGGATGACTCCACGTAACCCACCCGAACAGCTGAAAAGCACGTTCGAGGCAGAGGTTCGGCAGTAGCAGCATCCGTCAACAGATGAGGGCTGCCTTTGAGACAGTCTCAAAGAGGGGAGCTCCCCTGTGAGAGGAGGGGGCTGTTCAGAGTAGAGCCATTTGTGCAGTGTCTTCATAGGAGGGGGCCAAGAACAAAAGGCTATCATCAAAAGGGGCCAAAATTTGGGATTCATCAGAATGAGAGGCCCAGGGTGGGGCAGGATAGAGAAATTACAGAGGTTGTCCACAGGACTCAAGCAGAGCTAAATGCAGTATAAATGGGTTTAAGTGGGGTTATTGGTGGTTCAACTAAATCTAGGAGTGCCACATACTTTTCAGCGTTTTCCTTTTATTGGGGCCCTTGGACCAATGTGGTTTGTGCAAGTTAATGTATGATTTCTTTTTTATTTTTTTTTAAGATTTTTAAATTTATTTATTCATGAGAGACACAGAGAAAGGCAGAGACACAGGCAGAGGGAGAAGCAGGCTCCGTGCAGGGAGCCCGATCCAGGACTCCAGGATCATGCCCTGAGCCAAAGGCAGATGCTCAACCGCTGAGCCACCCAGGCATCCCTAGTGAATGTATTTCTATACTAATTTTTGTAACTGCAAAATACATGCCATATGAGAAAAAGCTTCACCACTTCCTAGCTTAATCCCTCCAGATCTCCGTGTCCTCATCTGTGAAGTGAAAACAACAGCAACACAGAGCTCACAGGTTTGGTGTGGAGATCAAGCTGATGGATGTGAAAGCACTTTGTGTATGTAAAGGGCTGTGAATATTACTGATAGGGTTATTACTATAATAGGATAATACTAATACTAATAAGAAGATAGAATAACACTAATAAGAAGTGGACTCTAAAGTATCTCCTCTCCTAGGATAAACACTTTGATGCTCTTCTAAAAAAGTTATAAGGGGCCCTGAATGGCACAGTCAGTTGGGCAACTTTTGGTTTCAGCTCAGGTCATGATCTCAGGGTCATGAAATCAAGCCCCGTGTAGGGCTCCACGATGGGCTTGGAGTCTGCTTAAGATTTTCTCTCTTCTCCGCCCCCCCGCTCCTCTTCCCCTACTCCTCTGATCATGTTCTCTCTCTCTCTCTCCCAATAAATAAATAAATGCATAAATAAGTACATGAATAGTTATAAAAGAGCACGAGTCATCTACAACATGGACACCTTATGAAGAAGCCGTGAGTGTCTATGGCATGGTGGCCTCTAGGCCCCGTGTATGAAGTAGTTGGACAGGTTGTGCTGTGCACAAGGGCACTCTGCTGAGGAGGTGACCATGCGGTGATATCCAGCCAGTGGCAAGGGGCTGCGTCTGTGTTGGGTTCCACGAGGCACCAGACAAGCTGGCAGTGGCTCTGAGGGCACCCACCAGCACACTTCTGTAAATATTTAGAATCCCTTGGCTTTACTTACCAAAACCAGTAATGGTTTGGAGTCTGTTGACTTTCTTTAGCGAGTGACATTTTCATGATGACTTTCCAAATGTATCCCCAGTTATAGATGGTCTCTCCTTGACTTGCATGCCCTACTTTCCTTTCAAACTCATCATATTCAAATTAAAAACTCCGTTTTTCTCAATTCAGAATTTGGGTTGGATTCTCTACTTTGCGTCTGTTATGTTTGATACATCCTTTCATTAATCCTACCTGGATGCTGCTTATGACATTTGGTGACAAGAAGCTCACTACCTTTTGAGGTAATCAACTCCACTTTTAAGCAACTCTTAATGCTTAGAAACTTCCATAAATCGAGTCTGCAGCTGCCGGCCTGAGGTGTGCATCTACATATCTTATAACCACTCGGTTCTGGTTTCCACCCTTGGAATGACCTGGAGCCAGTCTTCTCCAGCGTCTTCATCATAGCTATTCATAGATTCACTGTTCTTTCTTCCATTCCTTATACAGAAGGTTGTGCCTGTTTCTACTCTCCTGATCACCATGTAAAGATTCCTTGTGTCTAGAACCAATGTTGGTTCCAGTATCCTATAGTTTTCTCATTCTTGGATTTACAAGTCATTCATCTGCCATCTATGTGCCAAGGGATCGGAAGCTAAGGGCTATGAAATTTTTTGTCCGGAATCTTACAGGTGCTAAGCTGTTCTACTCTGGATCTTCTCCTTCACTATACACAGCTGCCTCCGTCCAGAAGCAGAGGCCCTTTGAATGCCATCAGTCTTACAAGGGGCAGAAGTGCCCCCTCTTAGTTGAATTTTCTGTCTCAGAGATTTTTCCTTAATTTGTCCAGAGTGTTCAGCAGTCCCACTTCTTTCTTCCCCTCTCAAATCAGCAGCTCATGCTAGAGGTCTAGCCAAATCAATGCCAACCATTTCTTCACAGTTCTAGAGCCTTTTTCCTCCAGACTCCCAGACTTGCTGCAGCTGGAGTAATCACTGTTCCCAGCCATATCATAAAACATTAGCTCAGGACAAGGAAAACAGCAGTTCTTAAGACACTGAATTCAAAGGATTATCCAGATAGAGGGGAGAGTATGGCTAGAAGCCTCATGAGGGTGGAGATCGTGCCTGCGTTTTTCATTTAACTTTGTGCATAGTTCATATTCCTAATTGTTATGATTAATTAATTGATAACATATTGGGGCATCTCCACTGTGTCAGGCATTTAACATGATGTGTTAGGAGAGCTCCAGTCATTCTCTCTCCTCACCAACACCTGACCTTGCCCATTTTTGTAATTATAGTCATCCTTGTGGGTGTGAAGTGGTATCTCATTGTGGTTTTAATGTGAATTTCTCCAATGACTAATGATGTTAAGCATCTTCTCATGCACTTTTTTGACATTCTTATTTAGTGAATCCTTTGTCCAAATTTGTTGCTCACTTACACCTGGGCTATTTGACTTTCTACTGAGTTGTGATAACTTCTTCAGTATTCTGTTCACAAATCTTTTGTCAAACATAGTTTTGCAAATATATTCTCTCAGGACATGACTTGTATTTTCATTTCTTGAATAGTGCCATTTGAAGAAATTCAATTTATCAGGTTTTTTGGTTTGTTTTATAATTTGTGCTTTTTGGGTCTTGAGAAATCTTGGCCTAACCTACGGTCACTAAGGTTTTCTTTCCTTTGTTTTCTCCTAGCAGTTTTATAGTTTCAGGTTTTACCATTAGGTTAGTGATCCGTTTTTAGGTGAATTTTATATGAGGTGTGAGGTAAGGATCAAGGGCAGTGGCTGCTTCTTTTTCTGCTTCTCCTTATTCTTTTCTTCTTCTTCCTCCACTTCCTCCTTTTTTTCTTCTTCTTCTTCTTTGAAATGAATCTCTATTGTCCAGCACCATGTATTGAAAAAATTATCCTTTCTGTATTGAACTGCCTTTGCACTTTCATAAAAATCATTGGTCATTCATGCGTGGGCCTATATTTGGACTCTGTATTCTCTCCCATTGGTCTATACTCACAGCAACACCACACTGCTTTTATTATTATAGCTTTATAATTAGTTATGAAGCTAGGCAGTGTACGTCTTCCAACTTTGTTCTACATTTTCAAATTTCTTCGGCTACCTTAATCATTTGCATTTCATACACATTTTAGAATCAGCTTGTCGATTTTGCACAAAATCCTACTGAGTTTCTGACTGAGATTGCAATGAATCTCTAGATCAATCAGGGGAGAATTTACATCTTTAACAATATTATGATTCATAAGCACGGCTTATCATTTTTTAGATTTTAACTTCCCTCAGCAATATTTTGTGATTTTCAGCATATATAACCTGTATATCTTTTATAACATTTTTCCTAAGTATTTCATACTTTTTAATGCTCCTATAAATAGCACTTTAGAATTTTCAATTTATGACTGTACTTTGCAAGTATATAAAAAAATTGAATTTTGCCTTTGTTTCCCACAACCTTCCCTCCCCCCCCCCCTTTTTTTGGTATCTATTGAGATGATCATATGGACCTGTAATGATATTCTCTCTTCATCCTCATTATTAGTAATTTAATGTATATTTTTCATTTGTATGTGTTCTTAAAAATATACATTGCTGTTTTGTATGCATGTATTTTTAATGTATATAAATGGTATTTTTCTGTTAATCTGATTGCTTTTTTGCACCAAAGAATACACTCTACAATCAATTTATATTCCTTCTGACTGCTATGTAATATGCAATGGTGGTATCCCATACATTTTACCTGTTCACTCTCTGAATGATGGTCTTCCAAGTTGCCTCTAACTCCCTGACTCCACAAATAATGCTTCAGTGAACATCCTTATACATATTCTCTTATAAACTTGGATTAATTTGGGGGAGGATGCATACTCAGGAGCTCAATAGCTGAATTATAAAATATGCATATACTTAATTTGACTATATGATAGAGAATGTTCTCCAGAATGGCTCCACCACTTCATAATCCTGCCAGCCTGAAGGATTTAAGGAATCCTGTATCTCTGCAAATCTTGCCATTATCCAGCCTTCTAATTTTTATTCGTGTAAATTATAGAAAGTGATATCTCATTATATATTTAACTTAAATCTCTCTGATTACTAATGCTTATAAGCAGCTATCCCTATACTTTTTATCTTTTGAAGATTTCCACTTCTGAAAATTGCATGCATATCCTTTGCTTTGAGTTTTCTCTTGTTCATTTGCAGGAATTTCTTGTATCTTCTAAATGTTAATCTTTTTAAAAAAGATTTTATTTATTTATTTACGAGAGAGAGAGAGAGAGAGAGAGAGAGAGATGGGAATGGAGGTGGGGAGACAGCCTCTACACCGAGTAGGGAGCTGGACACAGAGCTTGACCAGTGAGATTATAACCCGAGGCAAAGGTAGCCACATAATGGACTGTGCCACCCAGGCACCCCTAAATGTTATTTTTTTTGTCAGTTTTAAGCATTGTGAATCTTTTGTTTATTCATTCATTCATTCATTCATTCATTCATCCATTGTCTCCATAGTACCTTTCATTGATAAAAAATCTCTTTTTATTTTTATTTCATTGTTTTAAAGATTTTTATTTACTTATTTGAGAGAGAGAGGAAGAGAGAGAACAAGCAGGGGGATGTGCAGAGAAAGAACGAACAGACTCCCACTGAGTGAGGAGTCAGACTTGGAGCTCAATCCCAACACCCTGAGATCATGACCTCAGCTGAAGTCAGATGCTTAACTGACTGAGCCACCCAGGTACCCCAGAAACCTTTTTTTAAATAATGAAATCCAATTCATCTTTTTTCCCCTTATTTCTTAGTTCTTTGTGTTTTCCTTTGACATTTTGTAAAACTCTTCCCCATATGTCACAAAAATATTCAACATATTCTATTAATTTTATATTTTTGCATTCTATTAACTTTATCATTATTCTATTAACTTTATTTTTTATCTTTCATGCTTGTCCTTTTGATCCTCATAATACCACCTCTGTATGTATGTGGTATTTCATAAGGGATCCAATTTTCCTCTTCTCATCTTTAAAAGAGGCTACATGCAGCTTGGCTAGGAGAGACCTAGGACATAACTACCCGGTATCTCCTTTCCTCTCTGGTGTCCCTCCAGTGCCTCTCAATGGCCTAACTCAACGAGGAATCAGAGGGCAAGGGAGTATGGTTAATGCAGAGGCCAAACTTCTGGAGCAAGAGTAGAGTAGAGCAAGAAAAACTCTAGAAGGGTAAACAGAGAATATCAAGCATGACACATGTGTGAGTGTGAGTTCTCTGTTCTATACCAATGGTCTATCCATTCTTGTGCCAGTACTACCAAGGTAGTAATTACCATGATTTTGTAACATGTCAATATCTAAAAAGGTGAGTTCTTCTCTCTTCATTTGTCTTTTTTAGTGCTTAAAGTTCTTTAGGTTAAATGCATTTGTATTCCTCCATATACATTTTAGAGTGAGTGTATTGATTTCTCAAAAGATCAACTGGAATTTTGATTGGCCTTGTATTAAATGTTCATATTGATTTCAGGGAAAGGACTTTTTTTTAAAAGATTTTTTTATTTATATTAGAGAGAGTGAGAATGAGTGTGAGCACGGGGAGGGGCAGAGGGAAAGAATCTCCAGCAGCCTCCCAGCTGAGCATAGAGCCCCATGCAGGGCTTGATCCCATGACCCTAAGATCATGACCTGAGTTGATACCAAGAGTCAGTCATTTAACCAACTGAGCCACCCAGATGCTCCAGGACTTGTTTTTAATACTAAGTCAGGCTGCCTATGAGCATATATGTCTCTCAACTAATTCAGGTCATCTTCTATGTTTTTTTTAAAGATCTTATTTATTTATTCATGAGAGACACAGAGAGAGAGGCAAAGACACAGGCAGAGGGAGAAGGAGGCTCCATGCAGGGAGCCCGACGTGGGACTCGATCCTGGGTCTCTGGGATCACACCCTGGGCTGAAGGCAGACACTCAACCACTGAGCCACCCTGGCATCCCCATCTTCTATGTTTTATATTAGTGTTATATTCTTTTATATAGTAGTCTTTTACATATTTTTTTCTATGTAGTATTTTTGGTTTAATTCCTAGATACTTTCTTTTTTTTTTTCTCCTTTTTTACCCCCAGATACTTTCTATGTTGCTGCTGTTATGAATGGTACACATATTTAGTGAGTGCCTTCTGTATGCAGGTCCTGTGTTGGGTGCTAGGGATATAGTAGTGGACATGACATAGTCTCTGGTCTCATGGAGCTGACGCTGCAAAGACACATGTAAATAGACAAATATGACCACACATTGTGAAGAGTGTGCTAAAGCAAAGGCCCAGCTTTCTACCCTGGCCCTCTGCCTTCCCTATGTCATTTCTCAGTGCTCTGCCTCTCTGCTCTTACAAAGATCCTGACCAGATGTCAGGAAACCAGGATTTCCAACTCCAGGTCTGATTCTATCTAGCCAGTTTGTTCATCTTTAGAACAAAGGGACAAACTAGACAAACTCTTAGGACCCTTCTACCACCATCCATCTTCCTTTGTTCTCTCTCTCCTTCCTTCCTTCTCTTCCATGATTGAGTGTGAAAGAAAGAACAGTATTACCTGGGGAAGGTAAACGGCCATGTCTAGCTTTAAGCTGTCAGGATAGCCAAACCAAATACCCCATAGTAAGAACATGCCGGTATAAATCTTAGAAGAATCCATGGTAGAGATGGACAACTGAGAGATATACTTCAAGTCGCCATGCAAATGAGACAATTTAGAAAGAGGTGTAAAATAACAAAAGAGAAAGACTAAGAATAGAACCTGGGGACTGAGCCATTTAAAGTAAAATTAGAGAGAGGAAAATTTTCAGAGGAAAATAGCCATAGGTTTAGTTTTATAAGACAAAGTTTTTTAATCTCCTATGAAGACATTTTGGGAGGAAGTTTAATTAATGATTCAATCAAAATCAATCTTTTTAGGATTCTTTTTACATCATCTTCCCTCTGGAATAAAACTGGTCAAATTGATGACCTTCAATGATTTCAAAAGCGTATTGGCTTTTAAGGGTTTTGTTAACAAGATACTGGAGCAAGTCACCTTATTGCACGTTGCCTCAGTTTCTCCATCTATAAAATGAGCATAATAAGGCTTATTTGATGAGGCTTGGTTAGTGTGAAATTTGGTCTAGGAAAGTAAGAAATTTTTATGGAATTAGGAAATCTTTGTGTTTTAATTCTTTATGATAATACCAAGGGTTAAATTTGTTTTCTGCCTTTGACCTTTTTTTCCCCATTCATTGACTAACTTTTTGTAAACTGGTGTTCATTCCATCCTCACATATCTCTTCCTTCTGTCTCAGCTCCTCTGGGTGCCCCACGCCCAGCAGTTGGGATATTAGAAAGACACCATCTGCTGATTAATAAACAGACATGTATTCATTTATAAGTTGATTGGATGAGGGTGTTTCTTAATGTCCCTGTTCTGAATGTTCGTGCATTCCAGCACATACTTATGGAAGTCACACCCAGAGGCTGTGTGGCTGGGATGAATCACATCTGAGCTGACCAGCCTTCCTGGAATCCATGGGCTGCAGAGTATATGAATTTAGCCAAAGTGGACACCTGCCACTGGCTCAGAGCAGGAATGGCTCTGGAGGATCCCAGCTTTACAGAGTCCGCCTGGGGCCCTGACGGCAAGGCCTGAGGATCACAGATGGAGCTTCTCTGGAGCACCTTCTGCATGCTCAGTCCTGGGATGGGAGGAGCATGTGGTGGAACTAGAATAAATCAAGAGACGTGGGTCCTAGCGCCTCAGAAGGAGAGAGGATACGATAGCAGGGGACGGTGGCAGGCTTGGTTCAGAAAGTTAAGGCATTTCATGGGCAGCTTTTTATATATCTAGGCCAAATTGGGACCAAGCAACCCATAACTTCTCCCAAATGGATTGATAATCTGCTGAAATATCCACAAATCTCTCAAGCCCCTCTGAGCTTACCGACTTCCATTGGCTTCCCTCTCCGGAGTGTGTTTATTTCTCTGGGAGTTGCAGACGCAGGTGCTCGCAGGGCTTGGCCGGGGCCTTGGTCTGCCCTCCTCCTAGTGCAGATGAAGAGCCGCAGATGTATCTGGGCTCCTCGACCATTTACTTGCATTCTATATCCCCAGCTCGGTGTCCAGAGACATTAATAGTTGAAAGGGAGAGTCTTTGCTTTGTTTTATAAAGAGATGTTGAAGAAACAGAAAGAAGCCCAAAATCAAGAGGAGTCAGCCCTTCTGACTGCCCGAAAGTTTATAGGCACCAAAAAATCCTTTTGTGAGATCAGTTTGCAAGGCAGATCAGTTTGCCAATCCATTTGCAAGGCATTTCCATTTTCCAGAAGGGACACTGAGGGCCCCTGATTTGAAAACACTTGCCCGAAGTCTTGCAGAAAGTCAGTGACAGAGCTGGTCAGTGTATTCTTTGTTCCAGCCTGAGCTTCACCCTGTACAAGAGGGAGGACTTAGGATGGCCTGGGACGGGGGACGAGTGGCCTGGGATGGGTGGGCATGCAAGTGGATGGGCAGGACAGGGTCCAGGGCTATGGCCACGTCTTGGGGACTGCACATCACTCACTGGGAGTTCATGCCAGTCCTTGCCTTCTTAGTCTTCTCTCCTGCAGCTGGGGCTTGGCACCCAGGGGCTGTGTCTGTGGGTATACCTGATGGCTCTGGCTCAGCTCTCAGCTGCATCCCCACCCATCCACCATGAAATGTAGGGTCTGAAAGCCAAGAGGTGGTGAGTGGATGCTGACCCTGCAGCTGGAAAATGGACTTTCGGTCAAACAGACCCAAATTCAGAACCCAAATTGACCTCTTAGTTGTACCGGCTCATGCGAGCTACTTTCAGAGCCTCAGTTTCTGAATCTGATTTTCACACCAACAGAGGCAACGAATGCATGTTAGAAAAGTGAGAATCAGAGGTGGAACACTAATTATAGGAGGGGTAGGTCACGGCTGATGGGGCCCTTGTTCCCTGGCCCTGCATTCAAATTCTTACACCAGCCAGCTCTGGGAGGCTGATACGAGGCTTGTCCCATTTTGTGGATGAGAAATCCGAGGCTAGAAGAGTGGGTGCTAGTTTGGCTGTCTCGTATGTTCCTCATGTGCTTCCTGACACAGGCAAGGATTCCTTCCTACTGTACTGGGGAGAAGTTGAGGCCTAGAGAGGAAGATAAATGGGGTCACCAAGACCCAGGGTCATCAAGAAGGAGTTGATAGAGGGGCTGCGTCTGAGTGTAGGTTCCCTGGCTCCCATCTCAGGGGCCCCCACCCCAGGCCTGTGCTGGGCCCCGCCAAGTCCCAGGGAAGGCATCTTGCCCCCAAGTGGTGCTCTCTCAGGCCAGCCTCACCCCTCCTGCCAGGGAAGCACTGCCCTCATCTCCCGCCAGACAGCCTTGTTGCCCAACTCGTGGATGGGAGCCAAGCCTGGCAGCCTTTGGTGGGCATCCAAGTCGAACTGCTCTTTCCTGCGCCGAGTTTAGCACGCAGCATGGCTTCATCATCCAAATATGTCCTGCCAGACAGGCCTCAGCTGCTGGCCGGCGGGGCACTTGGCGGCCCGAGAGAGCTTGGCGCTAATTGGGCCCAGCCGACATAAATCATGCCTCTCATTAAGAGAAAGTCCAGCCGTTCTCTGGCAGGGAAGGGGTGAAGGTGGGGAAGGATGGCAGGGTAAGGACCTCTCACTGAAAGGGGTTGAGTCCTGCAGCGGCCCTGGGACCTTAGCAAGTGTCTGGATTCAGCTGGCCCTCCCCATCCATCCATCCACCCACCTGAAGGGCTAAGAGGCTGTACCCAGTGATCTCTGATAGTTCGTGCCAATCACAGAGCTGTCCTGTTCCTGTTGCTTTGTGTGTGGGGGGGGCGGGTAGGGTGGGGGGGGGGGGGAGAATGCTGTTTTTCCTTTCTGCTTGGAAGCCTTCCGGGATAAATCCCATTATATCCTGCGGTGTGTTGGGCTGTGTCTGTCACCTGACTTGGGGGAAGTAAGAGAAATTCCTCCCCGTGAACAAAAGATCTCCCAGGGGCTGCTTTGCTGTCTGGATCCTTTGTAGCAGAAGGCTTGGGTTGTCCCTGAAACAGAGAAAGGCGAGCTGGCAGGGGCGGCTTCCCAGCTCGGCTGGTCACTCACTGACAGGCAGGTAGGAGGTTGCCTGTCAGGGTCCGTGGTAGGAGCAGACTTGAGCTGGAAACAAAGGTCAGCTGGGCTGAGATGCCCGGGAGATGGTGGGTCAGTTTGAGGACAGATCATACCAACCTTGCAGCTTCTGACCTTGCCAAGCAAGCTCCTAAGCACCCATGCCTTCACCATGACGTTCACTCATGCCCTCGGCATTTATGAAGCACTAGCCACATGCTGGGTACCGCGTAGGGTGCTGGGAATATCGATGAATCCCACTGAATTGTTGCCTTAACCGGAGTCATGGTCTACGAGAAGGACATGCATCTGAAAATTGATGACAATCCTCTACCGAAGACCTGTGCAGGTCCTCTGGGCACTGACGCAGACGTTACAGGCTCTGATGTGGAGTGAGGGGTTGAGGCAGGGGGCAGACAGGGTTCCCACAGAAGGTGGCACCAGCAGTGGCTCGGAGGACGAGTTGGAAGGATGAGAGAGGACAGCAGAAGAGAGGGAAGAGCGGAACAGAAGCCGAACGGAAAGACAGAAGGCATGCTCTGGTGGGAGAACAGAAGAGCAGAGTTCTGTGTGGTTAGAGAGGAGGCTGTAGAGTGAGGATGAAGGCCCAGTGAGGCTGAGGCTTGGACTTCCACGATGTCCCAGCTCGGGCGACCTAAGTTTGTTCCAGTGATATTTCACAGCAGTTCCCAAACCCTGTCGGTGCCTCAGAAACACCTAGAAAGCTCTCATAAAGTACAAAAATAACTGGTTCCGACCCCTGAGATCCTGTTGTAGCTGGCATGGTGGAGGCCAGGAGTCTACATTTTACAACCAGCTCCCTCGGTAATTCTGAGGTAGCTAACAGCCTAGCATTGCTCAAAAACATAAGATGCCGATACATGCATCAGAGAAAGAGCAGAATTGGCAGACGGAGAATTCTGAGGTGGAGGGTAGCACAATTTTCAACAGCGTGGTCAGGGAATGAGAGATCTGAAGGAACGAAAGAGAGAGAGCCATAGAGAAGCCTGGGGAAAGACCACGCCAGGAAGTGAAAGCAGGTGCAAAGGTCCTGCGGCAGGGCTGACTGATGTCTTGAAGGAAAACTAGAGAGGCCAGTGTTGCTGGAATATAGGAGATGAGGTCAGGGAGGCAGTGAGGGCAGGCAGGTTGTGTCGGGCTTATCGCCTGGCCTTTTTAAACCATGGATTTAGTCCAACCATCTAGGGAAGAAACAGGCCTGGAGAAGGGAGCTTGAGGAGATACATCTTCTCTGCGTCCCTCCTCAGCATGGGGCTCTGAACCAGACTATGTGGCTCGGTGGTGTCAACCAGCATGGAGGTGAATAGAATATGGGTTTGGTTGCCCCAAGGGTCTCAGTCTAGAGGGGGATACCCCACTTGTGCGACTTTCTAACAGGTGGCCGCCTGCAATCCACAGGAGTGCGCTGACTCCAAGTAGAGCAGCCCCAGCTTGCGGGCGTGCGGAGGAGGTGGGCCTGGGCCTGAGCCCACTGTCACTGAGGTGGGGGGGGGGGGGGTAGGATGCCAGCAGGCCCAACAGGAGGCCCCTGCCCAGCCCGGGAGTGGGAAGGGGGGCTGTGCTTTGGGGAAGGCACGATGTGGGGTCAGTGTCCTGAGTTTCAAAGCTTGGTTGGCCTTGAAATTGGAGACCAAGGTTCGGGGGAGCACGTGGCTTTGCCTCCTTGCTCTCTCAGGCTTCAGTTTGCCCCAGGGTTAACCCCTCCTCTGAACGCCACACCTGTGCAGGTGTCCACGGTGTGCACGGGCCCAGCGCGGTGCACAGGGCACGCAGGCCGGGGCCCTCGCTCTCTGGGGAGGAAGGAAGCGGGTGCGAAGGCAGGAGGGCACCGCCCTTTGGGCCATCTTGCTCTCTACCTGCGGCAGCAGTCCCGGCCTCTGGGAACAGTGAGGGCAGGTGCCAGCCGACAGTGCCCCCTCATTGGCCAGTGTGCCCATATCTCAACCGCATCCCGCAGGTGGCACCTCTCCTATTGCCCCATCTCGCACCGCGGGCATGTGGAGGTGGCAGCAAGGTCGGGGCAGGAGCCGGGTCTTTTCCTCTCCACCCTGCTGACCCCAAGGCCGAGGGTGGACTGACCCCTGAGGAAGCTAGCTTACCCAGGGGAGGGCGGGGCTGCCCAGCAGGTCTGGTTGCTGGGACAGTCCCCCTCCTTCCAGGGGACGGAGTCACAGGTGACAGTGGTCACTTGGCCCTACTGCCTCTGCCCTGCCAGGGCCTCCAGATGGGCCACCAGGCCCTGCCTTCTAGGCCCAGCCCGGGGAGGGAGGGAGGGAGTGGGGCTGAGAAAAGGTGCTCCCTTCCTCTTCCTCAGGTTACCCTGTAAGTGCTCACTCACACAGGGTAACCTTTCTCCGCCCCACTGGTGGTCGCCAGCCCTTTAGTCCCCATCCTTCCTCTCGCAGTAAGCCTTGTAGGTCTCTTGGGCACAGTTTCCTGGGTTAAACGCGGGGGCTGAAGAGGCTGGCCAGGCCCTGTCCCTGCCCTGGACCTGCCCACCAGATCCGAGAGGACAGGCCAGAGGTCCCACCATCACTCAGGGCTGAAGGACTGGAGAATGCCAGGAGCACGAGATGAATTCCAGCCGGGAAGCCACATTCCCTTCCCTCCAAAGGGCCACGCATTCATTCATTCATTCATTCATTCATTCATTCATTCACCTGCTGTTCACTCGCCTGGCCGGGCAGGCACAGATGACCCAGACTGCTCCTGAGAATCTTGAAACCGGTGGGGTGGGCGCAACTTCAACTCTGAAGTGGCCCATTACAGAGGGGGAGGCAGGGAATGGGGGAGAGGCTCAGAGTGGGGGCTGCTCCCGGGAAGAGGGGCATCCTCTAGGGCCTGGGAGAAGGGACAGCCTTCCACAGTGGGGCTCCTGTGGAACCGTGGTTACCACTGGCCCCAGGGGGCCTGGGAGAGCTCTTCTTTAAAATACCTGGGTCATATTTGAACAGAAATGATCAGTTTGGGGCTGACCTTTGTGATCATTTTTATGTAATAGTCTTTCCCTCAAGGCTTTATGTACTCACAAAACTTTCTATGATTTGATTGCTCTGATGAAACTTTTCAGAGAATGAAATGAATGAAATAAGAACAAGTAATTTGGGACACCTGGGTGGCTCGGTTGGTTAAGGGTCTGCCTTCAGCCCGGGTCATGATCCTGGGGTCCTGGGATTGAATCTTGCATCTGGCTCCCTGCTCGATGGGCAGCCTGCTTCTCCCTCTTAATCGCTTGTGCTCTTGCACGTGCACACTCTTCCTCTCTCTCTCAAATAAAATCTTAAAAAAAAAAAAAAAAAAGAACATGTCGTTTTTCAGACTACGTGTCTTGATTTCTGGTTCAGAAACATCCTCCCTTGCTGACATCCACACAGCAGGAGTCACCTTGACCCTCTAAACCAACCACAGTGTGCCCTCAGGAAAGATGTGGCCTCAGTCCCCTCCCCTGAAATGTGGTGGCAGGAGGGAGCAGCAGAGAGAAGGATCAGAAAAGATCAAAGTTCCCGAGTCCCCTCCCCAGGTGGAAGGTTGAGGTGGTGAGAGCATTTTTTGGCTTGAAAGGACCTGGCCCAAGAAAGGAAGCTCAAGGATCAGGAGGGTTTGATTGTATCAGCGGTCAAGAACAAAGGATTCTGATTTGGTTACAGCTGGGTCTGAACCTTTGCTCAGACACATCTCCCTTCAGGCAGGTCAAAACTAACTGCTTTCAGCCCAGGGCGTGATCCCAGAGTTCCAGGATCGAGTCCCACCTCGGGCTCCCTGCATGGAGCCTGCTTCTCCCTCTGCCTGTGTCTCTACCTCTCTCTCTCTCTCTCTCTGTGTCTCTCATGAATGAATAAATAAAAGACACACAGAGAGAGAGAGAGAGAGAGAGAGAGAGGCAGAGGGAGAAGCAGGCTCCATGCAGGGAGCCCGAGGTGGGACTTGATCCTGGAACTCTGGGATCAGGCCCTGGGCTGAAGGCAGACACTCAACTGCTGAGCCACCCAGGCGTCCCAATAAGTAAAATCTTTAAAAAAAAAAAAAAAAAAACTTACTGTGGAAGGATCCACAATGTCCATCGACAGATGAATGGATAAAGAAGATGTGATCTATATACACAATGGAATATCACTCAGCCATCAGAAAGGGTGAATACCTATCATTTGCTTCGACGTGGATGGAACTGGAGGGTATGATGCTGAGTGAAGTAAGTCAATAGGAGAAGGACAATCATCATATAGTTTTACTTCTACGGGGAATATAAGAAATAGTGAAAGGGACTATATAAGGGAAAGGAGGGAAATCGAGTGGAGAAAAATTAGAGAGGAAGACAAACCATGAGAGACTCCTAACTCTGGAAGACAAACACAGGGTTGCAAAAGGGAGGGATAGTGGGGGGATGGGGTGACTGGGTACGGGCACTGAGGAGGGCACGTGATGGGATGGGATGAGCACTGGGTGTTATATGTTGTCAAACTGAATTTAAATAAAATATTATATAAAAAAAACAGACCAGTTAGAACCAAAAAAAAAAAGACAAAAACAAAAATCCAACAACAACAAAAAAACTAACGTACCCCGTGTCTCGTGCATTTTCTGTAAAATCATCAAGAGCATTCTGTGCAATAATGTAAAAACACTTGGCTTTGTATCTGTTACTGAGAGAGGACTCGGAGGCTAGGGGGCTGAGAAAGGGGAGAAAGGGGGCTAGCAGTAGTGGTAGTGACAGCACTGGGAGTCTGCAGCAGAGAGGACTTTTGGGACCAGCACCTTCACTGCCCCTGAGATCCTGTTACCACCAAGGACTGTCACCAGGCCTCTCTCACCCCCTCCCAGTTCACACACCTGAGCAGGTGCAATCAGAGGCCAAGGAGCTGAAATGCTCAAACATCAGAAAACACTAAGAATGAAGATGATTCCAGATGGAGGGTTGACACTGTGGGAATCTGAGACCCCCCAAGGCCCCCGAAGCCAGCCGGATCTCTTCCGTTGGTCGCATCCTGCAGAAGAGATCTAGAGCTCTGCCTCCAGCCTGTGGCCTGCCCCTCTGAAAGGCCTCTTCTCATCTCCATTCGGCTGCTTCTATCCATTACCCCTGAATGGAAATGGAAGCTTAATTTTTCTCGCTTGAAACCATTAACACTCTGGGCCCTTGACAGGAAACACAGCTCAGCTTTAATTAGCCACAGCAAGCTCCCCGCATGAGCTTCTAGCACAGCCTGGGGACTTCAAAGATAAAAGCTTCCCCATTCTCTCTAATCACAGCTATTAATGAGCCAATTAAGGCTTTCTCTGGGGCCGAGGCGAGCCCCTCGCTCAGTACGGTGGGCACACAGCTCTGCCTGCCGTGGGGAAGCTTGAGGATGCCTGGGGTGGGCCGCCCCAGCCCCGCAGCTCCTATGCTGTGAGCCTTAGGGTGGGATGAATGTCCTCTCTGGGCCGCTTTCTGCAACACAGGAGAATAACGCTGTTCCCCCCGAGGAGCAATTATGGTAACAGGAATAATTACAAGTCAGGGATTCTCAACCTTTAGCATGCTTCGGAATCACCAGGAGGCCTTATTAAAACTCTTTGCCGGGCTCCACCCCAGGTTTCTGACTCAGTTGGTCTGGAAGGGGTTGCCTGCAAGGAAACTTGTTCCCAGGCGGGGGTGCTGCTGTCGGTTGGAGCACACATTTTAAGAAGCATTGCTCTAGACAACAAGTGTGCGATATTACTTGAAGATTTTGATTACACTCCCGTCTATAAATGCCCCGTCACCTCCTTTTGCTTCACCCGCCTCATCTGACAGTTTCCAGAAGTCTCCCATCTGGGCTGTCAACACTTGCACACAACAGCATTTGTCACGCTGAGGTGGCCTAACAGTGGATAGCACTCCAGGTGTGCTTCTTCGGGAGGGGAAATGGGTCGGGGCTCCCCGATTCCAGAGACTTCAGACACCCTGGAGTCCTTGAAGTCTTCTTGGCCGATGCGCTGTGTGGTGGATGTTGAGACAGAGATGTGCAGAAAGGAGGACACTGCGGTGAGGGAACGTGAGCCAAGGGTGGCACTAGGATGATACCTGTGGCCTGTGGGGGACTCTTAGAATCTTCTTTTCTTTTCTTTTCTTTTTAAGATTGCATTTATTTAGTTGGCAGAGAGAGGGCCGGCATGTGTGTGCAAGTGCACGCAGGGGAGGGGCAGAGGGAGAGCAGACTCCCCGCTGAGCAAGGAGCTCACTGTGGGGCTCCATCCCAGGACCTGGGATCATGACCTGAGCCGAAGGCAGATGCTTAATCCACTGAGCCACCCAGGTGCCTCTGGTTGGAATCTTCCAAAGAATCTTCCAGCTGAAGTCTGACTGAGATCCCACATGCTGCATTCTGCGGTTCCTAAGGCAACCGAGACAGACTGGTTCAGCTACTGCTTCCTGCCTGCAGGGCCCCACAGCTTGACTGGACGCTGTTTTCGTGGCTTTACAGACAGACAGACTTCTGCGGTCAAAGCACAGTTCAGGTCGTTAGGATGTGGGGTCTCACCTAGGGCTGTTGCCACCCTGTCTAGACCCCTCGGTGTGCTCAGCCCCACCCCCACCCCACCCGACCCTTCCTCTGACCTCCTCGCATCCATGCCTGCTTCAGCCTTCACAGCCCACCTGAAGCTCCGCAGAGAGCTGGTTTCTGGGCCCTCCCCGCCCCCCACCTTTGCCTTACAGGCAAAGCAGCCCAGAACGCGTGCCCAGGGGCTATGGAGGATGTTGGCAGCTATGCCGTGCCCCAGGGACAGCTGAGCTAAGTAAAATAAGTCAGGAATCATCTCTGCAGACCGTCTCAGAACCTTCAATATGCTACTGTGGAGATCCAGAAGGGATGCTTACCAAGCAGCGTTTCCCAAACTAAGTTCATCACAGAATGGATACTTTTTTGAAACTAAGAGGATCTTGCTTCAGTACAAAGGAGCTGGCTAAGCTTCTGATTCCAGAAGACCTGGGCTCCAGTTCTGGACCTCGTACCACTGGGAGCCTTAGTCCCTTGGTCTGTAAAATGGAGAGAGTGGGCCTTCCCCTGGGGGCTCTTAAAAGGCTCCAGTGGGGTGATACAGTGATATATGAGAGTGAGGTACACAGCAGGGGCTCGATAAATGTGTATTTTCTCCTGCCCCTATTGCCTTTCCCGGTGCAAGCTTACAACCTGAGTGTGCTGCAGGTACCTGGCATATGAGAGTGAAGCCACACTCAAATACATGGGGGGGGGGGGGGGGGGTTGGAGGAATGAGCGCTCACAAGGGACCAGACCATCCAAGCAGGCTTCCTAGAAGCGAGTCTTTGCTAGGAGAGATTCTGAAACTAGTTCTCCAGCAAAGGCCTGGGCAGGGAGGAGGTTAGGGGAGGCTTTGTGAGCTACACCTCTCTGCAAGCAAGCTACAGCAGGACTCCTTTGCTTTATTTTCCTTTTCCACCCTGGAGGCCCATTTCCCCACCAAATCCAGCCGACGCAGCACTTGCCTTCCCCTCCCACGGCTTGAACTTGGCCAACATCTCAAGTTCCCGAGGTGTGAGCCTCCGAGTGGGGCCCTCCTGGCTTGTGGAAAATCACTGGGCCCACAGAAGCCAGCTGTACCAATGCCCTCAGGAAGCTCAGGTCAGCACCTAGGGTGCTGGCCCAGACCCCACCTATGCAACCCTGGCCATGGGGGTGGGCAGGGAGGAGTCCAGTCAAGGCTGAGGAGGAAGCAGCACTACTGATTCTCTCCCCTCACCCGTCACTCTTCCTCTCTGGTGCCCCTGTCCCCACGATCAACCATTTCCAGAGACCCTATGTTGAACCAGGCTCATCTCATTTAACCAACTCATTTAATCTCTATAACATCCCTGAAAACTAGAATTATATTTCTCATTTTACTCCTGAGAAAAGGGGGAATCCGCCTGAAGCCAAGCCCGTCTGGTCCGAAGTGCAAGCTCTGTCCACTGGCCTCACAGAGCCGTGGATTTCTCCTGGTGCTTTTCCTAGTGTGGCTCGTCCCCACCTCCAGGAAGCCTCCCTACTCATCCCCTGAGGCTGCGCTTATCTCCACAGTTGGAACTATAACACTCCTCTCCCATGGATCTGTATTTCCTGGGAGAAAGGACTGGCTCTGTGTCCCACACTGTGTCCCTAGCAGCTGGCACAGCACACACAGTGATCTCTGTCAAGGGAAGAGGTGACATGTGATTTTTGAGATTACACGGACGTGTCACATGTCCAGCATCCCCTGCCAGTTCTGTGTTGCTCGGTATCTCCCAACTCCACCCTTCCTCACCCTCCCTCACACCACCCCGGGCCCAGCTCACAGGTGCTGGCTGACTCAACTCTCCTAAGGGTCATCTGTTTTACCCACTGCGACCCAGCTTGCTAGATGTCAGCAGGACCTCAAATATTCATAAGCAGACCCCTGTGGCCGGACGCTCGGTTGGGGGGTGCTCTATAAGATCTCAGCTCCAATTTTCTTCCTCCAAATGAGTTGCAGTCCACAAGACCTCGTCAGACCTGACGCTCACCCCACCACCCACCGAAACCCGCTTCAGTGACTAGCCAAGGTGCCAGGGAAATTATGAAAACCATGTGACAGGTAAATGGCCGCGCCTGCAACTTTCTTAGGTTTCAAAGCGAGGATGGCTTGCTCCAGCGTGTGGGCTGGGAATTCAGGCTTGCAAGCACTTTCCAGAAAGCACAGGGCACAGCAGACCCTTACAGGTTTCGGCGTTTCCCTTCAGTGGAATCCAACTGGGCCTCTTGCCCCTGGGGACCAAGAATGGTCATGAAACTGGCTCCCTTCAAACACTGTGGCTTTGTTCCCTTGCATGAAGAGCAGACATGCAAATGGGTCCTGAGCCAAAATAGGAGCAAAGTAAGCAGGTCACGGGGTTCCAGAGCTGGAAAGCACCTTCGGCCACTAAGTCCAATCTTTTCACTCTTCAGAAAAGGAAACTGAGGCCTAGAGTCAAACAGCTTCTTGGAGATTGAGCCATGGCTAGAGTGAACATATTGGTATCTCTCTAAAATTTGGAAAAGTGAGTGATAAATGCCCATGAAGAATTGTGTCCAGAAGCTTCTGTTTGTGTTGGCTGGTAGAAATACAATAGGTACATGGGGCTGGGCTTACTCTATCTGTGGATGAGTTGGGCATGGCCTGGTGAGGTCTATAAAGACAGCGAAGGCTGGTTTGGATCCCTATCCAGATGCTTTGTGTACCAGCCTCTGGCCACCTGGCTCCTTCCCCTAGGGACCTGGATGCCCAGAGAGCTCACAGGTACACGATATCCCAGAACAGAGCTCAGCCTGCGCAGCAGGTTGCTGTTGGCATGGGGAGAAGAGAATCTCCAGCTGTTATACATCAGGCTGTTTGTTTCTAAGCGTCCCTGAAATTACCTGTAAGAGCATTTCCCACACCTTGATAATACTGGGGCTCGTATAGGTCCCTAAATAAACATACACTGAGCAACTCATAGATGTGCTAGCACCTCAACGTCTCCCTATTGACATAATGGAGACAAAGTCCTTCCCAGGATGCCCGTCTGTGCTTCTCTGATCCACCTCTCACTTATTATCTCTGAAAACTCACCAGCACGTGCCACTCATGGCCATCATGCTGAAAACATCATCTACTTTTTTGCCTCTGAATTTTTTTTTTTTTTAACTTTCTGGAATGTTCTTTTCTCTTTCTCTATCTGGAAGACTTCTCATCTTTCTCTATAACCCAACGACCCAGAGAAGTGTCACCTTCTCTGTCAGGTCTTCCTATTCCCGATCCCCAGACAGTTGTACCTTCAGAATAGATCTCCAAGCTGACCCTTTTCACCATCCGCACTGCTACCCGCCGGGTCCAAGCCACCTCATCTCTTGCCTGGTTGTTCCGGCAGGCTCCTGACTGGTCTCCCTGCTTCGGATCTTTTCCTACTATGAAGTGTTCTCTAGGCAGCAGCCAAAGTGGTGTTCTGTACATCATAAATCGGATCGGATCATTCTGTGCTTAAAACGCTCAGATGGCTTCTCATTGCAAAACTTATAACATCTCCCCAGCCGGTGTCTATTGTCACATTATCCTTTCCGCCTTACTCTTCACGTTCCAGCCACGGTGACCACCGTCTTGTTCCTTGAACAGACCAAGCCTACTCAGGGACCACTGCCTTTGTGTGTCCGTGGGAGGGGACTCCCCACCCCACCAGATCCTCATAATTCAGGTTGTGGCTCAAATATTACTTCGTGGAGAGACCTTCCCTGGCCATTCTAACTAAAGGAGCCTCCCTTTAGTTTAGGTTTTACTGTCCTTGCAGCAATCATCCCTATATCAAGTGATTATATGTATTTATTTGTTTCCATGTCTTCTGCTGTGATATAGGCTCAATGACTGCAAAGATGTCATCTCTCTTTACGGACATGTCCCCAGTGCAGAGAACAGTCCAGGTGTCGAGTGGGACTTCAGTAATGAATTCTAGGAATGACTGCCTCAGATGGTGCCCCAGAATCCAAAGCTGCTGGGGAAAGGAAATCTCTGTGGACTTCCGATGGGAAGGGAAACCTGGATGAGCCATAGAAAGATGGCAGGGTTTGTGTAGGTAGGAGAATCAGAGTCGGCATCTCAGGAGGTTGGCCTGGCCAGGAGCCAAAGTTGAGTGGTTGGAAAGAGAGAAGGGTGCAAGAAAGAGAACGCCTAGAGCGGGGGAGAGGGGAGACTTGCCCACCAGACAAGAGAGCCCCTTTTCTTCACTCAACTTTGCACTATTTCCAAATCTAGCCCGGCAGCCCTCCTTTGCACGCACACAGGGTGTCACAGAATAGCATGGCAAATGGAAGTGAAGCTCCCCTCTGCCGGGCAGAGCCATGTCCAAGCCAGTACAGGCTCTCAGAGGAGCCAGGCAGAGTTATCCTGGATGTGCAAGGATAGCAAGTTCCAGAGTCTTTGCCTGCAAATGGGTGTAGTGGAACCCAGCCACAGAATCTTTGAATGACAGACTTGAAGAGCACGCTGCTCTACAGGACTACGGTGGCTTTCCAGTCCAGCCTCCAACGCCCTTTAGTGTTCTGTTCAAAATGCCACCGGTTGCTCCTTGCACGCCTCCAACGACAGAGCACTCCCCACTCAAGTTGCTGGAAGCTCTGATGCTCTGAACGTCTTCCTGGCACGGAGATGGGTCTAGCCTCCCTGGAGCACCCTGAGTTACTTCATTCTGACTCTGGGACTGCCTACTCTGCCCCTGGGTGGCATGGTGAGCACACACACACACACACACACACACACACACACACACACGGCTGCCACCACACCCCACACTCCGGGCTCCTGTGCCCTTTCCCATTGGTGTAGCCTCAATCCTCTCCCGGCCCTCAGCACCTCCTCTGGGCTCACCCTACTTTGTCACTACTCTGCTTCCCTTGCACTGGGGAAAGTCTCCACAGGAGGGTGCCAGCCACCCTGGGAGTCCATCACAGCCTTTTAGCTCCTACATGAAGACCCTACTGCATGGCTGGGGGGATGTGAGATGGTGTTGTCGCTCTGGAAAATGGCATGGCAGTTCCAACAAAAACGTTAAATGTAGATCTACTGTGTGATCCATCAATTCCACTTTGGGGGTCAGAATACCCCCAAAAGAACTGAAAGCAGGGCCTCGAACACGTGCACCCCACACTCATTGCTGCATTGCTCACAGTAGCCCACAGGTAGAAACAACCCATACACCCACCAACAGTGGAATGGATAAACGAAATGTGGTATTTACATATGATGGGATGTTATTCAGCCTTAAAAAGAAACAAGATTCCAACACAGGCTACGGCATGATGAGCCTTGAAGACGGTAAGCTAAGTGGACTAGATCACACACACAGAACAAATATTGTGTGATTCCATGTCCATTAGGTACCTAGAACGGGCAAATTAATACAAATCAAACGTAGAATGGTGGCTGCCAGGAGCTGTGGGGAGAAGAAAGTAGATGCAGAGTTTCTGCTTGGGAAGATGAGAATGTTCTGTAGATGGGTAGTGGGGATGGTTGCACAAGAGTGTGAATGTACTTAACGCTACTGAAGTGTGCACTTGAAAATGGCTAAAATAGCAAATTTTGTGTTATGTATATATTACTACCATAAAAAAAATTTTTTTTAAAAAGACCACACATATCTACCCCTCATTTCCTGCCAAAGAGGAATCAAGTACCAGACATTTGTAAAATACTAAGCACAGGGACCGTCTGACATGCTACAGGCCATTGGGATTAGCAGTAGAGACTGTCCTTGTTCCTAACAACACGAACAGCCAAGTGCTAGGCCAAGCAATTACCATGGATTGCTTTATTTAATCCACACAGCCTTCTCAAGTAACTATCGTTGTACCAATTTGACAAATGGAACTGACACTTAAGAGGCTAAGCAGCTTGCTTAAGATTGCACAGGGACAGATTCCAGATTCAAATGTGAACGCTTGATTCCAGAGACTAGGTTCCCAATCGTACTTGACTACTGCTTGAAGAAACTTAAGAAATGTTTAAGAGCAAGAAACCACACACATACCCCCTAAGATGGTTTGCTGGGTGACATGTGTGCAAAGATTTGTGGCAGAAGGGAGCAGCTATTAATTCCACAAGCGCACTCACCGGTCTGTTCTTGATCGATGTTTGTTGAAGCAGTAAGTGTTGGGTGACCATCAGCGGGTCCTGAAGAAGTCAGGTTTCCTGGGGGAGGTGGTGTGTCAGCCGGACCCTGCAGTGTGGGAAGAAGGGAGGGAGGGGGACCTCCATCTCCACTTTGCCCAGAAGCCTGTGCCAACCTCCAGGCTGTGCACCTGTGCCCACCTCCTCCACACCGAGCGTCCTTGTAGATGGCACCCGTACCATCCTTGGTTCACTGTCTACCACTCCACTAGGTGGGCACTCCTGGTGGGCAGGGCCCGTCTCCCCCCCTCTGCGCCCAATGCCCAGCCAGGAGCTGGCCCAGAGGCAGCGCTCTGGGGTCCCTCGCGGGAGAAATGAACGAAGGAAGAGTGCTGGAGAAACCCTACAGAAGACTTCAACCTTGGGGAGCTCTTGTTCAATTCTCCTTATTTCCCTATAATTAGAACCAATTCCCCGTTAGCTCAGTTTCCACTCCCGAAGGTGGAAGGAATTCAGGAAACTTCTACCAAGATGCCGAGCCCCGTTCTCAGTCTGACTGTCTAGACATATGACCTGCAGGCTGCCCTTGGCGTGATCTTGCAGAACCGGTGGGGGCCGCAGCAGCAGCTGGTGCGTGTTACCTCCGGGGCTGGCAAGGCCTTCCATTCTTCCATTCTCAGGAGTCCCAACCCCGGGAGCAGCAGCCCTGACCCAATGGCTGAGGCGCACACCTGACTGGCAGTGGCCCGCACAGGTGAAGGCTGGGCTGCGGCCACAAAGCCCGACCCTGGGGCTGGTGGGCAGGGTGGCCGTGCACAATTTGGGTTGAATGCAAAGTAACTGGGGTTCCCCGGAGGTGTGCGTCAGGGCCACACTGGGGCGGGGGGTGAGGCTGCTGGGGCAGGCTTGTGGCTGCGGCCACCTCCCCAGCTGTGCCAGCGCCTGCCGCCCTCGGAGCCTGCCAGCCTGCTGCGTCTGGCCCATGGCCTGCACCCCGCACCCCGCACTGCTGGCCTGCCCTGTGTCTCGGCTTAACGTCTCTTGCTTCCAAGACAGCAGCCCGGTGTGGAGGAAGGAACACAGGACAGACCTGGGTTCAAACCTAGATTCATCACATTCATTGGCTGTGTGACTGCAGCACAGCTACTCTGTCTCCTGGAGTTCCAACCTTCTCCTCTGTAAACTGGGGATAATAAAACCTACTTTTAGGGAAGATTAAATGAGATCATAGTTATAAAGTGCTTCAAACGGTGGCTGGCACATAGTCAGTTTTATATAAATGTTTGCTAAGTGAACTTATCTCACTACCCCAAGTATCAGCCTTGGGACTTCGGAGATAGTTTAAAAAAAAAAACAAAACAGAAGGTCGTAGGATAAATAAAGAACTGAGAATTGGATCTGCGCCGTCCCATCGCCGTGAACAGATGGTGTGGCTCTGGGTAAGTGCCATGCCTTCTGGGGGCCTTGGTTTTCTGTCTGTACAATGGGAGTGCATGACACGTTATCCTGAGGGTGTCCTGTGGATTGAATATGCTGGGACACCAGAGCCCACGATACCAGAGCCCCCCTGTCCATCCTCAGGGGGGTGTAGCTTTGGCCCACATCATCCCCAGCTACTCCTGATCCCTGGAGGATCTGGGACTGCTGTGCTGCAGCACTCAGGCCTCTTGGAAATGCCTGGGCCAGGGATTGTCAATGTGGATTAGTTCTGGGAAACACGGACGGCCAGCAGAGTGTCCCCAGGGAGGGCGCTTATCCTGCCTGGCCACCGAGGGGGTGGGCCAAACATTCCAGTCGGCCAAGTGGCCTCAGGGGAGAATTTAGAGAAAAGGGCAGTGGGAAGCTGGTGCTGGAGGTCTCTTAATCCCAGGGAATTTAGAGCCACCGCAAAGTGGACTCCTAAATGAGCAGGGATTTGCTTCTCCTCCCAGCTTCACCAGACTGCTTCTGCAGAGAGGTTTTAAATAGCAAAGGTGACTTGGCTTGATTTGGCCAAGCTTACAGTGGGACACATTCCTCCTTTGGTTCCCAGGGCTAGGAAATGGCCTGGTGGGGGGGGGGGGGGGGATGGAGGTGAGCTGGGAGAAAGGAGATGGGGGTCTTCTCAGGCGTCCCAGGTAGGGACATAAAATGTGCCAAACCAATGCAGCAGAGGGTCCCCTGGACCATTACAGGGCATTTTCTGGCTTAGGAGCCCTCAGAGTTGTCTTACTGATTCTCCTGCGTGTTGGAACTGAGTCCCATGGAAGAAGAGAGGCCTGCTCAAGGTCAGTCTTGAGCAAAGTAAGTCAGTGGCACAGCCGGGGCTAAGGCCTGGGTCTCCTGACTCTAAAGTTAGCTGACCCTTACTCCTTAGACACACAGTTTCTGCACCAGTTACAACCAGCGTAAGCCAGTGCATGTTTTATTCAGTGCACATTTCCCGGGCCTTTGCCACTTGCAGGTCCTCAGCTAAGCCCGGGGAGGGGTGGGGCTGGGATGGGACAGAGATGACCCAGAGGCCACCCTTGTCATCCAGCTACCAGGGCAGGGTGTCAGCAGCCTGAGAACATGCGCTTTAGGGAGAGGAAATAGAGGAAAGGGTGCACATTTGGCCAGAGCGGGGAAGGGGCTGTGAGCCGGGAGCTCAGAGCTGCTCCTGAGTTCCGTTTGATCATTTTCACTGGCCTTATCTCCCGTATTAGCCGCAGTGAGGGTTTAAGGCTCCCTCATTAGTCAGGGAGCACCATCAAGCCAGCTCTCTAAGGCAGTGGCTTCTCTCCCAAGCCCAGCAGGACCCCCGCTGAGTCTCCTTCCAGGGGCCTTCTGGTTGGTCCCAGCCGGGCTGCTGCCTGACTCAGGTGAATCATCTCACCCGGTGTTCCTGGGTCCCGGGCTCCTGGGCTCATGCTTCCTGCCCACTGCTGCTAGAGTGGCCTTTCTGCAGCAAAACATCTTCAGGAGCTGAGCCTTGTGGAAACCTGACTTTGCCCCCCCCCCCCCATTCTCTTCAGGGCTGCCCTGGGGCAGGTGCAGCTGGAGAAGTTCGGCAGCCGCAGGCGTCAGGGGGAGCAACACAGCGGGTAGCTTGTTCCAACTCTGAGGGAGGCAGCACGATCCACAAGCTTTGGGTCCTGTGTTCTAGCAGGGGCCGAGCGCAGGGGGTGGTGGGGGAGGAAGAGAGAATGGGGTCCCCCATCTTGGGAGGTGTGTACTCAGGGTCTTGAAGGCCTGGTGCATGCTTGGACACTGCAGAGGGCGTCTAGGCATCAAACAGGCCCCAAATTCCAGAGCAGGTCCTAAGATTGCAAGCACTTCCATGCCCTGGCTCTAGTTCCATGTCTGCATCCCTTCTTGGGTAAGGAGCAGTTGGAGAGCATTTGTGATGAATAAGCATGTGAGTCTGATTCGTCTTTGCCTCTTAGCCGTTAGTACAGAGCCTAGCGCTCACTAGTTCAGAAGCGCTTGCTGAGTGAAGGAGTGACTCGTGAGTTTCTGAGGTCCCAGAACTGCTCCAGGACTGGCCCCGGCCTCTCCAGTGGAGGGGTGATGGGGACTCAGGGGTGGAGACAAGGCCCCCCTCTGGCGGCCAGTCCCCCGGACCTCCCTCACTTCAAAGGACTTGTAGATAAGAAGGGCTTTCTGGGCTAAGTGAGATCTGGCCCTCCCCTCCCATGGCCTCCCTGACACACACACCAAATGTGCACATGACGGTCTAGCTTCCTTATCTGCCTAGGCTCAGATTTGGCACCCTGGGACTTGAAAGGCTGAGAGAGCAACTGATGGTCCATCCAGATGTCCTTAAAGGCTTCCAGCTGTGGACCACAGGACATTGTTTCTTCCTAGGTGCCAGTCCCGACTTCCACCTGCACGAAGGTGTGAGGCCCTGCTTGGATGGGAATGAAAGAGGCTACACTGGAAACCAAAATTGGGAAGGCAGAGGATCCCATGAGAGTGACAGACCAGACTGGAAGGATCCCAGGAGAATGCAAGAAGACCCAGAAGGTGGGGGCTCTCACCTTGGAAGGGGGGGGGGGGGTTCCCTGCAACAGAGTCCTTCAGTCATGTGATGAGCGGATGCTTGCATGGCTGGCGGGATGGATGGTGGTCCATTCAAGGATGTATTGGATGCTTCCTTAGACCCTGTGCAGTGAGTCAGATCCGGCCTCCGTCGCCAAGGAGCTCAGAACACACAGGCAGTGACATCGCAGTTACAATTCAACTTGGGGATGAGCCTTGAGAGATGCAGGGGGTGGTGGCCACAGGCCAAAGACAAGATTGCTCAGTGGGGTTCGGGTGTCACTCCTTGGGGGTCAGAGATGCTCTGAGCATGTTGTGAACCACCTTAAGACAAAATTCAAAATGATCAAATATGTTGGCTGGTGTTAAATTTGTGCCTTACAAATTGGATTTCAGCATGGTTAAGAGAGAGCAGGCCTAAAAGTTCATGAAAAGCTTATGGAAAAAATTGAGAAAACTGGATCTCTTAATAGGGTGTGTGTGTGTGTGTGTGTGTGTGTGTGTGTGTGTGTGTGTGAATTGAAAACTTGAAGGGGAAGAGAACTCTCTATGGTCTTTTATTTAATCCGATCCATGTGAGGTTATTCCACATACTACTCATGTGAGAACACTTGGGTTCAGGGAGGTTGAGTAGCTCACTCAAGGCCACACAGACAAAGCGGCAGAGCTGGGATTTGGTGCCATAGCTCTGACTTGAAAGTCAGCAGATCTTTCCTAAATCCTGTGGGTCTTAAGATTTACATCAGCAAAAGGCCCCGAGATGCAACTGCTCAAAGTCTAGACCCCATCAGAACAGAGATGGAAGGTCTTAAGTCCGAACAAAGACCTGGAAGCAGGGGCCAGCTCAGTGGAGAAGCAATTATTGTTCAGCACAAGGTTGGGAAGGGAGACTGGGCCAGTCATGGGGGTTTTGAACACCACACCCAGAGCTGCTCATCCTCCCCAGTGCTCCTGGGGTCCGGCTGACACCCCGTAGCTATCTGTGCAGCTGCGGATAAACCAACAAAATGCAAAAGAAGCTGGGAATGGGGGTGTGTGTGTGTGAGAGAGAGAGGGTGGAGTTGTGTGAATTCGGTTTCTGCTGTTCCTCCGAACAGAATCTATGACAAGGACGGAAATTTCAGCTAATGTGTACTGACCACTTGCTTTGTGCCGGGGACTGTTCTAAGAACTTTACATGAATCAGTTCATCCTCCCACTACCCGGTGAGGTGGATCCCGCCATGAGCCAGCTTTACAGATGAGCAAGTGCCAGAGTGGGTGCGCACCGGGGACAAATGACATGTTCACTGGATCCCAGCTCTTACGTCTATAAGACAGAGAAGTGAGCTAGATAAAATAACTCACGTGAACGGGGGCCAACACACAGTCGGTGTGAGAGAAATGTTTGTTGTTGAACTTTGGTGTGACATGAGTAATGAGGTGACAAGGCCTGTGTTTCCAGACCCTGTGGTTCCTCTGCTACCCCATCTCCCATCCCACGAGGCTAGCGCGTAGTAGGTGAGCAGTAGATGTCTGTGGAGTTCCAGGGTCCGCTGGGGCCTGGCTGCCTGGCTGCCCCTCACCCGAGGGAAAGATGGGGCGTGTTTTCTTGAGCTGGGAAGTTCCCTCCTACAGACGCTGCGTTCCTGACTCCTGCAGCTGCTCTCAAGGGGGAGAGTTTGCAGGAAGCCTGCAGGCGGGAGGGGAGGCGTGGCAGGGACCCCCTTAACAAGGCTCTGCTTCCCTTTCTGCTGGTGTCAGCCCTGGGATGGGTGGGTCCCCAGCTCTCTGGGTGGCATGTGCAAGCCTGTGTCGGCCAAGTGCCGAGGGGAAGCACATGTACCTCCCATGGCCGGGTGTATGCACAGCCTGTGCTGGTCTTAGTGCCCATTTCCCCCTACAAGTGGGTCATCTGTCCTCCAGAAACAGAATGCCTCAACTCGGGGGACTCGCGCTCTGCACTGTCAGGCTGGGAGGCTCTGACGTGGTGTCAGACAGTGAGGACGCTGCAC
This sequence comes from Vulpes lagopus, assembly GCF_018345385.1. Taxonomy (NCBI): domain Eukaryota; kingdom Metazoa; phylum Chordata; class Mammalia; order Carnivora; family Canidae; genus Vulpes; species Vulpes lagopus. Next base: position 51,265,778 of record NC_054846.1, read on the forward strand.
CATGCTCTCTGCAGGGAGGCCTTTCCTTTAGCATGCACTCCCTGCCAAGGATTTCTGCAGACCTGGTGACAGGACCCTTAGGATGACAGCATCTGGTGTTGTGTGGGCCTTGGAGGGAGAGAAGGGGCGGGCGAAGCTAGCTCCTGAAACGTAAGGCTCTGGAGCAGAGGGGATAAAGAGAAAGGGTGCAGCCAGGCCGGGGGAGCAAGGATGCCGGCTGGTTTCCCAGTATCCTGTCCCTCAGGTGGTCCCCAGCGGCAAGCGGGGACAGAGGAGGTGGGTGACCTTGGAGGGCACGCACACCTGGGCCTGCTGCGAGACCCGTGCATTTGCACTGAGCTCAGTCAGCGCAGGGCTGGCCAGGGTGGCGTCCTGATGCCCTGGAGCCCTGCGGTGGGTGGAGTTATTTTTAGAGTCATGCTGCCTGCTGAGATCTGAGATGACACACCTGTGGTCAGCCAGCCAGGCTCTCAGCCCCTGGCCCAAGCAAGCCTGCGCAAGGGTGTACTCTAGGCCACCTTGGGGGTGTGAGCTCTTCTCAGGAAAGCCCCCCTCACCCTGACCTGTCAGACCTGCTAGACCCTCCTCCCGGCCCTTGTCGGAGCCTCCCAGCCGGCATCTGTTTGCACAGCTGGGGTGAGGGGAGAACATGGGTGGGGAGATGCTGCCCTCTGTGTCCTGAGGCTCTGGCCAAGTATCCTTATGCCAACTGGAAGTAGCCCAGGAGGCCGAAAAGTGCCCTGCGGCTCCATCGATGGGACCGAGTTTTGGGGGGCACGACTTTTCAGCGGCTTTATCTCTAGCAAGTCTCGGGGTCTCTACGAACCTCCATCTCCTTATCTGTAAGTGGACAAATAACACACACAGCAGTCTAGGGCACTGACCTGCCAGACACATAAGCAACCGGCCGGGTGCCTGACACAGCAGAGGTTAAAAATGTCAGTTCCCTTCCATTTCTTCTCCTGCTACGCCCTTTCTCTTGTTTTCGCTCTGCAGAGCCACTCATTCATTATTCCGACACCTACCCCCTGAGAGTGTCGTTGGCAGCAGGCCCTGTGGAGGCCATGAGGGACGACGTAGGCCCGGGCCCTCCAACAGCCGAGGGCCTCGCAGCAGGTGCAGATGGATGAGGACGGTGCCACCCAGGAAGTGGGCACAGGGGCAGCCTCGGAGAAGAGGTGTTGCCCGTATCTACTCTAGCGTCCCTCTAGCTGACATTCCTAGTGGTCCTCCTGCTTCCTGAGCAACGAGTTGGGCAGCTTCCACTCGCCCTCCTCCGTAAAGCCATCCTGGCTTCCACGCGGCCTCCCGTAAGGTGATGTCCTGAGCACCTTCCTGTCCAGCCCTTGAAGCAATGCTGTGCAAAGAGGACTAGCGTCACCACAGTTCAGAGATGACACACTGGGACTCAGAGAAGTCAGTGAACAGCGGCAGGATGCGTCTGAGTTCAGCTCCGAGTCCAAGGTTCAAGTTCCTTCCACGACACTAATTTGCCTCTTCCCCAGGCCTTCCTTCTCCCCTGGGCCCCCTCAGCCCCTCCCGGAGCAATTGTCACTTGGTTCTTTATTATTTGTTTACAGAACCGTCGTCTCCACCAGTGGAGAAAACAGCCTTTGGGAGCTGGACCGGATCTGATCGCTGTCGGCGACCAGGGGCCCAGCGCAGGTCTGGTCTGGGACGGAACAGGAATTGGTGAACATGTGCTGCGACGAAGCCGATGACAAGCATGGCACAGCAGTCTCCCGCCTCACTCGGGCTGTGTGCTGGGACCTTGACCCCTCTCTCTGGATTCTACCCTGGGGGCATGACCCCACCCTGCTGGCCGGGGTCTCTCCCTTCCTCCTCTCTTCCTGGTTCCAGGAACTTGGGGGCCAACAGGATGTAACAGGGCAGGATGTGTGGTGGCCACAGAGTCCAGCCAAGCGGGCCAACCCGGGAGGTGAGGCCGTGAGCTCCTGACTCACGCTGAGGTGAGCACGGAGGCCAGGGCAGGGAGACACGCCTGACAAGAAGTCACAGCTCATAAACCCAGTGAAACCCAGGAAAGCTTTGGAAACGAGCTTAAAGAATTTAGGGTTGAGAAAAGGCCTCAGAGAATCCGTCCAAAAAAGCAGGAGGCGGATCTAGCTGATTCCTCAGATGTGGACCCGGCTGTTGTTGGCGTCTAAGTGGCTGCTTCTCCTCCCTGCCAGAGCCCGGCTACACAGGGCCCATTTGCTTGGGTCCCAGCAGCCTCTGGGCTGTGGGAGCCTGGGAAGGAACTCACCCAGGGGAGCCACTGACAGATCGTCGGGGGCCCGACTTTGGGTGGGAGCTTGGTTCCCCGGGTAGACCAGACAGCGGCTGGGGAGGACTAGCCCCCGTGATGGATGCTCTGAGACCTCATCGACTTGCCTCTGCTCTATCTCCACTGCTCACTCTCCAGCTTCAGGCCCACCTCCTTGCTCTCCCCTGGGTCACTGGCCAGGGTGCAGGGGGCAGAGGGGCTGGCAGACTCGGGAGGGGGGGATGGGGAGGCTCAAGCCACCGGTTCATGAGTCAGCTCAGCTGTGGCTCCCCCATCGGCTGGACTTGACACAGCGCTCAGAGGCTGGAGCTGCGGAGGAGAGCACAGGCCTTGGGGACCAGAGGACCTGGCCTCGAGCCCTGGGGCCTCCACTCACCGGCTCTGTGATCTCGGGCAAGCTGCATGACTTCTCAGAGCCTCAGTGTCACCCTATGTGAAATGGGATAATCGAATCCCCCCCCCCATGCCCAACCCATAGGTTTTTGAGAGGATCAAAGGGGAAGAGGGCTTTCAATCAGTCGCTATCAAAGGACATTATCGCTGTTCTCACCACGCAGCGGGGTAGTGGCAAAGTCCAGCTCCAGCCCAGGTGTCCTGACTCCCAGACTTTTGTTCTTCCTCTTCCCTTTCTACTCGTTATTGACCAAGCCTGGGTTCTAGCCTGGCCTGGAGGCCGAGGCATAGACTCGATGACCTCAGGTCTATCAGCCCCTCTGGGCCGGCCCGATTCAGCTCCAGGACTGGGGGCCTCTGAGAACTGAGCCATTGCTATGTTTCCCCGATTCAGTGAGGGAGCAGCGAATGTGGCTGATAAAAGCACACCTACCTGTGGATCCCTTAGCAGATCCACACAGGCTCTGGGCGTGTGATGGAGAGGCTGCAGGCCTGAGCCTGGGCCTGGAGGCATGTGCGAACTCCCTGGGGAGGTGGAACGCCCATATAAGAGATAGGAACTAAAAATATAGGGCGGAGCATCTGAGATAACAGGCTTGGTTCTGTTCATAACAGCACCTCCAGGGCCTAATGCACATTGTCAGCAGTCAATAAATACCCGTCCCACGAAGAAATAAAGAGATGAAGAAGTGGCCCAGATAATCCTGGTATGGTATCCATCCGCGCGCTGGGACTCCCACGCTCCCAGGAGACTGGGCTACCCCAACCCCGGACGGCTCCGCTGTCCCACTGTGGTTTGCCATGCTTCTCCGTCCCTGCTTGGAGACGTCAAACCACCAGTCCCACACACAAAAGTTTGCCCTCTCTGTTTTCTATAAAAATTTAACTGCCCTGGGAATTTTGCGGTGTCACATCCCTTTACCAACCATTGGAGGGTGTCCCAGGGGAGGATGACCAGGTTTGCCGACTTTTACAAGTTGCCCCATAGAACAAAATACCCACCATCCAAACTGAGCTCCTGACCTGTGCCCCTCCCAGCCTTCTGGAAAACATGGTCGAGAGGGTAACTCGACCCCAATCCATGCCTTTTCTTCTAGGAAGAGGGTGGCCAGTCTGTTTTTCTCCTCCCCCAGAGAATTCCAAGTAATACAGTATTTTCTATTTTTTTCCTTCCATATTAATCTCTCCAAGCCCTGTGAGTTCTCAGACAAGGTCCCAGAGGATAGTGAGTCAGGGTCAGACTATGAGTAGAGAAGCCCTTTCTAACGCTGAGCACTCAGAGGTGCTGAGCTCCCCATCATAGGAGGTGTGCTAGCAGAGTGAGATCACAAAAGCTCCTTGGGGGTGTGGACGTGAATTCTCAGGTATTTATTCAATGTGGGGGTTGGAAAGGGTATGAAGCCAGAAGGCAGGAGACCTGGGTTTTTAGCCCCAGCTCTCTTACTGACTTGTAGTGTGGGCCTAGTCAGGTCCCAGCCTGTCTCTGTGCCTCAGTTCCCCCACTTGCACAATGGGTGCAGAGCCAAGGACAGGGAGGTCAAACTGAGGGCTCTCTTAGGCTCCCGATTGCTCTGAGCCACTGTGATTTCCTGGTATCTCAAGAGTGGAAGGTGATTTGTTTTTTCTGCAATTGGAACTGAGTGTCAAGTTTGTGGCAAGTTGAGAATGACTGGGTCTTCTTATCTCTCTGGCTCCAGGCCCAGTTGGGGCTCTGTCTGGCTGCAGCAGAGGGGGGAGGAGCACCCCAGACTCCCCTCCCGTGGAGGGTGGAGAAAGTGCAGCAGGCTCTCAGCATCCCACTTGTAGTGGCCCAGCCACGCAGGGCCTGGCCTCCCCAGCCTGTGAAGACCCAGGATGGCAGGAGCCATGGGGCAGTGTGGCCTCCGTGTGGGCCTGCCTGGGGAAGAATGGGGAGCATCTTTCTGCATCTCTGTGCTCTGGCTGGTGCCAGGGAAGAAAGCTTTGCCCTTGAGATGAGATTGGGATATGACTACTGTCTGCCTTCCTCTTGCTGGGCAGACTCCATGGGCGGATTTGGGAAAGGGTGGCTCTTTCGGAGCCTTACTGAGATTAGCCCAAACATTCCAAAAATTTTCCCGTCTAAGGTCTCCAAAGATCCCTTTATTTATTAGCAAACACACTGTGGGCAACTACCTATGCCAGGCTTTGTGCCGGGCACCCAGACGGACCAGGGAATAAGAAACAACCAGCCTTCGGCCCTGGCCTGGCAGCACGCACCGCTCAGCCCCAGCAGCGTCTAGGGCAGTGGCCAACACGGAGCATACGGCCACTGCCAACAAGCCAGAGGGCCTGCAGCACAGCCTAGTGGCTTAGGTCATCGAGCACTTGGAGCAGAAAGGATTCCTCCTGTGGCCACGCAGTTCCTTAGGCCTCTGAGGAGCACCTGAAGCAGCCCTGCATTGACCTGAAAGACCGCCCACTCTGTCTGGGGCTTCAGACATATATGAACAAGAGCCCGTTGTGGCCGTGGTCTGGGGAGGGCTGAAGATGCCCAGACAGGGGCCTGGGGAGACCAGTCCAGTGGGCTCTAAGCTGGCCACCACTCATGGGGACTTCAGCGCTCGCACTGGAAGAGCATCATTCCTAGTGACGATTCAGTAAAACCTGTTGAAAAGAATTCGGCCTACAGCTAAAGCCCAAAGAACTGGTGATTACAAGTCTTGTGCTTTGGACCAGATCTATGAATAATGGGGCTACAAGGCAGCGGTTCCCTCTGGGACCTCTTGACATGTCGCCTGCACAGCTCTTCATTCTATGGACGTGAAGCCAGACGATCAACCTCTGTTTTCTAGTATCTATTTGCCAATAAAGCCTTTGGAAACTGGGAAAAAGAAAGGGAATGAGGGACGAGGCGGTGGGGGGGGGGGATGAGAGGAAAGAAAGAAAAGAAAAGAAAGGAAGAAAGAAAGAAAGAAAGAAAGAAAGAAAGAAAGAAAAGAAAGGAGGGAGGGAAGAAGAATAAAAAGAAAGAATGGAAGAAGGAAAGAGAGAAGAGAAAGAAAGGAAGGAAGGAAAGGGAGTTCCACCTGCCGCCCACACTGCAGGTGAATCGTCAGGGCCCCACTGACCTCCGAGTGTCTCCGGGCCCGGCGCCCACAGACTGTAAGTGTCGGGGTGGGGACTGGGCCCGGGCAGTGTGGGCACAGGGACAGGGCTCCAGCTGAACGGCTGAGACCCCGGTCCTGCAGGTCTCACTGCAGCTACCCCTCCCCCGTCCTGTCTTCCTCTCCCTAAACTCTCCCGTGTAGGAGCCTTGGGCAGCTGTCCCCGCAGAGCCCAGATGCCCTTCTGGAGCAGGCGCAGGCAGCCGGGGCTCCGGCTGGGGGCTGACTGGTTGTTTCCAAGGGCTTTCTTTGTCTCAGTCTCCCCCAGTGATTCAGAGGGTTGCCATGAATAACAAAGGTCACAGCACCAAAGAAAAAGAAAGAAGGCGGAGGTCAATAAAGTGGGTATTGTTTCCCTGGGGTGTGGAGAAGGCGCCGCTCCCCACCCAGCCCAGCCTCCGGGAGCCCACCCTTCCCCTGCCCTCCCTCTACTCAGTCCTTTTCCGCCCCGGGTCCTGGAGTCAATCTGGGATCAATAGTGTCTCTGCCTGAGGCTCACAGTTCAAATCTTTACACTTCATTCATTCACTCACTCATTCATTCACTCATTCATTCATTCATTCATTCATTCATTCATATATTATTCCCACTGGGGGCACAAGATTGTCAGTCTCTGAGAGAGACGTGTAGACACAGGGTTGAGGGCTCATGTCACAGATGGGATCGCAGGGGGCTAAGGGAGGGGGAGAGGGGCATGCCCTGAGGATGTGATGCCTACACTTACACCCCGAGGCCCCCAGGATTTGGCAGGCAAAGGGGCAGGGCGCCGGTGCAAGGAAGCGGGGGTTCCAGGCACAGCCACCAAGTCCCGGGAGCGAGAGAAGACCCCGCTCCAGGTCCCGGGGTACACATGTGACCCGAGGGGGAAGCGTCTGGAAGTAACGGTAGGGTGGTAGGGCCGGTAGGGCGGTTGGGCGGTTGGCCTGGACCACACCACAAGGGGACGGAGGGAGTCGGGATAACGCATTTGAACCGCATCCAGAGGGGAACAGAGAGCCACTGACAGGTCTCTGTCTATCCGACTGTGAGACGAAGACTGCCAGCCCTTGCCTTCGTCCCGCTATGGACAGCTGTCCCTCCCTATCTTGCTCAGCGACCTTTGCACTAGGTGACCTTTGAGTCTTGGCTAGCTCTGAGACCTCTGAATCTAGAATATTCTGTGCGATGAGTTAATGGATCCGTTAAACGACATCTACTGAGCACGAATTTTGTGCCAGGCATTTTACAAGACAATGGGGCTCCCCAGCGCTGCCTTGCAGGAGCCCACGGCCCGTGGGGGATGCAGACACCTGGATCTATACCCGCAACACAGACACAGAGCGAATGAGCTCAGAGCCGCGGGAGCAGAGCAGTGATTCACCCTCCCTCGGAGCCTCGGGGCGGCTGCAGGGAGGAGGCGGTTGATGGTCCGGCCTTGAAGGATGTGCTGGGAGACAAAGACAGGGCCTGCTTCGTTCAGGAGGCATGAGTCACCTGGGGAGGGCTGGAGGCAGCCAGTGAGGCCTGTCAGGTAGCCACCAGCCCCAGTGCCAGGCTAAGGTTGTCCCCCCCACCCCGGCAGGGTGCGGGGAGTGCAGGAGAGTCCCGGGGAGTCCCAGGGAGGGGTGAGCTCCTTCTCTCTGACTTTGGGATGGGGTACTGGATTTTGTTTCATGGACCGAAGTCCAATTCATGTGGTAACCCTAACCCAGGTGACCGAAATACAGGATATTCCCTGTTTTAGCCCTGAATCCATCCCCCAAGGCAGGATTAGTAATTCAGCTCTTCACCGTGGTCAGGAGGTGGTGGAGGCAGGCCCACAGCACCCCCCACCCCAGTGCACCCCACTCAGAGCTGCGGCCTTGGGCTCAGAGCTGGGGACTTTCCACTAGACCCAGCGTCTGTCTGCGGGGGCCTCTGGTGTTGGCGGGGTGTGGAGGGCACCGGGTGTCGGGGCGGGAGGGAAGGAAGTGCTGCCCATCTGTCCTGTCACCGGACACCCTCCAGGAATGGGCACTAGGCTCCCTGCTTCCCGGGTGGGAATAAACCCTTGAACGCCCCGCAGAGATAAAAGGTGCTATCTCCTCCCAGCCCTGAGTGTGGGCAGATGGGGCCTCTTGGGCCCTCCTCCGGCTCCCTCCGCCCACTGTCTGGGGAGGCCGGGAGGGCCGGGCTCCTCAGGTCCTGCCCTCCCTGGAGATGCCCCATCCCTCCTTCCTATGAGTTCACCCGCACAACCCCTGACCAGTAAAGCCCGGGGAATGGGAGACCCAAGATGGGTAAGCATTCGGGGGCCAGCTTGGCTACTTTCTCAAAATGGGATGGTGAGCTTCTTTGAGCCTCAGCTTCTCCATCGGTAGAATGGGGGTGCTAACCTCTCCTGGGGGCTGAGTAAAGTCCGTGAGCCCTTTGCCAGCCGACCAGCATGTCAAGGTATTGATGAAATGGAGCCAGGCTGCCCGGGTTCCCATGCTCCACTCCAGCTTCTGTGACTTTGGAAAACTTTTTTTTCTTAGATTTTATTTTTATTTATTCATGAGAGACTGAGAGAGAGAGAGAGAGACAGAGACAGAGACAGAGACAGAGGGAGAAGCAGGCTTCCCACAGGGAGCCCGATTCGGGACTCGATCCCAGGACCCCGGGATCACACCCTGAACTGAAGGCAGATGCTCAACCACTGAGCCACCCAAGGGCCCCAACTTTGGGAAGCTTCACTTCCATTCAGTGTCTTGGTTCCCTCTTCTAGAAAATGAGGGTTGTGAAGATGCCCCAGGTTAGTTCAGATAAAGCCCCTAAGGCAGGGCCCGGCACAGCAGCAGGTGCCGTGTTTTACCGGTTACTGATTTTTAGCGTTACTCTCGAATTCACCCTCTGATGGCTGCTGTGGGTGCCCCGGCCTCCCTCTCCTGGTCTCTCCCTGCTCTGGGGAGCCCCAGTGCCTCTTGCTCTCTTTCTCTTCCCCCTGGGGAAAACCCCGCGCCCACCCACATTTCCTCTCCTGTCCCAGGAAGGGGATGCTCAGTGGGGCCCTTCCCAGCATATGTGCAGGGGTTTGAGGCTCCCGGACACACAGCCTTTCTGGCCTCACTCAGAGCAGCTCTGTCCCCCTCCCACCTGCCCAGTGCTGGGGCATGGACCACCCTTTTCCTCACCCAACGGGCAAAGTGCCACTTGGTGACTCATAGACTTGGGATCCCACAAAGTCAGGGCAGAAAAGGGCCTCGAGGGCACCCCCCTGCTCCGTGCCCTTACCCCTTGCTCCCCACCCCTCAACAGAAGGCACTGGACCTCCAATATGAGTCTCAGGGCAGCAAGACTGATCTGTTTGCTCCTGCTTCGGGGAAAATGTCGAAGGGCCACTAGGTCTGTGTCTCCCAGGCAGGGGATGAGCCTGTGTGTCCCTCCACAATCACAGCCGGGCAGACGGCCTTGGAGCCTTTGCTATTTGAGGGATGTTTTGATAACCTCTGATGACTCCTCTCCTGCCTGCAAAACCCCACCCGACCACCGCGCGCTGTGGGCCTCCTCTTATCTCCTCTCCCTAAGCTCCCCATCCATTACTGTACACGGGTTTTATCTGAGCCTCCATGGACTGAGATTGATTTCTATGAATAATTGGAATAGCTGGCTGGTGACCCGATGGTGCTGCCACCAGGGTGGCTGGGGCTTCGACGCTCACAACCGGCTCTTCCTCTCTCCGCATTCCTGTGGCGAGGGTCTGGTCCCAGCCACCCTAACCTTTTGCATGGATCATGATTACAGCTTTCTGGCAGCCCCCCTGCCAAGCTTCTTGCCCCCCCCCTCCATCATCCACTCCCAGCCAGCCTGTAGAGAGCGGCCAGAAACTGTAAAAGCTTGCAGCTTCCTAGAGAGCACCTGACCCTGACTTGACACATAGGCCCTTCTGATCAAATCCCAATCGAACCTCTCAGCCTGGCTGATGAAGACTCATCCTCATGTAGCCTAAGCACAGTCAGGGAGGCCTCGGCCCAAGCTGCTCCCTCTGGGTGTGCTCATTCAATCATTCATTCAGCCAACCACTGTTGGGCACCTGCCGTGTCCATGGCACACTAAGAAGGTGACAGGAATAAGGCTCAGACCTTGTCCTTAGGGAGCCCGTGGCTGGTGGGAGAGGCAGGTTCACAACCAGGCCATCTGTAATGGAATGAGACAGGTGTCCTGGACAAGCAGAGGGTTGGGTGGGGCACTGGTGATGGGGTCTCAGAGGGTCCAGACGGTCCTAACCTAACCCACTCTGGGGTAGGTAGGGAAGGCTTCCTGGAGGAGGGGGCAGACGGGGGTCCTGAAGAAGGAGAAAATGGGCCAGATTAGCAAAAGAAACTTGACCTGTTAAACACTATTGACCTCTTGAGCCTGACCAATTCAACTGCTGCTTCTTCCAAGAGTTTCTCCTTAATTGGCAAGACCTACACTGGCCTCCCTCCAGCTCCCTGGGCATACAGCCGGTGTGGCACATGGGGCCCTGTGCCTAGAAGGGCCCCACACTTGCTTTAATTCTCGACCAGTGCTGTCTTGAAGTTATTCATAATTTCAATAATTTCCATATTTAGAAAGATTTTATTTATTTATTTGAGAGAGAATGAGCGAGCAGAAGGAGAGAGAGGGAGAAGCTGAGCAGGGAGCCAGATACAAAGCTGGACCCCAGGACCCTGAGATCTTGACCTGAGCTGAAGGCAGACTCTTAACCAACGGAGCCACCCAGGCACCCCAATAATTTTCATTTTTCACTGGGCCCCTCCAAATTGTGTAGCTGCTCCCCTCCCCCTCAGCTCTTGTCACTTTTGAGCCTGTGTTATGTTTGTACTCCCCGAATGCCTTTTCTTTTCCATGGGGAGCACTTGCAATTCTGGGTGGTTCGACCCTGTTGTCAGAGTCAGCACACAGGTGGACCCCGAAGAAGCCTCTCTCGAAAACTTTGGTGGATGACACCCCACTGGATCATGGCAGGGTCATCAAAGACAAGCCATCTCCCGGGGCGAGAGACATAGGCCGCGCCTGCACCGGTCCAGGAATTTGGAGACAGGACAGATGTCTGTGGCTGCAGGTGACAGCAAGCGCTCCCCAGAGGGCCCTCCAGCACTCTCCTGCCCAGTGTCCCTTCTCAGCTGAAAGTCCTTCCCAGTGTCTAATGGCAGTTGTTCTTGCTACACTGATGCCCCCTCCCTTCTCAGGGCCTCTCCCCAGGCCTCTCTCTGGGCACAACAGAGAGAAGCTGGGAGGTAGGATGACAGCACCTTAATTTCCCTGCTAATTACAAGTGCTTGGAAGAGGGTGCTAAATGCCAGATAATTATCCAGGAGGAGACACGCGCCAGACTCCTGGCTGCTCCCAGCCTCAGGAATTTGACTTTAATGGTTTTCTTTTCTTCCTTTAAAAAAAAAAAAGAGAGAGAGAGAGAAAGAGATAAAAAGAGTTAAGGCCTGGCCTTCTCTCTCCTTAGACTTAGGAGGTAAAGAAAGCAGTCCCCTCCCCTGCCCCGGAGCAGAGATCCAGACCCTCCACGCTGGGTCTAGGGAGAAGGTCTGAGGATTGGATGAGCAACCGTATTCCTGCTTGAGTTAGGCTGAGGTTATGGAATGGGGTGGGTGGGAGGAGGAGCCCCAGCCGGCTCCTCCCTGCTCCTCAGCGGCAGACACACACACACACACACACACACACACACACACACACACACACACTCCATCACCACCCACAGCTCCACTTTTGAGAACGGGAAACCTAAAGCTGATGTCTTGTTCAGGGTTGGATGGAGTGAGGAGACAGGGAGGGGGCCCCTGTGGTCCCCTCCAGGGTCTCTGCCACTCATCCTGAGGGCAGGGGGTGAGGGCTTGGCAGTGTCACCCAGCTGCTTGGACTCACTCCTGTGCCCCATGCCTGCCAGCTTCAGGCGTAGCTTGAGAGACTCCCAACAGGAAGCTATTAAGTTGATGAGCATTCTTGTGGTCCTGGATTGATACAGGGACGCTCTGTTTTGTAAAGCTGTTGTAATTTCCATAATAACATTTTCCTCTTCTTAAATAAACTTGGACCCCAGCCCAAAGAATGTGGCTGGCTTTGCCTGGGGAATTCAAGACCTGAGATCATGGAGAGAACACTCCCTGGAAAGGTGGGGAGGGGGGACAGGAGAGCCACAGGTCCCTCGTCCCAAGGTCGGGGACTCAGATGGGCCACCGGAGTCAGGCTGAGCAGGAATCTCAGAAGGACCCATAACTCAGCTTGGGCTGCCCAGGACACTTCTATCCTCCTGGGTATATTCCTTTTACGACACAGAGAGGCAGTCTAGGACAGTGGCTAAGAATAGGGACTCTCAGTTTCAATTATAGGACCACTATAGACTACTTGTGTGAGTCTGGGAAAGTCCTTCACCTCTTGTGCCTCAGTTTCCTTACCTAAAATATAGGATAATAATAGTCCATAATTTACAGGAACATTGTGAGACTTGAACAAGATAATATAGATAAAGTGCCTACGTATCTGATACAAAGCACGTGGTCAACACATCTTTAAGAGAAATGCACACAAATGGCTGTCTCGCAGATAATTTTATAAATCTAAGTTTCTCAGGTTCTGGAATCAGGGCATAATGAAATCTTAGCATCTTCAAGTGACTTGGAGAAAAACAGCCTTGAGGTAGTAATGTAATCAGGCACTAATTAGCAATGTGGCATCTGATTGACATCTGAACTATGCAACAAGATAATACTCCCGTCCTAAGGTCTTAAAGGCCCTCTAGCCTTTGCTCCCCCATCCCCAGGACCATGAGTCCGCTCCCTGAAGTCTGGCTCCTGGGAAGTCAACACTGAATACAGATCTGTCCCTGTGGTCCTACTCCCTGGGACACCAGAGTGTATCTGCTTCTCCTCCTGGGAGAGGTGGGCACATCCAGGTCCACTCAAAGCCCGCTCCTCTCTGATGCCTTCTCTCAGACCAAGGCTTTCCATCACGGCCCAGGTGCACCGCCTTGGTCCGAGCAAGCCCTACTAACTACCATCCCAGAGCGGACGCAGGTGCCCTGACCACGGCAGGGCCCAGTGAGACTTCTGTCACGCTTGATTATCCGTCAACTGGGTCCAAGACCACGTTCTTTCTGGCAGGTGAGAGTCTTTGAGGCTGATTTCCTAGAGCCCATTTCTGTGAATAATTATAGGAGTGTGTTTGCGTGTGAGTGTGTGTGCATGTGTGTGTGCCTCGGTGTGTGCAGATGTGTAGAAGGTTGGAGAGGGACCTCTGAGGCTGGATCTCAGAAGGTAAGAACAGGAAGACTACAGAGGGGAAAGAGAGGAAATGGGGTGGCTGAAAGTCCTTCCAGTGGGAGACCAGCCCCACCCTCGCGTGACCAGCATCGCTGAAGTGACCGCTGGGCAGCGGCTGGGAAGGCTCCTGTCTCCCGTGCCTCCCATCTGCAGAACATCCACAGTCCCCATAGTTTTCCCACCCCTGTTTCCTTTTAGAGGAAGCAAACAAGCGGCTGGAGGAGGACCCGTGAGCCCCTAATGCTAGCGTGATTGAGGGGAAAGTGTTTGTACCAGTCACCCTACAAGGCATCTTGGTGGGGGTTGGGATGCACAGGACAGTATGGGTGTGCTGTGCACCATGGTGCCCAGCCAAGGGGTGAGGCGGGGCCAAGATCCAGCCAGTGCCCTGCTCACAAGACACACACCCCACCTTGAAGCTGTGTCTAACCAGAGGAAGGGGTATCTTTTTCTAAGGCACACGCAGGCATCTTAAGGCCTAGCAGCAGGCAAGGGGGCGGTGGAGTGGGTGGAGAAATCATAAAAAATGTAGGCCCAGGAATATAGGAACTGGGAAGGGAGACAAGTTTCTTTTGCCGTGAGAGGCACAGGACTGACTCAAAGTCGACCCTTGTCCTTGAGCAGCTCCAGTCAAATTCAGGAAACCTCCCAACAGCCAACGAAGAGCCGCCACAGGAGCCTGGAGGAGGACGGGGTGGGGTGTCCAGCTCTGGGTGCTGGAGGATCAACCAGAGCACATCAGATAGGAGAGGCTGGGAGGGGAGGCCTCAGCAACATGTGGTGTTGGGGAACGGGGAACGTGATATGGTGATCTGTAAGAAATATATATCTGGCCATTCAGAGGGCCAAAATATATTCCTCTTGTAATTTTGGTCTTCATCCACAGCTCTCAAAGCCCTTGGAATTTCCTGAAAGATAAGAGCAATGGGAGCATCTTTTATCATAACATTTGGCCTCTTGTCCTCAGTTTCCGAAATCCCTTCAGGGCCATAAAAGTGAATGGGTGTCTTGTTATTCATAACAAACCCCTTTCCACCACAACCTGGTTTATGTTAATGAGGTGACTTTTGGACTGCACTTAAGGAAGGGGGCTGGTTGCCAGGGGAACCAACAGAGACTAGAGGGTTGGAACTTGCAGTCCCGTTCTTTGACTTCCAGGGAGAGGAGAGGGGCTGGAGATCAAATCAACTGCCAAAGGCCAATGATTTCATCAATGCTTCCTATGAAATGAAGCCTCCATAAAAACCCAAATGGATAAGTTCCAGAGAGCTTCCAGGTTGGGGACCAGAACTCTTCCATGTGCCACTATGCTGGGTCCCAAACTCCATGAGGATGAAGCTCTTCTGTTCCAGACCTTGCCCTACAGATCCCTTCATCTGGCTGTTGGTTTGTATCCTTTAATATCTTTTGTAATAAACCAGTAATCTAGTGAGTAAATGGCTTCCTGAGTTTTGTGAGCTGCCCTAGCAAATCAATCCGACCCAAAGAGGGAGTTATGGGGGCCTCTGATTTATAGTGGGTTGGTCAGAAGTACAGAGAGGATCTGGACTTGGGATTGGCCTCTGAAATGGAGGCAATCTTCTGGGACTGGGCCCTTAACCCATGGAATTGGACGCTGCCTCCCATGAGGCGAATAGGGTCAGAATTGAGTTGAGCTGTAGGATACCCAGCTGGTGTTGGAGAATCGCTTGGTGCTGTGGGGAACCCCCCCCCCGCCGCCCTTAGCCCTTACCCCCAACACACGCATGTTGGAATTGAGTGTTGGAATCATTCAACGAGTGATTTAGCTTCCAGCACAGGGCTTAGCATGAAGAAGGCCTTCCATCCTTCCATGCATATCCGATGAATGTATAAGTGGTTGGATGAAGGTGCGTGAGTGACCGCGTGGACGAGGTGGGCAAGGTGTGGGGCTGGAGCGCCTCCATAGGCTCTATGTAAGACGCTCAGATGCTCAGATGTTTGTCTTGGTGGTGGAAAGCTATCGATGACATGATCAGATTTGGTAGAGTGATCCCTGTGGCAAAGATGTGGACAGGGCTCTGAGGGGTGATACTGCAGCCAGCAAGGTCACCATCAGCCACGTGTGTTGTCATCATCCTGTGGCAAGGCTACAGCTAGGAGCTGAGTGGATGAGACTGGGCAGGCCGTGGTGCAGGGGCCTCTGAGGCTGGAGGAAGGTAGACCTAGACACAAGGCTGAGCTGCCTGTGTGGCTGGAGAAGGTGCTGGAGGCAGAGACACCCTTGGGTGCTCTTTGAGTCTGGTCTTTGTGGGTGTGAGGCTTCTTCTCCACCAGCAAGATCCTCACCTGCCTAGTTCAGAGCCTGCAGGTCAGAAGCAGCATCTGGAATCTCTCCCAGTATGGCCATGAGATAAGCTCCCTCCCAATTCCAGAGCTTGGAACCCAGGGATCACATGAGTTGCCAAATCTGCAGCTCTGGACACAGCACCTGCTCCTCCCACAGGAACTTCCGGGAAAGAAGGTCATGGTTGCTGGCTTCTATGGAAGAGGAGCCAGAGGTTCAGCCGGGCAGAAAGCAGGGATGGGCCCTGAGAATCTGAGGAAAGCAAAGCCTGAGAGAAAAGGATTTGAGCCCCAGCTCTCCCAAGTGACTGTGACCAGGTCACCCCCCCATGCTGCCCAAATGGAGAACTCCCAGGACACCAGCCCAAGGCAGGGGAGCAAGAAGCTCTGCAGCCCCTTCACTTCTCTCATTAGGATCGAGGCCCAGGGCTTTCCAGCCGCTTTGGAAGAGGCAGGTGGGTGGAAGGTATGTTTGGAAAAGGACGGGTATCCGAAACACGGACGGGTAGTGGGCTTGGGGTGAACGTGCCCCGTGAGTGAGGAGGGGGCAGCAGGTGTGTGAAGGAGGCAGGGGCTGAGGCCCAGCGCCCATCCATTCTTCCCTATTTGTGCAGCCTGGCATCCTCGACCCTCCGTGATCATCCTCCCCTGCGTCTGTGGCCCGTTCCCCACCCCAGCCTAGACTCCGGCTCCTCGCTCGTCTCCAAACACCCCCTCCCTCTCGGCTGCACCTGTTCACTCATCCCACGTCTGTCCTGCGCGTCTCCCCATCTGCTCGGAGTGCCCGCCGCCCTTCTCCGGCTGCTGCCTCTCTTCCCGCTTCAACCTCAGCCTGTCTCCTTCCTCACTTAGGAGACGCTGTTTTTCACCTCGACTCTCAGGTATTTGTGCCCACGTGATAGGAGTCAGAGGGCCTGGTTCGCACCCCTGCTCCTGACAGCCCTGAACGTGCGCGCACAGTCCTTAAGCTCCCGAAGCCTCCCTGCCTCATTCCTAAACTAAGGATACCCATCAGATAGAGGGGCCATGCACCTGTGCTGGCGAGCCTGCGCGGCCCCAGGCTGGCCGGCGCCCTCGTCTAATCACCAGCAGCGCCCCCTTCACTCCCAGAGGGGCCCCAGTCTGTATGCACGTCACACGCTCACCGCCCGCCCTGCTTATGAGGACCGCGTGAGATGCTCGGTGACATGGCCCACGAGGAGCTCCTCCGCGGAGCCCTGGCACCCAGGGCCTAGTCTTCGGTCACCTGTCCCTCCTGGCACCCTGAGCTCCTCGAGGGGTACACATCCCTGATTCAGCATCGTTGCCACGTGAGCAGCCACTTACCCAAGAGCTTAGAGGACAATCAAGTGCAGTGTGTGCTGAAATGACGTGGAGGAGGACTCTGGCTCTCGTGGCTCACAAGCCCATCAGCAGGGGCGTTACTCCCCACCCTTTGTCACTGGACTGGGCTGGGCCAGGCCGGGCCGGGCCGGCGGTGGCGCAGAGCCACACTCTATGCGCCTACTATGTGTGAAGCTTTGTTCCTGCCACGGAATCCCCGCTCCAGCCAAGAGGTGGCGGGTGCCCAAGGACTGTGGCCCTCGCGGAGCAGCTCTGGCCCAGGGCCTGCGGAACAGGGCCCGGCAGTGGTGGTGGAGGGACGGAGGAGGTCTCAGGGAGGAGGTGAGACACGGCCGGGAGTGGGTGCCATAAAAGCCACAGCAGCCTGGGATCCCTGGGTGGCCCAGGGGTGAGCACCTGCCTTGGGCTCAGGGCATGATCCCAGGGTCCTGGGATCGAGTCCCACGTCGGGCTCCCTGCATGGAGCCTGCTTCTCCCTCTGCCTGGGTCTCTGCCTCTCTCTCTGTGTGTCTCTCGTGATTAAATAAATAAAATCTTAAGGGGGGATAAAAAAACACAGGAGCCTTTGCAGGCAGCCAGTGAGCCAGTGACATGGGCACAGTCAACTCCGCATCTTAGAGATGGCGTTGGCCCTGGCATGGGGGAGCTGGTGGCTGCAGGGGGCGGGAGGGGACTGTAAGGGGACTGTGGTCCTAGCCCAGGGGGATGTGGAGGGCCGGGCCGGCTCACGGCTAAGGACGCAGGGTAGCGCTCCTCACAGTGTGGAGCACGACGCCTGGCACACGTTCGGTCCACGTGTGGATTAATAGTAGCATCGTCTATCCTGAGGGTAGTAGTAAGAGTGATACTAGCACCCATTTGCTGAGCATGATGAGGTGTGACGTAAGCATGTTAGCCACATGTTTTCCCTCTGATCCTCAGAGCCTATCAGGTAGGTGCTGTGACTAGTCCCATTTTACAAATGAGGAAACTGAGGCCCAGAGAATTTAGATGTTTTGTCCAAGGTCACATGTGACCAAAAAGCAACAAATCTGGGGTCTTAAGGCACAGCTGTCCAACCCCAGTTTACGATGTCATTAAGCCTCCACATCAACCGCCTTGGAGGGGCTTCTCACCCGTCCTGCACCGAGGGGAGCTAGCAGGAGAAGGCCCCGTTGGCTGGCCGCGGGGGGCGAGGCGTGAGGAGAGTGCTCTTGGACCTGCCATTGCAGCCTCTCGCCCCTGATGCTGCCTCCCACCCTCACAAGCCACAGCTGAACTGGGGTTTGTTTCCAGGCTTGGGTCCCCTGGTGCTTCGAGAATCATCACTCTTCCTTCCAGTTCTGTGCCATGAAGCCATCCTGCTTCCTCCAGAGACCACCATCTCTCTTCTAATTGGTGGAAAATTGGTTGCTAACTGTCAGGAAATCGCCGATTTTCCATCCATTACTGGAGGGACCAGAGCCGCGTAGCTGTGGGGACTCTGGGTGGGAAGCAGATGCTGATTAGGCCTTGCAGTTAACGATCAGGTTCGTGGACCTCCTCAGGCAGTCCTCCCAGACTGCTTATTAACTCCCTGCGAAGACCCACTGGGTAGGAGATACTGGTTAAATGGAACGCAGAGCCACAAAAGCGTTACTATTCATTAGGCTTTGGTTGTGGGGAGGGAGGAGATGGGGAGAAAAAACCATGGCCTCGATCCAGGAATGTTAAACAGCCCCATAAGTTGGCAGAGAACTTTATAATTGCTGCTATTAAAATATATGTATTTATATAGGTGATTTGTTGGAGGAAAGAATTTCAGCATTCAGGGGCAATCCCTGCTATGATCTCACCCAGGATTAAGTTGTTAGGGACTAGATATTAATTAAGGCTAAGGGCCCCAATCCCTTCCTAATTAGCTCGTGGAGTATAATTTGTCTGCAAAATGCTACTGTTACAATCACCTTGAATTTGTCTGGAGCTTTCCTCCAGCTGGATTGGGTGAGCCTTACCCCGTTGTGGGAGCAGAGGGCGGGGTGGGCAGGACGCTCGGGTTCCTCCTGCACCCCGCCCCTGGTTCTTGAGGAAGGGGCTTCTTTTCTCCATTTCCTCACCTGTATAAAGGGAAAGAGGGGGCATATGTCTGAATAGCCCTTCTCCACTGGGACCTTCTAAGATCCACAGGATAGAGTCAGGACTGGCTCAGGCTTGTGGATATACTGATGCCCACACTCTCCTGGGTTCTTCCCAAGCTGAGAAATCCAAAGGTCTTCCCTAAGGAAGAGAAATCCAAAGGTCTTCCCTTGTTTTCCTATGGGTCCCAAACTCGACTTGTCAGTGGGGATTGGAAATGAGGGCGTTCATCAGGCAGTTCTTTTTTTTTTTTTTTTTTAATTTTTATTTATTTATGATAGTCACAGAGAGAGAGAGAGAGAGGCAGAGACACAGGCAGAGGAAGAAGCAGGCTCCATGCACCGGGAGCCTGATGTGGGATTCAATCCCGGGTTTCCAGGATCACGCCCTGGGCCAAAGGCAGGCACCAAACCGCTGCGCCACCCAGGGATCCCTTGTCAGGCAGTTCTCAACCAGGTGGATCCCTCTGGTTCTTCTCCATTCCTGTGTTCCTGCTCTCTCTGCTCAAGGGGGATGAAATCCTTCCCTTTTGTTTACTGCCTTCTCTGCCAGGCAAACTCCTACCCATCCCTTAGAACCTCTCTCAGAAGAGCCTTGTTTATTAAGCCTTTCCTGATGGTCCCTGGGCAAGGCCAGTCGGGCCCTCTCCTAGGCTTTTGTTGTTCTTGACTCCTCAACAAGCCGTCAGCTAACCTGCCTTGCGAGATGATGGTTCACGCCTGGGCCTCGCTATCACATGGAAAACTTCTTGCAGGGAGGACCATGCCACGTCTGGCTCAGCTAGATCTGCAGAGCTCACCCAGAGTAGCTACCGAAGGTGGTTGGCCTTGCTTTCTGTTTCTGGATTGTGCGCTGTCTTTGCGAAAGGACTCCCAGAACTTTGCCTCTGGTGCGCATAGGAAAATGGGCTTGGAGGGCATGTGGCACCCAGGTCCTTGCATGGTCTCTGGGGCTGTGGGGTCCCGATGCTTCTCTTAGTCCTAGCAAGGCACTTAAGAGGGGGTCCTGTGTCCCCACCCTGCTCAGGGCTTCTGGGCTTGAGAAGGCGAGCCCTATACCTTCCTCTCCTTCCTCCGGAGATCCCAGACACAGACCTGAGCATGCAGATGGGGCTCGGGGGAGGAAGCGAGGCTATATTGCCCTGAATTTCATCGGCTGTGACGGACCCCCCAAAAGAGACCGAGACAGGCCGCTCAGACCCAGGCCCCGGCGGAGGAGTCTGCCTGCAGCTCCCTGGACTGGGGCTGAAGAGCAAGAGAGGTGCCGCTGACTGGGAATATAAACAGGTTCAAGAAAGGCTTTCCCGAAATTCCTGGATGACAGATCCCTAGCAGGTAACAGGTCATTAATAACCGTGAAAGATGAAGAGGAGGAGGAGGAGGAGAAGAATAATTAATAATAATAGTACCTCCAAGAGGGCTGTTATGCTTTTAAAATCTTTTTTTTTTCCTTGCCACTATCTCGTTGGCTACTTGCCCCCCACCCCCCACTTGGGGGAGGGTGCAGGGACTCAGAAAGGTGAAGGGAATTGCCTGAGGCCACACAGCCAGCACCAGATCTGAGGGCGGCCCTACTCCCTGTCCAGAGATGCCCCGGGGGTGGGGTGCCCTATTTCCGGGGCCCCATCGTCATGCAGCTTCTGTAGGCTTTCCTCCCTCAGGTGCCTTGCGGGTGCTCAGCTGCCCCGCTGCACCTGCCACGTGACACCAACCGCCAGTCCACTGCTCCCTTCAGTTTCCCCATTTGTGCAAGGTTGATGCTGGAATATTCTGGGCAGTCAACCTGTCGGATCCGCTGTGAAGGGGAGCGGTAGGAGGGCCTGTGCGGGAGTGAGCGTGTCCCCACGGTAGCGCCCCGCCTGCCCACATGGAACCCGGGGCCCTCGGAGTTGCCCAGGCAGTGGCCCAAGGTGAGACAGTCCAGGCTGATGCGCCACCAGGGGAGGGCCCAGGCCAGCTGGCCGTTTGCTGTTCTGTGGACCCCGGTGGACTTCTGGGGAAACTTCCTCCGGGTTCACGCGCTCTGCAAAGGTCCCTAGGAAGGTATTGGTGATCCGTGGTGCCCAGTTCGATCCTGCCAGGGGGTATTTTACAAATTAAGTGAGGATTTGGAAATCCTGTGAATTCACCAGATGTGCTCTCTTCTTCAATGTGCGAGGGTACATTTGTTCTGCAGCTATTTCCTCTTGTGTTGTCCCTGTTTTCCTCTCCCCTCTCCTTGGGAGCACTCGCTCTATGGTGAAATCTGGGTCCCCCTGGGGGAGTGAAAGGGACCAGTGCTGCCATCTACAGACAGAAGAGTGATTAGTTTCGTTTTAAGAAGAGCTCGGCTAAGAGCAGAGGAGATGAGAGAATTAGTTGCCAATCCCAACCACCTTACCTGTCATTATTTAGCTAATATTTCAGAACCTGTCATTATTTACCTCAATAGTTTTCAGACGTCTCACCTTAATAGAAATTTCTGGTTTCGCACCAGGATGCATCTGGTGCCATTTCCACTTGGGGTCAGTGCGGTAGCCCCAACACCATCACTGTGCCTTGTATAGGTACAGAATGATTAGGTATCTGTTCTTTAACTGCTTGTTATATATCGTGGAATTGCTTTGGTATTAGATCAAGATTAGTGAAGGGCATGCATGACATCTTGGTTAAGCAGATCCCACTGGGATGGGATGACCCAAAGGAAAGTATCAGGAATTAGCCAAATGGGGAAATTTTGTTTTTGTAGATCAGTGGGCTTGGAGGAGCTTCCTCCAGCTACAACTTGGGCCAGTTCCCAGAGAGCAAAGGGGGCAATTTCTGGGGTCAGAGATGCAATCTGACTAGTGTGGGAGCAAGGAAGAGAGATGAGAGTCCCTGCACTCCGGGTCTTGATGGAGTTGTGATTTACTGCCGGCTTTCCATGGCCACAAATATAGTGAACAGTAAGTGAGCTTGCACTGGACCACCTGAGGCTATACAGCAAATAGAGACTGAGAAAAAGCAAGCATGTGTAAACTATTCCTAAGGCAACATAGGCAAAAGCATCACAAGGAAACCTGTAGAATTTTCTTTGTGTATCAAAGGAGGAACTGGGAGCTCAGAGTGGGGAAGTGCCATCCCAAGGTCCCCCAGTAGGCGGAGGGTAAAACTAGACTAGAACCCAGGCTTCCCAGCTCCTCACCACAGGCTCACTCGGAAGGCTTTCATAGCAGGTGACCTCCTGCAACAGGACCTTGCTCTCCACCCAAAGCACCCTTTCCCCGAGGGCTACGGAGATGAAGCTTAATCTTTAATGAACTGGCTTTCAGTTTAACTTTCCTTTTGGCAATGATTAATACCCAGTGACCTCGTCTGGCATCTGGTGATCCTGACCAGGACTGACCCATGGGAGCGCTGGTGGCCTCCAGGCCCAGATGTGGGCTGGTATGCAGCTGGATGAGGTTTGAGGGGTGCTGGAATGGCGTCGCACCTAGAAGAATCTCTTCTGTCCTGTGCTTGGAATTCTATCATTAGATGTCACTCCTGGGAAGCAGGATGTCACACATGCCCTCCCCTGGTCAGGGGAGCTAGGGATACGAATCATGTTTAAAATGCTCATTGGGCTGTTGATGGGACAGTTGTGATGTCCAGCAGCTCAGAGGGGTTATAGGATTCATGATTTTTAGTCAAAGCTGGTGTGATGTCACTGGAGCCACAGCACAACGAGACTATAAGCTTATGGACAAGGATGGGGTCTGGAGAGCAGAGACACATGCGGAGAGAGCTCCAAGATTTGGAGTTGGCAAGACCTCAGTGCAAAGTCTAGCTCCGATAGTCACTAGCTGTGAAAACTTGGGTAAGCCCATTGGCCTCAGTCTCTTTGTCTAATAAGTAGAAAAACACCTTCCTCCAGGCTCCTTAGAGGATGAAAGATGGAGTGCATGGAAAGTATCTGATCTGGAAGAGGCACAAATTGGATAGTGTGTCTTCCCCATTTTCTCCCTGCTTGGACTCGCCCTAGCTGGCCCTCTGCGGGAAGGCAGAGAGGATTCCGGACTCACCCGTGGAGGAGGATTTTCCTTGGGTGCTCTGGATGCCTACAAGAACTGGCTCTCTCCCTCTGAGACTGGAGAGTTAGCCAGGCATCAGGGCTCCATCCTTTCCAGCCCCCAGAGCCACTGGAACCAGTGGGCAGGGCTGGGGTCACCTCCTTCATCTCCCTGGGTCTGCCCTGCTCCTGATGACTGTAAGTTTTGTGAGCTGAGAAAGTGTCTCGGTCCAAGTCCATCGGAGCCTCTTGCCTGTTTCTTTTTCTGGGCTCCGTCTCAGCACCCATGGGCACCAGCGCTGGGGTCGGCCTCCGCTGCTGCCTCCCGGGCACTCTAGCACGTCGGCACCCCTGGCTTGGTGCGGGGACGCCTTACATGGGTCACCTGCCCCGCCTCTAGGGCCTCTTGAGAAGCGGGACCAGATGAAAATGGAATGGTGTCATCCCCTCCCTCTCTGCTCCAGCCATGGGGGGCGCCCTTGACTGCCTGGAGATGCCCCCCTCTCTCCTGCCTCGGTGTCTCCTCCCTGGGGTGTCTTGTTCAGCTCCGCCGTGGCTTCCTTGAACCCTGGACTCCAGGCCCTCTGCCTGGGGTCTCTGCCCTCTTGGCCTCTACAGGCAGAGCTCTGAGAGGAGTGCCCGAGACCCGGCCTGGGGCTCAGTGCCCGGTGCCACGTCCCTGGGATCACTGAGACGGAGCCCGTGTGAGCATAGGAAGGTGGCTCCCGGGACCTCACCGGGGAAGATGGGTCGCGAGGCCCAGGCTGGGGGACAGGCAGGCTGAAGCAGGGAACCACGAAGCCCCCAGCGGAAGCCATGGCTCCTTCTCTGTTTTGGTTTTGCTTTTGTGGGCTTTTCATTTCAGAAGTTAATCTAGTTAACGCCAACAATGTCATTTCAGCAAGCCAGCAATTTCCTTTTGCCCTTTATTTAATGAGCCCCCGCCCCCACCCCAATTTCTATAATAAAGGCATGCAGGTGGGTAATTACAGAGGTGTGAAATAGGAGTGCTGGGCCAGGGCCAGCTGAGCATTCTGGAGCATCCGTTGGAAAGGGTTCTGGGGAACTACCCAGCCCCACTATTCAGGTCCAGGTAGGGAAACTGAAGCTTAGAGAAGGCGAGGAACTTCTACAGGGCCACATAGCAGTAGGAGGTGGGGCCAGAGCAGGAATCCAAGTCCTTAACCCCCAGCTGGGGTACTTTTCACTAATCCTTCCCCCTAATTCTGCAGAGCATGCCATAGGGGTTCCCACCTGTCCCCAATCCATCTGTCCTCCCGAATATTCACCTGCCCATCCATCCATCCTCCATGCCTACTACGTGCAAGGAATTGTGAATATTGCAGAGACTGAGAGGGTCACAACTCTGTACTCATGGATTGTCATCTCCAATTACAGTTTCACACTGAGCCTGATGGCGGCACCCCACAGAAACAGATGATTTCAATATAGGGTGCCAAGTGCTATGTTTGTTGTAAGCATTGGGCCCCCTACTTCATATAGGACCACAGAGAGCTTCTCAGAGGAGGGAACAGGGCATTGTAATGAGTCCTGAAGGATAGGAAAGAGTTTACAGAAGGCTGGTATGCTACAACATGACTTTTTTTTTTTTTAAGATTTTATTTATTTATTCATGAGAGAGAGAGAGAGAGAGAGAGAGAGAGAGAGAGAGGCAGAGACACAGGCAGAAGGAGAAGCAGGCCCCATGCAGGGAGCAGGATCAGGCTCTGGGCTGAAGGCAGCGCTAAACTGCTGAGTCACCCGGGCTGCCCAACCTTTTTTTTTTTTTTTAAAGAATCTGGAAGGATATTTTACCCAAATGTTAACAGTATTGGTCTCTGGGAAATGGGATTTTCAGGGTAGTGGGTGGGAGGGGTAGGGGACAAATTTTTACTCTCTACTTTCCATCTTTGGTGTTATTTCAATTAGAGCGCATACATATTAGCCTTTTAATAAAAAATAAGATATTTCTATTCCTAATATATGTGTATTTGGAAAAAGTAATATAGGGTATTTAAGGAACATCAAGCAGCACTCATTGTGACAAGTGCAGAGAGTTGGAGGGAGCAAGGGAAACTATGAGGCTATGGAGGTTGGCTGGAGTCAATCTAAGAAGGTCCTAAAATGCTGGGTTAAGGAGTTTGGACTTTAACCGTGGGGGCCCATGGAGGTGAGAGCTGAGGCCCCCTCCACAGAGCCCAGCAGTGCCTGGTACATACAGATGCTCAATTAATCCAAATAAGGATGGAATCATCTAAGGCTTGAAACAGAGGTTGTGAAGGTTTGGAGCTTTGCCACTTTGTGCTGGTGGCTGTGGTGGGGCAGCGGGGAACCTGCTATGGGAGGATGTGTACCTGCAGAATGGATATAGTGGTACGGGGAATCCTATATGAAGAGAGGAGAGATTGCTGTGGTTTCTTCTCAGACCAGAGGAGCCTGGAACGGGTCCAGAGCTATGAACCTGGGTATAAGCTGACAACCATGGGGAGTCCTTTTTTTATGTAAGAAAAGTCTCAGGACCCGGGCTTTTCCAGACCAGACAAGGGTTTCTGGTGTCCTCAGTGGCCACAAACCAATAAAAGCAGGCCACTGTTGCTTCTGCCTCCCAGACGTGTCTGCTTTAATCTCTCTTCCCTTCAGTATGTCTTCAACACTACAGCGGGAGGAGCCTCCAAAAATGCAGTTCTGACCACATTGCCTCTTTCCTTGAATCCTTCAGGATAAACTTCGGCCCCTTCTCATTGGCTCAAGAGGCTTTTTTGATTTGTTCCTCATTTATCTCTCCAGCCTCCCCTCCCACGATCTCTTACTCAAATCCTTATTCCTCAGCCAACCATTGCACTCAGTTGACTGATATTTTATGCCTCTCTGCTCTGTCTCTCCGCCTGGGTCAACTCTTTCCTTTTCCTTGGGATGATCCTACCCTTAGACCCTCTTTCTACCCCTTACTTGACTGATGAACAGTTAGCCCTCTTTTAAGGTTCCATTTTTGGGTTTTTTCCCTCTGAAGCCTTTTCTGATCACATTCCCACTCCTGCCTATGCTTCGCTCCTCAGGGTAGACTTGATCCATGCCCTTCCTGGGACCTCGTGCCCAAAATGCTCTATACTATCAAATAGATTTACTAGGAAGGCACTATGGCACCTTATTGGACTTAGAATTTGCATATCTACTTTTCCCCTGCCACGTTCCCCACTACCCCCCACCCCCCCGCATAATCTCCTCAATGTCAGGAACTATTTTCTGCCATCCTTAGCACCTGGCACAGAGGCTGGAACATGCTAGGTATTCAGTAAGTACTGGCTGAACCAATGCACGAATGAATAGCAGGGTACCTCCATAATGATTTCCTTTTATACAATAGAAAATCACATCACACCCTTACCTTGAGGTGCCAGGAGGCTCTAAACAGCCCTACAAGTAACAGCCTCGTGCACTGGGAGTTGCCAGGCAGGGGAGCAGGAGAGCTGAGTTCTAATCCTGATCCCTCTGCCCTTGGACAATCCCCTGTCCTACTCTGGGCCTCAGTTCTCCCCTGTGCATGGTCCTAGTGCTACTTCCCCATGTAGCTACTTGCTATAGATATGTTGTGAAGCTCAAAGATGAGACCAAAGCCACTTACCCTACAAACTTCAGGTAGTATTGAAGTGTCAGCTGGAAAACATGGTGCCCTGCCGAGCAGCCATGCCTTGGCTTTCTGGGGGACGTGGGGGGTGCTTCACACCGCCACTGATGGAGGCCCACTCAGAGACTCTTTGTCCCCCTCACTCCAGCTCACTCACATTGTGGGGGCTCGGAGAATGTTAATTATTAGGCCCAGCCCACCCGTAGAGCCCCAGATGAAAGCAAGCTCAGAGTGTAAAGTCTAATCGATGCCTTGTGCCTGGTGTCGGAGCCTCAGCTGGCTCTGCCTGGAGACGGATCATTAATCCAGACACTCCGACCTGGAACACTGGTCCCAGGAAGTCCTGAAACATTCCTGACCACCCACGGCTCAGCCCAGCAGCCCCATGAGGCAGCCGGCCTGCCTCTGAGTCTCAGAATCTGACAATCCCAAAGTTAGATGATACAGAGAGCTGCGAGTCCAGACCCCGACCTGGGGCAGAAGTCCAGGCTCCGTGGACATGCTCACCACTGACAGATTCTCTGGAGAGGTGCACCTCGATGAGCAGCCCTGGACCCAGAGGGGACAGATCTGTGTGGCTTTGGGCCTGGCTTTCCTCTTCTGTAAAAGTGGGATGAGGCTACCTAACTCACAGGACTTAAGTTAGGAATAAATCAGTTTGCCTGGAAGTTTTGTTTTAAGATTTATAGGAGTGATACGCACGTGCGAGCTGTCATTATCATTGTTGACGTCGTGAGCTCCCATTCCCGGGATGGATTCTCTATCCCCAGGATCTTCTTCAGTGACAACAGTTTGCTTCTCTGCTTCAAAACCTGTATATCCCTGGGGCCTGAAATATAAAGTCAGGAGCCCCTGGCCTTGCACCTAAGGCCCTTCAAGCTGTTGCCACAGTCCCCGTCCTCGGCTGCATCTCCTGCTTTTCCCCACCCATCAAATGCCTCCCAGATGCAGAAAACTTATCTTTGACACCCCCCCTGGCTTGGCACGTATGAGCTCCTCACCCTTTTACTCTTGAGTTTTCCACTCAGGGAAACTGACGTAGGCAGGAGGTCCTAAGATGTAATCAAGCATCTCAGAGAAGTCATAGGAGCCCCTGAGTAGAGACAGGGTTTGAAAGAACTGTGGGAGTTCTTGAACCTTTGTCCTGGGTTGTATCCATGATCTTGTTACTTCAGGAAGGTCTTTGAAGGGATAACTATAGACTCTGAAGTAGAGAAGGACCCATGAGGTCAAACTGTTCACAGAGGGGGAGCTGGGGAGGCTGAAACACCTCGAAGCAGGGAGCCCACGATGATCACAGACAAGGACAGTATTGCAGAGCTGAGGAGGGTTGCAGGCAGAGGAATTGAGGTTAATGAGGAGGAAGAAACGTGAGGGTCAATTTGGTAGTAAGATGAGTCTGTGGACCACCCTCCCCACTGCCTTATGGTGAACTCTTCACTTAGAGGGCAGGGCAAGGGGGCACTTCTCTTAGTGTCATGTCACTCAGTGACACCCCACGGAGTGTCATGGGTCCAGCATCAAGCTTTGCAGATATTGGATGCCTGATAAACACTGCTTGAACTCAATTTCCCCTCTTCTATTTTACCCTTTTATTTTAAGCTCAGATCTTCCTCCTCCAGATGGAGTTCTCCCATATGGTTATAGAAACTGAATCAGTGGAAAGAGAAATTCTTGGATGTTGGAATTTCAGGAACGTTTCCAGGATGCCAAGAAAAATAGCTCTGTGATGAGCCAATGGCATCATGATGGCAGATCTGGAAAATAGATCTGATTCTTTCTGAGTCGCAATCTCCTAGGATCCCAGAGACATTGAGGTCATCTGGTCTACTCCATGATGTTACAGATGGAGGAGCTGAGGCCCAGGGAGGGGAAGAACTAGTTGGTGGCAGAGATAGGACTGAAACCGAGTCCTTTGGTTGCAGCTATTAACCCCACTCTGATCAGATGCCAGGCCCCACTGCCAGGCCCTGCTAAGAGCTGTCTGACATGTGTAGCTTTGCCTTATCAGCAGAAAGAAAGATGACAATGGGCAGTCTTCGCTGGCCAAGCATCCATCAGGACCCACATAAATATTTTCCCAGCGTCTGCATGGCCAGCATCTAGTTGGCTATGTTCCAGGGGACAGTAAATAATTGGGACAACTGGTTACTTCCTGACAACTTTCTTGGGTGTGTTTTCTGCCAACTATGTTTTTGGATGGGATGCTGGGGGGACATTGATGAGGGCGGTGAGCCAAGCCCTTATTGGGCTCTCTGACAGCATTTCTGGTCGGGAAGGAAGTACCCGTGGTGTCTAGATGTCAGTGTACTTGGGGCAGAAGACTGTTTTCACGCAGTTGGATAGGCCTCTCAAATGGGAGCAGGAATTAGTTTCAGGGATTAGGGTGAACTGAGGTCAGACTTTAGGAAGAAAAAGGAGAAATCAGCTGAAGTGTGGTAAATTGGGTAAACTAGAGCCAAGGCACGTTGGGGTCTTGGCAACCAAGCTGGTGAGGAAGGCAAGGATAGTGTTAGGACTGCTATAGCTCCAGGACCTCAGAGAGACCAGTTTAGAAACCCCAAGTTCAGGAGGGAGTAGGGTGTCCAGGTTCCATTTGTTCTTTTGCTTCATCTAGGGCTTTAATGGGGGCTGGACTTGGGAATCTCAGGAAAGTATATGGGAGTTCTGAAAGTCAGTTTCTGGTGTCCTGACTTCAGTCAGCAATTTGAGGAAATGGGAATAGAGGTGAGGGAAGGAAATATCTAGAAGAGTGTCAGGGCCAGGGGAGTCCCAGGACAGATAAACCTGACACCAAGCTTAGGAAAACAAGACAAATTCTATATTTCACTCATTGGTGGGGAGAGTCATTACCCTCCCTGCATTGAACAGGATGGACTTAGTGATGGAGCAGGCCTGGTACGCAGTGGGAAGGCTCTTGGTGCCAGCACTTGGTCAGGGTGACAGAAACCAGACTGGCACTGTTGCAAAGGTCCGACATTCCTGTTGCTGAAGGAAAAGCTCAGTGTCTCTAATGGGTGCAAAGGCATAGAATCCAGTATGGCTGCAAGGACCTCTTGGTCCTAGGTTTTGCCTGAGCTTCACAATGAGATTACTGGGGCCATGTGTCCCACGAGACCTGATTTCCAGGCCCCAGCCCCACGTGACTGTCCTTGGAAACCCAGGAAGGATCACATTTGCTCAATATCTGAAGGAGGAAAGGAACAGGACTTTGGAGGCCCAATCTGACTTCCTCTGCGTGGTTCTTGATGATCAGGAGACCCTCTAATCCCCAGCATAGGCCTGCCACCCAGGCATTTGACAAAACTTTTTTGAACCAGCTTTTGTTCTAAACTTATACACTCTCTAGGAATGGAAGGTCCTAAATTCACTTCCGCCTACACTATGCTGCAAACACATTTGTCCTGATTTTGAAGGGAAATGCAAGATTGTCAACAGACTATGGGCATTGGAATCAGATGCCTTGAGTTCAGGTACAGGTTGAAGTAGCTCCGTATCCTTGGCCATTACCACCTCTGAGTCTCATTCACCTCACCTGGAAGATGAAGTGATCATTGGAAGGCTGAATGAAGTAAGGGGCGTTAGGTGCCAAGTCCAGTTCCTGGCACAAAGTAGATGCCCAGTAAAAGTGATTATTGACTTACTCAATAGTCAATTTGAAGCAATTAAGGTGTGAGTTCTGGTCTCAGATATGCCAGAGCCAGGCTGGGTGTCTTTGGGCAGTTATTTCCTCATTCTGAGCCACGGTCGTGTCACCTCTAGCATGGAGAAACTAAGGCCCATTTCACAGGGCTTTTGGGAGGTTATAATGAGATGCTTGTATAAACTCCCAGGTTCCTACTAGTTCCCAGGTTTAGAGGAAACTGCTTCATCATGAAAACCATCCAAAAAAGGAAGACCCACCCTCCACATCCTAATGGGTGTGAAGGCCACTGATTCTAGGCTAGAAGCCTCCTGCAATCCATTCTCTTCTCTCTTCGCCCCTCCCTAAAGCAGGCCTCATTGCCCCTCACCTGGATGGGTACACCTGTCTCCTTATACACCCCTCCCTTCCATCCTCTGACCTGGTCTGTGCTTCTGCTTGGTCCCCCAGCTTCTTCCCTATAGCCGCTCAATTAATTTACATTTGCATTTTCACACATCTTCAGTGGGGAAGAACTTTGGGCTCAGAGTCAGCCCATGTATATTCTGGTCCTTGTTTTGCTGCTGGCTGACCTTCCACACACTGCTTCCTTTCTCTGGGCCTCTGATTCTCTATCTTGGACGTCAAGGGCTGGACGAGATGATATCACAGGGCCTTTCAAGCCTTATGGTGTTTTAACAAAATTTGATACTCTCTAGGGTGGCCAAGAATTCTTTCCTTTTTTCCCCAACACACACACACACACACACACACACACACACACACACACACAGACTCCTGTTCACTCACATGCAGATACTCACAAATACACACTCCTTCATATACATGGACATGTGTTTTCACACACACATCCTCACATAAATAATTAAATAAATACTCCCTCATATACTCAAGGGCTCACACTTACTAATACACATTCTCAGACACATGCAGAAACTAGTGTTCTTGTTTCTCAGTTGAATCCCCAGTGCTTAAACAGAGCACCTATTAAATCCTCAAAACTCATCTAAAAATGAACAAATATTCCCATCCGTCCCCCATATTAATGCAGGGATTCACATTCCCCATACGCATATATACAAGTCCTGAGATGTGCGTGCTCAAGGGCACTGGTGCATGTTGACCTGTGTTAGACACCCAGCACACTCATTCTTACCCGCATTCCCACACCATAGGCCTCCTTCAGGGTCCCTTTCAGGAGCTC
Source organism: Vulpes lagopus (assembly GCF_018345385.1). Lineage (NCBI taxonomy): Eukaryota > Metazoa > Chordata > Mammalia > Carnivora > Canidae > Vulpes > Vulpes lagopus. The sequence continues at coordinate 51,297,058 of NC_054846.1, forward strand.
CGTTAAGGCAAACACTCTTCTCACATGTCACCCTGAAGGTTCCCTTGTTGATGTTAGTTTGGCTCTAGTGATAGAGACTCAAGGACCTTGGTCTCGGTGTCAGGGATATGCCATAGCTTTCAATATGGACTGTGCTTTGAAAAGTCAAATCAATTTATCAGATGATACCCCACTGGAACCTCAACAGACCTGAGTGGGCCCTCAAGAGCAAGGTTTATCTTCCCATGTCACTGCCAGGGAGACAGAGACTAGGAGAGGGTAGGCCATCTGTGCGAGGTCATAAAGCCAGCTAGTATGTGACTTACCCAACCAGAGCCCATACTGCCCCGTCTGGGACCCTCTCCATCCCCTCTCCTAGTGACTGTTTTAAGAGAATTATTTATTCTTCAGTTGTTTTTCCCCTCTCTAATTTATTTCTTTTTTTATCTTTTTTTTTTATCCCCTGTTTCCGCCTCCAGAGTTGGGTTTCAGCAGGGAGTGAGGGAGGCCAAGTTCACCGTCAGAAGAAAAATCTAAAAGTAACTTTCCTTGTAAACCCCAGCCAAGATTCCTGGCAAATGAAATGAGAACTTACCACACTCTCACGCACCCACCTTCACAAAGAACCAATTTAACTTGCAAAAGGAATAAATGTTAATAAAGTTAATATCTACTTCAGAGAATGAAACACCCCCAGGCACATAATTTGCCAACTAATTAAAAAATTAATCACATTGCTTTATGATTTTTTTAAAGATGTATTCATTTATTTATTTGAGAGAGAGATGGAGGGAGGGAGAGAGGGAGAAAGGGGCAGAGAGGGAGAAAGAATCTCAAGCAGACTCTGTGTGCCAAGCACGGAGCCTGCCATGGGGTTCAATCCTATGACCCTGAGACCAGACCTGAGCCAAAACCAAGAGTCAGATTGTCCAAACAGCTGCACCACCCAGGCACCCCTGTTTTATGGCTTTTAAAATTTGCATTACTTTTTGTTCCTTGGAAGGAACTGGCAAAGTGTAAACCTATGCCGATGGTCTTGGCTTCCGGACGGTTGGAGAGTTTGTGGGTTAGTCTGGACTGGTTCTTTCCCATAAAGATGGCACTGTGGGATGGCTGGGGCCCCATTTGGGGCTCTAAGGATCCAGATCTGATCCTTGCCCTGCTGATCCTTCTCTCTCTCCTCTCTCTCTCTCTCTCTCTCTCTCTTTTTTTTTTTTTTTGCTGATCCTTCTCTTTTCTGACTCCAGCAGCCCTCAAGAGAGGCAGTAAGCTTGTGTGACAAGACCACTAACTTTTTTTTTAAGACCACTAACTTTGAAGTCAGATTGACTTGTTTGAACTCTAATTCCACTCCTTAATGACTATATGACTACAGACAATTCACTTAACCTCATAGATCTCAGTTTTCTCCTCTTGTGCAAACACTATTGATACTCCTACCTTGGTGGGTTATTGTACGAATTAGAATTAGCATGCATAAGGGCCCTACACATAGTAGGTGTTCAATAAATGGTAGAAACCATCAGATTAGCCAGTCTAGCACTTGACTCCACTCTCTCTTAGATTCCTAGGCTAGGAGGAAGCTGTCTGAAGTAATGGTATAAGTATGAAAGAGGAAAGAAAGAGAGCCAGGTTCCACATCTAGTTCTACAAAGGATTTGGGAAGCCCTTGCCTCTCTCTGGGTCTCTGTCATCCCATCTGGATATCCCTAAGGGGTTTCCAGTCTTGTGAATTGTGTGTTTGCCAAGGTTTAAGATTGAATCTTCTCTTCCTAGTCCTCCTTCTGAGTCACATAGGGAACATAGATCAGATACACAATAGCTGGTTAAAGTTACCTTAGCTGATTAATGTTGCCCATTACCCTGGTCAACCAGGCCCAGAGAAATGGTGGAAGCAAACTCAGATGTATTCAAGTCCAGCTGTGTGCAAGGGATATCGTGTGTCATGTCCTATAACTATTACATTGAACAAGTGAGAGTCATGGGATATACCCAAGAAATGACTTTCACCAACCCTTCTGTAGGATGAATCTCCTCCATCCCCTCTGATGAAAACTTGAACTTGATCCATGACTCCTATTTTCTTTTGGGTAATAAGAAGTTTCCCATGTATTTTAACTTACAAAACATCATTTCTGCTCAATAATTAACATATCTCATCCAGTGTGCTACTATTACTACTATTCACCACAATAGTAGTAATAAACTTCAAACTTCATTTAAAAGAAATGCTTTTCTCATCACCCACTTGGGCCTGGAACTGCTGCTGGCCAGTCTCCTGCAGTGAGAAAGAAGTCAGTTTCTTCTTTCTAGTTCTACCTGGGACATCACTTCTCTCCTTCGTCTTGCTAACCATTGTGGATTTTTGATCTCTCCACTGTCAAGGATAGAAGGAGAGAGACAAGGAAGGGAGGACAGGAAAGTTCTTATTGACTAGTACATATGTGAAGAATCAGGGTCAATGTTCTCTGGGCCTGGCAGGCGTTTAACCTTGCTTATTTTCTCATGAGGCATTTTTGTGGGTTCTTTGGAGAAAATCCACCTCCCTCCCCCATACAGCCGATGCCTTGATGTGGGTAAATGCATTTCTATTCCAGCTGGCTGATGGTGACTCCTTGCCAGCCCCTAGGCCTCTGCCAGCACCATTGGCCTCTTTCCGCAAAGGTGTCTCTCTACAGGGCCTTTGGACAGGGTCTAGGGTGGTCCAGACCTTCTCCCTCTCATGTGGTCCAGATCAGGTTCAGAGAAACAGCTTTGTATCCTCTGCTTGATGAACTGAGAATGCAGGTTGCCACAGCATAACTACCCTTAACTCTGCTGTTAGAAAGCTGGTCAGCCAGCCTCTTGCCCTTCACACTTAGCAGTGGGAGTCAGATTCCAGTCCACTGTATCCCCCCAATATAGAAAAACACAACCTCTCCAACAATCACCCCATTGAAACCACTTTTCCCAGGCTTAAGTTAAGGGAAGGAGTGGACAAAGATGCGCAATGTACTTACAGCCCTTTCCAGAAATCTCCTATCTAATCCCTGGCTCCATTCTTGGCCTCTCCCATCTTTTTTTTTTTTTTTTTTTTTGTATGTGCTAGAGGTGGGTGGTCAGCAAAGAACCACAAAAGCAGTTTTCAACACCACCTCTTGCAGCCCTTGCGTGGTGGTCTTGCATTTCACTTCACTTGGGGATGTGTTATCCATTATCTTGGGGCCTCACATGAAGGCTGAACTAAGATTCTCTTTCCACTTAAAAAAAAAAAACAAAAACTTTGAGGTAGATATTGCTATCTCCATATAACGGTTGAGAAAACAGGTTCAGAGAGGCTGAGAGACTATATACCTAGTTGGGATTGAAAACCGGGCTAATCAGATCCCAGAGCCTGAGTTCTTTCCACTGTACTATGAAGACTGGGTCTTTACCTCTGCAGGAGGTGGGGGACAGCATAATGTGTGCCAGCCCATCAGACAGACAGCAAGAATGTGAGGAAGGGCATTAGCATCAAAGTCCAGGGTGGCTGTCAGCTTCTTTTTTTTTTTTTTTTTTAAGATTTTTTTTTTACTTATTTGACAGAGAAAGAGAGAGAGAGAATGAACACAAGCAGGGGAACCAGCAGGCAGATGCAGAGGGAGAAGCAGGGAGCCTGATGTCGAGCTCGATCCCACGACCCTGAGATCATGACCTGAGCTGAAACCAGGAGTCTGGTGTTTAACTGACTGAGCCACCCAGGCGCCCCTGTCATCTACTTCTTCATCTTGAGACACATTCTCACCCACAAACTCATCTGATGGGAAGTCGTCCAGGACAAAAGCTTCCCTGATGCCCAAGGAATTGCTTTGGAAGATGCTAGCAAATAGGCTCTCTTGTGCTTTGCCCTAATATCGATTCCTTCTTCCTGACTTCTCTCCAAAGCTCTTATTTTATTTATCATCTATCTATCTATCTATCTATCTATCTATCTATCTATCTATCTATCATCTTTCTGTCTTCTGATGATTACGTTGGAGAGAAACCCCCTATTAACATGACCTCTATCATCACCAACACCACATATTTGAAAAGTGTTCAGTAATTTTTTTTTTTTTAGTGTTCAGTAATTTTAGCATCTGCCTCCAGCTTGCTCATCTCTGTGTTTGCCACAGTTTTTTGTTACCCAGTAGAGGCTCATTCAATTAATTTTTCGGCTGAGCACAGTTTATGTGAGAGTGTGCTGGGTGTTGAGGAAAGAGGATGAGAAGGGAAGGAAGTGTGTACCCGACATGGGCTGTCACATTAACCAACGATGGCTCAGCTCCGAGTGCTGACCCCCTGGGAGACCCCGATGAGTCAGCCTCTGTCAGCTTCAATTTTCTCATCTGACCGATGGGGATAAAGCTCTCCGTCCTGTCAGCCTCACCGGGAGTGTAAGATGAACCTCAGACAACATCATAGACGTGAAAAGCAATGAAAAAGTATCAAACGTGTGGGTTTGGTCTGTGAAAACAAAACTGACTCAGCCTGATGGGCCAGACTCCGCAGACAGTGGACTGGGAGGACCCAGAGAACCACCCTGGCCTGTGTGAGTCGCAAAAGAGGCCTCTACTTTCTGGAATAAATTATCCACAAGGCAGAGGCGTCAGGGCTGTCTGCTCCCTGTCTGGCCTCCTTGGCCATCTCACTTTATGAGACATAAATCCCCAAGATTCACTGGTCATTTTTAATCTTCATCAGTGTTTACTTTTTGGTTCTGTACCCCTTTTTTTCTACCTTTGAGGCTGCTTGCTATTTTATAGGGTTATGAGCCAGGAGGGCAGGATGCAGCTACAAATCTCACGGCTCTCCCCACTGAGATAGCGAACAGGGAGTGAGTGGCGGGGCTCCGAAGCACAGACACCCCAAGAAGCCCGAGCCAGGCTGGAGGACTGCCTGGGGTGCCTGTCCTGGGAAGTGGGACCTGGGGTTCACTGTCCTGGTGTGCCCAGGCCTCAGATGAGAGGGAATGATAGACCGAGGAGCATGCTCGTGTGGGAGGACCCTCAGCATGGTGGTGGACTCGTGTCCATCACATCCAGCTGGGTGATGTTAACTAAAAGCTGCTGAATGTCCCTTAGCCTCGTGTCCCTCTCCTTTAAAATAGGAATGGCAATAACTGTTCACAAAGTGACCGTGTGGACCAACTAAGATGACCTCGGCCTGTGCATCTGGCATACTGCCTGGTCCACATGAAGCATCCAGCACTCAAGAATTCTGTCCTTTCTTCAGTGGTCCATGATGTGAGGCAGTGGGTTATTTGATCTTTCTCTAGACCCACTTTATTTATTTTTTTTAAATAATAAATTTATTTTTTATTGGTGTTCAATTTGCCAACATACAGAATAACACCCAGTGCTCATCCCATCAAGTGCCCCCCTCAGTGCCCGTCACCCATTCACCCCCACCCCCCACCCTCCTCCCCTTCCACCACCCCTAGTTCGGTTCACAGAGTTAGGAGTCTTTATGTTCTGTCTCCCTTTCTGGTATTTCCCACGCATTTCTTCTCCCTTCCCTTGTATTCCCTTTCACTATTATTTATATTACCCAAATGAATGAGAACATATAATGTTTGTCCTTCTCCAATTGACTTACTTCACTCAGCATAATACCCTCCAGTTCCATCCACGTCGAAGCAAATGGTGGGTATTTGTCGTTTCTAATGGCTGAGTAATATTCCATTGTATACATAAACCACATCTTCTTTATCCATTCATCTTTGGATGGACACCGAGGCCCCTTCCACAGTTTGGCTATTTTGGACATTGCTGCTAGAAACATCGGGGTGCAGGTGTCCCGACGTTTCATTGCATCTGTATCTTTGGGGTAAATACCCAACAGTGCAATTGCTGGGTCTAGGGCAGGTCTATTTTTAACTCTTTGAGGAACCTCCACACAGTTTTCCAGAGTGGCTGCACCAGTTCACATTTCCACCAACAGTGTAAGAGGGTTCCCTTTTCTCCGCATCCTCTCCAACATTTGTGGTTTCCTGCCTTGTTAATTTTCCCCAGTCTCACTGGTGTGAGGTGGGATCTCATTGTGGTTTTGATTTGTATTTCCCTGATGGCAAGTGATGCAGAGCATTTTCTCTTGTGCGTGTTGGCCATGTCTGTGTCTTCCCCTGTGAGATTTCTGTTCATGTCTTTTTCCCATTTCATGATTGGATTGTTTGTTTCTTTGCTGTTGAGTTGAATAAGTTCTTTATAGATCTTGGATACTAGCCCTTTATCTGATATGTCATTTGCAAATATCTTCTCCCATTCTGTAGGTTGTCTTTTAGTTTTGTTGACTGTATCCTTTGCTGTGCAAACCTTCTTATCTTGATGAATCTAGACCCACTTTATTTTTTTTATTTTAATTATTTATTTATTTATTTATTTATTTATGATAGTCACACACAGAGAGAGAGAGAGAGAGAGAGAGAGAGCAGAGACATAGGCAGAGGGAGAAGCAGGCTCCATGCACCAGGATCCCGACGTGGGATTCGACCCCGGGTCTCCAGGATCACGCCCTGGGCCGAAGGCAGGCGCCAAACCGCTGCGCCACCCAGGGATCCCACTTTAATGTGAGCTCTTTGCAGGCAAGGACTCGGTCTGGTTTGGTGGCCTCGTGATCCACAGCACCTCGGATAATGCCTGGTAGGCTCTCCGTGTATCTCTGCTCAGTAAGTGTTGCCTGAGGGATGAAGGAAACCCAGTTCTCTGTATGATTCCTGTGGGTACAGAGCAGTTTCCGCACAAGAGAATTTTGCCACAGAGACACACAGACGTAGAGAACAAAAGGAGTTTAGAACAACCTGCAGCTTGATGTTCTTACTGTTGAGAAGCCCATAGGTTCAGGGAGGAGAAGAGATTAGCCCAGGACACACCAGAAGCTTTGGGCTGAACTGGGGCTGGCACCCAGGCCTTCGGATTCCCCAGCCCGGGTTCTTGGTAGTCCGCTATGCTGCTTGGCGGCTTTTGAAAGTAGGAGAGAAGGGAGAGGCTGAGAACAAGGAAAAGCAAGCTTAAGGAAAGGAAGAGCCAGGAGAGGGCAGCCCGGGTGGCTCAGCGGCTTAGCGCTGCCTTCAGCCCAGGTTGTGATCCTGGAGACCCACGATCGAGTCCCACGTTGGGCTCCTTGCATGGAGCCTGCTTCTCCCTCTGCCTGTCTCTCTCTCTCTCTCTCTCTCTCTCTGTGTGTGTCTCTCATGAATAAATAAATAAAATCTTGTTTAAAAAAGAAGGAAAAGGAAGAGCTAAGAGAAAGAAAACATTCCTGCTCCAACCCTGAAAGAGAGAGAGAGAGGGAGAGAGAAGCTCAGGGCTGGGACGGACAAGGAATCAAAGCCCAAACACCACGTCAAGGGCCGACAGCCTGATGCTTCCTCAGCACACTGAGAGCGCTCCCCTCACTCTGGCTCAGCACGCCCTTGACCTTTGCCCTCGAGGGTCACAGGACGGAGTCTTACTGTTGGGTGGGGGGGGGGGGCTGCAACTTCCAGTAGCGACCCACCCAGTGCCTATCTCAGCCTGGCCGGCAGGTGCTGTGGGTTTCCGCACGGCCTGCGCAGGAGCCACCCTTGCTGCCATCGCTCCGGCTACTGTGAACCGCGGCTGCCACATGCGGTAACGTTGTTCGAGGGCTTACCGCCAGGCACAGCCTAAGTAGCTTGCGTGCACCAGCTTGCACCAGCTCCGGCCTCCGACTGCCCCCGCTTTACAAGGAGGACAGTGAGGTTCAGTCACCTGTTACAGCCATCCCCTCAGCAGAGGAGGGAACCAGCCATAAAAGGCCGGCGACCTTGCTGAGATTAAAAGCCTGCCACCTCCTGTCTTCATGTCTCTCCTGCTGTCTAAAGATGGCACTTTGCGGGCAGCCCGGGTGGCTCAGCGGTTTAGCACCACCTGCAGCCCAGAGTGGGATCCTGGAGACCCAGGATCGAGTACCATGTCAGGCTCCCTGCATGGAGCCTGCTTCTCCCTCTGCCTATGTCTCTGCTTCTCTCTCTCTTTCTGTTTCTCTCATGAATAAATGTCAATAATCTTAAAAAAAAAAAAGAAAGAAAGAAAGAAAAGATGGCACTCTGCTTTCACTGAATCTGCACGGATTCTTCTACTTTATTCAGATGCGCTTTGACCACGCTGCCCACTCGTCCAGGTCATCAAATATCCTAAATAAATATTGTCCTGTGCTAGGGGCTGGCAGTTCAGATGTGAGTAAAGGTGCAGTCTGATGGGGAGTCTGACATTTAAATGGAACCTTAAAGAATGTGCTTTAGATTGATGTGCGAAGCAAGCACCCAGAGAACAGGATTTTTTTTAAGATTTTATTTATTCATAGAGACACAGAGAGAGAGAAAGAGGCAGAGACAACAGACAGAGGGAGAAGCAGGCTCCATGCAGAGAGCCGACAACAGGATTTCTAGAGGAGGAGACACCTGAGCTGGCCCTGAGCACCAGAAGCGGGAAGGGACGTTCCAGCTGGGGAACAGCTAGGGCAGGCCGAGGTGTGCTGGCTCCATATGGGATACTGGGGGAAGCAGTGGGGTTTACCATGGAGAGGGCCAGACGGGAGACTGGAATGACGTGGCCAGTGGTAGAAGGCTGGAAGGCCAGGCTAAGCATGGGGGCTTTACCTTGAGGCGCCAGTCTATGCAAGGCTTCCAGAACAAGAGACTTTCCTGTTTCCCAGGTGGACTGGCACTTAGTAGGTGCTTTGTAAAACCAGGTGACTGGTTGACTAAAGCATCTGTCAAGACTTCGCCACAGCCCCCGGACAGTGTATTGATTGGAGTCATTCCTATTGAAGGCCCAGCCCTGCCACAGCAGAGAAAATTCCCTTTCTGCCCTCAATTTCCTCCAAGCTGGGACTTAGCTGCTTCTGGCCACAGATGGTGCCCCTGGCTCCGGGATGTGTTGGGCCAAGAATTTCTGCCAGCCCCTTGGGCTTCTTATGAAATCTGAGATTCGGGCCAGGCCCCAGTTTCCTGACACATGCCTAAATCACTTCCACTGCTCTGAAGCCTCCCCCGCCTCCCCTCCACTCACCACAGCCAGAGGGGTCTGCAGCCAGGCTGGGAGGGATCAGACCTCCAGAACTCCCAACCCCAGGAGACCCGGGGCTGGGACCAGGCCTGCAGGAGGCCGGGGGCGTACCCTCCTCCCTGGGAGAAGAGCTCCCCAAATGTATGGCCATGAGCAGCTTTAATAACTCTGGGGCCAACTCGTGGACATAAACTCTCAGTTTTATTTTGCTATTTATAGTTACTTGTAAAATAAATAACACATTTGATTGGAGGTTGTTAAATTGGTTCTCACTGCCTTGCCAAGGGCCTGGGAAGCCCTCTAGGGTGTGACTCTGGGCATTCTGTGAAGAAGCTTGAGGGCTCTTCCTTCCACCCTGGGCCTGCAACACTTTCCATATGCCTGTGCTCACACCTAAGGCCTGGGACTCCCTCCCACAGCCCCACTCAGGGCTGGCTAAGGCCTTTGTCCCAGAGCCTCTGGGTGCAGGTAGGAGATACTCTAGCATCTTCCATCATCTTAGAATCAGTATTCCAGAATCTAAATATTTTTTAATCCTAATCTGTTAAAATCCAGGAATTTAGAGGCTGTCAATTGTGAGAAACATGGAATTCTAAGCTATCTGGAACTACTAAAACATTAAAATGTTAAAGTCCTAAAATGTATAAAATATTGAAAGATAATTTATTAAGAACTTAGGAGCTCAGCTTGGGTCTAGGCCTCTGTCTACCACTGAGGTTTAGACAAAGTTGGACCTGTCTAGCTAATTCGTGTGTGTGTGTGTGTGTGTGTGTGTGTATATGTGTGTGTGTGTGAGAGAGAGAGGAGTAAGGGGTGACCAAGGAATGTCCAGTAGTAATCAGACACACCTGGCAGGAGAGCAGGGCAGGGCGATCCATCTCCTTTCTTGGTTGTCCTTTATGTTTCCATTGACTAAAGGCCCAGTGAGAGGCCGGGAAGGTCCGCTTCCAGTAGACCACAGGAGATACTGTGCCACAGTATCAGGAATCTGGGGCATATGGAGGCAGGAACAGTGAAAATCTGAAAACATTAGAAATCAGTTCCAATGATGCAACTGCATTTATTTCCCGGAGAGAGAAATTCAAGCTATACTTAGAATTCTGGGCTCTTGTGGCTTTAGAATTGAAACCTCCAAGGAGTCCAGAATTTCAGTCTCCCAGATATTTAGACTAGAATCTGGAATATTAAAGATACAGATTATTAGAGCCTTAGAATCCTAAAATTCTAGCATAGCATAGCTCAAAGGGGCCTAAGAACACATCTAATTCGATTTCTTCCATAGTGGAATAAATTGCAGCTCCGGGGAGAGTCTAAAGAAGACCCACTGGAGGCCGGTGCAACTCGTGTTGAGTATCACAGCATCCAGTGCCTGAGCCAGGCATAGTGACGTGAGCAAGGAGAAAGCAGAAGCACGTGGTTACCATGAACCATAGATGTATAAACAAGATCTCCAGGTAAGCTTCTCTGGGCAGCAAGTCCTAAAACAGAGATGCCGAGTGTGCTCTTACTCTACATTAAGGAAACAAAGATCTCCAGAAGGAAAGTGATTTGTCTAGTTTGGAACAATCAGTTAGCAACAGATCAGATCTGGACACAGATTTGTGTGTATGTGTGTTTTTTTTTTTTCCCACTTGCAGCCAGTTATTTCCCTTCCACTGGTCTCTGGGACTGAGGTCACTGATTTCAGTCCTTTGACAGCTTTATGGAAAGCAGTTAGTATATCACTGAGTGATTTAGTAAATGGGAATATAAAGAACAATGGAGAAAGGACATGAATTGCATGATGGGGCTGTAGACAAAATTCAATGGTTAATCCAGGGCAAGGGGATGCCTGGGTGGCTCAGTGGTTGAGCGTCTGCCTTTGGCTCAGGGCATGATCCTGGAGTCCTGGGATCGAGTCCCACATCGGGCTCCCTGCATGGAGCCTTCTTCTCCTCTCTGCCTGTGTCTCTGCCTTTCTCTCTGTGTCTCTCATGAATAAATAAATAAATAAAATCTTAAAAAAAAAAAATCCAGGGCAAGGCCGTGGGGTTTAGCCTTCTATAGCCCATTCTGTCTTTCTGTCACAGACCAAGTCCTGTCCTTGATGGGCTGAACCTGGGCCTTGGTCACAAAGCGGAGCCTCAGACCAACCGTTGACTTTGGCCAAATACTGAGCTTTGACTGCAATAGCAAAATAAGATAAAGCCCTTAGTGAGAAAGAACATAGGCCACGTTTTGTGCTGAGCAGAATACAGAGAACACAGAATACAGAGCAGAATCTACTGAGCTAGACCTGATGTAGAGAAAAGACGGAGGGCGGAGGGCTCTCGAGTTTCCCAGGGCAGAGCCTCCTGGTTTCATGGGTAAGGGGTTTCCAAGAAGAAGCCTCTCCCACCAAAGATATTTCAGATTTCCTGCCCCTGGGGATAAGTGACTTGCTGATGGGTGATTTAGAGCAGAAGCTTCTGTCGTAGCTCATGCAGGGCTCATGTAGAGCTCAGCCCTACTATTTTTTTGTTATCTTCCCACAGGAAGTAACCATGTGACGTTCCTCTTGGGCCTGATCCTTGTAGGCAGAGTGGTCCCTGCCCTGGTGCTATACGGCCTGATTTGGTAAGTCTGTCTCTATGGGAATCATTCGGCAGTACTCTATCAGCCAGGGTGAACTAACTTTTGAACCAAGAGCTCCCAAACCACAGTGGCTCTATGAAGTAAAAGGTAATTTCTTGCACGTTATTATTATTTTTTTTACGATAGTCACAGAGAGAGAGAGAGAGGCAGAGACATAGGCAGAGGGAGAAGCAGTCTCCATGCACCGGGAGCCCGACGTGGGATTCGATCCCGGGTCTCCAGGATCGCGCCCTGGGCCAAAGGCAGGCGCCAAACCGCTGTGCCACCCAGGGATCCCTCTTGCACGTTATTGACAAATGTGGGGAGGATGCTCTGTTCCATGTAGACATTTTGAACCCAAATGGCTTCCACTGTGTGCCTTTGGCATCTTCCAGATTGGTGGTTCTCAACCAAGGATGATTTCATCCCTCAAGAGACACTTGGAAGTATCTGAGGACTTTTGGTCATCACGCTGGGGAGTAGGATGCTATTGGCATCTAGTAGGTAGAGACCAGAGGTGCCTCTAAATATCCTACAAAACACAGGACAGCCCCCAAAACAGAATTATCTGGCCCGAAATGCCAGTGGTGGTGAGTATGAAAAAGCATGTTCTAGGGCCTTCTTGGGGCATATGACCAACAGATGGAGAAGGAGAGGAATAGAGAATTTTAGGTGAGAAGAGTTTATTGCCTAGGGTGCAGGTAGAGTATGTGTCTGCCCACGGTCTACTGGCGAGAATGAAGTCACCTGATCACCCCAGGCAGTGACTGAGGCTGGGAACTGCAGTCTAGCTGATGTCCAGGAGAAGGAGGAAGCAGGTTTGCTGAGCATCTGTCCAGTGTCTGCCATAGGGCACGTTTGTCTCCAACTTTAACCAATAAAGGTACAATTTTAGTCTCTAGTGACAGTCGATTTCATTTCTGAAATCCTTCAGATCAACCATGGGTTCAACCAATAAAGGTACAATTTTAGTCTCTAGTGACAGTCGATTTCATTTCTGAAATCCTTCAGATCAACCATGGGTTCAGATGCTGACAAGCACAAGCTGCCTGAACCCTTTGGTCCTCTGGTTCCTAACCCACACCATGGAGGTCATGAAATTGACCTCACGGGAGTTGTCACGAGGGTTCCTCCTGCTTTGTCTTCACCTGCATCCTGAGCTGTGACCCTTCCTTCTTCCACTTGGAAGCAAGTTTCGAATGTACCCAACTCCAGAAAATGAAATTTCATCCCGATCACAGCACTCAGTTCTCCAGGAGGGAGCTTGCAAGAAGTAGTTTCCATATCCAGGGTTACTAATGGCAGAGTTCCAAGAAATCCCCCAGTTTCTAAGAAATTTCCTTTGAAAATGAAAATGCCTGCAGGAAAAAACCTTGACTGGGAGGTGGGACACTTGATTCCTCATTTCAGTTCCGCCCCCCTTTCTGCATAGTCTTGGACATATTCCCTCTCCTGGCTTTCGTGTCTTCGTTATGAAGCGAGCCAGGTGACTTTCCTCCAGGCTGTAATGTTTAACGTGAGCTTATCTGTTGCCTCGTATTTCCCTGTCCTAGTCCTCCTCCCCCACCAAGCTGACCACTTTCTTGGCATCAGTACCCACTTGTAGAACGGGATCTTGTTTATAAAGGAAGGGCACAGCAGAACTGGGTAGCTTAATGACCATCTCCCCTCCTCGGGAGCCCAGTTGGCAGAGGGAAGTCCTCGGGAGGTTGTCATAAACAACCGGGCTCATAGCCTCACTTCCTCAGAAGGAAGTCTCTGTGGTGATTGATGTGACCCATTTGGACAAAGTTGGGAGTCCAGAAGAATGCTCTCTGGCAGATTTGTCAAATTTCACATTCACCCCAGCCCTGCTGGGAGCCAGGGTCTCAGACATCCATGCGGGGCATGCTGAAGAATCCCAAAGAAGAGGCAGAGAATTTCAGGTCAGGTGAGAAGTGAGAGGTCAGTCTGTGGGTGAGTAGAGTACAGACTCAAGGTAAGGTTCACAGAGAACACTTAACTAGAGTTTCTTATGCAATCCTTAAAAAGTTTTTTTCTTCCTTCTTCATCTCTCTCAGAATGTCCAGAAGAGGACTTCAGCCTACAGCAGGCATCATTAAAACCTATTTTCATTGCCATGACATGTACATGATTGGAATATTTAAATTGTCTTTGGAAAGCCAAATAATTATGTGTTACAAAGAATACAAAGTGGAAAAGCATCAAACATAAAAGAGTTGTCTATTGTCCCTACTCAGCAACGCTGAAAGCTGGAAGGAGGAGCGAAAGAGGGAAGAAGAATGTGGGAGGAGAGCCTGGGACAAAATTCTGCTGACTTCAAGATCTGGCTGACCCAGCTCTTGATTCCCCCAAGAGAAATGTCATTAAAGACTCGTTGACTTAGCTCAATATATAGCCTGAAGCTTTCTGGGCCCTTGGCCGCCCCTATCCTTTGAAGCACCCCATCCCTCAAGTTTGCACAAGAAGTTAGGTCAGAAGAGGGGGAAATTTGTCATAACCACCGTGGGAAGTGCAATGTTCAGAGAAAGGCTACTCCTTGCACTCTACTTCTCCCCTAACTTAATTGAGAGACCCTAGAGACTGGGAATGTCTATGGGAAGAGGGGACTGGAGGTTCACTCCCTGGTTCGATGCCTGCTGAGGTCCTGATGTGGAAGCCCATGCCAGACCCGCTGTCAGAGTACAGCAGAGCTTAGAGAGAAAGCTCAAGGGGAGCTTCACATCTACCTGGAGTTTGAAGGTGCCCGTGAACTCAAAAGATTGACACTTGCTTCTTCTTCAACAGAAGTATATTTATTTGAAGTATAATCGACCTACTGCACATAGCTAAAGTGTGCAGTTTCACAAATGTTGACATATGAACACTCACACACATGAAGCCATCACTACAATGAAGACAGTGAATGGATCCATTATCCCCAAATTTCCTTTGTAAAAATTTGTCCCTTGGCAAATTACTCCCCCCCCTCATTTCACAGTCTCTTCAGACAACCATTAATCTGCTTTCTGTTACCGTAGAATTAGTTTGTATTTTCTTTTTTCTTTCTTTCTTTTTTTGTTTTTAGTTTGTATTTTCTAGAGTTTTAGTTAAGTTGAGTCATCTAGTAGGCACTCTTTTGTGTCTGGCTTCTCTCACTCAACATAAATACGTTGAGATTCATCCATGTGGTCTCGTGTCTCTCTGGTTCATTCTGTTTTACCGCCAGACAGCTTTCCACTAAATGTGTACGCAACAATTTATACCTCCATTTACCAGCTGACGGACTTTGGGGTTGCTTCCAGCTTTCAGCTATTACAAAGAGAGCTGTGATGTCCGTTTGTGCACAAGTCTTCATATGGACATATGCTTTCATATGTTTTCGGTGGAACGGTTAGATCGTACGGTAGCCTTACATTTTAAGAAACTGTCAAACTGTTTCTGAAGTGTTTCTGCCACTTTCCCTTCTCACCAGCAATGTGTGAGAATTCCCTTTTCTCCGCGTCCTTGCCAACATTCAGCATGATCAGTCTTTTTAATTATAGCCGTTTTCATAGATGTGAAGTAGAGCCACACCGAGGTTTTTATTTTGCTAATGTCTATTCACCATCTCTATATCGTCTTTGGTGAACTGTCTTTTCAAATATTTTGTCCATTTTTTTTATTGGATTGCTTGTTTTCTTTTTATTGAGTTTTGACAGTTCTTTATAGATTTTGGATTTAAGTCTTTTTTAAATATTTATTTATTTATTATTTATGATAGACATAGAGAGAGAGAGAGGCAGAGACACAGGAGGAGGGAGAAGCAGGCTCCATGCCGGGAGTCCGACACGGGACTCGATCCCGGGACTCCAGGATCACGCCCTGGGCCAAAGGCAGGCGCTAAACCACTGAGCCACCCAAGGATCCCCTGGATTTAAGTCTTTATCAAATATATGCTCTGCAAATACTGTCACCTAGTCTATTGCTGGTCTGTTCACTCCCTTAAGAGTCTTCTTCTGAGGTGCAGAAATTTGAAGTTTTGCAAAAGTCTAATTGATTAGAGTTTCCTTTTATGAGTTGTACTTTGATGTTGAATCTAAAAAACTTTGCCTAACCTAAAGTCCAAAGATTTTTCTCCTACATTTTCTTCTGAGAAGTGTGATAGCTTTATGATTTGTATTTTGGCCTATAACACATTTTGAAATAATTTTTCATATATGGTATGAATTATGGATTGAACCCCCCCTTTTTGCTCATGCAAATCTAATTGTTCCAACAGCATTGTTGAAAAGACTCTTCTTTCTCCACTGAATTGCCTTTGATCTTTGTCAAAAAAATCAATTGTCCATAAATGTGTGGGTCAGTTTCTGGACTCTGATCTTATGTTGTTTTTTACAGTTTGTTTCTGTTTGTTTGTTTGTTTGTTTGTTTCAGACAGGAGGGTAAGTCTAGTGCCTGTAATTTTATCTTGGGCCAAAATGGAAATCTGGCACTTGCTTCTCACCGTAGATTTCTGATGTCTGAAGCTTGGCAGAGCAACCCACTTCTGAAGGGAGTGGTACTCTCATGAAGTTTTTCTGGGAAAAAGAAAATGCTCTGCTATGTGTCCACATCACCGACTTACCGTTAGCCTTTGGAGAGTGTAGAAGAAGACCTCCATGTTTCTCTGGGCTCCATTATAATGAGGAACAGAAATTACAAGAGAAGGTAGGAGCTCATTCGGACCAGGTAAGATGACGTCCAGACAGAGAAAGTTGGGAGTAGAGATTGCTCATTGTACAAAGGGACACATGGCTGCTCTTCTCTGTGAGGTCCTCAGTGATGAGAGAGGCTGGCAGGAGACCAGCCTTGCCCTCCAAGAACAGCTCACTCCACGGGCCACACTAATAGGAAACCAGCCCGAACCCAGAAGCTACCAGAGCAGAGGCAAGCAGATCAAGCCATTGTGAGGACAGGCCTGCTTTCCACCAGTGACAAGCAGCCACTTATTTATGGTGACCTCTGCTAGCCCTTTTGTTCTCCCTCTCCCCTCCTCATGAGGGGCACAAGGCCCAGAAAAGAAAAAAGGAGGGGTAAAAGGTAAGATCAAGCCCCCCTCAAACTAGTTACAAGTGTGGCCAACTCTGAAGGGAGGAGAAGAAACGAGAGTGAACCTGGGTGTGACATCGAAGTCATGAATCGGGCTGAGCTTGGAGTAGTTGCTGCTGGTGGGGAAGCCGTGGGATCCCCTGGGGACACTGTTAGCAGACTCAGAGACTGGCCTGGGAGCTCTGGGGGGAGTAACTTGATCTGTGTTTATACCCTCGATGAACTGACGCTCAACCGGTTACCTCCGATCTGCCAACAGTAGCTACCAAATACCGAGGCAGACGGTGTGCCAGGCACTGTATGCACATTATTTCATTTGCTCTGCACGACCTATGAGATAGTTACTGTTTTATTTCCTCTACTTTGCACAGGAGGTACACAGAGGCACCATCAACTCGCCTAAATACAGAGCCCAGAAATTTCGGATCTGAGATGCTGATTGTAGCGATTTCACTCATCACTCCCATCTAGGGAAAACCCATTCTGCTTGCCTTCACTGCTCTCACTCATGATGCTTTCCACACATTTTGCCTATGTTCGGGGTTTCGTCCATTTCCCCAGGCCATTTTGTCAACCCATCTCCTAGTGCCACCAGAACAGCTCACCTGCTGCCATGGAGGTGGATGAAGAAAGGGGCACTGTGGGCAAATATTAATTGTCAGCAGGTGAAATGTTGATCGCGGCTCACGGAACCATGTCCAGGTGAGAGGCGTCCAGCAGGTGCACTTTATGATGCTAAGGTGCCTTGGACAAGCCACTTAACCTCTCGGTGCTTTACTCTCCTTATGTAGAATGGGGGGTAGCAATTGTCTTAGCCTGTTCAGGCTTCTCTAATGCAATAGCGCAGGCTTGATGGCCTGTACACAGCGGACACAGCTGCTCACAGCTGAGGCTGGAAGTCTGAGATCAGGGTGCCAGCCCTGCTGGGTGAGGACCCCCTTCTGGGTGGGACCTTTTGCTGTATCCTCACGTGGCAGAGGACTCTAGGGTTCCCTTTGGAGCTCCCTTTATAAAAGCACCAATGTCATGTAGGAGGGCTCCACCCTTAAGACCTAGTCACTTCCCAAAGGTCCCACCAACTAATCCCATCACCTTCGGGGGTTAGTATTTCCACGTATGGATTTTGGGGGCACATGAATATTCAGACTGCAGAGGGCTGTTGTGAGGTTGTGAGGTTGCAGGTGTTATATAAACCCTCCATGAGTACCTGGCACATGGTGTACTCTATCATGAGTGTGCTGTATCCCTGTCCAGCCTCTATTACTTGGTAGGTCCCCTTCTGCTCCTGAACAATGAGTCTGAATGAACCCAAATATAAGCATTTCTTTTTTCTCTGTCTCCTCCCTTGTCACCTATCTCCACCCCAAGAAACATATCTTACTTAGCCAAACTACTCTTCCTATTCACAGGAGAAAGGAGGGGAACGTTTTTTGCTATTCCTGGAGAGAACCCACATTTGACACAAGCTCCCTGCCCGGGTTTTCGAGGTACACCTCTGGATACACGGCCGGAGGGCAGAGGGCAAGTAGTCAAGCCCAGGTCTGTCTGATGGCCGGTCTCCCAGATTAGAAATCTTCAGAGTCCTGTTCTACCCTACCCTCTTCAATGTGCTTCGTGACCTGTAGGGTCCCTGCAGCACCTGCTGTGTTCCCCAGGTGGCAGGGGCCGTGTCTGAAATGCAGGTGAGGCAGGCATAAAGCCCATTCTGCAGATGGCACGAGAATCCCTTGGCAGGTTTCTAACAACGCAGATGCCCGGGCCCCATCCCCGGCATTCTGCTGCTTTGGGTTTGGGCTGAGGCCTGGGGAATATGCGTTTTTTGAAAGCTCTGCTGGTAATTATGATTCAGCCTGCTGCAGGAAGCTACACCTGGAATACACCATAGCGTATTCCGAGAATGGCAGCCACACGCGAGCATGAAGTGTGTAAGTGTGCAGGTCAGGCCACCCTCCTGTACTCCTGCAAGTCAGAGAGTAAGAGGCTTTACAGCATGTCCAAGTGACAGGGACCTTGGGGCCCACTGACAAAGGACTAATGAGGAGACTAAGGCCAGGGGGGAACTTGCCCAAGGTCGGGGTCCTGCCCACCGCAGCTCTCTGTGGCTAGGTCAGTCCTTGCCTCACTAGCCCAGGGATCTGAGAACACTTTTTGGGGGGAGGGGGGGATGCTACAGGAAGGACCCTACCCTGAGTCAGTGCCTTTAGCTGCTTTTGGAACAAGTCTAAGTCCAAAATAATTCAAAAATGTGTGAAACATGCTTTTGCCTGAATGAGGCTTCACTCGGGGGCAGCAGGGCTCCGGAAGCCACGTCCTGACTTAGCTGGCAACACTGCCCCCGCCCCTGCCCCGGGCTCTCCATGCCTCCTGCTCAGGTACCTCCCTCTTCCTCCCTCTCCTCTGAGCCCTTGGGCAGTTTGAGCTTCCCTGGCCCTCAGTTTCCTCCTCTGTGTGAGACCGCAGTAATGTGTGCATGGGACAGTGTAGGCATTGCCACATGTTGCGGTAGGAAAGTGTACCCACTCTGACTTGCAGCACCGTCAAGCTGGACTCCAGCTGGAGGACGAGACCCCCGAAGACCAGTAACCTAAACTCCCCACTTTAGAGAAGGGCAGGGGGGCTCGGAAGCCGTTGTGAACGCCATGGGGTCCTGCGAGCTGGGTCAGGATCTAGCCATCCTCGCGCTCAGAGCCTACAGCCTCCTGTGCAGCCTCTCACTGTTACTGTTCTATTTTTTTAATTTATTATTTTATTTCCTAAAGATTTTATTTATTTGAGAGACCGAGAGAGAGAGAGAAAGAGAGAGAGAGAGAGAGGAGAGCATGGGGGGGAGGGGGGAGCAGAGGGAGAGGGAGAAGCAGACCCTGTGCTGAGCAAGGAGCCCGGCCCAGGGCTTGATCCCACGACCCTGAGATCATGACCTGAGCCAAAATCAAGAGCCAGACCTTAACCGACTGAGCCACCCAGGTGCCCCTGTTATTATTTTAAATATCCCTGATGTAGCCGCTGCCTCCTCCGGCCCCTCTTCCTGCCTGCCTTCTGTCAACATTTAGTGAGTACCTGTTTTATTTGGGGCTCTGCTTTAGGTCACTGTAGGGAACTTTATCCATAATAGGTACCAAATACCTATTAGTTCGATGGTGCTTTATCTACTTACACTGAGCGACGTATTTGGCAGTAAGCACTGGCCTTGTGTGAAATTCTTTTCAGGGAAGCTGTGGGAGATCCAAGAGGAGGGGATCCGTAATGCCCTCAAGGAGGTGGGGAAGAGTCCACACACACACAGACACACACACACACTGAGCATGCTAAGCGTCCAGCAAAGGTGTGGGGGCCCTGTCACCAAGGCTGTAAGCGCAGCAGTGGTGTGAGGCTGCTTAGGTCTGGGTGTGGGGAGGCTGAGAAGTCAGAGCTGGGCTGCTGTTCTTTGCACCTACCTGGGATGGTGCTTGCTCAGGCCAATCCAGAGCCCCTGCTCTTTTAACCCCGTATGTGCCAGCTTCCTCAGGCTTCTGTCTTGGGTCCTCTGCTCTTCCCACTCTATATGGGCTTCATGCTGTGCCTCCCCCCCCCCCCCGGCCCCCCGCCTTTCCCTGCTTCTGTGCGCATCTGGGTCTTTACAGCTTCTAAATCTGCAACTCTAGAGGGAAGCACCTCCATGAATTTTAGACCCTCACACCCACCGGCTCTTGCACATTTCTGACCAGACCACCCGAATGCCACTTGTCCCAAACAACCCATTTCCCTGCCGACCGGCTTTGCCTCCTTGAGCGCAGTTCCTCAGTCAGGAACCACTTGCGGGTTTTTAACTTACGAGGTGACTGTGGTTCGGAAAGATAAGACATCTCATCCAAGGTCGTGCAGCTGGAGGACGTCAGAGCCAGGACTAGACTCCCACTTGTGGGAACCTCTCTCTCCCAACCCCAGGAGTCACGTCATTCTTCCCATCAGACTCTCAGCCTCTAGCCCTACCACTGACTCTTCTGCTCCCATCAAACTTCCAGTATGGTCACGACTCACGTGCGTTATTACAACTAGGATTTTACCTAACGGGGCTTCCGAGCTTTGGTCACGCTCACAGTTGATGGATCCAGAGGACTCTTTAAACAAAACAAGCCTACTCCGAAAGAAAACCACCCCATCGCTTACAGCCGTCAGTGTCTCCCCTTCACCTGCAGAGTCAACT
Source organism: Vulpes lagopus (assembly GCF_018345385.1). NCBI lineage: Eukaryota > Metazoa > Chordata > Mammalia > Carnivora > Canidae > Vulpes > Vulpes lagopus. The sequence continues at coordinate 51,317,887 of NC_054846.1, forward strand.
TTCTGCTCCTACCAGTGCCTTCTGCAACTTGGGTTATGAGTTGAGTTGTGTCCCCGCAAAAGCAGCGTTGAAGCTCTAACCCCTGCACCTCTGCATATGACCTCATTGGGGAATGGGGTTGTTGAAATGTAACTGGTTAAGCTGAGGTCACATTAGAAGAGGCTGGGCCCTTAATCCACTAGGGCCAGTGTCCTCATAAATAGGGGAAATCTGGGCACAGACCCAAACACAGAGGGAGGACGGCCGCATAAAGGTGGGGGCTGACACTGGCATTGTGCGTCCCCGAGCCGAGGAGTACCTGGGGCCACAGGGAGGGGGAAAAGGCAAGGAAGGACCTTCCCCTGGAGGCTCTGAAGGGAGCCCGGCCCTACCAACAGCCTGATTCAGGACTTCATCCTCCAGAACTGTGAGATGGCAGCGTCTGTAGTCTTAGCCACCTGGCTGTGGTACTGTCTTAGGACAGCCCCGGCGAAATAACACGACCTGTCGTGACCCAAATACCAACCGTCTTTCCAGCCGCCCCCGCGAGCACGACCTCCGCTCACCCTGTGGCAACCCCAGTGGATTCTGTAGGGCTCTCCAAACGTTCCCCACACGTGCACTCTTCACTCAGCTGCTCCCCTTCCCCACCCACCGCCTCTTCTCCATGGGGAGGCCTCCCCGCCGTGCTCCCGCAGCATCTTCCTGCTACTCCTGGGTCCCTCATTCGGTCATGGACTCTGACAGCCGGGACTCTGTTTCTCTTTTCTATCTCCCCAGTGCCGGAGCACCAAATCTGACCTAGCATGACGCTGCAAGAATTTATTTGAGGGACGCCTGGGTGGCTCAGCAGTTGAGCATCTGCCTTCGAAGCTCAGGTCATGATCTTGGGGTCCTGGGATCGAGTCCCACGTCGGGCTCCCTGCATGGAGCCTGCTTCTCCCTCTGCCTGTGTCTCTGCCTCTCTCTGTGTGTGTCTCTCATGAATAAAATTCTTTTATAAGAAAAGAATTTATTGGAGTTTGGTCGCATGTTCTCCCATAGTTTATGATGTTGGTGGGTGGCGGGACTCAAAACACTCCTCACTGGGCTGCCACCCTGATTTCGCTCACCACTAAGAGCTAATCCACCACAGGACAGGAATTCTAGGAAACTTCCCCCAAATTGCTAACCGCCGCTCCCTGCACCCCTCCACGTGCTGCTGCTGGGGCCCCTGGCAGGCCTGAGGGAGATGGACCCAGAGAAGGAGATGTTGCATGTTCTTTTGAGGCCAACACCTAATCACTGTCCCTCTTTAAATGAAAAATGGGGAAAACACTAGCTAACTGTTGTTTAGTGACCCCCACCCCCACCCCTTTAAAATAAACACTCTTTTCAATTAGGAAGATTTGTCACCGGGGACAGTAATTCTGTGTCCTACCAAAACAAACACAGTTGTAATTAGTTTTATCCAGGAAGAAAATTAACTCTGTTTATCTTAGCATAATGAATCATTGACCCTTTCTGTCCAGGCAGCTTGGGGGAGGGCCCGGGAGTGGGGGACTATGATCTACAGCAAAGGGGCATTCCGGGACCCATCTATCTCCCCTCTTGGTTACACAGCTGTCCGCATGAGTTATTTGAAATAATATTCCTGGCCAAGAGTTATGAAGCTGCCTCTGAGCCAGCCTTGGAGACACACTAAATAAGGCTGTGATTTTACAGTTTCAGTCTACGGGGATTTTAGAGGAGTACGTATTAGATGGGCCTTAAGGCACGCCCTGGACCCCAGAGTCGGCTTGGCTTCTGTCATGCTTTTCACCATGACCTCCCCGGGTCCTGGGGCTGGGAGGGCGGCTGCAGGCAAACCGGTTGATTCTCTATTATGGAGGAGACACTTGCTGCACTGAGAAAGGCAGAAGCTTTGGGGTTAGGTGGATTTTGGCTAGTCCTGGCTCTGACATCCTCCAGCTGCACGACCTTGGATGAGATGTCTTATCTTTCCAAACCACAGTCACCTCCTGAGCTAAAAAAAAAAAAAAAAAAAAAAAAGTTGTGGATGAAGTTTAGTAATCCATATCCTCGAGGATTTCCTAAGGATCAAGAGTGAGGTGGGCCCAGCCCCAAGCACAGCACTGGGCAGCACTGATAGGGCACCGCATCAGTTAAGACTCCGACTCTTGATTTCGGCTCAGGTCAGTGTCTCAGGGCTGTGAGATCGAGCCCTTCATCAGGCTCCACGCTGCACGTGAAGTCTGCCTGAGGATCTCTCCCTCTCCCTCTGCCCCTCCCACCTCTCTAAAAAAAAAATAAATGCTGATAGGATCTGTTATTGCATGAACTGGCTGAGGGCCCAGGCCAGAAGAACACACTGAGGTCTTCTCTCCAATAGTTTCTACCTCGCAGAGACCCTACTGTGTGCAAGGCTCCACATTCGGTCCTGGAAACAGAAAGAGGGTTTGATCACAACCCCTGTGCTCACAGGGCCCACAGGCTACTGGGGAGAGAGAGGTACCCAGGCATCCTCAATCTGTGCCAACAGACGCTAAGGCGGGACACAGGAGCCAGGTCCCCATGGTCCAGGTGCAAGCAGAGAAGGAAGGAGACCTGATTTCATGTGCTCCAGACCATCCAGTTGATGGATAATGCCTCACTTAATCCTCATGATAACTTTAAAAATAGGCATGAGGGAGGGGGACCCAGGGACAGAGTAATCGAGGCTCACAGAGGGTAAGTCATGAGACCCAAGCTGCATCGCTGGGAAGCGGAGCAGCTGGGATGGGAAGGGGCTTGTGGGCCACGGAGCCTGCGCTCCCTCAGGTTCTCCTCGGATGTCCTGGCAGAGATACAACCGCTGGTGTCCTGCCCCAAGACCCCAGGTCCAGGGCATTAAAGCTGAGGGATCCCCAGGGCTGGTGTCAGGAGAACCCACAGTTAAAATTGCAGGTTCTCAGGCTTCACCTGACACTTCCACAACGTCTCTTGCAGGTGGATCATTTTAAACGACCATCTGAGGTGACGGCTAGGCCCTCACCATCTGGTAGAGTCACACAGAGCTACCTTTCACCCGTGACATTGAGATGGCTAATCCCAGATGGGTGCCTGGGCTGGGGAAGCTTGTCCTCTAGATGAGGGAACAAGAGAACCGTGGGACCAGGGAACCCTTTTGTCCTGCGATGGGAGAGGCGGAGAGAGAGAGAAGGTGGAGGTGGACCAGGAACCCTTGAAAGTGGCCTAATGAGCTCACAGGGGGGTGAGTGTCTCCGGGCCCAGGGCAGAGACGGATGGGCACCTGCTTTGAGCGCTAGGTTCTCCCCTCATATAGCCCCGTTACTGGGAGCTTCCAGAACCGAGCAGAGTTGAGAGGTTGTTTCTTGAAGCAGGACAGAGCTTTTGCTGGGAGGCGGCACCTTCTACCCACCACAGACAGGGAGCGCGGCAGCCTTTGGTGGGGGGCGTGCGGCTCGCAGCCTGCGGGCCTTTGACCTCCAAACCGGCAAGGACCAGGAGCAGGGTCGAGCCTGGTTTGGGGGCTGCACAGAACTCCAGGGAAGAAAGCCACTGTGGCATCTGAGGGCCTCATGGCCGGTTTTCCTGGGCCGTGATGATGCCCAGGGTGGACACCCAGGTGGCAGGAGACCCTACACAGCCCAACAAGCAGCACCGGCCAACCAGGCGGACAGAAGTGCCGTGTCCCACTTAAGCTGTGCGAACTTAGAAGATTTCCTTCCTTCCCGGTCTCAGCTTCCTTCTCTGTAAAATGAGGAGAACAGTATCTTACTTCCCAGGCTTCCATGAGGACGAAATGACTACATGATGCACATCACCTCATTTAACCTTGGACCTTGAAGTAAGGGTACAGTCATCCTCAGACTTCCGTGTGAGTGTGTGAGGGGTTCAAGAGGCTTGCTTGAGGTGACGTAGGTTTTTAGTGGCAAAGCTGAGATTTAAACGTAGTTGTATCTGATTTTAGAACCTTCGTTTTGACAACATTCCATAATGCCTCTTACTAAGAATGAGTGAGTGAATGAATGAATTTCCTTACATAGAGTCCTGTAGCCTCTGAGGTTTTCTGACAACGACAATTGCCTTCTGTTGAAGCCAGGTTCAGCCCCTCCCGTGACTTCTACTGCAGCACACGGACCTGGGGCCTGGCAGGCCAGCATGGCCCTCAGCACGGGGGATCCCTACCTGCGGACAGACAGCGCAGGTGGGAGCGCAGGGGCGAGAGCCGGGCAAGCCGGGGCTACAATACTGTTCAGGAAACCCTTGGTCCCTAGGACTCTCGGTGAAACAGATAGTGTCTGACGATGGGGTTCCCCGAGATCCCAGGTTCCTTAGGGACACACAGGTGGGCCGGGAAGGAGGTTGAAACCCCCTGGCCAATTGCATCTGAGACACTGCCGCCAGGAGAGAAGGGGCCACATGACTGGAGTCCAAGATAGAGCCTGAGTTTTGTGGGAAAGGAAAGGAGGAGGGTCTCACAAATATTTTTGCAGTTTAAAATCTTCCAGTTAGAACTTTATAAGCAGGACTGAATCAGCAGGAAATCCAGACGGGACTCATTTGTCTGAATGCTGCTCTGTGTGGCTGCTTGGACCGGCTCCCTGGTGGCAATCTTCTATCCAGCCATCGTTTACCGAGAGTGTACTGGTGGCAGGCACTTTCTGGGCCCCAGGAATGCAGCATGCACAGTCCCCGTGCTTGCAGAGATTTTCAGCTCTCTGCAGCTAGGTGGAAGGACCATGTGTGTGCATGGGTGTGCATGTGTGCGTGTGCATGGGGAGCAAGGGAGAAGGAAGGAGAAGAGCTCATGCATCCACGTAAAGGCATGTGTATGTTCACAGCCTTCACTCCGGCTGGTCAGGACCAATGCTGGGAGCGCTGCGCTGGGAGCAGACAGATGACTGTCATTTGGGAACTGGTTTGTATTTGCTCAGAAAAGAATCTAGGGGCAGAGATTGGGGTTTTTGAGATGGAGAGAGCTGAGCTCTGTGGGCGTGGGCTAACAGACAGACACCAGTCTACACTGGGGAGAAGGACAGGGCACAGGGAGAAGGAAAGGGGACCCTGAGGCAGGGCCTGGTGGCACTGGCCCCGATGTCATGTCCAGATCCCCAGCTATACACGTCTGGCCTTCGGAAGCCCAGTCTTGTGCCATTCACGTGCCAGAGCATGAGCTGAGGCCCTGAGGCGGCCCCGGTGAAAGGGAAGTGGCCGCTGACCCGCTACCCTCAGGGCTGTGCCTGGCCAGCAGGGACACGGGGCAGTGTAGGGTCCACGCCCTGGTCACAACACACTGAACAGCCCCCACCTACTGGGGGAGATTTCACCAGAATGGGCAGGGGGATTTGTTGGTTCAAGGCTAGAGGAGAAGCTCCTTGGGGCTGTGCCCCTGACTCCATCTATGGAGTAACTACCTGGTGCCCAGTGCTGTGCTAAGGGCTTGGCCCACCTCACCCTGATGGGCCCAGGGCAGCAGCTTTGGTGGAGAGCCAAGCTTTAGCTTAAAATAGGGGCAGCTGTCGTGCCAAGGCCACCCTGTGAGGCAGGGAGCTGCAAAGTTGGAAGCGCTCAGCAGAGACAGACAGAGAGCGAGGACTGCTGGCCCTGGGGCAGGGCGGCCAGGGAGGGCTGTGGAGGGCAGCACGCCCTACATCCCCGACCGAGGAATTCTCCGCTGGAAGGACTGGTGGCAAACAAGCCACCCCAGGCACTGGTCATCTCATAACTGGAGAATGGGAAGTTCGCAGTCTAAAGTTGATAGGACAGTACTTCTGGGGAGGTCGAGAGATGAATTCTTATCCACAGTGAGATGCGGATTCTCTGTGGCCTAGGCTTTCCCTGCATGACTTGGCTTCTCAGGACCAGGCAAGGGGGTAGGATGGTGTCTTGGCCCGCTTGGGCAGCTGTAACAGAATGTTACAGCCTGGCTATAAACAACCGGGTTCTGGAGTCTAGAAGTGCACACTCACAGTGCCAGCAGGTTCCTTGTCTGGTGAGAACCCGCTTCCTGGGTCATGGAGCAGCCGTCTTCTCGCTGGGTCCTCACACAGCTCACGGGGGAAGGCATTTCTCTGGGGTCTCTTTTCGGAGGGCACTAATCCTGCTCCTGAGAGCTCCACCCTCTGACCCCATCACCTCCCAAAGCCCCACTTCCCAATACCATCACATTGGAGGTGAGAATCCCAACCTAGGAATCTCAAACTCAAACATTCAGTGGAGAGCAGACGAGGGTGAGAGGAAGAGGAGAGAAGGCAGGAGAAGGGACATGAGACCAATTCCACATAGCGGATTCCATCCGATTCTCACACAACCTCCTGTGGCTGGTTTACAGATGAGCGTCTGAGGTGCGCCACCAGCCAGGATCCCAGGCCCCAGGCCCCAGGGCTGTGAGGCCTGCTGTATCGTGGGCAGCCCGGTGCCTTCTTCAGGAGGGGAAGCACAGGACCTGGCACCTGCAGGTCACTAGAGGTCATTTCCCAGAGCCCTCACCCCTGCCTGGAGGGCCTGCCTCCTGCCCCCTGCGCAGCACCCCCTGCTTGGGCCAACTGTGAGTCTACACCCAAAAGCTACTACCCCTGGCGGTTGCATTAGCCAGGAGCCGCCGCTCTCAGGAGGGAGGCCTTGCCTTTAGGGACGCTGAGAAAACCGCTGCGATGGACCTAGGGCTCTGGGTGGGGGAGCAGAGCTCGGGGCTCCAGACACAGCTCTCCCAGTCACCCCGGTCACCCCGGGAGTCCTGCCGCAGCCACCGTCCGCTGCGAGGCCTCAAAGCCTCTGCCAGCGCCAACACCAGGCTGATTTATATCAGTGGGGTTAGTGGTGTTCATTCTAGGCTGCACTTATTAATCATCAGGGAAGTTTTAAAACATCCTGCTCACCGGGCCTTGGCCCTAGAGACTCCAACTTAATAGGTCTGAGGTGGGGCCTGCGTGTTGCTCGTTTTAAAACCTCCCCCAGGTGATGCCGCCAAGGCTGAGGAAGGCGTGGGTTACTTTTCCGGATCCGTCCAGCTCCCAGGGCCGGTGATGCAGAGATTGTTTTTGAGATATTTCATCAAATTGAATCTGTGTCCTGTGATAGTAGATGATGTTATTTCACCATTAGGACAAAGGGCTGATATTTGTCACCAATAAACCTAAAGATAGATCTGGAAGCCTGTATCCATCAGGTAATCTCCACAAGAGGCAGCGGGAACATGATTTATGCTCCATGCCTCTAATGTAATTAAGTGTGCATTACCAAGAAAGCTGCGCTGCTGAGATGCAAATGAGCAATGGCAGTTTACCTTGGGATTGCCATTGTGGTGAGGTTACCATCGCGGGGCTCAAGCGCTCAAAAGTGCATGCTGCATGTAGCAAACACAGGAAGTCCACGGGGAGAGAAAGTGCAACCCGCTCAAGAGATGGCTCGAGGCCTCTGGACTTTGTCACATCCAAGAGAACTATTACTTCATCCCTTCCCCTGCTTGTTCTCCCTGTATCCTGTGTGACCCGTGCGAGAAACATGACGCCGGTGAGCAAGAAGGAAAAGGAAAAGCCATCTGCAGGTTGCACAGTTGTGCTTTTAGATGCACCACAGAGAGCCAGTTGTTTTTTCTGGAAATGTCCAAAGGGCGAGCATTACTTGGTGGGCATTTCTCGGATGTCTCCCTGCCAGGGGGACAAGCACATCCCGAGAGAGAGAAGGATGTGGAGAAGAGCTGGAGCTGCGGGCCCTGTCTGTGTGCGGCCTCTCCGTCCCCAAGCGCCCCGGCCTCGCCACTGAGTGAGCCTACGGAGGGAGGTGGCCCAGCCGCGGCTGCTGCCAGTGACACGAGCTCTGGCTCAGATTAGCAGGAAACCACGTGGAACAATAATATGAGTAATAAGAACCACCATTGATTGAGTGCTACCATATTCCAGATGCAGCGCTTGAATGACCTCCTTCACCAGTTGGACACACTTAAAAAAAAGGTTACAAGGCTTTCACTTCTCATTTAATTGTTCAAAGCCTACCCGCCTCTAAAGCTACCTTCCTTGGATTTTCCAAGAACATCATGTGTGTAGTACAGAGGGTTTGGTGCTGCGTCCAAGTGCACTCAGGCCATTGGAGAGATTGTCCCCTTGCTGATCCTCAGAAGGGAAGAGATTGGCTTTAATCCTTTTTCCTCCTGGGGATTCCTCAGCTCGTGCAAATTTAGTCCCTTCTCCTGAGTGGCCACATTTTTGGAGATTTTATAAAGGACAATCTTGGTAAGCGTCGAAGAATCCTGTTACACCTATTCCATATCTCAGTGTGTACTTTGCGGTCTTTTGTTTGCAATAGCTAAGAGGTGCAACTGAGGTGTTCAGAGAAAAAGCGAAGATCCACTTCAAGGTGATACAACTTGCAATGTTTGTCAGATAGAAGCCACTGGCAGCTTCTCTCTCGAAAAAAAATTGTAAGTTCTGTCTCACTTGGCAGTCTATCATACATGTGTACATAATTTAACCCTCAACAATTTTGCAGGGTAGCTCAGTTGCTCTCATGGTTAGAGTTTTTATTATTATCAGAGTGATAGTAAAAGCTAATATTTTCTTAGCACCTTCTTGGTTTCAGGAATTGCACTAGGTCATGCATAAATAATGTAGACTGTTGCTAATCCTAACCATAAGACCATGAGGTGGGTATTATCACTCCACTTAGCAAACTATGAAATCAAATCTCAGAGAAGTAATTTGTGTGAGGTTCAGTACTTTGCACGGTCCACAAGTGGCAGAGCGAGGATTCAACGGTACATCTTACTGACCACCAAACCCTACATTGGGACCTGCCTGCAAATGTCAATTGTCCCGGAGCTGGTGGGGTGTGCTGTTCCGGGGAACCTTGTCTTAACAAAGGCAGGGGATGTGTAAAATGTACCAAGCGTTCCTCCTCCTGAGGCAAGGAGGGGCTGCGCTATGTCCCTTCCAGCCCAGGGACTGACTCATCATGAAGGAGCTGATAGTCCCATTGCCAAGCACCATCTGGCACACACACAAAAAAATGTTAAACATACTGTTAAAGATAGAAAATGCTCGGATGTGGACTGAATTAATGGAAATATACTAGGAACCATCAGGGAAAAGGAGGTTACGTGGACTGCCGTGGTCTGGTCTGCAGTGGAGGCAGGTTTTGACCCAAGATATGAAAATATCCTGCTTGCTTCCCTCATGGTCTATGGAAATGACGCCCACCAAGCTGTGATAGGGTTGGGGTCTGGGAGCAAATTTCTGTGACCCCTTTGGCATGAGCCGCCTTCAGGAAGCCTGCAGTGCTAGTTGTGCCTCTAGATGGTGCTCATGTGCCTTCACAGCTCGTACAGCTCAGCTTCCAAAGAACTCAGGCCCGGGCTCTGTCCAATGTCTGTCCAACTTGGCGTCCAACACTGTGCTCCTCTAGGGCAGGGCGTCCACTTATGGTTAATAAAATACCAGAAGACAAACACGTTTTCATCTTATTTATTATTAATTCATTCATGTATACCTCCTCTCAGTCTAAAAAGTTTTGAGGCCAAACAGCCTGATATCCTGAATCATACGTATCCGGGGCAGGTGACACAGATTCCCTTGACATGGTCCTTCTGTCTCAGATGCTAGCATCATTCGCATCCTCTTTGGATCCCTGAAGAGGTCAGGCCTTGGACTGTGGGTCTATGAGGGGCCGAGACCCTGGCATAGCTATGTTCTGGGGTAAAGTGTGATGTTTTGTCTCAAGTGACAAGCAGAGGACATTTGTCTTCTTCAATTCCATATTGATTCCTTGTTGTTTGCTCTTACCTATTCTACACAGATAGGACGAAGATAAGGCAGGGTCAAGATCACAACCCAAAACACTGTGTTTGAAGGGGCTGTGAGAAAAGTGGATCTGAAAAGTTCCAAAGATACATAAAAAACAACAAGCTAGGAGTATAGGAACAGGAGGGGAGGGGCGGTCCAGAGATGAAGTCCCATCATCCTTGACTCCCCAGCCACGGAAAGCAGCGAGTACCTTTGATCTGAGATGAGGAAAGTGTGGAACTAAGGCTCAGCCTGGACTAGCTGAATTTTGAGCTGGAATGGAAGCATCTCCCCTTCTCCCCACCTGCCCAATACCCCATGGCTGTGCCTTTATCCCGTGAACACCTGAGTACCTCTCATGCTACAGGTATTGGTAGAGACAGAAGGATATAGCTATGAAGAAGAAACAACTCCTTACATTTTAGTAAGTGGGGGAAATTAATAAATAACAAGATCGGATGGTGACAAATGCTATGAAGATGACAAAATCGGGAGCCAGGAGAGGGTGCGATTAGAGATGGGGTTTGTTCAGCTATGGTGGTCTTGGGTGACTTTCTGGGGTGACGTTGGAGCTGAAACCTGACCAGTGAGCAAGAACAGGCTCTGCATCGTCATTCTTAATTCCAAGGACGCTGCAGCTAAAGGCAGTAGACCTCCCTGGTAAGATACTAGAAAGGCTTGGGACTCTATGCATGATAAAGAATGGGAGTGAAAAGTGGGGAAGAAAACAGGGAGATTAGTTGAAATGTTGCACATGTAATCATCAGCTTGCACCCCCACCTCCATGCACAGAATGGCTGTTAGCCAGCACTCACTCCCTGGCAAAAGCCAACCAACAAGAGATCACAAACAAAAATAAAAAACAGAGATCTCTTTGAAAATATGTTAAAAACACCATATGTGGAAGTCTAGAATAGAAAGTGTAGTGATTGTCCCCCTAGGTAAAGCTCTCCGTGTCCTGGGGCTTTTCTGGGAGAGGGGTGCTCTGGAAGAGTGGCTGGTTCCCTGGCATCTGGTAAAAGGCTGACCATCCACGAGTCTCACTCAACTAAGAAAACTCTCACCCTATCTTCCATTTTCTTCAGTCTGAAGTGTAAATTGGAGAAGCAATTCCAAGATACTGAGAAAAGTTTACAATGTGAAGAAAGATGAAGATTAAAAAAACAGAAAACGGAAAGAAGTGGATACATGTAGAGAACAGAACAAAATCAAACAAAACAAATGGACAAAGACTGTCTTGCCCTCTACTGCCAATAACATTAGAAAGGCAACATACCAATTAAGGTTAAAGAATCAGAACAAATTACTGTAAATTAAAATTGAAGTCATAAAAAACTTAATAGGAAATTGGGATGAAAGAGTCAAGAAAACTTCACAAAATATAAAAGAAAAAAATAAGATGACAAATAAGTGGAAATACCCCAATGTCTATCAACAGGCGGATAGATAAACTGAGGCCCACACATACAGCGGAATACTACTTGGGAATGAAGGGAATAAACTATTGATGACAAACAACATAGATGAATCTCAGAATAATTATGGTGAGTGAAATAAGCCAAACAAAAGAGGAATACGTATTGTGTGATTCCATTTAGGTAAAGTTTTGGCAATTTTCCAACTTCTTTCGCAAAGTTTACATTTTTCCATCAGTGGTATGAGAATCCTCCACTTTCTTGCCAAAACTTGGTATGGTCAATCTTTTTAATTTTGACCATTTTAATGTGTTTGTGGTGGTATCTCATTGTGGGTTTAATTGACATTTCTGAAGTGACTACTGATGTGGCGCCAACCTTCAGTGCTTATTTAGCGAAGTGTCTGTTATTCAATTCTTTTGTCCATTTTTAAATTATTATTTGGTTTTCTTATTATTTAGTTCTTTACATATTCCATCCTTTATGAGCTATATGCTTTGTAAATATTTTCTCCCAGTCTGTAGTTTGTCTTTTCAGTTTTTAAAGTGTCTTTGGAAGAAAAGTTTTAAGTTTTGATGAAGTCCAATTTATCGGTTTGTTTTCTTATGGATTATACCAGGGAACTTTCACTTAACCCAAGGTGACAAAGGCTTTTTTTCCTAAATTTTCTTCAGGAATTTTATTGTTTTGCATTTTATGTTTAGGACTGTGATCTGTTTCTAAAAACAAAAACAAAATCAAAACAAATCAAACTTGTTTCAACAGTTTTAGAATTAGAGAAAAATCGCAGATAGTATAGAGTTCCCATGTGCCCCACACTCAGTTTCCCTATTATTAACAACTTGTAGTTGTATGTTACATGTATTATAATCAATGAACCAACACTGGTGCACTATTATTAAGTTCTTACCTTTTCTCAGATTTCTTAGTTTTTACCTAATGTCCTTGTTCTGCTTCAGATTTCCATCTAGTGTAGCACATTACATCTAGTGTCATATTTCTTGAGGGTCCTGTTGGCTGTTGTAATTTCTCAGGTTTTCCCTGTTTGTGATTATATGGACAGTTTTGAGAAGTACTGGTGAGATATTTTGTGGAATGTCCCTCAGTCCTGGTTTTTCTTTTCTTTTCTTTTTTAAAGATTTATTTATTCATTCATTAGAGGCACACAGAGAGGCAGAGACACAGGTAGAGGGAGAAGCAGGCTCCATGCAGGGAGCTCGATGTGGGATGTGATTCCAGGACCCCGGGATCACGCCCTGAGCTGAAGGCAGACGCTCAACTGCTGAGCCACTCAGGTGTCCCAGTCGTGATTTTTCTAATGTCTCCCTCATGATTCCATTGGGGTCGTGGGTTTTGGGAGGAAGACTATGAGAAAAAGGGTAATTTTCATCACATCATATCAAGGGTACATATTATCAACGTGATTTATCATTATTGATGTTGACCTTGATCTGTTTGATCTCATGGGTATTTATTTTATCCTTTGGGTTATAATGCAATACTACTTTATTTCTTTTGTTATTTTGTTCCTCAGATTGATCCAGCTTTGGCCACTGGGAGTTCTTTCAGTTGGCTCCTATGGCATAGTCATTAATATCTATATATGTGTATATGTGTGTGCATATACACATATGTGGGTGTGTTATATATGTATAACACACACACACATATGTTTGATTTTTTTTTTTACACTTGCTTTCTGGGCCCTACAAGATGCTATTGTCTATTCCCAGCCCCAGTCCTGGGATCAATTGTTTCTCCAAAGAGCCCAAGGCTCTTTATTGGTGAATGGTACTAGAAACCAAGACCTGGACACTAGCTGTGCTCACTGCAACTGGGATGTTGTTTCCTTTAGGCCCTTTCAATTGATAGGGCGAAGAAATATATGTGTGCGTGTTACCCCTGGTAGACTCCTATCTCTGTTTCAGTATATAACCATCCATATCTACATGAAGCTCAACATGAATTCACACCACTAGTTCCAAATCTAATCCATTACCACAGGAATCTTTCTAGCCTCCTCCCCTGGCTCTTCTGTAAATCCTGCTCAGACAACGAGACACTGGGCTTCCACCACCGTCCACTCATCTACTTAATTGTTCAATTCCAGTACACATGTACAGAACTAGTCAGAATTTTTAACCTTTACCCCACCAGGAAACAATTTTATCAATGACAGCACGGGGCTTATGTGTGGTTCCTTTTGCACTTGAGCTTATTAACTCCATCCATTTGCAAAGTTACTCAGGTCAGCACCTTTCCCACCCATCCCCTTGTTTCATACATTTGTGAGACACTTAGGTTCCCCAGTCATACTTTACAGTCCTTCCTTGGATTATCTGATCTCCTAAATTATTCCAAATCTGCATACATTAAAGTTTACTATTTGTGTTATAAAGTTCTATGGGTTTTGTCAAATGCATAGAGCCATGTATCTGCCACTGAAGTACCATACAGAATAGTAATACTCCCCTAAAAGTCCCCGGTGCTTCAATTACACATCCCCTTTCTCTTCCTCCTGAACTTTCAGTAACCACTGAAGATTTTACTGTCAGTATAGTTTTGCCCTTTCTAGAATGTCATATAAGTGACATCAGACAGTAGGCAGCCTTTTCAGAGTGGTTTCTTTCACTTAGCAATATACATTTAAGGTCTTTTCATGTCTTTTTACGGCCTCTTAACTCATTTCCTTTTGTCACTGAACAATATTCCATTTTATGGGCGGACCATCATTTGTTTATCCTTTCACCTATTGAAACGTCTTGGTGACTCAAGTTCTTGACAATTATGAATAAAGCTGCTACAAACATACGTGTGCAGGTTTTTATGTAGACATAAATTTTCAAATGCGTTAGGTAAATATCTAAGAGTGCAGTTGCTGGATTATATGGTTAAGACTATGTCTAGGTTTCTAAGAAACCACCTAACTGTCTTCCAAAGTGGTTGTACCATTTGGCATTCCCGGGAGTAATGAGTGAGAGTTCCCGTGGCTCCCGCATCCTCGCCACCTAGTGATAGTGTCGATTTGGGAGGCGTCAGCCATTCTCATACGTGCGTGATGGTATCTCATTATTGTTTTAATTTGTAATTCCTTAGTAACAAATAAGCATCTTTTCATATGCACATTTGCTGCCTGTTAGTCTTCTATGATAAGTTGTCCAGGTTTTTGCCTATTTTTTTGATTGGGTGATTGTTTTTTATTTTTAATTTTTATTTAATTTAAAAATTATTTTTAACATGTAGATACAAGTATTTCATCAGATATGCGTTTTTCAAATATTTTCTCCCATTCTGTGACTTGTCATTCACAGAAGTTTTCAGAAGTTTTAAATTTCTTTCTTTTTTTTTTTTTTTAAGATTTTATTTATTTATTCATGAGAGACAGTGAGAGAGAGGCAGAGACACAGGCAGAAGGAAAAGCAGGCTCGATGCAGGGAGCCCGATGTGGGACTCGATCCAGGTACTCCAGGATCATGCCCTGGGCCAAAGGCAGATGCTCAACTGCTGAGCCACCCAGGTGTCCCAGAAGTTTTAAATTTCAATAAATCCCAATGTATCAAATTTTCCTTCATGGATCATGCTTTTTGGCATTGTATCTAAAAACTCATAGCTGAACTCAAGGTTGCACAGATTTTTCTCCTATTTTTCTCTTCTAGAAATGTTATAGTATTGTGTCTTACATTTAGGTTTATGATCCATTTTGAGTTAATTTTGTGAATGGTATAAGGTCTGTGTGTAGATTTTTGTTTGTCTGTTTTGGTTTTTGAGTGTCTGTGTATGCAATTTTTTTTTCTGTATATGGATATCCAATTGTTCAAACACGGTTCGTTTAAAAAAAAGATTATCCAGGACGCCTGGGTGGCTCAGTGGTTGAGCATCTGCCTTCAGTTCAGGTTGTGATCTGGGGTCCAGGTATCAAGTCCCGCGTCAGGCTCCCCACAGGAAGCCTGCTTCTCCCTCTGTCTATGTCTCTGCCTCTCTTTCTGTGTCTTTCATGAATAAATAAATAAAATCTTTTTAAAAAATTATCCTTTACCCCATTGAGCTGCTTTTACTTCCTTGTTAATGATAAGTTGATTATTTGTATGAGACTATTTCTGAGCTCTCTATTCTTTTCAGTTGATATGTTAATCTCTATGAATCTGTTCTTTCACTCAACTCTGTGGTCTTAAAAAAATACTGTGTGGTCTTAATTACTATAGCTTTATAGTGAGTCTTGAGGGACGTGTGGGTGGCTGAGTGGTTGAGCATCTGCCTTTGGCTCAGGACGTGATCCCAGGGTCCTGGGATTGAGTCCTACATTGGGCTCCCGGTGAAGAGCCTGCCTCTCCCTCTGCCTGTGTCTCTGCCTCTCTCTGTGTGTTTCTCATGAATAAATAAATAAAATCTTTAAAAAATATATAGTGAGTCTTGTAGTCAGGTAGTGTCCATCCTGACTTTGCTCTTTGGTATTGCATTGGCAATTCTGTCTTTTGTCTTGCTATATAAATCTTAATCAGTTTGTCAAAAGCCACAAAATACTTGGCTGAGATTTTGATTGGAATTGTGTTGAATCTGTAGATTCATCTGTAGAATCTACAATGGGGGGAAGCCTTGAAATCTAATTTCATTAGGAAAAGTTTTGCATTTTTGCCACATTTATGCCTCAGGAACGAGGACTTTATATTTTTATTGCTATTATTAATAAATGGTAATTTTGAAAAGCTATTACTAGCAGAATGCAAGTGATTTTGTAATAAAAGAAAAGAAACAAAGTAAGTATTGTTCAGAAAACTATAATTTTCTATGCAAAAACCTGAAAGAATGGGCAGCTAAACTTGTACATGAGAAGAGCTCTTAATAAATTAGGCTTAAAAAATCAATTATTAACATTATGGATGTGAAACTATTGGATGGATGTTGATATTATTCGGGGGCATATGTAGGCTTATCGTTAAGGGTGTTGGTATTGATCTCAGTATGGTTATTACCCGTAACTGTACCGTGAGGTTTACTGTACGTATCTCTTGTGCGTATGTGATCTATTTCCACTGATCATATGCACAGAAGTAGAATTTATGGGTCACAGGCTATGTTTATTTTTAACTCTGGAAGAAGATACTCAAGGGCTTTCAAATATCACTCTACCTATTTCACTGTTACTGGTCATGAACACGAGGAACACCCTATATGCCACATCACACCACGTCTTCATCAAACCTGGTATTGCCGGCCTCGTCACTGACCCGTGCTGGGAATGCTGATATTTCATTGTGGGTTTTTTTTTATATGATTTTTTTCTGATTCTTAGGCTCTGCACCATTTCTTATCTTTACTGCTATTTGGGTATTTTTTATGCTGATATTGTTCAGGTCCCTTGCATATTATTCTTTTGACTATGTGCCTGCCTTAAAAATAATTTGCATAACTAAAATTTAAAATATATGTATTCAGCATGTGAGTCCTTCATCAGATGAAGTTTTGCAAATATCTACCTCCTGCCCCCCACCCCCCGTGGTACTGCTTTCATCTGTGCAGTCTCTCCAACTCCACTCTCTTTTTTTTTTTTTTTTTTATTTATGATAGTCACAGAGAGAGAGAGAGAGAGGCAGAGACACAGGCAGAGGGAGAAGCAGGCTCCATGCACCGGGAGCCTGACGTGGGATTCGATCCCGGGTCTCCAGGATCGCGCCCTGGGCCAAAGGCAGGCGCCAAACCACTGCGCCACCCAGGGATCCCTCCACTCTCTTTTCAATGGGTAAGTTAGATCATTGCAAGAGATATCAAACCTGTAACTTCTCTTTTTTTAATACCATCTTTGATATTCTCCTGTTATAAAACAAATTTCACCACAGATTATATCATTTATATTTTGCATTTAAGCATTCCATTTTTTCTAGCAGGTAAAATCTATTATTTTATTTATCAGCATGCTCAAGGTCCTTTGCAAACCAGAACCCAGCTCAACTGTGGAGTATGTGCAACCAAATATATATATATGTTCCTCAGGCCAGCAGGCTGATATGTACTCCATACCTTAGCAGTATCTGTTTTCTCTGTCTAGGATACCTAGAAAAAAAGACTGTGCCAAAATTTATTACTAACAGTAGATGGAGGGGGGGCTGCAATTATAGGCAGCGAAAGTGAAAAGGAAATTAAGAAAGGAGAGGCCTTTGTCTGCTTGCTTCTTCCTAATGCCTGTATCTGATTGATCCAGGATCCTCTCACAAACATTTAACACAGCTTTGCATAGGAGTCATTTTACCCAGCCCTCTGGGTAAAATGGGGAATCCAGATGCCACCTCCGTGATGTGGTATTTCATCTGAATACACAAGTAGCGAGTGGAACCCCAAGCTCCATGCATCCAGGCACGTCAGACCGAAACAGCAGGAATGGGGAATGTGGAGGTTTGGCTAGAGGAGTTGGCCTGTCTGCTCCGCCAAGGAGAAGGCACACAAGTGTTCCCATGGGGGAAATGAGACAACATGGGAGGCAGCGACTGGGCTCTGGGTCTGGCAGGTGGCCTAGGCCAAGGGCAGACAGGGCCAAGCGAGCGTGGGGATGGGCAGAACTGGGTTCTGCACCTCTTATGCTCTTGTCCACATCCATTGCGATTGCCCTTCAGAATAGTAATCTGATGAAGGTAAAAGCCACAGTAAAAGCACAGGAAGGAAAGAGGAAGAGATCATCTCATCTCAGTGGGTCTGACACCTGTGGTTTGACTAAGTCATTTGGTTACACATCAAAGGGAGTTCTCTCAAAAGGCCCGATTTCTAAATTGTCTCTGTTTTGCTCCCCTCCCCCCATTGTTACAATGATTCTTGCTGCCGGATGCCACAATTACTACTTCTTTTTCTAGGTGGACAGAGCCCTCATTTTCCTCTGTCTCTGGATATTTTGTGGCTATTCTCTTCCAGATAATAGTACTTACTTTAGGTAGGGGTACCTATTCCCTTTTCATGACGTGTCACATCTTTGAAGAAAAATAATGGGGCACCTGGGTGGCTCAGTCGGTTAAGCATCCAACTCTTAGAAATTGTTTTTTTTTTTTTAATTAATTATTTATTTATTATAGTCACAGAGAAAGAGAGGCAGAGACATAGGCAGAGGGAGAGAAGCAAGCTCCATGCACCAGGAGCCTGACGTGGGATTCGATCCCGGTTCTCCAGGATCGCGCCCTGGGCCAAAGTCAGGCGCCAAACCGCTGTGCCACCCAGGGATCCCAAGCATCCAACTCTTGATTTTGGCTCAGGTCTAGATCTCATGGGTCATGGGATTGAGCCCCACGTGAGGCTCCTTGCTCAGTGGGGAGTCTGCTTGAAGATTCTCTCCCTCTGCCCTCCCCCTACTCGTGTACATGCGTACATGCTCTCTCTCTAAAATAAATAAACCTTAATAAAAAAAAAAAAAGAAAATGAATGGAGGTAAATGACACTGAAGGAAATGAGAAAGCATTCTCACTGCTGATCTTCAGATTCTAAGGCCTTCTGTTTGGTTTTGAGGATAGAAATGAGTGTTAGAACAACTTACTATTAAGAAATGTTCTTTCAATTAGTGTGTCCTTCTCAGCCCCAGCTCCATGCCACAGGGCTGCCATGATGGGCCCTGGAAAAGAGAGAGATGAATGTCTAACATCTCCCCTTGGGAATCTCATATTCTCACTGGCAAATCATAATGAATATATCCCTTATACTTAAGAGCAAACCACAATCATTTATGTGACGATATGAATTATAAGTTTAGTAGGACCTCAGATAAAGGAGTTGTTGTGAGCTTGAGCCATCCACAAATTTTCCTTAGCACAGCAAGCCTGAAGTCTAATAATTCAGGTTCTTTATGGTGAGAAGGATCAACATTCTTGGCAGAGTCAGGAATGAATGTGGCATGGGTGAAAGGAGCAAAACTTAAAGAGGCTGGGAGGAGCGGGTTATGGTTATTTACAGCTTCAGAACAAATTGTCCCTGTGTTAGTGATTTAAAACAACAACCATTCTATTATATCTCACAACTTGGTGGGTCAGGAATACTTGCCAGTGCTCATCGGGCAATTCTTCTGCTCCACATGACAAAGACTGAGGTCACTTGGTGTATTCAGCTAGTGGGATGGCCCAAAGGGCCCAAGGTGGCTTCATTCACCATCTCATACTTCAGTGGAGTAAATCGAGAGGCTGGGGTCGGCCAAGACTATCAACTAGATTGTCAATAATGGCCTTTCTGCCATGGTGGTCTCCAGGCGGACTTCAAATATGGCAGTTCAGGGCTTCCAGAAAGAATGTCACCCCCCTCCCCCGCCCAAAAGGACAAAAAGCTGAGAAAGGAAAGCTGCTCATTCATTAAACAAGCCCAGAAAAATTTGCAGCTAGTTTTTTTTTTTTGCCATATTCTACTGAGCAAAGCAATCACAGAACACACAGTATTAAGAGGAGAGGACATTCTTTCAATTTTTGGAAGGAGCATCAAAGAAATCTGTGGCCATATTTAATCCACCAAACACAGACACTGAGAAAAGCAACTGGTACATCTGATAAGTCAAGGCTGTTGTTCAGCACAGTGGTCCACATCCCACCTCTGGACAATGGGAGTGTCCTCCACTCCTTTGTTAAATATTTACACAGTGTGTGCTATGTTCTGGCAATGTTTTATGCCCTGGGGCTAATAAAGAGAATTTTTAAAAGGGAATAAAATAGAGACTCTGCTGTTGCATGGCTCACATATTAGTGGGCCATGAGAGAAAATAAGGACAGGAATTAAAAATATCAGGTGGTGATATGTGTTGTGAAGATAGTTCAGGTATGATTAGGGGAAATGCTGAATGGGATGGTCATAAGAAGTTGAAGTCCAAGAAGCTGACACTTAAGCTGGGGCCTGAGAGATAAGGAGAAGGCAGTGATGATGGGAGGGTCCAAAGGGAATAATGCTGCTGTCAGAGAGCAAAGTTCCAAAGTTGGGAAGGACTTGACATCAAAGGCCGAGAGGACCAGTGCAGAGGGAGCTAGGTGAAGCATTCTTCTGTGGCCTTCAGACCATATCCGTGCTCTCTGACTTCCTCCGCAGGGCAGTTCCCTGTGGGAGCTTCCAGGTGGTCACAGTAGGCCAACAGGCTGAGCTCAGCTGCCAGCTTCCCCACCACAGCGAATGTGCAAGTGGGCTGATCTCAGGATCACACTCCCAACTGGTTTACTTGTAGGAGGATAGGAGAGCATTCTCTGGAAAAAGCACTCACTAGCATATGAATTGCATTGTTTTCCAAAGGGCACCCTGGGAGAAGACAAACTGACCTTGAAATTCACAACATCCGTGTTTTTGATCAGTACCACTGTTTGTTTAAAGACCTTAACACCTGTGAAGAGGCCGCCATGGAGTTAAGGGTAAGAACAGAGGGGAGTCCTTGGTAACGCTCCTCTGGACCCGAGACCCTGAGCTCATGAATGCTGGATCATGAGGAAATGATCTCAAGGCATTTAAAAATTATGTAGCTACTTACATTTAAATGAATTTAATTAAAATTTGTGTTGCTCAGTCTCAGCATTTCAAGTGCTCAGTGGCCACATGTGGTCAATAGCTACCATTCTAGAGCACACAGGTTTGAAATATTTCCATCACAGCAGAACATTCTATTGGACCACATGAGCCTCGAGGTTAAACACGGAGACCTACTGTCCCACAACAGCTCAGATTTCCAGCTGCCCAAGCCGTGCCCACCCAACTCTGAACACTGCAGGCAGACGGGATCCCACGCACTTTAGGGGCACGTTAGTGTCTGAAGTGCCCCAAAATGCTTTACTCTTGATCACTAAAGGTGAAGAGGCGGAAATCTGATCTATTGCCTCATCTGGTGTCCAAGTCTTGGTACTGCATGTTCAAAGCAAGAAATCCAGAGCAACAGATAACTGCCCGCATTAAGAAAACAGAAAGGTCTCAAACAATCTAAAGTCGCACTTCAAGTAACTAGAAAAAGAAGAACAGACTAAGCACATAGTTGTTGGGAGAAAGGAAATAACAAAAACCAGAACAGAGACTGGGAAGCCAATAGACAAAGTCAATAAAACTGAGTCAGTTTTTTAAAAAGATAAACACAATTGGCAAACCTTTAGCTAGTCTGAGAGAACAGGGGGAAGACTCAAATAGATTAAATCAGTAACGAAAGAGGCAACTTGGGACCCTGATAGAAATACATGTGATTATAAAAGGCTACTGTGGACAATTATACCCCAACAATTAGATAAACAAAGAAGAAATGAGTAAATTCCTAGAGACATACAACTTATGGAGACTGAATCAGGGAAGTAGAACATATGAACAAATCAATAATAGGTAAGGACATTGCATCAATAATCAAAAATCTTCCAGTGAAGCAAAGCCCAGGACCAGATGGCTTCACTGGTGAGTTCTACCAAATATATGTAAAAACTTTTTTTTAAATAAGAAACTCGATCCCTATATGTAAAAACTTAATACTGATTCTTTGCAAACTCTTCCCAAGAAATTGAATACTTCCAAATGCATTTTGTGAAGCCTTTATTACCCTGATACTAAAGTCAGACGAGGCACCACAAGAACAAATTGTAGACCAATATTTCTGATGAGTACAAATGCAAAAATCTACAACAAAATACTAGCAAACTAAACTGCACAGCACATTACAAGGACCGTACACCATGATTAAGTAGATTTACCCCTGGGATGCAAGGATGGTCCAACATATACAAATCAATAAATGTGATGCACTTTTTATAAAATAAAGAATTAAAATCATACAATTATCTCAATAAATGCAGAAAAAGTACTTGACAAATTCAACATCTTTTCATAATAGAAGTTCAACAAATTAAGTATATCCAAAGATATTTATTTATTTATTTATTTGAGAGAGAAAGTGAGCACAGAGGGAGAGGGAGAGGAAGAAGCAGACTCCCCGCTGAGCAGAGAGCCCAATTCGGGGCTTGATTCCAGGACCCTGAGATCATGACCTGAGCCAAAGGCAGATGCTTAACCGACTGAGCCACCCAAGTGCCCTTCAACAAATTAAGTACATATGGAATATACTTCAACATTCTTTCATGATAAAAATTCTTTAGAAATTAGATATAAATGGAATGTACCTTAAACTAAATGTAGATGAAATACATCTCAACAGAGTAAAGACCTTGAGCTTAGCCCACAGACTCAATAGTGAAAAGCTGAAAGCTTTTTCTACCCAAAGATCAGGAGCAAAACACAGGGGTCCCCTCCAACCAGGCCTATTCATATAGCCCTGGAAGTCCTAGCCAGAGCAATTAGGAAGCAAAAAGAAAAGAAAAGAAAAAGTAAAAGAAAGAAAGAAAAGATATCCAAATGAAAGAGATTTGGAAGTAAAATGTCTCTGCAAATGATATGACCTCATATAAAGAACACCCTAAAGATTCTACCAAAAAAACTGTTAAAACCAATAAGCAAATTCAATAAAGTTTCGGGATACAAAAATCAACACATAAAAATTAGCCACATCTCTATATATTCGTTTTTAAACAATCTGAAAAATAGACTATGAAGAAGATTCCATTTACAACAGTATTAAAAAGAATAAAATACTTAGGAGTAAATTTTACCAACGAGGTGAAAGATCTGTACACAGGAAAGTGTAAAACATTGATGAAACAGGACTTGCCTTGCCCAACATCCATTTGCGAGATGATAATGAGCTGTGGTAGACAGGTGGGCTGAGGGTCACTGAGGCTCAGAGAGCATGTGTGGTTCCATAGAGCAGAGAAACCCAGGAAAAGACATCTGCACAGAGATTTAGGATTTCAGGGATTTACAGAAAGTCACCGCATTTCAAGGAGCTTCAGCATAGCATTCCAGAGAAAGTTTCCAAACGTTCAGAGAAATACAGAAAGCTGTAGATATTTGCGTATTTTCAGAGATATATTGGGAGAGCTGCACAGATCAGTGGGAAAAGTTCAGAGCAAGATTGGGAGTAGAGAAAATGGAATCGAGATTTTTCTGACACCCTGGCTCCCACACGCCAGGAATGTGGCTGGGAACCTTTGACGTTTTACCGCAAAATGAAAAGCCCCGTGAGTCCCCATCTAGCCAGATACTGTATGCGGAGCTTTGGTTCCAAATGCGAGGGGAAAGGGGGGGGGGCGCGAGGTAAGGGCAGTCACGGGGGTTTCTCAGAGGACCTCGCAGGGAAGATGCTAAAATTTGTCCTATTCCTCCCCCCAGTGGCCACGTCCTGAGAAGTGCAAGCTTCCCAAGGCCTAAGAGCTGCCGGCCCAGTCAGCTCCCTCCAACCAGGGCCTTTCAGAGAATCCACACCTCCCCGCCTTTCTCTGAATTCAGACGTGACTGCAGACAGTTGTGTGCGCTCATCCTGCGTTTGCCAGGGATCACCCACCGCGCCAACTACGGGCAGACGGTTTTATAGTCTCTCCTTCGGCGTCCACACCAGCCAAAGCCAGATCTCCGAGGATTGAGCCCACCGGGGGTGAGGGTCACAAGTTAATAAGCCGGGGTCGTGCGAACCTCTGTTGGTCTCCTGTCAGACCCCAGATCCGCTTCTCTCTTCCTACCTCCAAGCTCTCCAGCTCAACCCCCTTAAAGGGAGGGCCATTCTCCACTTTATTTTCTCCAGCTGCAGGCCCAGCACAGGACTGGATACACAGTAGATTGTGACCAAACTAATTGATGACTGATTGATCACGTGACACTTCTGGACCAGCTGTCCCGTCAAACAGATGTGACCGCATGGTCCCCTGGGATGACCCCTGGATGCCTCCAAGTTGCAACTGTCTCCTTTGCCCTAACCTTTCGATGGTTTGGGATAGGACTTGTTTCCTCCGGTCCTATCTCTAAATTCTGCTCCCCCACTTACCCTTCCTACCTATCTCATGAGCATCCTACCTGGGAACCCAAGCCTGGGGTCCAAATGCCTAAGGACCAGATGACTGGTCCGTGCCCAATGGGAGCCAGTGCCTGGCTAGAAAGCCATCCCAGGACATGCCAACTGATTTTCCCGAAATCCTGGTAGGGTAGCTGAGGTCAGTGAGACAGAGGACGCCCTACCTACTGTAGGCCATGACGCAGGGGAGCCAGGAACCCTACAGAAATGAGGAAATGTCCTCAGGTGACGGATGCAGGGAACAGACAGGACAGTGGAGTCTAGCCAAGCAGGCATTCCAAGCCTGACAGGGGGCCAGTCCTTCCCTCGCTGAGATTCCCCCTTCAAGTTGACCGGTCGTGATTCTGACGGGTCCTCACAAGCTACCTGGCTTCTAGCTGCAGAGTAAAATCCAGATGGCGAGCCTGATCTGGCCTGGTAGCCAAGGAGCACGGGCTAGGGGTGGCCTGCGGGGGAGAGGTCCCCCAGAGCCCTCGGGGACCTGCACCCAATTCTTGCTCTGCCACTCACCTGCCTTCCCACCTTGGACAAGAGACTGAGACTCTGAGCCTCACTTTTCACACAAGACAACCCAAGGTCGTAACTTGCCCCCGCCCATCTTCCCTCCCCGCCGCCCCCCGCAAAGGGAACTCACATTTCCTGATCTCCACACCAGCTGTAAGCGTCAGTGTCCATTGCCTGAGGAATGGAGCTGAGCTCAAGCTCTCCCCCTACCCCAGCCCCCCAGCCCCTGTCTCCTGTCCCAGGGGAATACGAGGGTACCTGTAAGGTTGGTGCCTACTGGCCTCCTCCCCAGTGTCTCCCGAAAGCACAGCTTCTTGAGGGATTTGGGAGGAAAGCGCCCAACCACCACCCTTTTCAAGAAGCTCTGGGGCAGGGTGACGAAGAGGAAAGACCACTGACCTTGTAGCTGGTGGCCTTGGGAGTCCAACTCTGTCTTTTTTTTTTTTTTAAGATTTTATTTATTTATTCATAAGAGACACACAGAGATAGGCAGAGACACAGGCAGAGGGAGAAGCAGGCTCCATGCAGGGAGCCCGATGTGGGACTCAATCCCAGACCCTGGGATCATGCCCCGAGCAGAAGGCAGGTGCTCAACCTCTGAGCCACTAGGGGCCCCATTTCTGTCTTGCTGTAAACTCTGCCCGAGACCCTGCGGTCCCGGGAAACTTGTTGGCTTCTCAGGGCCTTCGTTCCTTCAACTGTGAAGTGAGGTCAGGCCCCTTTTCCTTATTTTATTTGGTAAAGTCTAAAAATGATACTTCAGAATAAGGAAATTTAATTGGCCAGAGCCATTTAGGTTTTATTCCTGAGCGTCTCCTTTCAACAGGGATTGTTTCTTAGCCGCTGTATCAAAGTCTTGGCTCTTATGGGGTCACATGTAATGATGTCTTCATTGCTTTGTATATCATGTGTAAATTAGGAAATGAATTTATAGCTGGCATTATGTGAAATTAAAAAAATAATAATAATCTAGTCCTTCCAAATGTAGAGCTTTTCAGCTTGGGGTATTTTAAATCAGGGCTAGCGGGCAGAGAATAATAAGAGAATAGTGGGCAGTTTGGACTATAAAGTGTGGGACCCCTAGTATCTCCCAGCATCCACTCTTCTCTGTTAATGAGTTAAAAAAAAATGCAGATTCTTGCCAGGGCACAGGCCACCCAAAATCCTGATGGCATTTCCCATCCTTCCCTGCAGCCTACATGTGAACTCATGACTGAGTTCCAGGCCACAGGATATTAGTGGAAGTGTTGTGTGCCATTTCTAGAAAATGTGCACTGGAACGTCGAGGCGGTGGATGGAGTCGGAGCAGCCACTTTAAACAATGAGATGGAAGGTGGGAGGGCAGCAAGATAAAGGGGTTCGGTCCTCATAGGAAATCGTGAACTACCTTACCAGTCTTGTTCTGTTTATCTCCAGATCTTTATGTGAAAAATAACCCCTTTGTTGTTTAAGCTGCTTTTAATGTGGGTATATATTATAGATGGACTTAGCTCCAGCTGATATATGTAGTTCTGCTAATGATGATTTGCACGGTTTTGACTTTTATATTTTATACAGAGCATTCAGGGGAAAGGAGGAAACTAATACGGTACGTATTTATTCATTTATTTGATAAAACTGTTTTATCAAATGAATGAATGAATGAATGATCACTGTTTTAGCAGTGATCCGCTGTGTACCAGGCCCCGTGCTGCGCACTAGGGAAGAAATGAGTCCAACACACCTCTGGCCTCCAGGAACCCACCCCAACAGGGCGGACAGATGAGCGGTTATAAGACGACTGATAGGAGTTCTGGCGGGGGCCACACAGGCAGCCGCGGGGTGTCACATAACCCAGAATTCAGGAGAGGGCATAAGGTGGGGGGTGAGAGGGGATGGTGCAAGGAGCGGGAGCCCAGTCCCCAACCTCTGTCCACCCGCCAATCCCAGGGTCCTCAGACCTCCTCGACCAATTTCTTGTGAGAGACGGTGGAGAACATTTATTTTCTTCCCAGCAAGGGCCAGATGCGCACAGAGTTCTCCAGAGTCTTGTTCGGGTGGCGGTGGGCTCTGCGGCCTAAAGGGGGGCCTGAGGTGTGTGGGGGGGGATTACTGACTCAGCATGAAGCCATGCTCCCCAACCTCACTTGTGACCCTTCGGGGGGCTCACACCTATTTCCTCTGCTGCCTTCTGCCACTTGGGCACAGCTGTTCACTCTTGGATTGTGCTCGGTTCCTCCTAAAGATTAACGTCTTGCAGAGAAGACATCGGATCCCGGGCACTCCCCATCCTCCTGTGACCTCTCAGTGGGCCCAGGGACTCAGAGCTGGCGCTGCCATAGAGGCGCTCACCATCTAGGGGGGACCTGGCCTGGGGTGGCACTGCTGGGGGGTGGGGGAGCACAGAGCCTGTGAGAGGAGCTCCCCAACCTGGGGGCCCAGGCAAGTGGCGGTCAGAGGAGGGGAGGAGAGGAGGGCTGGTCAGAAGGGTCTGGTAAATCACCAGGCCCTGGACACGTTTCCTCTGAAAGTCCTGTTTCCTGGCTGAGGCTCAACGGGCCTTCCTCCCGGCTGAGGGTGACATGGGGAGGGGTGGCCACATCCCTCCAGCCACCCTTCCCAAAGCAACGGCTACTCCCCTGGCTGGTCGGAGAGCAGCCGCGCTGTCACAGGCTGCAGGGACGGTGCGCACACAGTTCCTCCGAGAAGCTGTCACAGAGACTGGATCAGACAGGCAAGAGGTCAGCTGGGGGAAACAACGAGAAGCCAAATGGAGGGAAGCTGGAGAAACCGGGAGGGAAGAGGGGAAGGCCAGACAGATTCTAGGCAGTTCTAAGAAGGTTTCTGCTGGCCTGGGAGGAGCCCTCCAGCCAGAGATGGAGGCCACACTGCCTGCCTGCAGGAGAGGGCATGCACGGTGTCAGCTGTGCTCGTCGCTGGCCGAGAGCGTCTGGGGCCAGTAGACTTCAGGGTGAGCACGGCGTTCAATGCCCAGGGGCTGGGGGTGCGGCACAGGCCTGCTGAGCTCCACCACTGCCAAGGCCACCTTGGCAAGGATCCCTAGGTGCTCCGTCTCACATTTGGGGGGGGGGCAGGCACCTGTTAAATCATTCTCACCCTGTGGACCTCAGCCACCCCAAGACAGAAATAATCTGGCATCTCATGGTTCAGCTTCCCCAACTCTCTGTTTCCAGTGTATTATTACTTCATTGCACAGATGCAAAATGTTGTGCTTAGTGGGTTAAATACTTCTTCCATCATGGTATGGCTAGTGAGCAGCAGAACCGGGCCTCACACTCCCACCCCACCTGTGGCTCTCCTGCTTCACTGACGCTGCCCTCCCAGGTCTGGCCACAGGGACTCGGGGCTTAGCTAACAGCGTGCCTCCCACAGGCACTGTCCTGGGCAATTCCTGAAACATTCGCAAATCCACTATGGTCACTCACTCCTCCAGCCCCTCGTGAGATAGTTACTATCTCCGTTTGGTAGAGGAGAAGAGGGGACTGAGAAAGCTGAAGGGCTTTGCCCTCATCCCACCCCCCTGCTGCACATGGAGCCTAAGTGAACCTGCGCTCATGTGGCTTGAGAGTCTGCACTCATGACGACTCCACAGCGTTTCCTGGACAAGCTGCTAGTTAGGAGTATGTACACATGCACGCGTGTGCGCGTGTGCGCGTGTGCCAGCCGCGCCCGTGCCCGAGCTGTGGCCCAGCCCAAGATGCTCTCCTCAGCTCCGAACAATGCGTGGGGAAACCTGTCTGCCCAGGGAAGCCCGTCCGCCCAGCTGTGAGGGCTGTCACAGCAGCCGCAGCACCCATCTCCCACCGTGGTCTTCCCCATCTGCCCCCCACCCAGGTCCTGGAAAAGCCCGGGCACAGGTAAGTTCTCAGTTCCCCAAGACCACACCCAGTGGCAAGGACAAGTGCAGGAGCGGGCCTTCAGAGCCAGGCCCAGTGGGCAGAAGGGAGATTTCAGGTTCTCCCACCTCGTCCCCAGGGGAGGAGCCAGGGCTCACCCAGCAGGACTTGAGCCCCAGGCTGAGAGGCTGCCCCAGGAGGTCCTGCCCAGGCCAGGTGACTGGTAGGGGTCCCGGGGTCTGACAGGGGTACCTGTGTGACTAGACCCTCTTCTTTCTCTTTGCTCTACCACCCCCCCCCCCACGCCCCTGCGGCCCTGTCACTGTCTTTCTTTCTCAGTCTGCTCCTCCTCTGTGATAATCTTTTCCTCTAGGAATTTAGGGTCTAGCCTGCCCAGCGGGGCCTCCTCCCTCCCCCACCCTGTGACCGCACCTGGGGGCGGTGGGGTTGTATGATCCGCACGGGGGGGGGGGGGGGGGGGGGTCGGGGTCGTAGACCCCCCCCAGCAGAGAGCAGGGTGGGGGGGGCAGGGCGGGGCAGGGCAGGGGGCGGGGAGGAAGAGTGGCTGATGGGGGGGCGGGGGGGGGGGCGCGGAGAGGGGCTGAGGCCTCTGGACCCAGATGCAGCCCCAGTCCGGCCACCTCTGTGCCCACTGCAGGAAGCCCTCACAGCCCAGGGCCCCCTCCATTAGACGGACACACCTTCCCGTTCTCTCCCAGAGACTAGGATTAGGAGCAGCAGGACGCGGTCTAGCACAGCTTTTAGGGTGAATCAAGGCTGAATTCAGAATCCGAATAAGCCGTAACTAGGGGACATCACCGACGAGCTCCTTTCCTCGCCTAACAAAATAGGAATAACCAAGCGACTCCTGCAGTTAACGTCACAATGTCAGCCAGGTTTGGCTGTGACCTGCGGGACACTGTGGCACACACGGCGGCGGAGGTAGTCCTTGCCCCCCATTGTTCTGGAAGAGGAAGTTCGCAGCAGGAAGGTCGGCTTCCAGTGGTTTTTCAGGAAGAACCTGCCAGGAGGCAGAGCGAGGGGTAGGCAGGGCGAGGCCGCCAGAGGTACCATGGAGTCTGCCCAGGAAGAATCCTGGGGCCGGGCCGGGTGCCCTGGAGACGGGAACACCCAGGCAGCAGCGTGATAGGTGGTGTCCTTCCACTGTGGATTCGGGGGGCCCAGCACACTTTGTACCACCAGCATTTCAGGCCTCACACTCAAGATCTTGCCGTGAGTGCTCCATTCCCCCAGCCAAGGGCTTCCCACCCCACCTGGCCTGGCTACGGGGTCAGTCCTTTTAGGAACGAGCAACCCAAGGCTGCTCACTCATGGCTCTGTGGAGGGGATGAGCCCTCTAGGCCCTGGGAGTTGAGAGGAAGGACCACCCAGGGGTGGGGCACCCTCCATGGAGGATCCTGGCCCTGGCACCACCGTGGGGGGGGGCAGGGCCCCCAGGGGAGAGGGAGCTGCTCAGGTCCACGTGCTTCTGGCTCCGTAAGAACAGCCGGGACCCTCTCCTCTCTATGCCTTCCACTGGGTGCCAATCTCACCTGATCTGTCTTGCCAGCTTCCTCATCCTCACCAACCCCCAGAGTGACCCCCTGAGGGATTTTCTAGAATGCCTCCTGCCCCCCCATTCCCCCTCCTGGCCCTAGGCTGCAGCACCCCCTCACTGCCCCCCCCCCAAAGCCATTCCCTGACCACGCACACCTGCTGAGACCCCTCTGCGGATTCCTGCCTCGCTCCACCTGGAGTGCCGTCTGCTCCTGCCCACTGCCCCCTGCCCCCCTCACCCGACACAGCCTGTTAGAAACATTCTCGTGTTGACTTGGCTCCCGTTGTTGGCGACGTGAGCGGGAATGAGACACCCAGGTTCCTTGGGGGGTTCACATCTAGTAAGGCCACATCGGTGAGATAAATGGGGGGCAGGGTGGGATTGGGGGCCTTCCAGCTAGGGGAGAGAAGCCTTGTAAGGAAGGGTGGTGGAGGGGGACACAGCACGTGGGAGACCTGGAGGGGCCGGGGAGGGTGGCCTGGCCGGGAACTGCACCAGGTGTGCACAGTGGTGCGAGGGCACAAGGGAAGGAAGAGCCTTCCCCTGAGCGGGCTGCTGTGGGCCCCCGGACGCTGTGACAGCTGTGACCAGTCTGCCAGTGAGGAGCCCGAGGGCAGAGAGGCCGGGCGGCTGGATGGGGCAGCAGGAGTTTTGGGAGGGGCAGGGCACACTCAGCCTGGGAGGGTGGGGAGGATCAGGTCACCAAGGTGGTCACCTCCCAAGACAAGGCCAGAAGGCCAGAGGAAGTCGCTGGCCCCAGGAGTCCAAGAGGAACTCTGCTTTCCAGAATCTTCCATGATGGCACAGCCTACAGCCGAAGGGAGACACAGGCAGCGCACACCCCAAGTGAAGCGCCTGCTTCTCCCGACTGTGAAGTACACACGAAATAAGGAGGATGCAGGGAGGGCACCCTGACAGCAGCCTTCTCAAGCGTGGTCCCTCTGTCACCCCGAGCCTGGAACTCCCGCCATTCCAGGAGTATCCCCATGACCAGCAAGCCACAGCCGTCCCTGCTGCTGCTGGACTCCGAAAACAGTCTCGATTCAGATACGACTCAGAAAGAGAATGTCCGCGCCACCTGTTACTCACCTGTGCCTTCCTCTGGACCCTCTCCTGGCAGCTCCCCCTTCCAGGGTGGGTCTCCATCTCCCTGCAAACCCCCCTCTGCTGTGTTCTGTGTGAGTCCCCCCCCCCCCCCCGCCGCAGGCCCACCAGCAACCCTCCCCCCCAGCCCCTGGGCTCTCCTGCGAGTGTCCCCGGCCCCCTCCCCCGAGCCAGGTGCAGCGCAGGTGCGCGCCTCCTGTAAGGACAGTGTGGCCACATCCTCCGTCTCGGGAGCTCTGGAGAGGGTTTCCTGGGTGTGCGAGGCCTCATCCTCGAGTGCCGACACCTGCCTGCAGGATTAAACCACTCTGGATGAGACTCTTCCCGCCTGGATTTCATAATCCCCGCTGTCTAAATGGAAAATCCGTAGTGGTCACCCTGCATCTTTCCTCCGTGGCTCTGAGCCACGGGTACGCGTGTGAGTCCTCAGCTGCCGCTCAGGAGCGCCCTTCCTTGGCTCAGTTGACGGGGCTGGAGGTGTAGGTTCGTTCACTCCAGCGTGGCCTGTCTTGTCTCGTCATCCTTTCTACTTCACTTGGTCACCAGGACGCCCGTGGGCCGTCTGCAGCCGTGCTCCCTCCCAGGGGCCCGCATGGCCCTGCCCGCCTCCCGCAGCCCCTCTGCCCCTGCTAAGTTGTTCTGCTTCGTTGGTTGTGAGCCGGAGACAAATGACACAGCTCTGGGAAGGCACGACTAGACAGGCCCTGAGGCGGGTCCGGGGCTCACAGATACGTCAAGGCTGGACTTGGTTGTAAGCAGCACAACATCTACTCTGCAGGTGTCAGGACCTCCCTGGCTCCCTTCCTGGCGCTGTCTGGGCTCCGGGCTGCGGCAGGGCCTGGTGGCCTAACAGGGGGTCTCAGCTGCACTGGGCGGCAGCGGGGACCCAGGGTTAGATGTGTGGGGAGGATGGCCGGGGTGGGGGGGCCGGGGCCGTCTGTCCTTGGTCACTCTGCAGCTCCGTGGGATGTGCTGCTGGGACGGGAAAGCAGGTGGCCTGGGTCTGGGCACGGCTGGTCTTCCTTGGACCCAGGGCGCTTTCTGTCCTTTCCACGTCCATGCATTTGTCTGTCCCAGTGCAGGGCAGGCGCGTGGACCCAGAAGTGTGAATTCTAGCCCCACGCTGTGGCTTGGAATAAACAGGTCTCTTCCCGGGCCTGTTTCCTACACTGTTTAAAAAAAAAAAAAAAGGAAAAATTATGCCTGGGGACAGGGATTGGAGGTAGGAGTAGGTGACGCAGTGGAGACTGGCAAGGATCACAGCACTCTTCCTTCCTCTCCTCCCTGTTTTCCTCCTGGGAATAAGGAAAGTTGCAGAAACTCACTACTGAGAAAGCTGGACTCCAGGCCCAGCTCCATTTTACTTCCCTGTGACCTTTCCCTCCCTGGGCCTCAGTTTCCTCTCCACCTAAGCCGGCGCTTGGACAGCTCAACTTCTGAGGTCTCTCCCAGCTCCAGAATTCCACGACGCTACTCCTGTCCTCATTGTCTTCCTCCTGCTGCTCCTTCCAGGAGTGGGAGTGTGCACGTCGTATGCCTGTGCATGTGTGTGTGTGTATGTGTGTGTGTGTGCACGCACACGCGAGTGTACTGGGGGCAGGGAAAGGGAGAGAGTCCTGCAGAGGATAGGGTGGCAGTTAGGAGAAAAGGGGACCAGGATCTTCCGTGCCAGTGGGGCTCAGAGCTTTCTCAGCAGCTAATGGCACTTGGGGCTGTTTAATCATTAAATGGCAGGAACGCAGCCAGGAGCGCCTCAAAGTCCAGCCCAGCCGGTGGTGAGTGACTCTAACAGAGCAGCATGGAGCCCACGACAATGGGGCCCGGAGCTCCCGGAAATGGGGTCAGGCCGGCGACAGCTCCACCCGCGGCCCTGGGCTCCGGAGTCAGCCTGCACGCCTCGGACATCGGGGTCCTGGTTGTCTACTTCGTCTTTGTCATCGGCGTGGGGGTCTGGGTGAGTAGGCCCAGAGGCTGGAGTGGGGCCTCTCATCTCTGGCTCCCCGTGCTGGGGCTGGGTGGGCCGTCGGGGAGCGTAGGGCCCAGGTGCTGAGGCCCCTGGAAATCCTCTCGACCCCTTCTTTTATAGACTGAGGCCCAGAGAGGGATGTGAGTTGCCTGAGGGCACACAGCGAGCCCAGGCAGGCCAGGCCCGAAGCCCCCTCCCAACTCCCTGCCTCTGTGCAGGGCCTTCGGCCCCACTCATCCCTGGTGGCCCAGTCCCCACTCCGCCGTCCTCCCCAGGCCAAGGCCGCCAACTCTGCGAACCCTCCTCTGGGGGGTGTCTTGGCAAGGAGGAGTGCGTTCTAACGGAGCTGGGGTTCTTGTGCTGTGTGCTCGTGGGGAGGGAGAGGTGAACCCAGAGTTCCTTCTGTTCTTCACTGTCACCAGGTCCCCAGTGCTGGGGAAAGGGACCAGTGAGCCCTGAGTTCAGATCCCACCTCCGACAGAGCCACGGGGCCCTGGGAACATGCGCATGCTCCGTGAGCCTCCGTTTTCTCCTGCGGTCTCTGAGAATGATGAACACTGTCCCCCGGGGGGGGTCATGGCCATGGAGCAACACGACACATTTAAGTGCCTGGCACAGTGCCCGGTACACCGTGGGCAGCAACAGGCGGCAGGTGTCATCACAGCCCCCTGGGGGGACAGGCCAGAGCCCTCAGATGCTGCCGGGTGCCAGACAGTGATTTGAATCCCAGCTGGTCGCTCACCAGGATAGGCTCTCAAATCCTCTCTGGGCCTCAGATCCCCCAGTGTAAAGCAGGGGGACAGTCCCGGGCTCCCAAGGCTGGTGTGAGGAAGACACCTGCAGACGGCGGAGGGCGGAAAGGCACCAGCTCCTCAGTGACTTTGGACAAGCTGCTCTCTGACTCAGGCTCAGTTTCCTCACATGTGAATGAATTCCTTCTGCCCACCTGGGCTGCCCGAAAGGCCAGCGGTGCCGGAGGAAGGTCACGCAGAGGCCCCCCACAGCAGCAGCCTCCCTGCCCTGCCTCTCCGGGGTGACCATCTATGTTCCCTGGGAGCGGAGAAGCTCCTGCCCCATTTCTCTTCTCCTTCCTCTCCCTCGGGTATCCCTCCCACCCCTAGGCCCTGTCACAGGCCTGTTGGCTTCAGCATCTTAAACAGTCTTCGTGGTTCTGCTTCCTGGGCCCTGAGGCCTCGGAGGAAGGTCATTCATGTCCACCTCTCTTGTGCTCCAGGGCACCACCCACTCCCCCACCCCAACAGGCCAGGAGGCACCACCAACCAGTTCAGGGCAGGGCCTGCGGGGCCTGTGCAGCGGGACAGAGCCGGCCAGTCCCGGGGGGCGGGGGGGGGGGTGTCCTGCACAAAGGAGGGGGCGGCGGCCTCCACGCCAGCCCTCCGATCAGATCAGATGCCAGCTCTTCCTGAAGCCAGGTTGGGCCGAGGGAGGGCCGCTGGGACGGTATCCGTGGTCTGGCCCGCTTGCCGGGCTCCCGCTTGCCATTCCAGAAGGCTTTAACCTCTGTGGGCCCCTGTGCTTTTCACACCCACTGGATGGGACTGATGGGGAGCCCCAGGGAGAGGCCGTGGCACCCCCTGAAGGCCCGTGCAGTAAAACCAGTGGGACTGAGGCCTGCTGCTCCCGCTCTGGGTCCCCCAGCGCCTGAGCCCAGGACCGAGAGCTGAGGCGGCCAGAGGTGGGGGAGTTCAGGGATCCCATCCCATCCCATCCTCATCTCTCTCCCCTTCCTTTCCAGTCATCCGTCAGAGCCAGCAGGGGCACCATCGGCGGCTATTTCCTGGCGGGGAGGTCCATGAGCTGGTGGCCGGTGAGTTTGGCTGCCTCTCTGCCCCTTCCCACCACTGGGTCCTCATCTCGTCTTCCCCTCCTACCCCAAGGCAGCAGCCCCCCGGGCGGGCTTCCCGGCTCTCCGGGCTCCCTCCCTGTGGCCCACAGGCACCCGACCTGGGACATCTTGCTAACACAGGTCTCAGAGAAGTGCCTCCTGAGTGCATGCCCTAGGCTGAACGCTGCACCTGCAGAAATAACCTAGAATGTCCCTGTCCTGGAGAACCTCAGGCTAGCTGGGCAGAGAGACACAGATGACCGGAGAAACGCTGAGCTGGAGGGAAGCAGAGGGGCCGGGAGTGCTTCTGGAAGCCTCTGAGCTCAGCCAGGAGGCCGGGAAGGAGAAGCATCTGCTCAGTACTGCAAAGCAGCGAAGCAAGGGGGGTGCCAGGGGCCAAACCCCCAGAAACCTCAGGGAATCAATCCCAACTCCTTTGCAAGCCCCAATCCCTCCTCTCAGGCCACCCCACTTGTGTCTCTTGGTCCTCAGAACCACTTCCTCTTCCTGAAAGAGCATGGCAGGAGGGAAGCCCTGCCTGGAGACCCAACAGTGGGGCTGTCAGCCCGCAGGTAGCTGGCTGCATTCCCACCCGGGCACACACGGCTCCCACGCCACCAACCACCCTGCCCCCTGTCTTGGTTCTCATTGCTTCCCCATCTGCGCTGCTACAGACCCCCTGAAGAGTAGTGGAGGCCCAGGGTGCTAACAGGGCTCTCTGGAATGTTCGGGTGTCTGGGGCGGAGGAGGTAGGGGTGAGGGGTTCTTATGCCTCCAGCAGCCCAGGAGTACCTTTCCTTTCTTCCCTCTCTCTGTCGTCCAGCAGCTCTAGGACAGGCAGTGGGAGGACATGAGTCCCCACATTTTACAGGTGAAGGTCTGTGCATTTGCAAGAGGAAGGGATTTTATTAAGGTGACAACAGGGTGCCAGCCTGGAGCAAAGCTCTTCACCTCTGGCCCCGGTCTGTCCCCAAGGCCTTGCCTCCACCCAGGCCCCCAAGCCCCTCCCTCTGCCCCTTTCCCTGCCCCATGAGGGATCCCATCGAATAATAAAAGATAACAGTAATGAGTGTTCACTAGGTGCTCAGTAACAATTGTGCAGTAATTACCGGAGTCAGACAAACAAGGTTCAAAGTTTCTGTCACTCACTAGTTCTGGAGCCTGGGCAGGTCATTTACCGGTGCCTCAGTACCCTGCTCAGGTCAAGCGGGGTAATAATAGGACATCCGGCCTGGAGCTGCAGTGAAGGCTGAGTGAGGAAGCTTGGAGCAGCGCCTGGCCACTAACCGTAGCAATGGTGAGGTACTAACCCTAGCAACCGCCACGATGTCGTCCTTCTATCGGTGTCTCCGTGGCCTCTGAGGAGTTTCTGCCTCCTGCAGAAACATGACCTCAACTCTGAGGCTGGCCCTGCCAGTGCTCAGCCCCTCGGCTCCCCCCTCTGCCCAGCCTTGCCCTGGAGCCTGCAGGCACAGGGGTGGCCGAGGGCTTCCCCCAGTCCCTCTCGTGGGGATCCCCTCCCCTCAGCACCCTCGTCTCTGGGGGCCCCTAGATGGATGGCCCCAGTGCAGAGCCTGGTCCTCCCTACACAGACCCTGCTCCCCATGGCTTTCCTTCTTGGCCACTCACTCACCAGGTGGCCTGAGGCCAGCGGCTTCATTTTTCCCAACGTTATTTCCTTCCTCTGTAAATTGAAAAGATTAATACCCATCCCTTGAAATATTTATGAAGACTAAGTGTATTTGTGCATATTAAATGCCTCGCGCAGTGCCCGTATACAGTAGGTACCCAATAAATGTCAGTTCTATCCCTCCTCCTCTTTGCCCCCTCACGTCCTCTCCTTCCTCTGATCTCAGATTTCCTGAGCCCAGGTCCTGCTCTGTCCATGGGCCATGCAGCCTGTGGTCCTGGCTCCAGATTGGTCTGGATTAAAGCTGACCCAACCTTTGACCCCACTTGTGCCTTGCAGATTGGAGCCTCTCTGATGTCCAGCAACGTGGGCAGCGGCTTGTTCATCGGTCTGGCCGGGACAGGAGCCGCTGGAGGTCTTGCTGTGGGGGGCTTTGAATGGAATGTAAGGAAGCAGGCCTGGAGGCTTCTCAGGGACGATGGAGGTCTGAACCCCCACCCCCAACCCCTCCCAGGCTTTAGTGCGGAGAGGAAGCTCAGAGCTGACTGGGGAGGCTGCATGGTAAACATAGAACCCATTTTACAGATGAGGCTCAGAGGAGGCAGAGGGACTCGTCAGAGGTCACACAGCACTCAGACCAGGTCCCGGGTCCTTGCTTCCCAGCGGAGTGCTCCCCGACATCACCATGTGGGTAGGGACTGCCTCTCCATCTGCATCTAGGACACGGGTACCTTCTCCCCACTCTCTAAGGCAACCTGGCTGCTTCTGGCCCTGGGCTGGATCTTCGTCCCCGTGTACATCGCCGCCGGCGTGGTCACAATGCCACAGTACCTGAAGAAGCGATTCGGGGGCCAGAGGATCCAGGTGTACATGTCTGTCCTGTCTCTGATTCTCTACATCTTCACCAAGATTTCTGTGAGTACCCACTGCAGTGTGGCCATCCCGTCTCTCTGAAGATGCTGAGTTTAGGTCATGGCTTATTGCTGGCTGTAGGGATGGATGGATGGATGGATGGATAGATAGATGGCAGGAAGGAAGGAAGGAAGGAAGGAAGGAAGGAAAGAAGGAAAGAAGGAAGGAAGGAAGGGAGAGAGGGAGGGAGGAATAGATGATGATAGATAGATACATAGATAGATAATAGGTGGAAGGAAGAGAGGGAGGGAGGGAGGGAGGGAGGAAGGAGGGATGAGTCCACATATCTTCAGTGTAAGCCCCCTCCCAGAAGTAATCACAGATGAGTGAGAAATGTCTGTTGGGTAAATGACAACCCATAATCCGGAGCCCGTTCATCCCTCTCCCTCTCCATCGGTTGGTTGTCCATTCAGCACCATGCACCGATCGCCTAGGATGTTACAGTTAGAAGGGTCTTTATTCTTCCCCCACTGGCCTACACTCAGGTCAGTGGTTTGCCCATGTCCACACCAAATGTAGCCGTGGGCCTGGAACTAAAGTTTGGGTCCTGTGATCCAGTCCGGGTGTCCTTGCACGCCGTCCCGTTGTAGCCCTGGGATGGGTTTATGAAGCAGCCGTGCAGTGGGAGCAGCAAACACACACTGGAAGGGACTGAATCTGAGCTGCCAGGGCAAGAGATGGACAAAATTGTACAGCCGCTTGTCCACCAATGCTTGAAAATGAGCCCAGGTCAGCCTAGGCAAAAGACTCTCTCCAAGTCCCCAGTAAACCCACACACGTGGAGCCTTCCGGGCCAGGGTCCTCCGCCCTGGGCTCCGGCCCACCAGGTCAGCGTGGGCCCACCTGGCCGCTGGGTGGGCCTCGGCTCTGCTGGGGGCAGTCAGTGAGCCTCTGGGTGCCTGCCCTCTCTTCTCCGACCCCTGCTCCCCAATTCACCTCCTCTGTCTTCACTTCATTCCTTCACCCCTGCCTTCATGGCACCAGATTACACTGCTCCCAATTTTAAAGATTTATGTGATGCTCCTTGGCCTGAACATCCCTCTGGCTCCTTGGCGTCTGCGAGGTCAAGCCCGTCCCCCTCAGCACGGCGCTTTAGGCTCACCCGCATCATGTGATGAGGGCCGATAGCACCTGGTATTGCTGAGCAGGAGGCAACCGTGCCCTGGTGGCACAGCGAGGGCCTCAGGTGACCTGGACTCCTGGGTCTCGGCTCTCTGCAGACTGACATCTTCTCTGGAGCTCTCTTCGTCCAGATGGCCTTGGGCTGGAACCTTTACCTCTCCACAGTGTTGCTGCTGGTGGTGACGGCTGTCTACACCATCGCCGGTAGGGCTGAAGGCATCAGGGTGCAGGCACCGGGAGCAGAGACTGAGAGCCAGGGGGAGGTAGGGAGGGCTGCCTGGCGATGCAGCGGTGAGCAGGGGCGTGGCAAGGGGACTGTCATCAGCATTGGCATCACCAGGGGCTGCTCCAGACAAAGCCACCAGCCTGCCTTGTCGTCCGCCAGAGCCCCTCTCTCAGGCCTGGGCACCTGGGAGCCCAGCTCAGGGCTAAGTCAGCCTGCAAGGATGGGGGATTTGAATGGTGTTGGGTGGGGAAGGAGGGAGTATCCTGGTGGCACTACCAACAGGGCAGAGGAACAGCCTTGGGATATTAAAAACAAGAACTGAGGCACAGCAGCCACGCTCAGGGGCCGTTGGGGAGAGAAAGGCCCAAGTGCCTGTGGCTGGGACCAGCTGAGGGCTGGGGGGTTGGAGGCAGGCGGCGGATCCACCTGCTGGGAGGGCTCCCCAGTGTGGCCAAGCACAGGACAGCCGCCCAGAGAGATCCCCCTTGGTGTCACCTGACCGGCCTTGTCCTCCGGTCCACAGGGGGCCTCACTGCTGTGATCTACACAGATGCCCTGCAGACGGTGATCATGGTGGGCGGCGCCCTGGTCCTCATGTTTCTGGGTAAGGTAGAGGCCCGAGTGCATCTCACCACCAAGTAGAAATTGCTCTCTGATCTGTCTTGGGCTTTCACCTCTGTGGTTTGGCTGGAACTTTCCAGAGCACAGAGCCAGATTCCCCATCCTTCTGCCTCCCACCTCCAGGATGGGGTTCCCGAAGAGCAGAGATGGGGCTACACCAACTGAGGGTCTGTGCCACGCATCCCTTCCCCCTCCCCAAGTCCCATACCAGTTCCAAGCCCCCGGGCACCACGTGGGACTGGAAGCTGGGGTGGGGGCGTGTGACAGGCTCACAGATCCCTCACTGTGGTCTCTCCACAGGCTTTCAGGAGGTAGGCTGGTACCCAGGCCTGGAGCAGCGGTACAGACAGGCCATCCCTAATGCCACGGTCCCCAATACCACCTGCCATCTGCCCCGGGCGGATGCCTTCCACATGCTCCGGGACCCTGTGAATGGGGACATTCCTTGGCCAGGCCTCATCTTCGGGCTCACGGTGCTGGCCACCTGGTGCTGGTGCACGGACCAGGTGATGCCCCAGCCAGGCCTGGCCCAGCCGTCACAAGCTGGGGTGGCTCCCTGCCCGAAAACCGTGCATCTAGATGCACAGGGCTTGGGACTTATTCCGGAACCAGCTCAGGGCTCACCTGTGGTGGAGCTGAGCCCTGTCCAACCCGAGTGGTGAGCCTCCACTGCTCCCTTTTCAGGTCATCGTGCAGAGGTCTCTCTCTGCCAAGAATCTGTCCCATGCCAAGGGAGGCTCCGTGCTGGGGGGCTACCTGAAGATCCTGCCCATGTTCTTCATCGTCATGCCTGGCATGATCAGCCGGGCCCTGTACCCAGGTAAGAGCTGGGCAGTGCTGCACTAGATGTGGGTTAGGGTCATGGGGGGGCCACATGCTATTTCTAGTAAGGATACCTAGTGTGTTCGGCGTTTTGGGACAAACATACAGTAGATATTTCAGAAAAAGATTTTTATCCGGATGTCATTTTAAAATCCTACTTTCCCTTTATGAGGGATGACCAACGAAGGCATTCTTGGGGCCTCCCAAGCATATCCTCTCTCCTTTTATCAAGATATAAGGCCTAAAACCCAAGGAGGTCTATCAGGCTCTGCAGGGTAGTATACGGTCAGGAGGCTTACTGGAAGCAGCTAACTCATAGTACCCAGACACCTACCCAGCCCTTGCCCCTCTGGCCCCTACAAGAGATGCAGCTCCTGCCAGGGTCACCAGTAGACACTTACCCATGGTTTTTCCCTGTTGGAAAGCAAATACTGCGCCAACCCAAGAAGGCACAAGAAGAGTGAGCTCTAACGGCCATCACTTCTTCTATAGACGAGGTGGGCTGTGTAGACCCTGACGTCTGCCAGAGAATCTGCGGGGCCCGAGTGGGCTGTTCCAACATCGCCTACCCCAAGCTGGTCATCGCCCTTATGCCCGTTGGTGAGTCCTGTCTGCCCAATGCCCCCTCCACGCCCCCCTCCCAGCCTCCCCAGGCCCCGCTGCCCAGGAGGGATTGCATCAAGGGTGGACACGGACGGGGAGAGGGAATAGAAGCCTTCAGCCCCGCACTCCTTCCCCAACACACACACACACACACACACATGCACATGCACACGCACACGCACTTTCCACCAGCACCTGCTCTGGCTCTTATCCTGGAGAAGCAGGGATAAAAGGCAGGCCCTGCTCTGGGGCTTTATGCCATCTCCAGGATACCCGGGCTCACAGAAGGTACAGTACTGCGTACCCGGTGTGGGGACCCCGTGGGGCCTGGGGAGCCCCGGGGAGGCACCTGACCCGCCTGGGAGAATGTCGGAGAAGGTTTCCCAGAGGGGAGGACATGGAGCTGGTCCTGAGGAACCTCTTGAGCAGACAAGGCTGGGTGTTTGTGGGAAACGCCATCGAGGAGGAAGGACTGTGTGTGCTAAGGCCCCGCCTCACAGAGAGTGCCAGGGTGTGACCTGACGCCGCCCCGTGGGCTCACAGGCGGGAGGGATGGACGGTGGGGGAATGGAGAGGAGGCCAAGGCCTGAGCGTTGGGAGGCTCAGTCTGCATGGAGGGAGGCAGAGGGACCGTGAACAAGGGGTCTGCGGTGCTCCAGGTGCGGGGTGATGGCGGCATGGCCCGGGGCAGTGGTTTCAGAGGTGGACAGAAAAGGGTTAAAAGACATTTATGAGACAGAGGTGGCAGGATCTGGTGACAGATTACATTTGAGGGATGAGAAAGACAGAGAGATCCAGTGAGGGCCCCCAGGTCCTGGGTTTACGAGGATACTGAGAATGGGGACATGGGAAGAAAGGCTGATGAAGGAAGTCCTTGAGTTGGGCTGTCCCCTCCCTCCGGTAGAACAAGAAATGAACCAAAGACACAGCAGAGGTGGTGGGAGGCCTGGGGGTGACAGGCCGTCCACGGAGGAGCTGATTGAGGGAGGCGGGAAGGGAGGGGAGCAGAGGAGGGGGTCTAGGATGACTGTCTGGTGTGGAGACGGGAGGTTGTTAACCGAAGGAAGACACAGAAGGCCTCGGAGGAAGGTGCTGGCCTCGGTTTGCTTGGAACACCTGGGGCTTTAGGGAGGCCTCAGGAGGTGGTTAAATGTTCAGACTAGGAAGGCTGACCTAGGGCTGATGGGGAGTCATCTCCTCAGGGGAACGTGAGTGGTGGTTTCTAGAAGCTTGGTCATCAGAGGATAGAGACCATCATAGGCTCCACCTCCTCGAGCCCCCAGGGAGAGAACAGGTCCAGACAGGAAGGAGCTACTTCAGCGATCACACAGCGCAGAAACAAATCCGGGGCCTCTGCCTCCCAGGCCAGGGCCTTAACCCGGCACCCCAGTGTCGATAAAGAAACACAGAAACTGAAAACGCCCAAGTACTAACAGTCACCCTCCCCCACCCCCTCCGGGCCAGGGGCCCAGGACCCAAGCGTCTGCAGCTCTGAAATGCAGACTGGGATGTCCAAGCTGCAGGACCACCCAGGCCCCAGCTCCTAGCGGTGCAGACGAGGAGGGGGAGCCTGGGCAGGCCTGGTGTGGGTGGCTCGGCCTATCCAGAAGCCGGCCTCGAGGCCCCCTGCAGTCCTCACGCCCACGAGGATGGAAACCTGAGGCGACGCCACCCCCACCCCCAAACCCTGGGCTCTGCTGGACCCTGCAGCCTCCGTGGCCCCCGGAGGGGGCTGCCCACGGAGACCTCGCCTCTCCCCAGGTCTGCGGGGCCTGATGATCGCCGTGATCCTGGCCGCCCTCATGAGCTCACTCACCTCCATCTTCAACAGCAGCAGCACCTTGTTTGCCATCGACGTGTGGCAGCGCCTCCGAAGGAAGGCTACAGAGCAGGAGCTGATGGTGGTGGGCAGGTGCGCCAGCCCCTCCTTCTGGGGGAACCCCTCTAAGCTCCCCTCCCTGCCCTGGGCTGCCCTGGGAGATGCGGTGGGGTCTGGGCCCTGGACTGGAAGGCTGAGCACCTGGTTCCAGCGCCCACTGCCTACGTGATCTTGGATAAGTCCCTCCCCAGCTCTAGACATTCCTCCCCTTCTAGAATAAGGAGGAAAAACAAAATTTCTTCCCGTCTGTTGAACTTTCTCTTAGAAGGTGGTCAACAGAGTAAGTGAGAGAAGCCGAGGAAGCGCGCACCCCAGGGAAGTGAAGCGAGCTGGGGAAAGTTAGCAGGCAGCTCACCCGGAGCTTTAGGATCAGCTCGGGCCTGGGCCCAGTGGCAGAGGCCTGTGGGCGACCCCGCCTGACTCACCGGGGCGTCCCCTTGCATCGCACCCCTGCCGGGGTCGTGGGGTGACTGTCCTGGGCTGCCGGGGCCGCCTCAGGGGGGGAGCTCGTGGGACGGCCGCAGGGCCTTGAGCAGCCAGCTGGGGAATTTGAGCTTTGTCTGGTGGCTTCGATTTGTGCTTCGCAAACTATGGCTGGTGGCTTGTCCTTTTCTCCCTAGGCTTGTAGTTGAGGTGGGGCCAAGGGGGCGCTTTCCAAGCTCTGCTTCATCATGTCAGGCTCCGTGACTCGGTGACTCGGTGACTCGGTGACTCTGTGACTCGGGTTTCTGGACTAAGGGTTTCTTCTCCCTTTGGTAGATGGGCTGGAGTCACGGTCATCTGCCCTCGAGTGTCCCTGCTTCGCGCTCCCTGGCCCGTGCATGGGGGGCTCCTGAGGGGGCTCCGGCCGCGGGGCCTGAGCATCCACGGACCTGGGAGGGGAGGGATGAGCACCCACCGCCTGGGTGGCGGCTGTGGGGCTGGGGGGGGGGCGGGACAGGAGAGGACCGGGCCACAGGCCTCCCGGAGGCATCCCTTCCCTCTGTTCATCAGTGGGGCTCGCGCGCCATCTCCTGGCCGCGCGCATCACCGCGCCCCACGTGTCCAAGGTTTTCAGCACGTTCGGGGAAATCAAGGAGAGGGCGGTAGGGGTCTTGGGCCTGCGCCAGCATCCATTGAGGGGGAGTCAGGAGGTGACGGCGCGGAGTCCCTTCTCTGAGCCAAATGCCAGGGTAAGGAGCAGGAGGTTAGAGCCGGGGGCGCCCGAAGCAGGGAAGAGGGCCCACGCCGAAGCCGTCCTGGCGGGCGCTGTCCTGCACAGGGTGTGGATGCCAGGAGAGGGGTCCCAGGCCAAGACCAGAGGCATCTACTGAGGTGGGGGGGGGGGTTGTGAAAGGTTGTGTTCCTCCCGGAAGAGCGGAAGAGCGGGTGAGCTACATGACCTCCAAGACCCCATTTCAAAATTCCTGGGTTTCTGGGATTCTGATCCCAGAAAAAGTCTAAGTTTCTGGAATCTTTGCATTTCCAGGCTCCTAGCATTCTCTGATTCCGTGGCCACGTATCCCTCCCCTTCTCCCTTCCGGTTCCTATGCCTCACCTTCCCCCATCCCATGCCCAGGCCAGCCTGAGCGCTCCTCACAGCGCCCTGTGCCCTCCCCGCAGAGTGTTTGTGGTGTTTCTGGTTGTCGTCAGCATCCTCTGGATCCCCATCATCCAAAGCTCCAACAGCGGGCAGCTCTTTGACTACATCCAGTCCGTCACCAGCTACCTGGCCCCACCGATCACCGCCCTCTTCCTGCTGGCCATTTTCTGCAAGAGGGTCACAGAGCCGGTGAGTGCAGCAGGGCACCTCTCTCCCTGGGCACAGAGGGCCAGGAGGTCCAGTGTGTCCGTAGCCTGGGGTCGCCCTGAGGCGTATTGGACAGGCCCCCTGCCTCCCAAAGGAGCTTCCG
This sequence comes from Vulpes lagopus, assembly GCF_018345385.1. Lineage (NCBI taxonomy): Eukaryota > Metazoa > Chordata > Mammalia > Carnivora > Canidae > Vulpes > Vulpes lagopus. Next base: position 51,362,425 of record NC_054846.1, read on the forward strand.
TCTCCCCATCCACAGCGTAGGGTCTTTTTCTTTTTCTTTTTTAAGATTTTATTTATTTATTCTTGAGAGACACAGAGAGAGGCAGAGACACAGGCAGAGAAGAAGCATGCTCCATGCAGGGAGCCTGATGTGGGACTCGATCCCGGGTCTCCAGGATCACACCCCAGGCCGAGGGCAGAGGCTCAACCATTGACCCACCTACGCGTTCCCGCAGCATCAGGTCTTGATTTATTCATTCACTCAACCAACATTTCATCGACCCTATTATGGAGGCTTCTAGATGCGATGGCTGACAAGGTGCATGTAGGTCTCCCATCACCGAGCCAGGTGGGAGGGAAGATGATTCAACAAGAAATACTAATAATGGCTGCGGTGTGCGCGCACGTCGGGAGCACCTACCCTACGGGGTGCCCGGGAGAGACATCCGAGCCTCCACGGCTTCATCTCCCTGCTGTTACCCGTGGTGCACAGAAGGGCTGGGCGCAATTCTGGGTGCTTCTGCTCATTCTAGAATTCTTGAAATCAGGATCAGCATCTCATTTTTGAAAATACAAGCCACCTGACTCTCACATACAGGGGCCAGGTAAAGGTTAGGGTCAACTGGCATTAGAAACGGGACAGGGGAGGAGCCAGAGCTTTTCTTTTTAAAAAAATAAGAGAGGAAGAGCTTCATTCTGATTTTTTGATTTATTATAACAGAAAATCAGGTTGGGGGATCCCGGTTTCCCCTGCTTACTACAAAAGCATCTTCCATTCCAGTTGAATGCTACGCATCTATACTTAGTATTAATTAATAATTTCTCTTATCATTGCGCATGAGACAACTCTAAGCTGGAGAGGCTGAGTCATTGTTTCCACTACTCCGAGCCTTTGAGTTCAGATGAAGCCTCAGCATTAGTGGGGAGCTCCCTGGGGGGGGGGGGGCCCGCAAACACCATAACAATCCGGCGGCCTTTAGCTGGCCAAGGCCTCCCGCCTGACCTCGCCCCGGCCCCCGTCTGCCCTCTCTCCACAGGGAGCCTTCTGGGGCCTCATGTCCGGCCTGGTAGTGGGGCTGCTGCGCATGATCCTGGAGTTCTCGTACCCGGTGCCAGCCTGCGGGGAGGTGGACCTGAGGCCGGCCGTGCTGAAGGACCTCCACTACCTCTACTTCGCGCTCCTGCTCTGCGGGCTCACTGCCGTGGTCATCGTGGCTGTCAGCCTGTGTACCGCCCCCATCCCTGAGGAAAAGGCAGGTGGAGAGCCTGTACTGGGGCCCCTCCCGGTGCTCCCCTACCTCCAGGGCCCGGGGTGCTACCGTCCAGTTTCATGCCATTGGGTCGTCTCCCCTGTGGCCACACACACGTCCTGGGGGGTGGGGGGGAGCTCACTGGATTATTAACTCCCACGGGAAAAGTGATTCTTTCAATTGGCAAATTCCTCACTGAGCACCTGCTGTGTGCCAGGCACTGTGCCAGGGTCGCAGAGACCAACGGTCCCTGCCAGCGTGTCGGGTGCCGACACCAGCCCAACAGTCACTCTAGCACGAGGGGGTGCAGGAGGCCCACCCTCCAACGTGGGGCCAAGCACGGGAGGGGCGGTCACCCCAGCGGCTGTGGGGGGTTCCCTGGCGAGGGCAGGGTGAGCTGGCCCTGAAGGACCGGTAGAGATTCGCTGGCCAGTCAAGACCTGGGGAAACGAGAAAAGAAACGAGCCTACCAGAGGAAATGCTCCCGCGCAGAGCAAGTGCTCCCCCTATGCTGGCAGATTTACCAGTCCCACCTCTCACCTTCCCAGCAGGAGTACTGGGCAGCTTGGGCGCTGCGGGCCTGGACCACAACCCGGCGCTTCCCAGCTGGAGCACTGGTCCTCAGAGCTCCAGAGGCGGGAAGGCTGGGCTAAGGTGTGGGCAGAGCTGTTTCCTCGGAGGCCCCCTCATTGGCTTGCCGACTGCTGCCTCCCCCTCTGTCATCACCCTGTCCTCCCCTGTGTGCGTCTGTGTCCCAGTCTCCTCTTCTTAGGAGGACACCAGTCATACTGCATTAGGGCCTCTCTAAGGTCCTCATTCAACCCTAATCACCACTTTAAAGGCCTTATCTCCACACACAGTCACCTTTGGACACCCTGAATTGGGGGGGATGTCATTTAGCCCATAAGAGAGGTTGTGCCACAAGTCAGGCCCTGAAACATCAGGTGGAAGTTGTAATCCCATCCATGGCGCTTTCGAGTCTGCGAAATGACTTCATGTCCTCGGCGGAAGCTGACAGAGGCTCACTCCAGAAGGGCTCTCTGCCCCCTGCTTGAATGTTCAACTCCTTCTCCATTATCTGCTGTCTCACTCCTGCACTGACGTGTCTCCCACTTGACAATCTCTTCCCCGGACCCTGTCTTTCCCCAGTGACAGAGCCTCCCCTCAGCTCCTCCGCAGCAGGCTTTGCAGGATGGCCTCCCCTGCCAGCCTCCACTTCCCTCCTCTCGTCTACTTCTCATGCAGCCTGGCTGGTGTCCTGCCTTCCCACCGAAATTGCTCTAAGACCCCAATAGCCTTCTTGTTGCAAGCAATTAATGACCGCATCCCTATCTTCATCCTCCCTGAGCTCTGAGAAGAACCAGCCACCACTGACCACTTCCCGCAGCCTGGAGACCTCTCTTCCGTTCACGCCCGTGACATAAGCCTCTCCAGTTTTGTTTTTCTATCCTCCGATCACTCCTCTGCCTTCTTCATGGTATTCAACATCAGTATTCCTTAGGTCCCACCTGTGGCTTAGGGCCCTTCTCACCCCACACTGTCCCTGAGCTGTCTTATCCGTACCTGTGAGTTCAACAATCCTCTACATGATGAGGAAACTCCATTCTCTTTCTCTAGCCCAAAATTCAGATCAAACTCCGACTGCCTCCTGTCACATAGAGGCACCACCCGTATACTCTAACAACACGTGGTGGAAGTGTGAAGTCACATTCACTGGAGGTATTTGTGAGCAGAGAAGCAGCCTGGGCTTTCACAAAACCGCACGGGGACATGGCTGGACGTCAGTGGGGAGGGTCCTGGGAGATGACCCCTTACTCTGCACACTGCTCTGCACTACACATACACTACGCGTATGTGTAGGGATTTGGGGACAGGGCAGGGGATACCTGGGCCAATGTGTGACCCAGGTCTTTCCCACTGGGCCGGGAAAAGAGCTCAGAGCTCACATAGTTGTGGTTGTTTGCAGCTGGTATGAGCCAGAGAACTTGCTGTGCTTTCTGCTTGGAGAGGAGCAGAGGGGGGAAAGCACCAGGGCCACACAGGGGGTGCAGCTTTGCTTTGTCACCTGGCCGTCTCTGCTCTGGGGAGCAGGCCTGCATGCAGGCTCTTCAGGCTCGCTCACCACCCACCTGGGAGCCAAGGCAGGGCCCTGAGAGCCATGCTCGCTGCTTCTGGGCTCGAAGACCACCCCTTTCTGCTACCCTGGGTGCTCTGTATCTCTTCTCTGCTCTTCCACCAGCCTCCAGCCTGCATCCCTTCGATTCACTCTGAGGGATCTATCTAAATCCTACAACTTAGAGTCTCTTCCTTTTGACGTCTGCAGTGACTCTCCACGGTCTGCAAGATTCCCTTTAAGACTCTGGACTCCACAGCCGGGCCTCGGAAGCCGCCTACCTCCCTGGCCGGCCCCTTCCCCCCAGCCTGTGGGCACGGCCCGGAGCAGGTGCTCAGGGCAGGCACAGATCTCCAGAGGAAAGGGCGCTGGGGCCGCGAGCCAGGCCTCCGGGCTGGGCCCTGGGCCGGGCCCGTGTTCCCCACTGCTCGCTAGTGGCTCGGCTTTTCCCACAGCAAGATTTGCCCACAAAGGAAACTGAGTCAAACATTTCCTTTCCCTCCAGCTGGCTCGCCTGACATGGTGGACCCGACACCATCCCCACCCTGAGCTGGAGAAGGAGGTCCCCGAGGGAGGACCAGGGACCCCTGAGATGCCATCGGGGGTGCGCCCTGCAGGGGGGGAAGCGACAGAGTGCTGCAGCCAGGCCCAGGAGCGGCAGGCAGGTAGGCTGGGGGCATGCTGGGGCACGGCCTGGGGGTCACGGGGGGCCTCTGAGGTGTGCCGGAGAAAACATCATCGTTCTTCCTTCCGGCATGGCTGTTAAACTAGTTGTCAAAGCAGACAAACAGGGAAGGCGGTTAGGAGCCCAAAGATAGGTAGGAAGACTTCCTTTAGGTCCTGGGGGCTGCGTTTCCTTACACCGAAGCCCAACACCACACAGATGTGCCCCTGGGTCGCCTCCCCGTGCGCCCTGCACTGACAAGGAGCAGGAGGGAGGACAGAGCCCAGCGTGCTCCCCCCCCCCCCCCACCGCCCCGGGCTTCCCAAACCTACCAACAGGACAGTCCCTTCCTCTCCTCTGGCTGAATGAGTCTGAGGCCAGAAAGTCAAAGGGTGTTCCCTCCAGATGGAAGGATACAAGGGCATGTCCAAGAAGCAGGCCCCCCCATCTATTATTCATTTACTCCCATGGGGCTTAGCCACTCTGCCTGGAGCCACACAGAAGCAGGGCTGGCTGTCGGGGGCAAGGGCCGCCGGGCGTCTACACAGTCCTGCCCATCTGCGCCCGGTTCCTAAGGCCAACAACCATTCCTGTGGGTGCCAGCCTGGAGCTGTTGATGAGCCACATACATTTTGCCTCCTAGAGGTTCCCAAGCGGGTTAGAATAGTAGCTTAGTCAGGTTCACCCCAAGGCCACGGGGTCCCTAAAGTTGAAAACTGGCTAAGGACATAATGTCACTGTTTCAGACACAACTGACCTTCCTGTAGTGTGATCACATAACAACGTCACAATCGTCTGGTATGAGGACACTATAGAGATTTCCTAAATTATAGGATTCCCAAGGAAAAATTACAGTCAAACAAAGTTAACATCATTTTGCCGGTTAAAGCCCCAAATCAATGTCTCTTGCCTTAGAGAAAGAATAATTTAATGAAATTTAAGTCCTAAATTTACTTCCTGCCTCAGAGGGAAGCCAGCCTTCGTCAGCCGCCCTCTCCCACTGGATTTGGCTCCATCAGGGCCTCAACAAGCCCCTGGTGCCCACACATCTCAAAACTCACGTAAGGTGAGAGCATAGGTAAGATGGTCAAAGTGCCAGTTGTCGGGCCTGAACGGCTGGAGGCACTGCTGCTCAGGTCCCTCGTCTTTGCCAGGTTTGGGGGGCCCTGTGCTTCCCCCGAGGCCTGAGAAATTGCCCACCTCTCTTGGCTGCCTCCCCCTTGCTAAGGCCCAGCCTAGAGAAACAGCCAGGTGCCTAGAGTCAGTGACATCCTAAGCTCCAGCCTCCCGCCCAGATCTAACTCTCAGGTCTTCTCGCCTGAGATGCAGCAAGTAAAAGCCAGTGGCACACTGTGCAAAGCCTGCGTAATGGAGAACGTAAGCCTTTACACACTTCCAAAGGTCAACACCCACGTAGGCTTACTTCAGGAAGCACCACCAAGGCTCACAGTCACCCCCTCCGTCTAATCAGTTACCCCACTAGTTGCAGCATGTTGCACAATGTAACCCCTTGTCTCTCAAGCTTCGTGGTCCGCGCACCTTATGGGGTCTCCAAAGGGTCCCCCCCCCCCCCATCGTGGCTGGAACCAGGTCTAGGTCCCTAAGAAATGTATGGCGCGGAGGTAGATGCCAAGAGAAGAAAGGGGAAGGGAAGAAGCTAGGGAGGAGGGAGGGCACAACTTGCCTCTCCCGGCTGAACCCCAGCACTAGGTGGACTCACCCCATCATTGCAGCTTTCCCTGGCTCCCCCCTACCCCCCTGCCACAGGGCAGAGTCTGTTCCTGGGGAAGCAGAGAAATGCCCGCCTCCCGGGGTGGGGTGGGGGGGCACTTCCTTCCCAAAAAGACGAAGGAAGCACTTCTCACTCCTTCTGGAAGGCAACCTCTGGAATCCCCCTCCCAAAAGGCCCAGGGGCAGATGAAGGCGCATCGGTGTCGTCTCAGGTTAAACAGCAAAACAGCAGTGTGGGTTTGTGCCCTAAAAAGAGAAAGATGAGAAACATTGTACTGCCAGCGAGTAGGTCTGAAGGAAGTGTACACACGGGGTTGTAGACAGACTTAGAGGGACTGAGTCTCTGCTCGCCAGTCACCACCTAGTGACTTCTCGGGGCCTCGGAACCGGCGTGCGATGCACGGGCCTGAGGACCATGGGTGCATCACCGGCCTCTGAGGGTGGCCCTGAGCATCAGGAGAGCTCTTGGATGGGCTTGGAATAATGCTAAACCGCTAAAACCCAATGCAATAGAAAAACCTCACGCCTGGAATTGCTTTTGCTGCTCTGTGCCCTTGAAGGCGTCCCTCCACTTCCCTGGGCCTCTTCCCTCCTGGTACGAGGAGGGGGCAAGACCACATGGTATGTTGACGGAACCAGAGGCTGCACTCTGTAGTCGCACTGAACTTACCAGGTACTGAGTTCCAGAGTCGTTAAGATAATAGGGCATTTCCAACTTCAATGAAATGTTATTTTGATGGGCTGCTAGTGCAAAACAATTTTTTAAAATATTGACTTTATTACTTCTTTTAAACTTAATTTTTGGTGAACTGAGCTACCCTTTAACCTCAGAGCAACCCCGTCCTGGTGCGGGGAGCTGGGTCTGCACTGGCCTCGTGCGCGGTCAGAACATGATAGTCACCAGGCCTCTCCCTGCTGCCCAGCCTGGGTCACTTTTTAAAATGCTAGCGAATGTCCATTCTCGTTCGATGCTCAAGACAAGCTGGAGAAAGCCGAGCACCCGGCCAACCTATTTGAGAGAGAATGACGCTGCGGCTCGGAGAGGCCGAGGGGGTGACTGTGCACTGGGCCTTGGGGAGGCCGGGAGTGGGGGAGCGGCCCTGGAGGGGGCCCTGGGTCCCAGCCCGGGGGCCGCCCCACTCGGAGTTGGCAGGAGCCCCATCACCCTCACCCCGTGTCCCTGGCCTGCGTCTCCGGGAGGCTCTGCTGGAGGAGTGCTGTGGCCAGGGCTCCGGCTGGGCCCAGCCTGTGGGCTCCCAGCAAGACCAGTGCCGCCCCCCTTTCTGTGCAGCCCCCTCGAGTCTCACCAGCTCCCCGCCTTTCCCCCCCCCCCCCGCCTCCTCCCCCACCCCCACCCCCACTCTCCCTGCCCTCCCGCTATGGTCCTCAGGCCCGTGCAGGCGGTGTGGCAGGCTGCTGGGGGCCTGGCTCTGCGGGCTCCCCGGACACCCCGAGCCAGCACTGAGCCCTGAGGACGCGGCTGCGCGCAGCCAAGCACTGACCAGCATCGCCGAGGAGCCGCTCTGGAGAAGCGTCTGCGACGTCCAGGCCGTCCTGCTGCTGGCCATCAACGTCTTCCTGTGGGGCTACTTTGCGTGACTCTGCAGACCTGGCGGCAGTGGCAACAGCGGACAGGCCGAGCCCGCGGGAGCCCCTGCCTGGTGTGCACACTGCCCGGGGAGAAAGGGAGCCCGGAGAGGGCTGTGGGCTGCTCGGACCCATGCGGCAGGACTCACACGGGGGCTTCCGACTCCAGCTCTTTCTCCCATGACGCTGCCCTACACCCCTACCTCAGAAACACTTCTACCCTCTTGGTGCTTCTGTTCCAGAACTTTTAGGATACCTGTGTTTTGAGGTTTAAAAAAGTGGAGGCCATAAGAAGAGGGGTTGCAAGAACACTGCAAAGTCCAAGTGCACTTTGCTCCCCTGTACCCACCCCCTGCCGGTTCCCAACCCCTAGCCATCACTTTGTAACGGGCGCCAACCCAGGAGGGGCCTTTCCTTCCACTGACACACCCCAGGGAGCGAGGGCCCAGAGGGGAATGTAGCGCGGTGACAGGTGGTGTTTGGGGCAGGGACCTCTGCGGCAGGGGCTCTCTTGGCACCACTCATTCTGCCTTTTGCCACCGTCACTTCCAAACATGTGCAGAGTCTCTGCAGCCTCGAGGAGTTTCAAGTCCAGGAGAGCCCTGACTTGCTGGAGACCATAGGCACTGGGGGGGCCGGCTCAGCTAGCCTGGGAGCCCCCCGTCCTCTCCCCCTGCCTGCTGGGCATCGCCCTCCCCGGAAGGCACGTGACCCCAGCTGCCTGATGCCACAACTGGGTCAGGATCCCACTCCTGCTCCCGCCCCTCTGGCCTTGCCTCCATGGTAGCACTGCTCCCTGGGGCCTCCATGGGGCAAGGACCAAGCACAAGGGCCACATCCCAAGTGACTGTACCCAGAGAGTACCAATGCTCAGTAAATGATGCTTTAGTAATTCTCTAAGGTCCTGGCACCTTCGCACGGCGGCAGGCTGGGCTGTGACGTGGGAGCCAGCTCCTTCGGCCGGGGCGCCCACACCATGCCTCACATGTCAAGAGAGAGACCACGGTCCCATCCCATTGCCATAACTGACTACAAATAAAATTCTAGGCCTTTGAGGCTTAACACAGCTGATTCTGTGAACACCTGCTGCTGCTGCCTCCACATTTCTGTGTCCTCTGACCTGTGACCTCATCTCGCCAGGTGTCATCTCACCTGGCCACGCTTTCCTCACTGTTCCCCACTCACCTTCCCTGGGAATTCAACTTTTCCCCCTCGTTTTCCCCCCAGACCATTCCCTTGAAGCATTTGTGTGCAACCAAAGGTACTGAAAGTTTGGGGAGGGAAATATTCTTAAACCACAGAAGCACAATTTAAAGTTAAATGTTGAGGGGATCCCCGGTGACTCAGCCGTTTAGCGCTGCCTTCAGCCCAGGGCAAGATCCTGGAGACCCGGGATCGAGTCCCACATCGGGTTTCCTGCATGGAGCCTGCTTCTCCCTCCGCCTGTGTCTCTGCCCACCCTCCTCCCCTCTCTGTGTGTCTCTCATGAATAAATAAAATCTTAAAAAAATAAAGTTAAATAAAGTTAAATGTTGAACATCTCTACTTTCAGAAGCCTGGAACAGCCTCCATGAGAGCTCCCCCCAGGCCATTCAGGCTCCAACCTCCTGCTGCCTGCGCTGTGCGGTTTGCACCCTCCCCAGAGACGCAGGAGCATGCTGGGGGAGGTGGCCGCTCTCCTCCTCCAGCCTCCTTGCCTGGCTACTTCTAACTTACTCCTTGCCTCAGCAAAGAAATGATGCACATCCTAAGGGGAGCCGGATTTCCCTCCCATGACCTTACCACGGCCACCTGCCTTCCAGAGCAGCCAAGTCCTCAGCACCCAGTGTAGAGTTTCCTGGTCCCCCGACTTGACCTTCAGAGAGCCGTCAGAGCGACATGTCTATACAAAGATTTCCTTAATGTTCACCTCATCTCCTAGGTTGCAAGCTTCCCCCACCGAGGCACCATCACGTGCAAAGGTACCTGGCACCGGGTGGGTGCTCAAAACAAGGTGTGTGAGCAAGTGAAAGAATGCATTAGTGAATGAGAAAAAAAAGAGCATCCTTAGCAGAGCAAACCGAATCTCAGAACACAGGGGTGGGGGAAAGCCGTGGCACGAACCATCGGGAAACAAATCATGGTTTCAAAGGTCTGCAGCGGTGAGGCCACCACCAGGCCATCTGTTCCTTGTCCGAGCAGGGAGAGCGCCTCCCTGCCTGGTGCCTGTGGCCCTGACCAGGCCTCGCAGGTGGCAGCCAGCACCCAGGCTGCACTAGGGGCCCGCCCCACGGTCCCGATGCGCTGTGCTGGGAGTGGCAGGCCGGAGAGCCGGGACCGTGCTAAACCTGGACCGTCATTATCTCTTGCCCAGATCGCTGCACCGAGCCTCCTCCTGGCCATCACCCATCTCCGGGTTCAAGGCCTCCTCCTCCTCCAGTTCACATCTTTGCATGAGGTCAGTCTTGGGTTGCCCGTCGGTGTGAGACTCTCTCTACGATGTTGCTTATTAGCCTAGCAGGAGGTGCTATAGAAACTGCTAGAAATACGTCCCAGAGTCAGTCCTTGGGATGCCCCCTCTACAGCAGCCAGGGAGAGGCTGTTCTGTACAGTGGTTAGGATGGAGGACTCTGAAGCCTGACCTTCTGGAGCCTCCTGGCTCTGCCCCTTGCTAACCACACGATCCTCTCTGACTCTTTTGTGCAAGTTGGCGCTGTTAATTGCAGCGACTGCCAGGAGTTGGTGAGGGATTCAGGGAGGCGGTTACACAGAGTACCCTAACCAGTGACTGCACACAAAGTCGTCATTAAACTCAACGAGCACTTGCCAGTACTACTGCTAAGGGTAGGGCTGAGATGGGCGCACGGCAGTCCCGACACTTCAGAGCCACGGCACAACACGCCGCCAGAGCAAAGGGGAGAGCGATGAAGGGGAGAGCGATGAATTTCCCTTAAGGAAACGGGAAAGGGCAGAACAAAAAAGTTCATGTTGGAGCTGGACCTTGGATGATGAGGTTTTCTGGGACAAGTCATACAAGGTAGAGGGGCAGCATGAGCAGGGTGGGGAGGTGCAAAGGTGCATGCGGGGGCCCCTGGCAAATCGGGATACTCTTTGCTCATTTTCAGATACTAACCCAACACATTTTTTTAAAAGATTTTATTTATTTATTCATGAGAGAGAGAGAGAGAGAGAGAGAGTCAGAGACACACACGAGAGAAGCAGGCCCTACGCAGGGAGCCCGACTCGGGACTCGATCCCGGGTGCCCTGGATCAGGCCCTAGGCCGAAGCCAGGTGCTCAACCTCTGAGCCCCCCGGGCGGCCCTGACCCACCACATTTAATCTCCTTTATAAATCACGTTTCGTTTCAGCCTCTCGCCTCTCAGGCAGGGAGCTCTGAGGCTTACTGGCCGGGGCAGGAGACAGGTGTGCGTCTGGCCCTGACGCAGGGGCTGTGCTGCCCCTGCCGCTCACGTCTCCCAGGCCCACCAGTGCTGCACCCGGGACTCCCTGCAGAAGGTCCTAGAGCTCCGTGCTGAGAGCTTCCTCTGGCTGCAGCAAAATGCTTCGCCCCCCGCATGGGGGTTGGGGGTGTTGAGAGCCTGGGAACAGTGCCCAACCAACGACAGACTAGAGTTGGCGAAACAAGGAGGCTTCCTGGGAAGCACCTCAGAGGTTCTCAGGGGCTGAGCCCCGGCTGCCCGCAGCATCGGCCTGCCCACGATCAGGACCTCACCTATTTTCAAATTCTCATTTCCTCACATTCCTGCGGGGATCCCCGGATCACCTGACAAGCGACTTGCACCAGCTTCTAAGTGCTGTTTCCGGGGAAACCAAACTAAGCCATTTGAGACTTGAAAGTCCTTGCTACCGAGCTTGATGTTGCTGCTACTTGCTTTGTGAGCAACCCCTGCCCACACCATACCTCATTCTTAATAAGGGGATGGTGGGGGGGTGGGGGTTGCAGACATGAGCTAGTTGAGATGAAATCTAGGAGTCTCCCAATGCCAACACTGTGTGCCTCTGACTCAGTCCCAGCTTTGTGTGGGTTTGGGGCAGGGAGTGGGCTGCGCAGGTGCACTAGGGTGGAGACAGCACACAGAGAAAATCACCGAAAAGTAGTTTTTAGAGAAATGAAATGGGTTTGCCATGAGCAATAACGGCATTAAGAAGCTGCTTTGGGCTGTAAAAGGGTGATGTTTAAAAACAAACGGTACTCTTAAAAATACCATGAAGAAACATCTTTAAAAGTGATCTGTAAATTGAGCTTGGACCACAAAAGCACTCAATTTAATACGTGAGACTCGTAACTGTGTCCCTGGGTGTGAGAGTTCACATCAGTTAAAAGGTGGTGGAAACTGCTGGAAGCCCAGGCAAAACAGGGTCACTTTTCCATTAACCTAGAACTCGTGTCTCTAGACTTCCAGCCCTAAGTAAGATTACTGTAATTTCTCCTTTTTCTCCAGGGTGGAAAGTTGGGAGAACTTTAAAGGTTATATATAAATATAAATCCTAGAGACTTAAATTGAGCTAGTAACAGTTTGCTTTCATATTTCAGAATCAAATCTCAGCTTTAGCTCAGGCTCACAAAGTAGAAATGTCATATTTGTTCCTGTGGTCTTACATAAAATCTACAACTTTCATTTCAAGAGGAAAGGAAACCCCTGCCATTTTTGCCTTATCCCCTGAATAGAAGACAAAAAGCCTGATCCATCTCTTGGAACAGATTTTTGTTTTTTAAGATTTTATTTATTTATTCATGAGAGACACAGAGAGAGAGAGAGAGAGAGAGGCAGAGACACAGGCAGAGGGAGAAGCAGGCTCCATGCAGGGAGCCCGACGGGGGACTCGATCCTGGGTCTCCAGGATCACACCCTGGGCCGAAGGGTGAGCCCCCGAGGGGCCCCAATTTGCCTTATCCCCTAAGTAAAATACAAAAGCCTGATCCATCTCTTGGAATGGTTTGTACATAAATTTTAGAATCAAGCCCCTCCAGAAAGGGGAGAAGCCTCAGGGGTCAGTAGCTCAGCCCTCCATTGCCTCCCAGGCCAGGTCATATTTTCTCTGACTCTCTGATCGGCCTCCGGGGGCAGGTAAGTCCCATGAGCGTCTGCCTGAATGCCTGCAGTGACGGGGGACTGCCTCCTTACCTCGGAGCCCGCAGCCACCCCAGCACTACACAATTAGAAAGTCCTTTCTTTCACCCCCTAAACTCTGCATGCTGCATTCCCACCCACTTACACAAACAAACCCAGCAATGTGAAAATAACTCCAATGGTTCATCTACTCCAAAACTATACCCCTGCTATTGGTGATCTATTCTTCAAAGACTAATTCCCCAAACTGGAAACTCCCCGAAGAAGGAGAAATTAATCTGGAAGGAGAAGTACATGAAGACTGAGACTGGCCATTTTAGAGCTCTCCACAATTGTTTTATAAGGACGATTCCACATCCATCACTTCCTGTAGTTCTCAGGTCCACTCTAGGATGTTGGATTATTTCCAAACGAAAAACAAGCGCAGAGGGGGCGCGACGTGCCCAGGCCCCCGTCACTCAGTAGCGGGGGTGGTCCTCCAGCCCGGACAGCGTCACCCAGCCACATCACTCTATACGCAGCACCCTTTGTGATACTAAGCTTCCAGGCCCAGGGAATAGATGTTCAAAGAATTGACGGTCCAAGCAGAGGTCAATCTAATAATAATAATAAAAAAAGGCAGGCCAGTAAGTTATTGCAGTATGTTCAAAAGGAGTGAAGGGAGAGGAAGGAACAAACAGAGAAGGAGCAACAGATTACCTGGTGCAGGTGGGAGGTATGTTCCCACACATGACATTTAATTTGGCTTTTGAGTAGCAAGTAGAGATTTCTTTGCAGAAAAAAAATGCCATGTATCATGTTCCAGGCAGAAGAAACAGCACAAAGCAAGACAAGTGGGCAGCACGGCCTGGCACACCTGGACCAGGGTGAGGTGCTCGGTGTGGCCGAAGCGCCAGGTGTGAAGGAGCGAAGAGCAGAGCAGCCTGGAGAAATTGGGAGAGGCAATGCCAAGGCCATGAACGGCGCTCTAGATTGAGCAACACGCTGAAGCCGAGTGGAACAGGGTCAGGGAGGCTGAGGAAGGGCGACGAATAGATCCAAGGAGCATCCTACTGCTTAGGAAGGTTGTTACGGCAACAAAGAGGAAATGAAAGGGGGCACTTGATGGGATGAGCACTGGGTGTTGTGCTATATGTTGGCAAATTGAACTCCAATAAAAAGAAATTTTAAAAAAAGTGTCAGAGGCAGCTAGGGGATGGTAGTTTATGGGACTGTTGTGCTATCACTGGAAAGACATAAGGAAGAGCTCCCAGCAGGTGCGTGGATAAACACATGTATATACACACACGGGGATACCATCTAACATAAAAAGGTATGACATTTTGGTACACGCTGCCTTGAAAACATTATGCTCAACGAAATAAGCCAGACACACAAGGACAAATGTTGTAGGACTTTGCTTACATGGGATGCCCTACAACAGGCAAGTTCATGGAGACACAAAGTAGAACAGAGGTTCCCAGTGGGTGGGGAGGAGGGGGAAGAAAATACTTTTTAATGGATACGGAGTTTGGGTCGAGGACGATGAAAATGTTTTGGGTATAGATGGTGGGGACGGGTACACGGCGCCGCAAATGTATTTAATGCCATTGAATTGTGCAGTGAGAAGTGGTTAAAATCAATATGTATTTAGACAAAGTAAGGGTTGGCGGGTGGGTGGTTATATGGTAAAGCAAATACAGTAAAATTGTGAGTTCAGATTGGGGCACCCTGCTGTGAGGTGCGAGATATCCTGCTGGAATTGCCTGAGTGTTGTTTGCACCTGCGGGTCTGCAGCCTGGTGAGGTCAGGGCTGTAAAACATCATCCCTGCTTGGGAAAGTAGACCGACCCCTCAGCGCTATACTGGATCTAGATTTGTGCTGGGGGTTAGGGGAGGGTGCCGCCCAGTGCTTGAGTGATTTCTGGATCGTGAGTCACTGGAGACTTCATTTTGTTGGGGTCACCCGGGAAAGGGGAAGGGTGGAGCTTCTCTCTGTACAGCGAGGCTCCAGAAGTCTTCTAACAGGACCTGGGGGTGGGGAGAGGCGAGGACAAGGACAGGCCCCGCTGCTGCGGTTCTGCGGGGCGGGGGGCGGGAGGCGGCCTTCAACTGTCAGCCTCACAAGGGACTCTCCTACCTGCAGAGCCCCCTTGTCCCAGGTCCCACCCTTTCCGGGACAGCCCACATCCAGTGACTAGTAAGGATACAGGCACAGTCATTTCACCGGGTGTGAGACAACTCTGATGGGTCACTTCAGCTCGACAGCCCCTTGGGGGCTGCAACCAGGCCTACATCACAGCCCAGCCTCTCCCTGTGCCCGATCCTGGGTCCCTCCTCCTGCTGCCGTGGGTCCAGGGCATTCCCTCATAAGCATCTTGCCCTCTGAACACCAGCCTCAGAGTCTGATTCCAAACTGTGATGAACCAACCTCCTTTTAAAAAAAGATTTTGAAGGCCAGCCCAGGTGGCTCAGTGGTTTAGCGCCACCTTCAGCCCAGGGCCTGATCCTGGAGACCCGGGATCGAGTCCCACGTCGGGCTCCCTGCATGGAGCCTGCTTCTCTCTCTGCCTGTGTCTCTAATAAATAAAATCTTTAAAAAACATTAATTAAAAAATAAAAAAGATTTTGGAGAGAGAGCATGAGCAGCAGGTGGGGGCAAGGGTGGAGGGAGAGAATCTTCACGCCGACCTCCTGCTGAGCACAGAGCAGGATGCAGGGTTTGAGCTCACGACCCTGAGCTGAAACTAAGAGTTGGACGCTTAGATGACTGAGCCCCCCAGGGGCCCCCCGACCAAGCTCCTTGACTTTACCTAGTCGTGGTCCTTGCTCTAATCACGAACTCTGCTGACTTCATCTCTGAAGATGGACCCTGACCTCCGCCTTCTCCATGTGGACGGGTGAGTAGCTAACAACTGCTTTCTGTTGTAGAAGACCGAGTGTTAGCAGGCGCCAATCAATCCAGCTGGACAAGTTACAAAAAGACTCTCGTGTGCTCAGCAAGTAATTCCATCCCAGCTGCCCCCCACCCCCCACAGCAGAAGCCATTAGACCCTGTGGGTTTTCTTTTTTCCCTCCTGCAACCCTGAAGTGTTTGCTGACACTTGAATTCTGGTAATAATCGCTGTCCCCTAGCCATGTTTCTGAGTCTTCAGGTAAATTCATGGCTGTCCCATTTTCCGAGTCAGATGTTCTAATCAACTAATCCATTCTAAACAGCCTTGCTTCTGGATATAAAAGGAAAAGATAAAACAAACATCTTTAAACCTCAGGGTTACAAAATTTCACTAGAAAAAGTTCCCAAAAGAAACACTGGACAGTCACGGAGTATAGGTTTTATTAATAAAAATAAATATAGTTGAGACTTCTATACGTTGGCACGAATCAAATGAACCAAGACTGAGGACGAAAGATTGATCATTCAAGGCATCTTCGAGGGATTTAAGTTCTTGTTTTGTTTTGCTTTCGGTTGAAGCCCAGAATATTAGGCAAAGCGCATCTTGCATTGTACTCCGATCTCAGAACACACCGACTGCTTAACAAGGATAGGGATGCATAAACCTTTACAAATAAAAAGGACTTCATTTTTTTTTTTTTTTTTTATAAAAAGGACTTCAGAGAGATTCATTCCCTAAAATCGTAGCAGCCCGCTTAACAGCAGCAGATGTTTGCTGAGCACTGTGTGCCAACCCCCGGGCTAAGTGTTTATACGCATCACCTGTTGACTCCTCTGGGCCCACCTGATACACACGCGATCTCCGTGCGCCACGGTGTGAAGGACGCCTCCCTCCCACAGTTGTGCAACATGCAACCCTGGGGACACGTGGCACCGTCTCTTCTTCCGATGAGAAAATGGAGGCAAAGGATGATTGGGCCCCTTGCCACCAGCTGGCACCACTGGGGCGTGATCCCCACGGGACGGAAGCCTGCGGCCTTGACGAAGGCGGGGCTCTTACCCCGCTACCCTGTCCCTGTCCCTGTCCCTGTGCTGGAAGACACCAGCCAGCCGGCGGGTGTCCTAGGGTGGCCCCTATTAGCTGGCGCCGTCCTTGGCCTGTTCTCAGGGCTGTTCTCCCTGCCCACCCTCCGCTGCTGCACGTCTCTCAAAACCCAAGCATCCTCCAAGGCCCAGCCCCAATGCCTAAACTTCCCCTGGACCCTGCCTTCTCTCAGCAGAATTAACCAGATTCTCCCTTTGTCTTCGCAGGGCTCTGTACCTAGATACTTTGTTTTTCCCGAAGTAGAAGAGTAACAGCAAAATGTTTAATAAATGCACCTCTAGTATTTTTTTTTTTTTTTTAAAAGGGAGCACGAGCAGGGGCAGAGGGAGAAGCAGGCTCCCTGCTGAGCAAGGAGCCCCACGCGGGGCTCGATCCCAGGACCCCGGGACTGTGACCTGAGCCGAAGGCAGACCGACTGAGCCACCCAGGCCCCCACCTCTAGTATTCCTAACAGTGGCTGGGGGACAGGGATTTTTCTTGCTCCTGGAGACAGGGAAGAAGCATGTTCTCCAGCCCCTTTACTTTCTACCAGCCCCCATCTCTTTTTTCCCCCTCATCCTTCAGCCTCTAGAGTTCACAACTGGATTTGTTTATACTTATTATTATATTTTCCATGTTGGGAGTGTAACTCACCTCGTTGTCTCGTTCTTCTCAGGACTCAAAGTTCCTCAAAAGCAGGGCTGGTGCCCCATTCATCTCTGCGTCCCCTTTCCTCGGCACCTAGGACTGGGCCCTCCACAGATGTGCTCAGTAGAGTTCAAGGGATGCTCCAGTGTCCTACTAACGTTGTGTGCCGGATACGTATTTCTATTTGCCTTCTTTCAGGGAGAGGAAGGCGCTTACCGAATATATAAATCTACGGGACATAATCCAGAATGTTAAGTTCAAATGTTACTTATAGGATGAAATATGTATTAGCCCATTTCAAAATGGCTGCACAGAACATACAAAACCCTGTATTTTAGCTCTTTCATTTGTGCTGTGATTGAAGAAAGGTTTCTATTTCAGAGAAGCACCACCATGATCTTAAATAAAATGTGCCCTGATGTCTGTACTGGGATAAGTCTCACATTATAGGTTGTGCAACATGATGAAGATATGCATTCTAGGGGCGCCTTGGTGGCTCAGTCATTAAGCGTCTGCCTTTGCCTTGGGTCGTGATCTCAAGGTCCTGGGGTTGAGCCCCACGGTGGGCTCTCTGCTCAGCAGGAGCCTGCTTCTCCCTCTCCCTGTGCCTGCCACTCTGCCTACTTGTGCGCTCCATCAAATAACATCTTTTAAAAAAAGATATGCATTCTAATAAATATGGGGTGGAGGTGTATGATATACCAAATTATCCTATAAAGGACTCAGGTAGTCTAAATGCACTTGGGCTTCTCTCATGTCAAAATTTATATGAAATTAGAACATTAGGCCAAAGTTATTTTATCCTTCAATGTTTAACCAAATCTGGAGAGACTAACATTTACACTGACAGCTCAACTCTTCAGACCAGCAAGTTTGTCCGCCTAGACGGAGCTAGAAGCAAACGAAAACTTGTACTAGTCAAAGCTGATGATGTAACGCCAACACTTAATGAGGTCGCTGATGGGACATTTTCGTTGTTTTAGATGATCATTTCACATTGGTGACCTGGTCCCCAAGCCTACTCTATGTCATAAACAGAAAATTTGAAGAGGAAAGAGAGATTCTGGAATAATGAGATGTGCCAATTGTCAGCAAGGTCAGGACAGACACCAAAGTAGCATCAATGCTGAAAATAAAGAGCCATAATCACGTGGAGGCAGTCACTGCAGGTACGAAGTCTCCCCTCCCCACCCCAACAGCTGACATCTGAAGTCTGGCACATCTGCGTCTGTACGGGCTGATGGAATACCTGGTGCCCGTACTGGTGAGCCAGAATCAGCAAGAGGGCACTAAAATATATTCAGTATCTTCTAGTTCAAGCAGGTTAGGAAGTATGTGATAAATTTAGATGTTCCAGTCAATAGTTAAAAGAACAAATATTTTAATGGAAAAATAACAATTTTTTGAGAAATTCAAATATTCAGAACTCACTAGGGTTCAAGTAGTGGGGGTTTTACTATTTGGAGACTTTATATAATGGAGAATGTAAAGCCCATCCTGACAGAATTTTCTTTAAAGGCAAACTTCCTAATACGATCAGATATCACTGCCTTTTCTAATTCAGATTCAACGTATATATCACTACTTTATAAGTTTGTTCATCTCAATAGACTTAAGTACAACATACCTTATCTCAGAAATTGTTTACGGGAGGGGTCCTAGGTGGCTTCGTCCGTTAAGTCTCTGGCTCATGATTTTGACTCAGGTCATGATCTCAGGGTCTTGAGACTGAGCCCCGTGTCGGGCTCTTTGGTGGGAGTGGAGTCTGCTTAAGATTATCTCTCTCCCTCTGCTCCCTTCCGCTAAAAACTATCATTTACATGGTATGAACAATCCTACAAAGAGACTTTCAGATGAGAGCATGATGGTATGTGGCTGAAAATAAAAGGGATAATCTGATCTTTATGCTTCCTTTCCCCTCCAGTCTTCACACTTGGTTTAATAATCAATATAAAGACTTGCAATTTATATGTCGTGTGTCTTTGGCAAGTAGCACCACTTGTATCTCAGTTGTCATTATTCACACCTGCCAAGACTTCAGGTCTCACTGGACACATTTTCTCGTCATATCTTGTAAACATTAGGAACTTTAGAAAGGCTACATCCTTTATAATCATGTATAACCCAACAAGCCAGAGCATCATTCAGTGTTTCCAGTTTGCTATTTTACCTTCTGACAAGTTTTATAAAAGTGAAGGGAATGAAACTAACTTGCATTGCATACAAGATGTTGCCCATACAAATGCCAGAAAGGAAGCAAAATGAACAGCCTGAACATATGGCAGTGCGCTGACAGTGTAAAGAAACCAGTTCTGCGTGAGCAACAAGGAACATCTTGAAACGTACAAGACATATGTGTTTTAGGAAGAAGACTGAAGTGTTTCATAATAAAAGCAGGACAAAGTGAACCATGAGTGCTGAACAAAGTTTTAATTAAAAATGGATTTTTAGCCTTCAATGTGAATATACAATATGCTTCACAGATGGATTTTCTATTTAAGCCTTACCCAAACCAAAAAGTAAGTGAGACAAATAAAGCTTCTGAAAATGGCACAGAGGCTAAAATGTACGTAAATAATAGAGTGTTCTGGTACAAACAAACAAGGAAGGAAGAACACCCTTCTGTCGTCTATTTTCTGCTTGCACATTGCGTAAGTAGATCCTATAACCTGCCTTCAGTGCAAACACGCTTCTCCTCAGTTTAAATGTATAAGAGACACATGGAACTGGGAAACAACCTACATGTCCAACCATAAAGGAATGGTTAGGTCACTTCATAGTTATCAAAGCAACATTAGATAACTATTGAAAATACAATTATGCATCATTTTAGAAAAACTAAAGTGCAGGCATTAACACTGAAGTATTTAAGATGACAAAATTTAAAAAACTAACGACTTCGTAGAAATGCATAGGATATGAAAATAAAACATACAAAAATACAAGTTATCTCGAATTTTTACTTTTATGTGAGCAAGTCCTATACATCTAATTTTTACATAGTACTGCTTTTTAAAACCAGAAAATAATATTTGAGAAGTCCAGTTAAAGCTGAAATATGTACTTAGTGGATATGAAATAACAATGATTCTAGGTTACCAGAAAATGTTTTTATATTAATCTCTGATGCCTGAGCAATGGCAGCCCTTATCTGGATAGTTTCATTCTTGACTGAGGCAAGAAGGAATCATCCCCAAAGTTCACTGGTTATAGACAATGAATGACACACAGGCATCGCACAGACTGAGGATGTGACAATTATGCTTTCTGTGCACACAGGGTCAATGGACTGTTCCATTTTTTCCCTTGGGAAAAAAAAAGCCTAAATCAAACATCAAAGGCTATCTAAATCTCTTTCTAATGCATTTAAACAGCATGAGTTTAGGCTGAAAAAATCTCTGGCAATGACTTTAGTGTTTGAAAGTTATCTTGATGCCAGAAAAATGCTCTTCTATTACAAAATATTTATTTTTTTAAAGTTCAACTAAAGAATTTTATACGGGATCTTTAAGATGGATCAAAAGTAAATTTAGCAACAGCCTTTCTGACTAGATTTTCTGAAGGTTTCGTTTCACTTAGAAGACACATTTATTGCCAGTACTGGCTGCTGTTCTCAAGGAGAACTTGCCCAAAACTCTAGCTCCAGGCAAGGGACCAACTTGCTGTCCCCAAACAATAGTTAACCCTCATTTCCACACTTTTCGGGTGCTCAGTATTTTTCCACTTAAAACTTTTCTCCTTTCCTACCTCTTTCAATCCAACCCATCCTTCAGCCTGAACTCATGTCCCTCCTTTGTATTCATGAAGCCTTTTCAGATCAATGGCACCTGTTCCTCCATCTTTTGAACTCCTACTATTCATGGATTCTTCAGCAGTTATAGATTCCTCTGTGGTATCTCTTATCGTGATCTTTTCAAGCATTTATGCCATCTGCTAAAGTAGACTGAAAATTAAGTGGGAACGTTTGAGAATTATTATTATTTTTTGTCATCTATAAGTGTTTACCCTGCAAGTGCGATAAATACGCTGAAAAGTGAAAAACAGACTACAAAACCCTTACTCGTCTGACTCATGACCTTTGGGATGTCAAGTGTATCTGCGTAATGATACTAGGAGAAGGAAATGGCATTGTTTGAGCACCTAAAGATCTTTTTTGGTACGAGGACACAATTCACAATCTATAGTAAAGCATACTAAGAAGGGCCTCAATGTTATTTCCATATACATTTCATCCTCATCTTGGGCCCCAATTTTACCGTGTACCCTTATATGCTAACTATACTAAACTTCCCGCAGGTCCCGGGATAGGCTGTGCTTTTTTTCATGTCCCTGCAAGTTCTGATGCCCTGCCTCTCCTCTTCAGATAAAATCACTTATTAAGACTGAGATAAAAGGGTATTCCTTTGTGATGACTTTCTTTACTCATGAAGGAATTGCTTCCTCTTTCATGCCCCTATAGCACCCACTCAAACATCTCCCTCATCCATTTATAGTGTAGAGTTCCACTACACTTAACATTTTAGAACATACTATATTTATAACATGTTTGTGAGAGGTCAGGATGTGTCTTATTTATATTTGCCCAATGCCACTCACCATAACTAGTTCACAGTAGGTACCCAATGCTTGCTAACGAGTACATAGATAAAAGAATGATCTTGGTAACTCTTCAGATGAAGGGAGAAAAACACCCTGGTATTTAAGTTCGCCATGGATAACCCAAAAGGTATATAATTCATATGGGAATTAAGGGCCAGCCTTTATCCTTCTTGGAGCTCAAAACATTTCGTGCCTAAAATATAAAACTATTCAGAGGATAAAGAGGTTAGCAAGATGACAAGATTTTAAAAAAAGGAGGGGGCACCTGGCTAGCTCAGTCAGAAAAGCATGTGACTCTTGATCCCGGGTTTGTAAGTTTGGGGCCCACATTGGGTACAGACATTATTTAAAAATAAAATCTTCAGAAAAAAAATAAAGGAGAAGTTTAAATCAGCAAAATAAGCCCTACATGCTCTTTACTGCAGAGGAAGCTGTGAAGAGGTACATTCCAACCTCCAACGTGTGTTCGAACCTCCAACCTGGGCAAGCATCACAGTCACCTCAAGAGACTCTTAAAAATACAGTTACATTTACTGCATCAGGATCTCCAATGGTTGAGATATGGAAAGTATTTTTAACATGCTTCCTATGTGATTCTAATCAGTCAGCGTTTGGAACCACTGAACTGGAACTGGAACATAATCGAAAGTTCTTCCAGCTTTCAACCTGGATGCTCTATTGTCATGCATATTCCACTACTGCGATGAATATTAGCTTTGTCTAGGATATTCTACTTCTGAATCCTATATATAAGGAAAAGTTATTTCCAAACTACGACAATTTCTAATTATTCATGGTAACTAGATTGTTTAAACTAGATTGTTTAATTCCCACAGAACTTTTTTTTAATAGAGCTGCTAACAGGTTACAAGTTGGCTAATTTAATTTCCCTTTCTGTGTTAATAAGCAGATGAACTGGCCAAGAGGTAGGAGCAGATTAGGGTGCAGGAAAAGCAAATTTTGCAGATTTTCACTAATATGTAAGCAAACAACAAGCCTCCTCCAAATATATAAATGAATCAAACATTATTTCTGAAAAGTCTAATATTAAATCT
The DNA here is from genome assembly GCF_018345385.1 of Vulpes lagopus. Lineage (NCBI taxonomy): Eukaryota > Metazoa > Chordata > Mammalia > Carnivora > Canidae > Vulpes > Vulpes lagopus. The sequence goes on from NC_054846.1 coordinate 51,385,082, forward strand.
AACGCCTAAGGGAAATCAAACAATATATAGTGGGGAAAATTCTACAGGATATTTATGAGAAAATACTAATATTTGGGCTTAAATCCTAGTTTAGCCACTTATACTCCCACTGTAGGACTCTAAGAGATGCTTAAACCAAACCTGAATCTTCTCATTTGTCAAAAATGGGCATTATCAACCCAGCCTCACCTAATTTATAAACCTGTTATGGGGAGATACAATAAAATAACTTACATAAAAATGTGTGAAAATAACAGGCTACACAAAATACAAGATATTATTTACCGTAAAAGTTTAGTGAAAATAGTTTTCCAAGGCTTTGAATGTTTGGTAGATAAAAATTCACTGAAGTCAAATATTCTTTTTTTCCATTTTCCCAACACAAACACTTGAAAATACTTCCTAATTCAAATGCTGGCATCTTTTTTTCTCATTTGGCGAAAACAATTCTCCCCTTGGGTTTCCAGTGGAACTGAAATGAGTTTGACTGTTTTTGTTTAAGATTATCGACGAGAACCTCTCCAAATTTTGCAGCTTCTATGCCAAAACACATTCTTTATGCAGCACAGTTGTAGGACTATATCATATGTGAACAACTGCTGGGCCACAAAGAAGAAACAGGATAGTATATTTTTTCTATCCTTTAGGAAAATGTGAAATATTTTTAACATGGCTTTGTCCAGTGGCAGATTTCTTTCCAATAGAACCTTTTATTTAACAGCAACATATTATTAAAAACAGGGAGAGGGAGCTCTACTGTTTCAGAAAACATGTTTCACTTGAGTTTGATAGTTAGCTACATCATCATCATCACAGTAATTACCATTTACAGAGCCCTTACCACGTGTGCTAGGTATGTTTTAAGCCATTTATATTAACTAATTTATTTATTTATTTATTTATTTATTTATTTATTTATTTTTTAAATTTTTATTTATGATAGTCACAGAGAGAGAGAGAGAGGGGCAGAGACACAGGCAGAGGGAGAAGGCAGGCTCCATGCACCGGGAGCCTGATGTGGGATTCGATCCGGGGTCTCCAGGATCGCGCCCTGGGCCAAAGGCCGGCGCCAAACTGCTGTGCCACCCAGGGATCCCAATTTGTTAACTAATTTAATCTTCCTAATAACCCCATGGGATGCATAACAGTATCTTCATTTTACAGATGAGAAAACTAAAATGTGAAGAAAACAGTTATTTTTTCTAAGGTAACACAGTATTAGGTGGAATTTCAATCTAGCAGTATGATTTCAGAGACTGTATCTAACCACTAGACTATTTTCATGGGCAGTTCATATGCAGTAAGATACAGTAAGTAAATATTCATTAGCGAGCATTTTCCAAAAATATTTAAGTATATTTAAAATTTAACTTTGTTTATATCTTAGGTTGAGATCTCTAAAGGAAACTTTTATAATTAAAAAATTTTTAATTTCAGACTTCTAAAGAATTACCTGGTAAACCTAAGATTGGTCTTTTTAAGTAAAATATATACATGTGCATATGTATGCATGTGTACGTGTGTGTGTGTGCATACACTGGTATCAAACAGTGTGTCTTCTCAAAAAGGTAACTGTTCAGTCACATTCATCACAAATTCTTTTTTTTTTTTTCATCACAAATTCTTAAGAGCTACAGAGATGTTTATCCAGCTGAGATGATCTAGGGCTACTTCTGTTGAATTAGGGTAATTTACTCTAAGTTCTGCCTCTAATATCCCCCAAGTTAAAAAATATGTAAAAATTTATAAAACACATCTGTGTTAATTCTAAAGCAAATGAAGGACAAAATAAACTTCCTAGGATCAAAATTGGTTTTATAAGACATATATCCAAACTAAATATAGTTTTACTTCAAAAATAATACCTTCACAGGTACGGGAAGCCACATAGAGAGATGAAATGGTAATGTTGTCAGACGCTGAAGGCATGTGTTTAGTTTCACTTGTAAAAGCTACATAAAATGCACACTGTATACAGTGTTAATAGGATTTTTAAAAATAGAAATAATGATGTTAAGGCAGCTGTCTATGCCTGGGTGGATTTCTGCACAAAACAATAAAACTAATGACAGGGAAAGAGTATTAACTCATTTTTAAGCATCTACTGCTTGTCAAGTACAATGCTAGTCACTTTGCATAATTTACCTAATATATTTGCATCATTTCCCTAATGTATTCTTCATAATAACCATCCCAGATAGGTATCATTCTAGGTATCATTCCCCTTTTAATAATAAAAATAAGGCTTGATACCTCCAGATAGCCCCACAGTACAGAACTCAGGTATATATAGCTCTTTCCATATGCTGTACAACCTGCACAAATTAAATAACTTAGTAAATTAAAAGTTATACCAAAAATCTGAGTAATTTGGTTTCATATCTTAAGATAATTTTGAATATTTTTTACATTTATTCATATAGCTCATATTCCACTTTTTGCTCTCTAATCAGATCAAGATTTTTCAAAATACTACCTTTATATTGGCTTGGAATTTTAGTTGTTATATTCTTTATTGAACACCATGCACTGTATGAGGTGCTCTACATGCATGGACTCTTTAAATTACCATAACCAGGGGCACCTGGCTGACTCTGTCAGCACAGCATGTAACTCTTGGTCTTGGGGTTGTGAATTTGAGCCCCATACTGGGCAAGGAGAGTACTTAAAAATGTTTTTTTTTTTTTTAAATAAATGATCATTTTGAAAATATATTCTATTTTACAAGTGAGAATACAAGTTCAGAGAGTTTAAGTAACACAGAGGTGACAAATTTAGAGAAAGAAATCTGAGGTCTGTTTAACTTTAAAACCAGTATTATTGCTATTGTGCTAGATGGAATATTTTTGAAATTGCAAATTCCTTTTACCAGATCATTTCCAAAAAGCAACTATGATAGTGCTTCATATATGTCAAAGAATGCACACATTTATTTTTCCTATTTAATTCTAACAAGTCTCTCAAGAATGGAGGGCAATGCTTACTATTTCACAGGTGTGACAAAACAAGGTTCAGAAAAATTGTGGAGGAAGTGCCTTTTCTACTATGCAATGATGCTGTCAATCTCCTGGAAGTAGAACGTTCTGAAGACTTATATATATAAATCCTTCCTCAACACTTTGTTTGCATATATCACTAGTTTTACTAAAAAACAAAGACACCCCAATGAATAATGAGTTGCACTGATAAAAGTCTCTAACAGAACACTTATTCTCAATTCTATTACATAGTTCAAGGACATTAAGTGTTTTCTCTCACCTTACTTCTGAACTATACCATACACTAAACATCTTTAAACTTCCATTGCAACAGAAATATAGTGATGCTCAAAGTCTATTTTTTTTCTGGTATTAATAGAGCCACCTATGCTCTATTTTTTTTAGTATTTGTTTGGGATACCATTTTTCCATTCCTTTACTTTCAGCCTGGGTGTGTCCTTAAATATAAAGTGGGTCTATTGTAGATAGCATATGTTGGGTCTTTTATTATCCATTCAGCCACTTTACATCTTTTGATTGAAGAATTTAATCCACTTACATTTAAGGTAATTATTGATAGGAATGGACTTTGCCATTTTGTTGTTTTCTGTTTTATAGTTCTTCTGTCCCTTTATTTTTTTCTTGCTGTCTTCCTTTGTGTTTTGTTAATTTTTGGTAGGGATATGCTTTGATTTCTTTCTCTTTTTATTCTGTGTATCTTCTTTCTAGATGTCTGTGTGTGTTTTGGGTTACCATGTGGCTTGTTAAAATGTCCATACCACCCAAAGTGATCTACAAATCCATCACTCTGCCTATGAAAATCCTTATGGCAATTTTTTTACATTACTAGAAAAATAATCATAAAATTCATATGAAACCTTTAGACCCAGAACAGCTGAAGTGATCTTAAGAAAGAACAAGGAAGCTGGAGGCATCATATTTCCTGATTTCAAACTAAATTACAAAGCCACAGTAGTTAACATAGTATTACACTGACATAAAGACAGACCTGTAGCAATGGAACAGAGAGCCCAGACACAAAGCAACACATAGTCCAACTGATTTTTGACAAGAGTGCCAAGAATACACAATGGAGAAAGGACAGTTTCTCCAATAAATAGTGCTAGGAAAACTGGATATTCACATGCAGAAATGAAGGAAGGAGGGAAGGCACTAGAACCCCTACCTTATACCATACACACAAAAAAAGGTGGATCAAAGATTTAAACATAAGACCTGAAACTGTAAAACTCCTAGAAAACAGGGAAAAACCTTCTTGACATTGGTCTCAGCAAAGATTTCTTAGATATGACATCAAAAGCAAAGGAAACAAAAGTAAAAATAGACAAGTGGAACCATATCAAAAAGCATCTGCATGGTAAAGAAAACAATCAACAGAACGAAAAAGGCAACCAATGGAATGGGAGAAAACATCTTCAAACCAGATCTGTGATAATACCTTTGTTAATAATAAAGTTACAGTTATAGAAGACGAGTAAGTCCTAGAGAACTACTGTATGACATGATGCCTATAGTTAACACATAAAGCGACACGAGGAAACTGGAATGTGTTGGATATGTCTGCTATCTTGATTGTGTTGATAGTATCACAGGTGTTTGCATATGTCCAAACTTATCAAATTGTACATATTAAAATAGGTAGAGTTCTGCTTATCAATTATAGCTAAGAAAACTTTTAAAAAAGAGAAGTGTTAGTGATGCCTGAACATGTGGTTACTCAAAGAGGGTAATTAGTGCTTCACAGAAAGCACATAGGGTCTTTTTACCTGGAACTATCCCATTCCTTTCATACACTTCCACCAACTTCTACCTTAGCTCATGAAATGCCCTCTTTATTCACTTTTACTGTTTGGATGTTGGGAATATGCCCTAGGCTTTACTGCATTAATGTTAATTAAATTGGGGTTGTAATCTACAGCAGTTCTCTGAGGGACACTAGCCCCACCGTTTAAAAATGTTATTAACTGTAACAAGCTGAGTTTTTAAACTACTTATTGTTGAGAGGCAGAACTGCGTTAGGTTCAAATTTAAGCTTAACCATTTACTGGCTGTGTTTATCACTCGCCAGTCATAGCAGTTTGACCTATAGCAGTCTGTAGAACCAAGATTACTTATATCTACCCAAGCTCATAGGGTTGTTGTGAAGATCAAATAATATAATGTATTGATAAATCACCAAGTACAGATGGTGGCCCTAAATAGGTATTACTTTAATTCTCTTACTCTAAGAACTTTAAAGATGACATTTAGATGGGGAGGAGAAGTAAAAAAACTAAAAAATTACCCTCACCTCCCCCCATACCCTGTAAACATTCATATAGTATATAAATTAGAGGACGCGTTCTCTCCATCAGGCTCATTTACTTGAATTGGCATAACTTGAATGCAACATACTAAGTGTAAGATATTAGTCTAAAAAAACCTGTAATTCATTGAGACAGTTTTGCTTAAATATTCATATAATACCTTACTTAATACACTAACTCTTAATTAATCAAGAGAGCCATAGTTTCTAGAATGAGTAGCTCATTTACATCTGAAGGCTAGAAGATGGAGAATTACTCAATCCTTCTGTCAAAAATGTACTGCTTTGTAAATGACAAAATATTTAAGGCACTTCTTGGGAACCATGAAATTTGCATTTCATGGAAGGGATTTAATTAAACTCCATTGGTCCTGCCTAACCCTGTACTTATCACCCCTTGCAGCAGCAGAGGAGCTGGCCCTACTGACCTGATCGCTGTAACATCTCGGTTCATTTGCTGAGAAACAAACAAAAAGGCCATCATATGATTTTTTTCTTAAGAGTACTTTTTTGAAAAATAGATTGCACTACATAAACACTAACTCTCCCAAATGATGAACTATTTCTTTCTTCTTGAGGACCATGGTACAACTAGTATTTTTCTCTTATCTTTTCCTTTGTATCTCTTTTTGGCTACAGGTACAGATAAACTAGATGAAAGCAAGTCTTATCAAATCTTCTTGTTTCTTATATCCAGATAATTAGGTTTGGTATTGTTTTCAGTGGCCCTTAATGTATTTTTTCTTTCATGCAATCATTCAACAAACATTGTACAACTACTCTGTGCCACAGATACAGAAGTAAACAGGGCCCTAGACCAGTAGAAAAAGACACACAAGAAAGGTATTGATAATTGCTTGTTAAGTGCTATAATAAAGATATGCCCAGATTGTGGGGCTGGAAACACAAAGATGAGGAAATACTCCTGGGCTAGAAAAACCTACATCAAACATAATGAGAGTAAAAATAAGGAAATCCATAGGTACACTCATTGTTTGACCCTCTATCAACAGTCAAAATAAGCTTCTTGAGTTTAAGAATCCTGATTTATCTCACTAATGCATGTTCAGTTCTTTTGTGGTCTATAAAAATACAGCAAAATGTACTTTCTTGAATATCTTATACACAGACCTTTTCCCCCTCAAAAGTAGTTATTTTTGGTAAAGAGAATAAGAGCTTAACTAATTTTGTTAACCTGTAGAGAACAAGGTAGGTGTGACAGTATATAAGCTCATATCTGTTCTGTGTTGGGTTATTTCTCTTACTTAAAAAATCCTAGTGATTTTCTAAGGCTTATGCTGTCCCGGCCATCTAGATAGAATACTAGCTAATTTCAGTTACTATCTCTGTCTGAAGTATATGACATCTTTAAGAATTAATTAGAACCTCCTTTTCATCTTTATACCATTTCTATCATCTATTATAGTATTTCTCTCACTGTAATAAGTAAATGTCAGTTTCCTTCCACAAACTCGGGTCAGGAACTGTTTTTGTATATTTCTGGTTGATCAGTCAGTGCTGTGCAGATTGCCTGGAACAGAGTAAATCTTCAATGATACTTATTAAATGGATGAATATTCACCAGTTCTGGTTGTCTAAGAAATTTTACATTAAACTAAGTGTACCACTCATAATAACTCCTAAGAGAAAGCTGGGTTTCCTCTCATCTCATTATGCACATGAACTTTTGGCTATTTTTCCTAATTATAAAAGAAATATAATTCTATTATTTTTCCTAATTTCTAAAAGGGTAGCCTTCTAACATGTTAACCACCAGGGCCTCAACAATAAGGAAGAAATGCCACTGCTGGAGGTTCACTCATGTCAGGGTACCTATTATGGTCATGTACAAATTAGGACAAGAATTCTCTCACTTCATTATTTTTATCTGATTTCAAAATCCATTTTCTACTTTTGAGTTCTCCCAAGTTCTAGATCTTTATTTTTAACTGATTAGTAGATATTTCCCTCTATCCCACCTTCACCCTCATAAAATCTGATCGATATTTAGTTTATTCCATGTTGCTTTCCTATTCTCAAAAGTCATTCCCATCTTTCAGTGTCCAGCTCAAAGGTCACCTCTTTCACCAGTGCTGCTCCAGGCCTGTCATTCTCCTTGCAGTTCTCTTATTGCACTCAACATATCCTCCCAAAGCTTTTGCATCCCTGCAGACCATCTCCAGTGAAAAGCACTTGGGAGTTTCCTGAACAATCATGCTCTCCCTTCTGCCCCATTTTCATCCTTTTGCAAGTTCTGCACCAAGCTAGAATGCCCTATCCCCATTTTTGTAGTCTTCTACTGTAGAAGTTTACCAAACCACTGTAAATGTTAAATACATTGTAATTTGTCTTTTTCAATAGACTCTTCACACTTGTGGGAAGGTACATTTAACAAATTTATACACATCAAACACAGTGCTCAATAATATGTGACAAATGGGTAGATGAATGCTTTGAATGTGTAACTAGCCTAAGATTAAGGTAAAATTTTAAAAAACACACAAAAATTGTAAAATGGTGCAGTCACTTTGGAAAACAGTTTGGCTGTTCCTCAAAATGTCAAACATAGAGTTTCTGTATGACTCAGCAATTCCATTTCTAGGTTTACAAATGAGAGAAATGAAAAGATATGTCCTCACAAAAACTCATACACAAATGTTCATGCCAGTGTGTTCCATAATGTCCCAAAAGTGAGAATAGTAAAAATGCTCATCAACTGAGTGTTGTGCAGCTGCATTATGACTATTATTTAATGATCAAAGGAATGAAATACTGACACGCATTACAACATAGATGAACCATGAAAACATTATGCTAAGTCAAGGGAGCCAGACACAAAAGGTCACATATGGTATGATTCCATTTATATGAAAAGGCAGAAGAGGACAGAGACAGAAAGCAGATTACTGATTGCCAGGAGGTGAGGACAGAAGGGAATGGGGAGTGATTGCTAACGGGTTCAGGATTTCTTTCTGGAGTCATGAAATATTTTATAATTAGCTAGTGGTAATAGCTGCACAACTCTGCGAATTTACTAAAAACCATGCAATTGTATACTTTTTAAAGGGTAAACTTTATAGTATATGAATTATATGTCAATAAAGCTATTATTGGAAAATGAACACAATAATGAGAATGCTCTTTCTGCTCTAGATTTTTAATCAGGGGCTTAATCTTTCAAGTTACAATATAACTCTGCTGCTTAGAACTGGTTTATCTTCCATGTTAATCAATTACACAATTATAGAAGTGTTGGAACATTAAAAGTCCCTTCTAAATTAACCCCTTCATCACCTAACAGATAAAAAAACTGAGCTCCAAGAAGGATGATACATGACTTGAACAAGGTTGTATAACTAGTAGTGGGACCATGCAGACCTCACTCTGTCCAAACACACACCTCTTTTATCTCAGTTGAATTGACATCTTCTTTCCTAAAATTCCCAGGTGCCTTTTTTTATCTAAAGGAAAATACCTTATAAGGAAGAAGATCAATTTATCTTTCATACTACGTCCAGTAACTATTACTAGATTATAAGAAATATTTTTAAAAGGCTAAAGAAATAAACAACTGCAACTTTCTGCTTCTTACAATGAGAAAAGACAACTATTCGAATTTAAAGGGTCATAGTAGTAGTTAGGGACAGCAACAAAGACCACTCCTCCCCCCACCCAGGGAATGGAAATAGACACTAAGCCAAGACACAACATATATGGAAATTCACACCTGATCCTTCAGAGAGAAGTCAAACATAATCCATAGCAAAAATGTCTTTTAGAATATCATATTCTGAAGTTCCCCTTTGAGACCTATTTTTTTTTTTTGTGGCCTTTGTATAGCCGATGGCAGATATAGGTGTAATAGATAATTTTTGATGTACTTATTCACTCGGGAGATTTCCTAGGACAGTGAAATTTTCTTTGAAGTTCATTATTTGTTATTTTACCAAGCAGGATCTTTTAAATAGAAGAATTTCTCATTTGTTTCCACATGTAAAACAAAAACAAAAACAAAACATGCTAAGTTTCACTGACGATATTTTTTGTTAAAAAACCCGAAAGCATTAGTCAATGTTGACTCTTAAATACCCATTGTACAAAACATCATCCTACAGCTTACAGCTAGGGAGTAACTCAGTGATCGCATGTATACCATTTCCTTGCTTGGTGTCAGGGACCTGAGGACAGACTGCACATCTGAAAGGAAGTGCGGGTAGCTGAGGGGGTGAGTGGGAGGGGGGAGGATCGCCATAATGACAAGTACTGCTACACACTTACTTTAGGAAGTCTCAGGCTAATTCAAAAACTATTTAATGAGAACTAACTATGTGTCAGACTCCAGACCAGATGCTATAGCCAAACAGGTTTATGCTAGGATTTCTAGTGCCTCCAACAGGCTAGTGTTTACTATGACTAGAACAGTAGTGTGCTTGGACAGCTCCAGTTTGGAACCGCTGTTCCAGTATCAGTAGCACTACCTTTGGTTCCGGCCATCCTACCTATGACTCTCTAAGTCAGGGAGTGTGAGTCTAGTGCAAAGATTTTCCTCAACTTATGTGACTAATGAAATACCTGTATCTACATTCCTACAGCCATCTCTCAGAACAGAGGTCCACAGAACATGGTTTGGGAAATGCTGATCCACTTTATTCTCTTCATTTGATAGCTGAGGAAAGTAAGGCCCAGAGAATTAAAGAGAGTCAGCTGGAAAACGGCCAGATGGAACTAAAGCCAAAGCCTCTTGGCCCCTTTCTTTGATGCACTTTCCAACACATCACAGATGGCCATACCAGAACACTCTTAACATGAAGTTTAAAAATCCTATTATTAGATAACAGGTATTATATATTTTCTCCTAATACAAAAACAAGTCACTCAACTTTACATGTGAATTTCAACTTAAATGAAGTCACACTTTCTTCCCCTTTTAAATCATAACTACAGAGTTAACCAAAGGTGGAGTCAATGAGAGAACAGTACCTTGTAGTCAACTCTTAAACCTTGTAAGCCAAGTTTACTGATTTTCTATTCTCTGCTTTCCCTCTGCTTATTCTGGTAAATATGAGGTAACCGATTTCTTCATATCTTCAAAGACTCACTGGCCTCGCAGGTGTGTGTATGGAGGGTAGAGAAAAGCTAATTTTATCAATTACCAGACTTCCCAGGACAATACATTCTGTATAATATTTTACTCTCCTTTATGGTTCCCAGTTCTTTTAAGTAAAGATACTACTTTCCTGAGCCATTCTGTACTTATGAAAACTCTAAAGAGTTTAAAATTACAACATATTCCCTTTATTCTCTTGGAGTCTCTACATGCTTACTAATAAAAGCTATTTTCTGATTCTGGTTGCACCAAAAGGTATGGCCTTAAAAGAAAATCACAGAAAGAATTCTATTTTTAAAAATCAGTTTTTCACATTTTGGGTCATACATGGCCACTGCTATTTCTAGCTAACTGAATTGTAGGTAACTTAGTTCTTTTCGAGAAAAGGAAGTGAATGACTATATATAAACTTTAAAAAGAAAACTGTATCTTACTAGCTAAGAAGTGCAAATAGTCTTTTTTAGGGGGGAGAAATGAGAAAATACCAGCTAAAACAGGGTTTAAACTTAGGAAATTCATTTCTGTACAGTATATCTTTTTGCTCATTACCAAGAAAAGGGAGTTAATAGTAATCTTAGACAAAATAACCAGATTAAAAGAAAATCGCAAAGTGGTTAAAGCAGAAGACCATTTCTAGAGAGAATCTATTGTTGGATTTGTAGGAGACCTGAGACGTGTGGCTGAACATCATTCTCATAATCAGATTGGAAGTTGTAATTGTGATGTAGAGCTCTGACTTTGAGAACAGAGCACTCTCTCCTGTGATTAAAAAAAGAAGACTGCCTAGAATAATTTACCATTTGAAGCAATGAACTTATTCACTTCTAACTACGGTACTCAGAACCACCTGTTAAAAAAAAAAAAAAGAATACAGATATTGATCACATCAAACGTTTTCATTGAGAAGTTGACACAGACACTCATACAGTTTATCATGGATGGTATCAGAAGCTTTCCTGTGTATGAGAAACGGAACTACAGGCCTTTTTGTATAAGTTCCTGTATATCTTGTCCATGCTGTTCTCAAAGACGGGTCGGTGGGATTTTCCTTTATAAGAGGCTGACCTGTTGGACCAGTATTCACCATCATCCAAATGGAGAGTGCCACGTGGCCGCTGAAATGAGCTATAAAAAAGGATATAAAATATTAAACTGGTGAAACTCAGTGAGAGGTAATCAAATATTTACTGAGTACTCTATGGGTGTGTGATACTCTAGGCTGTGAGAAATAAAAGACAAAAAGGTCTGTGTCTTCAAGAGTGACCCTATTTGTATGAAACTATTACAAAACAATAAAATGAAAAATGTGCAAGAGAGACAGAGTTACAAAGAATTCAGAGGGGAGAAATAATGTGGTAAAAGCCGAGTGCAGACACTGTGGGATGGCCAGTCACCAGAGCACCGGGCCTCCGAAGTCAGGCAGACCTGGAACTGGATAATGGCTCAATCCTTTAGAAGTTATGGGATGGGGGCAATTTATTTAATCATCCCAAGTCTCAGCTTCCTCTGCTGTATTTTTTGCAGTATTATTTTAAAAATCAAAGACATATGTGTAAAGTGCATAGTACAGTGCTTACTCTGCACACTGAAGTTCTTAACCATGGGACACTAAACTACTAGGTACTTTATCTAAAAATATGAGGACACTCTGAAGTTGATAGCCGTGGAAACTGAGGCTCAGTGAAGTCAAGGGACCTGTCTCTGACCACTCAGCTAGCAACTGGCAGAAGAGAATGAGATCCCACGTCCATGGCCTTGAGGCCCCTTCCCCTATAGCATACTGCTACTGTCCTCAAAGGCGATTAGGAAATTCACCTGAAGTGCTTCATAGCACTTCTGGAAAATGGAAAACAAGGCAGAAAAGTCTGTATTTGAAGTGACAGGGATCCAATTTTGAGGGTCTTCAAAAAAAAAACCATGGAGAAAGGAAGCTGTGAAATAGACCAGCACTAGGTTAATTATAATGGGAATAGAGAAGAAAAGGCAACTCTTTTTGTTTTTTTGTTTTGTTCTGTTTTTTAAAGATTTTATTTATTTATTCATGAGAGAGAGAAAGAGAGAGAGGCAGAGACACAGGCAGAGGGAGAGGCAGGCTCCATGCAGGGACCCGACGCGGGACTTGATCCCATGTCTCCAGGATCAGGCCCTGGGTTGAAGGCGGCTCTAAACCGCTGAGCCACCTGGGCTGCCCAGGCAACTCTTTTTGAAGGTTTGATAGTACTTTTAAAAACATACCAAAGTTACAATTTTACTATCATAAACGTTAAGTTCTGGGCTTAATATATCATTTGCTAGAAATAAAATGTTGTCTTTTTCAAGGACTGAGTTTTATTTTTTAAATAAATATTTGACCTACTTCAATAAATTTACTTGTTATAATGAAGACTCAGGCATGTTAGAACTAACAAAATTTGTGCCATATAAAACTTTATGTTCTGGTTATTAAATGTCACAAATATTTTAAATGTACATTTGGAATCTCACTTCAAACAGATAATTTCTTCCTTGACTTAGTCTAATGATGTTACCTCTACTGTCAACTGTAAAACAGGTACTCTTAGGGCTGTATATCTAAGGAAAATTTGGTATTTGACCTGAAGTCAATCTAACAGCTGAACACAATAAAAGAGACCATGAAAAAAGGCATGGAGTAGCTGGGTTATCATTCTTAGAGCTTGACATGGTGTCCATGAGGATGTAAAGTCATGAGAACATTTATACACTCACTTTGGCATGACCCAACAAGGTTGAACATGCAATTTCAAGCCAGTAATCCAACTCCTAGGTACGCCAGCAAAATTCTTGCACATGTCTACCAAGTGACATGTACAGACATGTTCATAACAACACTCCCTGTAATAAAGCTAAGAACTAGAAGCAACTTAAATATTCATCTACATTAGATCAGATATGCATACAATGTTATGGGCATACAATGGTGTATGTGCAGCAAGGAAAATTAATGATCTATAGCCACATGCATCAATGTGGGTGAAACTAAAAAACCAACTGAGGGGGGGGGGAGCAAATTTCAAACAATACACAGTTATACTTACATTTATATAAAGTTTAAAACAAGAAAATAAAACAACTTATTGCTAAAGGATAGATTCATGTGTGGTATAACTATAAAGAAAAAAGATTAATAGAAAACTATGTTAACAGCTATCTTTATAGAAAGAGATCCAATTGGTTAGGAGCTTAAGGTGACTTTGGAGGTATGGATAATGGTCTATTAAAATGGATAGTGAGTAAATGCATATTCATTTATTATTATCATTATTATTACAATTTCGGATGCACAAAACTTAAATATATTCCTCTGTTACAATTAATATATGTTGTATGTTTTCAAAAACTCACTTCTGTGAACCATGACAACTGGTCTTTCTACTTCCTGATGGCTTTGCCAAAATGAAATTTTACCTCATATTTTCTAGTAATATTTACTAGATTGTGTCAAACTTTCTTTACACTTGGCACTGCCTCTTTCATTCTGGAAAATTTTGAAAATGGTATAGTCTCTAGGATAACAAAGGTGTTTTAAAATATGGTTATCATTACTTCTATCTTGTCCATAATTAAGACAATTTCTAATAATGTCAGTATAATATTTAAAATTTTTCAAAAGGCCTTAGCTAAGTCTCAGTGCTATTGTTTTGATATAATTACCACATTTCTTTCATTAGCTTTGCTGAAAATATAGTCTGGCCACTGACTACAATTTATGATTTCATACATTTTTTCACAAGCCTAACTCCTGTTGTCACTTACAACATTTTTTTTGGACATTTTGAGTCAAATGATTCACACACTGACAAATATATTAATAGAAACATTTATACAAATATATTAATAGAAACATTTCTACATCTTTCATGACTCCATAACCATATCTACCAGCCGAGGTCCCCACACTTGCCTGTGTTCCCTCATACTACTTTAGGGATCCCACCATGTTGTGTTTTGCTTGGTTGGTTGTACTTTATTTGTTTTTTGTAAGAAGTCATGAACCAATTAAAATTCCATAAAACACAAGTTTGTCCCTATCTCCTTGTCCACAATCATCAACTTTACTATATGCTGATGGCCAGGTAATAATGTTCTTTTCTGAATTTTACATTTTGTTTAGTTGCTAGGCTGGTTCTACTATGATAAACCTACGCAACAGTAGTTTGAATTTCTAACACACACACCACCACCCAGCTCTCAAAGAGGTAAGCAACAGCAGGGCTGCTAACTTTAAAAATCATTGTATAGATTTCTTCTGAGATTGTAAACAAAATTGTCACTTCTATTATCAAGTAGTATATTTAAAGTTATCTGGCATAGATTTGCTACTGCGTTAATTCCATTATACATTTTTTTTCATGTCTCAAAGATGCCTTAAATAGTATCACCTCAGTGGCTTGGAATGAATAAATAAAATTCAGAAAGCTTTTTAGAGGCAAATGTGAACCTGGTAAGAGGTAAAGAAGGTAAAGAAGAGCTAAAGTGGCCAAAACACACATTCTAATGCTTTTAGGTCTTGTAAAATTTGGCAGTGAGTTAATTTCCATTTAAAATTGCAAAATTTTTCAACTTAGTAAACAATACTGTAATCTCTGGAGAGAATTTGGAAATTAGTTCAGCCTGGAAGCCTGAATTGCAAAACAGAGATGTGAACACAGAACAGGTCCTAATATGGCCCACAGATAGGTACAAAGAGTATCAGAATCCTAAAAAACGTTATTTACTTCCAGACATGAAAGCATTAGCTCTCTAATGAACTGTGAACATATTAAGTCAATTCTGATTTCTCATTACTGTAAGTGATACTAAAATGTTTTATTATAGTAATAGGCTTTTAAAAATTAAACTTTTCTATTTTACCATGAATATCTCCAGCATTCATTTATTCAAAGCACTTTGTGAATTCCTACTAAGCTCTACAAAATACTGCATAAATGCCATATACCATTAAAATGGTTACTTTTAAGGGATAGTATTTTATTAATGCAGTGACTTTTGTTTTAATTAACTTATACTTGCTACTTAAGTAGGGATATACTGTATTTATGATAATGCTATTAAGAAAAAAAGACAAAAAAGAGCAGACTAGGAGAATATCCAAGAACTGGACAGTTTCAAATTCTAAGTATTGATAAGGCCTAGCATATATGCAAAGAAGAGAAAGGTCTTAGGCAGTTCAGCATGAACTAAGAGAAAAAGGACATTACTAATTTTTTGCTTAGAAAAGAATAAACTCACTTGAAACCCTGATATTTCCTATATTAGTGTCAAATGAAGACCAAGCATATACTACTCTATACATAGTCTTCAGACAAAATATCTATAAGGTGATACTCATTTGTAAAAGAGGTCAGAAGGTAAGATGGATATGCTACCCATAAGATATTAATTCTAAGAAATAACTGGAAGGCCATGAGAATTATAAAATTGTCCACTTGCCATTTGTACTCAAAGAACCAGAGTTGAAAGTGACTTTAAAGATGATGATACATATTCTATATTTTAAAACTGTGATCTAAGAGTCAATATAATTAAAGATGCTTATATAATACAAGAGATAAATTCCTTTCCATAATACTCAATAAAGGCTTCTATTAACCAAATTTTGAATGACAAAACACATAAAATAGTTTTGAGGATGTGATGTGTGCTTTTAGAGCACTGGATGGAGGATGGACAGATGGATGAAAAGTAGGAATGGAAGCTTTCAAAAGTCTTGGAGTTCAGAACAGATAATAGGAAGAGGATATATTATGGTTTAATAAAATCTGAAAAGTATCTTGTGTCTTTAAAGATACCATATAATGGGACGTCTGGGCAGCTCAGTGGTTGAGCGTCTGCTTTCAGCCCAGGGCATGATCCCAGGATCTGGGATCAAGTCCCACATTGGGCTCCCTGCAAGGAGCCTGCTTCTCCCTCTGCCTGTGTCTCTGCCTCTCTCTCTCTCTCTCTCATGAATAAATTAATAAAGATACCATATAAAGATAACATCATTAAAGACATAAAAATTTACTGATAAATAATAGCAATAGTTCTCAAATTATAATATGCATCTGGAAGGCTTATTACAACTCAGGTTATTGAGTCTCACCCTCCAGAGTTACTGAGGGAGAGTCAAAGAATTTGGATTTCTAACAAGTACCAGGGTGATGCTGAGGTCATTGGTCTAGGAACCATACTTTAGAAAGCACAGAATCAGAGACTTGTCTTCTACAGGGGGAAAAAAAAAAAGCTTAGGGAAGAAAACTGCATCTGGTCATTTATCTTCTTTTCCTATCAGCAGAAACTATATAGTCAACATTAAAAGAAGTATATTCAAAGAAATTTACTGAACACTGGTTACTTATAGGCCATTTATTTCTCTTCCATGACTAAGAGTATGTAGAAGTGAGCCACTAACAACAAATAAAGTCTAACAGCTTTCATGATTATTAATTCCTCTCTTGATCACTTATCTAAACATGTTTTTTATCTAAACATGTTATTAAATATCACAAAATATGAGTTTACTTAAATAAAATAATTTTAGCAATATAACTGATCAGTATTAATAAAGAACCCAATTTTAATATGTGAACTATTTTTCTAAATTGACCTCCTATTATACATGTCAAAGACCTTAATAAGCAATCAAAAACAAAGTTAAGTAACATATCTGTGCCTTCAAGGAGCTCACATTTAATAGAAGATGGCAAGATAGACACATAACAAAGTTGTTACAAGAGAAAAATGTTGGTAATTGAAATATATGAGAGAAAGTGGCAGGATAAAGGAGAAAACACCCAACGGTCTGTTGAGGTCATGAGGGAAAAACTTGAGCTTAGTCCTAGAAAATAAGTAGGCAGTTACTAGATAAACAAGAAGACAGAAGTCTACACATAGCATCATATTCTAACAGAATCTACATGCTATGCTACACATAGCATCATATTCTAACAGAATCAAGGTATGAAACAGTTTGGAGTATCATGAAATACCAGGTATACCTGGAGAGGTAAGACTAAAGTAAGATTTAACTGTTAGAACTCAAACAGAATTTTATCTTGGAGGGAATAATGAGCTGACAATGGGAGGACACGGAAGGGATTTCTACTCTGGGTGGGAAATTGAATCAAGATTACTTTAAAAGTCTCCTTAGTCTCATATATGTATATTTTTAATATGTGTATAGGGGACAAGCAGTCTTTATTTAAACACAAAAAATAGTATTTTAAACTGGTATTTTAAGTCATCCCTCCAGTTTCACGAATGCAAGTTAAACAATATTGATATCATATACACAAAGAACATCTCATTTGTTTTATTATTCTTTTCTGACTTCCCTCTCATACTTCGAATAAAGATAACTAGATATAAACCTGAAATAATGTAGAGTACAGCTGTAATAATACTTCAGGAGTATTTTCATGTTTTGCCCTGGTTAAATAAAATAATAAACATATTTTTTACTCCTAAAAGCAGTTATCACTAAAGCAGCTCACACAACTACAGTTCAAGCATAATATCATGAACTAGTACTTATTGTGGCTCTTGAACCTAACTTGGGATTGCTGTAAATAATCTCATACGTGTCATCATCCAAACAGCAGTCCATTTAACACTATCTAGTTCAGACCATAATTGCCTACTTGTTTGCTGACAATGTTATAAAATCACAATTCTTACTAAAAGTTATATTTAATGTATCACTTTCTTATAATCTATTTTAAAAATTAAATTAGTCTACCAAGACTTGCTAGTCATAAAACCATTCTGGCTGCTTAGTAGTATTCTTTAAGGGGGCAACAAGTTGAACATTGGACAATGCCGTGGAGCCATTTTTTTTTTTTTAAGATTTTATTGATTCACGAGAGACACAAAGAGAGACTCAGAGACAAAGGCAGAGGGAGAAGTAGACTCCCTGCAGGGAGCCCAATGTGGAACTTGATCCCAGGACCCCAGGATCATGACCTGAGCTGAAGGCAGTTGCTCAACCACTGAGCCACCCAGGCGCCCCGCCCTAGAGTCAATATTAAGTCTAATTACCAAGGTCATATTTTTGTCTTAAAAAATGAATACAAAAAAAAATGAATACAACACTGCCCTGTCCTAATCATCAGAGACTTTTCTAGACTCCTAAACTGCAAGTTTTACAACACTTTGAAAAATCACATAAATGTGCAGCACCCTCAATATTTTTGAATATCAATATACCTTCTAGACAAACATTTTTTAAAAAGAAATTAAATCTTAAGTATTTAATGAAAAAGGATTTTATGATACTTGAGTTAATAACTCAAGATCCCATGAATTCTAATTAGAATGAACCAACATTTTTCTCACTTAAAAATGAAGGCTTATTTTTAGTTATTTGAGAGATTTTAAGTCTGTATATTATTTAGATTTTTTTTCTTCAATTTGTTAATATTAAAGACAGCCTTTTGGCTATTTACTACATCTTAGTAGATTCATCAGATTAATCAGATAGTGCCCCAGAGGGAAGAGATGAAAACTATACTCAAGCCTGTTGTTATTCAAAAATATATAGTCAACTGCTGGGTACCAGAGGGGCAGAGGTGAGGGATGGGTGAAAAAGGTGATGGGGATTAAGGAGAGCACTTGTTGTGATGAGCACCAGGTGATGCATGGAATTACTGAATCGCTATACTGTACACCTGAAACTTAAGATAACATTGTATGTTAACTATTCTGGAATATGTAAAAACTTAAAAACATATATAGTCAAAATTTACTCAGCTCTGTTACAAATAATTTCACAATTAAAACATTATATTGAGCATATTTCTACTGTTAGTAATCTGAAAAATATGCATAAGTACATAGAAAATAGTTTATCTGAATAGTTCCATAAAGGATTTGGTTAAAAATTTTAGGCAATAGTCTTAAAAGGTCAATTCACATTCTAATAATGAACTTAAAATTATTTTTATCCTTACTTCTTTTTGTGACCAGCTCCCATCTGTATGAAGCATCACTCATATATGGTTTTTAATTAGGACTAACATTCCAATAAGGTATTTATGTCAAAAGTACACAACAGTATGGAGAAATTTAAACATCCTGAAAACTGAAGAAATTTGAAATACACATAGCAGGTACTAAAAAGTATCTCAGCACTCTGAGAACTGATAAGGCTACCACTGCAAATGTCTAGAATTTTCCTTTCTTTTCTTTTTTTTTTTTTTTTTAAGAATTTGAGAGAGATAGTGAGAAAGAGCATGAGGTAGTGCAGAGAAGGAAAAGCAGGCTCCCTGCTGAGCAGCCTGCCATCCAGCCCCAGCCATCCTCTGCTGGATGTGGGGCTTGATCCTAGGAGTCAATATTAAGTCCCGAGATCATGACCTGAGCCTAAGGCAGATGCTCAACCAACTGAGCTGCCCAGGCACCCTAAAATTTTCTAAAAGATAGGCAATATGTAAGAGAGAAGGAAGTCAGCCTAGGTAGTTCTTTCTAAAATCTAGCTCCAAATCCCAAAGTACTTGAAGTAAAAGGTTACTTAACAACTCTTTGATAAGAAATTTCTTCCAAATGAATTTTATACTCAAAGATGATGGAAGACATAGGACTTCCATGTATAGGCTAGAATGTATAGGCTAATGCATACAGTAAACGGGCACTTCAATTTCCCATTCTGCACTTTCTACAGAAAACACTGAATCTCTGCTATATTCCATGGATGATAAGCACAATGCATATCTCGATCCTAAGATAAAATACTGGGGATCCCTGGGTGGCCCAGCAGTTTAGCGCCTGCCTTTGGCCCAGGGCCTGATCCTGGAGACCCGGGATCGAGTCCCACGTCAGGCTCCCGGCATGGAGCCTGCTTCTCCCTCTGCCTGTGTCTCTGCCTCTCTCTCTCTATGTCTATCATAAATAAATAAATCTTTAAAAAAATAAGATAAAATACTTAGTCCTGGGCATAATCTTTAAGGAAAATATTGATATTCTTTCTTTGATGAGTCACTGCCATTTTATATCCTTTTAATTCTTTGAACAGGATTTCTTTTAGTTCTTTGAACATAGCTGCTAAATCCAATATCTGAGCCTCTTCAGAGACAGTTTATAGTAATTCATTCTTCAACTGTATTGGTTAGATTTTCCTATTTCTTGTATATTTCATAATTCTTTGTCAAAAACAATATTTTAGACAAAAGCTGCACATCTTTACCTTACCAGGGCTTTGTTTTTGATTATTTGTTTAGTGTCCTGCCTAGACTAATACTTTAAGTCTGTTTTCCTTGTCCTGTACAGTTTCTGGTGTCTCTTACTCCTTTTCTTTTTTAGAAAAATATTAAAAAAATAAAAAATAAAAAAAAAAAAAGAAAAATATTGTTTCTACTTTTAAGCTTGGACTCATAGGGGTTGCTCCTGAGTCAGCATAGGTTGGTGACGAGCAAATGACTGGTCAGAAAGGCTTTTTCCATCTTTTGCTAATGGATCTATGTGTGCCTTGGAATATACATTCAAAGTTTATCCAGTTTACAAGTCTGTCCTGGATATTACTTTCTGCTTTCACAAGGCCTCACATTCAGCCATGGACTAGTGGCTTCCAAAGGCCCTCTCCAGTTTCTCCTGAACATATTTACAACCTTACACATATTGTTCCAGACTACCTTACATAATGTTTACATAATTACAACCTTACATAATGTTCCAGACTACCAGGGATAAGTACAACTTTATCAAGACCAACTTTGGCTAGCTGGTCCCTGGATCTTTGCTGTCTGTCCCAACAAGTAGTGAGACCTCAGTCTTCTCTTACTTTGCCAGTGGGATCATTATTGTTTCTATTCATCTCTATGCACATGGGATTTCCCATGCTCTGCTCCATATAGTCAGCCTCCTCTGTCCGCAGAGCTGCCCAGTCTTTTAGCACGACTGCCCTAAGGAGCTGGGTATGGGGAGTTCCAGGCAAAATGCCCTAGGTTCCCTATTGCCCTTATTGAGGCTCAGTAGACTTTCTTGAGAAATGCTTCTCAATTTGTTATACGCCTTTGGTTAATTTTCAAAGTCCTAAAAATTTTTGTTTTTGACAATTCTATCTAGTTGTTGCTTGGGGGAAGAGAAGATTTGCTAAGCTCATCACTCAGCCATTCCAGGAGTCCATGCAGACTTCTTCAGGATCTCTGTGTCAATGTGTGTCTGCAGAGGGGTGATATTAAGCCAAGATCCCAAATCTCTTGATTTCTGCTGATGGAAGCCTTAAGCAAATGGGTGATCACTTTGAGAGCAGGTTCTCTCGTCTTTGAGATGGAAAGTAGGAGAGTGACTCCTTGGCCTAATATATAATATGACTTAGGGATAAAATAATATTCTGATCATTTCAGTAGTTTCTGGAACTAATATCAAATATACTCTTATAAAAGGTCTTGAAGGCCTGACCACTTGGTTCTATCAGTCTGAATATGTACATAAGAGAAGTGACAAGGAATATAAAAAAATCTTTAAAAATGTGTAAGCAGGGATCCCTGGGTGGCGCAGCGGTTTGGCGCCTGCCTTTGGCCCAGGGCGCGATCCTGGAGACCCGGGATCGAATCCCACATCGGGCTCCCGGTGCATGGAGCCTGCTTCTCCCTCTGCCTGTGTCTCTGCCTCTCTCTCTCTCTCTCTGTGACTATCATAAATAAAAATTTTAAAAAAATGTGTAAGCAGAACTTTTCTGATACTCTGCTTAACTCTTACTTGAGAGGTGCCAAAATAATCTCAGGTAATCAAAAGCTTAGCCATTAACATTGCTTGGTAACAGTGCTTTTCAAAATGTGGTTCTTACACTAGCTACATTAGGAGCATTCATGATATTTCTTAAAATGCAGATTTCTAGGTCTTTACCTATAGGTAAAGATTTAGAACCCAAGGGCATAGGAAGAATAAATCTGTATTTTTAAGATGCAACTCAGGTCATTATTATGCATACAGAAGTACAAAAAACAGACACTTTCCTTTATCAATCCTATTCATTCTTACCCAATTAGAATTAACTATATGGATTAAGAACCAAAATTGAAATGTCAATCCATATAGTAGCAATCTGGAGAATAGAGTTTTAAGTAAATAATAATAAAAGGTAATTCTTCAAGGGGTGGACTTTCTTGGATCTTTTTCCTGGCTGGATTGCTTCTACAAATTCTTCTCTCTCTCTCTCTTTTTTTTTTTTTTTTTTTGCTTCTACAAATTCACCTGTAATATGCTACTTCCCTTAATGAGAGGCCAAGGTTGCCTGTTGGTTGCAAAGCAATAGCTTTGGGTGATGAGTTGACATTTATACTCTGTGTAAGCGGCAAAAGAAATTCTCACATGTTCACAGGATATCTAGCCTAACTTACCAGGGTAAAGATCAGAAACTTCAGGCCAAAACTCAAATTAGCAATAAAACATATTCCATTATCCGGAGCTTTTTTTCTTATACTTGTTTTTCTAGAAACTCAGGAAGAAGGTAGAAGCCATGTGGTCATCAGTGGTATAGCACCAAAGGATTCAGAGAACCTTAGTTACATAAACCACAATTTACATTCAGCTTTTAATACCACCTTCTATGGCAACTGACACAGAGCTTTTAAAAATCTTCATCGGGCAGCCCAGGTGGCTCAGTGGTTTAGTGCCGCCTTCAATCCAGTGCGTGACCTGGAGACCCGGGATCAAGTCCCACATCAGGCTCCCTGTGAGGAGCCTGCTTCTCCCTCTGCCTGTGTCTCTGCCTTTCTTTCTCTCTGTGTACATACTCTCATGAATAAATAAATAAAATCTTAAAAAAAAATCTTCACAACACTTGCTAGCATAATCTTGCAAAAATTTTGTTATTACTAACATTATTACTAAAATGTTAGGCTAGAAGAACAGTTTTTCTTACGTTATTAAAAAAAAAAAAAGCTTGCTCATGGTCTAAAATTATATAAACTGTTGTTTGAATGAGAATAAATATGCCCTGGAGATGTTGGGTTTGCAGGACAAATACACCATAAATCTTAAGTAAAATGAAAAGTATCACTCTTAATTGACTATATTTGTTTTCACGGAAAAGTTGCAGTAATGTAATCATTAAAGTATTTTAATAGGATTTTATACTGTTAAACATAAAACATAAATAAATAATAATGATTAAATTGAGTCTAAATTTCCCACAAATCCAAAACATTAAAAGGCAGGTTATATTTATGCCAACTGTGAGAAAGGTCTCTACACGCTACATTAATCTGGCTCATACCTATACTCTGGGTCACTGTCGTAGGCAGAGTCTCTGTATAAAAGACCTCTTTTCAGTTCCAGTTCGTCTTCCTTCTCTGGGTCTCTCTCATCCTGAAAAATTTAAAGATTTCCATTAATTCATTTTATAATTAACACAATGCCTATGTTTCTTTGGGAAATGCTCTCCCTCTCCCCCATTATATGAAATGAATCAAATGCTCGGATTTCTTAGGAAAGAAAAAAAAAAGTAGGTGAGAATTCATTACTCTGTTCGATAAAACAAATACAATTTTAGTATACTTTTGCTAATAAGGCTTATCAAAGACTAGAACCTGGTAGATGTTTCTTGCATCAATGAATAGGAATGGATACTGTGTCAAGATATGTAGTAAGATATATGGTAATGTCTTCCACATTGTTATGTGAACTCCTAAAAGATTGATCCTGCACTCTGAAGAATAAGCACCTGGAAACTTATGCAGATGTAAACATTCTAACAAGTACCTATTATTCATAAGCCAAAATGCAATAATAAGGCACAAGAAGCAAAAATGAAAGGCAAGGTAGTTGGAATTAAAATACATAGCTACTCCTCCTATGGACAACCTGTTTTTAACTTCTCATAGACATATTCAAGATCTAAGAAATAGAATTCTAAAGAGATGGATTGTAAACTATATCATCCACTGCAATTATGTTCTTATGTATGGTAGTTTTATATAATTTAGTATCAAATATCTTTCAAGACTATTAGCCAATACCCTTGTTCCTTAGTCGGACAGGAACAGACATAAAGACTACTGAATAATACAAGAATCTATAAGCACAAACAAATTGCTACAGGGATTAGTATTAATAAGGGAGGCATTTATTTTATGTAAGAAATCAGCTGAATACAAATTATGAAGAAAAATGTTTTTAAAAAATTTGCTGATAGCATGAAATTGGGAAGAGAGCATTCAATTAAAAATTGGAGCAATAAAATACTCCAGTATTTTAAAGTTTAAAAATCACAGGAAATGTGAATATACATTTAGAATTGTTATAGCTTCTAGGTTAACTGAACCTTTATCATTATGAGTAACTCCATTTATATCTATTTATGCTTTTTTCCCTTAACTTTTGATTTACTGTTACTATAACTACAGTAGCTTTCTTTTAGTTAGTGTTTGGATGACATATATTTGTCCTTCTATTTTCCATTTTTCCTTATTATTAGGTTTTGGATGATCTTCTTAAATATCATATAGCTGGATGTTGGTTGTTTTTGTCCAGTCTGATGAGTCAGTGAAGTGGAGCATTAACATTACAGACAATGAGTGCAAAAGACACTGCAAAATAAAGCATAAGATATTTTTAAAAATGTATTGTTTTCAACCTTCTGAAATAGATTATGCTCCAAAGAAGAACTGAATGAAAGTGATGTAAATAGTATTTAATTTTTAACTCTCTCCTTGGAATAAGCTATTCATTTCTAGATTATATAATAAGTGATATCACACATAAATATAAATCAATGTTCCTTATTTAATTTTGTCAATACAGGTGAAAAAATTAATTTTTGACCAGGAGTAATAAAACGTGTTGACTAAATTTTAAAGTTTACACATGAAAAAAATATAAAAGTACTTTAAAAAAATCTGAACCTCAGCTATTCATTAAATAAAATCCTGTTTTGAGTTGGGTACTTACTATCCTATGGGATAAAAAATGACTAAGATATGGTTCCCTCAGACAGCAGAACAAAGTTGTTTACTGACTTAAGAGGAAGTGAGACCACAACCTGTAAAACTATTCAGGCAGAGCACTGATACATGTCTAGATCGAGAAGTTCCTGGACGAGAATACTGCCCCAAGAAATAAAAAGGACCAGATGATCTTCATAATTATTTCCTTCAAATTTTAAGACTATCTTTTGTGACATTTTATATATATTCAATACATATACAAATCTCTTATAAGAGTCTTTTTTTTAAAGGTCAAATTATATAAAAGCAAAGAGGCAAATCACTTTATTGTAAGTTATTAACTATTGGTAAAGTAAGTATTTGGAGAGATGTATCATTCTAATTAGTGCCAGGGAATACATTCCTGGGGAAAGAAGAAATGATTCCTCTCTTACTCTTTATCAACATTCCTGTTTGCCAACATGTAAACACAGAAAAAATGGACGACACCAATATTTACTGAGTTTCTGTAAGGTATTTAGGATTGAGTTAGGTCCTCTCTACATGGGTATCATTTAAGCCTTAAATGACCTTATGAAAAAGGTATTGAAATTCAAAAAGTTAAATTATTTGGCCAAAGTCACACATTATTAAGTGGCAGAGCTGGAATTTAAACCCAGAGCTAACTTAATTTACACTATACTGCCTCCTAGAATGCAAATGAAATCAAAACCCCCATCCCAAGCCATTAGATTATTCTCCTATATGAAAATTAGACTCAAAATTTCAGCTACATCTATTTTTCAGCTAATACCTACTTGGTTTTTTATGAAGGTGTTCTGAAACAATAGAGTCCAAAGAAATTTTCTCAGAATTTCCATGAAGAAACATATTTCTTTCAGCAAAAGTCATTAATAAAATAAACATTATTAAAAGAAGCTGTGGGCTCTCCTTCCCTGAATTTGGCACTAAGTTAAATGTTCTCTTAAGATTCCTTTCATCAATGATCACTACACGTTATGCATGTGATTGACATCTTACTTAGACTACCCCTGGGAGAAAGAAATAAAAGGTATCTACTTATGCTTGCAAACCAAAAAATTTAGGGATAAAAGTGGTTGGTCTAAAACATAACCAGAACTAAAAGGCAGCAATCTCACTAATTACATAGTGTTTAAATAAAATATATACCTGTCGTTCTCAAACACATGAAATTCTTATATATAGTTAGAATACCTGTAAAGTATATTTTATTTCTAACATATTCAATACATTAGAGTTAATTGTGTATATGGACAAGAATTCAAACAGAATTTGATCATTAGTTCTAGTATTCATTATTAAAGATAATAATAATAATATTCATTATTAACCTGGACAAATCAGTTAGCCCTAATGACTTTTATTTCCTACTTCATAACATAAAGAAAATTTAGGTAGAAGGAATAAACCTAACCAAAGAGGTAACGGATCTATACCCTAAAAACTACAGAACTCTTCTGAAAGAAATTGAGGAAGACACAAAGAGATGGGAAAATATTCCATGCTCATGGATTGGCAGAATTAATATTGTGAAAATGTCAATGTTACCCAGGGCAATTTACACATTTAATGCAATCCCTATCAAAATACCATGTACTTTCTTCAGAAAGTTAGAACAAATTATTTTAAGATTTGTGTGGAATCAGAAAAAACCCCAAATAGCCAGGGAAATTTTAAAAAAGAAAACCATAGCTGGGGGCATCACAATGCCAGATTTCAGGTTGTACTACAAAGCTGTGGTCATCAAGACAGTGTGGTACTGGCACAAAAACAGACACATAGATCAATGGAACAGAATAGAGAATTCAGTTCAACTTTATGGTCAACTAATATTCGATAAAGGAGGAAAGACTATCCACTGGAAGAAAGACAGTCTCTTCAATAAATGGTGCTGGGAAAATTGGACATCCACATGCAGAAGAATGAAACTAGACCACTCTCTTTCACCATACACAAAGATAAACTCAAAATGGATGAAAGATCTAAATGTGAGACAAGATTCCATCAAAATCCTAGAGGAGAACACAGGCAACACCCTTTTTGAACTCGGCCACAGTAACTTCTTGCAAGATACATCCACAAAGGCAAAAGAAACAAAAGCAAAAATGAACTATTGGGACTTCATCAAGATAAGAAGCTTTTGCACAGCAAAGGATACAGTCAACAAAACTAAAAGACAACCTACAGAAAACCACAATGAGACACCACCTCACACCAGTGAGAATGGGGAAAATTAACAAGGCAGGAAACAACAAATGTTGGAGAGGATGTGGAGAAAGGGGAACCCTCTTGCACTGTTGGTGGGAATGTGATCTGGTGCAGCCACTCTGGAAAAATGTGTGGAGGTTCCTCAAAGAGTTAAAAACAGACCTGCCCTATGACCCAGCAATTGCACTGTTGGGGATTTACCCCAAAGATTCAGATGCAATGAAACGTCGGGACACCTGCCCCCCGATGTTTCTAGCAGCAATGTCCACCATAGCCAAACTGTGGAAGGAGCCTTGGTGTCCATCGAAAAATGAATGGATAAAGAAGATGTGGTTTATGTATACAATTGAATATTACTCAGCCATTAGAAACGACAAATACCCACCATTTGCTTCAACGTGGATGGAACTGGAGGGTATTATGCTGAGTGAAATGAGTCAATTGGAGAAGGACAAACATTATATGTTCTCATTCATTTGGGGAATATAAATAATAGTGAAAGGGAATAGAAGGGAAGGGAGAAGAAATGGGTAGGAAATATCAGAAAGGGAGACAGAACATAAAGACTCCTAACTCTGTGAACCGAACTAGGGGTGGTGGAAGGGGAGGAGGGCGGGGGGTGGGGGTGAATGGGTGACGGGCACTGAGGGGGGCACTTGACGGGACAAGCACTGGGTGTTATTCTGTATGTTGGCAAATTGAACACCAATAAAAAATAAATTTATTGTTAAAAAAAAGAAAATTTAGGTAGAATTGCTCAAAGACAAAAGGACAAAAATCTGAAGTGCTGACCTTGAATTGAGGTTTTTCTAATTCTTTTTTTTTTAAGACTTTATTTTTTTACTTATTTGAAACAGAGAGTGAGCAGGAGGGAGAGGAAGAGAGAATCTGAAGCAGACTATGCACTGGACACAGAGCCCCACATGGAGCCTGAGCTCATGACAGTGAGATCATGACCTGAGCTAAAACCAAGAGTTGGACACTTAACCAACTTAGCCAGCAAGGCCCTCCAAGGTTTCTCGAATTCTATAACCTGGTTTATATTATAAATGTAGTAGAGAATAATAAAGTCTGAAGGGAACACCATTTCAAGGCCCCTTAAATGCTAACTTTGACAAACTGCTAGAGATGAAGTGTGAAAAAAATCTGTGTGATGGTTAATTAAATATGTCAACTTGGTTCAGCCATGGTGTCTAGATATTGGGTTGGACATTTCCACGAGGCTTTTATGGATGAGATTAACATTTACATGTATGGACTTTGAGTAAAAAAGATTGACTGCTTCCATAATGTGGGTGGGCCTCATTCAGTCAGTTGAGGCCTTATGGACCAAATCCTGACCTCCCCTCAAGCAAGAAGAAATTCTGCCAATAGACTGCTTTGGATTTGAACTACAACTCTTCCCTGAGTATCCAGCCTATCTCATCAGATTTTGGGCTCACCAAATTTTCACAACTGCATAAGCCAACTCTTTAACTCTTTCTCTCTGTCCATATACGTGTATATAAACACACACACACACACACACACACACACACACACACACACACAGACTGTTCTGTTGCTTTTATTTCCTTGGAGAATCCTGACTCACACAATATGAGAATGAGAAACTCCTACAACATATTAGTTAGACTCTTCAGTACTTCATTTCTAACAATGGATAGAATAATTAAGACAGAAGATCAACAAGGAAATGGAAGATTTGAACATTATTAATCAACTAGACCTAACACCTATAGAACATACTCCAGACAATAGCAAAATATACATTCTTCTCGAGTATACACGACAAATTCTTTAGCAGAGACCATACCTTAAACCATAAAATGAGTTTCAATAAATTTAAAAGGACTGAGGTCATACAAAGTATGTTATCTGGCCACAGTGAAATAAAATTAGCGAATTAAATTTTATTAAAAACTCTCCTACAAAGATAAACTTATATAAAACATTTAAGATATAATTTTAAACATGCTTTTCTAGAGAATGATTGGGAATGTTTTCCAAACCATTTTTTTAAGATTTATTTATTTACTTGAGAGAGAGTGAGAGGCAGGAAGGGAGAATCTTCAAGCAGACTTCCCAAGGAATACGGAGCCCAAAATAGGGCTCAATTTCCTGACCAATGAGAGTATGACCTGAGCCCAAACCAAGAGTGGGACGGTTAACTGACTGAACCACCCAGGCACCCCTCCCAAATCATTTTTAAGAGACCAACCAAGGGCAGCCCTGGTGGCTCAGTGGTTTAGTGTCACCTTCAGCCCAGGGCAGGATCCTGGAGACCTGAGATCAAGTCCCACGTCAGGATCCCTGCATGAAGCCTGCTTCTCCCTCTGCCTGTGTCTCTGCCTCCCTCTCTCTCTCTGTCTTTCATGAATAAATAAATAAAATCTTAAAAAAAAAAAAAAGAGACCAGCCAAAACTTAAGGAAGACATTACAGGAAAGGGAACTTACAATCTAATCACTATCATTAACTTAGATGTAAATATCCTATCTCACTGGTTTGATTGCTAATATTTTCTTTGATGTATATATAATGACCAAGAGTTTTGTCCCAAGCATGCAAACATGGGTTAACATTTGAATAATCAAGTAATTTACCATATTAAAATAGAGAAAGCATATAATAATCCCAATGTCATAAAATTCATACATTTACAATGAAATTTTAAAAACCTCATTGAAAAAATAGAAGAAACTTCTGTAATCTGCCAAAGAATACCCACAAAATATGTATAACATGTATCATACTGAATGTTAAATTATAAAAAGCTTCCCTCTTTGGATGGCAAATAAGACAGAATGCCATCTATCACCACATTTATTTGATATTGCTTTGGAAATCCTACACAGGGCAATAAGGCAAGAAAAAGAAATGAAAGGCATAAAAATTAAAGAAGGAGAAATAAAACTGCCATTATTTACAGGTTATATTATACATATAAATGCAAAGAAAACTACCATATATTAACATTAATATGTGAATGCAAGGTCACAGGATATGAGGTCATTATACAAAAATCTATTACAGTCATTATACCAAAACCAAATAAAAGATACAATTTTAGGGCAGCTCAGGTGGCTCAGTGGTTTAGTGCCTGCCTTCTGCCTGGGGTGTGATCCTGGAGACCCAGGATCGAGTCCCACGTCAGGCTCCCTGCATGGAGCCTGCTTCTCCCTCTGCATGTGTCTCTCCCTCTCTCTCTCTCTGTCTCTCATGAATGTATGAAAAAAATCTTTAAAAAAAAGATACAATTTTAAAATACACAATTTATAATAGCACTAAAATATCAAATATGTAGGAATAAATCTACTGAAGTACAACTATGATAACTATGATATAATTGGGAGAAATTAAATATCTAAATTTTATAAGACACCATTTTAATGGATTGGAAAACTCAATATTGGTAAGATGTCCATTTTCCCCTAGTTAAAGCACAGATTCAAGGTAATCCCAGACAAAATCATAGCATGTTTTTTAAAACAGACAAGCTGATCTTGGAATCCAGATGGAAATTCAAGCAAGAACAAAGCTGAAGAACCTCTGCCATTAGATAACAAGAGTTAGTATAAACCTGTAGCAGTTGAGAAAGTATGATGTCAGAATTAAAGAAACGAATGAAACAAAAGAAAATCCAGAAAGATTTTCTTTTCACATTATATACAGTCATAATAAAACAGAATAGAATCCAGAACGATTTCCATGTAAACAGAGTAGTAAGGGAAAAATGGCCATTTGAAAAAGGATGATGGATCATAAACATAGGGGAAAAAATAAACTTTCATCCAAATCTCACATTATACATACAGATCAAGTTCATATGCATTGTAGATCTAATGTGAAAGGTAACATGATAAAAGAAAAAAAAATAAATAAAAGATTTTTAAAATAGGGGAATTTCTTCAGAATCATGGTTAAAGTGAATCAAAACGCTAATCAAAGGGAGAGGAAAATTGGGCTATATTAAGAACTTCTCTTCACAAAAGGACTTTTATTCAGAAAACAAACATGCATGTCACAAATTGGGATATATTCATAATATAAAACACACCCATCAGAAAATGTCCAGGAATTAAAATAAAAGACCTTAAGGTGCATATGGTACACACAGAACGAGTCTAACATGTGCTTTCTGAAAAGTACTACAAAGGCCAAACTGGATAAAAACAATAGAAAATCACAGCTAAGTATATAATATTAAACTGCTGAGAAGAAATGACAATGAAAAATACCTTAAAAATGGCCAGAGAAGGAAACTGTAGGAAAATGTTAGCGACAGTGTGATAGGCAGACTAAAGGTACCCAAAGATGTCCATGCCCTAATTCTCAGAACCAAAGAATATGTAACCTTGTATAGCAGCAGGGGATTTTGCAGATTTGACTAAGGTTAAGGATCTTGAGAAGGGAAGATTACCTTGGATTATCTGTGGGCCCAATCTAATCAATTGACTTTTTTTTTTTTTTAAGATTTTATTTATTTATTCATGAGAGACACATAGAGAGAGGCAGAGACATAGGCAGGGGGAGAAGCAGGTTCCTCGCAGGGAGCCCGATGTGGGACTCGATCCTAGAACTCCGGGATCACGCCCTGGACTGAAGATAGAAGCTCAACCGCTGAGCCACGCAGAGGTCCCAAACAAATGACTTCTTAAAAGCAGAAAAATCTTTCATGGCCATGATCAGACAGAAGGGAGATGTGATTAAGAATTAGGGTCAAGGGGCACCTGGGTGGCTCAGTTGGTTAAGCGTCCAACTCTTGGCTTTGGCTCAAGTCATGATCTCATGGGCTCCTCACTCAGTGGGAATCTGCTTGAAGATTCTTTCTCTCTGTGCCTCCCCCACATGCTCTTTCTTTCTCTCTCTCTCAAAAATAAATAAATCTTAAAAAAAGAATAAGAGTCAAGGGGGATGCAATGTTGCTGGCTCTGAAAATGGAGAGAAATGGCCACATGCCAAGGAATGTGGGTGATCACCAAGAGCTGGAAAATGCAAAAGTTGAACCTTCCCTGGAAACACTATAAAGAAAACAGTTCTGCTAACACCTTGAGTTTAGCCCAGTGAGATCCATGTTCAGGTCTATAGCAATGTAAGGTAATCAATTTGATCTACTAAGCTTGTGATAATTTGTTATGGTAGCAATACAAAACATAATATTTAGAGGCACAAATCTCCTCATAAAAACATATATTGTTTAGTGGTTAGATAGAATAATTCAGAGCAGACCAATACTCTTGTTGAAAACTAGAATGCAAAAGATGCATGCCATATAACTAGATGGTAATTAAAGACAAACATCTGGGGACCTGGGTGGCTCAGCGGTTGAGCTTCTGCCTTCAGCTCAGGGAGTGATCCCGGATCCGGGATGGAGTCTACTTCTCCCTCTGCTTGTGTCTCTGCTCTCTCTCTCTCTCTCTCTCTCTCTCTTCTCTAGTCTCTCTCTGTGTGTGTCTCTCATGAATAAATGAATAAAATCTTAAGAAAAAAAAAGACAAACATCTGTCGGGAGAAAAAGACTTTTGTAATAGAGCAAGTGAGAGCTGAAAGCTTTGAGAAGTAGTGAATTGTTACTTACCAGTTGCAATCACATTTACCCTAAGGGCACTTGACTTCTGGGAGCATCTAGAACTAGTCATAGAGCTGGTGCTGGCAGACAGAAACCAGGAGCTATCTTGGTAACTATGTAAAGCTGATGTTATAAAAACAGAGATGAGAAAGGACTCAAATACATGAATATTTTCTGAATGTTCCTGGTATGGAAATGTAAGGAACTAACCCTAAACTTTCTGAGAAGTAGGACAGAAATTGCCTCAGTTTCTTCAGAAGACAAAGATCTGAAAAACTCTGACTTGAAATGGAGGCTAATTACCAAAAAAAGAGAGGTGAGGTGAGATTTAAGGAAAGTTTGATTAAGGATTTACCTTACTGAGATTGGTAAACTGAGATTTACCAATACATCAATATAGCTTCAAACTAATTTTGTCTCTTTTGAATCAAGGTTAGCCCCTGATGCTACCTGACTAGTAAAGAGGGAAATGTCTCATCATCTGGAAAAATCTAAAGTTCTTTAAAAAATAATGTCTAGAATTTAACTATGAAATCAGTGGTACAGTCAGGACAGTACAACCAGTAAGCAAGAGTAAAAAAAGATAAAGGAAGTAGATCACAAGTGTAAGCCTGGTATCAAAATGAGGAAATAAGCACTTTAAATTATGATCAATATGTTCGAAAAAACAGATTAAAAGTTGAACAAAATATACATAAAGGTTAAGGATTTCCAGAAACATTGGCATTTATAAAAATTAAAGAGATAGTTTATATCTGAACATCAAATAGGATAAATAAAGAACTAAATAAATGGGTTTAACAGTATATCGGAAACAGGAGGAGACAAGATCAGTGAAGCAGAATATAGGTTCATAGGAAATGCTAATAAAAGAGAAAACAGAATGATAAATACAGAAAGAAGTGTAAGAAACTGGGAGACAACCGAAAGGTCTAGTAGATCTAACTGGACACCCAAGAAGGAAGGAATAAAGATAAATAAAGAAGAAAGGAGTTTAAATGGAGTGTAAGTATTCTAAAATTTTAACATCATCAAAAAACTGGCAAAGGAAAAAATTGTATTAGATTGTAATAGAGGATACATGTATTTTGCAGGGCAATATTAAAAGAATAATAAGCAAATACATACCCTATGAGTTAAAAGAGGGAGAAAAAGGAATAAAAATATCTCAGTCAAAGGAGACATGCAGGAGATTGAAAAAACAAACACTAACAGATCTGTCAGATAGAAAAATAGAAGGATGGTATAAACCCAACAACATCAGTAATTAAATGATTATACTAAATAAAGAGAAAGACTGAGTAATACAAAACTCAACTATATAATGTATACATCTTAAATATAGGGGCACAGAAGGGGCAAAAATAAAAAAAATGAAAAATACCAATCAACATTAACCAAAAGAAAGTTGATATGACTATAATAATATCAGACAAACTATACTTGAAGGCAAGAAGCTTTCCTAGAGGTAAAGACATTTCCCAATGACAAACAGGCCAATTACCCAGAAAAAAAATCCCCACAATCCAAACTGTATGCATCTGGTAAGATGGTTTCAGAATATGCAAAGCAAATCCATAATACATGATCAATTCATACTCTCTGGAATACCTATAATGGGAAAATAAAACCCAGAAAATACACTGTGTTAGCAAGGATGCAGAAATCTAGAACATTCAACCACTGATACTGAATCAGTTTTTTCTGGCAGTATCATCTACAGAAGAATACACATTCCTTATAACTCAGTAATTTCATTTTTAGGCATATATTCAACAGGAATACATATTTATGTTCATCAAAGAACATATATAATAATATCGATAGCAGTACTATTTGTATTAGCCCCAAATAAAAAGATCTGATAAATTTTGATATTTATTGAAATACTATAAAGCAAGGGTTGGCAAACTATTCTTTGAAGGGCCAAATCAGGGCAGTCTGGGTGGCTCAGTGGTTTAGCGCCGCCTTCAGCCCAGGGCCTGATCCTGGACACCTGGGATCGAGTCCCACATCAGGCTCCCTGCATGGAGTCTGCTTCTCCCTCTGCCCCCCCAATTTCTTCTCTCTCTCTCTCTCATGAATAAATAAGTGAAATCTTAAAAAAAAAAAAGAGAGAGAAGGACCAAATCATATATATATTCAGCTTTGCAAGTTATATGCTCTTTATCACAATTGCTCATTTCTGCTGTTGTAGCTTGAGAAGAGCCAAAGATAATATATAAACAAATAGGTCTATCCATATTCCAATATAACTTTATTTAAAATTTAAAAGTCTGGAATATGTTTGTGGGCTATAGTTTGCTGATTCCCACTACATAATAATAAAAAGGAAGCACAGGTATGTCATAAACATAATGATCAGCCGAAGAAATCAAATACAAAAGGGTAAATACCATATGATTCCATTTATGAAATGTTCAAAAACACATAAAACTAGTCTATATGTTGTTATATATTAGAATAGTAAGTTGTGTAGTGATTGAAGGAGGCACCAGAGGCATTTTGGGTTGTCATGTCTCTGACCCGGATGCTATTCATTCATGGGTTCACTTTTTAAAAACTCACTTTGTTGTACAACTTAGGATTAAAGATTAAAGTACATTATACTGAAATACAATTTTAAAAATTACCTAAAATAGCAATACTAAAAAATCCATGGGAAACATCTGCAACCAAATTATTTTTTATTTGCAACCAAATTAAATGACAAGATATTCCCATGAACTCTAAAATATCAGGAGATACTCATAAACTCCCAGTAGGTACATGAGATGGTAATACCATCTGTGGAGGAGAAATCAGAGGAAAACATTGAGGCATCTGATAAACCAAATAACTTCAAAGTAACAAAAATGAGTATTCACTCAAAAGCTTGGTGAGCAAATTCAGAAACTGGAACTGGAAAAGATTTCTCCCACTCTCATAGTGATGAGTACAAAGGATTTACAACAAATTCTGAAGGAGCTGGAGCAGTCTGGAACTCCTTAACTCTCAAAACTAATATGCCAAAGTCACCTTCCAAGATAAAACTTTACACTGTGTATAAACATCTGGAAAAAGAAGACAAACTGAGCAGTGAAGTAAAAGCAAAGGAAAGAAAAATTCTATATAAAAATTGGGAAGAAGAAGGAGCCAGGAAATGTCAGAAGCTAAGCTGCCATACTTTAGAACAAATGAAGACAGAAAAACAGAGCTCTCAAACTTCACATTAGAAAAATTCTAGGGATCCCTGGGTGGCGCAGTGGTTTGGCGCCTGCCTTTGGCCCAGGGCACGATCCTGGAGACCCGGGATCAAATCCCACGTCAGGCTCCCACTGCATGGAGCCTGCTTCTCCCTCTGCCTGTGTCTCTGCTTCTCTCTCTCTCTCTGTATGACTATCAAAAATAAATTTAAAAAAATTCTAAATCCTATGTCCCTTTCTAAAAGTTCATGAAAAAATAATTTTATAAAATAATCATCATAAATGGGTTAAATTTCATGAAAAGTTTTAAGAGGGGGAAAAAGACCAAATAAGGAGACCTTAATTAAAAAAAAAAAAAAAAGAAAAATCATGCCAGAAAAGTCATGCTCACAAAACAGATGGAAAATGTACTGTGTCTTCACGACCTGACAATTTGTCTTCCCAAGAGTAAATGATCTTATGAGAACAAGAAAGAAGCTTTAATTCTTTTTGATCTAGCCTCAGAATTCATAACTATTATTTCTGTAATAATCTATTGTTTACACAGATCATCCCTATTCACGCGTGGTGGGACAAAACTACACAGGGATGAGAATACTGGTAGGCAAAAAATCACTGATAACCATTTTTACTCCAAAAGTAAAAGAACAAATTTAAGAGAATTTAAAACAATTATAAGGATACTAACTGGGCTTGAAAAAAGCAGAAATGACACTAGAGAATCTCTTACTGCAGAAATAAAAGAACTAAAATCTAGTCAGGCCAAAATTAAAAATGTTTTAACTGAAAAAAAGCCCAAATGAATGCCATAAAAATGATGGATAGATAAGGCAGAGGAATGAATCAGTGATATAGAAGATTAGAAGTAATGGATCATGAAGGTAGACTTAGGGAACTCAACAACTTATTAAAATAGAATACCATTCATATTATAGGAGTCCCAGAAGATGAAGATAGAGGAAAAGGGGCAAACGGTTTATTTGAGCAAGTTACAGGTGAAAACTTCCATATCTGTGGAAGGATATAGGCATCAAAATCCAAGAAGCACAGAAAACTCTCAATAAATTCAACAAAAGCCAACCATTGCCAA
The DNA here is from genome assembly GCF_018345385.1 of Vulpes lagopus. NCBI lineage: Eukaryota > Metazoa > Chordata > Mammalia > Carnivora > Canidae > Vulpes > Vulpes lagopus. The sequence goes on from NC_054846.1 coordinate 51,422,450, forward strand.
GGCATATCATAGTCAAATTTACAAAATAAACAGACACAGAAAGAATCCCGAATGCAGCAAGGGGAAAAAAAGTCTTTAACTTGCAAGGTAAGATAGATCAGGTTTGCAACAGATCTATCCACAGCAACTAGGCAGGTTGGAAGGAAGGGGCGGCAGGATATATTCAATGTGCTTAATGGGAAAAAATATGCAGCCAAGAATACTTTATTCAGCAAGGCTGTAATTCAGAATAGAAGGAGAGTGAAAGAGTTTCCCAGACAAAAACTGAAGGAGTTCATAATTACTAAACCAGTCATGTAAGAAATGTTAAGGGGGACTCTTTGAGTGTAGAAAAATCACCAAAAGCTCCAATCAAAAGACACAGGGTATCAGAATGGATTTAAAAAGATCTATCTATATGCTGCCTACAAGATAATAATTTTAGACCTCAAGACACCTGCAGATTGAAAATGAGGATAAGGAGAACAATGTATCATGCTAATGGACATCAAAAGAAAGCTGGAGTAGCCATACTTATTATCAGACAAACTAGATTTTTAAAAAAGATTTTATTTATTTATTCATGAGAGAGAGAGAGAGAGAGAGAGAGAGAGAGAGGCAGAGACACAGCCAGAGGGAGAAGCAGGCTCTGTGTAAGGAGCCTGATGTGGGACTCGATCCCCGGACTCCAGGATCACACCCTGGGCCAAAGGCGGCGCTAAACCGCTGAGCCACCCAGGGATCTCCCAGACAAACTAGATTTTAAAACAAAGACTGTACTAAGAGATGAAGAAGGGCATTATATTATAATTAAAGGGTCTATCCATCAAGAATACCTAACAATTGTAAATATTTATGCCCCCAACTTGGGAGCACCCAAATATATAAATCAATTAATAATAAACAAAAAGAAACTCATTGATAATAATACAGTAATAGTAGGGGACTTTAACATCCCACTTATAGCAATGGACAGATAATCTAAGCAGAAAATCAACAAGGAAACAATGGCTTTGAATGACACACTGGGCCACATAGACTTCACAGATATATTCAGAGCATTTCAGAGTACACATTCTTTTTGAATACACATGGAATATCCTCCAGAATAGATCACATACTGGTTCACAAATCAGCCCTCAACAAGTATAAAAAGATTGAATCATACAATGCATATTTTCGGACCACAATGCTATGACACTTGAAGTCAACCACAAGAAAAAATGTGGAGGGACTTCAAATACATTAAGGTTAAAGAACATACTGCTAAAGAATGAATGGGTTGGGGATCCCTGGGTGGCGCAGCGGTTTAGCACCTGCCTTTGGCCCAGGGCGCGATCCTGGAGACCGGGGATCGAATCCCATGTCGGGCTCCCAGTGCATGGAGCCTGCTTCTCCCTCTGCCTATGTCTCTGCCTCTCTCTCACTGTGTGCCTATCATAAAAACAACAACAACAACAACAAACAAACAAAAAAGAATGAATGGGTTAACTAGAAAATTAAAGAAGAAGTAAAAAAAAGAATACATGGAAGCAAATGAAAATATGGCAGTCCAAGATCTTTGGGATGCAGCAAAGGCAGTCCTAAGAGGGAAGAATACTGCAACACAGGCCTATCTCAGGAAGCAAGAAAAGTCTTGCTAAAATACACAGCCCAATCTTACAGCTAATGGAGCTAGAAAAGGAACAGCAAACTAAAGCTGGCATAAGAGGGAAATAATAAAAAGCATAAATAAGTGATGTAGAAACAAACAAAAACCTCCAGTAGAACAGATCAGTGAAACTAAGAGCTGGTTCTTTAAAAGAATTAATAAAATTGATAAACCCCTATCCAGACTTACCAAAAGAAAAGGGCCCAAATAGATAAAATCACAAATGAAAGAAGAGAGATAACAACCAATACCACAGAAATACAAACAATTGTTAGAGAATACTATGAAAAATTATATGCCAACAAACTGGGCAATCTGGAAGAAACAAACTACCAAAACTGAAACAGGAAGAAATAGAATATTTGAACATACCCATAACCAGCAAAGAAATTGAATCAATAATCAAAAGTCTCCCAACTAACAAAAGTCCTTGGCCAGATAGTTTCCCAAGGGAATTCTACAACATTTAAAGAAGAGTTAATACCTATTCTTCTTAAACTGTTCCAAAAAAATAGAAATGGAAGGAAAACTTCCAAACTCATTCAATGAAGCCAGCATTACTGGGATTCCAAAACCAGACAAAGACTCCAATAAAAAGGAGAATTACAGACCAGGCCAATATCCCTGATGAATATGGATGCAAAAATTCTCAATAAAACACAGCCAATCAAATTCAACATCAAATTAAAATAATTATGCTCCACAATCAAGTAGGATTTATACCTGGGCTGCAGGGTTGGTTCAATATTCACAAATTAATAAATATGATGCACTGCATTAATAAAAAAACCATATTATCTTGTCAGTAGATGCAGAAAAATCATTTGACAAAATACAGCATCCATTCTTGATAAAAACCCTCCACAAAGCAGGGGATAGATGGAAAATACCTCAATATTATAAAGGCCATATGTGAAAGCCCTACAGCTAATATCATCCTCAATGGGGAAAAAACTGAGAGCCTTTCCCCTAAGGTCAGGAAGAAGACAAGGATGTCCAATCTCATCATTACTATTTAACATAGTACTAGAAATCTTAGCCTCAGCAATCAGAAGAAAAAAAGAGAGAGAGAGATAAGAGGCATCCAAATCAGCAAAGAAAAGGTCAAACTTTCACTGTTGGCAGATGATATGATATTCTATATAGAAACCTGAAAGAATCTACCAAAAAACTGCTAGAATTAATACATGAATTCAGCAAAGTTGCAGGATATAAAATCAATGTGCAGAAAATCTGCTGCATTTCTATACACCAATAATGAAGCAGCAGAAAAAGAAATAAAAAAATCGATTCCATGTGGAATTGCACCCAAAACGGTAAGATTCCTAGGAATAAACCTAACTAATGAGGGAGAAGATCTGTATTCTGAAAACTACAGAATACTTATGAAAGAAATTGAAGAGGACACAGAGAAATGGAAAAGCATTCCATGCTCATGGATTGAAAGAACAAATGTCGATAAAATGTCTGTCCTACCCCAAACAATCTACAAATTAAATGCAATCAAAATACCTGTGTTTTCCACAGAGCTAGAACAAACAATCCTAAAATTTGTATGAGACAACAAATCCTACAAATCCTAAAGGAGAACACAGGCAGAAACCGCTTTGACCTCAGCTATAGCAACTTCTTATTAGACACGCTTTCAGAGGCAAGGGAAACAAAAGCAAAAATGAACAGTAAAATAAAAAGCTTCTGCACAGCAAAGGAAGCTATCAATAAAAACTAAAAGCCTACGGAATGGAAGAAGATATTTGCAAACAACATATCTGATTAAAGAGTTAGCATCCAAACTCTATAAAGAACTTATCACATTCAACACCCAAAAAACAAATAATCCAGTTAAGAAATGGGCAGAAGACACGAATAGACAACTTTTTCAGATGGCCAACACACACATGAAAAGACGCTAAACATCACTCATCACCAGGGAATTACAAATCAAAACCATGATGAGATATCACCTCACACTTGTCAAAATGGCTAAAAGTAACAACATAAGAAACAATAGGTTTTGGTGAAGATGCAGAGAAAGGGGAACCCCCTTGCATTGCTAATGGGAATGCAAACTGGTGCGGCTACTCTGAAGAACAGTATGGAGGTTCCTCAAAAAGTTAAAAATAGAACTACCCTGTGATCTAGCAATTGCACTACTAGGTATTTATCCAAAGGATAAAAAAAATACAGATTCAGAGGGGTACATGGCAATCAGAGAAGGACAAGTACCATATAATCTCAGTCATATGGGGAATTGAAGAAAGCAGATGAACATATGGGAAGGAGGGGAAAAGAGAAACAAACCACAAGAGACTCTTAATGATAAAGAACAAATGGAGGTTGATGGAAGGAGGTGGGTGGGTGGGGGTTGGGCTAGATGTATGATGGCTATTAAAGAGGGCACCTGTGATGAGCACTGGGTGTTGAATATATGTGATGAATCACTGAACTCTACTCCAGTAACCAATATTGCGCTGTATGTTAACTAAATAAAATTTAAAATAAAAAAATTTAATTAAAAATAAAAGTTATATTCACAAAAATATTGAAAACATAATGAAAGACACATGACATACATTGGGGAAAAAAATTCAATCCAGAATAATCAACACCATGATGTAAGATGAAGGGGGGAAAAATGCACAATATTTTAGCTTGACTTTCCAAACTAAAAGAGCAAATCCCTCACAAGGGAAAGAAAATTGGATTTTAAGCAGATTTTGACAGAAACATTCTCTGTCACAATCAAATAACATATTTAAAGTAAAAAAAAAAATGTAAGCCAAGGATTTTTATATCCAGCCAAAGTAACTTTCAAGAATAAACACTACAGACAAAATATCATTACCACGCAACTCAGGGAATTATAAAGTTCCTTATGGGCAGGAAATTTGATTTTACGAAAAGATCTCCAGTGCTGTGCATAGTGGCAGATGCAGAGCATGCAGATATTTGGTTGAGAATGCTGAGTATATGTGAATTAACCTAGGCAGAAAAATATGACTAAGTTTAAGAGCTTGTATTCAAGCTGCTCTTAGTGTAAACCAATTTAAGATACTGAGATTAGTGTACAGTTTAAGCCAGCTGCATGCATGCAAATATGTGTGCGTGTGTATGCACATGTATATTTACATAGTTTGTTTTTGTTCAAAGGCACTAGGGAGCTGCTTACATAGTAGTACTAGTGGTACTAACATTCCTGAGAGAAGAGGTAAAGTAAAAGTCTGCAACTGGTATTTTCCTGGGGGCATTTGTGTATAGAGCATAGAACAAAATGCTAGGAATCTATGCTTTGTGCAACCACAGGTCCAATACATATACAAAATATGTGTTAATTGACTATTTTATGTTACTGGTTAGGCTTCTGGTCAACTACTATTAGTAGTTAAGTTTTGGGGCATCAAAGGTCATATGCAGATTTCTGACTGTGCAAGGAAGGTCTGGAGCCTATAACCCCCACATTGTTCAAGGGTCAATGGTAGTTTAACTTTTTATTTTTGAATATTTAGATTTACAAAACAGTGGCAAAGATAAAAGAGTTGTACCCGGGAACTTCACCCTTCAACCCGGTCCTCAAAGTTTATATCTTAATATAGCTATAGCTGATTTTGCAAACCTAAGAAAGTAACATTAGTACAGTAATTATCTCCACTGCAGACTTTATTTGGATTGCACCAGTTTTTCCAGTAATGCACTTCTATTCCAGGATCCAATAAGGATACCATGATGCTTTTAGTCATCATTTCTTAGTCTCCTCCAATCTGTGCCAAGTTTGTCCTTCTTTGTTTCTCATGACCTTGATGGTTTAGAAAAGTACTACTCAGGGATTTTGTGGAAAGTTTCTCAATTTGATTTTGTCTGATATTTTTTTCATGTTTAGACTAGGGTTATGGGTTTTGGGGAACAATGTCAGAGAACAGTGCCCTTCGTATTACTTGATATCAGGGAATACAGGATGCCAGCATGAGTTATTAATGATGTTAATTCTGATCACTTTGTGAACGTGGTGTCTACCAGATTTCTCCATACTTTATTCATCAGAAACAAATCACTAAGTCTAGCCTATGCTCAAGGGAAGAGGAATTAAGCTCCATACCTCATGAAAGAGGCAATATCCACTATTATTATTTACAATTCTCCTGTAAAGAAGATGTGTCCATTCTCATTCTTAGTCATTCATTGTTTTGCTTATATCAATATGTACTCATAGATTTTATTTTATTCTTTCAGTTATAGTCCAAATATTGCTATTTATTTTGTTGATCAAATTATTCTAGCAATGGTCACTGGGACTTCAGATGGGCTCCTGTGTTCTTTTGATATGCTCCTGTTCTCCTTACTACCCCCCTTCTTTTATTTTAAAGGCATTTCCTCACATTCCATACTGCAAAATATTCCATCCTAATCTTGTGTTTTCCCCGTCCCAGCCTCAGAATCAGCTATTGCTCCAAGAGTCCCGATAACTTTTACTGAATATGGGTATTCAGAAACCAAGATCTGGGAGAGCTGGGTGTGCTCATTGCTATTGGGTTGCCACTCCTTTTGAGACTTTTAGAGAACAAAACTAGGAAATATGGAGGTGTACTAATCTCAATATATGCTCATATCTATATCTGAGTCATTCTCTCTGTATATATATCAAAATAAACATGGATGTAACATAGGGTATACTATGATTAAAAATCTGGCTGTCTTTACGATTTATTTACTTACTTGTTCAACTCTCATATAAATGTAAAACTCTCATATAAATGTAAAGTATTTTCAGAATTGCTAATCCATACCCTTGTAAGAATCACACTCATCTAATAGAATACGGCTTGGCAAACTTCAACTCCCAGGGCATTTCTGGCCCTTGCCTATTTTTGCAAGGCCTGATAGGTAAAAACAAAAAATTTTTTTAAGTAACTGGGGGAAAAAGTTTCATAAATATCATATAAAATTCACATTTTAGTACATATGGATAAAGTTTTACTGGACTACAGAAACACTCATCTGTTTACGTACTGTCTATGTCTGCTTTAGTGCAGTAACAGCAGAGTTGAGTAGTGTGACAGGGACCCTATGACACAAAAAATATTTACTCTGGCTCTTTAGAGAGCGCTCTATTACAAATCGCTGCAATAGAATGTAGTGATTAAATAGTTCTTTTTGTCTTTAGCCTCATAGTATCCAGCCAAAACATAATACTCCAAAGTCATTTAGGTAAGCTAATTTAAAGCTATATCTTGTATTTTTAGAACCTTTAGATTCATTTGTTATAATCTGCATTAAATCTTCAGAAGCCCAAATATCACACTTGTTATTTTTTATTTTTTCATTCAGTAAATTTCTTTCTGATGTATATTTCTAGTAGTTTTGACAAATGCATAAGGTAACAAATACATAAAGTAACAAATGCATAATGCAACTTCAGTATCAGCTCCAATACTCTAAAAATCTCCCTGTGAAACTAATTTCTTTGTAGTCAACCTCTTCTGACTCACCCATACTTTAATATTTCAACAATGTCACTCACAGAAATAAAATCATACCATTTTATAAAGCTTTGAGTCCTAGCTTCTTTCACTCAGCAAACTGAATTTAAGACTAACCATGTTGTTATGTGAATTTAAATCTCACTTTTTTGGGACGTCAGGGTGGCTCAGTGGTTGAGCGTCTGCCTTCAGCTCAGGGTGCGATCCTGGGATCTGGGATCGAGTCCCACATCGGGCTCCCTGTGAGGAGCCTTCTTCTCCCTCTGCCTGTGTCTCAGCCTCTCTCTCTCTCTCTCTCTGTCTCTCATGAATAAATAAATCTTTAAAAAAAATAAATCTCACTTCTTAAAAAAGATTATAATTTTAGAGATGGGAAAGGAGCAGGCAAAGAGGGAGAGAGAGAATCTCAAGCAGATTCCCTGCTGAGCATGGAGCCTGACACAGGGCTTGATACCACAACCCTGAGATCATGACCTGAACCAACATCAAGAGTTGTCAGGTGACTCTCTAGTTCATCCTTTTTTATTGCTGAGTTATATTCCATATAATGGCTATACCATAGTTTGTTTGCCATTTGCCTTTGAAGAACATATTGACTGCCTCTAATTTTGGGCAATTATGAATAAACTTTCTACAAACATTCATGTACAGGTTTTTATGTGAACCTAAGTTTTCAATTCATTTGGGGAAATACCTAAGTGTAGGATTGCTGGGTTGTATGATAAGTGTGTTTAACCTTATACGTAATTGCAAAACTATCTTGTGGCTGTACTACTGGGCATTCCCACCAGGACTGAATGAGAATTTCTATTGCTCCACATCCTTGACAGCATTTACTAGTATAAATTTTTTTTTGGTTTTTTGTTTCTGTTAAACAATTCTATAAGGTGGCAGTGGTATCTCATTGCAGTTTTACTTTCATTTCTATGATGATTATTGAGCATCTTTTTATGTTTATTTGGTGAAATGTCTGTTCAGATTTACTGCCTGAGTTTTTTTTTTATAATAAATTTATTTTTTATTAGTGTTCAATTTGCCAACATACAGAAAAACACCCAGTGCTCATCCCGTCAAGTGCCCCCCTCAGTGTCCGTCACCCATTCACCCCCACCCCTTGCCCTCCTCTCCTTCCACCACCCCTAGTTCATTTCCCAGAGTTAGGAGTCTTTATGTTCTGTCTCCCTTTCTGGTATTTCCCACACACTTCTTCTCCTTTCCGTTATATTCCCTTTCACTATTTATATTCCCCAAATGAATGAGAACATATAATGTCTGTCCTTCTCCGATTGACTAACTTCACCCTCCAGTTCCATCCATGTTGAAGCAAATGGTGGATACTGCCTGAGTTTTAAGAGGACTTTTTAAAAATTTTGGATGCAAATCCTTAGTCATATATGTGATTTGCAAATATTTTCATCCAGACTATGACTTGTCATTCTATTCTCTTAACAGTGTCTTTCACAGAACAAAATTTTTAAATTTTAATGGAGTTCAAGTTATCAAATTTATAAATGGATCATGTGTTTGGTGTCATACCTTAAAAGTAATTTACAAATATAAATAGATTATCTACTATGTTTTAGGTTTATTTTTAAATGTTCACTTTTAAAAATCCAGAACCATGCCTTGAAAAGACAGCAAATGCAAAGTCTCCATTTAATTGACTTTGCACTTTTGTCAAAGCTCAGTTGACAATATTGATGTGGGTCTATCCTGGGGGATCTATTCTTTATATGTCTATTATTTAGTCAAACCACACTGTCTTCATTGTTGTGCTTTATAGTAAGTCTTAAAATTAGGTAATGGATCCTCCAACTTTGTTCTTTTTCAGAATTATGTTTTTGGTTTTTCAATTTCCTTTGCCTTTCCATATACATTTTAGAATCAGCTTGTCAATTTCTACTAAGAAGTTTTGATACGGTTTTAATTATGATTCCACTGAATCTAGAGACCAAATTGGAAAACTGACATCTTCATATTGACTTCTCCATTCTGTGAACATGGTGCACTTCTTCATTTAGTTCTATCTTCTTTGATGTTCAACAGCATTTTGTAATTCTCAGAATGTAAATACTGCACATATTTTGTTAGGATTATATCTAAGCACTTCAATTTCTGGTGCTATTATAAATGGTATGGACTTCTTTTCTTTTTTTTTTTTAAGGGTTCAATGTTCAGTTTCCTTTAATTACCCCATCTCCCCGAAGGGCAGGTACAGGCAGCTAGGCGATGATGACAAGAGATGTTTACTTGAAGATCTTGCCCTGATTGAAGGTTTTGCCCACATGCTGGAAGGCCCCCTCCCAATAAAAGTACTCTCGAACCAGCGTCTGGGTCTCCTCGCTGCCAGGATCCAGTTTCCGCCATGTATAGGACTCGTAGTCCACCTGCCAATCTGGACTCAGCGGAAAGGCAAGCTCCTGGCCTCAGAAGACCCAGACTCCAGATATGGAGCTGCTGTTGTTGGTTCCAAAGAGGATGACACTGCAAAGGCATTCTTCCTCAGCTTGTCCAACCGTTGGAACATTCCAGTGATGAGGTTACAACTCATAAAGGTCTGAGTGAGCTCCTCAGGGAAGCGGTACTCAGCGTACCACAGGGACCAGCTATCCTTATCGAAGTGCTCATTGCACACGGCAATGCCACAGTGAGAGTGTCCTCATTGGAATACTTGCGCTTAAATTCGTCCAACACAAAGGTACTCTTGGGCAGGTGAGCAAAGGGGTCTTTGGCCTTTGGCTCAGCAGCCAGTGCCTGCTCACATTCATCCATTTCCTCCTCAGGAGCAGGGGCAGCAGCCTTCTCCTCTTTCTGCTCAGCCTGGGGCTTCTGCTTCTCTTCCCGAAAACCCTTCTCTTTCCGTGGGGTGTCTTTTTTAGGTTGGCTCTCTGCAAACTTTTTAGCATCAACCTGGGTCACCTTCTCACAGAGTTTCACCTCCCCCAAGACAGCCCAGAACTGGGGCTGGTTAATGCAATGTAAGGAACCAGCGGTTGGTATTGGGGAAGGCCTGGTGGAAAGAAGGCTCCAGGACCTGTTTATAGAGCCTCAACAGGGTGCAGACAACTGTGATGTCAGCCAGTGTCACACGTTCACCCACCAGAAAAGTCCTCGTCTTCAAATGAATATCCAGGAGCCCCAGAATTCGCCTCACTTCCTCCTTTGCATTCTCTGTGGCCTGCTTGTTGTGGTGCATGATACTCAAGGTAGGAAACACCCAGGTACTGGCTGGGGGCACTATGTCGCTATCAGCAAAGCTCACCCACTGCACCACCTGGGCTGCTGCCTCTGGAGGACTTCCCTGCAGTTCCTCATTGCTCACATAGTAGGCAATGGCATTGCTCTCAAACACACAGAATCCATCGTCACCCTCAAATGCTGGAACCTTGCCGGCAGGAAATTTACGGAGAAATTCAGGGGTGTGGTTGGTTTGGCCAAAGTGGAAGTGGGGTGGTACGGGGAGCACGCGGACCTGAGCCCTGCTGTACTGAGCAGCAATGAGAGCCTTGAAGGCCCTCCAGTTTTCAGGATATGTGTACAGGTTCCCGGCCGCCATGGTGATTCCGCAGAGGAAGGCTGGTATGGATTTCTTAATTTAAAATTCCAATTATTCATTGCAGATATATAGGGGAAAAATTGGCTTTCTTTGTATTTTGTGACCCTGTTAAACTCACTTATTAGTTCTGAGAGCTCTTCTGGAGATCCTGTGGATTTTTCTGCAAAATCATATCCTCTGCAAATATGTTTTTTTTTTCTTACTTTCCAATCTGTATCCCTTTTATTTCGCTTTCTTATCTTCCTGCATTGTCTAAGACTCTCCATATGATGTTAAAAGAATGTCAAGAGAGAGCATCATGGTTTCTGAAAGACTGAATATTCGGTCTTTCACCATTAAGTATAACATTAAGTATAATATTAGCTATAGGTTTTCAAAGATGCTCTTCGTTAGGTTGAAAACATTCCCTTCTACGTCAGCTTTACTTTATTAACAGTTTTAATATCAGTGTAAACACAGAAGACAGGACTAGTAAGCTAGAGGACATGTCTCATGAAAGCATGCAATCTAGAGAGAGAAGAAAGTAAAGAATTAAAAATATCAAAATAAGCATAAGATGCATATGCATCTAAAATTTAAAAAAAAAATTTTTACCTAAGTCTAAAAATCTAATACAAGTATAATTGGGAGTTCTACACAAACAAATAATGGGGCATAAGCACTGTTTAAAGAAAGACTGGCTACAGGTTTTCCAAAATTGATGGAAAATACCAACCTTCAAATTTAGGAAGCTCTGAAAACTCAACATAGAAATCAATCCAAGAATATGACATGTTAGGTATATAATAGTAAAATTACTAAATGCAAAGTTGAAGAGTAAATCTTAAATGCAACAGAGCAGATGAAAAATCCTCATATTACTTCAAAGACGTAATAGCTTACTTTTCAAGACACAAAAGAAGCCAGGAGACAATGGAATAGTTTCTTTAAAGTACCAAAGAAAATAACTACCAACCTAGAGTTTTATATCCAATAAAATTATCCCACAAAAATTAAAACCAAGATGTTTTCAAACAAAATCAGAATTCATAGCCAGGGGAATGTCAAGAAAGAAGTATTAAAGGCAGAAGGAAAATGACCCTAGAATCCATAAGGGAACATGGAAGTTAAGGAAAGAATGAAGAATAGAAAGAATATATAAATGACCAACATGAATAAACATTACTACATAAATAAAATTAATTTCTTGTGTTTTATGTATATAGAATTAAAATGCATGCCAAAATTATGCAAAAAAGGGGGGCAGGTTAAAAGAGGGTTAAATGTTTTAGGGCCTCATTATTTTTAGGGAGGTCAACAAAAAAATCATTTATCATGTATGCATGTTGAAATCTCCAGAGCCACCAATAACAGAAGAGTTAAAAATGAATAACAAGTTAATAAAAAAGAAAGTTATAAAAAATACTAATCCAAACAAAAGCCACATCAACCTACATAAAAATTCTAGATCTTAAGTCTTCAAAAACAACCCCCTGTGCTACTCATAAGATATGCACTTTAAATATAATGATTAAAAGATTAAAATGTATAACTCTCAGGTTATGTTTTAACAGGTAGTTAGAATTACCTGAAAAAGTCTTTGATGGCACCTTCTTTATTTTTTTGTTTTTGTTTTTGTTTTTTTTTTTGACGGCACCTTCTGAAGCTGAATGTATATATACCCTATGTCTGGGAAATTCCAAATAGGAAGAGTACATACATACCCAAAGAAGAAGAATACAACAATACTCAAAGTATGCATAAAATGCTTATAGCACCTCTGCAATAGCCCAAACCAGAAACAACCTAAACGTCCATCAAAAAAGGAAGAATAAATCAACAGTAGTGTTTTCATATAACAATCACCATACAGCAGGCAAAAGTAAAGAATTATTGTTGATGGGGATCCCTGGGTGGCGCAGCGGTTTGGCGCTTGCCTTTGGCCCAGGGCACGATCCTGGAGACCCGGGATCGAATCCCACGTTGGGCTCCCGGTGCATGGAGCCTGCTTCTCCCTCTGCCTGTGCCTCTGCCTCTCTCTCTCCCTCTCTCTCTCATAAATAAATAACTATCATAAATAAATAAAATTTAAAAAAAAAGTTTAAAAAAAAAAGAATTATTGTTGATTATAAGATATGTGCAGTACCAAGAAGTCTGAATTGTAAAGTCAAAGTGAAACAAGTCAAAGAAGCAGATATTGTAGAATGTCATTTATATAAAGATTAAAACACACAATACTAATCTTACTATTAAAAGTTAGATAATGGGGATCCCTGGGTGGTGCAGTGGTTTAGCGCCTGCCTTTGGCCCAGGGCACGATCCTGGAGACCCGGGATCGAATCCCACATCGGGCTACCAGTGCATGGAGCCTGCTTCTCCCTCTGCCTGTGTCTCTGTCTCTCTCTGTGTGTGTGTGTGTGACTATCATAAATAAATAAAAAAATTAAAAAAAATAAAAAATAAAAGTTAGATAATGTTTACCCTTGGAGTGGCAGTAGCTGAGAGGAAAGAAAAGCTTCTGCAGAGCTGGTAATATTTTATTTCTTGATTTGGGTAGACAGCTTATACAGGAGTGTGCTGATTATTATAATTCATAGAGTTGTTACTTATGATTTATGCATTTTCTATATGTATATTGTATTTTGAAAACAAGCTTAATTTTTAAAAAGGTTTTATTTATTTGAGAGAGAGAGAGAGAACACACAAGCCAGGGAAGAGGCAGAGGAAAGAGGGAGAAGCTGGCTCCTCGCTGAGCAGGGAGCCCAATGGAGGGCTTGACCCCAGGACCTTGGGATCATGACCTCAGCCAAAGTCAGACACTTAACTGACTGAGCCACCTAGGTGCCAGAAAACAAGCTTAATTTAAAAACAGTTATACATATAGAAACTTAAAACTGTACAAACTCATGGAATGCCAAATAATCCAGTTATATGGTGAAGACCAAGCCTAGTTCCTAATATGACACTCATGATAAATGATTCAGTAGACTACTGACTGAAACAAACAAAAAAATCAAACACAAAAAGAATACACTGCAATTATTCCCCAGCTGTCCTTCATATATATGTTTGTTTGTCTTACCTCAGAAAATATTCTCACACTGATGTTCTCTAATATTACACCTGGTAAACCTGATCTTTTCTTTTAAATATTTAATTAACATAAAAATAAGCTGAGAAGTTTATTTCAAAATAATTATTTCTGACCCCACTTTACCATTTAGAACAAAATCTATTTGTAGGAAACGGAAGTGTTTTATACTGGGCCACAGGAGTCTCCATACTTTGAAGGCTATGAAATAATTATCATAAAATTACTACTTACTGACTATGAGATAATTATTAGTAACATTGTTTAGAGTTCAGATGATATCAAACATTTTGCATAACGACTCAGGCCAAGCCAGAAGTTAAGAGATGTTGCCTTTAGCAAAACCACTGACTTCCATCATTTGGAGGTTGTATCTTTTTTCTTCTCTTCCCAGTGGTTAACTATTACAAGCTTTAAGCATCTTGAGTGGTTTTCTTGCCCAATTAGAAAAGGCCTTCAAGAAAATATTTTAGAAACTAACATATAAATGTCTTTGATGAGCCTGATGTGATTTCAAGACATTTTTTACCCGGTCATGGATCTCATCGCAGTTTGAAGGTGAACACCAATCAGAATGGAATCTGTAGACATAAAAAACAAAGGTGACTTGTAGCCAGAGGGAGAGAAAAATAAATCTTTCCAAATGCCAGACACAGAAAGTCATTTTTTTTTTTTTTACCTATCCCCATGTGATAACATAGAAAGATGAAAATAGCATATTTTCTTCATTGACCAAGGATGAGAGGCAGATGTAAAATCAGGCCCTGATTCTCTGCAGACATATTAAGTCTTTGTAATATGTGCAATAAGTGGTCTTAATAAAGTTTGATGTGAATTAGGGAGAGCATACCTATATATATCTGACCACTTTAATGATCTCCTTACCTAATTTGTTAGAGCTTTAGCTCCAAATAAAGATACAGATGCTCATGGGCAGCCCCAGTGGTGCAGCGGTTTGGCGCCGCCTGCAGCCTGGGGTGTGATCCTGGAGACCCAGGATTGAGTCCCACATCGGGCTCCGTGCATGGAGCCTGCTTCTCCCTCTGTCTGTGTCTCTGCCTCTCTCTCTGTGTCTATGAATAAATAAATAAAATCTTTAAAAAAAATATACAGATGCTCAGATTAGAACAATTCCATGTATAGTGCCTTTAAAATTAGTTTTTATTTTCCAATAATTTCATCATACTCTCTTAAATTATGTAGAAGAAATTCCTTTCTGTATACAGAAAAATAAAACTAATTTTATGAAATGAAACAAAATGTTTAAATAGATGAAAATATTATTTAGAATCCAATTATGTTCTTACTCCCTCAGAATACATAAGAACATAAAAATTGAATGATCCTCCCTCAGCACAGATAACACTTCTCTAGTCTCTCCTGTAAGTGTGTTTTTTAAGTGAATATTGAAAAACAGGAAAATGTGACTTTTATTAAAACCTGAGTCTGGGAATAAAGAGCGAAATAAAGCAACCGTTCTTCTTTCTTATGCCCTTCCCAAACTCAAAATTGGCATTAGTATAACTAAGCTACTTTATCAATCTTATAAGTAATAATGAAAATCTCCAGGTCCATCTTATTATAATTCATCATATCAAGTATTATTGATATAATTCCTTCATAAAGGAATGGATACTAAAATGTTAACTGCTTACACTTTGCCTGTTTTCTCCCAGCTTGTGATGGCAAAGTTATTATTTTATATGTTTACTCAAAATATAAACTCTTAATCAGGAAAAATGATTTACATGAACTGTTTTTTAAAGAACACAGTCAATAATGGATGATCAGCTATATCTAAATTTTAATCTCCTATATTTGTAAAAGGAAATATTACTGGATCTACACAAATACATTGTCCAATTTTGTTATTTGCCTATGTAGGTAACATATCTTGAAAACCTGAGATCCAAATATGCAGTTCCAAGAGGATCTCTTCAGTGTACTATGAGAGGATCCACTAGTCTGTGCTGTGGTATAAGAAATGATTGCCCAACAATCTTTAACTTCATTTACAAAATTCGAAACCGTAAGCATGATTAAAAGGAATATCAGCTACTTTTTAATTAGATTTGCTAGTATTTCTTAGTCTGATTTTAGTAATAATTCTACAGCCTAATACATATAAGTCATAATATTAATATTTACTTTTGGAGGACAAAACTGTTTCTCAAATGTAACATTTATAATAAAAATTGCAACCGTTTTATGTGTGTTAACTCCATTGAAGATATTTTTTTAAATGGGCTTAAAGCAAAAAGCACCTTCACTATAAATAAAGAAATTCATTTGCTTACAGTCACTAAGAGACTTTTCGAAAGCCTGTTTATTCACATTCGTGATTAAGGAGTCAACATTTTATAATAATCCTAGAGGAAAACTTATTTTATCTTAATGACTATTTACCCAGTTAAACTCCTATAGCTGTATATCTTGTCATAGTCCCAATTTTGCCGGGGGCATACAATCTACATTTCCATCATTTCAAATTGGTTACTGATTCCACTGTATTTTATAAACACCCTCTAAGTATACTGCTCACCAACCTAAAAAGCCGTATCAGAGAACGTATTATATTTAAAGGTGTAGTACTGAGTGTGTTCAAAAGGATGAAATGTTTCTGTTCCTGGTGATATGTCCTATAGACACTTTATTTTCCTTTATAACTAAATCAAAATCTTTTTTAGAACATACATTCAAAGTAGAGGTGTTCTACCCTAGTGAAAGTAAAAAAATTTATCTACCCTAAAAAGTACCTCAATAAAAGTTTATTAATTCCTTTAGATGAATTTAAATTCTTTTATTTTAAAAGTACCTCAACCTTCCTCAAGTGATAGGTGACAATATTTCATATTAGAGCTACTTGTTTCCTTCTAGAAAAGAACTTACTACATCTACTATCAAGCATCAGAATAAATGTGCAAATGCCACTGACTACTGGAAGCCATCACCTGCACTGGAATATGAAAAAGAGACAGCTGACTTTAGCTAACCTCAGTGAAGAATTTTTGAGTATAGCCTCAGTGAAGAATTTATCAACTTGGGAAGACAGACTTCAAAAGCTGGGACAAAATTACAGACAGGGATAAAATAATGTGGGACTAAAATTCATACTGTATTACAGTGGTAGACAACTGGAGAGCTCTGTGAAATATGTGAAAAGGCAGAAAAATAAAACAATATTTATAAAAACATATCCAAGGAGATACAGGAGAAAAATTTGTTGAAAACCTACTGAGATGGCAAAGAACCAAATGACAAAACCACAAGTGCTTAATTCTAAACGTAAGTAAAAAAAGAGGAGCACTGACTACATGCCTGAACATCTGAGCAGACACAGTAACTACACAAAGTCCCCTGACAACTGAGACACAAGTTACTGGGCCTCAGCAGAAAAAATCTCTTCAAAAGTTTCTCTTGAACTTTAAAGCCTATAGAAACATAGATATGTTTCTCTCTCTCTATAAATACATAGGTCTATCTTCTAATCTACCTGTCTATCTATGAACTCCATGACCCTGAAGGCAGGATTCTAATGAATCTAGAAGCCACATGAATCAAAATTCCCTATGTCAGGATTAGGGTCTCCAGCAGACCTTCATACGTCCATGTGGAGACTTACAGGGCTAATTTGGAAACACAAATCTATCTGTTCAGAATAGGGATGTATTAATACAGCTTCTAAATGGATAACTCTTGCTCAAATCATTGGTTTTGAGATGAACTTTTTTTTTTTTAATTTATTTATGATAGTCACAGAGAGAGAGAGAGAGGCAGAGACACAGGCAGAGGGAGAAGCAGGCTCCATGCACCGGGAGCCTGACGTGGGATTCGATCCCGGGTCTCCAGGATCGCGCCCTGGGCCAAAGGCAGGCACTAAACCGCTGCACCACCCAGGGATCCCCAAGATGAACTTTTTGATAGACAGTTTGTTTAAATTTTGTCAGTGATGTCTGATAGTTATAATAAGCTATACAAATTTAGTATGTTCCTTTAGCTTTTTGATACCATCTGTAAATATAGATTTTATTTCCATGCTCTTGATGGCATGCCTCTTAGGTGTTCAAATTTCCATATAATTTTTAAACTACCTAGGATGAGGTTTGTTTATTTTTTTTAATCTATGGCAACTCTGTTTTCTATATTATTAGTGAGTGAGGCAAGGAATTTCCAATTTGAATTTAACAACAAAAACAGATAAAGAGGTATTATTTTCTTCACACTCAAATTATTACAAGTGTCTAGCTTTGGTTGCCAAAGCTTCTTTTAGAGGGAGGGCTGGAATCTTTACATGGTTAAGATTCTCCTGGGGAATTAGGAAAAGGTTATGTGAGGTACCATATACCAACAATATACAGCATCATCATTACCACTAAAAGGAGAGTATAATCTGTGCTATTTTTATATATAAGCCATATCCATAATGTTAAATGCCTCTGAATCTATTGAAAACAACCATCATGTACTATTTTTCACTTTTAGGAACTACAGTATTTAATTAGGGTTAAAGTGACTCTAATTATTAATAAACTTGCTAATAGTAAGATTACTTCAAGGGGACTGGGCTGGGGAGAAGTATCTAGTACTATGTGATATGTAATATATTCTAAACAAAAAGTAAGCCTTTTAAAATCAAATTATACTTGCAGGAATAAACATTTTACATACATAATTACTGCCTTGTCTTTTCTAATGATGATTATTCAAAATATCAGTACAGAAAGAGAGACCAAGCATTACCTTTCCCTGAGAGAAGCTCTATTTAACACAGGGCTTGGAGAATGCTTCGGCATTGTTGAAGGTGCTGAATGGACTAGTAAGGTCCTTGCTGAATGCTGGGGCTTGCTACATGACCTTGAGCTTAAGTACTCATCACATCTTTCCAAAGAGTCATCAAAGTCTCTCCCATGGGGTGTCCTGATAACCTGTTCAAAAAATTTGAATTTGTATGCAAATTTTATTTGTATACACATAATAAATGTGATACTATCATACATACACGCAACCTTAGAACCTTTGTAAGAATTTAAAAAAAACAACTATAATGCCACAACCATATTTGAAGGCAAGTTTCAGAATGTAGTGGTCATCATTATCACTGTAAAAGTAAATATTAGATACATCTGGTTATTCATTCCACTTGTCTAAAATTTATAAAACTTTATCAATTCCAAGAGCTTTTGAGCAGTGGTGGGGTAAAGGTAGGGGTGTATATATAAAACAAAGGACAGGGACGCCTGGGTGGCTCAGTGGTTGAGCGTCTCAACCACTGAGTGGTTGAGGATCCCTGCAGACCCAGGATCAAGTCCCACGTCGGGCTCCCTGCATGGAGCCTGCTTCTCCCCACGTCTCTACCTCTCTTTGTGTGTCTCTCATGAATAAATAAATAAAAACATTTTAAAAATAAAATAAATAAAACAAAGGACAATACACAGAAACTAATGATAGTCTAATTTAGGTATGAGGCCAATCAGAACAGAATTCTATCCTTATACTCATTCATTGACTCATTTGTTCTGGAGACAAAATGAATAAGTCAGGATAGAAAAATTAATTAATTCCTACCCTTATTATGGGGACCTTAGATCCTAGTATAATTTACATTCTACTAAGGAAAAAGAGTTTTAAAAACACACACATACCAAGTAAATAGGTAAAATATATAGTTTGTCTAAGGATGGTAAATACCATGATAAGAAAATAAGAGCAGAGAGGAGATAAGAAGTACTGATGGGTGATATAGGAGGAGTATGGAGGGAAGGAGGGGCTACTTTAAGTAGGTTGATCGATGGAGACCTGACAGAGAAAAAGAATGTCTTAGACCTAAGGAGTAAAGGCCTAAAGACCTTAGTAAAGACCACAAGACCTAAGTCATGGGGACATCTGTAGGAAGATCATTCCAGAAGGAAAGAAAAATAAAAGTAAAGATCTTGTGGGGTGGGGTGGAGAGTAGAGCATGGCCTGGTATATTAGAAAAAGCAAGGAAGCCAACAGGGGTGAACTAAATAGTAGGTGAAGTTAAAAAGGTAGATTTTAAGGATAAGGCTTCTATGCTGTGACTTTTTTTTTAAAGGAGAATTCCCTGACTACTGCATTAAGAACGGTCTATAGAGGGGCCAAGGACAGAAACAGGGAAATCAGCTAGGAAATGGTTATAATAGAATATGGAAAAGGATGCTGGATTGGATCAGAGTGATATCAATGGAGATGAAAAGTGATCAGATCCAAAAGGCAATTGAAATATAGAGCCAACAGGATTTGCTGATGGACTAGAGTCAAACATAACACCAATATTTTGGTCTAATCAACCTAAAGAGTTGAGTTTATAAGTAGCCTTCCAACTGGGGGGGACAGAAGAGTAAATATTAGGAGTCTGTTTTTAGACATGTTGAGCTTCACATATCTATCAATTTAACAACCACCCAGCATATTAGAATAGAATTCAGGAGAAGAGTCCAGCATAAAGATACAAATGGTATTTAAAGACAGGGCACTGGGTGATATCACCAAGGGAGTGAACATAAATAGAAATAAGAAAGTATCTGTAGACAAAGGCCTGGGGAATATCTATCCAGAAGATGAGATGGAAACATCAGATTAAGGAGTGGTCAGGGAAGAAACAGGAAGATGTATCATCAAATGAAGAATGTTATTTCAAGTAAGAGGAGTAACTAAGTTAAATACTGCTGATAAATCAAATTAGAAACAACTGGGAATGGACCTTTATATTTTAGCATTTGGAAGGTCATCAGTAATATCAACAAGAGTAGCACTGATGAGGTGATGGAGTGATAATATGGAGTTGAGTTCAAAAGAGAATGAGAGAGAGGAACTGCATTCATTTAATAAATACTTAATCTCCAGTCACTGTTGTAAGTGTTAGGACTATGACAATGAACATAACACAGTCCCTGCCTTTATAAGCCAGTGTTCTAGCAGTATTGTTTCGTAAATATTTGACCTTTAAGGAGGTCAATTTAATCTTTAGGAAAGCCACCTAATCTTTCTCAGACTCATTTCCCTCATAAGTAAAATACAGTTACTCTATCTTATAGATCTTCCATAATTTAAAGTATTTAGTAGAACATCTAGGTTGTATGAATTAAACAATAAATGTAAGTCATTTATTATTAAATAATCAATAAAAAGCACAACTTTTTGCTTCGACCCTACCACAATTTTCATTACTTTCCAGAATTACAGCAACATATGAGTCATCTGAGAGAATCAAGCTTTCATCCCAGAACCAAATAGCACATGATTCAAATGGCTCAGTTACAGTCCCCCAAAATATGATCAAGAAATATGTGATCTATACTGAATAAAAAATTGAAAATTTTTCCACTATTAGCTGTTCACAGAGAAAGTAAAAGCATAGTCAATGTCAAGAACAAGATCAAAGAGGTCCATGGTCAATAAATACAAGGGTATATACATAGAAGAGACTTACAGGAACAAAATGAACCTGCCATAATGCTGTTTCTACAGTTATATCAAATATGAACCCCCTTGGCTTATGCTAGAGAGACTATTTTCTCTTCATTAATATCCTTTTTTTTTTTTTTAAGATTTTATTTATTTATTGGAGAGAGAGTGAGAGCACACATGTGCACAAGCAGGGGGAGGGGCATTTTCTCCCAAAATGAGAGAAGCAGGCTCTCCACTAAGCAGGGGGCCTGATGTAGGACTTGATCCCAGGACTTGATCCCAAGCCCTGAGCCAAAGGTGGATGCCCAACTGACTGAGCCACCCAGGCACCCTTCTTTGTTAGTTTCAACATCATCTGAGTCATGATGGCTAGGAGGGTCACTTCATTTTTTACTAAATTTTCTCCCCGAACTAGTCAGCAATATTTTAAATACAGCCTATTTCTCTATTTATCGGAATATTCACTGAGAATCTCCTGAACCACATATTAGCTAATACTCAGGTCTAGAGAGGTACAGGGATTTGAATGCACAATCCAGATGAAATGCGGCATAAACACAAAGAAAACTGACGGTGAGATATGCTGTGTCAAATACATCCTAATGACAATAACGCAGAGGGCTATTCAACAATTTTCGTCTGAATGGTGGAAGTCTCATGGAGGAGGTGGGATTGGAATCAAAGCCATATGCACAGCAAAGAAAGAGAAAGGGAATTCAGAATAAGGGAAAAGGTGCAAGAAAAGATGAACACTGCACATGGTAACATGGTTATTTCTACAGGAAAGCAATAGGAGAGAATATCTTAGGGGTGGAAAGGGGCACATTATAGAGAACTTTCAATGCTGTAACTCGATACTACTCAACATTTATTAAGCATATTTTATGTATGAAATACTGAATAAGGTAGGAGACAATAGCAATCACAGATAAATGTAATAGAAGACCTCAAAGAAGTTACAATCCATGATGGCAGACATTAAAAACAAGTAGTGATAAAACAAAAAGGAAGGAAATTAGAACTAAATAGAACTGTGCAACAGGAAAATAGCTAGGATGTGTTCTTTCTGGAATCAGAGTATTTGTATTGTAATGTTTTATATCTATATGGAGGACTGAAAGGTATAATGAGGGGGTGAGTCTTTATTAAGAATCCATTTCAAACTTGCAGTCTTAAGCCTTAGCTTAAGAAACATTTCCATAGCTCTGATGAGTTTTCCATAGGTTATTCAGAAACCAAATGGCTCATTACAGAAGAGTTCCATTTCTTGGTTGATTCCTCAAGGACAGTGGCTTACCATCCAGAAACCTGGGTTCAGATCCCTGCCTGACCAGGTCATTTCCTTTCTAAGCTTTCGTTTCCTTATTTATAAACTGAGCAAATAATCTAAAAGAGAGAGAGAGAGAGAAAGCAGATATTGGTAACTAAGAGCAGTTTCTCAGTTTTGCCAAGAACATTCCTTAGTGAATCCTATTTCAGGTAAGTAATCAATTCCTATCTTATCTAGTTTAAAAATCCATATGCTCAGGGGCGCCTGGGTGGCTCAGTGGTTGAGCGTCTGTCTTTGGCTCAGGGCATGATCCCGGGGTCCCTGGATCTGAGCCTGCTTCTCCCTCTGCCTATATCTCTGACTCTGTTTGTGTGTCTCTCATGAATAAATAAATAAAATCTTTAAAAAAAAATCCATATGCTCACCTACCTGGTTTGGTTTTAGAAAGATGTACTTTTCTTTACACTGGAGAAGAATTTAGAAGAAATGCCAAAATAATGCAATAAAAATGCTAAGTAATTCCTAAATAGACCAATCCTTATGTGTATGTGAGGGAGAGAGTGTTTAAACTTTGACCACTGTACTATGCATTTATAGAAATAACTTGTTTAATCCCCACAACAGTCTGATGGGGTAGATATTTTTATTCTCTGTACTTCATAGCATAGGAACCTGAAGCAAAGTTGAACAGCTACTAAGTCAGGGGTCTCAGGCCAGTGACATATGAGAGATCTAGGGCAGACCTTCCAAGTAGAAAACTCCTAGAGCCAAAGTCCCTCAATATGCCTCAAAGGAAAGTCTCACAGAAGACAGTCTCACAATCTGATTTACTAATAACCCAAAATACAGAGCTCAGGAACAAACTGACAAACTGTTCTCAAAGAAGAAGGAAGACATTTCCAATTAATTTTATGATCATAATAATGCTACCAAACTACTCATGGATAGTAGAAGGCTAATTACAGACCATCCTCACTAGAAAACATATATGGAAAAAATGTTAGATAAAAATATGAAAAAATTAAATTTAGTAACATTAAAAAAATAATATGACCAAGTCAGGTTTATTCAAAGAATACAAAGATAGGTTTGCATTAGAAAACCTATTAACCAACTCAAAAGATGCTGAAAAAAAAAGGCATTTGATAATATTCACATCCATTCATAACTTTAAAAATATTCTTTACAAATAGGGAATTGCAAAAGGAACTTTGTTAATTTGCTAAAGGATATTTAACAGTAACCTACTGCAAATCATAGGTGTGAAACCTTATACATGAGCCTATCAAAGACAGGATCAAGACAAGAGGGCACATTGTATTAGGCTATGCTGCAGTAGCAAATTAAGTTTGAAAATCCGTGGCTTAACATAATAAAGATTCATTTTTCCTATGTTTTATAGTAACAGAGGTTAGCAAGTGAAATTACACTTCACAAAACCGTCCAAGGGGCGCGTGGGTGGCTTGGCGGTTTGGCACCTGCCTTTGGCCCACGGCATGGTCCTGGGGTCCCGGAATCGGGTCCCACATTGGGGTCCCTGTGTGGAGCCTGCTTCTCCCTCTGTCTGTGTCTTTGCCTCTCTCTGTGTGTCTCTCAAGAATAAATAAATAAAATCTTAAAAAAAAAAAAAAAACGTCCAAGGACTGTTCTGATGAGGCACACTGAACAACTAACTTATAGCTGTATGATCTAGAACATGAAGCCTCATTGCCACTAAAACAAGAAAGAGTTCATATCAATTTGTCTATGTTTCACCCTGGAAAGGATCCACATAATCTTTCTTCATAGCCCATCAGCTAGAGTAGGTCCTATATAGCTGTGGAAGAGGGATTGAGAAGGTGGAAGAGGACATGAATAGTCAATAAGCAATACATGTCTCTGCCACATCCACTATCACCACTTTTATTCAGCATTGTATTAAAGATCCTAGTAAGTTAAGACAAAGAAATAATTTGAATGGCAGAAATAAAATTAATTATATGCAGATGATACAGTTTCTTCTATTAAGAAATTCAAGAATATCTATAACAAGTATGTTATACAAGAATAAATTTCAAACCTATGTATCAGTGAAACACACAAAAAATGTAATTTTACATAAAAGACTGTTTACAATAAAAACCCAAGCTGTAAGGTTTCTAGAATAAATCTAACAATTCATAATGCATTAATGGAAAAGCATATATAACTTTACTGAGATATGCGAGAAGTGAGATCATGGGCAATCACATGGCTCAACTATCAGATCAAAGAAGAGGCCCACCTACTAGAACAAGACTTTACTATGAATTCAAGCAAATTCCTGCACAAGAAAATAACACTATAAACCAGTAAATAACCATCGTTTGCCCCAGGACATTCCCATAAATCATTTACCTGAACAGCAGCCTGCTCAATCATCAATCAGCATCCTTCTTAAAACAAGAGATTCTTCATCTGGGCAAACAATTCTCTTCTCAGGATAACAGATCACTTAATTGGACAAATCCTTCCTTACCAAATAAACTGCTTACTTATCAAGACTTGATTTAAGATCCCAATCTTTGTGTCCATTAATCCCAAACTTTTATATAACAAACCTTGTCAATTAGATTCCCTCATTAAAAGCCCTACCTTAAAATACTGGAGCGCAGACTCCAAAATCCCCCAAGTATCTGCCCTTAACCTTCACCTTTCAGAGACACTGCTCCAACTGCTGTTGAGGTGGTAGCTCTCCCTTACTGCCTTACGTCGTCATAAACTCAGCTTGGCTTGATGTCAATGAATATTATTCAGTTATTGTCGTGTTCTTTGGGTGAGTTGGCCGTAGACAATCCTAGAAGTCCAATAAGATATAAACAGACAACCCCTTGCTGCCATAGCTAAGACCTTCAATTTAGAAACTGTATTCTTCTGAGACTTCCTGAGCTTCCCTCCTGGAATATGACTGCACAATGAGGTAAGTGAATCTTGGTGTTGATTGAGTCTGGGCCCTGACTTCCTTTTGCCGAACTTCCCAAATGCTTACTTTGTCTTCTAGGAAAGCAGAACCCTTCAGTAATCTTTTCATTATCTGATCAGGTCTGAAAACTCATATCCCTAGCAGAAGTCTGTCTTTTCATTAATAATACTAATACTAATATGTCTCTATCTTTGTTATTTTTTGTGGAGAGTCTATAAGAGGAAGAGCATAGGAAAAATGAACAAACGTTAAGCTACTAAATCCATCCTCGAGTCAGGCCAATGGATGAATAGGCTCTGATATTCTTATCACACCACAATCCTTAGAGTAAAAACTGCCATGTCATTTGTCAAAATATCACGATAATGTCGTTTTTTTTTTTCCTTGTTTTCTCCATGGGAAAAAACACCTCTAGGAGAAATTGCTTCCAAATCTTCCATCTTCTTAGAATTGATTTGTCAGGTCTCCAATTTGGATAACTACTGGGTTGGAACCTGAGACACAAGGTATACAAGCAGTCCACTGGCCAACATTGCCAGACTCGCGCACTTGCTTCACTTTAAGTCTGTGCCCTCTCCAACTTAGATTCAAGCTGCCTCCATGTATTCACACTATAATTTTAAATCACACAGTTACTGTTTTAAGCAGCATGATTTCAGTAATGTCTATGCAAAGAGACTCCTCTGCTATGAGGGCAGCAGGGTGTTCACAAAGCTTGCCTGGCAGGACTCAGCCCTGCCGCAGACTGACAACCACTCTTCCTTTCTCAAGGAATCCATTTGCCCAGCTATCCTGCTCCTTTTTCTAGCAAAGTATATTACAAAGGGGTTCAGGTAGGGTGGGAACTTGAGAGAGGAGATAGAGAACGTCAATTCATAGGTCACCAGGTCATAAGGAGCCCCATGTAGATCTTATGGACTGGCCTATGCATCACCCAAAGACCCTGGCCTTCAAACTAGACTCAAGTGACTGAGTGGAACTGAGTGGCCTTTCTTGAGTAGGACATGAATATGTTCTATGTGGGGGAAGAAAGGTATGCAGAGATATTTGGTGGCCAAAGGGGCAGACTGCGTCAGATATGGTTAGCTGTCCCCTAAAATGTGTATCCCTCTTATGTAGTATGTTAATGGGAATCAGTTGCCTACCTCCTCCTTGTGCTTCTAGATGCGGCCATGTGCCCAGTTCTTGTCAATGGAATAGAAGAAGTGACTTAGGTCACTGCCAGGCTTTTAAGAAACAGATGCACTGGACTGTTAATGAGGAATAAACTTACATTGTGTGAAGACACTTAAATAGTCAAGTTTCAGAACACATAGCACTACTCTAATATATTCAGTGAGCTAAAATCAAGAAGTAGAAATATAAACATGACCTGGAGAAGGCTAGTGATAACATAATAGGAACAGAGTGTGTAAGTTCAGGAGCAGTAGGAGCAACTAAATTGCCAGGAATACTAAGCAGAAAACTCTGACCTTGATGTGATATTCATCCATAAATTCAAACATTATGTGTCCACCAGATACCATATGCCTTGCTAGCAAGTGAGGATAAAATTAACACATTACACTTACTTTCAGGAGTTTAGGAAGACACATTAAATCTGTATTCTGCTAAGTCCAAGAGGCACCCAGTGTAATAAGGCAATGATTAGGTATGTGAGGATGCTAAAACTGATGTAAGGCTACCAGAAATCAACCATATATATTCCACAAGTATTTCACAATTTTGCCTAAGGCCAGGTCTGCTTCTCCACTTCCACTAAGGTGGTCCCCTATCTCTTTTAAATAAATATAGGAACTCTCCAGTTTTGAGATATATCATATTCAGACTGTGAGATATGTTCTTTTTCAGGAGCTTTGTGCAATTTGTTTTCTGTCATTTAAGATAGCAATAAAGATTCCTGTTGAATTAATTAACTTATTTATTTATTTATTTTAAAGATTTATTTATTCATTCATTCAGAGAGAGCAAAGAGAGAGGCAGAGACACAGGTGGAGGGAGAAGCAGGCTCCATGCACGGAACCCGATGTGGGACTCGATCCCGGGTCTCCAGGATCACACCCCAGGCTGCAGGCAGCACTAAACCGCTGTGCCACCGGGGCTGCCCTCCTGTTGAATTTATAAGACTGCATATAATCCAGTGATATAATCAATAAGAAAAGTTTTAAAAATGGAACCCATTATACAAATTTAAGTTGATTTTATTATTATGTTTATAGTCAAAAGAGAGGGAGCCAATACATAAATGCAAAGAAGGTGTTAACATTATTAAGAAGGCAGAGCAGAGAGAAAGTGGAGATTAACAGAAACATTGAAGTAGAAATGAAGAAAACTGAGAACAATGCCATCCACAACTAACACTTTCTTTGACAGAGTAAAATATGATGTCATATATATAGAAAATAAGAAGGAGAGGAAAAGTTTGGACTGTGTTATAGAATCAACAAAAGAACAAAATGATCAAGTAGCACTGAAGGCCAAATTGAAGCTAGAAAGGATATCCTTATAAAGGCCCAGGTAAAATGGGTTCTATAAATCTTTCCAGAAATACCCTGTTGTTATTAGATATATATCCATTTATTTATTCATACACTGATTACATATAGCATCATTGATTTTTTCAACTAAAGCCCCTGCAATAGATTGAACTGTATCTCTCCAAAATTTGTATGTTGAAGCCCTAACTCCTACTTGACTGCATTTGGAGTATGGAATTAAGATTAAATGAGGTCGGGCAGCCCTGGTGGCTCAGCGGTTTAGCACTGCCTTCAGCCCAGGGCCTGATCCTGGAGACCCCGGATCGAGTCCCACATCGGGCTCCCTGCATGGAGCCTACTTCTCCCTCTGCCTTTGTCTCTGTCTCTCTCTGTGTGTGTATCTCTTATGAATAAATAAATAAAATCTTTAAAAAAAAAAGATTAAATGAGGTCATACTCATGAGGTCCTAATCTGAAAGGTTTAGTGTTCTTATAAGAAGAGACACCTCTTTGAGGAACCTCCACACAGTTTTCCAGAGTGGCTGCACCAGTTCACATTCCCACCAACAGTGCAAGAGGGTTCCCCTTTCTCCGCATCCTCTCCAACATTTGTTGTTTCCTGTCTTGTTAATTTTCACCATTCTCACTAGTGTGAGGTGGTATCTCATTGTGGTTTTGATTTGTATTTCCCTGATGGCCAGTGATGCAGAACATTTTCTCATGTGCTTGTTGGCCATGTCGATGTCTTCCTTTGTGAAATTTCTGTTCATGTCTTTTGCCCATTTCATCATTGGATTGTTTGTTTCTTTGCTGTGGAGTTTAAGTTCTTTATACTAGCCCTTTATCTGATATGTCATTTGCAAATATCTTCTCCCATTCTGTAGGTTGTCTTTTAGTTTTGTTGACTATTTCTTTAGCTGTGCAGAAGAGAACTGCCCTACGACCCAGCAATTGCACTGCTGGGGATTTACCCAAAGATACAGATGCAGTGAAACGGCAGGACACCTGCACCCCAATGTTTCTAGCAGCAATGTCCACAATAGCCAAACTCTGGAAGGAGCCTTGGTGTCCATCGAAAGATGAATGGATAAAGAAGATGTGGTTTATGTATACAATGGAATATTACTCAGCCATTAGGAACGACAAATACCCACCATTTGCTTCGACGTGGATGGAACTGGAGGGTATTATGCTGAGTGAAATGAGTCAATAGGAGAAGGACAAACATTATATGGTCTCATTCATTTGGGGAATATAAGAAATAGTGAAAGGGAATAAAGGGAAAAGGAGAGAAAATGAGTGGGAAATATCAGAGAGGGAGACAGAACATGAGAGACTCCTAACTCTGGGAAGTGAACAAGGGGTAGTGGAAGGGGAGGTGGGCGGGGAGATGGGGTGACGGGGTGATGGGCACTGAGGGGGCACTTGACAGGATGAGCACTGGGTGTTATGCTATATGTTGGCAAATCAAACTCCAATAAAAAATATACCAAAAAAAAAAAAAAAAAAAGAAGAGACACCAAAGCTTGCGCTCACATGCTCTCTCTCTCTCTGCCATGTGAAGACACAGTGAAAAGGCAGCTATCTGCAAGCTAGGAAGGAAGCTCTCACCAGGTACCAATTTGGCTGGCACCCCAATCTTACACTTCCCAGCCTCCAGAACTGAGAGAAAATTTCTGTTGTTTATGTCACCCAGTTTATAATATTTATTATGGTAGCCCAAATTAAGGTAGCCCTCATTTTAAAAACAATTCTTTTTGTATTGACCTCTTTTATATCTTAAAATGGAATGTATTAAAAATGTAACTTACATATACACTTTCAAAAAAAATCAACGAATTGTCTTAATTGTAGTATAAACAAGAATTAATGGAACATGACCTAACATATGCATTTCAATTCATAAGTGCTCAAATATGACGACTCTTGGAAACATTAAGTATGCTCACACTCCCTTATGTAAATAAGTTTGGAGTTTTAAAATGTAAGAAGATCATCAGCCACTCTATACAAGAAAACCAAGAAAATAAATGAGCTGCTGTATACTTCATCACAGTGTAATACTACACCATACATTTTTAACAAAACAAAGTATAATCACTTATAATACACTTGTATTTCTATAATATATGATGTATCTCAAAACAATGTAAAGGTACCTTGTGTTTATGTAGAATTAAAATGGTTCTAATGATTATGAACATGTTTTTCACCTCCATTATGGTCAGCAAGACAGCTGAAAGCCACGTGGGACTTAAGAATTCCTCATTGTTTGGAACTGTCCCACTACTGTAGAATATCTAGCAGACCTGATCGTTAAATATCAAGAGTACCTCTTCTAAATGACTATTATAATGGTACCTGTTACTGTCTAAAATGCCACTGTGAGAGTCCAGGCCAGTCTCCACCGAGAACCCATATACTAAATGAATGCCTATTATACCACCATATGGAACCATGTACATGGGAGAGAAGAAGCCAATGACTCGGGGGCAGTAATGGTACAACAGAAAAGAAATGAAGCGAAGAGAATACAAGAATTTATGAGAACAGCTGGTTATAATGCACCTAGGGCAAAGAGAGTTGAGTTTGGCCAAAAGAATAGATAATGAGTAACGCCTGGGTGGCTCAGTGGTTTAGTGCCTGCCTTCGGCCTAGGGCATGATCCTGGAGACCCGGGATTGAGTCCCATGTTGGGCTCCCTGCATGGAGCCTGCTTCTCCCTCTGCCTGTGTCTCTGCCTCTCTGTCTCTCATGAATAAAAAAACAAAATCTTTTAAAAATAAAGGATAATGACTGAACAACTACAAATTTTAAAAAGGGAGGAAGCAGATACAATAGATAAGAAGGAAAAATAGAAAAGGATGTTAAAAAGCCATTATCCCTTAGTACCTACTCTCTACTCAAATAAGACTGGTAGTTTCTCTTTTCTCTTAGGACACTGTATCTAGTCCAAATCCCAAGACTTTTTCACTTTACTTTTCTTCTCTTGCTTATATAAAATATATTTCTCAACAGAATTCAGGCAAAAGTTCCACTTTTCCAGAATTCTTTTTGCAGTCACTCTCACCTTTGAGTTTTTTCCTTATAGAAATCCTAGTGTTCTACTGCCTGAATATTCATTAACTAGCTACTATGTGCCTATAAGAAGATCCTTTATTCTTTCCATACAGAAGATAGCAGTGTTCAAGGCTATATATGCATTTCTATGAAAATCTACCCCTTGAATAAAAAAATAATCCTGTGAGTTTACTTACCACCTACTGCCTTACAAGGTTGGAATGAATGATCAACTTCAATCCTAACCCTAAAAGAATCAAGAGATGAGAGTGGGAGAGAATAAAAGATGGGCGGAAGCTCAGTTCTTTTAAAGAATTCCTTTGGAAAGGAGGATTATAAATATAAACACCTATCTTTAAATGGACCAGCCAACACAGAGCTGGATTCTATTCACTTTAGGTTAAAGATTAGTGTCCTATAAACTTTATACCTGTCTCTCCATTCTATATTCTTTTATATTTGGTTTACTTGTTTTCTCTTAATAATCCACTCACATGGGACACCTTAGTGAAGCAGTTGGTTAAGTGTCTAACTCTTGGTTTGGGCTCACAACCTGGGCATCATGCTCAGTGCAGAGTCTGCTTGAGATTCCTTCTCCCTCTTCCTCTGCCCCTTCCTCTTGTTCTCTCTTTTTCTAAATAAATCTTTAAAAAAAAATCCACTCACACAATACACATATATTAGGAACCCACACCATATATCAGATAATATGGTAGGTACTAGCAATTATCAATTAAGCAAGATCAACAAGGTCCCTATCATTCTGGAACTTAGATTAGTAAAACAAGCAGGTTTTATTTTATTTTTCTTAAGATTTTAATTTTTTTAAAAGATTTTATTTATTTGAGATAGAGAACATAAGCACGAGTGGAGGGAGGGACAGAGGGAGAAACAGGCTCTCCACTGAGTAAGAAGCCAGATGACAGGCTTGGATTCCAGGACCCTGGAATCATGACCTGAGCTGAAGACAGACACTTAACTGACTGAGCCACCCAGGTATCCCTTAAATTTATTTTAGATAGAGTGTGAGCAAGTAGGTGGAGGAGCAGAGGCGAAAGGAGAGAGAATCTGAGGCAGACTCCCCACTCAAGACCACCAGACCATGACCTGAGCAGAAACCAAGAGTGAGATGCTTAACTGACTGAGCCACCCAAGTGCCACCTCCTGTTTTTTTTTAAGATTTTATAAACAAGAAGATTTTTTTAAAAGATGAAAATAAATATATGATTATAAATTGTAAAGCATAACTTGACAGAAACATACAAAGACAGGCTTATCCCTTAGGTAGACCAACTAGTGGCTTCACTGACAGACAAGGACTATCATGCTTTTTGATCTATGTGTGTGCATACCCACATATATATTACACACATCAGTATGCCTGTATGTATGTGTGTGTATTTGAAAACATTCCACATAATAGGATAGGTCTGGGGATCCCTGGGTGGCGCAGCGGTTTGGCGCCTGCCTTTGGCCCAGGGCGCGATCCTGGAGACCCGGGATCGAATCCCACGTCAGGCTCCTGGTGCATGGAGCCTGCTTCTCCCTCTGCCTGTATCTCTGCCTCTCTCTCTCTCTCTCTCTGTGACTATCATAAATAAATAAAAATTTAAAAAAAAAAATAGGATAGGTCTGCCCCAGGTGAATTATGCCAAGCAGCAGCCCTAAACGAGGGCACAACCAAATACAAACACTATATGAGGGACAGTTCCACCAATTCAAATGCTATATTCATAGTCCATACTAGTGGTTCTCAAATGCCAATCCTTGGGTAGATGGCAAGAGAGCTGTATCAGAATCACCTGGAAACTTATTAAAAATTTAAAAATATAAATAAATAAATAAATAAATAAATAAATAAATAAATAAGAATTTCCAGTCCCCATTCTCAACAATTTTTTTTTTTTAACAATTTCAATTTAGTACCTGGAATGCATTTTTATAAAGTTCCACCTAGATGATTCTGACACTGTTAGATTTGCACCCTTAGTCATATAGAGCCTTGATTCATTACATAACTGTTCCATATTTCTTGTATCATGCTCAAAGCATGGCAAAGTACTCAAACTGTGCTGTTTAGTGTCATTAAATGCAAAATAAATTGTTTTCAATTAAATAAGCAAAGGTATTAAAAGTAAAACTATGTTTTTTTGTGTTGTTTTTTTTTTCTCAAATATAGTGACACTCCTTATCAAAATTTCACTTAGCAACAGAAAAGACGACCTCTGAGGTGATGCTTCTTAAAATGGAGGACACAAACTACTAGTGTATGGCAGATAATTTAATATGGTACCCAAACTAATTTTAGATGATACACAAGATTATTTTACATGGCACATGGACATATGCTAAATAACACTGAGTTACAAAGGAAAAGATGTATTATCTTTTCAATTTTCTTTCAGTCAGAAATCCTCAGTAAGCTATTGGTATGTCTCCTGTACTTCTCTATCACTCCTTATCTCATTTTAAGAAATAGAGAACATGCCTCAGAGCCTTTGGAAAACAACCATTATCTAGCCAGAACTTAGTAACACTGTTCTCTTTTCACTGTATCCTTTAGGGCTATCATCCATCTAAGGCATGGGATACTGATATTTCATTTATAGTAGTGAGAAAAAAGGTGGATTTAAAGAAAATAGCATAAACTGCATACAGATTTTGTAAAAATTGTGAGGGCTCTAAGAATGAAGTTTAGAAACAGTACTGTGCAAAGTATTACTAAAATTAACAATCAATGCCTTTGTCTATGTATCTCTCTCTCACATACACACATATACATACACAAACACATTCAGTAAGTAATTATGTAAATAACCAAAAGCCACAATAATTATAGGAAGACATTCAATGAAAAGTCTATTCTACCACTTGACAATGTAGCCAAAATAATGATATTCCATGATGTGACAATTATTGTTTGTACATTTTCTTGACTAAATGATTATGATAATCTCTTACCATACATGTAAGAAACATACATATGCTTTTATGTGAGAGCCAAGACAATTAACATTCCGCAATTTATACTACATACCTTATAATCCTTGGGTCGGTAGCAGCCAAGATGAGAATGCTCTGAAAAAGGATGCACAAAAGAATTAAATTATACATACTTCATATCAAAAAGAAGATTAGGTTTTATCTTTGGTTTTTGCTACTATCATTCTGTTTCTATGATTATAATTTCACACAGCAGTTTTCAGAAAGATCTAAAAAATCCCTCAACAATGCCACATAAGTAAAGATGATATGCAACAAGTTAAAACTATATCTGTTCTTCAGCAATTAGGTGATTTCACAAATACTATTTTCATTAGAGTTGGAGATATCAGACTATAGACTGGAGATATCAGAATATATACAATCAACAATTGGTTGTTGCCAAACCAATTCACCTACATGAAATGGATAATCTTAAATTGATAAACCAGTTTATGAAGAAATATAATTTGAATATATAGATTTGATAGATATCGCCAAACTGCATATATTCCTATTCTTGGAGTCCACACTAGGGTCAAGTGAGTATAACGGAAAAAAAAACAGCTTTATAGTGTGGTGACATAGGGGTACAGACCTTTTTGACAAATAGATTTGTATTACAGTCCAATCCCTAACACCTCCTGTATAACCTTGGGCTCATTATTTAACCTTTCTCAGATTCCTCATCTGTCTCATGTACCTCTTTCATAAGTTCTTTTAAATATTATATGAAATATTACATGTGAGGCAATAAAATAAATGTTAGCTACTATTACTAACGTCATCATCAACATTGCTGCTCCCAAATTCTAAGTCAAACAAGCCTAGGTGCAATTTCCAATTCCACCACTTATTAAATGTATTACTTTGGACAAGTTATACAACTAATCTGTGTTTCATTCCTTAAATTAAAAGTATGAAGACAATGCCTACTTTGCCTCAGAGAGTCATAGTAATTAAATTATACAATTTATGAAAAGTTCCTAGCATAGTATCTGTAACAAAGTTGATTATAAAACTATTCTAACTTTCTCCTGGGATAAGGACCACTATATTGCAGATGCAGATTTGGGGTTTTACTCGTTAGTTAAAGGAGTCAATATTTAAGTATTATAATCTCTGTATATTAACATTCAAGCAAATCAGAACCATGGTTTGCAATTCTACTTCCTTATACATTCTAGTCAAAGCATTCTAACATCCTATAGTTTATTTTCCCAAACCACCTTAATCAAAAAGAAAAATGACTGTATAGAGACATAGAATATTCTATATTCAATTAATTAATTTTCTTTTATAGCACAAGATTTTGTTTGTTGTTCAAAAGTCCTGAACCATTACAGAGAAAGCTGAAACATTAATGTTTTTCACACAAGGCCAACTTCACCATTTAATTCAGTAGACTCAACTTACTTCAAGTGCTTTTCAAAATTAAAAATAAAAATAAATCCCAGCTCAACTCCTCTTCTATAAAGTCTAATAATATATAGTATGGCCACAGTAGCAGAAATAAAAGAATGATAAGGAAATAATGAACCTAATTCTCCACATATGCTAACTTTGAAAATTAAGGTAATAATTTCTATACTTGGTATATATTCTTTCTGGCAGCTAATGTAATATTAAAAGCATCAGTATATTAAAACACCAGTATGTCTTCTGCTTTCCACAATCCATTTATAGACTTACTCTAACAGGGACAGATTTATAATTTTCTTTTATTTTTAGAAATCTAGCTGTTACTGAGGTTCCCCCAATGTTTGCACTTAATCACCCTTACCAATAATTACTCACTAACAATATTCTAAAAGCAGGAGATAAAGGAGATAAAAGTCATGGCCCATGCTCATTAAATGCTCATAATTTACTTTGATTAAGTTATGCAAAGTTGAATAACAGCAGCATAAAACAAGAGGCTAAGTCAGAATGGTACAGGCAATTAATGCTATTTTTAAAAGTCATATCAGAAATTAATCTCTCAAGGTTGAATCTCTCAAGAAAAAAACTTCCTAGAAGAGGAGAAAGCTGACCTAGGCCTTAATGAATGGGTCACACTTAAAAGTATGAAGAAAAATTAGAGATAATTCAGATAGTGCTTGACTTTACTTCTTTAAACCTCAGGTTCCTTCACCTATAAAATGGAGATAAATAATAGTATCTAAAATTCTTGATTATTTTAAGTGACAATGAAATATTAGTACTTAGAATAGAGGCCAGCAGAAACACATTCATAAATGTTAGCTATTACTTGGTTCTCTAATAACCTCATGAAATAGGTGTCATGTACCAAATATTTGTATCCTTTCAAAATTTGTATGTTGAAGCCCTGGCCCTCAACAGGCTCAATTATGACTCAGTCCTAAAGGACCAATCTGACTTTAACCAAGAAGGACTTAAGGGGCTTTCATTTAAAGCTTAGCATCCCTGTAACAGCTCATTCTTTCTATTAAAGTAATTCTTGAGCCGCATTCTGATGATTATAGCCAATATGTGTTCCCTATCAGTCAATCCCTATTTTGGCAAACTTTATAGTACCCTACCTCAAAGGGTACTACCATTTTCTTTTTTTCATAATTTCAAGAAATTGATCCCCATTCTGGTAGTGAGTGCAAAGCATCCCTGCTGATAAATGTGTGTACCTATGAACCTTCAAAGAGCATGCCCCTGGACTCCTTTATCAGTATTTACCCTATTGTTATCCTAATGTACACATAACATTGTAAGGCTGGCCTCTGTTCTCCTGTGAATTTATGGGCCATTCAGCCATGTGTTTGCTATTTGCCAGTCCCTATAACTGGAAGCAAAGCTAAGATGTCCAGCTTTATAAAATAAAACCACAGTTGAGTATCTCTCAGGAGATCCTACCTTCTAAAAAGGAAAGACATATAACATGTGTTTTCTAGATGTTTTCTGTCTCTTGCTCATTTGTGACACCTTCACCAGAAACTATTTACTCTGACTTCTGATGTTTTCTTCTTTCTTATTTCTATCACTGTCTGAAGTCTCAGCAGCAAAAGTCTCCGACTTTCCCTCTCACTATTTTTTTATTGTTTGAAGTCTAGCAAATAGCACACTTATCAGTGACTGGAAGAGTGATGATCAAGAAAAATTATAAATTATTGTCTAATAAGTACATGAAAAAACATTCAATGCCATTACTCAGATGTAAATTAAAATTGCAGTGAGACAGGACTGCCTACTCACTAGAATGGTTAAAATAAAGGCAACAACAAGGCACGCCTGGGTGGCTCAGCGGTTAAGCATCTGCCTTCAGCCCAGGGCGTGATCCTGGAGACCCGGGATCGAGTCCCATGTCAGGCTTCCTGCATGGAGCCTGCTTCTCACTCTGCCTGTGTCTCTGCCGTTCTCTCTCCCTCTCTGCCCCCCGTCCCTGTATCCCTCATAAATAAATAAATAAAATCTTAAAAAATAGTAATAATAAAGTGGCTTTACCATTAAAAAAAAATAAAGGCAACAACAAGTGCTGTCAAAGATGTGGAAAAACTAGACCATCATATACTGCTGGTGGAAATGTAAAATGGTACAGCCATGTTGGAAAACAGTGGCAATTTCTTAAAAAGTCAAACATAAATTTACCATATGAACTAGCAAGTCACTCCTACCTATCTATTCATAAGAAATAAAAACATGTATCTATGCGAAGACTTCAATGCAAATGCTCAAAGTAACATCATTTATAATGGCCAAAAAGTGGAAATAATATAGGGGCTCAGGGTGGGAATACAGATTTACTGCAAATGAGTATGAGGAAACTCTTTCGGATGATAAAAATACTCTAAGAATGGATTGTGGTGATTTTACAACTGTGCAAATTTATTTAAAATACTTCAGTTGTGTACGCAAAGCAGGTGAAATTTATGATATATAAATTATAGGTTACTAATGTTCTTAAGAATGATTAATAAATAATAAAGAAATGAAGAAACTAAAAGATGAATTCCTAAAAATGACATAGCTCTGCTGCTCACTGCTCTATGAGATGAGGAAGCATACATTTAAATAAAAGCTGAAACAAATAAAATATTTTGCTAACAAATATATTTATGATGACTATGCTATTTTACTCAGAAGAGTTTAATGTTGCTATTTATTGCTCTCTACTCAAGTTATGACATAGGAGGATTTGGAATGTAATTTCCAACTTATTTTACTTTACAAACAACCACCAAACAAAGAGATTAGTGGAAGCTCATAAAAGAATCTTCAAATGAAGGGAATAAGAGAAGTTTCCAGAATCGAACATCTTTTCATATTCTAAGGAAATAAAAAGGGGCCCAGATGATAACCTCAATTTTCTCCTCAAAAACACCAATGGTTGGCTAAAGCTTACAAACATTCTTGTAGCGGAAGACATGCTGGATCTTTTTAAAAGGACTACACATATTACAATGATACACTATGGAAATTCCAGATAAAGAAATTGTGCTTGAAAAATTTATCTTAAAAAAATATACCTAAGTGGAAGTAGAGAAAGTAGGAGGAGGTTGGTGAGGGTAAGGAGGTTGGGCCAGGAAGCGTTGGACCCCAGACTGACCAGGGCTGTTCTGTAACTCTCCAACAAGACACTCAGCCTGTCCAGGCCTCTGTCATTTTTCTTGATCAAATATAGTTAAATTCATCCTCATGCAATTATAATGATGACTAAAATAGTCAATAGTGATGAAATGGTATCCTATAAAAACTGAAGAATTTTTAGGCAAGATAATTTGGCAAGAAAAGTTTTAAGAATTTCCAATTAAGTAAAATAATCACTAGTGAAAATTCACTATCATAAGAGATTCTTTTTTTTTTTTAGGTTATTTATTTATTTATTCATGAGAAAGAGAGAGGTAGAGACACAGGCAGAGGGAGAAGCAGGCTCCATACAGGGAGCCTGATGTGGGACTCCATCCTGGGTCTCCAGGATCACACCCCAGGCTAAAGGCGGCGCTAAACCGCTGAGCCACCCGGGCCGTCCTCATAAGAGATTCTATAAGAAATTCCCATATGTATTTCAATAGTTGATGAGACCCCAAAACACAACCATCCAATTGCTAGACAGGAAAAATAAAAGGGAGTTAAAAGAACAAGGACATTCAAAGTACAAAAATGAGATGGAAAAGCAAGTAATAAATGTACAAAGAATAATGGAATTTTAAAAAATCACTACTTGGAAAACAGTAATAAATTGTTTCAAGCAAGAATCATCAATGTGTGTATGCTAAAGGGGTCAAAGTGAAGGAGTAACGGGATATAATAGTCTCAAAGTATCTCCTTATTAATTACAAAGGCAAGAAATAGCATTTTTATGATGGAGAAGCCTAGCAGACCCCATCTTAATTAAGTGAGCAAATGAATATCACCAGTAACAAAGCAGTATCACATACTTCCTGACATGTTGCACTGAGAGTAAACATCACATTT
Source organism: Vulpes lagopus (assembly GCF_018345385.1). NCBI lineage: Eukaryota > Metazoa > Chordata > Mammalia > Carnivora > Canidae > Vulpes > Vulpes lagopus. The sequence continues at coordinate 51,461,765 of NC_054846.1, forward strand.
GTTATATTCTGGAGGGGAGAGGGAGTGGAAATGAATCATCTAAATCTAATCATGAGGGGAAAAAAAATCAAACAAACCCAAATTGAGGGACATTCTACCAAATAACTGGCCTGTACTCTTCAAAATTATTAATGTCAAACACAAAGAAAGTTTAAGGACTGAGCATTCTAAGGAAAACTGAAGAGACACGGTAACCGAAGGCCATGCATTATGTGGAATTTCTTTTGCTATAAAGATATTATGAGGACAAGCAGCAAAGTTAGAGTTAGGTCTATAGATTAGTTATTATTATTACATCATTGTCAATTTCCTGCTTTTCATAATTATATCACATAATATCTACATTAGTCTCTGGCTGCCATAAAAAAATATCATATAGACTGGGGGGCATATACACCAGACATTTATTTCTCACAGTTCTGGAGGCTGGAAGTCTGAAATCCAGGTGCCAGTGCAGGCAGGTTGTGGGGAGGGGTCTAGTTCTGGTTTGAAGATGGCTACCTTCTGCTTGTGTCCTCACAAGGCAGAGACAGAAAGCAAGATCTCTGGTTTCTCTTCTCTTAAGGGCACTGATCCTATCATGAGGGCCCCACCCTCTAATCTTATCTAAACCTAATTACCTTCCAAAGGCCCCATTTCCAAATACTAACACATTTTATGTTAGAGCTTCAACATAAGGATTTTGGAGGGACACAATTCTGTCCAATAGCAATGTCCTTGTCAAAAAAAAAAAAAGTTTATACACAAACATACATACAGAGTTGGAGGTGGGGGAGGAGATAAAGAGGGAACAGCAAATAAACAGTTCTGCTCGTAAATATATAATAATCATCAAGAGAAATCAGACACTTCCGTTCATCCCAAAAACATCTTCCGAAGAAACATCTATATTGAAGTTATTTTCGATTTTCTTGTTCTTAAACCTTATTTTCCACATCCATAAATTTCTTCCAAGAGGGGAAACAGCATATAACATCTGTTCCTAATTTCATATAATTTGCTATTGTGTTATAAAAGACTTATTGATTACCACATCTATCTCTCTACTAATGCTAAAAAAGCAAAATAAATGAGCACAAATTCTGCATGTTCTCAGAGAAGAATGTTTCATTTCCCCATTAAAAGAGAGAGAGAGATTCCAGATTACAGTTTAGAAACAAAAAGAAATGGAGCCCACTACATGTTATGATTGTATTTTTTTCACTCTCTCATTTTTCTTCTTCTATGCCTTTCCCAGTGTGTGTAGTGAATTAACTTAAAGGCTGCTGGGGAATACTTGCCAAACCAATGACTACAGATATTAACACTCAAATATCCCTAAAGACATACAATACTATTTAATCTTCATAAAAGTCATCTCCAGATTGAACTGAAAAAATAACTAATCATGGGATCCCTGGGTGGCGCAGCGGTTTGGCGCCTGCCTTTGGCCCGGGGCGCGATCCTGGAGACCCGGGATCGAATCCCACGTCGGGCTCCCGGTGCATGGAGCCTGCTTCTCCCTCTGCCTGTGTCTCTGCCTCTCTCTCTCTCTGTGTGACTATCATAAATAAATAAAAATTTAAAAAAAATAACTAATCATTAGAGCCAGGAACTATGATAAAAAGATTTCTGTAAACTAAACTTAAAGGACACTATTTTTTCAGAAATGTAAGTATTAACTGCTGATATTAAGACCTATGTGCTAGGGTATTTTACATGGTCATATTTACCATATCATCTTCATTCTGCAATATATTATCAAAGTAGTTAAAATGATTTAAGAATGCTCAACTTAGGGCAGCCCGGGTGGCTGAGCGGTTTAGTGCTGCCTTCAGTCCAGGGCGTGACTCTGGAGACCCAGGATCGAGTCCCACATCAGGCTCCCTGCAAGGAGCCTGCTTCTCCCTCTGCCTGTGCCTCTGCCTCACTCTGTCTCTCTCTATGTCTCTCATAAATAAATAAATGAAATCTTAAAAAAAAAAAAGAATGCTCAATTTATGAATAAGTGACAAAGAAAGTACTCAAATACATTTGTAAATGTATGTCCAAAACCTGTAACCTTAAACTCTTTTTATTATGGTGTTTCCCAAAGCCTATTCCACAAACTAAGGAGTATGGTTCCATCGTCAAATAAATTTAGAAATCATTGAGCAAAACAAAATCAAGTTGTTTTTTTCTTCACGAGAAGGTATCAGTCTTTAATATGCTACTATGTATTTTGAATCTCAAAGAGGGAGATTAGTTTATGGCCACACAGAAATTTTATTATTTTTAGAGAGTACTTATATGGGCATCCCATGAGTCTTAAAAAGTAGCCCTATGCCTTATTTACCAATAATATAGCAAAGAATCTATTTTGGTTCATTAATGCCAAGTGAAAGCCTTGATTGTAGCCAAGGCAACTAAAGCAATGAAGAGAGACAACTTTTAACTTACCATTGTGCATCCTGGACCATCCATCTCTTTCACAGTCTCTGCCAGAAGATCCAAATAAAGCATCAGCCCTGGGACTTGGGGGGTCGACCTAGAAGATGAAGGATTTAAAGTCAAAGAACTTAAATTTTCTTTTTAGTCTCATGGTACCAGAAAATCAACTCAAGTACATAGACTGTAGTCATCAGGTTGGCATGACAAGGCCTGTGTGAAGCCAGAGCTTAGTTGAGTATTTTACTGTTCATGTTTAAACAAAATTGAAATTAAACTCCAAAAATTTTTAATTATAAATTTGAAATTATAAATTTCACTTTGTAATTCACTTTATAATTTGTAAAATTATAAATTTCAAATTATAATTGTAGTTGAAATGTCTGTTACCCTATTGCCCAGTTGGTTTTCCATTTAAAAAGCTACAAAAGGGGAATCTATTTTGCTACATTTTAAAAAGCAAGTTTAGGATTTGCTACTTAACAGATACTGAATTTTAACAGTGTCTTTACTTGGCTATGTTCAGAGCCCAGCATGCCTAATGCTTTATAGCTCACAGATTATTATAGTCAAGCATGTTTTCTTTTTTTTTTAAGCATGTTTTCTAATGAAAAAGAAAAAAAGTCAGTGATATAAACTGTAAAAAAAGATACCTCCATTGATCAAAATTAAACATTTTGTACATAAAAGGACACTATTAAGAAAGTTAAAAGCAAACCATTTAATAAAAATATATATTTGCAAATAATTATCTGACAAGGCACTGATATCCCAAATATATAAAGAAACTTCTACAACTCAAGAAAAAAAACCTCTCTCAAAAAGTGGGCAAAGAACTTAAGTACACATTTCTCCAACAGATATGCAAATGACAAGCACAAAAATATTCAATATCACTAATCATTAGGGAAATATAATTCAAAATCACGGTGAGAGATACTACTTCATGATGTGAATGTGCTTAATGCCACTAAACTATAAATGGTTAAAATGGTAAATTTTATATTGTGTATATTTTACCACAATTTTTAAAAACTTAAGCTTTAAAATAAGGAGAGTGAAAAAAGAAGCCATACAATGAGAAAATATTTACAAAGCATACCTGATAAAGATTTAGAATCCTAAATATAGAAAGAAAACTTACAAGTAAATATCAGAAAAAAAAATCCAATTAAAAATAGACAAAGAACTTGAATGGACATTACTCCAAAGAAAATATACAAATGGCTAAAGGGCACATAAAACGATGCTCAACATCATTACTTATAAGGAAAATGTGAATTAAAACCATAATAGGAAAAAAAAAAGCCATAATGAGGGACCACTCCACACCCCTTGGAGGTCTATAATAAAAAGAAAACAAAGCAAAATAGTATTAGCAAGAATGTAGATAAAGTAAAGCCCTCATACATTGCTGAAGAGAATGCAAAATGGTACAGCCTCTGTGGAAAACAGTTTGATAATTCCTCAAAAGTTAAACAGAGACATACTCAGCAATTCCGCTCTTAGGTATTAAAGCAGTTAGGCATTAAAACAGGTATTCAAATGGAAACTTGTGTTTGAATGTTCATAGCAGCACTAGTCACACACCAGAAGGTGAACACAGCTCAATGTCCATCAACAGATGAACAGATGAACAAACTGTGGTACATATTCATACCAGGGGCTGAAGAAAGGGAGAAATGCTGAATGAATGCTTAATGAATACAGGGTTTCAGGATGATGAAAAAGTTCTGGAACTAGACAGTTGTGACATTTGCACAATATGTACTTACTGCCATTGAATTATATACTTTGAAATGGTTGAAGTGGTGCATTTTATGAGTATTTTACTGCAATAGAAAAAAAAGATCCTATTCTGTATGAATGAGAAAGAAAATAATTCTGTTTAACTTTTCTGGGATGATAGTGCCAGTTTGCTTGGGAGCATGCTGGTTGGTTTCTTGAAACTGCTCTTTACTACCTTAAGACTTTTTCACATGATGCATGTAAAACTAGAATGTCTTTCCTAAAAGTACTAACTTTTGGGACACCTGGGTGGCTCAATGGTTGAGCATCTGCCCTTGGCTGAGGTCATGATCCCGGGTTGGGGATTGAGTCCCAAGAAAGGCTCTCTGTGAGGAGGACGCTTCTCTGTCTGCCTTTGTCTCTGCCTTTCTCTGTGTCTCTCAAAAATAAACAAATAAAATCTTTTTAAAAAAATAAAAGTATTATTAACTTTTTACATATGCATATATAAAATTATTTTTCTTGAGAGAGAGCATGTGTGTCGCCAAGGGGGAGGGGCAGAGGGGGAGAGAGAATCTTAAAGAGACTCCATGTCCAGCATGAAGCCTGATGTAGGGCTCCATCTCACAACCTTGAGATCATGACCTGAGTTGAAATCAAGAGTTGGACACTTAACAGGTGCCTGTGAAATTAAAATTTTGTTTATCAAGTACTTTTGAAATTGTGAATGGCTACAGGGGAAGAAATGATATCTCTATGCAAATACAATTGGAAAAATTCAGTTTCCTATACAATAATATAAGCATATATAATATAACTGGAGGCTTAGACGTATGCATCTTTTCTGTTCATTGGAAAGCTGTAAAGGAAATCTCTTCAGTGAAAACATTAAGGTATACACCCAGCAGTATTAGAATTAATTCCACTTTGAACACCTGTGTGAAAAACAGTAATTTAATGAGCATTTGAAGAGAAGTTATTTCCCTCCACAATTTTTTTGTTTGTGTGGCTAACTCCCACGAACTATTACTGGTTATTCTGCACATAGGCATTTTAATTAAAATGCTACTATTCCTTAAGATTAGAATTTAATATATCCTTTCTTTTCAACTTAGTTTACAACTATGACCAGTTATAAATTGAAAGGTTTCTGAAACTGCCATCAAACATCAAACAGTAAATCTTATCTGGCTATTATTCCAACAACAAGGGGATCCCTGGGTGGCGCAGCGGTTTGGCGCCTGGCTTTGGCCCAGGGCACGATCCTGGAGACCCGGGATCGAATCCCACGTCGGGCTCCCGGTGCATGGAGCCTGCTTCTCCCTCTGCCTGTGTCTCTGCCTCTCTCTCTCTCTCTGTGTGACTATCATAAATAAATAAATAAATAAATAAATAACTAAATAAATAAATAAATAAATAAATAAATAAAATATTCCAACAACAAAAAAATGTGGCCAGTACCCATAAATAAATTCTATAGAAATAAAACAAATATAATCACAATAATCTCAATAAAACATTATCATTAAAAAGTACCTATTATAAGTTTTCTTTTTACAATAAAAAATTTTGTTACTTAAGGCTAAAGAATAAAGGATTCATAGTCAAAATATAAAAATGGAATGAAATGTTGCTTAAATGTAATTACATTTAAAGTTAAAAAATATCACACAAAAAATCTGAATTTTCAGATGGTATATTTTCAAAAACCCATCAGTCTATCCAAGAAGTGGGACGCCTAGGTGGCTCAGTGGTTGAGCCAATGCCTTCGGCTCAGGTCATGATCCTGGGGTCCTGGGATCAAGTCCCGCATCAGGCTTCCCACAGGAAGTCTGCTTCTCCCTCTGCCTCTCTCATGAATAAATAAATAAAATCTTAAAAAAAAAAAAACTGATCTAAGGAGCATCTTTACATGTTTACATTTATATTTACATATTAGAATTTAGAAAAAATGAATTAGACATTAAAGTCAGAAATAACTTTATAGAAAAAAGAAATAACTTTATAGATAACCTCAAAAGTTGTTTTACTTCTGTAGGCACTTAAATATTAACTTATTATTATATGTATTTATAAGTAATTTTTTATTAATTTGCCAGCTTTTGTTAAAGAAATGCTTCTAAGATAAAAATTCTTTACAAAAATTTAAGAAACTATGAGCATTTCTAAGTCCTTTATTAAAAATCCTGAAATATTATAGACCCTTAAAATTAGCCAAAGTCTACCTATCACATGAACACAAGCTCTAAGCTTAAACCATTTCAAAAGCAGTCTTCTGTTTGGGAATATTAGATCTACGCTACCCTAAGTTAACTCTCTTCACTTTTAAAGGCCTTCCCATCCCCATCAAATAATGATTTGCTTCAAAGATCCATTATATAAGGTTTACCCAAGGGATATAATATCAAAGGAAACTTAACTTTCCATTTTAATTTTTTAAAAGGCTAGAAAAAGGGAGTCTTCCTTTTTATAAAGAAAGTTGGTCTTCTTTTAAAACCCTACTCTGCCATTTTAGTACTAATGTTAATTTTATCTAAGTTCAATTTGTAGAGTTATTACACTGCCCAGTGTATACGAAGAAAGGAAATGGGTACTTAAAGGATTTAACATGGCAATCATAAAGGAACTTGATCTCTGTCAGGTTTAAAGACTGACAAAAGAATGCTCTTTTACTCTAAGTTAATTTTCCAGTTTAGATTGCTGGGCTAACAGTTCAAGAAAGAATATTATTAATAAAAGCCAGAAGTTGAAAGAAGTTTCAGAATAATATTTTAGTGAAAGAACAAATTAGATCGGTTTCAAATGGATATGTTTAAAAGAACACATACATGTCTAATCACAAATGGAGGTTTATCTGTTTCTTTTTTGAATTCATAGGGTCCCAGATTTAAATGGGCCAGCCGCCGCCTGGTGTCTTCAGATAGCTCACACATGCGTCTTTTTGTGTAGGGAGATGGAGAGTGTGATTTTGAAGAAATTGTAGGCTGTTCGTAGTTTTTTGCATTTATGCAATATTTATTTCTCTCAGGTGACTTGGATTTTTTCTTTTGTGATCTCGATGTTCTGCTTTGCAGTCTGCCGTGTGATTTTTCAACTGGAGCCGTATGGTAAATAAATTTATCCTAAACATAAAAAATAAAAATTAACTTGGGCAGAAGATATATGTAAAGATATATATAGATCTATCTATAAATTACAAGTAGAAAAAAACTTTAAAAATTAATCTAAGGCACATGTAATCTATGAAAGCCAACTAGATTAGTCTTTTCTATCTATGCTAGACAAAGATTACTCTTTTCTATCTATGCTATATAAAGATTACTCTTTGTCTAGTAGTTAATCAAGTATATGGTATTCTTAAGTCTAACAAGTACTTCTGAAAATAAAAGCCGAATATTAAATCATATGAAAAATCTAAGAACCAAGGTCAGAAAAAATTAGTTTGCAGTGTGCTAAAGAATTAATGTAAACATTGGTTTATCATTTGTAATTAAGTATCCAAGTAATTGGCTATATAATTTAAGAAGGCTCTCCCTTTTGTTTTTAGAGAGAGTGAAGAGATTGGGGAGGGCAGAGGGAGACAGACAGGATCTTAAGCAGACTTTACACAGAGCTCAACATGAGGTTCAATCCCAGGACCCAGAGATCAAGACCTGAGCTGAAATCAGGAGTTGGAGCTTAACCAACTGAGCCACCCATGTGGCCCAAGAGGGCTCTCTTTAGTAATGTTACAAATACACATGGCTAAGTAGGTGCTTATGAAATCTTTATGGAGAAAATGATTAAAATAAGTTTCATTTATGCTGCTGTGATTACATGCACATGTACACTGTGAACATCTGAAAAACAGCTTTATACACATTTTCATGAAATGTATTATTTGGATTATACAAAGTGATTAGAATTTAAGATCTCCTCCAAACTAATACTTTATTATTCTGTGACCAATAGTCATATCATCTTAATTCTGATTCCATATTTTTATAAAAGTAAAAAGACATAAAAGACACATATAGATTTTAATGACTAGTACTCTACTAGTATAATTTATTAGCAGTCTAAAATTTAAAAAAACAAATGTTACATTTATAAACATTTTTATATTATTAGGGTAACATTTAGTCTCTGCCTTATAAGTACCTTAAAATTTAGATTACAATTACTCTTGACTCATTATCTAAAATTATAAGAGGGGATCCCTGGGTGGCGCAGCGGTTTGGCGCCTGCCTTTGGCCCAGGGCACGATCCTGGAGACCTGGGATCGAATCCCATATCAGGCTCCTGGTGCATGGAGCCTGCTTCTCCCTCCGCCTGTGTCTCTGCCTCTCTCTGTCTCTGTGACTATCATAAATAAGTAAAAATTAAAAAAAAATAATAATAAAATAAAATAAAATAAAATTATAAGGTTTCAGTATTAAAGAAAATGGGCAGTTGAGAATCTTTGTATTCCTAACTTTAATCATTTTAAAAACTACCAATCCTACCTCCCTGTTTGCTCAACCTCTCCTTCCCTACTCACTAAGGATATCTATTCTAAGTAAATAAAACATAAATGTGATATAGAAGGTAAAAGTCAAATATTTTTTGGAAGTAGATAAACAGGAAAAAATAATATTTTCCAATTGGAAAATAAGTCCACGAAATCATACAAACCTGCAGCATCAGATTATTTCCTCATTTTTCCTCTACAGCTGCGGATGTGTTCCCAGCCCTTCTCCCACCTTGTTCAAGACTTCAACCAGTAATTCAGAATTTTTCTACCTTATCACACTTCATCCATCTCTATGACATCACACTGATGCACAGAAGCAGGAATGTTAGCTCACCTTTGAGGTTTAACACATGTTCAAAGCAGTGAAACTTTCCAGAATCTTAGACTCAGCTTTAATTACCTTTTTCTACCTCATCTTAGATTTCATCATTATGCAGATCTATTTTATCTCAACTCTGAAAATCCCTTGCTGACCAAAACTATTTTTCCTCATTCTACTTCTTTTATTCTCACTCCATCTGCTACTTACCTTCCTCACCTTCTCAGTCTTTGGAGCTCTTTTGCTCAGACATTCATGCATTTTTAATATCTCTTACCTCCAGACCCAGATGAACACCATTATTGTCCATTTCAGCAATGCTGTAAAGTTCCTCCTCACTGATCTCTGATTATACCAAACCTAAAATAACTAACTTCATCTTCTTCATTGGAGTTTTTGAATGTTGAATACTACTAGAGTAAGTTATAAACTGTGGTATGTCAACTACAGATACATGCTAACTCTACTCAATCCTTAATGCAGCCTGATACTGCCCAGTAAAACTTAAAATAGTGGCTGTTACATGCTGTTAACATAGCATGTGACACAGACTTGAAAAGTCTTTTACTCCTTTTTGAAAACCTTCCTGCCTCCATGTGAATGAGTCAAAATTAGCCTACTAGACGATGACAGTCTTGTGGCCACTGCTGCAGCTAAAATCAAACCAATTATCTCCCAAACCAAAAATTCAGCCAACTGCCAGACATGAGTGAAGCCATACTAGATCATTCAGCCCTAGCCTCACCAGTTCAAACCAAAAGAAACCCCCAACCAATCCACAGAACTGTGAGAAATGTTTTATTTTAAGCCACTAAGTTAGTGTTGCTTTTTACACAGCAAAAACTACCCGATAGAGCATACAAAATAATAAAACTACTACTGATACTTAACCAATCTACCTTTACTAGATATAAAGTAGAAAACTAGTTTTCTTTCAGAAAATCACATTAATATGCTCAATTTTTTCAATCTATCCAATTGGTAACAAAACATCAATTTGAAAATTGTGTGTCAAAAGGAATAAAGATCATTATAAGTAATTGTGAACTTAAATAATTTTATAGTTTCTCTCATTCATTCCTCTTTTAAAAATCAAAATGGTTTGTCTTATTCTTATGTTTGAATCTGAAAATGCTGCTTTACAGCCATTAAAATTTTAATTGTAACTAATACTATTAAAAAAGCAGATGTATCACATTCTCAAATAAGGTCAAATAAGATGAAAATTCTGTCTGTTGACATTTAAAATTTTAATGTGTAAGTGTATACTCTGTTGTGCCAGATAATGTTTTCTATCTTGTTTTAAGTACTGTCTTCTCTCCTAATTATCTTTAAAAAAAGAAAGCTTAGTAATAGCTGTCATATTCATTAATTATATGCTATGTGCCAGACACATTACCTATTCTCCAATTTCATCTTTAAAGCAGAATTGTGAGGAACTTGAACCCAGATCTATCTGATTCTGAAGTATATTTTCTTAAACACTGACACCAAAACCTATCCTATTTTCTTACATCTGTTTAATAAAGAACAAATGACAAACACTGAAATAGCAAGTTAAAAAAAAAAAAAAGAAATGAGCCTTCTCAAAAGTTTATAGGGGAAAATGTTAGTTTAAGTCCAATGACGGGGGGGGGGGGGTAATTTAACATTTAGAAAGGACTCTTCCACTGAGCTATATACTTAGAGTACTTTTCTGTGCATATGCCATACTTCATACAAAAAAAAAAAAAAAAGACTTTTCTACCCAATCACCAGAAGGGCATACCCCAATGAGGAGAGAAAAATGTTGTCTGAGTCCAGGTAAAATATTTTTAACAATTTATAAATATGTACAGTGCATGTCTCAAAACAAGTCAGTAATACCTTTGCATTTGGCAAGGACAGGCTGTTAGATCTCTCATAGCTGCATTTCAGCTCTCATTTAAAAGATAAATAATTATAGACAAATTGGCATACTATGTATCTTGCTAAACAAAATAAGATATATAAGATATATCTTTTGATAATCTTATATAACCATGCTTTACCTTTCTTAGCTTATGTCTCAGTTACCATCCTCAGCAAATTTACTGTGAAACTGAGAATGCAGTAAATTAACTCTTCACTCTTTCCATCATAGGTCCAGTCCTGCCTTGTTTGGGTCCTCTGGGCTTTATATGGATACTGGCTCTTCATCACAGACTAGTCATTGTTACCTGATCATAATGCAACTAGATATAAGTGATGACTAGACATTATTAGATAACTTGTGGACAAGGCAGTAAGATAATCCTGGTGACTCAGTAAAAAGTTAACCAGAATGAAATATCAGGTCCAGATATCTCAGTTTACTAAAGACAGTTTTTACAAATATTGAAGGTACTTAGGTTGGAGTGTCCAAGGTTCCCTTGGTCTGACAGCATCAGTATGGCCACCAAACTGAGCAAGAGTCATTTAAGGAATTAGACTCACTCAAGAAACCACATTCATTTAACATCAATATCCCCACATGAGAATCTCTGGTCACATTTGCCAGAAGTTATCCTTTGAACTTCCTGCAGTCACCTGTAACTTCTATAAGATTTATAGAAGCCTCCAATCTAGTTCTCCGTGGGTCTTCTTGATCTCAACATCTTTCTGGAGGACAGATTTCTTTGCATTAAAAAAAAAAAAGCCCCATGAAGTCATAAAATAATAATATAATGGCACCATCTATCTATCATGTGTACCAAACTCTTCACTCTCATTTTTAAGATGCAACCAAACTGCTAAATATCTGATAATTGTTTTGCTTTCTAAAGATTGAGCTGAAAAAGTGAAAAGAGTTGCAGCCAAAATAAAAGAATAATTCTTGCCCAATGCCCATAAATATGAATAAGGTAAACTATTAAAAACTTTAAATAAATGATTTCAACCTGAGTGCGGCACTTCCTTGAACTTATCAGACATTCAGTAATCACTGAGGTTGTAGAAAATTCCAGCTTTGGAGCAATTCCCTAAGGGGAAAAAGGGTATTATTAGACATTTTGATTTTTAAAAAAATATAATTACTGTTGATAAAACTATGACCTGAAGTAACAAATATTTGTCAAGATATAGCTGCTTCATTTGTTAGTATGACTTTCTTATTAAAGATAAGACAACACAGTGATGCTAATAAATGTTAGCAAGAAGCAGTTTCATTGCTGATGATACGCTTATAAGTGATTACCTTTATGTAAAAATTAACATATTTTTTAATTTTCAAGTATTTCCCTGTCAAATTATTCTAATATTTTTAAACTATGATATAAAATTAAGGCGATAAATATATAAAAACACTTAATGGATTTGAGCTCTTATTAACACATACTTAACTACATAATCAAGAAATACTTTGGATAGTCTCCTCATTCCTAAGTCCAATGACAATGGGGGGGGGGTAATTTTATATTTAGAAAGGACTCTTCCACTGAGCTGTATAAAATTATAAAATTATAACTTCTAGGTATGCAGTCCTTGAAAACAGAAGAGAGGAAAGTCTACCAATTCCTCCAACATTTTTTCCTATAACATATAGGTTACACTCAGATCTATGAATGAAACTGGCTTCTATTTCTTGCAACATTTCAAACATCAGCTTGAACACTGTTTTGAAGTAAGTGGAGACAAATGGTAAAATTTAAAGGAACAGTCATGAAGTACCTGCCAAAATATTTGGAAGCACACAAACTGTACATTCAATGAAGCATTAAAAGATACTGTGTATGTCCAGTGCGACTTCATTTGAATATAGCAGCAGATGCTTGTCCTTTACAAACCCAGCCTTTGACCATTAGAGTTTCAAACATTACATTACAGGAAAGGTAAATATGAGTTGCCTAAGAACTAACTAAATGATTATTTTTATGCAAACATAACTTTTATTAATGATGCCCACTATGCCTACTTGTTTGTCATCTATTGCTTCACAACAGATTACTTAGCAGTTTAAAACAAGAGTAAACACCTATCTCACATAGTTTCTATGGGTCAGGAATCTGGCAGAGGCTGAACTGGGTGGTTCTGGCTTGAAATCTCTCATGAGATTGCCATTTGGGCTGCTGTCATCTGCAGTTTGCCTGGGGTTAGAGGATCTACTTCCTCAGAAGGCTCATTCACATAAATGTCAGCTCTTGCCTGGCTTTTATCAAAAGGACTCAGCTCCTCATGCCATAAATCTCTCCATAAGACTGCTTGAGTGTCCTCATGCCATGGCAGCTAGTTCTCCCAAAACAAAGCAATGGGGAAGCCACAACCGTTTTTATAACCTAGTCTCCTAAGCCTAGCACTGTCACCTATCACATACTATTTAGAGTCCTGAAGTACAGCCCACACTCAACGAGAAAGGAGTTAAGACTTCCTTTTCAGCTGAGAAATATCAAAAATTTTGTGGACATATCTTAAAACCACCACAGTCCACCCTCTGACCACAAGTTAACTTACACTCCTTTCATGTGTAAACTAAACTCATACCCTACAGAACAAAAACAAAAACAAAACCAAAAACAAAAACAAAAACAAACCCAAACAAAAAACAAAGAAAGAAAGAAAAGTCTCATCCTTTTCCAACTTCAGCTTGAAATCCAAGATGTTGGCATCTAAGTCAAATCCTTATTCAGCCTTCTCAGATGTTGTTCTTCATTTTTTTTTAAGATTTATGTGTTTATTCATGAGAGATACAGGGAGAGGCAGAGTCATAAGCAGAGAGAGAAGCAGGCTCCCTGTGGAAAGCCTGATGTGGGACTCAATCCCAGGACCCAGGACCACGCCCTGAGCCGAAGGCAGATGCTCAACCATTGAGCCACCCAGATGTGGTTCTTTAAGGATAGTTCCTAGAATACAGTTTCTCACAGTTAGAAGACTTATGAATCAAAGAGACAAGTTATCTGTCCCATACATTCCCAAAGTACACACATGTAGTAGGCACAGCATAATCACTCTAGATATTCTTGTTCAAAAAGGGAGGAAATGGGCAGCCCGGGGGGCTCAGCATCTTGGCCCCACCTTTGGCCCAGGGCGTGATCCTGCAGACTCGGGATCGAGTCCCACGTCGGGTTCCCTGCATGGAACCTGCTTCTCCCTCTGCCTGTGTCTCTGCCTCTCTCTCTGTGTCTCTCATGAATAAATAAATAAAATCTTTAAAAAAAAAAAAAGGAGGAATTAAGTCAAAAGGGAATCACTGGCCTATAGAAATTCTAGAATCTGTCCAGGAAAATATTAGAAGTTCCTTGATTAGAAGTTTAATCAAGAAATAACTATCCTCTGGGCTCCTCCCCCGGGGCTCTTGCTTCCAACCTTTGAATTATCATTCCTTTCCAAGGAGAGGCAGGCCGTGTTTAGAGCTGCACAGTGTTCTGAGTGTGAGTTCTGACACCAGAATTTTGGGGGTCCAAAGGCCTTTTCATTTTGTGAGGTCTCTCTCCATTTCAGACCAAGCTGGTGGTATTTCCACCAATGCAATGCTCTTAAAAAACACACTGGTTCTCATGTGAATCTTACTGAAGTTCATTCCAGTAGACACAAGCTGCAGCCTTTTCCACACACAGTTTCTGCTGAGACTCCCCTGAAGGATCTTTGAAAAACCAATGTTTATTTTCTGAGGCAACGTCTTAGATCTTTCTGAAATTTTAATGAAGAATTTTATAGTTACTACCCTTGGTTTTACCATCAGAACACAATTTTCCAAAAGTGCCTGGAATGATTTTTGCTCAGAAGTCATTCCTTAATTGTAGTTTTATTTGCCATTGGGAAAGGCTGGGAATCTTCGGAAACCATAAGTTCCAACTCCTTTTTGCTAAACAGCCTTTCCTTTTGCTCCTCTCTCTCTCCTCTCATATTTTGCTATAAAGCAGCAAGAGAAAACCAAGCAGACCCTCTAACTTTCTATTGGAAAGTCTCAAACATACAATCCATTTCATTGGATATTTCTCTACATCCCACATTACTGCAGGTGACTATATGGCCAAACCTCCTGTTATTACTGAACAAGGAATCCTTTCATCCCTAATTTCCAATAACATTCACCTTATTTTCCTGCAAATACACATCTGACAGTTTCTTCAAGACCTTCCAAGCTTTCACAAACATTCTAGCAAAACCTTTCCAGCATTTGCCCTCTCTATAGAGGTGCTTATTAAGTGTCTTCATGCATGGCAGTTGGCTTAGCCTAAAGTGAATGATACAAGAGTGAAAGCGAGGAGGAAGCCACAATACATTTAGTGACTCCAAAGTCTAATACTGTCACTTCACCACATTTTATCTGTTAGAGTTGCTAAGTATAGTGTGGAGAATCAGCTCTGCCTTTGGAAGAGAGAGTATCAAACCATTTGTGGACGTATTTTATAACTACCACAGCCTGAATTGCAACTTATCACCCCCATATGTTGCTGGTCACATTGTAAATACTCAATGTTTTAGCCACTATTTTCACTGAGCTTTCAAAACCAAATAAGTATCAGTTGAGATTCTCCAGGAAAAAGAACTAGTAGGATATATATTTATTTATTTATTTATTTATTTATTTATTTATTTATGGAAATATATATATATATATATATGGAAAGAGAGAGAGAGAGCACACACATGAGAGCGCAAGATTTATTTTAAGGATTTGGTTCATGCAATTGTTAGAGTGGCAAGTCCAAAATCCATAGGGCAATCCACAGGCTGGCAATGTAGACAGAAGTTGATATTGCAGTCTGGAGTGTGAAATTTGTAAGCATGATAGCAGGCTGAAAAATGAGGCAGTATTTCTACATTACAGCTTTGAAGCAGAATTCCTTATTGTTCAGGAAACCTCAATTTTTACTCTTCAGGCCTTCAACTAATTGGATGAGTTCAACCTACCTTGTCAATGGTAATCTCCTATACTTCAATTGAACTGTTTATAAATATTAATTACATCTACAAAATACTATCGCAGTAACATCTAGACTAGCGTTTGACCAAACAACTAGGCACCATAACCTAACCAAGTTGACATGTAAAATTAATCATCACTCCAACTCAAATGTCAGTTCCTCTATGAAGTCTAGAAGATGTAGTTTGTTCATTTAATTCCATCAAGTGGCATTTAAGTACCTACTCCATGCAAAGTACTGTGCTAAGAGTTAAATTCAAAGATGAGAAAGCCACATATTGTTTCTACAGAGTTCATAGTCTAAAGGGGATATTATCATCAGCACTGTCATGATTTCCCCAGCCATCAGCATATAATGCACATTTACTGAGTGTTCTCTCTGCCAGGTACTGCTATAACCATTTCTACAAGGCTTCATTAATCCACCCAGTAGCCCTGTGAGATCTTCATATTATAGTGCTTTGTTCAAGTTTAGTCGGTAGCCTATGAGAGTGCTAGGATTTAATCCCAGGTGTGACTTTATTTTTGCCAAAGCAATGGGTTCAGAAGAACAGCCCAAGACTCGGCCAGATGTTACAAGAATTGAGGAAAGGTGCATTGTCATCTGCCAGAACAACAAACTACTAATGGGAGTGTTTTTTCCACTCACATTTAAATACAACAATTGATATGATTGGATTTATATCTGCCGTTTTGCTGTTCAGTTTATAGAGGTACCATGTCTTTTGATTCTTCCATTCTTTCTAGGGCTCTCACCTGTGTATATATAGCTTTGTGGTCATCCAGTGAAACTATAAGGGTTCCACTCTGTTGATTACCTGTATATGGCTTGGAAAATATATTCAAAGATACAGCCTGGTCCGCAGTTTCCATGGAGTTTCACTTTTTGCTGGGCTTTCACAGTATCTTGTTGCTCAGCACTGTTTCAGAGTCAGCAAGGAATGGGTAGAGAGCTCATCTCTGCCCTTTTATTGCTCCCTTACTTAAGTGAACTTTTTGGCAAATGGGCTGCTCACTCTAATTGGAACTGCCATCGGCCTACAAAAGCTGTGGGGTTTCTTCATCCACTTACATCTGAATCCATCACATTTAGTTGGTGAAGACCTAATACCTATCCTTATGATTCTGACACCAATTCCAGTGTGTGGGTTTTCCAACACCAACCAAAGCAATTCTCGTGATATTTAACTCAGTTCTGACACTATCTACCTAGTAATAGCATCAGATCCCACAGCTGCTAAAGATCAGTCCCACAAGACTGTGCCCAGCCCTCTTCAGACACAATCACAAGTCTGGGTTGTCATCTGTGTTTCTGACCAATCAGGTATAATTTGGAGGTCCCTATGATCTCCTCCCCTGGTTCAATTAGGCTCACAGAACTCAGGAAAATAGTTGACTGTTTACTGATTTATTATAAAAGAATATGATAAAGGGGGATCCCTGGGTGGCACAGCGGTTTGGCGCCTGCCTTTGGCCCAGGGCGCGATCCTGGAGACCCGGGATCGAATCCCACATCGGGCTCCCGGTGCATGGAGCCTGCTTCTCCCTCTGCCTGTGTCTCTGCCTCTCTGTGTGTGTGTGTGTGTGACTATCATAAATAAAAAAAAAATTTTAAAAAAAAGAATATGATAAAGGATACAGATGAACATCCAGAGGAAGAGATTCACAGAGCAGAGTATGTGGGAAGAGACATAGAACAATGCCATCCCCAGGGACATCACTCTCCCAGGAGCTGCCTCCAAGAGTCCACCAACCTAAGGGCCTCTAAATACAGGCCCTTTGGGTTTTAATGGAGGTTTCATTACATAGGCACAATTGATTAAATCACTGGCCATTGATATTTTAAAGCAATCTCCAGACTTCACCTATCCTCCCTAGATGTCCAGGGACTGAAAGTTCCAACCATCTAATCACAGAGTTGTTCCCTCTGGCAACCAGTCCTCATCCTTAGGTTATGTAGTGGGGGTTTCAAAAAGTCACTTCATTAACATAACAAGAGATGGATTTATTGCTCCCCATCACGTAGAAAATTCCAAGGATTTTGGGAGCTCTGTGCCAGAACAAGGATAAAGACCATATATATACTTCTTGCTTTAAATCATAGTATTTCAGTCCTACTCTCCAAAATTGATTCTGACCCCTCTGGTAGCAGAGCTTCTGATTTTTCTGTCCAGCCCCAGGACTGGTGCAGTACAATTCTCACTGGCCTTGAAGGGTAGGGAAGTTGTCCCAGACTACAAGGTGACATACTGCCACCATTTTTATCCAAAGTTTTAGCCATTATGTAAGCATAAACACTTTTTTTTTTAATTCCAGCTAGTTAACATATTGTGTTATACTAATTTCAGGTATACAGTATTGTAATTCAACACTTCCTTATAATACCCGGAGCTTAATCTGTCTTAATTTCCAGGCAGTTTCTAGTGTCCTGAAACTTGTGATGATTTTGTCCAGTTTTGTACTTGTTTTGTATGGAGGGAGGAACTGCCAACCTCTTCATATCACCATTACCAGAAGTATTTTTGCCTTAGTAATCCAACATCTGAATGTATGAAAAAGTAATCCAAAGTAAATGAAGAAGATCCCTATATTAATGGTCCATATCCATACTTTTATGTTTTTACTGCCAATTTGGTATAATATAGCATTTTAAATTACTTTCAAAACACCATAATTTTAAAATCAGTTTTCTTCATTGCAGGCTTCCATGTATTTGCGGAAACACTCTGAAGGTTTTTATAATATAGAAGATGGCTAATGGACACTGATAATATCCCAAAGGGAGTATATTTTCATAGATTTGCTAGTTAGTTAACTTTTACACTTCTAGCAAGCTGAAGTCACTATTTCCCAGAATACAGAATATCATAAACCTAGACCTATAGGGAAAAGTATTTAATTTATCATATTGGCTCATATATCACCCCACTTTCCTTACTCAGACTACTTTAACATTTTATAAAAGTAGTAAAAAAAAAATGTCCAAATTATTTCAACCTAGACATCTTTTGCTTTTTTTCGCCTTTGAAATGGCAGGGTCTTCTCCACTTTCTCTAAGTGGAAGACATTTTCAGGGTTAAGTAGATTTTTAAATCACCCATCAAAAGTTGAAGGGAGTGGGGGAAAGGATGGAAGAGTTGGCTTTCACAATGTGGCATTCATTTTTAGGTAAATGAACATATTTCTATGACATGAACATACAACAATGAATCTATCCAAACTCCTACTAATGAACATTTAAATTATTTTGTTTTTTTTACTATTATGAACAATGCTATCAGTGAACATCCCTAGGAAGACTCTTAGTATACCAGAGAGAATATATCTCCACGATATATACCTAGAAGGCAACAGGCTACAAGAATCTTTGCCTTTACTAGATAATTCTGATTTGTGGTGAGGTTCCAATTTACATAGAATGGCAGCATGTAAGAGCTTCCATTTTTCACATTTCTCATATGGTCAGATTTTATTAAATTTTACCAATCATATGGCTATGAAAATAAAATCATAAGGTTGTTTTAATTTTGGATTTCCCGGGCAGCCCTGGTGGCGCAGCGGTTTAGCGCTGCCTACAGCCCGGGGTGTGATCCTGGAGACCAGGGATCAAGTCCCACGTCGGGCTTCCTGCATGGAGCCTGCTTCTCTCTCTGCCTGTGTCTCTGCCTCTTTTTCGCTCTCTCTGAATAAATAAATAAATAAATCTTAAAATAATAATAATAATAATAATAATAATAATAATAATAATAATTTTGGATTTCCCTATATGCTAATGAGACAGAGAGCACTGTTTCAAATGTTAATTAGTCATTCTTTTGAGAGAAAATAAAGAAAAGAGGAAAGGAGGTGGGAAGCAGAAGGAGAGGAGAAAAACCTGAAGGATATAAAGCAAATTAACGTTTGCTAATTCTGGATGAAAGATGCATGGATTTCATTCAAATTTCGGTATGCTTAAAGTCACAACATAATTTCATAAAACGAATTACATTTTGAATTTTTTTTTTTTTTAATTATGACAGTCACAGAGAGAGAGAGAGAGAGGCAGAGACACAGGCAGAGGGAGAAGCAGGCTCCATGCACCAGGAGCCTGATGTGGGATTCGATCCTGGGTCTCCAGGATCGTGCCCTGGGCCAAAGGCAGGCGCCAAACCGCTGCGCCACCCAGGGATCCCACGAATTACATTTTGAACCATGTTAAACTTTGAATTAGTTCTTCACATTTCATATTAAAGATTATGTGGTGGTTTTGACAATGATCCCACAACACAAATTGATTCAGAAAATAGTAAACACTTACTCGAAGGCCAGAAATCCTCCTCATGGTAACCTGGCGGTTTGAATCATGGTGTCCAGAAATTTGGTTTGGACCCGGGAACATGAAATCTCGTGTATTTTCATCATATGTAGACAGTGTTTCACCCACTACAAGAAAGATATCCTATGATTCAAATTATAACAAAATATTCTATTTAGAAACAAAATCATCAAGTACAATATTTATAGTGCCTGATGCCTTACTGAAATTTCTGCTTCAGGGTCATGTTTATTTTTTTTTCTAAGAAAGGAAAATTAAAAGAAAGTTATGTTAAATGGATTCCTTATTCAGAAATGTAGTACATATTACTTATTCTCCCTCTTTTATAGAAGGGAAATATTCATGTAAATTTTGTGAGTACCTATGCATACTCATGAAAAAAGTCCTTAAACATTAAGTTGGTATGACATTTACAAACCTAAAATGTAATTATCATCTCCATAAATTTTTTCTATCTTCCATTCTTTTCTAATCACCATTATAAGACATTAGAAAAAAGAAAAAAGAAATATAAGACATTAGGTTACAGGTTGGTAAAAATGTAGACATTTTCTAGATTTTGTGGTTACTCAAATTAGGTATATATGTAATATTCAAAATCTTTTAGGTTATTAATTTTCAGCAACATACAGCTCTCCATTCTATCTCCATCAAATAATTATTTGATTAAGATAGACTTCTCCTATAATTGCAGAGGTAAACAACAAAAATCAAGCTATCTATCCTCCATATTTTAATTTTAACTTTCCCTGCCCCAGAGATTTGTAATGTTTACTAAACAGGTAAGGTTTTATTCCACTCCCCCATTCCCAGTAATAGTCAACACACAAAAACAAAGACAATTACTTTATCCATAAAAAAATATAGTTTGAGAAAAATCACAGAGTCAACTTTTATGAATGTCACAAAATATGTAAGGAGGATAGCAGGTAATTTTCTACTTTCCATTCCTATTTATTCTATTTTAACACAAATGTTCAAATACTATTTATGTCCATCTTTATGTATTTATTATTTTCATCTATTGACGTCTTATACATAGTGGACCAATACTAGAAACTCAACATTGTTCTTAATTTGGGAAGGGGAAAATATGTATTTTTTAAAAGCATTCTTTGAAATGGGTTTGCACATCAATTACTTTATCAAGCTATTAATACAGTACCTGGTGGAACTAGTTGAATCAACTCAAACAATGCTGTATCATCTGAAAGTTTAAAGAAAAATTTCCTTAAGCAAATCGATAATAAAAATTAGTTACTTCATCATAAAAGTATCTAAAAGTCAAAGTAATTGCTGGGTAAACTACATATACATTTTTTTTTTGCCATTTACATATATGTTTGTATCTTAATATACTGTGTATACTTTTTGGTTGCTATGTCTCTTAGGGCATTATTAATCAATAGCAGAGATTGTACCTTCAATCTCTGGAGTTTGTTTTTTGTTTGTTTTTTTTTTTTAAAGTTATCATTTTAGAGAAGTTTTAGGTTTATAACAAAATTGATAAGAAAATACAAAGATTTCCCATATATCCTTATCCCCACACATGCATAGCCTCCCCACTATCAACAGCAATCACAAGAATGGCACTTTTTTTTTTTTTTTACCAAGGATGAACCCCCATAGTCACATCCTAATCAACCTACATCCCTAGTTTACCTTGGGGTTCACTTTTGGTGATGTATGCTCTGTGGATATGGACAAATAAATGTATAATGACATATTCCATCACCATAGTATCATTCATAGTGTTTTCACTTCCCTGATTTTCCTCTATGCTCTTCCTATTCATCTCTCTCCTCCACTTCAATTTGCTTCCATAAGCAACCACTGATCTTTTTACTGTCTCCATAGCTTTGCATTTTCCAGAATGTCATATTAGAATCATACACTAATTCAGGTTTTTCACATTGGCTTCTTTCACTTTGTAACATGCATTTAAGTGTCCTTCGTGTTGTTCATGGCCTGATAGCTCATTTCTTGTAACTGCTGAATACTATTCCCTGTCTGGATTCATTCACTTTATTTATCCATTCACCTACTATAGGCATATTGGTTGCTTCCAAGTTTTGGTAGTTCTAAACCTGCTATAAACAACCCTGTGCAGGTTTTTATGTGAACATAAGCTTTCCACTTCTTTGGGTAAATACCAAGAAGGCTAATTGCTGGATTATATGTTAAGAATATGTTTAGTTTTGTAATAAACTGCCAGACTGTCTTCTAAATTGCTGTTCTATTATGCATTCCCATTAGCAATATATAAGAAGAGCTCTTGTTGCTCAATATCCTCACCAACATTTGCAGCTGTCAGTGTTTTGGATTTTGGCCCTTCTAGGAGTGTGGTGGCATCTAGTTTTAACTTGAATTTCCCCAAAGACATACTGTGTGGAGAATCTTTTCATATGCTTTTTGCCATCTTTATAAGTTCTTTTGATGAATATCTGTTAAGGTCTTTGGCCCATTTTAAAAATAATGTTGTTTGTTATTTTATTATTGAATTTAAAAGTACTTTGTATATTTTGGATAAATATCCTTTATCAATATTTTATAGATATTTTCTCCCAATATGTGGTTTATCTTCTAATTCTCTTGATACTGTCTTTCACAGAGTAGAAAATTTTAATTTAAATGAAGTTCAGTTTAGCATTTACTTCTTTCATGGATGATGTCTTTGCTGTCGCATCTAAAAAGGTATCATTGGGCAGCCTGGGTGGCTCAGCGGTTTAGCATCGCCTTTGGCCCGGGGCATGATCCTGGAGACCCAGGATTGGGATAGAGTCCCAGATCAGGCTCCCTGCATGGAGCCTGCTTCTCCCTCTGCCTGTGTCTCTGCCTCTCTCTCTCTCTCTGTATTCTGAGTAAATAAATAAAATCTTAAAGATATACATAAAAATAAAAAGGTATCATTGTACTCAGGGTCATCTATGTTTCTTCTTATTTTATTTCCAAACAGTTTTATGGTTTAGAAATAAAAGTTATGGCACAGTTATGCCTATGATCCATTTTGAGTTAATTTTTTGAAGGGTGTATGGTCTGTATCTAGATTCTTTTTTTTTTTTTTCACATTTGGTTGTCTAAATTTTCTGGCACCATTTTTTGAAAAAACTCTAACTTTGTTCCACTGTATTGCCTTGCTCCTTTGTCGAAGTCAGTTGATTATATTTATGAGAGTCTATTTCTGGGCTCTCTGTATATCTTTATAAATATAAATTATGTCTTATTTCTTAAGCGGAGCTGTGAGGACAGCTGGGATATCATAAAACTCCTATACTTTTAATATGTTTGAAATATTTTATAATACACTTACAAAAATAAGAATAAAAGATGAAATGCATCTTGTTTCCCCTTCTAGGACTCAAGAAAAAGGCACAATCATTTAAACCAATATTTGTATGTCTAATATATGAAGAAATATTTAGTATTTCTTTTTTTTTGTTTTTTTTATATATTTAGTATTTCTTATAGATTATAATTTATAATAAGAAAAAAAATGCTATAGCCCTTTTCCTCAAGAACTTTACACTCCATTGAGAACATAGACATCACAGGAAATAAACACACAAATAAATTATAACTACAAACTACAGGTGCAATGAAGGCACAGCAGGTAGTGCTATAAAAAACTATACTAACAAGACCTAATCTAAGCAGGGAATTAGAGAAGCCTAAGGAAGAGCTCTTTAGGATCTGATCTATAGCTGGGGCAGTAGAGTTTTTTTTTCAAGCAGAAGGAATGGGATATACAAAGGCCCTAAATAGAACACAGCAAAGTAATCTGAGAGATTAGGTGTTTTTGAAAACAACCGCTCTGCAAAAATCAACTTGAAAAGGTAAACAATGAAAGCAGGAGAGACATAACAAAGTAGTAAAAAAAATTATAAGTCTGAAACTCAGTATAAGAAGGAAATACAGAGAAAAAGCCTGGCATTTGAGGCTGCTTTTCTTTTTGGAATCTGACAATCTTGAAAGAGGTAGCCTAGGGACTAAGAAGCTGAACAGAGCTTTTGATAAATTCATGAAATAAAGGACCAAAAATTGGAGTATCATGGCCTTGGAGAGAGATGGGAGGGGACGTCTGCTGGTTAAGAGACAATGGCCTGGGATCCCTGGGTGGCGCAGCGGTTTGGCGCCTGCCTTTGGCCCAGGGCGCGATCCTGGAGACCCGGGATCGAATCCCACATCGGTCTCCCAGCTCATGGAGCCTGCTTCTCCCTCTGCCTGTGTCTCTGCCTCTCTCTCTCTGTGTGACTATCATTCATAAATAAATAAATAAATAAATAAATAAATAAATAAATAAATAAATAAGACTGCCAGTCTTTAAAAAAAGAGAGAGAGAGAGAGAGACAATGGCCTGATAAACTGGCTAGGCTTTAAGACTGGATCTTGAAAAGATAAACTATAAAAGAGTAAAGTAAAAATGGATAGCCAATGCTATATAATGAATGTTTGAATTCCTTCCAAAATTCATATGTTGAAATCTTAACTCCCAATGTGATATTTGGAGTTGAGGCCTTTGGGAGGGAAGTAGGGCAAACCCCTCAGAATGAGATTAGTACCATTATAAAAGAGACGCCGGAGAGCTTCCTTGCTCCTGTCATAAGAGGACATTGACAGAGATGACTATCTATTAACAGAAAGGGAACCCTCACCAAAACACTAAATCTGCTCACCTTGATCTGAGACTTCTCAGCCTCCAGAACTGTAAGAAATAAACTTTTATAGTTTGTAAGCCACTTAGTCTACGGTATTTTGTTATAGCAACCCAAATGAACTAAAACAGCCAACTAGGAACTAAGGGCTAAATTTGAATCATCCCAAATACTGTCTGAATTAAAGTGATCCTGAATTGCTGGTAGCCCCTAGAAATCTGCTAAAACAATCACAAACTTTTTCTAAAAGAAAATATCATCATCTGAGTTTTCAAATTATTTCAAAAACTTTTACATTGAAAGTTTGACAATCAATGAAAACTGACCAAGTACACATGAAAAATGAAAACTGAGATAAAAAAATAAGAGAAATAAGACAATAAAAACAGGGAAACAGGAGATCCAGAAAACTTAGTTATCAGACTGGGACTTAAAATATGCCTAACAGGTTCAACAAAATAAAACACAAAGTTGAGAATGTTAGAATGAGAAACTATCATAAAGAACCAAAGGGAAAAATTTTAACTGAAAAGTAAAATAGCAACAACAACAACAAAAAACCCATAACAGGTAGATTTATCAGCAGATTATAAATGACTCTGGAGAGATCTATGGAATTAGAAGACAAAAGTAAACATTTTGAGAAAAGCACAGAAAGCCAAAAGGATAGAGAACATAAAAAAGAGGAAAAAAAAGATACAGGAAAAGGTGCACTAACAATGTGTAATTGGATTTGCAAAAGGAAAGAACAGAAAAGGACAAAAGCAATTATTTAAAAGATTAATGCCTGAGAATTTTTTTGAAGAAGATGATCAAGATACAAACATCAAGCAGAATATATTTTAAAATATACACACACATACATATATACAGAGTTGGGCACATCCAAGTAAATCTACAGGGAAAAAAAGCGTAAGAGAAGATGTTAAAAGAAGCCAGTGGAAAATGATAGACTACCTTTAAAACTATTTTTTTAAATTTTTTATTTATTTATGATAGTCATACAGAGAGAGAGAGAGAGGCAGAGACACAGGCAGAGGGAGAAGCAGGCTCCATGCACCGGGAGCCCGATGTGGGATTCGATCCCGGGTCTCCAGGATCGCGCCCTGGGCCAAAGGCAGGCGCCAAACCGCTGCGCCACCCAGGGATCCCGATAGACTACCTTTAATGAAATAAAAGAATGAAATTGATAGAGGATTTCTCAACAGAAAGTGAGGAAATAAGAAGACAATAGGATAGCATAATCCCAATAGGATATAGAAAGCAATAACCCCAAGTTCAGCAAAAAAATATCCTTCAAAAATTAAGACAAAATAAGGACATTTTCAAATAAATAAAAAAATCAAGATAATTTATCGCCAAAAGACCACTGAGAAAGGAACTGTGAAAGAAATTTCTTCAGAAAAAAGCAATAAACTGAGAAAGAAGCTCAAAAATGAAAGGAAATAAAGAACAACCAAAAAGGTAAAATATGGCTATAAAGTGAAACGATGATGCTGATAGAAGAACAGTAAAATTCTGTGTAGTTTAACAGCATACTAACTTAAAACACAGGACAAAAAAAACAACAACACATAAAATATAGAAGGGATATAAATGAAGTCAAGCATTTGTAAGCTTCTCCACGTCCTAAAAAAGGTAAAAATAAAAATACATCTATTAGAGGTAAGTGAAGCCTGCCTTCTGTCATGACTCTGGTAACCACTAAAAAAACCAAAACGGCAAAGAACATGCACCTCCAGGTTCATTAAGGAGTAGAAATGAAAGAGCAAAAAATAGAAGAAAAAAGAACACTAATATTCAACAATCAGAACAAATAAAAAGTAAATAGTGGGATGGTAAATTTAAACCTATTATATCAGTAAATACATTTTTTTACTTAGACTTTTTGAGATCAGGATTCACATGCAGGAAGAAGCAAGATGGGGAGATTGCATATATTTTTTACCCATCTTCTCCCAATGCAAAAATATACCATAGTCCCCCCTTAGCCATACGGGGGACATGTTCCAAGACCCAGTAGGTACCTATAATCATGGATACCACTGATCCCTGTATTTACTATGTTTTTTCCTATACCTATGATAAAGTTTAATTTATAAATTAGGTGTAGAAAAAGATTAATAATAAAATAGAAAAACTATAACAATATACTTAAAGTTATATGAATGTGGCCTTTCTCCCTCTCTCAAAATATCTTATTGTACTGTATTCATCCTTCTTCTTGAGATGGTGTGAGATGATGTGAGGTGATAAAATTAAATGAGATGAACAACTGTTAGGCTACTATTGAAGTGAAGTGAATGATAGTGTTAGGCAGAAGAAGGATCATCTGCTACTAGACTGTAGGTAACTGAAACCATGGAAACAATACCCCATATAAGAGGGGACTTCCTATAGTAAAATATATCACAACTTCCATGACACTGATACAATCTACTGGTTTTATTTAGATTCCTCCAGCTTTACCTGTACTCATTTCTGTGAGTGTGTATGTGTCCATATTTAGTTCTATACACTTCTATCATACGTGCAGGTTTGTTTATTCACCACCACAGTCAAGATACAGAAGGAGTGCATCACATGATGTCTTATGTCAAGATTGTAGCCACACCTTCCTCCCTACCCAAACCTATCTCTAACCCCTAATAACTACTCACCCATTTCTGGTTTCTATGATTATAACATACATTACAAGAAAAAGTCTAAATCAACCAGTTAAAAGACAAATTGAATTTTTATTTATTTATTTATTTTTTTATGATAGTCACAGAGAGAGAGAGAGAGAGGCAGAGACACAGGCAGAGGGAGAAGCAGGCTCCATGCACCGGGAGCCCGATGTGGGATTCGATCCCGGGTCTCCAGGATCGCGCCCTGGGCCAAAGACAGGCACCAAACCGCTGCGCCACCCAGGGATCCCGACAAATTGAATTTTTAAAGAAAGAAAACTCTTTTCAAATCTGCTTATAAGACATACATGTAAAATATAAGGATATATAAAGATAGAAAGCAAAAAACATAAACAAAGATGTAGCATATGAAAACTAAAAAAACTACTGGCTTGGCTGCACTATTAAAGAGAAATAAATCTTCAAAGAAAAGCATCAAGATAATAAAAGTTTCAATGCACCATCTGAGGAATGCATGGTAACACTGGTTAAGAGAAAAGAGAGAACACACAAATTACTAATATGAGGAACAAAAAGAGAGAGAGGTATTTAAAAATTCTAACAAGACATTAGGAATACATTCATGTTACTAAATTGAAGGTACCTGATCTGAATCATAATTCAAACAAAAATGATTAAACAATTATAGTATAATTGGGGAAATGTGAACTGAGTGGATATTTGATGATAATAAGAAATTGGTATTTTTTGGTGTGATGTAATATTCCTTTATTTTAGATATCCATATCTGGTCCAATCTTGACATTTAGTTCAAAATAATCTGATTTACTTAAAAAAAAGCAAAATTCCATCAAAAGAAAACTTAAAACCTATACAGACATAGAAAAAACTAAATGGTTTCTATATATAAAAACCATATATATATATATGTATATGTATACACATATGCATGTGTGTAGATCACAATCTGTTATTTAAAATCTAACAACAACAACAGCAATAACAAAATAATAAGCCAGTGACTTCACTTTCAAACTTCTAAGGAAGAAATTAGTGTCAATTATGCATACTCCTTCAAGGACCATAAAAGAGAGAACACTTCTCAATTTGCTTTATAAGCCCAGCAAAACCTTGATACCAAAACTTGATAAAAAAAAATAATAATAACAGGCTATCTACCCAAACCCTACATTTCAGATATTGGTATCTATAAATAAAAGCAGATGATGTCTGAGATTTACTTCAAAATAATATAAAATAAAAAGTAATGTTCTAAAAAACATGACTTACTTCAAAATATTCTAAAAGAAGGGGGAGATAGAAATAAAACAACATTAGTCATGAGCTGATTACTACTGAACTGAGTGATAGGTCAGGGGTGTTCATTACTCTCTTTTGTCTACTTGTGTATATTTACTAAATTTTCTCTTAATAAAAAGTTTTTTAAAAAATACTTTTTTAAAAAGTATATTTGATTAAAGAAAGTTGTGTGCTCTAAAAACATCACTGTGAAAACTCCCATTACACTGTTTTGCTTCTGCTTTTTCCATCAAATCTACAGAAATTATGCAATGAAACTGTTCACCCATAAAAAAAGAAGAAATCCTACCATTTGGAATGACATGAATAGAGACTGAAGGCATTATGCCAAGTTAAATAAGTCAGACAGAGAAAGATAAATACTATGTAATCTCACTTATATATGGAATTAAGAAAAACCAAAACAAAAAAACACCACCAAACTCACAGAAAAAGAGATCATATCTGTGGTTAACAGAAACAGGTGGTAGAGGAAAGAGAAATTGGAAGGAAGGTGGTCAAAAAGTAGAAATTTCCATGGGGATGTGATGTACAAATGATGACTATTACCACTGCTGTATGACATGCAAGGATACTGTTGAGAGAATAAATCCTAGGAGTTCTCATCACAAGAGAAATTTTCTGTCCTTTTCTTTATATTGTATCTATATGAAAGATGGATGCTAACAAAACCTACCATGGTAGGGACACCTGGGTGGTGCAATTGGTTAAGTAGCCAACCCTTGGTTTTCCTTAGTTGGTGATCTCAGGGACGTTGGATCAAAGCCCCTCCCATTCTGAGCTAAGCACAGTGTCTGCTTAAGATTCTTCCCCCACCTCCCTCTGCCCCTCTCCACCATGCACTTGTGCACACACACACACTGTCTCTCTAAAATAAATAAAGAAATAAACCTATCCTGGCAATCATTTCACAATATATGTAAGCCAAACCATCATACTGTATACCTTAAACTAACACAATGACATATGCCAATTATTTTCCAACAAAACTGGAAAAAAAACACTATTTTTTAGAAGAGGATTCTTACCAAGAAGATAGCACATCTTATGCCATCTCATTTTATCAACTGTTCATCCTCTTTCTTATTACAGTCTCTAAACCTCAAAGTCCCTCCCACTTTTCACTGAGGATGAAATAGGCTTACATTCCCTTCAAACACAGAACTTTGTCATAATTTTGAGCAATATCAACTTCCATGTGAATTCCTCATACAACAGTTCTTGGATCTCCTCAAATTCAGTACACTTATGCAAAGATTCTGATTATTTATTTACATGTCTGATTCTTTTACTAAAATGGGGCTATATTTTATTTATTTCTGAATTCCCTATATTCTCGCATAGTGACAGAGTCTGCACAGGCAAACAAAAAGCTAAAAAAAAAAAATTCAGTTCTTATCATAAACCAGTGGATAAGCAACTTTTGCTTAAGAAGACTTTTCTATTAGCTTTTGAATCACATTCTGTGAATACACCAGGCTGTTTGTCATCCCATTACCAATAGATGGAAGAAGAGAAAAGGATTAATGCTAAACACAGTACTGAAATAAGAGTGAGGCTTTTAAGAAACTTGATTACACTTAAAATAATTTAGTACTTGACCACCAATACTGCCACAAAAACAGACATATAGATCAATGGAACAGAATAGAAAATCCAGAAATGGGCCCTCAACTCTATGGCCAACTAATATTCGACAAAGCAGGAAAGACTATCCACTGGAAAAAGGACATTCTCTTCAACAAATGGTGCTGGGAAAATTGGACAGCCACATGCAGAAAAAGAAACTAGACCATTCTCTTACACCAGACACAAAGATAAACTCAAAATGGATGAAAGATATAAACGTGAGACAAGAATCCATCAAAATCCTAGAAGAGAACACAGGCAACACCCTTTTGAAACTTGGCCACAGCAACTTCTTGCAAGATACATCTATGAAGGCAAGGGAAACAAAGCAAAAATGAATTATTGGGACTTCATCAAGATAAAAAGCTTCTGCACAGCCAAAGAAACAGTCCACAAAACTAAAAGACAACCTACAGAATGCGAGAAGATATTTGCAAATGACATATCAGATAAAGGGCTAGTATCCAAGATCTATAAAGAACTTATTAAACTCAACACCAAAGAAACAAACAATCCAATCATGAAATGGGCAAAAGACATGAAGAGAAATCTCACAGAGGAAAACATAGACATGGCCAATAAGCACATGAGAAAATGCTCCACACCACTTGCCATCAGAGAAATACAAATCAAAACCACAATGAGATACCACTTCACACCAGTGAGAATGGGGAAAATTAACAAGGCAGGAAACCACAAATGTTGGAGAGGATGCGGAGAAAGGGGAACCCTCTTGCACTGTTGGTGGGAATGTGAACTGGTGCAGCCACTCTGGAAAACTGTGTGGAGGTTCCTCAAAGAGTTAAAAATAGACCTGCCCTATGACCCAGCAACTGCACTGCTGGGGATTTACCCCAAAGATACAGATGCAATGAAACACCAGAATACTTGCACCCCAATGTTCATAGCAGCAAAGTCCACAATAGCCAAACTGTGGAAGGGGCCTCGGTGTCCATTGAAAGACGAATGGATAAAGATGATGTGGTCTATGTATACAATGGAATATTACTCAGCCATTAGAAATGACAAATACCCACCATTTGCTTCAATGTGGATGGAACTGGAGGGTATTATGCTGAGTGAAGTAAGTCAATCAGAGAAGGATAAACATTATATGGTCTCATTCATTTAGGGAATATAAGAAATAGTGAAAGGGAATAAAGGGGAGAGAAAATGAATGGGAAATATCAGTGAGGGAGACAGAACACGAGAGACTCCTAAGTCTGGGAAACGAACAAGGGGTAGTAGAAAGGGAGGTGGGCGGGGGGTTGGGGTGACTGGGTGATGGGCACTGAGGGGAGTACATGATGGGATGGGCACTGGGTGTTATGCCATATTCGGCATATTGAACTCCAATAAAAAATATATACCGAAAAAAAAATGAAAAAAAAAACCTAAAAAAAAAAAATACTTGCCCACCAAGAAATGCCCTGTCTTCTACAAAATAAAATGAAATTTTGTTAGAAATCAAATACATTAAACAAGCCTAGAATAAGCTCAGTGTCTTAATTTCCTATAGATACCAACACTATATTTTCCTGAGGTCATTTATTCTACAACCTCAACTGCTAGAAAAACATGATTACAAACCAGAAAATACATCTTTTAAAAAAAAAGATATGGGTAGTCCAGTAACAGTATTATTTACTACCATCTAGAGGATTCTTGTTTGCCAGGACTGAGCTCCAATGAGCTCACAAATCTTCAAAACAACCTGAATAAGCCAGTGTTCCTCTTACAGATAAGACACAGAGCCTAAAGGTTAAGGTTTCCAAAGATCTTAAGTTCCTGAGCTGAGATTTGAGCTCAGCTCTAACTATCTTCAAAGCCTGTGCTGTTTTCATTAACAGCCTACTGGAACTAGAAAGTTGAGATTTACAAAATAAATGTTAGGTGAGGAAGTTGTATTTTGAATGAGGAGTAAAATAAAGAATAGGACAGTAGCTAGATGGGGATGAGGATGAATTCAGGGAATATTTCTTTCTAAGATTGGAATATATAGTATGTTTATACAGGGTAAGGGTTCACAACAAGAAAGAAGTTGAAGATACAGGAGGAATAAAAAAAAACTAATGACCAAAGGGCACCTGGGTGGCCCAGTGAGTTAAGCGCTGACTCTTGGTTTCAGCTCAGGCTGTGATCTTAGGGTTGTAAGATTGAGCCCTAAGACAGGTTCTACACTCAGCATGGAGTCTGCCTGAGTTTCTCTCACCCTCTCCATTTTCCCCATCCCCCGTCTGCTCACATGTGCTTGTCTGTGCACTCTCTCTTTAATAAATAAATAAATCTTCAAAAAAAAAAAAAAAACCTAATGACCAAGATATTAGAGATGGCATAAGGAGATAGTTAAAGGGGACAAGTAGACAGAAAAATCTTGAGCAGAATAAAGAAACTCTGTTCTAATACCAGGATAAATTAGATTAAAAGAGGTAATAATATAAGTGACTTTTAGGACAAGATTCCAGTAGATGAAGGTGGATCACTACTATAGCCTCAATTTTGGTTGGCAAAGTAGGAAGTAGAGTCATCTGTTCATCTGAAGAAGCTTAGAGTTTAAACAAGAGACATCTGATAGGAGAAATGAATATCCTTAGAATATCCTATAAGAGAAATTAGACAAGTAAAGACTGAAAGGTAGCACTGAGAAGCAACTTATGTTGCCACCAATCTGAAGGTCATGAGACTCAATCAGCAACACCAAACTCACCTAGAATAAAAGCCAGGAAGGCAAGTGGTAGGTAGCTATGACCCAGGAATATACATTTGTTAAGAATCTCCTCTATATCAGCCTTGATGTGATATCTGGCATAATGAAATAAAATAAGATAAAGTTTCAAATGTTGTAGCCAACACAAAGAGAACATAACTTTTTAAGCAGCCATGCCATGTTTTTATTTGATCCCTATGTAGATGCCCAGGGAAAACATCAGTAAATTCTAAGAAGCAGTAGTATTAGAGGCCATGTGCTCTGATTACAAAGCAAATTAACAATATTTTAATATATATTTAAATGAATCATGAATAAATATTTTAAACAGACTCAAAAGACATCAGACTCAGTATGAAAGTTCAGCAAAATGACTGGAAATGAAATAAATATCTTTTTGATCACTTTTCTATATAACAACCACACACACACACACACACACACACAAAGGAAAGGAAAAAAGAAAAGAAAATTGGTGAAGAGCTTTATTCTCCAAAGCCACAGAATATATAACAGAAATAAACATAAGAACTACATGGCAAGCACACACAAACACACACATGTGTGTGCCCATACATACTCCAAAACCTTAGTAATAGATAGAAAGAAAAATAATTTAAATAAGTCAATAAACACTGGGGACACCTGAATGGCTCAGTGGTTGAGCATCTGCCGCCGGCTCAGGTCATGGTTCCAGAGTCCTGGGATCAAGTCTCGCATCAGGCTCCCTTCAGGGAGCCTACTTCTCCCTCTGCCTATGTCTCTGCCTCTATCTGTGTCTCTCATGAATAAATAAATAAAATCTTTTTTTTAAAAAAAAGTCAATAAACATTACATATCTAAATGGGAAGAATGAATAAAGTAAAAATGCCAATTCTTCCAAAGTATAATTAAAATTCAAAGAGATTTATCTTAAACCTTGAAACATGTTTCTAAGTTCATCTATAAAACTAAACATGTGTGAGTAGGAATGTATCAAATGAAGCTACAGATTACAGAAAGCTGTAATAACTAACCATGCAATCTCAACCAAATAATAGATACTCATAATAGACATAATGGAGGGAAAAAGGAATTGGAGAGTGCACAGAGACAGCATGAGAGTAGAAAGGATATAATGGGGAACAGATTTCTGCTTCTGATAATGGCAACTTATACAAAGCAGACCAATCATCCTGCTAAGAAGATTAAAAAAATCTGGTCAAATTATTTTTAAAAATCTACTTGAAGGCACAGAGAAACAAATAAAGCATTAAAGAATTACAAGACCAAAATCCTAGAGAAAAAGAAAAAGCCAGAAGGATGAGCCAGACATTGGAATTGTTTTCTCTCTAAGGGCATCTGCTAATTCCAGAAAAGACAAATGAAAGATTGATAAATTTAGCTGAGATCTTGATGGTCTCATAGACCTAAAAGCAAAATATGACTGCAGAGCCTACCAACATGGAGAGATTTTCATAAATTCTCCATACCTTAGCCCCTGAAAGGTCCAGGAATAAAGATGAACTAGAAATAACCTGGCTTCTAAAGGCCTAACTCTGTGACATCAGACAGATATGATTAAGGACTGCTCATGCTCCCAGCAGCCTAGAATAGGCAAATAAAAGCAAACAGAACCTATCTGGAGAGAAAGAGCACAATGTCATGGCCTCAGTTGTTTCTATAATTGTTCACATACAATGTCCAGTACCCCAAACAACAAGGAATAGTTACAGTTATTTTTAGGAAACTGTTAAAGTGCTATTAACTAAAGCTAATCATATACCTACTCTATGACCCAGAAGTTCTACTCATAAGAATATACCAAGAAAACTGAGTATATACTAACAAAATATTTATAAAAATATCCATAGTAGTTTTATTCATAATAATCCAAGACTAAAAACAATGCTCATCAACAGAAAAATGAATCAATTATATTCATACAGTGGAATACCAAAGAGCAATAAAAGAAATAGTTTACTGAAACACAATAACATTGATGATTCTCATGGACATGAGCCACAAGCAAAGGAATACATATACTTTTTTTTTTAAGATTTTATGTATTCATTTGACGGAGAAAGAAAGAGAGAGAGAACACAAGTACAGGGAGCAGAAGAGGGAGAAGCAGACTCCCCACTGAGCAGAGAGCCTGATCCAGGGCTCCATCCCCAGTACCCTGGGATCATGACCCAAGCCAAAGGCAGATGTTTAACACACCAAGCCACCCAGGTGCTCTCAAAGGAATGCATATTCTATGATTTAATTTATTTGAAGGTCAAGAATAGACAAAAATAATCAATATTGATAAAAGTCAGAATAGTGATTATCTTGAGGGACTGACTGGTAGAGGCACAAGGAAACCTTTTTGGGCAATAGAAATACCCTATGTCGGGATCCCTGGGTGGCGCAGCGGTTTAGCGCCTGCCTTTGGCCCAGGGCATGATCCTGGAGACCCGGGATCAAATCCCACGTCGGGCTCCCAGTGCATGGAGCCTGCTTCTCCCTCTGCCTATGTCTCTGCCTCTGTGTGTGTGTGTGTGTGTGTGTGTGTGTGTGTGTGTGTGACTATCATAAATACATAAAAATTAAAAAAAAAAAAGAAATACCCTATGTCTTGGTAAATGATGATTATATACAAATGTGACTAATCACTGATGAGTCCACAGGGTTAAAATTAGTACATGTTAGATACTTGATACAAAGTATAGCTAAGACAATTTTCAAAAATTATAAACCTGAGGGTTCAAATGACCAGATATGAAAACTGAAACCACAGTGATTAAGAAAGTGTAGTATTTATACAAGGACGGACAGACAGACCCATGAAACAGACCAGAGGCCCTAGAAAAAAATTCGCATGTATGTAGGCACTTAACTTAAGACAAACTAACATTACAGAGTGATGAGAATAAGAAAAGTCTTTTCATAAAATTGTATTACACACACAGATTCACATAAAATAAAAATGAGGGGCAGCCCCGGTGGCTCAGCAGTTTAGTGCCATCTTCGGCTTGGGGTGTGATCCTGGAGACCCGGGATCGAGTCCCACAACAGGCTCCCTGCATGGAGCCTGCTTCTCCCTCTGCCTATGTCTCTACCTCTCTCTCTCTGTGTGTCTCATGAATAAATAAATAAAATCTTCTTAAAAATTAATTAAATAAATAAACAAACAAACAAATAAATAAATGAAATTTTATTCCTACTTTATACCATATAAAAAAATGAAGTCTAGGTGAATTGTAAACCTAAATGTAACAAGTAAAGGAATAAGAATTTTAAATTATACAGAAGAATCTATTCATAACTTAGGGTAGGGAAAGAATTCTAAAAATGATCAAAAAAAGCACTAAGTATAAAAAAGATTAATTAATCAAACTACATTATTAAATTAGACTATATTAAATACAACTGTTCATCAAAAGAACAAAAATCACTAATAGGTAAAAAATGCAAGCCACAGGGTGAGAGAAGACATCTGCAATGCATATCACTGGGTTTATAACTAGAAAATATAGAAAATTCCTACAAATTAATGAGAAAGTAACAGTCTGATAGAGAAGTGAGCAAAAATAATTTCACACACATTAAAAGACATCCAAAAAGATTGATAAACATATGAAGAATTGGTCTACCTGATTTGTCTTCAGGGAAATGCCAAATAAAACCACTCTTCACCCATCACAATGACTAAAATGAAAAAGTCTGGCAATGCCAGGAGTCGGTAAGGATGTGGAGAACAACTTTATCAATGGCAGAGTGTCTTCTGGTAGAGCAACAGGAAATGTTGACCCTGAGAGTTAACAATTCCACTTCTATGTACATACATAATAGGAATGCATGTGCATGAGCACCACATCACGTAATCAGTAATGTTCAGAGCAATTTATTCCTAATAGCAAAAACTAGAAGTAACTTAAATGTCCATCCATCTCCATAAATAATAGAATACATAAATTGGAGTACAGTCACATAATGAAATACTATACAGCAATAAAAATGAATGGATGGTTTGCTAACAATAACACAGATAAATTTCTTAAGCAAAATGCTGAGCAAAAAAAGCCAGCATTAGAAGGGGGTATATGGAAGGCTTTCTGAAGTTCTAGCAATGCTCTATTTCTTGACTAGGTTCTGGTTACACAGGTGTTCACACTGTAATATTTCAATGAGCTATAAACAAATGCTTGAGTTAAACATAGTGGGTTAAATATATGCATTAGCTATGTTCCCTTCTGAGCCCTCACTAAAAAAAAAAAAAAAAGGATTAAACACACACACACACACACTCAAAGGCAAAACCTGAGAGGAAACAATTTGAACAGAATTGGCAACTGAGTTAGCAGGAGAAAGGATCTTAAGCTAATAGACAGGAAAGCTTAGAAGCAACCCATATTATAGTCAGGAATTTCTAACAGATTTAGTAATTGGTGGGGCCAGGTACCTCTGGAAATAACAGAATCAGTGGGGCTAAAAGCCACAGCAGTTGAAAGTTTAAGAAGCAGTTAAAA
Source organism: Vulpes lagopus (assembly GCF_018345385.1). Taxonomy (NCBI): domain Eukaryota; kingdom Metazoa; phylum Chordata; class Mammalia; order Carnivora; family Canidae; genus Vulpes; species Vulpes lagopus. The sequence goes on from NC_054846.1 coordinate 51,499,318, forward strand.
ACCCCAGCTCCTTCTCCCAGTTTACTTTGCTAGAAAACTGTCTTTCCCCATACCCAGGCAGGTGACTGGAAGTTTATTCTCCAGAGAGGGTGGGACAGGGAGAAGAAGGTGAAAGGGAGGGAGAAGGGGAGGGAGGGGAGATGAGATGAGGGAAGAGTAGTCATCCTCATTATTTTTGTCCTTGGAATGGAAACAGCAGATACAGTTAATAGCAGGGATACTATATGAAAACAGATAAAGAGTCTGGGCTATACTGATACTTTACCATAGCTTCCTCTTCCACCAGGTTCTAAAAATCAATAGCAGCCAAGTTTATAGCCTATAGAAAGAAGATATGACTGATTTTTCTATTGAATATGACTGGCTGAAGAAAAAAGACATTAAAAAGGTAAGGACATCCTAAGTTTTCCAATAAGATAGCCCAGAGGAATCACCCTCCTAGAAGGTTCATATTGACAATCTCCATTCAGGAGGAACCCCCAACAGATTTAGCAAATAGGAGTGCCAGACATCTTTGGTACATAATTTCTAAAAGCATATTATTTTTCTGCTCTTAAATATGAACGGATGGCCAATAATTCGGTGACACTCTCTAATATGAAAGGCAGAAGCAAAAACACAAAACAGAAAATAAAAGTAGAAGCAGCAGTTTGTCTCCCCAAATCCCTTCATGAAAACAGACACAGCTACTACATAGCAAAACCATAAACCTATGGGCAACATTTATAATAAAATAAGGTGATAAGACTTCTCTACAAACCACTCACAGTCACAAAACCCATAGATACCAGCATCTATCTATGCAGGAAAGCAGAAGGAAGTAAAGGGTTAGCTAAAGGATCTAGGAAGAGAACCCCATAATAGCCAAAAGGTGCTCACTAGGAAGCACAGGTCAATTTGAGAAAAGCAGTTGAAATTGGGTGAATGTTTGCCCATTTCAATAGCAGGTCAGTTCAAAAGATTTAAGGTTAAGTTCCCAAGGCAGTAGTCTGGTAACCTGTAAAAACTAGAGAAACTGATCACCCAGGGTGATCAGGTAGGAGAAATCCCAAGAAACTAGGAGAAACTGTAGAGAATAGAATACAAATAAACAGGATTTTTTAAAAATAGAAAAAGAAAAACCAGAGAAAAATAGATGAACACAAGTAGAACAAAACAAAGGCAGAAAATCCCCAAAGGCAAGCCATGATATTCGCTGAACACTACAGAAGAACTCAGTGAGGCTTTAAAAAAGTTATCCTTAATCATGCTTCCTTCTAAACATTCAGGAAAAAACTAAATTCAATTAAGAATGAGCAAAGAAAACGATAAAGGTCAAATATATACCAGGTTCTTGTGTAAAAAAAATAATAGTAAGCAAAACAAAAAAAATTCCTACAATGAAAGAAGCCAAAAGACACTTGAAAAGAGATCACAACCATAATCTAACTTGAAAATTTAAAAAGTAATACAAGAGATTGAAGAGCAACATAAATCAAAGTCAGAAAAACAACAAAGTGAGATTGCATAACTCAGGAAGGAAGTAGAAATAGAGGAAATCATTTCAGAAATAAACATTAAAACAAAAGCAAATAAAAAAACAACAGACAAAAACCTTGAAGGAAATAAAAAGGAGATTTGTTTTAATCAAAGAGATCAAAAAATATTTTTAAATGAGAGAAAATAACAAATACTAAACACAAAAAAAACCCCCAACATACTTTAAGAGCAGACCCCGATGAAGAAAACTAAGGCAAAGTAAAAAAAATAAACACTAAATAGTACAATTCAGGAAGCTTTGCAAGATTAAAAACAGATTACAAACTACAGATGAGAAAGCACACACAATACTGAAGAATCCAAAGCCATACAAAATAACTTCAGGACATATTCAAAACCACTAGAGTTTAAAGATAAAAAAAATATTTTAGGCATGCAGGCAAAAAAAATGGCTTATAAGTGAAATAACATTAAACTTTGAGAAAATAATTTAAATATCTGAGAGAGAACTGGGTTAAGTTAAGCAAAAACTCAAAAAATAAAATAAATTACAAAGCCAAGCAAAGGGAAGAAAATATTAATTCAAGTGAAAACAGAATTCTTGCCAAGAAAAGTAACCGTAATATATTCACCACATGGTTCAGCTAAAAATACTTTTTACATGGCCATAACATAAACCAAAAGTGTGATACAACTGTATTAAGAGAAGAGAAAGACAGCAAAAGGGCATGTATATGTTTTCTAGGCAAGCACAGTATGTATGAAAAGTAAGGGAAAATAGAGATAATGCCTAAAAGAAAAAATCAAAATGTTTTAAATGCAATACAAATGTGTAGAAATTCATGGGTGAATACAAAGAAAAACAAGTTTTAAAAAAATAAAACCTAGTCCCTGGGGAGTGGGAAATTATGGAGCAGAGGGATTTACAGGACTACTGTTTTGTAATAAGCTTTGTAGACTACGTATAACTATGATATAAGGAAAAATAACAATTCTATAACCAATAAAATAATTTCAATATAAGTAAAACCAAAGTTAAAAAGGTAAGACATTAATAGCTACTGTATGCTTGTATTTATATAAGTACGTATATATGTATGAATGTAGACATCTGGTCTGAGAGGAAGTCCTACAGAATAAAAAAAATAAAATTAATTGCTTTGTAATTCTCTGGGTGAAAAGTTCTGAAGCCATGTGCATAATATCACTACCCCTTCTGTTTCAAAGAACTTGCCTTACTTTGGACAGTGCAAATTCAGTACTGGTGAGTTTGAAAGAAAAAGTGACACTTTCTTTTCAAATAAGTAATAAAAATAAAAATCACTTCATAAAGAAAAGTAAACCATTAAAAATAAAGCCAAGGAAGAAAATACTTCCATAAAGGATAGGATCTAAGTAAAACAAAAGTACCCCACCCTAGCTAGAATGATTCTGAAAGGGGCCAAATATGCAAGTGGAAAATGGACAATAAAACTTTCATTAAAATATTACATGACTATTTAGTATTGCCAGTTATTATTTCTGTGAACCATTTCCAGGGCAGAAAGAAAAATTATGCATTTTTTAACAAAAGAGATTTCCAAATATAGTTAGTTTGTAATTCCAATAGGTTTGCTCAAGGTATCAATGGTCTCAGAAGGAGTGTAAAGTTGAAAAACAAAGGATTTAAATAGAAAACAAATTTAAGAATTTGTGTCAATATACTAGCTACCTCGAGAATCTACCATCTGTTCAACGAGAAACTGCCCTACAAAGTGAAGTACCAAAATAAATCCTAAGGGTGACACTGTCACCCGCAACTGCCCAGCTGTAAAGAAATGGCCTGAAAAGTAACTGCTAAGGTTTCATTTATAGCTTATGATAAGAACCTAGATTAACTTCTACTGAGAAAAAGCATTTACTAGTTTCTATGAACAATCTTCTATTCCTTTATACTTACAAAATATATTTTAGCAAAAATAGTTCAGGAAGAAAGACCTTAAATCATTGAAAGAAAACCTAACCACATAGCAAGTTAATGTAATTACATCTACTGGAACATACAGCATAATCAACCTCATTTTATAGTTGCCCTTTTTCTTGTTACTAAATAATGACAATTTTCCTCATTCCTCTACAAAAATTCTCATTTTTCACATGTACTGTTAGTGTAAGTTCCAGAGTTAAATGCACTGCAATACTCCAGATATCCTACATAAATACAGCAAATCAAAAGCTACAGTAAATACCTTGAGAGTGCCAGAATGCTGTTAGCCCTCAGCACCAGCCAGAACAATTGCTCTAATAATATCCTCGGAATGCCTATTTACCTGCCACAACTACAAAGATGAATTCGTTGGAATGTATTCATCACTATGGATTTAAAATATGAATCCTGAATCCTACAAGCCCTCCTTGAGGATTGAGGCAGGGACACTCCCATTTGTAGACTTTGAAGGATATATTCTTGGCCTTCAAATCTTCACCTGAAAGTATTTTAATACCCCAGACACTAGCTAAGCACTAATTCCCAGAAGCTTGAGAAGCAGGAGCTCGTAAAACTGCAATTTTTCCCTACAGGCAAGAAAAAGCAATAGGTACACCTGCTAATCCAGTACAATATAAATAAAAATCGTATCTTCTCTGTATCCAAGTGTTAAAGGGAATGAGGCCAGAGAAGCTATTAATTACAAATTTTTAAATACAAAATACATTTCCTAATCAAAGGATTATGACACTACAGACAGCTGCTATGTCTCAATAAAAGAGTTCCAACAGTCATAAAAATAGTAATGAGAGACAGGTTTACGATGCATTATGATATTTTATTTAAGTCTATTAGATACCTAATATGTGCCAGGTATTGCTATATGTATGAGATATACCAGTAAACAAAACAGGAAAAACCTCCGCTCTTATGAAACTCTCACATTATTGAAAGAAAAAATAATATACCAGTGCTACAAAGAAAGACAGAAGGACCATTCATTCGTATTTTCCCTGAGCAGTATCCTTTTTATACCTGTTGTCTTGGTGAAACTATTAAAAGCATGCTGTTTTACCCAAAATATCCTGGGTTTAAGATATAATAACTCTAAATGGGATAGGTAGAGATTGATACATTGAGCAAAAGGTGCTATTTTAGATACTCCAGTGAGAAAAGGCCTCTTATTAGGAGGGTAAATTTCAGCAACGACTGGAAAGAAGTGAGGGAGCAAGCAATATGGATATCTTTAGGGAGAGCTTTTCAAACAGCATCCTCTGTGTGTATGTGTGTAGAAAAGAATCTAAACCTTCACTGAGAAAGGATGAGAATCCACACTTTCAATAAAGAAGTCTATGAAGTAGAAAACTTTCATTGTTTCTTGCCTAAAAATGGTTCCCAGGGTATAGGTTTAGCCATCACCAAGTTTATTCTGGTAATTCCACAATTAAAATAGTTTCCCTAAAGAGAATGCCTTCTCTATGAATATAAAATTGCCATGCACAGCCGGGTGGCTCAGCGGTTTAGCACCGCCTTTGGCCCAAGGTGTGACCATGGAGACCTGGGATCGAATCCCACGTCAGGCTCCCTGCATGGAGCCTGCTTCTCCCTCTGCCTGTGTCTCTGCCTCTCTCTCTCTCTTTGTGTGTCTCTTATGAATAAATAAATAAAATCTTTTTTTAAAATTGCCTTATTATGGCTTTTAATATCATTGGCACTTAATATCATTTATAAATCATATATATCCCTAGACCTCATGTGATTCTAAACCCCTGCAGATTCCTCAGAGGTGCAGATATGGTGTGAAATGGAACCGGGTAATTTTCCAGTAACAACACTAGTGACATTAATAGCACCACCAATAATAATAAACAACGGACATTTTAAGTGTTTATTATGTGCCAAAGACTGTTCTAAGCAACTTAACTGAGGTTCTTAAGGATCTGACCATTTGCCAGACTGTCCAGTTAAGGGGGTCCTTGAATCTCCTTGAGATTGGACCATGCTCAATTTGCTTTTAAATAACATTATCTTAAATAATATTGGATTTTATTTTATTTTTTTTTTAAATTTTTTAAGATTTTATTTATTCATGAGAAACACAGAGAGAGAGAGAGGCAGAGACACAGGCAGAGGGAGAAGCAGGCTCCATGCAGGGAGCCGGATGTGGGACTCGATCTCGGGTCTCCAGGATCAGGCCCTGGGCTAAAGGCAGGCGCTAAACCGCTGAGCCACCCGGGCTGCCCCAATATTGGATTTTAGATAAAAAGTACATATGAGTTTTATATATGTTACACAATGGAAAATGATACATGTGATTCACAATCTCAATAGAATACCACTGGTAGGTGGAAATTCTGGAGAAGTCCATGATTATATCAATGTTTCCTTACTTGAAATTCTTCTCTTTGCTTTTATTGACATAAAGTCTGCCTTACTTCTTTGGGTTCAATTTTATATTTTATTTAAAGGAGCTGCTTCTACCATTTCTACCATCACTCTGTGTTTAAGGTTAGTTTGGTACTATGGAGGCTCACTATGGGGACACCTACGAGAAAGCTCCACAGGTGTCCCCTCCCTTCTCCTCTATCAGAGACCTGTGTAGTTTTTAGAAAGGTGACACATGCACCACTTGAACCTAAGTACAACATGTATAAGCTAAGAGACAGCATATTGTATTCCCCCAACAGTAATTAGAAAAAATCTCAAAACTTTATTAAAATTATGGATCACAGACTTCTTATTCTAAGAATAGGGAAGACATGAGGCCTGAAGCTGCTGCAATTTTGTACCAGAAATCTGACTCCCATAAATGAGGTGAAGATTCAGGAGTATATAACAATTATAAATGTCTAAACATCTAAAACAGAGCTTTAACAATACAATACATTAATATGGGTCTAATCAGGAGAGAGAAATCACAAAAGGAAAATTTAATATAAAGAACTATTAACTATAATAGGAGTTAAAGTAATGAAAGACTGTCTAGCTGTAAAGACACAAAGAGAACTTAAAAGAATATAGGAATAGCAGACAAAAGCCACAGCCATCACTCCTGAGGCTCAGAGCACGGAAGAAAGAGTTTTCCCCTAGCTGTTTTCTCCAGGGCTGAGATCCAGAACTTGTTCAAGAGGGTACAACTTTTGCTTATTGAAAGAGAAAAGTTGCTCACTTACTAGAAATCTGCCTAAGGCACTAGCTAGCAATCTTCCATGTAAGGTGACAGGAAGGTTATTCACAGAGAGGTGTTTCACCAGAGGCACTTCAGTACAAAACTACAAACAATACACAACACAACAGGGACAGCCACTCTGTACTGCAGTACCTGAGCTCCAGGGAAGGCTCAAGCACCACAGGAGTCTGTGTTGGAAAAAGCCAGGCTCAATGCAAGAGCTTACTAAGGAAGCACAACCATTTCCCTCTGTAACTTTACTCCGGGGCCCTCTACTACATGAAGCTTCAGTGCCAGCTAAGGAAAAAAAAATATTTGAAAGAACCAGATCAATTTCCACAGAGCAGGCAAAAAGATTGAATTTGGAACTGAGGGGTAAGAAATCAATAACCAGGACATTATATGAAGCAAAAACTGAAATAAATGAAAGGAGAAACAGAAAATTCAATAATTATAGCTGGACATTCAAATGCCCTTCTCTCTGTAATTGATAGAACAATCAGGCCTCCCTCACCCCTCGAAAGATAAAATCAGCAAGAATATGGAAGACTTAAACATTATCAGCCAACTTGACCTAATAGAAATAGATAGATCTAGAATATCTCAACCAACATCAGCAAAATGCACATTCAAGGGCAAGTGGAATATTATCAAGGATAGAAATATGTCTCAGTAAATTTAAAAGAACTAAAATCCTATCAAGTATGTTCTCTTACCACAGTAGAATTAAGTTAGAAATCAATATCATAAAGAAATGTGGGAAATGTGAAAATATTTGGAAATAACATATTTCAAAATAAACCGAAGAGCAAAGAAGAAACCACACACACATAAAAATTAGACAATATCTTGAAATTAATGGAAACAAATAACATCAAAATTTAATAAATGCAGCAAAATCAGTATGTAGAAAGAAATTTTAGCTTTAAATGCTTATAAAAGTAGATATATCTAAGACCAATCATCTAAACTTGTATTCAAGAAACTAGGAAAGGAAGAACAAAGCATGCACTAAGCAGGTAGAAGAAAGAATAATAAAGATTAGAATAAAAATCAGTAAAATTGAAAATATGAAAACAGAGAAATATCACTGAAATTAAAAAGTGATTCTTCAAGGGGTCTCGGTGGCTCAATCAGTTAAGCATCTGCCTCCGGCTCAGGTCATGATCCCAGGGTCCTGGGATGGAGCCCTGTGTCAGTCTCTGCTCAGCATAGAATCTGCTTCTCCTTCTCCCTTTGCCTACTCCCCTTCACTCATGTTCTCTTACTGTCTCACTCTCACTCAAACAAATAAATAAAATCTTAAAAAAAAGTTAAACACATACATTGCATACAATCCAGCTTCTATCCATATATTCACAGCAATTAGCCAAACACTAGAAATAATCCAAATGTCCATCCAAACGCCCATAAAATAGAAATAATACTAAATGCAGAGAAGATTCTAAGAGAACTGCCTTTATGAACTATCAAATCTCTGACATATGAACATGATGTGTCATTTCATTTTTTTAGCTGATCTTTAATTTCACTCGGTAATGTTTTAGAGTTTTGGAAAGGGAAAAAAGTTTCATATGATAGAGTACCAATTTGTCAATAAAGAGGAATGAACCAGTAAAACGTAGAATAACATGGATAGACCTCAAAAGTGGTGAAAGAAGCCAGACACAAAAGACTGCATATTAATCTATCTACATGAAATTTCTAGAAAAGGCAAAGAAAGAGAGAAAATAGACCAGTGGTTACTAGGGACTGGAAGTGGGCATAAGGAATGACTACAGATAAGCAGCAGGAAACTTTTCAGATAACGGCAGTATCATAAATTGAATAGTGATGATGGTTCACAACTGTATATGTTTTCTAGAAATCATTTAACTACAGTTATAATGGTCAATTTTATGATATGTAAATTATACCTCACTAAAGCTATTAATGTAAGGGAAGAAGAGAAGAATGACTCTGCCTTTCCTACAAGAATTGTGTTTTGGGGTAACCAAATTGCTAATAAAGAAAATTTTTTATAGAGGAACTCTACTAATACATATAGAAAGTGACAATATTAGAAAATCCACACTTTATAATCCCTAATGAAAAAATGGATCTCAAAGGGTGCTAAAGCTACTAGGTGGAAAGACTGATGAGGAACTTTGCAATGGAGGAGTTAGGCTGGTGCTACCTGGAGCCAAATCATCAATCTTAATATTACCAAACTTAACACAATCAGACTCGTATGCCATTTGATATTTTACGACAAGTACACAGCATCAACTGTGAAGGATTCTTGACCAAAAATAAATAAATAAATAAACCTGAATCCAATCAAATCTCTAGATCTAATTAACAGTTTATATAATACAGTAATAAACAAGCTAAACCACCTTTTTTTTTTTTAAACCACCCTTTAAGGAAGCAATCAGTCAAATCCAAGTTGTAGGATATTTTTTGAAGATTTTATTTATTTATTTGATAGAGAGACATTAGAAAGCGGGAGAGGGGTAGAAGAAGCAGATTTCCTGCAGAGCAGGGGACCCAAGACCAGGCTCGATCCCATGACCCTGAGATCATGACCTGGGCTGAAGGCAGATGCTTTACCAACTAAGCCCTCAGGTGCCCCTCTAGAATATTCTAAAGGACTTGGGTTTTCTAGCAAGTTCACAGCATTAAAGGGGGTGCCTGTCTGGCTCAGTCAGTGGAGCATGTGACTTCTTGATCTTGAGGTTGGAGGTTCAAGCCTCATATTGGGGTGGAGATTACTTAAAAATAAAAACTTAAAAAAAGAAAGGGAAACTACTACAGAAAAAAAGAAGTTTAGGAGCTAAACAGCAATACACAAAGTGTGAACCACACCTTGATTGGATTCTGATTTAGCAAACCAACCATAAAAAGACATTTTGGTGACAACTAGGGAAATCTTCATAATGACTACATATTTGATGTTATTAAGAAATTATTAATTTTGGGAGTGACTGGATGGTGCTGTCAGTTAAACACCCGACTCTTATTTTCAATTCAGGTCATGGGACTCAGGGTTCTGAGATTGAGCCCTGTTTTAGGCTCCCTGCTCAGCATGGAGTCTACTTGAGATTCTCTCTTTCTCTCTCACTCTGCCCCTTTCACTTGTACTCTCTCTCTCTTTTTTAAAGATTTTATTTATTTATTCATGAGACACACAGAGAGAGGCAGAGACATAGGCAGAGGGAAAAGCAGGCTCCACATAGGGGGCCTGATGTGGGACTGAGTCTGAGACTCCGGGATCACGACCTGAGCTGAAAGCAGACGCTCAACCGCTGAGCCACCCAAGCATCCCTCTCTCTCTCAAATAAATAAATATTTTTTAAAAAATTAATTGTATTGTATGATATCAGCATAGTAGTTGTGTATGTGTGTGTGTGTGTGTGTGTGTGTGTGTGTGTGTGTGTATTTCAGTCTTTATCAGTCAGAGATCATGCCAGAGTATTTGTGGTAAAATAATGTAAATTATTTGCTTTTAAAGAGTCCCACAATTACTTAAAGATTGATAATATGGGTGATCCCTGGGTGGCTCAGCGGTTTAGCACCTGCCTTTGGCCCAGGGTGTGATCCTGGAGTCCTGGGATCGAGTCCCACATCAGGCTCCCTGCATGGAGCCTGCTTCTCCCTCTGTGCCTGTGTCTCTGCCTCTCTGTGTGTGTGTGTGTGTGTGTGTGTGTGTGTGTGTGTGTGTCTCATGAATAAATAAGTAAAATCCAGAAAAAAAGAAAAGATTGATAATATGTTGAAAATTGTTGAAGCTAGACAATATATATGTTGGGCTTCATTGCCCCATCCTCTCCACTCTCAGTATGTTTTTAATTTTTCATATTAATAAGGTTAGTGGACAGGGAAAGACTGCAAAACTAAAAGAAAAAGAAAAGTAAAAGAAAAGGGGGGGCTGCAGCTCACAAGAGAGATTAGAAATAAAGGCTGATGTGGAAGTCATCAGAAGATAGGGAACACATGAGCAGAATTTAAGAAGAGTAGAATATAAGAAGAAAGTAGAAAATAAATACATAAAAAGAGACCAGAGAAGTAAAGCCAGTGGAATAGTAATAAATAAAGACAGAGTAGAAAAAGATGAGTTTGAGAAAGGTACCAAAAAGAAGAGATCTAAAAGAAAAATTGAATCAGAATCAAGGCAAGAAAGTTTCCAAATAATAACTACTAAGTACTCTTCTTACAGCCCCCAAATTTCCAATCAAATAGAATAAAGGGGCACCTGGGTGGTTTAGTTGGTTAAACATTCAACTCTTGGTTTCAGGTCAGGTCCTAACCTCATGGTTGGTGAGAATGAGCCCCATGTGGGGCTCCACATTCAGCAGGAGTCTGCTTGGATATTCTCTCCCTCTGCCCCTTCCCCCACTTGCATGCTCTCTCACTCTCTCTCTCTCAAATAAATAAATAAATCTTTTTTAAAAAATACACAGAAAAAAAAGAATTATGTTTCTAACAAAAGAATTTCAGAATGATGAAATAATTATCTCATTCAGCTATGAGATAAACAATATCTAGATATTAGATATTTAGATATTAGAATTCATATCTTCTAAAATACACAACACAATCTCCCAGATCTTGAAGATGTTGAAGGAATATTAAAAAGGCATTTATAAAAAAATAAATAAATAAAAATAAAAAGGCATTTACCCACTGGCACCAAATTGCCACCTAGCTAATCTGCCATAGTGAAAGATAGGATACCAAGTGCTAGAACAACTATAAAAAAATAAAGAAAGAAAGAAGATATTGACACAGGCCATTAAAGAGTTCTCTGGAGAAAAATCATTAAACTCTAAGATTCATGAAGATTAGATAGTAAACTGGCCCAATTTCTCCCCATATGCTCATATTCCAGCATGGTGCCAGGTCCCATGTTTCTACAATAATGGAGCCCCAGTGGGGTACTGGGGGCAGGTAGCATTGATGATGCCCAATATTGTTGGTGTTTTGAGCCACAGTTCTAAATGTTAGAGCAAACTGTGATCTCAGATCCCTCTCTAATTACAAGGATAAATAACAGAGCTTTTCATTTCATACTCGAAGCTTTAATAACTTATTCCCACGTATGTATTACCTCTGCATTGTTGCTCTCAAAAGTAGTTGTACCTCTTTATACTTAATTTCTAGTACTTTGAGGAATTTATTATCCACTTGAAAATGTCACTTCAAATAATTTATTAACATATTAGGGGGATCCCTGGGTGGCGCAGCGGTTTGGCGCCTGCCTTTGGCCCAGGGCGCGATCCTGGAGACCCGGGATCGAATCCCACATCAGGCTCCCGGTGCATGGAGCCTGCTTCTCCCTCTGCCTGTGTCTCTGCCTCTCTCTCTCTCTGTGACTATCATAAATAAAAATTAAAAAAAAAACAAAAAACAAATAATTTATTAACATATTAGATGCAATACAAAATGTAAATCATATATATTTTAAGCTATCATCCCTTAAATCTTCTATTATTTACTCTATTAATTTTCAATACACTGAGGTTAAAGACATATGCTTCTTTGCAAGGCAAAGCCCTACCTAACATGAATCTCTATCTTTACATCAAAAACAATTCATATCATCTAAATCAATATAAGGTTCAAATAAGTCTTTTTGATTTCCACAGACCCAACACAGAAAAAGGAAAAACTCCCAGCCTCTCTGCAGCACATGTATATTTTATTATTTCCAGGTATATTCTGAAAAATGTTTTTAAAAATGCTTAAAAGGTCTCCAATTGAGATCTTTAAAATTCTTAGCAAACTTTTTTAAAATTTTACTTAACTCAAGATTAATAAGCATAATTCTAAAATGTCCTAGAATCAGGAATGAAAAGTTAAAAACTTACATTCAAGCTGTGCAACCACATCTCCAGGGTCTACTGCTTCAGGGAACACCTATAGTGGGAGAATGTAGATGGAAGCAGGGTGGGAAAGAAGAAATGAAAGGAACAGACACATAAAAAGTCTTTGTTTTTCCCCTCATTCCCATAATATTCCTTTCCCACCCAAAGAAATTTCTGACATTATTGAGGACTGTCACTTCATCTCTGTTTCCCATGATCACTATGGAGGGTCTGACAATTAAACACCCATTACAGCTGACTATGGCTCCCTCTCCAACGTCACCAGTGCTTCATCTTCATCTCCAGTTCCTCCTGCTATTTGTTTCCATGGTCATACTGGCCTTCTTGGTGCGCCTCCAATTCATCAAGCTTATTCCCACCAAGAAGCCTTTCTATTTGCTATTCCTCGGCTTAGAATGCTTTTCCTGGGCAGCCCGGGTGGCTCAGCAGTTTAGCGCCGCCTTCGGCCCAGGTTGTGATCCTGGAGACCCTGAATCGAGTCCCATGTCAGGCTCCCTGCATGGAGCCTGCTTCTCTCTCTGCCTGTGTCTCTGCCTCTCTCTCTCTCTCTGTCTGTGTCTCTCATTCATGAATATATAAAGTCTTAAAAAAAAATTCTTAAAAAAAAAAAAAGAATGCTTTTCCTCCAGACCTTCGAATAACTGCTAACTGTCTCATAATTCAGGCTCAGCTTAAATGTTACTGCCATCTCTGAACACTCAGACCCTCTCCATCCCCTTGTCCTCCCTTTATTCTTTTCATGACATTTATCACTACATAAAATTATATTATTCTCATGTTTACTTGATTAGTGTCTGTTTCTCCCATTACAGTGAAAGCTCCAAGAAAGGAGGCTATTTGTCTTGTTTACCCAGTGCCTCAAACAGTGCATGGAACAGGGCAGGACATGGGTAATTACTTGCAGAAAAAAAGGGGAAAAGGAAGGAAGGAAGGAAGGAAGGAAGGAAGGAAGGAAGGAAGGAAGGAAGGAAGGAAGGAGGGAAGGGGAAGGGGAGGGGAAGGGAAGGGAACTCAAGGGAAGGAAAGGAGGGAGGGAGGAATGGGAGGTTAGGGAAGGAAGGAGGGAAGTAGAGAAGGAAAGAATGAAACAAAAAAAGTAAAGAATATGACTGGTAATAAACTAAAAGCAGTAGTTTTAGGGGAAAAATAGAAAAGAAACTCAAGAAAGAAGTACACGAGATAGCCATAAATAAAAATATAAAACCTATTTTTACCTATTAATATCTCCTCTTTTTTTTATAAAAATTATTTAATACTCAAGATGCTCTATCTTACATAAAGCCCACTAACAAAATTTGGAAATAGACTGATCCATCATGAAAAAGAGGCAACTGATTCACTGCATAATAGAATGCATATTTATTTTCAAGCTTCCGAGTTTAAGTTACAAATCTCCTTCTGAATGAAATCAAAGTATACAGTCAGCAACAATAATTTGTGCTCTGGGCTTTTATTAAAAATTGGAAGTATTCTGATTATTTGTTAATATTTGATCTGATATTTGAACTCACCTTTTCAAACACCATTCTGGCATTGAAGACCAGTGGAAAATTGGCTGGGACACATTGTGTCTTTTTGTATTGGCCAAACACACAGATGCTAAGATAGATGTCCTCCTTGTCTTTCAGCACCACTCCTGGACAAGTTACCTGAATGAAATTAGATAGAGAGATGTAACTGCTTTATGAATTCCCTGAACTATCCTACTAAAATAATTTACAAGGCATTACATTAAAACACTAGTCTGCTAAGCTAATAAAAATACGCACAAATAAAAAAAGGAGAGAGAGAGACTCGAGTGTTTACAGAGTTAAATGAAATGCCTTTATAACTTCCATCCCTCTGAGAAATCTATGATTCTCCATTTGGTTATTTGTGCCACATTTGAAGCTCTGTGTACTGGCTCTTGGGACAGACACTAACAGTTTTAAAGTCAGCCTTAGGCACCCACTTTACGCTGAATGCTGACATAAACTTATTCAGCATCATTTAATCACAAAGGATTAAGACTCAGCAGAAACAAAGCACTATCCTAAAAGACACAAAAAAATAGTGATAGAAAGTACCACCCTAAACAGCAGCCCATGCACACTCTCATCAAAAGCAATATGACAAACTTCCAAAGCTAGTGAACTATAAGTTTCTAGCCCAGTGAAATATTTTTAAAATATGAAATTGTATTTATTTAGCCACATGATTGACAGAAAGTATAGACACAAAATATGGCATTTCTAAAAACTACATGGCACAGTCTCCTCAGGCCCTGCCCACATTTCATTGTCAGTAATCAACCACACCCTTACATGGATTTTAAAGGCTAAGATTTCATTCCAATATACTCATATTGTAGTATCACTCAACACCTCCCCAATAATACAATCAAAGTATATTTGTATTGTCCTCTGACCACACACATTACATTCTTCCATTATTAGGATGACTACTCCTTACCATTCCATTTCATCTCCTCCTCATTTATAATTATCACCTCCCAAAGCTTACATCAATCAGCTACATCTCCTACAAAAAAAACCTATCTTGACTCACCAGATATCATTATTCATTCAATCTAACTCAAACATTTATTATGAATTTACTATATTAAGTAAAAACGTTTTAAATTCTCATAACATTTTGTAGTTCTCTTAAGGCCTAATTATTGTCTCCATGCATTTTAATTAAGTGGGTACATCTCACCTCTTTTAGTTGTAATTCCCTAAGGACAGAAATTTTATTCGCATCAGTGTACCCAAAGCCACAGACTTTCAGTGTTAAAAAGAAGCTTAGAGATTATCAAGTACAGCTTCATATTTTTTATATATGACAACAATAGAGCCCCAAGAAATATAGGTGATCTACTTACTTAAAGCGACACAGTAAATGAATCAATACAATACATTCAAAAGTGCTTAGAAAAGTGCCTAACAGGGCAGCCCCGGTGGCGCAGCGGTTTAGCGCCGCCTGCAGCCTGGGGTGTGATCCTGGAGATCCAGGATCGAGTCCCACATCGAGCTCCTTGCATGGAGCCTGCTCCTCCCTCTGCCTGTGTCTCTGTCTCTGTATCTCTCTCTCTTTCTCTGTGTGTGTCTCTCATGAATAAATAAATAAAATCTTAAAAAAAAAAAAGAAATGTCTGCCAGCTTTCTTTAAAAAAAAAAAAGTGCCTAACAGAGCATTCCACCAATATAGTTATTGTTAGACTGAAAATCATTATAATTTGTCATATCAACACAAATTATTGCACTGAATAAATGACTAAGACTTCATGTCTCTTTGTACATTGCAGTTAAGATTATTTTCTGTGCCAGATATTTTTACTTCCTCTCCCCCTGAATCAATTTTCCACTCTGTCCTAATATATTCCCCACTGATTATTAAAATCTATTAAAATCAAGGTCTTCAGCAAATCTCATGCTGTCCATCACCTTCATTTCCTACTCTGCCTCATTAAAATCAAATCTGTTAGAATCTCTCTAACTCCGTATTACCTAATGTGGTAGGTGCTAGCCACTTATGCTTACGGTTGTGGCTAGTCCAAATTTGAGATGGACAATGAGTGTAAAATACAAGATTTTGAGGATTTTGAGAACTTGTTCAAAAAGATTTTGAAGACTCATTACAAAATCAGCATAAAATATCTCATTAATAACTAACACTTTGAATATATTGACTTAAGTAAAATTATTATTAAAACTAATTTATTTATTTATTTTCACTTTTTTAATGTAGCTGGTAAAAAATTTACAATTACATCCTTGGTTCAAACTTGTTACTCATATTCTATTTCTACTGAGTTGTGCAGCTACTCTAATTGAGAGTACTCTATTGGAAACTACTGACTCTCTTTCCAATGTGCAATATATGCAAAAGGGCAACTGGGTGGCTCAGTGGTTGAGCATCTGCCTTTGGCTCAGGTTGTGATCCTGGGATCCTGGGATCAAGTCCCACATCAAGCTCCCAGCAGGAAGCCTGCTTCTCCCTCTGCCTATGTCTCTGCCTCTCTCTCTGTGTGTCTCTCATGAATAAATAAATAAAATCTTTGAAATATACATATACACACACACACACACACATATACGCAAGAAAGCATGAGTTTTTCTCACCCACATTTCTACAAATGCTGCCATGCTTTAAAAGAACACCCAGTAGCTTTCCAAAAAGAAAGTAGGAAAGGGAGGGTGGGTAAAGAAAATCAGATTGAACAAACAGAAAATAAAAAGCAAAGCAGTTGACTTAAACAACCATATGGATAATTACATGAATGCAAATAATCTAAGCATTCTAATTAAATGGAAGAGATTGTCAGATTGGATAAAAAAAAGCAAGAACAATATGCTGTATGCAAAAAAAAAAATCACTTTAAAGATAAAGATGCACATGGCAAAGTACTTTCAGACTGGTGGACCAAATACCTCCAAAAATCAGCTCCTCTATAAAAGCAAAAGAGAACATTACCAACAACTGGTGAAATCAACTTTTTACAGCTATAGAAAATAACTAGAGATTTGCAACAATCTGAAGAGCATTTATTTGAAAAAAAATAGCTGACTTGCAGTTAAAACAGTGATACTGTGGTATGCTAACATATTCTACTCCCCATCTCCTCTACTCAGGTCTTCTTTAGCCTTGAAATACAAAATCCTTAGAATTATATTAGCCATGAAAACCAGCAGTCACACAGACACTGGAGTGTTCAGAACAGGTTTAACGCTACCCAAAAAGCCTCATCCCCGTGGAACTGCCATTATTTGATCTGTCTGACAGTTCCCTGGAAACCCTCATTCACAGGGATTCTCTTTATTTGATCTGAATTGGAGTTCACTCATACAAACAGCCTTTCTCCCGAAGGCAATTGTCAAAAACAATCAGTAGCAATTGTTTAACACAACAGATACCCGAGGCAGTGATCACAATTGAGGCAAACCATAACCTGATCAAAATGCAAAGCTGGAAATGCATGTATATGAGTGTATGGGGGGGGGAGCTGCTGTCTTGAGAAGCTATATAACATAATTTTGGCAGTTTAGAAGATCATGCACATGTTCAAGGTTGTGCATGTGCTCAGAAATGACCTGATGAAACCCTAATCTCTCTGGCTGACCCTGAGGCTTTGAAATAGTTGGAAGTGAAGGCTAAGACAGAGTTGTAAACTACCTGCACAGCACAGAAAATATGCCTCAACAATCATACAAAAATCCTCAGCAAAGACAGGGAGACTTATTGGTTCAAGACATTTAAGGATATATAAATCCAGTCATTAGCAAGCCATGAAGCTAACCAAGCAGACTTTGGTGGCCACCCGTGACAAAGAATACAGACGTTAACTCAGGAAAGTAACTAAACAAACAGAAAGCAATTGCAAACAACAAACCCTGAGAAAGAGGGGGAGTCTGATTTACAGAGTTCCATATTATACTATTTAAAATGTTTAATTTTCAACAAAAAAAAATATTACATGCAAAGAAACAAGAGAATCACACATACACAGGGGAAAAGGCAGTCAACAGAAACTGTCTCTGAGGAAGCCCAGTCTCCTAAACAGAGACTTTAAATCACCTATTATAAATATGTAAAAAGAACTAAAGGAAACCTTGTCTAAAAATCTAAAGCAAAAAATAAAAATAAAAAATAAATAAAAATCTCAAGTAAAGTATGGCAACATGGCAATAATGTTTCATCAAAAAAGGAATATCAAAAATAAGTAGTAATTATTTTTTTAAAGAACTAAGTAGAAATTCTAGAGTTGAAAAGCACATGACAGAAATGAAAAAAATTCACTAAAGAAGCTAGCAGAAGAAAGACTACGTGAACCTGAAAATATTATTCAGCCTAAGGAACAGAAAGAAAAAATAAAGAAAAATGAAGAGGGACATCAGGGTGGCTCAGTGGTTGAGTATTTGCCTTCGGCTCAAGTGTGATCCCGGTGTCCCGAGATCAAGTCCCATATATCGTGCTCCCCATAGGGAGCCTGCTTCTCCCTCTGCCTGTATCTCTGCCTCTCTGTTTCTCATGAATAGATAAAATCTTTAAAAAAAAAGAAAAAAGAAAAATGAACAGAATCTCAGAGATCTGTGGAATACTATTAAGCACAACATAGAAATGATAGGAACCCCAGAATGAGAGGAGAAATGGCCAGAAAGAATATCTGAAAAAAATAATGGACAAAAACTTCCATAATTTAAAGAAAAGTAATCTATACATCCAACAAGCTCAGAGAATTCCAAACCACATAAAAGACAAAGATGAAGAGAGAATTTTTAATGCAACACAAGAGAAGTGATTCAACAGGTACCAAAAATCCTCAATAGGATTAACAGCTGATTTTGCATCAGAAACATGAAGCTATAAAGAAGTGAGATGACTTATTCAAAGTGCCGAAGGAATTTCAGAATATTTGCACAATGCACTTCAATTCTATCAAATAAGAATTCAATTTCAACAAAAATTTCCCTTCCAAAAGGATGGAAAACTAAGACATTCTTAGCAAAACAAAAACAGGTAATTCATCATTAGCACAATTTCCCCATAAGATATACTAAAGAAAATCCTTGAGTAGAAAGGACACTAGACAGCAACTCATATCCACATGAAAAAAAAAAAAAAGAACACAAGGAAGGGAACTGCATAGATAAATATGATGACAGTATACATTTTTTTCTCTTATTGCTCCATCCTTAATTAAAATTAAATTACATAAAGCAGCAATTACTAAACTGTGTTGATAAGGCTTATCTGTATAAAGATATAATTTGTATGACAATAAAATCATTAAGGGACAGAATGGAACTAAATAGAAGCAAAAGTTTTGTGTACTATTCAAATTAAATTGGTATTAATCCATACCAGATTGTTATAAACTAAGATAGTAATTGTGAACCCCCCGAACAACCACTAAGAAAATACCTTAAAAACATAGTAATAGAAACAAAGGAATTAAAATGATATACTAGAAAACAGTTAACACAAAAGGCAGTAATGCAGAAACAGAGAAACAACAAAAAAGACATGACATGCAGAAAACAAATGGCAAAATGAAAGAGACAAATCCTACCTTAACTGTGATTACATTAAAGGCAAACTGACCAAATACTCCAAGCAAAGGTAGAACTTGGCAAAATGGATAAAAACTATAAGCCAGCTATATGTTGTCTATAAGAAACACACTGTAGATTCAAAAACACAAATGAGTTGATTGTAATAGAATGGAAAAAATGAACTATGCAAGCAGCAACCAAAAGAGAGCTGCAATAGTTATACTAATATCAGACAAAATAGACATTAAAACAAAAATGGGCACTAGAAACTAAAACAGACATTTTATAATGACACAGCAATTAAAAACACATCTATAAGATACAGATTTCAAGAAAACATATATGCACTTAACAGAGCTCCAAGATACATGGAGCAAAAAATGATAGCTATCTCTTCAAAGAAGATAAAACAAATGACCAATAAACTCACGAAAAACGTTCAATATCACTAGTCATTGGGGAAGTATAAATCAAAACCATACTGAAATATCTCTTCACATCCACTAAAATGACTATAATTTAAAAGATGGACAAAAACAAGTGTTGGGGAGCATGCCAAAAAATGGGAACCCTTATACTTTGCTGATGGAAATGTATCAATGGCACAGCCACTGTGGAAAAATGTTTGGCAGTTCCTCAAAAAAACTAAACAGAGTTACCATGAAATTCAGCAATTCCTAGGTATATACCCAAGAGTGCTGAAAACATGTAACAACCCAAAAATATATATAAGAGTATAACAGCATTTTATAAGAGTCAAAAAGTAGACACAATCCAAATGTCCATCAACTGAAGAATAGATTAGCAAAATGTGGTATATTCAATGGAATATTATCTGACCATAAAAAGGAATAAAGCACTGACAGATGTGACGTGAATGAACCTTACAAGCATGCTAAGTGAAAGCAGCCAGACACAAAAGGCTACATACCTTATGATTCCATTTATATAAATGTCCCCAATAGGCAAACCTATAGAGTTAGAAATTCAATTAGCGGTAGCCAGGGTCTTGAGGAAGAGGGAAAATGAGGAACAGCAGCTAATAGATATGGGATTTCTTTATAGGGTGATGAAAATACTCTGGAATTGATTGTTTTACAATTTTTCAGTGAATATATTAACATTCACTGAATTGTACACTTTAAATGTTTTGTTTTAAGACTTTATTTATTTATTCGTGAGAGACACAGAGAGAAAGTAGAGACACAGGCAGAGGGAGAAGGAGGCTCTATGCAGGGAGCCCAATGTGGAACTCAATCCCGGGACTCCGGGACTCCTGGGATCAAACCTGTTGAGCCACCCAGGTGTCCCTAAATGGGTATATTTTTATACTTGAATTATATCTTCATCTTTTAAAAAATAAAGATTTAAGATAAAAGCTGCCTCTCTCTCTCTCTCTGTGACTATCATAAATAAACAATAAAAAAAAATTTAAAAAAAAGCAAAATGATAGGAAAAGATATACCATGCATTCATTAATCATAAGAAAGCTGGATGACTGTCTTAATATGATATAAAGTAGACTTAAGAGAAAGATTACCAAGGTTAAAGTGAAATATTTCATATTGATTAAAAATTTGATTTATCAGGAAGCTATAACAAAATTAAATGTATAGCCTTAATAATACAGTATCAAAGTAAACGAAGCAAAAAATTACAGTATATAACTGTAACTGATTTTTCAGTAACTGATAAAATAAGCAGTCAAAAGATCATTAAGAGTATAAAAAATGTGAACGACATTCAAGTAATTTGACCTAATTGACATTTATGTAATAACTCCATCCAAGAGCAAAAGGATACACATTTTTTTCAAGTGCACATGAAAACATTCATGAATAGAGATGATATTATGAGCCATATAAGTCTAATAAACATAAATGGACTGAAGTCATGCAGAGTATATTTTCTAATCCCATTAAACCAAACTAGAATAAACAATAGGAAAATCTAAAAAAAAAAACAGGAAAAAATTAAAAATTAAAAAACAGGAAAATATCTAGAAAAAAATCTAAATATTTAGAAATTAAACAATAGATTTCTAAATCACAAGAATAGAAATTACAAGACAAATTAAAAATACTTTGAACTGCGTGAAAATGAAAAGACAACATATAAAAATGTGTCAGATATAATTAAATCACTTCTAAAAGGTATACTGTAGTATTAAATCTTAGAAATTCCCTGCAATTCTTTTTCTTCAGAAAAGGCATTTGACATCTGTAAGCTCCATTCACGATAAAAGCTCTAGAAAACTGAGGCCTGAAGGAAATTTCCTCAACTGATAAAGAATATCTATGAAAAAGCCTAAATTTGATGTCATACTGATGTTGAAAGACTGGATGCTTCCCCAATATCAGCAGAAAGGTCAGTATGTCCATGCTCAACACTTGTATTCAATGTACTATATAGGTCCTGGCCAGTGAAAAAGGACAAGCAAAAGAAATTTTAAAAATAAAAGAAATACAGCGCCTAGGTGGCTCAGTTGGTTAAGCATCAGCCTTTGCTTCACGTCACGATCCCAGCGTCCTGGGATTGAGTCCCACACCAGGCTACTTGCTCAGCCAGGAGTCTGCTTCTCCCTTTGCCTGCAGCTTGCCCTGCTTGCACTCTCTGTCTGACAAATAAATAAAATCTTTTTAAAAATAAAAAATAAAAGAAATAAAAGGTATACAAATTGAAAAGAAGTAAAACTGATTATTTGTAGACAACCTAATTGTAGTCTATAATCTACAAATATGCTACTAGAAATAAAGAATCTGATGTCATAGGATATAAATTCAATATGCAAAAATCAATGTTATTTCTTTGTGTCAGAACACTTATATGAATTTTTTTTATTTTTTTTTAAAAAAATGAAAAATTTTTAAAAGTACCATTTGCAATAGCATTAAAACCTGAGGTATGCAGTACTTACATATAAATTTAACAAAATATGTGTGAGGCATGCCTACTGACAACAATAAACACTTCTGAAAGAAACTGAAGGTCCAGACAATGTAAAAAATATACCAGGTTCGTAGACTGAAAGACTCAATACTATTAAGATATCAATTCTCACAAAACTGGCCTATAATTCGGTGTAAGCCCAAGAGCTAAGAAAACCAACAGAATTGACAAGCCAGTGATAAATTCACTTCAAATGAAAATTAAAGTAATTTGCACAATCTGAAAACAATTTTAAAGTAAGTGTTTAGGATACTTCATCTGAGAGAAGGGGGAAAATTCCATAAAAAACCCAAAAACTATAAAATTAACAGAGAAGGAAGATATTTGCCAGAAATTTAAAAAGAGAAACTAGGGAGTGGCTGGCTGTCTCAATCAGTAGAGCATGCAACTTTTGATCTCGAGGTAATGAGTTTGAGCCCCACATTACTTAAAATAGAGATTAATTAAAAAATTAATAAATGTATAAACATAAAGACAGGTTATATGAGAATTCTTGAATATGTAGTCCATGAAGTTTAAAATCTCAATACAGGAGTTTGGGGACTTTGCTTTTTTTAAATTTTCTTTTAAGGATTTTATTTATTTGAGAGAGGGAGTAGGAGAGAGTGAGCAGCGGGGAGGAATAAAGAGAGAGGGAGAAGCAGGCTCCACACTGACCAGGGAGTCCAACATGGGGCTCATCCATCGTGGGGCTTGACTGACATGGGGCTTGACCCAAAGACCCTGGGATCATGACCTGGGCAGAAGGCAGACACTAAAGCAACTGAGCCACCCAGGCACCTCTGGGGGAAGGGTTCTGAGAGAGAAAGTGTGTGAGTGCACACACACAAGCATGAGCAGGGGCGGGGCAGAGAGAGAATCTCAAGCAGGCTCCATGCTCAGCACAGAGCCCCACAAGGGGCTGGATCTCTTGACCCTGAGATCATGATCGGAGCCAAAATCAGGAGTTGGACACTAACCAACTGAGCCACCCAGGCAGGTGCACCTCAATACAGGAGATTTTTAAAATTTAACTTGATAACTTCTTAAGAATATAATTCTGAAGAATTCTCCCAGAACAAGTATAAAAATAAAAATTACACCCAAAAAAAAAAAGCACATGGAGAACAGATACAAGTTCCAATATATGTCAGAGGAAAGGAGAAAACAGGAGAAAAAAATAAAAGTCAAAGATATGGAAGCTAAGAATTTACCCAGAACTGGAGAAACCCACAAATTCTCAAATAGATGGTACACACCCAACGCAAAACAGAGTAGGTAGAAATGAATCCATGGTTGTACAGATCACAGTGCACTAGAAGACATCAAGGATACAGTGAAATACATAAGCAAACTGAAGATTTTAATATATCTCCATTACAACCTGGAAGATCAGGCAGACAAAATAAATTAATATGGGATTAAAGATAATTTGGGGGGATCCCTGGGTGGCTCGGCAGTTTAGCGCCTGCCTTCAGCCTGGGGCGTGATCCTGGAGTCCCAGGATCGAGTCTCACATCGGGCACCCTGCATGGAGCCTGCTTCTCCCTCTACCTCTCTTTCTCTCTCTGTGTGTGTCTCAAATAAATAAATAAATAAATAAATAAATAAATAAATAAATAAAATTTGGAGAAAATAAACTCCATCTGATAATGGCCAGAGAGCCCTACATCCAACAAATGAAGTTACATATTATTTTCAAGTATATAAAAAATCATTCACAATAACTGTATAAGTATTAGGAGACAAAAGAAATCTCAACAAAAATATCATGCAGATGTCATTCAATACCCCAATGCAATTAAATTAAAATATGACGATAAAAGATAGTCTGTATGTATACGTGTAGGGGACTTGAGTACATATACATATATAAATCCTGTGCATCTTGAAACTGAAACAAATTCCTAAATAGCTCATAAGCTAAAGCAGAAAATCACAATAAAAATGATAAAACAGGGCAGCCCCAATGGTGCAGTAGTCACCCCGCCTGCGGCCCAGGGTGTGATCCTGGAGACCCAGGATTGAGTCCCACGTCAGGCTCCCTGCATGGAGCCTGCTTCTCCTTATGCCTGTGTCTCTGCCTCTCTCTGTGTGTCTCTCATGAATAAATAAATAAAATCTTTAAAAAAAAAAAGATAAAATATTTAGAACCAAATAATTTTAAAACAATTTTGCCAATTCTTTTGGGATGCCAGTTAAGCAGCACTTGGAAGTAAATCAAACAAATGCCTTAAAGACAGACATTAATATGAGAAAAATACTGAGAAATGCAGAGGAATGATAAAATTCAGAAGAGTGAGTAGCTAAGGGGAGGAAGGGATTCTATTAGAGAGATATATAGGAAGCTTCACCTTTATCTGTAATATTTTACTTCTTAAGCTGGTACGTAGGCACATGGGTGCATTATGTTGCTCTTTATAACCTTTTGTATGTCTAAGATATTTTAAAGTAAACGTTTTAAGAATAAAAAAACTGAAATCTAAGTGAAATAAGTATTTGACTCATCCAGTAAAATCTCATCTATGAATCCAAAAAAAAGATCCTAAAGAAAAAATTAGCCAATCCAAATATAGGAAAAATAATATATCCTAACAACAAGAATTTACCATAGGAATGGAAAGAGTGCAACATCACAAAATGTATCCCTTTATAGGCTATGGGAACAATATTATACTATAATCACAACAGATCAGGAAAAAGCATTCAATATAATTCAATGCTCAGGATGTTTTCAAAATGAGGGATAGAAGAGAACTTTCTTATTTTAATAAATGAAAATCCTAGGGCTAATATTATATTAGGCTAAACTATAGGAAATCTCCATGGCTTTTTTTTTTTTTAAGTAAAAATATAGTCCATTGTCAGCAATTTCATAAGACTCAACCTAATACTTACTGGCAAAACTTCAGAACCACAACTTAAAATAAAAATAAAGAGACAGGGATCCCTGGGTGGCGCAGTGGTTTGGCGCTTGCCTTTGGCCCAGGGCGCAATCCTGGAGACCCGGGATCGAATCCCACATCGGGCTCCCGGTGCATGGAGCCTGCTTCTCCCTCTGCCTATGTCTCTGCCTCTCTTCTCTCTCTCTGTGACTATCATAAATAAATAAAAAAATTAAAAATAAATAAATAAAGAGACAAGTATATTTACTATTATTTCCACCATTCAATTTTATACGAGAGTCTGGTCAAGGACATAAAACAAAAGAAAGAAAAAAATTGTACAAGAAAAGTCAAACTGTCTTCATCTGTAAACAACATAATTTTCCACATAGATAATCTAAATGATGACCAGGACTAATGTGAGATTTCCACAATGTGCAGAATTCAAAATGTGCAAAAAGAAATACAAGAATATTTATAAGAATACGATTTGTAATATCCTAATACTGGGAATAGTGAAAATGTCCATCAACAGTAGAATGGAGGGACGCCTGGGTGGCTCAGCAGTTGAGTGTCTCTGCCTTTGGCTCCCGTCATGATCCCAGGGTCCTGGGATCGAGTCCCACATTGGGCTCCCTGTACGGAGCCTGCTTCTCCCTCTGCCTATGTCGCTGCCTCTCTCTCTCTCTCTCTGGGTCTCTCATAAATAAATAACTAAAATCTTAAAAAAAAAAAAAACAGTAGAATGGACACAGAGAAAATGAATAGTCAGTTTTCCAAGAAAGACACACAGATGGCTAAGAGGTACATGAAAAGGTGGTCAACATCATTGATCATCCAGGAAACGCAAACCAAAACCACACCTCACACCTGCCATGATCGCTATTATCAAAAAAGACAATAAATACTAAGTGTTGGCAAGGGGGTTAAGGAAAGGGAATTCTACTTCTCTATTGATGGGAATGTAAACTGAGTACAGCAACTGTGGAAAACAGTATAGAAGCTCCTCAAAAAATTAAGAATTGAACTACCGGGACGCTCAGGTGGCTCAGGGGTTGAGTGTCTGCCTTCGGCTCAGGGTGTGATCCCGGAGACCCAGGATCGAGTCCTACATGGGGATCCCTGCATGGAGCCTGCTTTTCCCTCTGCCTGTGTCTCTACCTCTCTGTGTGTCTCTCATGAATAAATAAAATCTTTAAAAAATAAAATAAAATAAAAACTGAACTACCATACAATCCAGCAATCCCACTTCTGTGTATATATCCAAAGGAATTGAAAACAGGATCTCATAGAGATGTCTTGTACTCCGATGTTCATTGCAGGATTACTCACAATAACCAAGATATGGAAAACAACCTAAGTGTCCAAATGTCCATGAACATAGATGTGAGATTACATATATAATTTTTTAGCCATAAGAAAGTAGGAAATCCTTTGATTTGAGGCAATCTGGATGGGCTCCAAGGGCCCATCAGAGAAAGTCAAATACTGTATGATATCACTTATACATTGAATCTAAAAAAGACAAACTCAGAGAAACAGAGTAGAGGGGTGGTTACCAGGGATGGGGGAATAGAGGGGGAAATGGGGAGATATTAGTCAAAGGATACAAACTTCTAGTTATAAGATTGATAAGTCTGGGGATCTGATGTACAACATGGTGATTATAGCTAATACAGTCTTAAATACTTGATGTTGCTAAGAGAATAGATCTTAAGTGTCCACATCACAAAAAAGAAATGATAACTAGGGGATCCCTGGGTGGCTCAGTGGTTTGGCGCCTGCCTTTGGCCTAGGGCGTGATCCTGGAGACCCGGGATCAAGTCCCACGTCGGGCTCTCAGCATGGAGCCTGCTTCTCCCTCCTGTGTCTCTGCCTCTCTCTCTCTCTCTCTCTCTATCATAAATAAATAAATAAATCTTTAAAAAAAAAAAAAAAAAGAAATGATAACTATGTGACAGGATGCAGATGGTAGCTAATACTACCCAGATAATCATTCTGTAATTTATAAATATATCATATCAGCATGTTGCACACCTCAAACTTATACAACGTTATGTGTCAATTATAGCTCTATAAAGCTGGGGAGAAAAAAACCAATGGAATGATAAAAGGCTTATTGTCTTACAAAATGACAGGGATGAATTCTCACAAGGAAATTAGGTATTAAAGTCTTTTTTTTGTTTATGATAGTCAGAGAGAGAGAGAGAGAGAGAGAGAGAGAGAGAGAGGCAGAGACATAGGCAGAGGGAGAAGCAGGCTCCATGCACCGGGAGCCCGACATGGGATTCGATCCCGGGTCTCCAGGGTTGCGCCCTGGGCCAAAGGCAGGCGCCAAACCGCTGCGCCACCCAGGGATCCCGGAAATTAGGTATTAAAAAGTTCATTCTGTGGAGAGAGAGACAGATTTCACAAGTTCAAAATATGGTGTGATAGAAGTTATACCAGTGATTACCTTTGGGAGAGGAGGGGGCAGGAGAGGTGGCTGAAAGGAATGGAGCACAAGAGCCCAATCTGGGGTGCTGATGATATTCTTTCTAATTATTGATCTGGGTGGTGATTACACACTCAGAATTTGTGCACTTGCTGAATATACAGTTCTATAAAGAGTTAACCTAAAAAAAATAAAAATCAACAGCATTCTTTGCTTACCAGTGAGAAAGAAAGAAACGAAAAAGGTATTTGCTAAAGACCACAAAAACAAAGTGAAAAAATAAGGTTCAACTGGATTGTTGAAATTTACATTATATATAATGTAATGTAGAAATCTTGGATAGGTTACTATCCAAGATATATTGATATATTCAACAAGAAAGGAAAAAAAACACCTCTGGAATTCCTAAAGGCAAAGGATATAAACTGCTATTCACAGAAAATGAAACCTCTTGGATTAGAGGTTGGCGTTAATACAGCCACAAGGCAGGAAATACCTGCCACCATCAGAAACTGGAAGAACCAAGAAGGATCCCAGTCCCACTCCCCATCTAGAGCCTTCTGAAAGAATGTTGCCCTGCTGAACTTCTACTTTGGACTTCTGTTCTCCAGAAATGTGAGGGAATGAATTTCTGTTGTCTTAAGACATCAAGTTTGTGGAAATTGGTTATTATAGCCCTATGAAGCTAACACAATTGCCGGAGCCTCAGTAGTTCAATTCCTAAATCTTGTGCCTGGAGCACTGGGTCCATATTCTAGAAGATCCAAAACACCCTACTTTACAACAGACGGTTTGAAATTTACCTATACACGTGACAAAAAAAATAAACCAATGCCCTAACTTGAAAAAAAAAAAACAGAAATAATTTATAATAAAAGGTCTATTTCTATATGTAAATGCTCAGGCAGGACTAAGCTAGAGGATACAGTACTTGCACCTGTATACAGAATCTAAGTAAAACGGAGAGGTTCTAAAGCAGAATAACACATGCCCATACTGACAACTCAAACACAAGCAGTACTGCCACTGGTGCCATGATTTTCCAAAAAAGTAAACTCTTAGCAGAGTATCAAACAAAACGAAGTTTACTCTTTCCTCAATTTACATTGCAATTGTATTCTTAGAAAATTCACTGAGTTTTACCACCTTAAAAACAAAAAGACTGTGTTTATACATAAAACAGAGTTAGATTCTTAACTTGTATTAATTACACACCGGTTTTAATGTACATAATCAATAGGACATTCAAGTCATACAGAATACTAGACAATTAACACCAACAGGACCCCCGCAAACACTAAGGTAAACAAAGGTAGCCCAAAGAATTTCACTGGCATCTAAAAGTATATCAATAAAATAAAATGTAATCACTATTACAAAAATAAATAGTATTTTATAGCAATTAAAGAAATGAACTTGATCTGCAAGAATCAACACAAATTTCAAAAACTGAACTGGAAAAAGCAGGTATGCAAAAAGATACATAAAGTAAATACCAGTTGTGTAAAGTTTTAAAACAAGACAATAGTATAAGTAGCACATAGACATACACAAATAGGGCAGCCCAGGTGGCTCAGCGGTTTAGCGCCGCCTTCAGCCCAGGGTGTGGTAGGGATCCCAGATCAGGTCCCACATGGGGCTCCCTGCATGGAGCCTGCTTCTCCCTCTGCCTGTGTCTCTGCCTCTCCTCTCTCTGTGTCTCTCAGGAATAAATAAAATCTTTAAAAAAAAAAAAAAGACACACACAAATAAAAGTACAAAACCAGAATGAAAATAATAAACTGTAACTTCAGGATATTGATTACCTTCCGTCTAGGAAGGGAAGGAGAAAAACTGGGGTCAGGAGGGTACACAAAGGAGCCTTAACTATATCCATACCATTTTTCTTCTTAAAAACAAAATCTGCAGCAAACATGTAAAATGTAGCATTTGTTAAATCAGGGGTGTAAGGATCACAGTATTCAGTTTTATTTTTTCTGTAAGTTTCAAGTGTTTTTTATTTAAAAGTTCTTAAAAGTCTGTATTACAAGGAAAATCACCACCAACTGTAGCACAATTGCGAGACACCACTCACTCCACAGAAACCTGGATGAGCAATGATCGGAAAAAAGGACCCAGATTTGTTTGCCCCAATGTTATCAATAATTTAAGGAGGCAATGAGGTGAAGGGAGTACAGAGAACTAAAACTGGGAATTATATATTCATGTATACAAATTAAACCCAAACTGTCACTATTGACTGCTTTCATTGCCCAGGCACTAGACTCTCTCTGCAGTTTCTTCCATTCTCTCAAGTAATCTCATGAAAACTGAACTACTAATTAAAAGAAGCAGCAAAACTACTTTTCATATCATAAGTAAGATGTTTCAACTATTAAAAGTATAAGTGGTAGGAGACATAATTGCTGCTCTTGATAGGCAAGTTATTGGCCTATATCATTCTACAAAGATTCATTGAGCAAAGTCAGACTTTCTTCCTAGCAATATATTTTCTCTCAAGTCATACAGCTCTATGGAGCAATACAAAATGGTGTGTTGTACACTAAAACCTTTCATGTTTACAATGTTCTTGCCCTCATCTCCCCACAGTATCATACATGAGATTACTACTAATACAAGCCCACAGCAAAAAAACAATCATGCGGGGCACAGTGGGGGGAGAGAATGGAATGCACACAGAGAGAAAACCTCTAATTTCCAGTTAATAGGAATTAGGAACAAAGTAAATGTCACCACATAGGGGAAAAATTCAGATAATAGTACAACATAGGATATTCTATATCTGAGCATGGTCTCTTTAAAAGGTAATATACAGAGCAGCCCGGGTGGCTCAGCGGTTAAGCGTCTGCCTTTGGCCTAGGGAGTGATCCTGGGGTCCCGGAACGAGTCCCACGTTGGGCTCCCCGCATGGAGCCTGCTTATCCCTCTGCCTGTGTCTGTGCCTTTCTCTCTCTCTCTCTCTCTCTCTCTCTCTCTGCATCTCATGAATAAATAAATAAGATTTTTAAAAATAAATAAAAACTAAATAGAATAAAAATAAAAAAGTAAAATAAAATACATGGTGACAAAAATGAGAAACTCAGTAGGAGGTTTGGAAAACGAAGTGGAAGAAATCTCCTAGAAAGTATAACAGAAAGGTAAAGGTAGCACAGAATAAAGACAATTCTGGATTTGTAAGGTTCCAGAACTCTATCTCCCTCATACCCTTCTTAGAAAGCAGACAGCAACTGTTCCAACAAGAGCAAGCTGCCCAAGGGAGTGGAGGTGAGGGCCCCACAGAGACAGAAGGAAAGGACCCAGATGAGGAGTCTCTGCCTCTCTCTCTCTGCATCTCTCATGAATAAATAAATAAAATCTTAAAAAAAAAAGGTAATATACACAGAGTTTTACAAGAATGAATGTTTATAGTTGCTTTATCCATGACAACCATCACCTGGTAACAACCCAAATAATCATCAGTAAAGAGAATGGCTAAAAATGTTGTCTACACATAGAATATAAAGGAATAAACTACTGATACACAGTAACATGGAGGAAGCTCAAAACTATGCTGAGCAAACAAAGCCAGACACAAAATTTACATACTCTACGGTTCCATTGCACCTGCAATTCACGTACTGGCACACTAATCTATAGTAACAGAAATCAGAATAGTTCCCTCTGCACGGGGCTGGACAGGGGCACAAGGGAATTTCCTAGGGTGATAGAAGTGTGCTAAATCTTCACCTGAAGAATGATTACATGAGTATATGAACTTATCTAAATCCATGGGGGTGGGGGGGCAGTGGAGAAGGAAAGATCATGGGAATGAAAAAGTAGAGCTTTTTTTTTTTTTTAAGATTTTATTTATTTATTCATGAGAGAGAGAGAGAGAGAGAAAGAAAGAAAGAAAGAAAGAAAGAAAGAAAGAAAGAAAGAAAGAAAGAAAGAAAAAGAAAGAAAGAAGAGAAGCAGGCTCCATGCAGGGAGCCCCAACCCTGGGACCCCAGGATCACGCCCTGGGCCAAAGTCAGGCACTCAACCCCGGAGCCTGAGCAACTTTATATTAAAATGGATTAAGAACACCTAACAACCAAATGCAACATGTAAATCTTGATTGGATCTGGGTTTTAAAAAATTAACTCTGCAAGTTATTTGTGGGACAACTGGGAAGATGTGAATATGCACTAGATATTAAGAATTGTCACTCATGATCTTAAGCGTGATAACAGTATGGTAGTTATGCAGAACCATGTCATTATTTTTAGAAGACAGATGTTGAGGGTGTATTATGATACCAACAGTTTACCTCCAAATTTTCAGAAAAAAAAAACACATTTTACACATACACATATGTACAGATAAATTAATGTACATAGTCATGGGATATAGTCATTCACTGTACTATTCTTCCAACTACTCTTTATGTTTGAAAAAATGTCAATAAAAAGTTGGAAAATAAAGATGCCAAATTTTATACATACAGAGTGGGGAAAAAAACAAAGTGCAGAATAGTTTATATGCTACCTACTGTATAAAGAAGCAAAGAAAAAATATATGAGGGGAATGGTGTGTGTGTTATCTATTTGGTTATATTACAAAAGGAAATACTAGAAGAATAATTCAGAAACCAATAAAATCATTACCTACAGCAAATGAGTATGGATGGGAAAGAAGTTTGAGGAGATAGTGCTGGATGTGAGACTGCTCTGAGTGTATCATTTGTAGGTTTGACTTTTATACCATGTAAACATAAAAAACTAATTGAAAAGAAAAAACTAAAATTTGAAAGAAGAGGTTAAAAGTATCTATGGTCATTTAATTCATCTATTCAATCAAAGCCAAATTAATCAAGCTAATGGTTGCAAATGGTCTTTTTTTTACTTCTTCTGAGCATCAGAGCCATTTAACAGGGCTTTTGCTGGTTAAAACTTAGCATCTTGTTGCAGATCTGCCTCTAAACAGTTGTGCAACCCTCAG
Source organism: Vulpes lagopus (assembly GCF_018345385.1). Taxonomy (NCBI): domain Eukaryota; kingdom Metazoa; phylum Chordata; class Mammalia; order Carnivora; family Canidae; genus Vulpes; species Vulpes lagopus. The sequence goes on from NC_054846.1 coordinate 51,532,039, forward strand.
CAAATAATTAGCCATGCTAAGCCTCACCTGTAAAAAGGAATTAAATTCAATGATACCTAAGATTCTTAGAATTGTGAAATTCTGCGACTCAAGTGTCTGTTGAAAAAAGTTAAATAGGAACGTTTCCACTTGCATAACTTCTTCAGCTTCGATGAACACAAAGCTGCATCACACATTTACTTTCTGAGGAAGAGCAGTACTGAAATCAAATGTATTTCTGCAACTCCTTCGTGCAGTTATCAATCAGTTACAACCTAGTACTTCCTCTTGGAGATCTTTTGGCAAAGGAAGGGAAGCCAGGGCAGCCCAGGTGGCTCAGCGGTTGAGTGTCTGCCTTCAGCCCAAAGCCTGGAGTCCCAGGATCCAGCCCCAGGTCGAGGTCCCTGCAGGGAGCCTGTTTCTCCCTTTGCCTGTGTCTCCCCTCTGCCTCTCTCTCTCTCATGAATAAATAAAGCCTTAAAAAGGGGGGGGGGGGAGAGCCAGCCCCTCAGGCAGTTGCACTCCCGCTAACCCCCATTGGTTGACAGAGGAGGAAGCAGCAGCCAGTAACAAAGTGCGGTGAGGCTGCAGGCAGAGATGTTTTACCAACTGCTCCAGGCCAAGCCGTTTAAGCAGCTCTGGGTATTCTTTTGCTAGAGGAATCTTACTTTACAAAGTTGCTAAACTTTGGCAGCTGCGGGATGAAAACATCCCCAGAAACATTCTTCCCCTCCACTCTGCCTCACACTCTGCCCTACCCAGCCTTGCCTTCTTTAACACCTAACAAAAGATCTAGAACAGTCCTGTGACTTCCCTGGAGGTAACACGGACTGTGTTAACAGCGGCCTCATTCCAACGCGAGTCAGGACAGCCAGGAAAGCACGGGAGGGCTGAAGCAGACACAGAAGCCGGGCCTGCAGGCCTGCAGGATGTGCAGGATGTGCAGGATGTGCGGGAAGGAAGTGGGGAGGGCTTCCCAGGGCAGCCCTCAGAGGCCTGGGGTTGGACACTCAGGTACCCTCACGGCCTGCGTTCACTGGGAGATCAAAGAGTTGAGAGGTGAGAGGGCTTAGAAGTGGAAGGAGAGAAAAGAGACCGAATGGGGGATTTGGGTCTAAAATGGGGGTATGGAAAGCTTCTCTGAGGGTTTCCTCCAGAAGAGACAAGTTGGGGCTTTCATCTGAAGACCAGGATGAGAGGGTTCTGTAAAAAGTGCAGAGGAGGGAGTTAAAAAAAACCCTGAAAGGGTCTACTGCCATGATTAAGACGGATGGAGTTTTCTCCCATCACAGAGAGGTCCAACTTCCTTCACTGAAGGACGGACGCGGTGGGGACCCCTGGGGGGCTCAGCGCCAGCGTCTGCCTTGGGCCCAGGGCGTGACCCCGGGGTCCTGGGATCGAATCCCGCATGGGGCTCCCCGCAGGGAGCCTGCTTCTCCCTCTGCCTGTGTCTCTGCCTCCGTGTGTCTCTCATGAATAATCTTTTTTTTTTTTTTTTTTTTAAGGAAGGACACGGGGGCTCATGCCTCAGCTGGTTCCCACAGCAGGCTGGGGAAGGTCCTCCTGAGCGATCTGCAGGGGGCCTGGGGCTGGGCCTCTGCAGCCAGTTCCGAGAACAGGGGCTTCTCCGCGCAGGTCGCTGCCTTTCCCGGCGGGGCAGGGCGGCCCGGCGCTGGCAGGGGGGCCGGGAGGTGGCGGGGCGCTCCCAGAGCTGACGGCCTGGCCGCGGGGTGTGAGGGTTCCACTCTCAACACCGCGAGCAGAGGCTGCTCCACCAACCCCAGGTTTGGGAACTTGAGCAAATCTGCTGCAGGGGTTTGGGAGGAAATCCCGGCGCCTGGACGGCCGGGGAGGAACGGGGCCAACACGGCGGTCTAGGGCAGCAGGTGCAGAGAGGGGACGGAGGAGAGGCCCCAGCCCACCTCGCTGGAAGGCCGGGCAGGGGCGGAGGCGCCCCGAAGCGAGGCTCCCGGGCAGGGCCGCGGGGACGCGACTGGACGGCGGCTCCGGGGCGGGAGGACACCGAGGCGACGGAGCCGGGCTCCCGGGGGCGAGCCGGCGCACGGCGGCGAGCGGGGAAGAGCCGACCGCGGGCCCGGGCGCGACCGGTACTCACGGAGCGGATCTCCAGCGCCAGCGCGCACTGCAGCGCCTTCACCTTCGGCATCCGCGCGGGGGGCGGCGGCGGGGACGGACCCCGGCCGCGGGCCCGAGGCGGGCGAGGAGACGCGGGGCGGGGCGGGGCGGGGGCGGGGAGGAGACGAGGTGGCGGCGGCGGCGGCAGCTGTGGCCCCCAGGCCGCGGCCCGCGGTCCAGCCTGGGTCCCGCCCGAGCAGCAGCTGTGCGCGGGGCGCGGACTCGTTGTCATGGCAGCCGGGAGGGGCGGGGCCGGAAGACGGGCGGGGCGGGGCCGCGCCGGGGCCCGGCGAACGCCAGGGGCGGGGCCCCGCGGGGAGGCGGGGCTTCCGAAGGAGCGGGATGGGCGGGGCAGCTCGTCTGTGACGTCCCGCGGTGCGCGCGCAGCCGGACGAGGCACCCCGCGGGCTGTGGGGGCGGGGCGGGGGCGGGGCCGGGGAGCCGGCTTCGGGAGCCCGGTGCTGGGTGCAGACGGCACCCTCGGCTGGAGAGCCCCGGGGCGCCCTCGGGCCCCCCGCTGTGAAAGAACCGCCCTTCGTGTCGGGTCTCTGCCTGAACTTCCCAGTTCAGTGATTAGTTGTGGATTTCACAGTGGCTTGTCCAGGAGGCGGAACCAGCGCTGGAACCCAGCCCCCTGGGTGCGGACCCCGTGGCCTCCCTGAGAACCGTGGAGGTGCTCTCGCAGGCCCGCCCGCCACTCTCCAGCCTCGGGGTCCGCGGCTCACGGGGCACCGCCCATGCAGGACCAGCAGGTCCGCGTGGGAAGGGCCTGGGCCGCACACCGTCCACGGTGACAGAGTTCTAGAGGTTGTCCGATCCAGTCTTTATAAGAGTCATTTTTAGTGTGAAATACGTTATACAGAGAGAAAGTGTACAAAACAAAACGTATTCATCTTAACAACAACGTGAGTAACTGTGCAACTCACACTCGGGTTAAGAAATAGAGAATGAGGCCTCAGAAAGGCTCCAACCCGCGCGCTGCCCTCCTTGGCCCGCGAGAAGCCCCTCCCCTGACTTTTGTTAGTTCCTTCACTTTCCTGCGTCCTTCTGCTATCTATGTATGCATTTGGGGAGGGGCATCCAGAGAAGGGGATCTTAAGCAGGCTCCACGCCAGGCACAGAGCCGGACTTGGGGCTCCGTCTCACAACCCTGAGATCTTGACCTGAGCAGAAATCAAGAGTCAGCCACCCAGGTGCCCCTCATGTGTGCATTTCTAAACAAAATGTCTTTGTTTCCCGTTATTGATGTTATAAAAATGAAATTACACTATCTGTCTTTTTCTGGGACTTGCTTCTCTCACTATTATGTTGTGGAATTCACCCAGTAATGATGCTGTGTAGCAGAAGTTTTTCTATTGTTGGATGGTTCTCCAATATATTGAATATTCATTTATTCTTACTATTGATGGCCACTTGCACTGTTTCCATTTTTAGTTATTACTAACAATGTTGTTGTGAATATTCTAGTACATGTCTACTAGCACACGCATGCTCCAGGGGTAGTGGATTCACTGGGTATTAGGTTTTGTACAGGAGAGATTTTAATTGGTAATACCACACCATTTCCAATTTATGTTCCTGATGGGAGTATATACGAGTTCTTATTTTCCCACATCCTTACCAACATTTAGTGTTGTTTATATTTTTAATGTTTGTATATTTGAGTGTGTGCAGCCTACATATCTCATTGTGCATTTGTTTTGCATCTCTTATTATTGAGATTTAACACCTTTTCATAGTTTTATTAGTCTTCCCATTTTCTCTTTGTGAACTGCCTACTAGTTCTCTTGCTATTATTTAATTAGATTGTTTCTTGCTTTCTCTCTTGCTCCCTTGCTTGCACGCTCTCTCTCTCTCTCTCACTGATTTATAGGAGTTCTTTATATATCCCAGCTACTAATTCTTCATCGATTTTATGTGTTAACAAATATCTTCCCCAGTTTGTGCTTTTCAAAATTTTCCATGTGGTATGTGATGAACAGAAGAGAAATTAAGTCATGGAGTATGAATAGTCTTAGTTGTATGAAATAATTCCAAGTTGCTGTCCAGAATGCCATACCAGTCAGTACTCCCACCACCCACTGAATTTTTCATTTTAGTTAATGTATTATTCAGTTCTAAAAATTTCCATGTGGTCTTTTTCTTTTCTTTAGTTTGCACATGACTACTGAGATTCCCTATTTGGTTACACATTAGGACCCTATTTTCCTTTACTCTTTGAATATATCTTTCTTTTTTTCCTTGAAAAGATTTACAATAGCTGCCTTAAAGTCTGTATTTGTTATATCCAACATCTGTCCCATGTCAAGCTCTGCTTCTACTAATTGCACATTTTCGTAAACATGCGTTTTCCTGTTTCTTTGTATGCCTAGTGATTTTTCTTATTGAATACTGGACATTTTGAATAACACATTGTAAGAACCTGGATTCTATTATCTTTTTCTGAAGAGTATTGATTCTTATTTTAGCAGGCAGTTTAATTATGGGGTGATTGCCTTAAACTGGTACAGACTTTAGTGATATACTTGGCTAGCGCAGATAAGCGGAAAGCCCAAGATGTTCTTAAAGCCTGTCTAACTTGGTATGACTCGACTTTCAAACTCTCTGTCTCTTCCAAACTTTTTCAGGCTTGGTTGTAGACTGTGCAGGCAAGCCTAGTGCAGGCCTAACTATATAATATTGTTCTTTCTGCTGGAGTGCAGACTTTCTGGTGTATCAGCTGGATTCTAAGAGTATTATACAAGTTTTTAAAAGATCTCTCCACAGTGGAATGTTCAGTACTCCAGCATCCCCAGTACTGCCAAATCCCAAGAGTCTCTGTTCTGCTCTATAGCAGCTGCTAACTGGCAAATCTCTCCCTAGGCATGTAAAGCTCATCTCAGCCTTTGAACTTTTGGGGAAACCTGTGGTAGATTTCTAGGCTCTCTGTGCACAGCACCTGTCTTTGTCAGTTTGGGCTGCTATAACAACACCAGAGCCACCACAGTGGTTTATAAACAATAGAAATTTATTTCTCACAGTTCTGGGAGCTGGAAGTCAAGATCAGGGTGCCAGCACAGTTGAGTTCTGGTGAGAACCCTCTTCTGAGTCGCAGAAGGCCCTTTTCTCATTTTATCCTCACCCAGGGAAGAGCGTGAGAAAGCTCTCTGAAAGTCTCTTTTATAAGAGCACTAATTGCAACCAGGAGGGCTCCACCCTCATGACCTAATTATCTCTCCAAGGCCTTGCTCACAAATACCACCATATTGGGGATTGGGATTTCAACATATGAATTTGGAGGGGACACATTCAGTCTTTAGCAAATAGTTTAAAGATGTTCTCCTTCTGTCATAGCCTTCAAGTTTTCAGCCTCATACAAACACATTCAGCTGCCAATTCTTAAGCCCCAGGCATTAAATTTTGGGTAAAAATTCTAATAGTCTTAAATTGCAGCATTTTGAATGGCATCATTATAATTAACAATATCTCGGGAAGATTCATAATCACAGGTTGCAGATAAAACAGAAATAGTAGGCTTCTGCACTTCCCCTCCTTTCATCCTTTGTGAAACTTTATGGGAAAAAAGTCCAATAAAAAAATGGAAGCTCTTAATCTTCCCCAGAAATCCTACCTCATTTGATGAATACTTTGAGAGAATAAATTAGAGCTTTTTTTCCCCTTTTATACATCTACTTTGCATTTATGAAGTGAGGAGGTAACTTAGGTTCCCTGCCCAATGGTCAGAAGGCTAGAAGGCATTTTTTAGACTCCAGTCTCTATAAGGGATTTGATTTCCAAAAAAAAATCAGTGTCTTCATTATTCATAATATGACAATTAACAACATAAAATGGCCATAGTAACTGGTGACAGTTCATTTAATATCAGATATTGTACAAGGTACTTTATATAGATAATTATACACCTTAAACATCTCTACAAGGAAAGTATCTGTATCCCCATTTAATAAATGAGGAAACAAGTGCAAATTAAATTGATGTGCCCGTATCACAGAGGTAGTACCTGTCACAGCAGGAACTTGGACCTAAGCCTGTCCTTCTCCTGCTGTAAAATGCTGCCTCTCATTTATTATCTTAATAATCACTAACAAAATACCAAACAAATATAACAAAAAATATAACAATGATTGTTACATTAATAGAATAGATGTTACATATCACAGTATGATCTTGCATTTGAAAAGATATTTGTGTTCCTGAAAGCACGTTTCTGTCATTTAAATTGATTCTCAGGATGATTTTATATATTGTAAAGTACAACTTTGTCTAAACTTCTAATACGTGACTGGGCTTATTTATCATTGAGAATGGAATGGAAAGTTTAAGAGAAACAAGACTTAAAATTATCTGATAGGAATAAAAAACATAAAGTTAATCCTAAAAAATAATAAAAATAAAAAATTTAAATTTAAATTTCTGAGTTTGGAATAAAAAGATCAAGCAAGAATCACCCGTAGTGAGACTTTTCTTATGTTGTGTCAACTATACTTTAATGTAAAAAAAAAAAAAGAATTTTATTATATAGAATTTTGCTTTTTCTTTTTAAAGACTTTATTTATTTATTTATTTATTTATTTATTTATTTATTTATTTATTTGAAAGAGAGAGAGAACATGAGCAGAGTAAGGGGCAGAGGGAGAAGCAGGCTCCCCTCTGGGCAGGGAGTCTGATGCAGGGCTCAATCCCAAGACTCCAAGATCATGACGTGAACCAAAGGCAGGCCACCGAGGCACTCCTCTTACATAAAATTTTCTTATGTGAATTGTACTCCTTGGAAAAATGCTTGGGCTTGAAACGTACTATGCAACCAGTATAATACATACCCAGAAGTACGCTTTGTTTTATTAATCTTGTCTCCCTAGGTAAGGTATGCTAGTCCAGTCAATAATGATTAGATTTCCATTCCTCTGATCAAATTTGAGAAAGTAGTAAGCAAATGAGGGATCATTTCAGCCTTAAGGAAAATGGCCATGTAATCGGCCAGCTTGGTTTTGAAAAATAAGAGAAGGGAGTAGGAAAACATAGTATAAAAGTTCTGAGCCCTAGGCACGAACTGAGTGTGCTGGAATTGGGTATTGCTTCCAACCTGGTGGACAGCCTCCTGAGATTCGACCCTATAATCTCCATTTCAGGAAAGAAAAGGGTCTGGACCCTGTGCATAATCCCATTGCCTATAAACCACATCCATCGTAGGGAATAATTTCTGAATTATTGGTCCTTTGGTGGTGGTGTATCCATGTAGTTGTTGTGGGAGGAAGGGGATGTAGGTACCATTTATTTCTATCCATAACTAATAAGCCGTAAGCACCTGGACACTGAGTACTTGTGGTAAACCGAGTAATGGCCTCCTAAAGATGTCAGCATCCCAGTTCCCAGAACTGTGAAGGCTACATTCTATGGCCAAAAGGACTTTGTAGATGTGAACAAGTTTATGATCTTGAAATGGGGAGATTATCCTGGTTTATACAGGTGTAATCACATGAGAAACAGGAGGAGTCAGTGTCAGAAAGAGGGTGACATGATCAAGAAACCAGAGAGAGATGATGTGATGTGGGACCATGAGTCAAAAAATGGGGGCAGCCTTGAGAAACTGGAAAAGGCAAGGAGTGGATTCTCCCCTGGAGACTCCAGAGGAAAGAGCCCTGCCAACACCTTGATTTTAGCTCGGTGAGACTCATTTCAGGCTTCTGACCTCCAGAACAAGAAGATAACGAAGTTGTGTTGTTTTAAACCACTTAGTTTGTGGTAATGTGTTACAGGGCAGCAGGAGGAAACTCATACAATACTTGATTTAGTCAGAATCTGCAGGTGGATTAGAAGTTCAACAGGTTGACACTAAGTTTCTTAAGCCACTCCAGATTTTTTTTTAAAGATTTTATTTATTTATTCATAGAGACAGAGAGGGAGAGGCAGAGACACAGGCAGAGGGAGAAGCAGGCATCATACAGAGAGCCTGACGTGGGATTCGATCCAGGGTCTCCAGGATCACGCCCTGGGCTGCAGGCGGCGCTAAACCGCTGCGCCACCGGGCTGCCCAAGCCACTCCAGAATTAATTTTGCAATAGAAATTACAGATTTAAAAATCATGACACAAAATAGTGACCTCAGAGGACTTTTTAAAGTCATGTTCAGGAAATGAACCAGTCCTCCGCAATGTCTGTTGGAGGGTGGTTTCTCAGCACTCTGATTGGTAAGTGGTCCCTTTCAGGCCTTTGTAGGCCACCTACAAATTTTAACGAAATTAAATTCCTGGCCTATTAATAGGGAGTGTGGACAAAACACATAAGGCCATTTTTTTTTTTTCACATAAGGCCATATTGACACCAAGTGAGTGCCCTCCCATCCTTGGTATCCCCGGGCACCCCGTTCGGAGCATTCTTCCTCAAACAGCTGTGCTACTAATGCCTTCACGTCTCTCCATTTCCTCTTGTTCTTATAGAAAGCAAGAGTGGAGATGGATTGGGTGTCTCCCCATTTTCTGGACAAGACAGGCAGCTTGAGCCCTACACTGGAGACCCTCTTCCACAGTACTCCTCTCTCAGCTTCAATCCATCAGAACTAGGTTGGCTTCTCCCTTAAAATTCGGGTGACTTTTTAAATAAAGTAAGAAATTTTTCCCTAATTGGCTTAACCAACTCTTACTTAGAGAAATAATGATTGACAATATGTAAAATTAAAAGTGTATCTAGTCCCACCCCAGATCAATTAAATCAGCACCTTTGGGACTGAGGTTAAGCACCTGCTTTTTTAAGATTTTCCCGGATGATCATAGTCAGGATGGAGAACCACTGGTTCAAGCCATGAAGAGCCCATTCTTGGCCAAATTTTTTTTTTTTTGGCCAAATTTTAACACTAGTATTATGGGATGAAATGTGTGCCCTAAGATTCATTTGTTGATGTCTTAACCCCCAGTACCTCAAAATGTGACTGTATTTGGAAACAGGATCTTTCCAGAGGTCACTAAGATGAAATGAAGCTGGGGCACCTGGGTGGCTCAATCCGTTAAGCATCTGCCTTTGGCTCAGGATCATCTCAGGGTTCTGGGATCAAGCCCCACATTGGGCTCCCTGTTCAGCAGGGAGTCTGCTTCTCCCTAATCCCCTCCCCACTGCTCATGCTGTCTCTTGCTATCTTTCAAATAAATAAATAAAACCTTGCTGCACCTGCATGGCTCAGCGGTTGAGTGTCTGCCTTTGGCCCAGGGTGTGATCCCGAGGTCCTGGGATCAAGTCCCACATCGGGTTCTCGGTATGGAGCCTGCTTCTCCCTCTACCTGTGTCTCTGCCTCTCTTTTTCTCTATGTCTCTCATGAATAAATGAATAAAATCTTTAAAAATAAATAAAATAAAACCTTAAAAAAAGGTTAAATGAACTTATTAGGGTGAGTCCGAATCAATCCAATGATGTCCTTATAAAAAGAAGAGGTTCATACACACACACACACACACACACACACACACACACAGAAAAGACCATGTGAACACAGGAGAGAAGATGGCCATCAATAAGCTAAGGAGAGAGGGAAGGGTCTCAAAAGAACACAACCCTGCTGATCCTAGACTTCTAGCCTCCAGAACTGCAAGAAAATAAATTCTGTGGTTTAAGCTTCTCAGTCTGTGGTACTTTATTATGGCAGCCTGAGGAACCTAATACAATCAGTATAAAAAAAATTATCACAAATCCATTGCACATTTTCATCCTAGGAACACTCATTTTCTGAACCCTGAACATTAGCATGGGCTGTACTTCTCTTTATTCAAGGGGATAAAAAATCATAATAGCTTTCATCATAAGAAAATATACCCAGATAAATTGCTTTTACTTGCAAATAACAGAAGACTCAATTATCGATGGCTTAAAAAATAAGGATATTTAATTATCTCATATGCCCAGAAGTCTGGAGGTGGTCAGGTGGGGCCGGGTGGAGGAGGGGTGGTTGCTGCTGAAGCTCACCTGGTTTGAAAGCCCAATTCCTTCCTATTGCTGCATTTCACTGTATTTAGTGCTTTTCTTTTTCCTTGTGAAGCTGAATGTGGCTGTCCACATTCACACCAGGAAAAAGGTGAAAGGGCAGCACCAATGGACTAGAAAGTCACCCTCTTCTTATAGAGAAGAAGCTTTCTAGATGCCTCCCAACAGACTTTGGTTTCTAGGTCACATGACCTCCTACAGCCGTAGGGGAGGCCAAAAGTGGAATATTTCACAAATGGGAAAAGGATGTTCATGACTGAGAACCAGTGGTTCTCAATCCTAACCAGAATCATCTGGGGAAACTTAAAAAATAAAGATACCTGGACTTCATTCCCAAAGGTTCTGATTACATGTATATGCATGTGTGTATATATATTCTGATTATTATACATATTATTCTATATAATATGTATTATATATACTATTATACATATATATCTTCACATACAATAATATATAGTATAAATATATATTTAGTCTATATTTTAAATTTAAATATATATGTTAGCTGTACAGGTGGGGATTCCACTGTGCAGTCAGGTTGAGAACCCCTGGTGTAGACCACTTATGGTTCATACCATGATACCCCCTGAAACAAAGTTGGGACTCAGCAGGCAAGACGGGAAGAATAATAGGGTAGGGACTGACATCTTGGGGCAGACACAGCTAGAAATTATTTGCTCATAAAGCAGGGAAGATGCAGCTGGATTTGGGCACATGTGGACACAAGCTTAAAATGATCAGCCTCCTTGGCTCTCTCCCTCCTCCACCTCCCTTCCCTCTCTCTACCCCTCCATCTCTCCTCCCCTACTCCATTTATTTCCACCCTTCATCTCCTCTCCCTCCATCTCTAGCACATATTTACAGCCCAGGCTAGAGAATTATAAGCAGGATCATTCCCTCCAGAACCAAAAGAAATTCTCCAATCATTAGCTGAATGCTTCCAGTGACAGAAAGCTCACTGCCTTACACAGTTACTGCGTAAGACAGTGCGCAAGTTAAGCTCTGCACTAGGCCACCTGCCCAGAGTACTGAGTGGGGGCTGGGGTGTGTCAGGCAGTGGCTGGCTCGGAAAAAGCCCATTGTTTTCTAACTCACATGGCAGTGCCCTAGGGGTTAACAGGGCCCTGGTGTTAGGGAGGCTACCCTCCCCACTGTCACATGACTAGGACTATTATGAAGTTCTCTTACAATGGGACAAAATTTCCCTCCTCAAAGATTCCACTTGGTGGTCTATTTAATGGTTTGGAGCTGCTGAGAACACATTTGCTCCCTCCTCTGCAGTCCCCACAGCATCTCTTCTCCCTCTCTCAGCTTTGCCCCCTCCCTCCCCCAGCTGTCCTGCTTCAACATGACTCAGACTCCCCACAGCATTCCCCCTTCCCTCAAAGATACACTATGGAGTGGACGGTGGCCACTGTAGCCTGAGCATTGTAAATGGGAGAGTCTGCCTAGAGATGAGGCTGCTTTATCGTCCTTGATGCAGAGAGAGAGGATGTGGAAAACAAAAGCCTCCAATCCCAGAAATCACCTTGCTGCAGCCAGGAAGGAGACAGACATGGATAGGCACAAGATGCCTTTGATGGGGGAGGGAAAAGTGAGAGGTGGAAGCACCATGAGAGCAAGCAAGGTACACTAGCTCCTATAATTATCTGATTTTTTTTTTTTTAAAAGGGAAGTAAAAGAAAAAAAAAAACTGAGTTGGAGATGGGAAGTGAGGTAAAGTCCCTAACGTCCTGGGGGCACTTGGTATGATTGTTGTTCCATGTATATCTGGCTGGGCCGGTGGCCTGTGAGATCCTGGAAGCCACAGGCCAGGTCTTGGCTATTCTAGGCCCACTAGCTCTCCTTGTGTCTCAGTGGTTCTGGGAGACCTGAAGCTTGTATAATTTGGGGAGGGCCCTTTAAGAAAAAGAATATAACATTTATGAATGGAAAATTAAGTACAAAAGTAAATATTTAAAATGGGGAGGAAATCACAAATCAAAATTTAAAAAAATCTCAAAATCCAGAAATATCACATTATATTTATACTAACTGCCTGAGATAACCACCATAAATCTTGTATTTCCTACATTTTCTCTTTGATTACCTTCTCCTATGACAACAATTTTTGTGAAAGATAATTCAGTCTTTTTTCTAGTATGATTGGTCAAAATTGGGTCTTTGTTTTCTAGTACTCACAACAGTTTACTTTAGCTTCCCAACCACTCATTGGTTTTGTTTGATAAATTTTTCAGATGCTTTTTCTGGGAAACCTTTATCAAGTTTCTTGTATAAGCTGCCATAAGAATTCAAGGCATTTTGCATTGCCTTGTGCAGTACTAATCCTGCACACTGTCTGAATTGACAAGACTCACTCACTGATCTGTTGCCAATGTCTTTTGTCTTAGAAGCCCTGTATCTTTGGGTCACTGCATTGGCTGAATTAGCGCTATGGGCAGTAGCAGTATTCCTGGAAGCCATTCCTATGCCAGAGGTGGCCAGTAATAACTGAATTTTACGTGGGAAGTAACCACAAATCACATAAACATAATCTGCTAAGCCCAACTTCAACTTGACTCCCCTTTATGTGGCTGCCCAAGACGCCTATGGCTGCTGTGTGCAAAGACTAGTGAGGTGGAGGGAAAACTTGAGTGGAAAGAGATCCGGGTTTTAGAAGACTGCCATTCAAATCTCTCTTGCACGATTTGCAAAAACATGTGACCCAGGTGGACTCGGCACCAGGGGAAGGGCTGGTGCAAGTCAGGGGCCCTGGAGCCTCCTGAACCCACAAATAGGCTGTCCTATATTGGGCACTCAGTGAATGAATACACATGAAAGGGAGGGAAAGGAAGAGGAGTGAGCAGGAACCATAGCACTCTTGCCTGAAAAGAAGGAGCTTCCTGATACTGCTGGTTGTTGGTGAAGTCTCATCAGTACCCCAGCCTGACCTCAGCCGGAAAATTCGCTTTGCTCGTCCACTGGGACTTCTGGCCTCCCGGGTGGGCTGCCTGTGTTCCTCCCTCCTCCTCTTCACCCCTAGCTGTCCTAGCCACACAAAGGGCTACATTCTCATCACTGAGGCAGGAAGTTTGCCAATCCCCAAGCCTCCCTGTGTGCCTCTTTGATTTGCAACATTTAAAGGGCATGAAGGGAGGCATTCAGAGGCAGGCTTTTAAATCTGAAGTTACCCTAGCGTGAGTCCCAGCTGAAACATCCTCACTGGCAGTAACTGCTCAGCACAGCTGGGCGGATGGCAGCATTTGCCCTATAAAATATTTGATACTTTGCCAATAAACTATAAAGAGGAAAAGAAAGCCCCTGTCTCGTTGGAAGTCACAGGGCAGCTTTGGAATGTGCTGACCCAAGCAAAATGTGCTGCTTGTTCCACAGATTACAGTACCCGGGCCCTGGTGGTGACGAGGAGCCTAGTTAACAGTGGTTCGGCCTCGGACTCCAGCTCCGGCTCAGGGGAGCCACTGGGATTTCAGGGCCTGCCCCAGGCCCTTCCTTCCCCCCTGGGGCTGGGTGGTTAAGGGAGTCCTCAGGGTCCACTGAAGCTGTCCAGCCGCGGATGTCTCGCTGCTTGCTCTTGACTCCACCTCTTTGTGGCTTTGTCGCTGCTGCTACTAGCCCGAGAAAGACTGCGTCTCTGCCCCCACTACTGTCCCTCTTCAGAGCCATTTCTGCCCTTGTACCCTGTGTCTCTGCTCTCCCTCCAACATGGAAGGACTCTCTCCAGCCAGGGAAAGCATCCCCTCAGTCACACTTCAGAGTCCAGCGACCCACTGAGAACAGTTATTTAATTTATAAAGCTTACCAAAGGTACAGGCCCTTTCTGATTGTCACATCCATTCTTGATGAGCGTCGTTCATGTTTTTCAGGGCCAAGGAGAAACACAGTTGAATGCTAGCATCCAGTAGCCAGTGCAACAAGTGATTCCTCCCTGCCAACCCCCACATCTACAAAAATTTCAAGACAGGAGTCATAGGCCTCCTACTTTAGGATGACTTCCTTGGAAAGCTGTGGATCCTCCTTGAGGCTATCCTGTGAGATCCAGTTTACCTCAGTGTCAAGCTCCTTTCTCTCTCTCTCTTTCTCTTTCTCCCTGAGAGGCCTAGGAGATCTTATACAAAAAAGGCATTCCTGGAAGTTCTGCTCCCCCGGGGTTGCTCATTTTGGGTTTCCCTAGAACTTTCAGACAATTATTTGAGTAGTTTATTGAGGTGATGATCTCATAAACACCAGAGAAAGAAGGAGGTCAAATAAAAGGCGTATTATGAAGCAAATTGCTATTGTGGAAGACTGGAGTTTAATCCCACTCAGAGCCAGTGTGGAATATACACCTTAGAGTTATCCCTGCCCACCTGAGATCTGTATCTGTCCATTCCCATCAGCCATTGGTTGAGTGTTAATTCCAGTCTGTGTTTCCATGTGGGTAGAGTGGGCTCCAGCAGACAGTGGAGAATAACAGGTGCTGGCAGTTGGAAGTGAGCACAGACATGGTGTGTATGAGCTAATAGTGGTGGGACCTCGACATGGGAGGCTGCAGGTCCTAAAGTGGACAACTGGAACCTTCTCACAAGCCAAAAAGCAATCCACAACCAAGGAAAAGCAGTTTGCATTGTCTTCAGAGTGTGATGATAGTCTATAGGGAGGCCTGAGTAATCTGTGCAGTAAGAAACAGTTGAGAATACAGGGAACTGGACCAGTCCTCCATCCCCAGGCTCCGACTGGGCACCAATAAGAGGAAGGCAGGGAGCTGGGGTTCAGGACAGAATTCTTAGTTCAAAAGAGAATTGGGGTCAGAAGGAAGGGGAATGGAGGCATAAATCTGCATCACTCTATGAAGATAATATCACCCTGTAGGTGTTTCAGAAATATGTGGGTCTTTTAAATAGCTGTCACAACAATTAGCGGGGGAGTACTCCTGACACTTGGTGGGAAATATTCAGAAATGCCAGGTAGTCATACACAAGCAAGAAGCATCCAGCCTCCCCAAATCCCATCTCTTCACATAACTTAATGGGTGAAGAGTGTATTTATAAATACTGGAGTCTATAGCCTGATTTCATTTCACACATAAACTCGAAATCTTCGCATGATTTAAATACAAGGCAGTTCGTCCAGAATAATGCCATTTTTTTTTTAAAAAAAGGAGACTACATTTTATTTTGTACAGAACTATACTAAAGGTTGTATGTAAAGGAAAAAACAGACAAATGGAAAAAGAGTTGTAAATGAGTTTAGAAAAGCATATCACTCTCAGCTAGTGGGTAGTGTTTGCATCATTAGTTCAACATACCTGACTGAGCCAGCTTGCATTTGTAGTTCTCCCATTCAGGTAATTTTATAAAGAGATGAAAGCACGTGCTGCTTCATTACATCGTTTCATGTACCAGCATATTTACATATGGAAATGCAGATCATTCTATGATACATTACTCTTTTATTTCTCCTTCATCTTACAGATAGAATTACGTATGTATTTTTGAAAGTTGTGCACTTAGGCAAGTTATATTTTCTGTGAATTCCGTATAGGAAAGAAAGTGTTACAAAATATGTGTAATGAAAAAGGAGCATTGGATCTGGTAGGGCTGAGACTCCCGGCTCTAAACTTACCAGGAAGGGTAAGTGTGGTGAGGGGAGGAACACCTGCTGCCCTCCTGACAGTCTCCTTCACCCTGCCTTGTGTTCACTGCTTCTGGAATTTGCCTTCAGATTTTGTATCTGCTTTTAAAAGGCCATGAATAAATCTGATAACTTCCAGATGAGAGTGGCTAAGGTGTCAATGAATCTGAAAAACTAACCCCTACCCCCCAACCCCAAAAAAGAGAGCGAGGGATTAGAGATATTTACCTTGAAAATAAACTTCAGGTGTGAGCAAAGGTGGACCCAGGGACCTAAGTCCTCTCATTGAATTTCTAAAGGGTTGACATGAAGCGAAGATGTTCCAGCGGGAGAGAGGGGAAAGCAGGCATTCCAGGTCATATAACTGGAATGAACACTTCCAGAATGTTAGGGTGCAAATATGGTCACGTTTTTTTCCCATTAAAATGAATCAAAAAATTCTCCTTTCCTTCAGCTCTTAAATGAGTTATTTTCTGGAAGTCCAGTGTTTCTTTTCTGAGACTTCCTTTGTTTCTCTGTCTACGGATCAAATCCAAACCCGGCCTGTTAGGCTTTCGGGGTGAAGCGAGAATCCCTCCTCTGCGGTTGCACCTTGCTCCCACATGGTGGCACTGCTGGAGACAGCCGGCGGCGAGGTGGCTGCAGTGATTGCGATGGATCTTTGAGGAAGGATAACCCGAGCCTCAGGGATCCCCATACTTTGGCTCTGAAGTCTTCAGTTCTCAGCATTTGCTCTTTCAGCTTAAACACCCGGCCACTTTTCAAGGCACGGGCCAGCCCCATTTGCACTGGTGCTGGTGTCTGACTTTTCAGACCCAAACCCCACTCCTTTCTTCCCCTCCTATTCACCTTGGGTGTAGGGCAGCTTTTCCTCTGGAATTCTCAAAACACAGAGTCTCATTCTCCCCATTTCTCAGACCATTTGCTTCCCTTTCTACGGATCCCACCCCCTCTCTATTCCTGTGTGGTCAGTTCCTCTTACTGCACAACTATGGTTATATAAAAATTATAACCCTGGCAAAACATCTTCCCTGGCAGGCACCTACCAAAGAGGGGGGCAGATTTAACATAAGAACTTTTCAAATCCAGAGTCCTGTAAGGTCTGATGACAGTGAGCCTCTCATCTCCAGAAATACTTATAAGAGGCTATTTGTATATCCCTCAGAGCAATATCCAACAGGTGTGCAGAACAGAAACACCTGCTATCGTGATGTGGCTTAGAGAGGACAAAGCTTGCCTCTATTAACTGTCAAATCCCCCAATCCCTCAAATGTGCCTACTATCACAGTTTTCCCTCTTTTGTCGAAACTAATGAGTCACGATTTGAGTAATGTTTTTCTGTGACTCTAAAACCATTTTGCTTAATGAGGTACTAAGTCTTTATAATTAGGCCCAGAAGGAAACGAGGACGTGGCCCTTAAGAGCAATAATTATTTCAGTTATTTATGGTAATAAAAAATTGAAAATAGGAATTCTTCCTCAGAATGCGACTATTTATTCTATTACATATTGCCTAACAGGCAATTACCCTATTAAGGCAGCGTTTTGTTGCTAAAGACATTAATTGAAATGTAAATTAAATGTAAATCAGCTAATTAAATTGATATGTAATGAACTTGTCAGGCGGGCCTCTCTGATCAGATGCATTCCACTAATAAACAAGCACTGCAGCCGGCCCAACACACAGCTGGGGCAAAGGGCGCCTGAGCTGTTCCCCAGCAGACGTGATGAAGAAGGGAGGGTCTACATTACCCAAATCTCCAGGAAGAAAGGACAACCGTTCAATCAGGCCCTCAGAAACCTTTTCCTCGCAAGATTTTCCTTAAGATACTCTCGGGGCCTCTTTTTCAGATGCAAAAGCCAGAAAATTCAACTCAAACTGAGCCAGGTGAATGGAGTGCCCAGGAGCAGGATGAGTTTGAGTGGCTCCTTCAGGGCTGGAGCTCCATTTCCCTCTGATTCTCTCTGCTGTGTCCTCCTCTCTACGTTGGCTTCACCTTTAGGTTGATATTTTCGTGGGTTACATACTTATCACATGTGGGGGGGTGGGAGGCCGGCTGTTGTCTCTACAGTCACTGATGGGAAATATCGAGGCTTGTGCCAATTGCCCCAGGACAGCTTTGCGCTGGTGTGTGCTGGTACCAGTTACAATAGTGAAACACTTGCATATGTTGGGGAGGAAAAATTTCTCTCTAGCCTTCAAGAGTCTTCTGGCTGGTCTAAGAATTAAATGAACTAAATGGACATGAAACAGAACTTCAAAAACATGTATACCTCCTGTATACATGGGGGAGACTCATGAAAACTGAGCAACCCTGCAAAATGTCTAAAGACAAAAGAAGATGTTAGGGGGTGGGGAGTCAGTTAGGAGAGGTTACCGGGAGAAGCACATAAACAAGAGTTTAAGTCCCTGCCTTCTCCATTGGTAATAGGTTTTAGAGATTTAGTCCTCATCCTCCTCCTGGTACAGTGAGGGAGACGCCCTTACAAATAGATTTCCCTTATGTACCTAAATGTCTCTTACAAAAAGGTAAGCTTCTTGGTTTTCAGAACTTCTCCTGTGTTCACAGTTTCCCAAAAATTACTAGCTTAAAAAATAATCAATATGCTAAAGAGATGCAACTTGGGTGGCAAAATTTGCTTCTCTGCATATGCACTTGGTAAATAGCTATTTCCCCAATACTGCTTCCCCTGTAAACAATTCTCTCTCCCTGGTCTCTGTGCACCCCGCCCCCAACTCTGGGGGAAGGTGTTCCTCCCCTCCCCTCACTTCTCTGTGATCCAGGAAGGAAAGGATTAGTGCCTAGTGTAAGAAGGGGCCTTTAGAACACTGTTCCGTGCCATGGCTGCCACCTATTCTGATCAGTTGGGATCCTTGATATGCTGGTTGTTAAATATTTTGAAAAATGTCCCCATTTTGGATCACTTCCAATCCAATCTCTGTGATTAGGGCAACTCCATTTACTGATTAGCTCTATCCCTGAGTTTAACTGCACCCTCTGTGACAATGAAACGAATTTTTCGATTTCTTTCTAGACTCCACAGCAGTGGTTCTCAAACTTGAACATGCAGGATCTCCTGGACATCTTGTTAAAATGCAGATTGCTGAGCCTCATTCCCAGAGTTTCTGATTCAGGAATTGGTTCTGAGACTTTACAATCTTACCAATTTCTCAGATAAAGCTAATGCAGCAGGAATGAGCACCACACCGTGAGAACAGATGCTGTAGATCTGTAGATCTGTAGATTTGTAGATTTGGCAACCTTGGGAGAATTGAGAGCGTAGCCACTCAGATAATTTACTATGTGTGTAGTTCAAATGAGGAACCTGTTTGAGAAAAGCTGCTCTAGGTTAGGGGTCAGCAAACTATGGACCGCAGACCAAGTCAGCCCTACCACATGATTTTGTAGAAAAGTTGTTTTGGAACACAGCCACGTTTATTTGCGGATGGATTGTCTATGGCTGCTTTCATGCTACACTGATGGAGTTGAGTAATTTGGCCAGAGATCTTATGGCTTGCAAAGCCTAAAATATTTACTAACTGGCTCTCAGAAAGAAATTTGTCCATCCTAATGGATTAATCGATAATCACTTCTAGAATTGAAAGTAGGGGTAAATCATTCATTAGCCTGGCTGCTACACATCTGAAAACAAGTGAAATGAATGGAAAGAGAACAAACCATGTCTAGCATAATCCTCATCTGTTAAATGGGTATGATAATCCTTGCTGTAAAGAAAGTTTATTATTTTTCGATCGAAAGATCATGTTTATGCAAATATTAGCAGAAACAAACAAACAGGTTTATTTAGCATCAAGGATATGGATGTGAAACACAGCATTTCTTAGTTCGGTTCCCTTGGTTGTCTGAGAGACCCATTCACCAAAAGACCACACTCTCAGCTCTAACTGCAAATCTATAGAGTCCCTCAAGGTGTAAGCAGAAAGAATTAGGGGTCCCCAGGAAAAGAAAGACAAGATACAGATTTCTCGACAGAAGAGCGGTCGTTTTAGGCACCCCCACCCCCACCCCATATTTTCCATGATCTGTGCCTTACTGGCTCTGCTTGCCTAAGCACACTTCTGGCACAACTTCCTAGGAGGTATCAGAATTAACAAAGAAATGCAAAAACTTCAGTGGTTAAGGGTTTTAAGGAAACAAAGGGAATGCAAAAACTAATGGTCTCTACTAGACCAGGAAATAGCCTAATTGTATCAGACACAACAAATCAATCCGTGGTAAAACTCCCAGTGCTGTTTCAAAAATAAGCAAGGCCCTGCATTCCTTACCCCACATGAAGGGCCCAAGATCCCATCCAGGTTTACTGGCTCTCAGAGCATGCCCATGGCTCTTTCCCTGATCCTATGTTACCTCTACCTCATTATAATGCTAAAATCTCCACCTAAGAAGGACCACGAGTCTCATTAACATAACATACGATGTATATAAAGGCATATTTCCTTAAGGCACATGCGTAACCTTATGGCCACCTCTACAGGCAATGACCAAATTCTCTTTTCTGAATATGTATCCTACACCCTAAGTAAAAAGAACCCACTCACCCCTGCTTGAGGAGTCAGGGCTTTGGAAGTTATGCTCCTATGATCTCCTTATTTGTTGCAAATAAAGTTTCCTTTGATGTGACAACTCCACCTGGTTCAGTCTCCATGTGTAACTCACCATGGACCAAACTTCTGTTAATTGGTTGCAAAGGTCCAGGGAATCTAAGAACTCCCCTGAGGCTTCTCCTACATAACATGTTGTGAGGCATGAGACACAATGCTTCTTATCAAGACAAGACATATCTGAACACATTCATTCATTCGTTCAACAAGTATTTACTGAACACCTAGTTCAAGTAAAAACTGTTCAAGAGATAGCGACTCAGCAGTGAACAAAATGGATCATCCTACAGTACAATTCACCAGCAGTTGAGCTTTGCCCATGCCCATAGAGCTTCTAATCGATCCTTTAGTTGCCACCCTTCTTAATTTTTTTTCTTTCATATAAAATGTAAAACATCCTTATAAAGAAACAGAACATAACCAGCAGGGCAGCCCCTGTGGCGCAGCGGTTTAGCGCTGCCTGCAGCCTAGGGCGTGAACCTGGGGACCCTGGATAGAGTCCCACGTCAGGTTCTCTGCATGGAGCCTGCTTCTCCCTCTGCCTGTGTCTCTGCCTCTCTCTCTCTCTCTCTCTGTCTCTATGAATAGATAAATAAATAATCTTAAAAAAAAAAAAAAAAAAGAACATAACCAGCATCCCAGGAACAGCTTCAATACCTCCCAACCCCTGGGATCCTTGCATCCAATGTTCTCCTCTTCTTAGAGGTAACCACTATCCTGGCTTTCGTGAACTACTATCTCACATTTTTTTATACTTTTACCCCCTATGTATACCTGACTAAATTATTTAATTTAGTTTTCCCTGTTTTGTAACTTCATGTAACTATAATCACACATTAGGTAATTTTTTGTGACTTACTGTTTTCAGTTGGCAATACACTAAGTTTATCCATATCTTGTGAATAGCAACATTATCATTGTTGAATAGCATTTCACCATGCAGAGATGCCACATTTGAGAAACCCATTATACAGTTGGTGAACATTCATACTTTGTTCCCCAATTCTCTCTCTGCAGGGTCACTAGGGGCTGATTGCATCCTTTCACCCAAGACCACAGTTCCCGGCAGGAGCTCTCCCCAATAACTTTCCATTTTTGAGTTCTAGGAATTATTACTTCTCCTTGTCCTTTCAGTCTTAGAGGGGCAATGTTGGGGTGTCCCTACACCCTACCCTCAACTCTGTATATTATCCATTTATAAGTCTGTCCACAAATTTACCAATATGAGTTTGCTAGCTATTTCCCAACATAGTTGATTATCATTCTATAATGAATTTTCAGGAGTTCTTTATTGTGTTTTGGATTTACTCTTTTTTGGTTCTATGTGTACAAATATCTTCTCCTACTCAAATTGCTTTCTTCATAGTGGCTTCAAAAAAACTATCATAAGATAAAACACAGATACAGAAAATTACATAAAACAAAGAATAGATTGATGGATTGTTTTAAGGCAAATATCCTTATAAACACTATTAAGGTCAAGTAATAGAATTTTATCAGCTAACTCAAAAACCCTCCATGTACTCCATCCCAATCAGCTGCTTCCTTCCCATCTCAAAGGAAACATTACTCAATTTTTCTTAAAAAGAAAAAGGGAGAGACTCTCAAGCAGATACCTTACTGGGGGGTGAGCTGGGTCAGGGCTCTATCTCACCATCCAAGATCATGGACTGAGCTGAAACCAAAAGTTGGGGGCTTCACTGATTGAACCATCCAGGCGCCTCATCTTTAATTTTTATAGTTGTTGCTCTCTCACGTTTTTTTATAGTTTTATCACTTAAGATGAAACTCTAAATAATAGAGATTAGTTTTGCCAGTTTCATAAGTCTCTTTAAGCTAAATTTTCTCCCTCCTCCCCATCTTTTTACTTGCAATTTATTCATAGAAGAACCTAGGCTATTTGACTGTTAAATGATATACATCTGAATTTTACCTGCTTCCTCATGGTACAAGTTAATGTTCCGTGTCCTCTGTATTTCAAGGAAATTGGTAGTTCAATCTAGAGGCTTGATCAAATTCAGGTTAAATTTTTTTTTTTCTAGATTTAAGTGGTGGTGTATTCTTTCAACAGAAGGCACAGAATGTCTTGTTTTCTCTCTTCTTGATGTAAGCACATTTTCTAGTTTACATAGAAAAGGCAAGATAAACTTTCCATTTTTTCAATTTACCAGTTTTCAAGATAATGAGTTTTCTAAGATAATGAGGTTTCCTATCATTCTACAAAAGTGGGCTAGTTTTATTTTGATTTTTTTGATGAACTAATAGTACACTATTAAACATATTTGGCATTTTCCAGCAATTATAGTTGTTATGCTATTGAAGCTCAAATTGTCCCTTGTTTAACCATTGGGAGCCTCATAAGTTGACTCCTGATTCCTTTTAATTAGATGCTAGCAGTATTTGATAGAAATTTTGCTCTCTCGTATGA
Organism: Vulpes lagopus; assembly: GCF_018345385.1. NCBI lineage: Eukaryota > Metazoa > Chordata > Mammalia > Carnivora > Canidae > Vulpes > Vulpes lagopus. The sequence continues at coordinate 51,554,787 of NC_054846.1, forward strand.
CAAGATGTTCCAGGCTCATCTAGGACATTTCTTGCCTCTACCCCAGGATCAGCCATTTCTCTGAAAAGGACTAATTTCTCTTAGTGAGAAATGGTATTTCAAGACCATAATATAAAAACCAAGGATGTTCATTGCTACTGGGTCTGGAATTGTTTCTAGGCCTATTTGGTGGGGGAAAAATCCACACTAGATGCTCTTTATTAGGTTTGCTAATAGTTTGCTGAGAGGTTTTAATTTTTTGGTTTTAACTATATTCATAGTATTGAATTTTTGTCAGTGCTTTCTCTGCATCCGTTAAGAGGATCATAAGATTTTCTTTTTTATTCTACTAATGGAGTGAATTATACTGGTTTCAAATGTTAAAAACCAAACTTGCATTCCAAGCATGTACCTGACTTGATCAAAATGCCTCATCCTTTTTATATAGTGCTGTGTTTGATTTGCTAACCTCTTCTTAAGGATATTTATCTGTATTCAAAATACATATTGGTATGTAGTCTTCTTTCCTTAAATATCTGTGTGTCATTTGTTTTGTGAAATCAGGGTAATATTAGCTACATGAATGAACTTCTACTTTCTAGAGGGGTTGGTATAGAACTGGTATTATTTCTTCCTGAGATGTTTGATAGAATTCACCAGTGAAACCATCCTGGCCTGGAGTGATTTGTGGAAAGGCTTTTAACTATAAAGTCAATTTCTTTAATATAATACAGAACTACTTGGATGATCCATTTTTCTCTTGTAAGCTTTGGTAGTTCTACTTCTCATAAAATATTTGGATTTCAGGGGAATCCCTGGGTGGCTCAGCGGTTTGGCGCCTGCCTTTGGCCCAGGGCACGATTGGGTCCCGCGTTGGTCTCCCTGCATGGAGCCTGCTTCTCCCTCTGCCTGTGTCTCTGCCTCTCTCTCTCTGTGTCTCTCATGAATAAATAAAATCTTTTTTAAAATTTGGATTTCATCTAGTTTGTCAAATTTATTGACATAAAATAGTTAATAATATTTCCTTATTATTTCTTATTTTTTTCAAAGATCTGTACTCTTATCCTCTTTTCCAGTCTTGATAGTGGTGGTTTGTGTCTTCTCACTTTTTCTTTTTCTGATGAGTCTAGCCAGAGGTTTATCAATTTTATTGATTCTTTTCAAAAGACCAGCTTTAGGAAACAAAAAGATTATTCATCTGGTTAATATGCACCACTGCAAACTGGGGGATGCTGCTAGCAAACTGTCTCTAATCTTAATGAACATGACAAAATTCTGGAATAATAGACCAGGTTTAACACTTGGCTATTCAAAGTGAAAGTAGATGTCATTGTTTAATGGGCTCAAGCCACAGTGGTGACTGTGGTCCTGACCCACTGGAATCTGTGGCAAAGTAGTGAGACAAACGGGCAGACAGTAAGGGTTTTTCTTGACTTAAGCAGAAAAGATTGAGAGCATTGAGAGCACTATGCTGAAGGCTGATGTCAGCTGCCAGAAGGAAAAATCATGATTCCTCATCCAGTTTCTAGATTTCAGCCACTTTTCAAATCCAGAACTCACTAATGAAAGCTGAAGCCAGGTTCCCTTTAGGAAGGACCCTCTATCATCACAGAAGGTGTTTATCCCAATCTTCCTCCAAAGGGACCTGTGACCATTTTTCAGAGTACTGGAATACCAACCAGTATACCAGTATCAGAATACCAGAGAGTTCTTTTGAGGGCTGCTACATATAAGATCTGAACTGAAAAGTTTCCCCAAAACTCCAAATACCAGCATGGCTTCTTATTAAAGTGGAGACCTAGGGAAGCCAGGAATAAACTGAGCCCTGATCCATTATATAGTAGATCCGCTGTGGCTATTTCCTGAGTATATGATTGAGATGGATATACTCAGGAGCTTGCAGAAATCTCATGTTTGTTTCATGATCTATGGAGCAAGAGTCATGGTGGGAAAGGGAAAGTTTGTGTCCCTATAACTGTACCCTATCCCAGCAAGATAATACATCCAAAGCAGTATTGCTTCTATTGGAATGGTAGCTATTAGAAGATGTGGGGTCATGGTCCTCTTCATACTCACATTTAAGTCACCATTTTGAGCCCTTAACAGAAAGACATGATTGTGGTAGAAGATAGTAGGTTTCTTTCTTTTTTTTTTTTTTTTTGATAGTAGGTTTCTGTAGACATAAGCAAATGATAGCCTAATAGCAGTTATGCAGGTTGCAGTGTTTGCTAGAACACATCAAAACACCCTCTGGCATTCAGTGTGAGCTACTGACCCAGTAACTGTATTCTGTTAGTCCCTACCGTGGGGGATCCCTGGGTGGCTCAGCAGTTTAGCGCCTGCCTTCAGCCCAGGGCGTGATCCTGGAGTTCTGGGATGGAGTCCCACATCAGGCTCCCTGTATGGGGCCTGCTTCTCCCTCTGCCCGTGTCTCTGCCTCTCCCTCTCTTTCTGTGTGTCTCTCATGAATAAATAAATAAAATCTTAAAAAAAAATCCCTACCATAGAAAAGAATCAGAAGCAAGTACATTCCCTTAGGATAGCCGTGCATATTCAGTCTTGCCTCAAAGCTAAATTAATGTTCTTATTTTCTTACAATGAAGTCAGCAGGGGCCTTGAGTGTTTGGACCATCCATGGAATGTCACATTGGTCCACTATATTTGTGACATCACAGTAAACAGACCTGAAGAGCAGAAAATGTCAAGTAGTCTGAACACCCTGGTATATACATACACTGAAGTAGACCAGTTAGCCACATTTGGGTAGTTGGTGTTGGGTGTTCAGAGAAGGCTCTCTGAGGAGGATATGCACAAGAAGCAACGGGGGGTAGGGGGGTGGGGGCGGGGAATAGCTAATATGATAGTTGTAAATCCTCATGACTAGGGGATGCTTGAGAAACAGGTAGGCCAGTATGGCTGGAGCACCAAGGAAAAGGGGTGTGGGGGGTAGTGAGAACAGGTTTGAGAGGTGGCTAGGAGGCCACATCATGTAGGGTCATGGGTGCCAGGCTAAGATGTACAAGTTTCAACTGATCCTTTGAAACTTTTTTTTGATCTAAGCCTAATGGAAAGAATGAAGAGCTTTCAGCAAGGAAATGATAATGTCTCAAATCTGTTTGGGCTACTATAACAAAATGCCATAAGCTGTGTAACTCGTAAACAACAGATTAATAAATTTAAGAGTTCTAGAGGCTGGAAAGTCCAAGATCAGGATGTTAGCAGATTCGGTGTCTGGTGAGAGCTTACTTCTTTCTTGGTTCATAGATGGGCCTTCTGGTTGTGTGCTTATAGGGTGGATGGAGAGTAGGCAGCTTTGTGGGTCCTTTTTGAGAGGGCACTAATCCTATTCATGAAGGCTCCACCCTCAGGACCTAAGCATCTGCCAAAAGCCCCACCTCCTGACACCATCACATTGGGTTTCAACCTATGAATGTGGGGGAAACACAAACATTCAATCTATGGCAGATGGCATGCCATTTATGTTTTTTTTTTTTAAATACTTTTAAAAAGTAAACTCTATTCCCAGCATGAGGCTTGAACTCACAACCCTGAGATCAACATTCAGATGCTCTATTGAATGAACCAGCCAGGCTCCTTTGACTTATGTTTTTGTTTTTTTCTTTTTTGTTTTTTTGTTTTTTTTTTAAGAGGACTTTGGCTGTGTGTGGAGAATGGATTGTAGGAAAGTGGAAGTGAACACAGAATCATTTGGAAGGTTTTGCATTTTACCCAGGCTGGAAATGTTAGTGGCTTGCTCTAATGGCCATATGGAGACAAAAAGAGGTGGATGGACCTATAGGGTGTATTTCATAGGCCTATAAATATATTAGGTATCACCATTAGGTATCAAAAGGGAAGCATCAGGTATAACAACATTTTTGGTGTGAACAACCTGATGGAAGTGTCTTTTATATGGATAAGAAAGATTGAAAGAGGAAGAAATTTGGGGCAAGGATAAAAAAATACATGGAAAAAAATTCTTTGTTTTTTAATAAAAAATTCTAGGTCTAGGATAACTGGTCATTGCCTCCCTATATGAATCTGAATTTCTGGGTAGGTGTTAGGCTAGAGACGAGGGTCTGGGATTCTTGGCCCAATTTGTGGATTTTTAAAGCTGCATTTTGAGGCTGAGGAACATCTAGGCAAGTTGGAGGTGATACGTGGGTGTCAAAGTGCTTGGACTTTGAAGCTAGACTGAAGTGAGCTTGAATCCCCTTTCTACCACTTATTAACTCTGGTCATGTCACTCTGCCTCCAACTCCTCCTTCATGATATAGAGACTGTAGTATCTTCCTCTTTTTCTCAGGGTTGCTGGGAGGATTAAGAGCTTATGTGAATCTCCTGGCATTAGTAACAACAGATGTTGGAGACACTGACCCCAATTCATCAGTGGAAGCTCCTTGAATTACAGCCTTAGTGCCTAGGAGTAAACATGCCAAATTGGTAAACCCAAATCTTTGAAGTATTAACTCATGTTCCATACTATCAAAAACAGTTCAGATAAATGCTTATGCCAGCCTGGACTAGGCTGGGGCAGGGTGTAGAAACCTTGATATAGGTAGTGCTGCAAAGGAATGGTTCTGTGCAATTCATTCACACTTACTTTCCAGTGGTGTAAAGCCGCAAAACATCTGCAACAGATGAACACATAGGTGGTCTTCTAGAATAAACATGGATTTTGAAGTCAGCCTGAGTAGGGTTCAAATCTCCAGTATGTCTTGACCTTACTCTTAGGTGTGAACTTCAGTCAAGTGTGAGGGCTACAGACAATACAGACTTTGCATCTGTAACTTCACTGGCACGAGCAACCCACATTGGCTCCTTCGGGATCCGCATATTTAATAAATATGTCAACCGGCATCTTTGTCATTTTTACTTTAATGCAGCTCGTCAGGAGTTTAGCATTGAGGAGCCCTTGAGTTTGAAGCTTACGGACCAATTAAAGTCCCTCCTGGGAGAATCCAGACCTGGAGACTGTCGGTGCATAGAGATGAGCAATTGCATATTTGTCTCCCCCTTGCCAGAACAATGGAATAAGCCACGTGTATGTTGCATACTATGTACTTTTTTAAATAAAGATTTTATTTATTCATGAGAGAGAGAGAAAGAGAGAGGCAGAGACATAGACAGAGGGAGAAGCAGGCTCCATGCAGGGAGCCCGATGTGGGACTCTATCCCAGGACCCAGGATTACACCCCAAGCCGAAGGCAGACGCTCAACCACTGAGCCACCCAGGCGTCCTGCAAACTATGTACTTAATTTAGAAAACTACGCATCTAATAAACTCAGGGAACTGGCCCATCTTCTATTAGTTTCTTTTCATTAGCCATCCTCAGGAAAGCACCCTACGTCTGCCTGATGTGATTCCTACCCACCTTATGGGAATGGGCAGTAATGCTGAACCGACAATGGCCTTGCTGGTAATCAAAGTGCTGACACATCCATGCTGTCACATCATGACAACGCTTTGAGTTGGAACTGGCCGATATCCTCATCAGATCCTGGAGCTCAGAGTGATGAAGTGACATACCCAAGGTCACAGGGAGCTTCCTTTTCTCTGCAGAGCCGAATCATTAAAGGTAAAGGGCTCCAAAATTAGGCACACCTGCATTCCAACAGTTACAACTGTGAGACTGGCCTTAGAGGCTCAGTGTCCACCCTGGTCGCTGCAGGGAACACTGCACAACCTGGGACTGCCAGCACCTGTATTTCTGTGCCCCCCCCTCCCCCCTCAGAGCCTGCTTTGTTCCCTCCCCGATGGAAGTTCAGAAGTGACAGGGAGAGGGGACAGGGTTCCTTGGAGTAGCCTCAACGGAGACTGATTTGAGTTGGTGAAAAATACCCAGCTCCCTCATCCCTGGGTGGGATAATCCTGAGACCCAAGTACACGGGCTTCTCGAGTTGCCCCCGCATGTCCTCTACGGTGGCAGCTTGCTTGAGAACAAACATATCATTGGCTGTCGGCCTTCCTCATCTCATTGTCCCATTTTTTTACTTTTACCTAGAGATCTCCTTTTAAGTAAATCCCTTGCACCTAAATCCTTATCTCAGGGTCTGTTTCTGGGGACCCTGAACCAAGACGTGACCTCTGACAAACCACTGAACTCCTCTGGAACCCTCAGTTTCCTAATCTGTAAGAAGATAATCTGTATCCTATATATTTACTTACCTCACAGCTTTGTAGGGACGTTTGAAGGACATATTGTCTATAAAGAAAGGGTTTTGTTCAGTTCTGTTCAAAATTCAGAACAACAGAAAAATGGGAAATGACCAAAATGTCTAACAAGAAGGGGTAAATAAGTTAGGTTTTATCTGAATAGTAGAATATTACCTAATCAGTAAAAACGAATGTTTTCAAAGAATATTCAAACTATGGAGAGTTGTACACGAAAACCATACATTACACAATCCAGCCCAGAAAGCTCAGTGGGGGCGGGGGGACATCTGAAACTGTACCTATAAAATTACCTCCATTTTGTTTTAAAGTACATTAAAAGTTATTTATCTCTTGGTAGTGGTGGGTTGTTTTTATGCTTTTTCCTATTTTTCAGATTTCAAAGTTTTCTAAGTAAACAGTATTATCAAGAAAAGGGGGATGTTAATTATAGAAACTGATTTTAACTTCAAGATTTCAACTATAATAAAGAAATAAAGATGCCTAAAAACAAAATATGTATAGAATCTCAAACACTTTGTTTTTGTTTTGCTTTTTTCCTGGTCAAATGCACTAGTTCTTAAAAGGAAATTCAGCTTTGCAATATCAACATGAGCAGTTAGTAAGGGCAAGGCTTCACAAAGGCCTAAGGGGTATGTAAATCTGAGGTCCTTTGAGTCAAAGCTTTAGGCTACTGGGTCTTCTTGGGCCTGGGCTCTCTCCCCTTTGATTCTGCTCTGAGACTATTTTTCTTCACAATTTCAGCTCAGCTGCTCTTCTGGCTTCCATTTGCAGTGTCAATTCCAAGCTGAAGTACCAGGTTGGGACAACTGTGCGACTAGGCCAACATCAATGACCTGTTTGGCCCCACTTGCTTGAGCCAGCTCTAGATTAATTTCGCCTGGAGATGCCTTGCCTTGCCTGCCCTTACACCATTTTGAGCACATTTGGACATCAAACTCTCATCTGTATCCAACCGCCCAACCTCCATTTACCTCCCCCCACCCCCACATTTGTAGGCAGAAATTTCTCTTCCAAAGGAGAAAACTGATCCACCATCCATATGTCCATCCAACCATCCATATATCCTTCCATCTTGCTACTCAGCAAATAATCACCAGGGTGTACAACTCTGTGCGGGCACTGTGTTAGAAACTTGGGATGCAGAATTAACTCAGACATTGTTCCTACGGAACTGTCTAGCCATGAGATAGCAAAGATAAGGCTCTCGTGCCTCCCTCGGCTCTCCTGTGCCCAGGTGTAGCAGATGCTTGTGCTGCTTGTCCCACATCTCCTCAGCCTACCTGATTTCAGTGCAGCCAGGGTGGACAGTTCCACGTACTCGGCCAGTATCTTTGATCAAGTGGACCTTGATTGCCTCAGGTCAGCCTTGCAGAGGAGCGACCAGGAAATGAAGGGAAATTTACACCCAGGAATGCAACCCTCAATTGTCTTCCTGTCCTTGGGGGAGACAACTCGGGAGTGATTTTCTACCATTTCTGAGGGACACCCTAGAAGGACTGAGTCCCCTTTTTCCCTCAGTGGTAATGAGCTTATTAACACACCTTTTACTGGGTTTTGTCCCCTGTTCTGTCTCACTTTTGCCTATTCCTTACTTCTGCTTCCAGGTATCACCTAGCAACTAAACTATTTGCTCTTAGTTGCTTGTCCCAGTCTCTGCTTTTGGAAGAACCCAAACTAAAGGTCTATAAATGAATCAGTGAATGAATGAATGATGATATTACAATGAGGGAGGAGGAGGACACTGTTGGAGGTGGACAAATGACCAGTTGCTATTGATAATGACCCTGTTACGTTATCATCCATTTACAGTGAGGAATCTTAGCCTCCAAGTGTGTGTTCCAGGATGGTCACTTGACTATCTTAGAAATAGCATAAGAATAATGTGAATATGGCTAATAATAATAGCTGCCCAAGAAGGGACACTTCCCCTTGCTAAGGACTTTGTTCACATCATGCTATTTATGCTTCATAAACCTCCTGTGATCCAGGCATTAATTAACCCTATAAGTGAGAAACCGAAGCTCACAGAGGTCACATGGTGGCTCTGCTGATCTCAGCTGGAACTTCCAGACACCATAGAGTCTTATGCCCCGGCTCCACACAAGTCTATTACAACACCCAGTCAGTGTCCCAATTCTCTAGCTGCTTGGGAAACAATTTATAAAGCACACCCTTGAAAGCAGAGTGTGCCTTTTCATGGGGTCTAGGGCAACCATGGGGGGTCTGTGTAGTGTAGTGTAGTAAATAATGCACAAATCTATTTGTTACTCACTGTTAAACATGGCTTAAGATAAAGCACTGCTTTATTTACTCTGGCAGCTCAAGCATGCTCCACGGGGTCCATTACACAGTGATGTTAATTAGGTCCGCAGCACTGCATCTTCTATACGCAAGGCTCGCTGGGTGACCCTCTGGTCTCATCTCTCCAGATGTATCTGGTTCGGCATCAGGTCTGAGGACAGAGAGAATCTTTGGGAGGCCGGCATCACCACCACACCACTGAACCAAGTACCAAAGTATACTCTGTAGACGTGCTGCCTATAGCATTAGGGTCTAGCAACCTGACGTCCTTTTCTTTTTCTTTTCTTTTTTTTTAAGATTTTATTCATTTATTCATGAGAGACACAGAGAGGCAGAGACATAGGCAGAGGGAGAAGCAGGCTCCATGCAGGGAGCCCAATGTGGGACTCGATCCTGGGGCTCCAGGATCACACCCTGGGCCAAAGGCAGATGCTCAACCGCTGAGCCACCCAGGCATCCCCTGATGTGCTTTTCAAGGTCACTATGAGACTATCTTTCAGGGTAGGCAACTGGATCGGAGGGGGAGTTCCTAGAACCCCCAAATGGCAAAGCTCCTCAGGGATCACCTACCTCAACAGGATTATTTTATAGATGGGCAAACCAAGACTTAGAGAGAGGGTGAGTGACTTTTCTAAAGTTATGTAAATGCTAGTGGACTGGGATTAGATGTTATTGCTTCTAGTCCTGGCTCTATCAAATGGATCATTTCCAAGTCCCTGTCCCTTGCCTTCTTTCCCTCCTGTATTGTATAGTTGCAGAATGAAAGGATGCAGAGGATATTCATGTGTCCTCCCCACTGCAGCCATTACCCCTGATGTTCCTGAAAGTATTCCTGTGAATACGTTCGTACTAGAAAAGAGCAATCATTATTCAATTCCATTCTGTACATAAAATTGAGGCTCAGAGGGGAGAAGATGACAGCAGCTGACTTGGGCTTGAGTCCAGGCTTCTGGGTTGACACTCTTCCTAACAAATCACTTGGCCAGCCTAAGGGTGAATGAATGAATGAATGAATGAACAAATGTTAAACTTACTAAAGGATGAATTTAGGCATGCATGATGAACAAGGCTTAATGTTGAAAAATCCCCATCCTGTGTTTTTGCACTTCCACAAAGTCAAAGTGCCCAGCCCCTGGAGCTGCTTTGTGGGCCAGAGCAATGAAGGATTTACTTCACAGCTGTGTACCCTTCATTCCGACTGCTGTCTAGTATTCAGCTTGGCTTAGAGCAGGGCCTTAGCAAGTGCTTCTAAAACCGAACAGAAATGAGCATCCTGGAGCCATGACGTTCAGCTCTTAGGGAGCAATTTGGAAAGGTGCTGGGGGCTTAAGGAAGCAGCCTCTCCCTTCATCACATCACATCACACCAGGGTTGTTTTGTTTTATCTTTAGTCGAGGCTGGCCTGAAGAAGGAGAAAGAGAAAAACAGGAACACCGAGGCTGAGATACAGAAAAGAGACCTACACCTGAGCTCACCTGCTGACCGTCCGGAAACGGGCTCTTGCAAGCTTCCCACCTCAGGCCTGGCTGGGATCTGCACCAGCCTTCACTGGGGTTGGGAAGGAGAGGTAGCCTTGATACTCTGTTGAGCACTATCCCAGGGAGGCTGGGCATCCCATTAATATGAATGGGATGTTGAGACATTAGATAGAATTTCAAACAGAAACTTAACCCAGGGCCTCTGAGTAGAAGTCGATGTACAAACGTGCTTAGAATCTGCAATGATATGTCACTTATACTCAGTAAAGCACACACACAAACATTCACAACTATGAAGAATCAAGTGTTTTCACACCCTGATATGAAAAAGTTACTCATAAAAGGCACACACGGTGCAAATGTGCTAGTACATGCACACGCACATGCAGTCAAATCCTACATAACCAACTTCTCTCTTTCACCTCTCCCAGTCTCCTCCCATCTCTCTCCTTTCTTTTTCTCTTTCCCATGGATGGGAAACATCCTTTTAGCTTTAAAGTCTGATAGTCTCTTACATGGGCCTGCAAGCTGGGTTTGCTCCACGTTGCCCAGAAGTGTTGGGGGTGGTGGCCCTTATTTATGAACTTCTGGAGGGGGAAGCAGGGGAGGGAGGGCACAGCCTTATAGAAATGTTCTGCTATAAGGGATCCTCCATTCTCAGCAGCAGCAATACTGCAAACTGTCCCTGAAGGGTTACTCTCTGCCTGGCCTCATGCGGGGCCCTGGGACTTGAGCAATGAGTCAGCCCCAAGAGCAATGCCAATTTGAGCTGGGAAGATAGAGCTGATGCACACACACACACAAAAGTGAAATACGAAGCTGCTATGCCAAATGAGATGTTTAGACAGTAGTTCTCTAGAACTATCGTCTCAGGGGCAGAGTTGTCTACAAGGGCTGGAAGATCAGGGACGACTTCCTGGAGGAAGGGGCAGGAAGCAGGGCAGCAGAGAGGAATGGGAAGTGACTGGCAAACATAAGATGTTTAATAAATTTTGTTGGATGAATGAATGACAGGACGATCCAGGTCCAAGGCAAGGCAAGGACCAAGTAGTAACCTTTATGAGTGTTCTCTCCTCAGAAGAAGGGGAGAGACTACTGGGAAATATTTTTTTCAAAATACTATACTTTCCCATTGATCCTCTCCACATCCTTATAATACTCAAGAGTAGGTTGGTTAAGGGACTGTGCTCCCATATCAGAGTGTGAAACTGAAACCAGTAGAAGTTCTGGGATGACTCAAGACAGGGCAAGAGATTCGGGTAATGTCACGCAGCCAGGCAGCATCTGAGCTGGCAGCAGTTTCCAATGGCTTCGTCTCTAAATCCTTCTGACTTCACAATTTGAATCCCGGGGGTGGGAAGTGGGTTGAGGTGGGGGGTAGAGGAAGTCTTTGGGATATTTAGCAGGAAAACTCCTGGTAGCTGGTGAGCAGCATCTACTTTTAAATGCAGGAATAGGGTGAGGGGTGTGTTAACAGAGGGGCGAGGCCTCCTCTGGACCAGCCCAGCCTGACCTCTTGGCAAAATGTCTCTCCTGCTGTTACAAGTCAGAGGGTAGCTCCAGCTCTGCCTGTTAAGACAGGCAGTTGTTTCAAAGGAAGAGACTCCAGCCTGGAGGATGTGCAGGGACATCTGGCTGCAGAGAATGCTAGAGCCAGGCTCAGAGGAATGAGGCAAAAAGAGGCCATAACAGGAACGAAAACGAACCAGTGGGCTGCCAGGGGATTTTATAAACCGGCATTTTATATAATTCAATATTTACTCTCATGTCAGCTTTACGACACACACAAAAAGGTAGAGGGACGATGGAAAGAATGCAAGCCCTGGCATCTGGTGCCAGCCAGGCTCTCTGGTTATGAGCTATGTGGCTGTGGCCAGATTGCTTTCCCTCCTAAGCTTCTGTCTCCTTCTTGGGGAATAACTTCCACTTCGGAGGGTTGTTGTGAGGATTATGTGAGACCACAGAAGACAAAGCAGCCAGTGCAGGGCTGGGGCCTAAGTAGACACAGTGACGGCAGAGCAGCAGCAGCACTAGCAGTAGATTGGCAGTGGCAGAAGTAGCAGTGGTGGTGGTGGCGATGGTGGTGATGGTGGCAGTGGTGGTGGTGGCGATGGTGGCAGTGGTGGTGGTGGCGGTGGTGGAGGTGGTGGTGGTGGTGGTGGTGGTGGTGGTGGTGGTGGTGGTGGTGGCGGTGGTGGTGGTGGCGGTGGTGGAGGTGGTGGTGGTGGTGGTGGTGGTGGCGATGGTGGGTGGTGGTGGAGGTGGTGGGGGTGGTGGTGTGGGGGGGGGGGGGGTGGGGGTGGGGTGGGGGGGGGGTGTGTGGGGGTTGGGGGGTGTGGGGTGGTGGGTGTGGGGTTTGTGGGTGGGTGGTGGGTGGGTGGGTGGGGTGGGGGGGGGTGGGGGGGGTGGTGGTGGGGGGTGGGGGGGGGGGGGGGTTGGGGTGGGTGGGTTGGGGTGTTGGGGTGTTGGTGGGGTGGTGGGGGTGTGGTGGTTGGGTGTGGTGTGGTGGGTGGTGGGGGGTGGGGTGGTGGTGGGTGTGGGTGGTTGGTGGTGGGTGGTTGTGGGTGGGGTGGGGGTGGGGGGTGGTGTGTGGGTGGTGGTGTGTGGGGGGTTGGGGGGGGTGTGGGGTGGTGTGTGGTGGGGGGGGGGTGGGGTGGTGGGGGGTGGGGTGGGGTTGGGGGGGGGTGTGGTGGGTGGGTGGGGTGGGTTGGGTGGGGTTGGGGGGTGGTGGGGTGTGGGGTGGGTGGTGGGGGGTGTGGGGGTGGGTTGTGGTGGGGTGGGTGGGGGTTGTGGGGGGGGTGGGTGTGGGGTTGGGGTGGGGTGGGTGGGGGTGGGTGTTGGGGTGGGGTGGGTGGGTGGGGTGGGTGGGGGGGTGTGGTTGGGGGGGTGTGGTGGTGGTGTGGGTGGTGTGGGGGGTGGGGGTGGGGTGGGGGGGGGGGGGGGTGGGTGTGGTGGGGGGTGGGGGGGTTGGGGTGGGTGGGGGTGGGTGGGGTGGTGTGGGGGGGGGTGGGTGGTTGTGGTGTGGGGTGTGGTGGTTGTGTGGGGGGTGGGGGGGGTGGTGGGGGTGTGGGGGGGTGTGGTGGTGTGGGGGTGGTGGTTTGGGGTGTTGGTGGGGGGTGGGTGGGTGGGGGGGTGGTGGTGGTGGGGTGGTGGTTGTGGGTGGGGGTGGGGTGGGGGTGGTGGGGGTGGTGGTGTGGGGTGGTTGGGTGGGGTGGGGGGGGGGTGGTGGTTGTGGTGTGGGTGGTGGGTGGTTGGGGTGGGTGGTGTGTTGGTGGGTGGGGTGGGGTTGGGGGTGGGGGGGTGGTGGTGGGGGTGGTTTGGTGTTGTGTGGGGTGGTGGTGGGGTTGGGTGGGGTGTGGGGTGTGGGGTGGTGGGGTGGTGGTGGTGGGGTGGGTGGGTGGTGGGGTTGGTGTGGGGGGGGTGTGGGGTTGGTGTGGTGGGGGGTGGGTGGGGGTGGTGGGGGGGGGTTGTGGGTGTGGTTGGTGGTGGGGGTGGGTGGGGTGGGTGGTGGGTGTGGGGGTTGGTGGGTGGGTGGTGTGGTGGTGGTGTGGTGGGTGTGGGTGTGTGGTGGGGGTGTGGGTGGGTGGTGGGTGGGGTGTGGGGTGGGGTGGTGTGGTGTGTGTGGGGGGTGGGTGGGTGTGGTGGGGTGGTGTGTGTGGGGTGGTGTGGTGGTGTGGTGGTGGGGGGTGGTGTGGGTGTGTGGGGGGGTGGTGGTCCCTCTGCCTGTGTCTCTGCCTCTCTCTCTCTCTGTCTTTCATGAATAAATAAATAATATCTTAAAAAAAAAAATCAAGAGTCAGATGCTCAACCGACTGAGCCACCCGGGCTCCCCTCTGCTGTGGGCTTCTGCACAAAGAATCCGGGTGGCCTCTGGTTTACCCACCATAGTGTTTACGGGTGAATAGACCTTTCGGCCTGTCTCTGAGCTTCCGGACCAGTGGAGAACGAAAGAGGCAGAGATGGAGCTGTGTGTGAGAGCCGGGTAGAAGCCCAACATGTCTCGCCCCACCACTCTTCCTCTTGGCAGCATTATCACACTGTCCTCAGAACACTGGGTTGGCAGCCTGTGCTCCCCACTGCGGCTCTGTGCAGAGGTGAAGGTGGGCAGGCAAGCGCAGAGGCTAGAGGGCCCACTCCTGGGGCTGGGCGGGCTAGTAGCTTCCGGCTGGTTCACCTGCCAGATTGCTGCTGCCTCCCATCTCCTTGCTGAAAGCCTTCCTAACTAGAGACCACAGGTACCGCCTGGTCCAAGAAAGTTAGGGGGTTCTGAGCAGGCCACGGCCACAGGGAGGTCCGCTGGCACCCCTGGGCTCTCGGGTAGCCTTTTTTCTCTGTTCCAGCAATAGAAAGGAGCAGGTGGTCCTATTGCAAACACAGCCTACAGTCTACCTTATAGCTGTGCAGTTTTCCCTCTTAAGGAATTCTAAATGTTAGCAGGGTCCATATGCTGTAATTCAGAGACGTTTAATGTCTTTTGTTTAGCATTAAATGATACGTTTTATACTATAAACTCCATCCTCTGACACCAGGAATGCAACCGCCTGCCTCATGCCATTTCTCTCCAGAGTTAGAGACCAGGAGGTGATGCCACAGAGCACCCAGCATCCCCCTAGAGAAGGTACCCCTTCTGTTTTCTCCATGACAGGTGTTCATTCTGGATGTTTGCATACATCTGGTGATGGGGAGCTCACTGTCTCCCCAGGAAGCCCACCCCATGGCGGGCAACTCTATTCACTAGCAAGTTTTCCTTGTTTTTTTTTTTTTTTTTTTTTTTTTTTGAGCTGAAATCTGTCTTATTGAGACTACTTCCCTGGATTTGGTTCTTACCTTTGGCAACACCAAACAGGTTTGTTTCTTTTGGACGAAAAGAACGTCCAAGATGTTCTTTCCACTTTTTAGAGATTGTGATCTCACGTTCCTATCCCTGCTCTGTCTTATTTTTCATCTCAGGGATAAACATCTTGTCTCCTCATCCATTTCCAATGGGAAATGATTGGCAGACACCTCCCCATGTTGGTAACATCCCAAATAACACAGTTCACATTTACCAGGTCCCCTTGCTGACATCTCCCAGACCTAAGTCTGTTACACCTACATAACGACCCTAACGAGGCAGGTATCACTATCACGGTCTTACCAGGAAGATCACACGGATATTAAAAGACAGAGCTGGGGTCTGAATGGAGAGTTAGAAGCCTGAGTGGCCAGGCTTCAACTTCTTGGTTTTAAACTGGTACCAAAATAAATAAATAAATAAATAAATAAATAAATAAATAAATAAATAAATAAATAATAATAAAATAAAACAAACTGGTAGCATAACGGGGCTTGTGAGGCCTGCAATCCAATTCATCAATGCAGTTTTTACAGAGTGGGGCCTAAATATGGTCACAACCTTATGGGACTGGTCTGACCGGGGCAAATAGAGCTGGGCTGTCACTGTGCCTGTTTTACGCAGTCTGCCTCTGTTGATGCTGTCTCAAGAGATGCTATCATTTCTGGAAGACCTGCCACGCTCTTGGCTCACGTTGACCTGGTTGCACTCAGCTAAACACCCCGGGACTCTGCCACAGGAGCTGCTGGAAAGTCAAATCTGGACTGTCCTTTCTTATCCCTGATGACAGAGGCCCTGAGAGCAAAGTGCGAGTCACACCAAATTTGGGTTGGCTGGGTGGTTCCCGGGGGAGTGGAAGACCTAAGGGGAAGGGTGCCAAGAATGTTCGGAGGAACAGAAGCGATGCATAAACCACTTTATTTGTGTTCCTCTGGGCAACAAGAACCCAGAGGAGAAGCTGTATATACAACACAACATTTGTAGCCAGCGAACACAGGGTTCTTTGTTATCATTTCGGAAAACCAATAAACAAAGGGAGAATAAGCTTTGCTCTCAATTTTTGCAACAAACTTCAAAAATCTCCACCCCAAAGCCAAAGAATGCTTAACTGGAGCTTTGTGCTAAAGGCCCTCTCTCCCCTGAGCCTCCCTTCCTCTCCCCATCTCCCATCTCTGCATCCTCATTTCCGGGAGGTCATTTTAATTAGCAGGCTGTCGCAGTGATTCAACCTGCCGCTTCACAGACAGGAAGGGAGCACCCTCCTCGGGACCCATTCATCACACAAAGGCACTTTACTCTTTAGAAAAATGCACAATATTTAGCTTCCGCTCCCTGCCTTGGGAATTGCTACTGCTGCAGTTTTATCAGCCCCCTGCCTCGGTTGGGGGGAGGGGCACTCTCCTACCTTCTGCATTTCCTTCACCTGGCAGCCAGCCTTCCCTCACTCCAGAGTATCCATACCTACCTCTTCAGTGGCCAGGTTTGGTCCCTGACACCAGGATCGGGGGATCTGAACCATGAGTGACCAATGCTTGTTGTCTTTGGAGCTAGAGTTTCGATGAAACAACCCAGGCCATTGGGAAATACACACTGCCCATAGGCACAGTGACAGTGACCATAGTGACCCCAGACCACTGTGATTTCAAAAATTCTGTCCTATTGTTCCCAACAGTACATTTGTCTTTGGGTCGTATGTGTCACTGTGTTGGATCAGCAGGTATAGACAGTGCATTTCTAAAACCGTAAACAACCATCACCTAGTCTAAGAGGTAACCACCGGTGGTAGCAACATAACTCGAAAAGGCTTCAAAAGCACTGACCTGAGATGTGTCAAACCTCTCAAAAGGGATGTGTAGCTTTTCCTAGTCCTGTGAGGATTCTCTGTGTTGTGAAAATAGCCTCTGTACTCGCTTGGTTTGAGCCTTCTATCTTGTTCCTGACCCTTTAAGCTGAAGCCCCACAATTGATTTTCCATTGGTAAAAGGGAAACCTGATGATGAAATTTCTCATTTTTTCCTTCCCTTTCACCAGCCTAGTCCGTATCCCACACCTTGTATCTTGGAAACTAGAGAGAAGGGTGAATAATTTCATGCCCCCGTGGAAAATGCATGCTTGTGCCTCCACAAGACCTCCCCAGGCTCCATGTCCTTAAAAAGAGTTTGAAGGGTCTGTGTGGTTCACTGAGCTCTTCTTGTCCCCTTTGCCGTTGGGGTGGTTGCTGGCTGGGCCCCGCAGGAATGGGTACTTGTAGGGAGGGGGCTTTTCTTTCCTGCAAAAGGGAGATAACAGAAAGAGAGAAGAAAGACAGCACATATACACACCGGATTGAAATCATTTCTGGCGTGTCTATCTCCCCCACTGAACTGTGACATCCCAGGAGCAGTGGCCTTGTCTTCCTCTTCTCCGTGGCCCAGGATCCCAGCCCAGGGCCTGGTTCAAAGCAGGCATCATGGCTCAGTGAATGACTGCTAGATGGATGGATGGATACTCTGCATCATGCTGGTGCTGGAGAAGACCTGACTGACTACGGCTCCAACTCTCCCACATTTCCACCTTGATTCTAACCTACCCTATCCCAGTCACAATGGGATGGGGAAGGACGCACAGAAGATCCATATCCTGGGGGAGCCTGGGACCCCAGCCTCTTCATAATCATCATGGGCTCCAGAGGCATCCTTATATTCCTCAGAATAGCCTAACTCTGGCATTTCACAGCGGGTCTGTCTCCTCTACGAGCTTGGGTGATCTTGGAAGGCAGAGATACATCTGGCTCCTCTCTGAGTCAGGGTACCCATCACCCAATGCCACACCCTTAACACTACTTTTCAGTAATTGCCCTCTGTCTGTTTGGCTCACACACTAGACTATGGGATCTTGGTGAACAGGGGCCAGGTGTTATCCATTTTTGCGTTTTCCTTCATATGGGGCCTTGTTTGTTATGTTGTTGACTGATAGCTAATGTGTCATCCACTCATGTGTTGGACTAGGATTTGTTTTTAGGGGAAAGAGTAGGCTTTAGAGCAATTCCCAGGTTGGCTGGGGGAGGTGTGATCTTGGGAAAGTTACTTAACTTTTCTGGGATTTATTTGTAAAATGGAGATAAAATATTCCAGTCTTACAGGGATGTTGGGAGGTTAAATGAAATAATATGAGTCAATGCACTTAGTGTCTTCCCTCGCCTGCTGTAACTTATAAAGGTGTGGTGCTAGATGTTAAGAATGGTGCCGTGGTCTCTGGACGTGATGAACATGAGTCAGACATTGACGCTGTCCTCAGGCTGCTTATGGTTTAGTAGAGGACACAGTTACACAAACTAACTATGCAAAATGATAAAGAGTTGCAGAGTAAGAAAGTGACAGCAGAAATGTGGAATCTCTCTTGGGCTCTTTGAATTAGGACTGGAGAAGCAATGTCTTGTAGCCCATTGTGCTCTGACCTTGGATACCCATTTTCCTTTGTTGTCAATGAGTCATGAATGAGGTAAAAAATGTAACAGGTGGCAGCACACAAAAGGGACACCTTGCCTTAACATATCTCCCTCCCCCCGAGGCCTCACTACCTGAAATTCCACCCTCTTGAGACACAGAGCAAGGCCATCTAGCATGGGTGAGATACGTCTAGACCTCAGGACCCAGAGACAGCCGAGAGCACACAGGAGCCGATGCCCTTCCCGCCTCACAGGCTCTGGTAAGTGGGGGCTGGAGGTGAACATTGCAAATTACAGGGTGCCATTCATATGTCATTGAGTGGGTGTGCCCCCCAAAGGGAGCATAGGAAATAAGAGGAGTCTGTTCGCGGGGTAAAGGAGGGTGTACTTCCCCTAGAGAGGCAAGCCTAGGTACAAGCCCAGGTGGGGCGGCCCGAGGTAGACGGTGGCATGGGAGAAGGTGTGCAGTGGTTGGGGTGGTGGAGTGTGGATTGACCGGCAAAGAGCCTCTGTAACCGAAGGTGGAGGCGAAGAGAGAGAAGGCACTGGAAGGCAAATATCCTGTATGTCTGGGCCCCTACTGCTCTTCCTCCAACGCCTTCCCCCACCTTCCCAGGCTCACTTGGGAAGCAGACTGCCCAGGAAATAAGCTTCTCTCTCCTAAAGACTTCCACAGTACGTTGTACCTTGCCTTCCATAAATAGATTTCTAGGTAGTTCTTTGTCTATCAGTTTTTCTCATGAGAATGTGACTTTAACACATTTGATTTTTCTCTATAATTCCCAAGCAAAGAGATGCCAGGCCTGGCATGGAGTAGGTGCTAGAGGAGTGACTGATGAATAGGAAGGAACTTTTGGTCTTGTCCTTAACGTCTCCATTGCTCTAAGCATCCTGGTCATGTCATGCCTCGGGCTGTGGCTCTTCAGGCCCCTGCTTCCTTCCTTCCACCTACCCCCAACATGGAATACCCCCCCTCTTTTTTCTATTTCATCCATCTACGTTGTACAGGTCTGTTAAAAACAAGTTCAAACCCCACTTCCTCCCTGAAGCCTCCTTGGGATACTCCTGCTGGCTGGCCAGATGGTGTGGGAGGGGAATTTCTGGTTGGGTCTCACTTCTCTAAAACATGAAGGAGTTGAAGTCAAGAATCCTTAGGAGCTTCTTCATTTCTACGATTCTATAATTCGTATTTGGTGCTTAGTGAGGATTTACCCCCTGCTGGGCTGTGCATCATGCACGAAAGATCCAGAGTGAACCAAGGTAGCTCCTTAAGGAGCAACCTGTCTAGTGGAGAAGCCAGAGGTGCAGACGTGCCAGGACAATACTCTACGGGACATACAGTGCTACAGGTGTGTGCAAAACGCAGTCAGGACTCCAGCAGAGGGGAAGGAGCTCTGTCCCCGGTGGAGAACACAGACCGTGAAGCAGAGGCGTGATGTTTAGACCGGGCTTTGAAAAATACGTAGGAATTCATCATCTAGAGACAAAATGGGAGAACATTCCAGGAAGACAAAAAGCGATGAACAAAGACATGGAGGCGTGAAAATAGCTGACCTGTTCATTCTGAAGCATGAGGTGTCAGGTGGTAGAAAGCAGATGGGGTGGAGACGGTGCTCATAGGGGAGGGGTCTGCTGGGAGGCTGGAAAGGAGGTGCAGCGCATAGACCAGAGCTTTGAATAGCAAGAAGAGGAACTGGAACATTACCCTGAAGGTAACGGGGAGCCACAGAAGGTTTTAGAGAGAGAGAGAGAGAGAGAGAATAATCTGATATGCAGCTGAGCACTTTCATACACTGGTTGGTATTGTTGGTCGTCGTTGCGTGTGTACATGCCTCTTTCTCCTCTGCAATCTGGGCTTCCGGTGGGCAGGGGCTCTCCGTGTCCCCCAGCACCCAGCGCACGGCCCGGCACGCGGTGGGCTCCAGTGTGTTGAGTAGCTGATCATTCCCATCCTCCTACACACACACCAAAACCCTGCCCCAGAGCCGCCCTCCCAGCCCGTCGCTGGGCCTGAGCCCACCTCACACTCAGAGGCCTGCCCACCGTCCACGCTCCTGCTCTCCCCACAGGGGCTCACCTGGCCTGTTCACTTTTTCCTAATTTTCCTCTACCTTGGTGGGACCTTTTGAACTTCAGCCCTGCAGCTACGTCACTGTGGTCCAGATAAGTGCGGGGCCCCAGCTGTGGTCATCAGGGCCCCGTCCCTGGGCCTATGCTCTTGGCCCTCCCCAGGGGCCCTCTCTGAAGGGCAGCCCGGCACCCGACAGGCTCCGCCAGCACCTGCGTGGAGGCTGACATGTTATAATTACCCACAGAGATGAGAGAAAACAAAGATTAATTTTGAGACACAACATGTAATTTTCCTTTAAAACCAGACCTACTCTTTCACTTATGTTATTTGATGCTTGGAGGGAAAATAACACAAACAAAGGGGACGTATTCAAGACCTCAATTGGAGCCTTGTAGCCTCCTGGGAATTCATTTTTCAAGAGTTGCTGACCGACTGAGAGCTAAGTGATATTTGTGGTTTGGTGAGACAGAGGGGTGGGCATGGAGAGGGAGTTTGCTTGTTTGTCTTAATTTAAGGGTGGGGGCGTGTACGTCAGGTCCTCAAGGCCGCGCACTTTGACAGATGAGCTCTCCAGCTCTTTTCTACAGAGGCTCCGGAGCTTAGAGCCATGAGGTCCCAGGAGCAGTTGCCACCAGGGCCCTGAGAGACAGCTCCCCGCATCTTCTCCCCCTGGCTCAGGTTCCCGCCTCCTCCCCATCTGGAGGAACTCTGCTAAGTCACCCAGAGAGAAGCAGGCTGGGGATCGTGGGGCCTGGGCTCTGGCTGTGGCCAGTGCCGGTGCTCCCTGGGCCTCGACTTCCTCATCTTATCAGGAAGAGGGGGCTGCACAATTGCTAGGCTCCCTGAGTGTGGCACCCCTCCACCGATGGTGCAACAAGCCAGGAAAAAGTCTAAAGGATCAAGATAATTGTATTCAGGCTGACAAAGGACCTGAAAGAGACAATCTCCCAATTAACTTGTAAATGAGATTCTAAGAATTCTTCTGAGTGTTCTAAAGCTTTAAATTTTTAAAAGCTTCAGCCAATCAAGAATGACTTCTAAGAATGAACTGAGCACTTTCCTCTAGAGGTGAGCTCCTCAAAGGCAGGGTCAGGCCCTAATCATTACTCATTCCAGCCCCTCTCTCCCCCCAGGGGCCTGGCTTAAGTGCTGGTTTTCCTAAGTGGAGGAAGGAGGGAAGGAGGGACCGAAGGAAGGACAGAAGGAAGGCAGGCAAGCACATAGTCTAGGCCTGTGGGAGCACAGAGGAGATCCGGACATGATCCTCGTGAAGGGGTTTTTAATCCACCAGGAATGAGGGTGGGTACAAAGACCCCGGGTGATGGGTGAACAACCTGAGACAGCATTTATGAGTCAGAGTACACTGTTTTGTAGACTCTGTGGAGACGTGGGACTCCCAGCAGGGGAACGTGGCTCCGAGAGATCACCCAGCCCAACCAGAGAAGTGCAGGGACTTGCCCCAGGCCCTGATGACGAGCTGGCTGGAAATCTGGGATTGCAACCCAGAAACCAGAGGACATGGAAACATTTATTGAGCACCTACTGACTGCCAGGCACTATGCCAAGCTTGTCTTTAATCTTCAAAACCTTCTGTAGAGATTTCAGTTATTACATCCACTTTATAGGTAGGTAGAGAAGGGTTTCAAGAGGCCCGGAGACCTGCCTGAGATCCCACGGTTAGCATGAGCCTGAGACCGAGTTTGAACCCACGGCCGATAGTGAGCAAGGCTTCTTGCTCATGGTGGAGCTTAGTCGGACTTCAGTCTAGTTTTGGAATAAAATAATCTTTTTATTCCTGTTCCTGCCAAAATCTCTTTGACCTCAGGCAATTGTCTTCACTTTTCTGGGCTTCCTTTTCCTCATTTGTGATCTGGGGAGTCTACTATCCATGAGGAATAAATAAGATCATGTACAAAAAGTACTTGGCTCAATTAATAACAGTGATTAATATTGTTTTTGTTGGGATGCCTGGGTGGCTCAGCTGTTGAACATCTGCCTTAGGCTCAGGGCGTGATCCTGGAGTTCTGGGATCGAGTCCCACATCGGGCTCCCTGCATGGAGCCTGCTTCTCCCTCTGCCTGTGTGTTTCTGCCTCTTCTCTCTCTCTCTCTCTCTGTGTGTGTCTCTCATGAATAAATAATAAAATCTTAAAAAAATATTGTTTTTGTTAGTAACAGGGTATGGAGGCAGGTGCATTAGTGCAAAGGCCCTGGGGCAGCCAAGCACACGGGCAAGGTGAGGGGCAAGGTCTGGGGGGAAGACTGGCCTGACACGAGGAGTAAGCTGGACATCATTGTGTCCTTTAGGGAGGCTGGATCACTAGAGAGCAGGACATGCGGCCCACAGGTAGGGCAGGGCCAGCACATTTCAGACGCCATTGGGTGTCCCTGTGCAAATGTTCACTGGGCTTCCTTCCAAGAGGCCTGGGAATGCCCGGTGCTCCGGGCTGGGTCTAGCCCTCTGAAAGGCTGGGCATCCCTGACCTACTCTATTTGGCGGCCCAAAACGTTGACTCCAGCAGAAGAGGTGACATGATCTCTTAGGGGTGTGTCCCCCCCAGCCCCAAACCCTCGTCTTGAGGGAATGGGACTATCACGTTCACAAGGGGATGCGTGCATGCCTACCCGGGTGCAGGGTGCTTTAGCACCCATCTCACGGTAACTTTGTAGGTGGGTGCCATCATCCCCGCATCACAGCTGGGAAAACACAGGGATCGGAGGCCTCGTGGGCCCAGATGAAACAGGAATCCTGGTGGATGAGCCACCAGCTGAGGCAGCATATGGAGACACCCAGACTAACTTAGAACAATGACTGTGCTCGGTCCCCAGCACTGCTCGCCCCCGTGGACTCCCACGCTAGACCCAGAATGTGACCGCCCGGCGCTGTCTGACGCTGCCACGGTGTTAGTAGTCAGAAAGCACACGGTGGGGCTCTTCGGTCTGGGACAGGACGGGGTTCCCCTTGGATGGGAAACCGAGGCCAGACGAAGCCGAGGGAAGCTGCCCCGGAAGGCAAAGCCAGGGAAGCAGGACCCAAGCTGCACAGCTCTGCTGTGTCACTCACCGCAGCCTCGGCACCGGGATCGCCACTTTCTCCACCAGGGGGTTCAGCCGATAATAATCCAAAAACGTTCTTGCCACATTCCTTCCCAGCTTCATATCTGCAAGTGTGAGCGTCAAGGAACAACTTGGAAGGCAACTGGGACAGAGTGAAAAGTGCTGGTGATAATAACAGCAGTGACAGACGCAGGGACGCCGCTCAGCCTTCTATGCTTTCTGTAGGACCTTTTCTGATTTTTCTAAAATTTTAGATACTACTTTTTCCTCATTTTACAGATGAGCAAATTGGGGTGTGAAGAGGTTAAATAATTTGCCCAAGGTCACAGGACCAGGAAGGAGAGGAGCCAGGATGTGGGTCTAGGTGCTCTCACCTCAAAGCTGTGTTCATTCGAAGCTTCTAGAATATACTGCGTCCCTTTGGGAATCACTGAGCTTCCACGGTCTGGCTTCAGGTGGCTCAGGGTGGAGGCCGATAAGTGAGACCCAAGGGCAAGAGACCCTTTGTTGTGTGTAGACCAGGCTCTGTTTGACCTTTAGGGATCAGTCATGTACTTTGGTAACCTCGGGGGGCAATGGTCAAACCCTCTCACCCTCAACAGTGTCCTTGTTCCACCTTGAAATCTACCAATAATGAATCCTGAGGGCAAAGTTCATGACCTGTTAAAGTACAAACTCTCTAGGGAAGGAAACAGGGCCAATTCTGTATCAACCATTACCATTCTAGTATGAATTGGTAGACCAGTCATCTCTTCAACAACTCAGAGTACCTGCTCTGTGCATTATAGTTTATATCTCTGGGCCGTCACACGAGCTATTTCCTCTGCCTGAAGTGCCTCCCCACCTCCCTTGGCTATTTTTTTGCTCATCAACTCTCCAATTAGGTAATATCCCTTCAGCAAAGCCTTCTACGGTACCGCTCTCCCCAGGGCTGTGATTGGTGGTCTGGCCCCAAGCTACCATGAGACTTCTAAATTGACTTCATTTAAAGCACTTATCTCTTCTAAGAGTTTGCCCACCTCCCTCCAGTCCCCTGCTGTCCCGCTAGAGAAGGCCAGCATCTCCTTTCCCCTGGATTACTATCATGCTCTCCTAATGGGTCTCCCCCCCACAGGCTTCCCTGCCTCTACTCCATTTCCTATGACGTAATCAGAGGGAGGCTATAAAGTGCAGAGCTAACCACTGCATCCAACCGAGTTCAATTCCCAAGGGGCTCCCAGTTGCCTTAAAGTTCAAACTTTGGAACTTGATTGACCAGGTCCTTTATGTTTGGGCTTCTACTTGTTTTCTTAGTTTTGTGCTTATGCTCCCCCACCTCCACCCCCCCTTGGCCTTCACACTCCAGCAACTGAACTTCTTTCGCTTTCCAGCCTTTTCCTACACCCTTCTGTCTTTCCAGGCCACTTTCCCTCCCTCCATGTGTCTTATGGGGCTGACTTCTCAGTCTCCGGGCACCTCAGTTTAACTGTCACGTCACTGGATATGCGTCAGCCACCTCTCCATCCAGGGGCATGGAGCTGGACTAGTGTTTGTGGAATGGTCGGGTGAGTTTTCACCGCAGTCTTCAAGAAGTCCCCGAGCTGGGGTTGGACATGGCCTAGGACATGAAAACTGGCATCCACGAAGCACCTCCTATGTTCCTGGCCCAACACTGGTACTTTGCTTCCACAGACATTTGAAACAATCCAGTGAGGAGGGCATGTTAGTCTCCCTTTGTGCTCTGGGAGGTCGAGGAGCTTCTCCGAGGCTGTCTAACTGGCAGCGGGCGAGCCAGGACTCCAATTCGGGAAAGTCTGACTCGGGAGCAGTGAATGGTCCCCCAGCCTGGGCTGTTTCCCAGCTCGAAGGCACCTTTTCTGTCAAGGGCTGAGTCATCCCAGGCCAGTGCCTGGTGGGAGGAGGAAAAACACCAGACAAGTTGTTTATGACAGTGCGACGCGCTGCAGGCTCACCGGGCTGTGGGGCCGCCACCTGCTTTCCTCCTCTGGATGTGACCGACCTTCTCTGTCCTCTTCTTTAAAAAGTTCCCAAGCCGGCGTCGGCATGGCTTGTGACCGGCAGGCCCTCGTCTGCTGCTCTAACCTAGCTGGGCCCCAGTCGGCCGGGGGGGCCAAATCGCCCTGTGTGTGGGGCCCAGAGCTGCAGGGCCGCAGAGGAAAGGAGGGCGCGCTGCGGCCTGGCTACAAGGGCCAGATCAGATCAGATCTCTCTAATGCAGATCCTGGCCCTGTCACATTCTGTGTCTGGCACGCTGCATTTTCCAAAAATGTCGGCACCAGTATCTCCACCTCACATGGGATTCTATGATCTGACCCCGACCCTCCTTCCACCGGGACGTGTGGTCTGTGCCTCCTCGCTCTGGATCTGGGCAGGCTTGTGACTCTCCAGCAATGCCAAGGACGGCCGCAGTGGTTGTCACGATACCGTGGGGCTTGGGAGGCCAGGTGGGCCAAGGGGTTGTCACTTGGCCCTTGCTTGCTGGCATTCCCGGGCTGGGGGCCGCCTCGCAAGCAGTGGAGCAACCTGTGGCCGCCGTGCTGCGCGGAGGCCCGACGGGGCGGGAGTGTCCCGCCAGCCCACAGGCAGCTGGCAGCGGCATCAGCCAGGTCCAAGCTGGCCCCACTGGGCAGGCCCGCCCCAGCTTCGGCCCCGACAAGGCACGGGCCTGCACCTGCGAAATGTGGGTCATAACCCCGTCCCTGGGCTCGTGCCGAGGTGCCGGCTGCCACGGGGGTGCTGACAAAGCAAATGCAAGAGTGGGGAGCCTGAGCCTATCCTCCCGGGGCCCGCAGCCACCCTCCAGAAATCCTGGTCGTCGGGCCGAGTCGGGCCGCTCCAACAAAACGTCCGGCTGTGAGGTGCTGATGGCTCTGCTGAAAGAGGGTGTTTTAAAGGTGGGGGTTGTCTGGGACACCCTCTTCCCCTCTCCGACCATGTCAGGGGTTCCTCAAACCCTGGAGCTTTGCCCCAGGCTACTGGCTACGGGGTGGGGGTGTCTGAGTCAAGACGGGAGAGCCTGATTGAATATTTTCACTTAAACTAGGTGTCTTTGGACAAGGACTTGGGGTGCAGGCAGAGAAGGCAATGAACGGCTGGAACCCCTTCCAATGAGAGAGGGCTGTGGTGAGAGCTCCCCGCTTTGCACTGCCGCCAACAGTCTCCGAATGGCCTATAGGCTGGAAATGTCATTTCCTCACAGACGTATGTGGCTCACTGCTCTGGGTCTCACAGATGGAGGAACAGACAGCAGGGGGCGGGGGTCAGGACCCCCGAGTCAGAGAAGCAGGGGAGCTTGGCTGGAATTGTGTGAGACCCAGACAGACTTGGCCACCTTTGCTCAGAGCCATTGAGGTAAAGGGTGAGTGTCGGTAGCTCTGGTACTTCCTGGGACCCTTTAACAGGTAAAGAGGGCTTGGGCACGTGCTGTTCACTCTCATCCATTCATTCATTGAAACATTCACTGGGCTCTTCCCCCCTGTATAGTGGGAGGCACAGTGACAAGGACTGGGGGAAGAGACAGAGAAATTAGACAAGTACAGCTGACAGTGTAGACGGGAAACCACTGCGTCCTGAGTAACCACGTCACCAGGCAGCCTGATGCGTGGTCACCTTCACAAAACTCACTCCAGAGCTTCCCCTACGAACCGTGCGGTGTAGCTACTCTCACCAGTCCCCACCACAGCCCTGCAAGGTCCAAGTACTACTCTACACATACTTTGCAGAAAAGGAAACTGTAAAAAGGAAAACGTGCACAAATGACCTGGAATCCTGTGGCCTGAAAGTGATGGAGGTGGCCTGGGAGCCAGAGCGTCTGTGCCTACGGTTTCTCCTCCATTGAGTGTGATCATACGTGCAAACACTAGACTCTGTGGACACGTAGGAGATTGAAATCCAGCTGCGGGAATTGTGAAAGGCTTCATGGAAGTGGGTATGTAACAAAGACGGGAAGGCCAAGGACCACTCACAAGGGGGAGGGAGAGGCTGGCGTCAGGGAAGCCCGGAGTACAGCCAGGACACATGACCCTGGTCCATAAATAAGACAGAGAGGGGCCCCGTGAGCCCAGGCAACCTCGGGGTAGGGTGAAAGCTGAGGCTGCAGACAGATCAGCTTTGAATGCCCAATTAAGGAATTTAAACCTGTATTCTGCAGGCAATAAAAAATATTTGATGTATCTATGGTTGTATCTATCATTTGTCGACTCAATATATATTTATTGATCATCTGCTATGTTCCGGCCCTCTGGAAGGCTCAGGGTTACTGTGGTAAATAAACAACAACAACAACGACAAAATAAAAAAAAAAAAATACAATCAAGACAGTGGTTCTTAAGTCTAGAAGTGGAGATAGATAACAAAGGAATAAAAACCCACATAAATATGTAATTGTGATTGTACTAGTGTAGGATGACAATGCACAGGGTCTGGAAGAGAGGGTGATGGGGTGCTTCACAACAAGGCCTCTGATCGGGGGTGTGGGCCGGCTTCCCTGAGGAGGGGACGTGTGAACTGAGAGTGGACAAAAGAGCGCAGCATCTATGAAGAAGGAAGGGCAGTGGGAAGGGTCCTTGGGTGGGAGACAGGGTCTGAAGGAGGGTGGCGTGGAGGGGCAGGCAAGGGCGAGATCACATGAAGCCTTATTCTGGGTCACCTGAAGGAGTCTGGGTTTTCTGAGTGAATGGCAAGCTGAAGAATTTTAAGCAGGAAAATGAGACAGTCTGATTTATAATTTTAAAAGGTCACTGCTGTGCTAAAAATAAGGAAGCAAGAGTTGAAGCAGGCAGATGGGCCAGGAGACTCCTGCAGTGGTCCAGGTGAGAGATGGGGCTGGGGCAGGTGGGGGAGGTCTGGATCAGGACGGAGGGGGCAGAGATGGGAAGATACGCCTTGTGGAGGAACTGGCAGTTTGGCAGTGGGGCCTGAGGGGAGGAAGGCGTGAGGGCAGCTCCCATGCCTGTACCCTGGGCAGCTGGGTGGATGGAATGCCCCGATGGGGGCGGTGCAGAAGCTGGGGCTGGTGGCACAGGTTCAGGGGACAGACCAGGAGTTCACTTTGAGCTGGCAATGCTGATGAGACACTAAGCGTCTAGGTCCTGAATCAGAACCGGGGAAAGAATCAGGTCATGGAGATGGTTTCCTGACAACCAGCCCTTTGAGAGTAGTCACGCTGCAGGCCCTGCCGACTGTCCGGTGCATCCCACTGTGCCCAGCTCCCCACCCCTTGCTCCTGCTCCCAGAGAAGGCCCAGTTGTGAGTGTTTAAGGCCTCCCGGCGAGGGGCAGTGACTGTGGGACCCTCCGTTCTCCTGCCTCCTGGGATCCGAGGTGCGCTAAATGAGCACCTACGTGGGGATTCCAGAGACCAACCTGGTTTCAATCAGTAGCTTCCGTGTGACCTTGGCCATTTCCCTTCTCTGGGCCTAGTTTCTCTGTAGGTAAAGAAGTATAGTCTCTCACGTCCTTTCCAGCATTAACATTGTGTGTTCAAGGCTATAAGCTCATGAAAAATCCCATTCCCATTGTTTCGTTCAAGGAATGTTTCCTGAGAACCTACTATGCGCCAAGTAGCTTGAGGCCCCTGGGATACACGGCAAACGAGACCCCCAAAGATCCCTGTCGTCCTGGAGCTTCTTTTGGAGTTTGGGAGACAAACCGTTCATGTAACAAACACATCTGCAAGTTCCCGCCGATGCCAGAAAGTGAAAGTGCTAAGTGCTCAGGCTCAGGCATAAAGAGTCAGGGGCGCCTTGCGGCCCAAGTAGAGCGGCCTGGGAGGCCTGGGGGGAAGGTGGGGGTTAGCTGTGCCTGCAGGGGTGAAGGAGCCGGCGGGTGCCCACCACGGGGATCCCCCTTCTCTGAGACGCAAGCCCTGTCCGGCCATGCCACTGTTGGCTCTCGCCGAGTCCAGCCCAATCCCACTACTGGAGCTCACAGTTAACCTCGGGAGGCACCCCCTTGTTGGCATGCGGCAGCTGCCCGGGGAGGGTCCTCCCACCTCCCTGAGCAGGCCCGGGTGGCACCCATCACACGCGTCCTCCTGCGGCCTGAGCCCTGCCCTCTCCATCCTGCTCCGTCCCTGCAGCCAGCTCCATGCTGCTCCCTGCCGGTGGCTCTTCCAGAACCACCAGAGGCCCCGGCCTGCCCTGAGGCCAAGTCCAGCCCCATCCTGTGCCACGTCTCCCTCCCTCTCTCCTCATGCCCTGTGCTGCGGGCAGCTCGGATCCCCCCCACCCCCCCATCCCCCACCGCAGATGTCAACCTGCCAGGGACTGGTCCAGGGAGGCACCTCAAGAACCGGCACATCAAGGATGGAAGCCCACCAGCTCATTCATTCGTTCACTCGTTCATTTGTCTATTTATTGTCTTTGACCTGCCAGATGCCGTTCTGGGAGCCGGGACGCAGGGAGAAAACGCAGCCCCGGTCCTCATGGGGATCTTTCCCTGCTCTCATCCTGCTTCCAAAAAAGAAAATGTAACTCCCACTTGTTCCCTGTTCCAAAACCGCAGCCTGGAAGTCTTTGTGTGCTCGTACTCCTGCCTCTGCCAGCAGCGGAGGATCATCATTAAAGGGGAAAGACGGGGATCCCTGGGTGGCGCAGCGGTTTGGCGCCTGCCTTTGGCCTAGGGCGTGATCCTGGAGACCCGGGATCAAATCCCACATCAGGCTCCCTGCGTGGAGCCTGCTTCTCCCTCTGCCTGTGTCTCTGCCTCTCTCTCTGTCTCTCTCTGTGTGACTATCATAAATAAATAAAAATTAAAAAAAAAAGGGGGGAAAGACGACGGCGCCGCTGGAACGTTAAGGGGGACCTGTCGGGAGCCTCCAGGTGAAGCCTGAAGAACAAGGCAACAGGGAAATAGCTCTTGTCCCTGCCCCCTGCAGCCGTCCCCGCGGTGGGACAGGTGCGCGGCCACACAGGCTCCATCTCTGAAGTGCAGTGTGGGGGCTGTGGAGATCACGGCAGAGAGAGTGACAGGGAGGGAGGACGCAAGGGAGGACGTGACGGAGGACGACACAGGGAGACAGCAGGGCCGGAGACCCAGAGGGAAAGATGCCAGGGGCCCGGAAGACATAAGAGGAACCGTCAGGATGCAACAGAAAGATCAGGAAGGAAGATCATCTCAGGGGCTGAGAGCGACTGGACCCTGAAAAGTGGAGGGAAAGGGAGCGAGGACAAGAGACAGAGTAGGAGGCAACAGCAGAGGGAGAGAACGAGCGAGCAGTGCAGCCACGGGGGGCAGGGGCAGAAGGAGAAACAGCAGGTGGGACAGAAAGACCAACACAAGCAGAGCAAGGCAGGCGTCCAGGAGATGGCGCGGGGACCCAGGGAGACAGCGACAGCGACAGCGGGAGGCCTGGGACGGAGCCAGGACACAGGGGGACAGGCAGGGCTCCCCTGGCACCGAGATGCCACGTGGAAGGTGGGAGTCCAGGAGGGGAGGTGGGCTCACACCCAGGCCCCGGGGCTGCCGTGTCCCCAGGCTCCCAGCTCATCTGCAGCTGCAGAGCCCCCCCATCTCGGGAGCTTAAAACAACATGCATCTATCGTCCTGCAGGTCTGGGCCCAGAAACCTGAAGTCTGTCTCACTGGGGCACAGACAGGGCGTCGGGGGCCCCCCTCCCCGTGGAGGCCTCTCCCCGCTTTCTTGGGTTTCTGACGCCGCCACTCTGGGGTCCGCCTCCCCCCACACTGCGTCCCCCTCCTTCTGTGTGCGGCCAACCTCCCCTGCTCCCCCCCGCCACCCGCTTCTGTGTAGGCTCCAAGCCCAGGGCAGGGCTAGAACTCACAACCCTGCAGTCTAGACCTGAATTGAGATCAAGAGGGGGAACCCCCCAGTGCTCCGGCTCCCTCCTAGAAGGCTGCGTGCGGGGCCCAGCCCTGGAACCCAAGAGCCCTTGAGCTCCTGCCTCAAGAGCCGTGGCAATCCCATCTACAGAGGCCTCATCTCCACATAGGCGACACTGATGGGATCCAGGGGTTAGGATCTAGACGAGTTTGGGGTCATTATCCAGCCTCCGGCGTGCGTCCACAACTCTTCCAGGTGCCAAAGGGCAGGGGATGAAGGTGCTGCCCATGGGTGGGCAATGCAGCTCTGGCTGGGTGCTGGGCACCTTGCAGGGTGCTCAACCCCCACCTCCCCCACCTGACCCCCAGGGCCTTCTGCACAGCAGCAGGTGCGTTCACCGGATTTGGATCCAGACACGTCCAACCCCAGTCTTTTTTTACTGACATTATTTGCTGCCTCTCAGGGTCAGGAGATACCCGTACAGGGCCGCATGCTGCTTATTTTGCCTCCTAAACGTGTCGTGGACGTGGCCTTCCTCCTCTCGCTCTACCATCCATCCCCTTACTTCAGATCCTCTCTCTTATCTGAACTATTGCTTCAGCCTAATTGGTCTTCTTGACTTCAGTTTCCCTCCCTTTGCACTGAGAGCAATGTTCTCATAATTGCTAACCTTGTCGCTTCCTGACTTAAAACCTTACACCAATTCCCTGTCACCTGTAGGGTAAGATCTAAACTTTTAAATGTGGCATTCAGGGCCTTGCATAAGCTAGTCTAAGCCTGTCCCCTGACACTGCATCCCATCCTGCATCTGTTTAGATGTGGGGTTTAGAGTCCCAAAAGCATGGATTTTTTTTTTTTTTTAAAGCATGGATTTTAATATTGGCTCCTACATGTTTAGGGCAAGCTGCGTTAACATCTCTGTGCCTCAGTTTTCTCATCTCTGAGACGGATAATGCTACCTATCTCGAAGGACTCTCGTGTGGATCAGAAATCATGGATCCTGAGCCCCTAGCACAGTGCAGGCAGGTGGTAACTCTCTATTATTATTATTACTATGTATGAATTTGTCGTTTCCAACAAAGCACGAGCTCCTCAAGGACAAGGGTGTGTCACATTCAGATTTGTTTCCAGAGCCATTTAACACACGTTAGGCCTATCACAGAAGCAAGAAAAAGACAATGAACCAAAAAACAGGATAAAGTGGGAGAGAGAAAAAGAGGGACAGAGAAACGCACAGAGAGAGAGAGTGAGAGATGAAGAAATTGTTTTTAGAATTATCTGGATTTTCAGGGGTAAGGTCTTGCAGGTTTCCTACAGTTTTCTCTGTAAAATTGGCTAGAGGGTGAGCTGAAATGGTCTCTAGTTCTGATCTGGTCCTCACTCTCTCTCTCTGCCCCATCCTAGGAGAAAAGGCTACCGTTTCTGGCCACCCAGGTCAGAGCAGGCCTTCTCAGGCATGCGGCAGTACCCATCACTCTGATTGGGTATCTGGAAGAGAAATCAAGCTGGAAGCTGGCTGGGCTAGAACGGATGCAGATCCGACCTTAGGAATAATGTGCCTGAGTCTGGACAAGATGGCCTTGGGGGATTTTTGAACTTCAGACCACACTGGGCAGGTTGTCATTCATTATTTGTTATTCATTCAACAGATGCTTATCAAGCACCTCCTATGTGTTGAACCAGGTAATAGATTTATAGGCTACACTGGGGGGCTAAACACAACAGGCATGGTCCCGCCTTAAGCTGCTCCCAGTCCAGGCACTATAGACATTTGGGCTGGATGACTGTGTAAGGAGAAGAATGGCTCCTCCTCTGCTAAAATGGGCCTAGAAGCGACTACAAACAGAAAGGTGGGCTATTCAGCGGCTGAGAATCTCAGGCCAGTCTTTAGGCTGGAAAGCAAAAGTAATAATTGAAACCAGCTTAGAATTGAAGAGGCTCACTAAAGGGACAGGATATGGTCTTTAAAGAAGGCCACTCCCTTGTTCCTTGTGTCTTCATTCTGATTTGGCCCGGAATTTGAAGCGCTTACATGGATTAATAAAATGAGCAATATCTTGGGAGTCAAGAGACCCATATTTGAATGTCAGCTTTTACCAAACTGCCGGACGACCTGGGCTAAGTCACTCATCCCGCCCTGGGCTTCATCGTCCCTGTTTGTATCATCAGGAGTTCGGCTTCTTCCACGGTTTCTCCAAGGGATGGCTACACTACAGTCAAACTCCACTATAACACCTTATTCTCGGCTACCTCTTTACATTTAATCCTCATTTGGGGACATTTTTGTTCCATCTTAAGCAAAATAGAAATGATCCCATCCCTTAAATTCTACTCTTTAGGGCCCCACTGGCTCTAATGTTTTATGATTTTCTTTCCTGCCCTTGTGTTATTTTCTTTTTACTGTTGTCTTGAACTTGAAACTCAGGGGGTGGAACTCACATTTAGGATCATTTACTATCTTCCAGGCACTGTGCTATTTATTATGCACAAAAAGGGCAGATTTTATTATTCCCATGTTCCAGGTTAGTAAACCGAGTTCAGAGAAGTCCCGTGTCTAACACTGCTCAACTAACAGTTGGAGGTTAAGACTCAAACTCAGGTCTGTCCAACTGCAAGGCCTGAGGTTTCTGGGAATTATGATCATGATATAATTATTATCTTAACTGTCTTAAAATGATTGTGTTCCTTTTTTTTTAAATGAATTTTATGTATTTATTCATGAGAGACACACACACACACACAGAGAGAGAGAGAGAGAGAGAGAGAGAGAGAATGGCGGAGACACAGGTAGAGGGAAAAGCAGACTCCACGCAGGGAGCCTGATGTGGGACTCGATCCCAGGTCTCCAGGATCATGCCCTGGGCTGAAGGCGGCTCTAAACCGCTGAGCCACCAGGGCTGCCCCGACTGTGTTCCTTTATTCAATATTTATTCCCTGCTGTGTCAGGCTCTGAGCCAGATGCTACGGACTTGGAGATGAGAAGTCAACCTCCGTCCTGAGCAGCCCTCACAGAAGACAGGTAGATAAAAACTGCATTGCAGGGCAATGACTACTGTGGCAGAGGGAAGCAGGGGCACAGAAAATAAGATTTGACATTGGAGGGACCCCAGAGGACTTCTTAGAGGAGGTAACACCTGCGCCAAACTGGGTGGGGTCTTTTATTTGAGATAAATGTGCTTTAAGTAATTGCAGTCAACAAATAATTAAGAATTTCCTATGTACTAGGTACTTTTCTAGATGCTGAGATACACCTTGCTCATGGAGCTCACATCCCAGTAGGGGAGACAGTCAATGAACAAATGCATGTAGGATGAGGTTGGAATCTGAGGGACTTGACCGAAGTCAAGAGTAGGAGCTGACCAGGCACAGAGGGGATGATGGCGTGCATGGAAAGGGATCCCTGGCCAGAGGCAGAGGCATGTGCAAGCATGCTGAGGCATGCTGATCCCCTCAAAGGTGGGAAGACATTTGGTGTGGCTGGAATACCTTCTACAAGATGAAGAAGGAAGCAAGAGAAATACACAAAGACAGGTCATGAGCGCCTCGTGTGAGGTAATGAACGTGAACTTTATGCCGCAGGTGATAAGGAGGCATGGCAAGGTTGTAAGGGAGGCAGAGAGAACATTAGATTTGGCTTCATCGTGATCATTCCTGTGGCCCTGGTAGAGGATGGTTTGGAAGGGACTAAGACTGGAGGCAGGGAGGACAGCTCTGGTCTAGGGAGGATGGAGAAGGCCTGAGCTAGGACACTAAGAGTGGGGCAAGAAGGAGGAGACAGAACTAGAAATACTGGTCGTGTGAAATGGACGCGAGCCGGGGGGCTGAATGCAGGGTTCTGGCCGACTAGAAAAAGCATCAAGGGTAGCACGTCAGGTTCCTGTGCTGGGGAGTCAGGTGGTGCTGCCCGCAGTGATCCTGGATATGAAGTCGGACTGTGGCTCCCCTGGACTCCAGGGAGTTCTTTGTTCCCTGGAATCCCTCTATGGCACTCTCCTCAGTGGGAGGGTTGCCTAATCTTATTTTGCTGCACGTTTGTGTCACAAGACTCCTATGGTTCCTACGACGAAGCTCCACCGTGATGTCCAGTTACTGGCATTTCCTTGCATCTCGCGTTCTTTGGGAACCAAAAGAACCAAACGTTCTTTGTGTCCAACAAACATCTTGGTTTCTTGTCAGGCAAAGCTGAAGGGGGGCCACTGACAGGATGTCTAAGGAGCTGGGCTTGAGCTCCCCATGAGACTGACACATATATCCAATTTTTTTTTAGGCTAGGATATATTTTCTTAGGAACTTTCCTATCCTCACTATTCCACACCGCTGTCTGTCTGTCTGTCTGCCTGTCTGCCTGTCGGCCCGTCTGCTTCCCTCCCTCCCTCTGGCCAACACTCATCAGATCTGTCCAGTGTCAGGATATAAAACATGCCTGTTCCATGTCTCGTTCAATCCTGCCCTATTTTAATAACAATAGGACAGACGAGTCCCGTTGTGACCCGTGCTGTCAGGCATCCCTTGAGAACAGGACTTCCTACGCCAGCTGTGTGCCGCTGTATTCTCCCTCTGTGGCACAGCCTGCGCCTGACAGGCTGCCGCAGACCTTCGGCTTCACTGCCTCCGGGGAACGTCCACTCCTTCTTCACCCTCAGCCCAACTCCCACTCCTTCAAGAAAGCCTTCCATGAGCCCCTGGACAAGTCAGGGGCTGCCGTCATATCCCTCCCAGCACCCCGGGGCCCCCTCATAGGCCTCTCCTGTCTGTAACTTCATGTGTCTATGTGGTTTTGGTAGATAACCGCCTCTTCTACAAGGCCACCAAGTTCCGTGGTTGCAAAAACTATGTCGCTTCATTCACCTGACTTCCCCTGTGTCTGGCGGTGTACGGCACATTTGGTGTTCAGCTAATATTTTGCTGCTCATGGTAGGAAATCGGAGGGAAACCCGGGTATCTGAGGACTTCACTGGGAGGAGGAATGGAGGTCAGGTCCTGGAGACTGTGGGAAGAGAAATGCTGAGCTATGGGGGTTAGCACAAGGCAGGTTGAGAGCAAGCGTCACCAGCAGGTAAAGTGGACTTGTTCTTCCCCTGTCACTTCTAGGGAAGCAGGAAAAGTCCAGAATGAGGGTCCCTGGAAGAGGACTGTCTGATGAAGAGGAGAAGGAGACTCCAGCACCACGTGATTGATTATTTCCAAGGAGCCTACGTAAAGCCCAAGATGCAGAGATGAAAACGTTTCATGGAGAAAACTATGATCCTGGGGTCTAGGGGTCCTGTTCCTTCCACAGCTAGCTGGTTATAGGCAGAGGGTGAACCCCATTGAGAACTAGTGGCCTCCAGGGACACGTGCTCCTCTTAGGCCAAACCCTCTCAGAACATCGCCCCAGGGAGTCAGAGCTGGGAGCCTCGGGCCTGGGTCTGGAGGGGACCTGAAGGAGCAGGGCCTGGGAACCAGTGGGCAGAGCTGCGTGTCTGACCTGCGCCAGCTGGGACCAGACCATTACACCCCGAATCTCCACTCCTCTTTGCCTCTGTCTCTTCCCAGCTAGACTGTGAGCTCCCGGAGGGCAGCTCCCCATCCTCCGCATCCTCGGTTCCCCACAGCTTAACAGGACTCCCCCGTTTTCCCACCCTGCTTGTGGGAAGAATAAATAAATGAATGGATAAAAAACTGTAGGCTGGATTCCCAGGTGGCTCAGAGGTTTAGCACCTGCCTTAGGCCCAGGGCGTGATCCTGGGGTCCTGGGATCGAGTCCCACATCGAGCTCTCTGCCGGGAGCCTGCTTCTCCCTCTGCCTCTCTCTCTCTGTCTCTCTCTCATGAATAAATAAATAAAATCTTTAAATAAACAAAACAAAACAAAAACTGTAGGCAAGCAGCTCACCCTCTGATCCTAAATGTCCTTCTCTGTGAAGCGGGAATGACAATAGCTCCTAACTAGAGCACTGTGAGGATTGAATGACCTAATGAACGGGAAACCACCGGGGAGGGACTCTTGCATTAAAGTAGATGCTCAAAAATACTTTATCCTCTCTTTTGCCTTTAACCACATCTCCTGGCTTTAAGTACTCCCTGAAGTTTGCTGACCTTCACTTATTCTAGGTTGAACTTTACAGTGTATCAAAGAGCTAGAGGATCCTAAAACATCTCAGCAGGAGGGTACCAACAGCAGACATCTGTCTGGTTTTGTTTTCCTGCTCTTAATCGATTCCCCTTTCCCAACACCCCATTTTTCCATATTGAACCCCCAGTGTCAGTCCCTGAGGCTCAGAGGAACTGGCCCCAACCAGATGGTGCAGGAGGAT
Organism: Vulpes lagopus; assembly: GCF_018345385.1. Taxonomy (NCBI): domain Eukaryota; kingdom Metazoa; phylum Chordata; class Mammalia; order Carnivora; family Canidae; genus Vulpes; species Vulpes lagopus. The sequence continues at coordinate 51,592,187 of NC_054846.1, forward strand.
AGAGTCAATCCAATCCGGTCATTCTGAGCGCTGCAGGCCTCTTGCCACAGTGACCAGTCAGGTGTGCATATGTCTGAGGAGACTCAGCTCTGGGGCCTGTGAGAGAGGGAATCACCCGTAACCCTAAGAGGATGGGATGTCCACCAGGAGCTGCATTTTGCTCCCACTGGGGGAGAGCCTGCAGAGAACGGGGTAATCACTCAGGGAGCAGCTTGAGACCAAGTCCTGATGACACTGTCTCCAGATCCAGGCATGCTTAAAACCAGTGCTCCGTTAGACTCGACTTCAGACTTTAGCTTTTTACTTAAGCCTGTTCAAATTGGTTTTTCTATCACTGGCAACCCAAGAAATTCGAGTAAAAAGACCCTGGAGTTTACCTCATCAAACCTCCTAATTTTACAGATGAAGAGATTTGCAAAATCACATGGTCAGTTTTTATATGCAACCAATTTTCCAAATCCATATATTGCCACACTTCCTTTACCCAGTACCGCTGACCAGAACAGTAACAGGCTGTCCTTCTCCCTGAATAGGGTCATAGAATATTGACTTTGGTCACAGAACACCGAATCTTTCTCCAACAGAAAGAATTTCCTATTTCAAATCCTCGGGAGCCAGTTTTGTTTTGCGTTACAAAGTTTTTATCCCCCGAGCAGGCCGTCCTTTCCTTTCTACACAGCGTCATGGGCAGCAATTAATTCTGATCTCAAAGAGACAGCAGGGACAGACGGAGCATTAATTGGATGGAGCAGTCAGCATCTCCCTTAGCCCACAGTGGGTACCTGCATGCGGGCATATGGGGGCAGGCTCACGCACTCACACGTGCACACACACCCTCACTCCCCCCGACCCCCACCCCCCTACCCCAACCAACCAGGGCACAGGAGAGGGCCCAGCATAGCTTGCTGGCTGGTCAGCATGGCGTAGTATTAAAAAATCAAGGACTGTGGAGTCACAAAGATTCCATCACCAACCAGTGGCTTAAAATTGGCCTCCTCATTTGTAAAACAAGGATGCACAGACCTACTTCAAAGTGGTTCAGAGAATTGAATAAGAATATTGTATGTAAAGTGCTTTTCACTGGTATGTAGCAGGAGCTCAGTGAGTGCTAGTTTTCTTTCCTTCCACATCAAACACCTTTTATAGCAGGTAGAGAATAAAGGCCAACGTGACCTGCAAGTTTAGATCGTTGGCTGCTCTGGACTGGGACTAGCAAACTTGATAGTCTCCCCCTGACCTCCCCTTAATCCTATATCACTGCCCTCCCCCTCCTCCCCAACACACACACACACACACACACACACACACACACACACACAGTTGCTACATGTGCATGCACACACAATACACTCCCTCCTGCCTCCTCCCCCTCCAGGATGGCAAACTCTGGGAGGGCGGTTCGGTATTCTTACTGCCCCTCACAGCCCCCAGCATACAGGAGGCACTGCACGGACATTTGTTAAATAATTACTGACACAGCCTGTGCCTTTGCTCATGCTCTCTCTCCACCTTAGCCTCAGTCATTCTTCAAGGCTTAGCCTGGGCCCCACCACATTCTTCACAAAATTTTTGAAATTGGTTCCTGGGAGCAACTCTCTTCTCCTTTGAACTCCATTCCTCTTTCATGATACCTGCAGCGTTCTCACTGTGATATAAGGTATATGTGGTGTCCTTGCTTCCCTATCTCCTCAAGGTTCTTCACTCCATCATTGAATCAACTCGAGCCCGTGGGTGCCAGGCACCATGGATGCTGAGAGGCATCCAACTTGGTCTGTGTCTTGAGATGTTCAGGTTCAGACTAGTCCTTGAGCACAGCAACTGTGTCTGACTTATTTTTTTCTATCCCCCAGGCCTTGAGCCATGGTGATCCTTAAATATGTGATAATGGCAATGGGTGACCTAGGAGAGAACATTTGGGCCAGGACATCAGTGGGTCTTATGAGGATACCAAAGGCCAACGAACTTCCTAAGGTTGGGCTCGGATTCTGCTAGGCTTTCTGAGGGAAAGGATTCAGTACTACCGAGAGAGATCTGGAGGTAATGAGCCATGTCCCTAGACCATGTCACACAGGATGCACTCAAATCCAAATCCCCGAATCAGCTGAGATCTGGTGCCCAGGGATGTTGATTTAGCGGTATACCTGCTGAAGCTCTGGCCTGGGGTCAGGCCCACTTTTGCCATCAGGTTTCACAGTGATGCTGAACAAGTCATTACCCCTTTTGGGTATCAGTTAAGCCACCTCAATTTTAGGCAGCCAACGATTGTGAAAACCTACAATGTTCCTTGTCCTGGAGACACAGACACTGTCTAGCAGGAACTATGAAAAGGAACATCAAAGAGATGTAACATCTCATATTGTATAGTTCTTTGTTTTGAAAACGTGAAGAAAGCTCCTCATTGCCTGTAGGATAAATTGTCAATCTCCTTCACCCGGCACCTCTTGTGATGTGGCCCCCACCCACCTATGTAGTCTCTCCCCAATACTGATCCCATGCCCTGGCCACACTCTAGCACCCGGTACTCCCAATGCTCCATTGTCATTTGTGCCTTTGCCCATGTGATGTCCTTGCAAAACTCTCTTCCTGTTAAATTTCTGATGATCCTTTAATACAAAGTCGAAGTATGAGGTATGCACAGAAGGAGCATCACATCTGTAAATTGGAAATGATTTTAAATATTATGATTTTAAGAAAGCTTGCTTACTTCCTTCTTTCCTTCGATTTTCCTTCCTTCCTTCCTTCCTTCCTTCCTTCCTTCCTTCCTTCCTTCCTTCCTTCTTTCCTTGCTTCCCTTAAAGGGGCAGTTTAGATTAGATTAGATAGATTCCAATACTTTTAAGATGCAATAATCACTCATAATCTTTGTACTATGTCTTTGGAACTCATGATCAATCTGTCCAAGCTGTGCCCCTCATGGTGTTTGAAAACATCCCAAGGAGCAATTAACTAGATTGTAGGCTGTGGGCTTGGCTTCCCGAAGAAATTTCCTTCCATTGGTGAGTGAGATGTCAAGTCTACCACACCCAGCCTTTTCTTCTCTAGATTCCTGTTCCTGCCCTTGATTATAGTTTTCTCCCTTAAACAATGCTGTAAGAGATCATTTAGGTCTCTAATTCAGAGCAGTGAGTTTATCCACAGCTCTGGGCTTTCAGGCCCTTGTGGAATGGCTTCCTCTTTTCCTCTTAGTGAATGTTAAATCACCCTTGTAAACCCAGTTCAAAGTCTGTCCTGTTTAGGAAGTCTTCCCAGATTCCTCAAGACTGAATTTGGTTGCTTACTTGATCTGTTCTCTGTGTCCCCACAGAATCCTGGACCTACCTTTCCTTCAGCTTTAATGACACTGTTTTATAATCCAAACCAGATTAAGAGACAGGTTAGGAATTTGAGGTACCAGGCATGTGTGAGAGGATGCTAAAACATCAATGAAAATATAGCAAGTTGAAGAAAATTATGTTGATCAGAACTGTTCATTAATATGTAGTTGGAGGAAAATTTGAGATCCATGGGTGAGGTAACTTTTGCTCAAATCATCAAGCTAGAAAATGGTCCAACTGGAATTTGAATCTGACTCCAAAATCAGTGCTTGTATTGGTTATTCATTCAATCATATGTGTTAGATGCTGACTGTGTGTCAGGCACTGTGTTCGGCATCGGGATGCAAAATTTCAAACAGGGCAGGTAATGGCAGAGCAGAGTCAAATTCCTTATGCTGGTCTCTGAACTCAGGATCTGAGACCCTTCTGTCCCGCTGCGTGATTTCACCACTAGGAAGCTCCATAGCCAGCTTCTCAGCCTCTCCCTCTCCCCAGGAGCACACAAGGCACTTCCTCAGAACCAGCCCTTCCCCTGCCCCAAAATCTTTGGCTGTGCCCACTGTGGAAAGAAAGCCAAGGCTGCTGCCAAGTTCATTAATAATTTTGGCTTTCTGGAGGAAGGAATTGGATTGCTTTGCTCTTCAAATATCAAAACATCCAATTAACACAGCTAATTAGCATCACTAGCAGCAGTCAAAAGAATGGCAATTTAGATGCAGGATTTCAAAGGTTTCCTAGTTGTAGGCCAAGGCAACCCATCACTTGCTAATGACAAGAGTTCCTTGCTTAGGCAATTCTATAGCAGCCATCAATTAGCCCAGCCACCGGGCAGAGACTGGCCCCATCCCTGAGTCATTTGTCTAATCAGAACTGGGGATAGAGAGAAAGAGAATTGGGGAAGAGGAGAGAGAGGGAGGGAAAAAAATGAGCTAGTAAAAAAAGGGAAGCACGGAGAGGGAGAGATACTGAGAGAAGCAACACACAAAGACAGAAATTCTCAGAGACAAAGAGAGACAGACACTGTGTGTGTGAGAGAGACAAACAAGAAGTCTTATAAATAGGGATCATATAGGCACAGAGAAACAGAAATAAGCTTCTTAAATATAGAAAAGATATGACAAAAAACTTCTGGCCACCAGTAGCTTTGGGAAAGTGTCTGATCTCTGCACTATAAAACCAGGCTGACCTGTGAGAGCAAATGAGAAGTTGGCAAAGTTCGGCTGCTATGGTGAGGCCCGAGAGATGAGAGATGGGAAGACCCCACCCAAGCTCTTCTGGTCCCGCCACCCCCACCACGCCCCACCTCACACTGAAGATTGGCTTTTCACGAGCCCTGGCTTCTGTTTGGAAGGTGGGGTATGAGGTCAGCGTTCCTCCATTTCTGGGCTTTCTCCTGGAAACCTCATGGGCGTGACAGCCAGGCCTGTGATCAATCGGAAGCACTGCTGTCTCCCTCAAGGAAGGAAACCAGTGGATCTCTCACTGAGTTCACCCCAGACCTGATTTTCGAGTCTTTCTTCCTCCCTACTGCACCACCTCTGCCCTGGTTCAGGCCTTATGGTCACGCTTCTAGATGGTCTCAATGGCCTCTGGTCTCTCCTTGCTGCTGTCCGGGCCATTCTTGTCACTGTTGCCAGAGAGATATTTCTAGGACATGGGTAGGACTGTGTTTCTCTCTGACTGAAACTCCTTTTGATTGGGTTCCATACTAGGAACAAGCCCTAACCCGTTAAACACAGTATTCAAGGTCCTTCTGGGCGCTGGCTCCTGCCATCTCCTTGTAGCCTCTCCTGACCCATCTCTCTCACCCCCCCTACACTCACACTCCAACCCCTGGAGATGACATGGGAACCTGGAGACTCCACACTGCCTTTACCTCTCGGCTCCGTCTCATCCTCTCTGGGCATCACAATGCTTATCTGATCCCTGCTCCTGCTCTTACCTTTCTAACTCTTTGTTCACACACATCTGCTGCCTATAAATGTGTTCTTTTTACCGCCTCACCTCTTACCTGTCAGGTAAGAAATATGTGCAACGACAGCTGTGAAACAATAGGATCAGTGGCAAATTGGACAGCAAATGCCACACTCAAAACCCCTCAAACTCAACATTCAATCAACCAACCAACCAACTCACCAGCCAGCAAACATTCTTCTGGCCAAACCCACCATCTGCAGAAAAGAATCAGCCGTGGGCCACCAGTTGGTAAGGCTCCATCTGTAACCTAGACTGGGAGCTTAGCTCGGCCCCTCAGCCCTCCACACTCAGACTCCACTTCCATCTCTGGCCACCTCCTTGCCTTGGGTTTCCTTGTGCGCGGGGCTATTTGAACAGCCTGCGCTGCCTCCTTCCTTTGGGGCCCTGCAGAGGTGTTAACTGTGTGTAAATAGTTGCAAAAAACACTCACATTTACAGTGATGAGGCCAATCCAAGCATCCGCCTGGCCCAGGCAGGATGTTATTAATCAGCATTTTAATGAAGCCTAATTACAGCAGATGATGCCTCCCACCAGGTAAGACAATGGTTACAGATGGGAGCAAACCAGGAAATCGCTGCCCTCTCCTGGGCTCACCCCACCCTAGCATGGAGGGTTAACTGGGAAGGGCTGGCCTGCTTGTAGGGACGAGAGTCCAGCAGAGGGCCCTGCGAGCAGTAAGCAATGACTCCTCTCCCAGTGCCAACAGAAACAGTCTGGACAGTGGGTGAAGCTGGGCCTCTAGCTCGGGATGGCTTCTGGCAAGTGATCATCGTCTCTCTGAGGTCTCTCTGGCTGGCATTCTGTTTTCCCAGATATGGCTACGTGTCCGTTTCCAGCACCTGTTCCTGAGTCAGGCCTTGGTAAGGCATGGGAGTCTTCCAAAAATGGCCTTTGTTTCCTCAACTCTTGGTTTTTTCTCTTTGCCCCTCCATTTACTCCTCTTTTCTCCTTACGACACTGGAGTGTCGAGGGCCCCTCCCAAGGCCACAGCCCAGCATGGTTCAGTGGCTCAGAGCCCTGGCTGTGGAGTCACACAGTGAGAATCCGGACTCTGAGGCCAGATGGACTCAGCTGTGTGACCCTGGACAGGTACTTTCAATGACCTCATCGGTCTAATGAGAGCAGTAACCAGTCCTATCTTCTCCACATGGTTCTTTAGGGAAACACCTAGGGCAATGCCAGGTGCCTAACCCAGTCTGTTTCTTAATTCTGTGTCTTCCCTGAGAAGTCAGTAGGTGGGAGAAACACTTGGCCCCTGCCAGTTGTTTCTCTAGTGCTTGGGGAATGAAGTATGGACCCTGCAGTGCTCCCAAAATCATACTGAGAGGAAGGGCCCACTAGTCTAAGGTAAACTAAGCTGGCTCCCCTTCTCTACCTCCTCCCATATACACCATCTGTTCTCCTATTAATAGTCAATTCCTCATGCTATTTTCTTGCCCAAGAACCTTCTCTGGCTCCCCATTGCCTATAAGCTAAAACATCAAATTAATACTATGGCACCCAAGGCTATTATCTGGTTCTAGAAGATTTTGCCGGCTTTACTTCCTGGGCCTCCCTTGTATGAACTCGCCATTCCAGATGGGACAGTTCCTTAACATGCTGGGTCCTATACCACTGAGGCTTGCTTCATGAGGATCTACTCTCCAGAGGCCTTCTCTCATCACCACCAGACTGTAAGTTCCTCCATCAGACTGTGATAGTGGATGCTATTTTGTTTTATTTCATTTTAAATCTCAGTATTAGGGGCACCTGGGAGGCTCAGTCAGTTAAGTGTCTGCCTTTGGCTCCGGTCAAGATCCCTGGGTCCTGGGATTGAGCCCCACATAGGCTCCCTGCTTGGCAGGAAGCCTGCTTCTCCCTCTTTCCCCCCCACTCATTCTCTCTCTCTCTCTCTCTCTCTCTCTCTCTCTTTCTCTCTCAAAATGAATTTAAAAAAATCTAAATCTCAGTATTAACAGAGCTAGGCACAATGAAGACTCTCAATAAAATGTGTTAAATTGGACTACATGCCACCCCTTCAAATTCTTTGTTTTTAGAGTCAATAGCTCCCCGTGTGTACTATGATGTAGTCCGGGCCAAGATCCGAACCAACAGACCTGGGGGCAAGGTCGAGCTCTGCCACTGTGACCACCAATCCTACATATCGGCTTGGCTGGGACATGATGACCACTTAAGTGGTCTAAACATTATTCCAGATGTTTCTGTGAAGGATCTGGAATTTTGTTTTTAAAACTAATTAATTAATTTATTTATGATAGTCACAGAGAGAGAGAGGCAGAGACACTGGCAGAGGGAGAAGCAGGCTCCATGCCGGGAGCCTGACGTGGGATTCGATCCCGGGTCTCCAGGATCGCGCCCTGGGCCAAAGGCAGGCACTAAACCGCTGCGCCACCCAGGGATCCCAGGATCTGGAATTTTGAAAGAGATTACCACTTAACTTGGTGAACTTTGAGTGAAGCAGATTATTCTCACAATGTCGGTGGGCTTCATCCAATCAACTGGAGGCCTGAGTAGAACAAGAGACTGCCCTCTCTTGAGCAAGAGTGAATTCTGCAGCAGACAGCCTTCAGGTCTGAACGTTTTTTTTGTTTTGTTTTGTTTTTAAAGATTTTGTTTATTCATGAGAGATACACACACAGAGAGAAACAGAGACCCAGGCAAAGGGAGAAGCAGGCTCCACGCGGGGAGCCGGATGCGGGACTCGATCCCAGGACCCCAGCCTCACACCCCGAGCCGTAAGGCAGACGCCTAACCACTGAGTAACCCAGGTGGTCCAGGTCTGAACTGTTAAGTCTGCTCTTCCCTGGGTCTCCAGCCTGCTGGCCTACCCTGCAGATTTTGGACTTGCCAGCCTCCATAAGCACCCCAGCCAATTCCTTAAAATAAATCCTTCTCTCTCTCTAGATCCTATTGGTTCTGTTTCTCTGGAGAAGCCTGACTTATACAACCACGTTGTGCATTTCTGTCAGGCGATTTGACCTCACTGAGCCTTTGTTTTCTAAGCTGTAAAATGAGGATAATTGTTCCTCCTTCACAGAACTGCTGTGATGATTTGTTGTGACCCTGTATATGTGAAAGCCCTGGAAACCGTGAGCACCTTACTAAATCTTATTAGGAGACTCACCACTTCCAGGAAGGCATCCCCACCTGTTCCAGCCCTCCTTACACGCAGACATTCCTGTGCTCTGAGAGCAGTCTGGGCCCATACCATGCTGACTCTGTCCTTTCTTTTACCATCTAAGTGCATGTGAGGCCCGGCACTGGAGGGAGACGGAAAGGGTGGGGACAGGGACCCAGTGGAGGCTTGTCTGGGGCAGCTCTCAAAGCTAAAGCAGAGGCTGCAATAAAGGATTCAGACATGATGCTGCAGTCGGTTGGGTCCTGAATTTAAATGCAGCCCATTGCTCTTTGTCTTGACAAGGTAATAAAAAAATCCTCCGATGGTATATTATGGATGCAAAGGTGCAATACTGGCTTTCTGCTCTCTGCTCACCGTCTGAAGGAAGGAAGACATGTCTGGGGCCTAAAGGGGACAGACCTCGTTGGGAGGGAAACAGCAGATAGTGCATCCTCAGCAGCACAGGCAGGGCCTGGACCCCTCATGCTAAGCCAGTGCTTCTCGATCTTTCATGCGGAGGCTCACAGAGAAGATGCTATTTGTTTGCACAGTGAAGGGGGAAGGGAGGGGCTGCTTTCTGCTGGAGGTTACTGGGCCCAGGGCCTTCCACTCCAGCCTTGAGCAGCTGTGCACAGGCTGAGGTATCAATACCTTCTGGGGGGTAGGAATCTCTGTGATACACTTCCCCCCTCAGCTGGGAGCACGGAAGATGCTCCAGTCCTCATGGCACACACCTCATGGAATCCTCGGCTGGGAAGTCGTATTTGGCCCCTTACGCTCCACTGGGGCTTGTGGTTGCTAGCTCTCTTGGTGGGTTGAGAATCCTGACAATCTGATCATGATCACTCAGAATGACCAGCACGTACCTTCCACAGTAGGGCACCCAAAGCCAGGGCCTCACACTCTGTGCAGTCCCATCTCTAAGCACTCCCTAATGATTTTATCTATTTTTATTCTTTGTCTCCCAGGTATGCATGTGACGGGTTTGACTGATTCAGGATAAACTTGGCCAGAAGGGAGGGCTCCAGGCTGCGTTGGCTGCAGGCTGGTTCCCAGTGTGCATCCTAGGGCTGGGCTGAGGTGCCAGTGTCTCCTGGCGGCTGGCTGCAATAGGGTCAAGCCCAACTGCATGGGTGTGTGGAAGACCTCTGTCCAAGTCAGTTTTGTTAGCATCACCTTCACCAAGGCGAGTCACCCAGATACACCCAACATCAGTGAGGGGAGAAAGAATATTCCATCTGCTGTCATTCCCAGCATTGAAGCTCTAGACTTTTCTAGCTCCTCACCCAGCATTTGTGTCATGTCATGTCTCTGGGCTTTGGTCTAGAATGTCTGTTAATTGTAACATCTGCACGTCAACTTTCCCATCAGATTGTACCTTGGATTGCAGGGGCCTTGCTTGGTCCATTTCTATGTCCCCAGCCTCCCAGTATGGGACCTGACACAGAAGGAGTGCTCAGAAACTCCTTGTTAAACAATGAGTAAATAATTGAATAAATCAATGGCCAATGTCTGGGCCCTTTGGGTTTGTATATGCTCACTTGCCTCCCTGCCTGGACCCATTGGGATATAGTTCAAAGCCTTGTGTCTAGGTTCCAGTAGATCTAAGACACACTGAAAAGGGTCAAATACCCTTAACTCATCATCTGTACTTATAGTTGCAATTTGAGTTCATACCATACCTAGGATATCAGAGATTCCTTAGTTCAACTGCCCCCTTGGGTGCAGAAACAATGTCTATTTATCTTTGATCTCCAGGGCCCAACACAGGACCTGTTACAGAGTGGGTGCTTGGTAAGTATTTGTTTTTCCATCAATCCCTCTAACACTTCTATAAATATGAAAATGAAAGCCCAGAGAGGGAACATGAAGTCCCTGGGTCACACAGGAAGTTTCTGGATGTCTGGATTCCAGCCTGGCTCCCCTGATTCCCAGGAGGTCAGAACCCAATGGATAGAATCTGGCCAAACCCACCATCTGCAGAAGAGAATCATCCATGGGCCACCAGTTGGTGAGGCTCCTCCGGTTTCTTAACACAGACCTAAGGTTATATGAAGTAGGACTTTACTTATTCCAAATTTGTCTCAGATCATTTACAGATCCAACTTTAAAGCCATGAAGGCAAAAGGCAATTGCTGTGGCTGCAGCAGAGCTGGCTTTGGAGGCTGACAGACCTGACTTGGGGAATTAGCAGAAGCACTTGCTGACTACATGACCTTGCATAAATTCCCTGCTTACTCTGAGCACCAGTCTCCTCCCCCTACTTCCTGCACCAAGGGGACCACAATGCCTATCTTTCAGGGTTGTAGTAGAGACCTCTGCTAATGTGCATTTACCTAGAACATATTAATCATCGGTGGCCACTCACTTACAATGACATTGTGTTTCAGACTGCACTTCAGAGCTGGCCCGCAAGCACCAGACATCACCTCTGGAGATGGTTTGCCCTTACAGAGACTCCCAGGCTCGATGCCCCGCCACCCTGGTATTTTAACATTCACAGTGCCACCGCTCGCTGTGAACAGCCACTGACCATAAAGTTTGACATTTTGAAGATTAAAGTGCTTTGAATTAGTCATGCACATGTGATGTCATTGTTCCTACTTGTCCTGGTCTGGAATCTAAAAATGACTTTCAGCCGAGCCCAGTAACTTTCCCTCAACAATTACTCTCCAGCGCAGAGGTATGCAAGGAGTTTAGGCCAAGTGAAAACTCTCCATCACTCAGAAGAGAGCCAGACCAGAGGAGAGACAGCATGAGTCAGCATCCTTGGAGAGAGGGTCTGCTGTGTCAGGTGTGGTGGTGTGCTGCCTCTCTGAGGAGCAGAGGGGGCTGGAGGGCTGGGGAGGAGTGGGGTGGGGTGACGGGACAGGCCAAATCTCCAGCAGTCGGGCTAGGAGCACAGGAGCAGGGCATGTGCTATGGGAAGTCAGGGCTTGGGGTCAGAGGCTGGCTCTACCCTGCACAAGCTGTGTGACCCCAGGTGAGTTAATACCTTGAGCCAACAATTTCTCACTTGCAAGACAGGAAGGATAGCTCCTTCATAGGGTTGCTGTGAGAACTGAACAAGCTAATAAAATACTTAGCACAATGCCTACCACGTGGTAGGCAAACTGTAGATGTTTTCCTTCATTGAAGAGCTTTCCAACTTTCTAAGACTCAGCTATCTCCTCATGCTTTACCCTCTGTGCGTTCCCAGAATCCCAGAGACACCCACTTGCACAAATTAATACTGAAATGCTTGGCCGAAGGGAAGGGAGTTTGGGATTTCCCAGGCTGCCCTCACTGCAAACAAGTAGGGGCAGACTCAAGCCACAGTTTTCTTGTGAGAGAACTCAAAGGAAGAATCTCTTTTGCCTTAAAACTAGTCTTCTGGTTTTAGGGGTGGTGTGGTTGATTCTCCATCCAGACAGCAGACTCTCCATCTGAGTAGATTCTCCATGTATGCAGCAGACCCCTGACCTACTGGGATCATCATAAAGGATCACACAGAATTGTTACCTGTGATAATAGCCTCCATCTCTTACTAGGAACCAGTCAGGGTGTTCAGTACTTACATACATTCGCATTTAACCTCACACAAACCGTGGGGAGTTGGTGGTTTATTTCTATTCTCCAGGTAAGGATCTGAGGTCCCTAGAGGTGAAGGAACTTGCCCAAAGTTACACACGGCTCAGAAATGCCATAGTGAGGATTTGAAGTCAGCTGTGCATGATTGCAGAGAATGTGGGCTCCTAAGGCCCGAACCACTCCAGCTCGAATGCCTACGGTCCTGGCCCTTGCCCAAGTCCGGGCCGGTTGGCTGGCTTCCCCATAACTGGGTTGAGGGACCCTCCATTCCCCAAGGCTGGTGTGGAGGATGCAGCCTGTGTTACTGGAGTCAGCTGGACCTCAGACAGTGGCGGGCTTGGAACATATTTCGGGACTGTGCCCTTGGCCTTCCTTGGGCAGCACCATGAGTGGCGCCGGCACACACGGAAGGACTGCGCAAGAGGCCAGACAGACGTCACTTCTCCCAACACGGGTCCCTGGGTGAGAGGTTTCCTTAAGAGCTCAGTGCCAGGAAATGATCTATGGTGCTTTATCATGGCAGGTGCCTCGGTTGCAAAGAACACAAATGGTAAAGAAATAAGCAAGCCAGTTGGCAGAGCTAGCCCGTGGACGCACACACCAGGACGTCGTGTGAGGCTAGGGAGGTGGCTCCTTCCTCACTACAGGCCTTCCCCATAGGAGGCACTGGGAAGAGAGACTCTCCCCTTGACATTCTTACACCTTCCCATGTCCCTAGCTCCGTTCACATGTCCCGGTCACGCACTTGGTCAAGAGGGGAGGCAGGAGGCAGGAGACAGAAACAGTGATCCCTGAAAGACAGCTTTTTCAAGGTGAAGGTCAAATCCCCACTTTTCTGAAAAGCTCAATAAATGGTATTCAAATCTGAATCTGAACGGAGTTCCGAGGAGAAGGGAACGAGGAGGGAGAGAGGGGACAGAGGCCTGGAGAAGCCAAGACAGGACGAACAGGAAGGATTGGCCGTGAGTGGGGCTGCTGGCAGGCCGGAGGGGGGTTCGCGGCCCTGGCCCTGCGCGGCCACTGGCTCAGCCCTGCGCACCTGCTCAAGATCCTGTGAGCGGAAAACACTGGACTGGGATGTGGCTTTGCACGCAGAGCATTTCCACTATTTGCCACTGTTGGCCTTAAGAGAGGAAGGGAGCTAAGCAGGAAGACGGAGAGAGAAGGAGAAGGGAAAAGCGAGAGGAGAGGAGGGGCTGGAGGGGGAGGTAGGAGGGGGGCGTCCTGGACTGTGTCTGTGCCTGCCTGAGAGTCAGAGAGACAGATGAAAAGACGAAGAGGAAAAAAAAAAGAAAAAAGAAAAGGAGGCTGTGAGACAGGGAAGAAGGAAATGAGTCGAGAGGAGGGATGTCCATGTGGGAGAGAAACTGGGGACTGGGGGAGTGAAGGGATGTGCTCCTCACCCCAACCAAGGTCCCCAGAGCTCCAATAGCAGCCCAGACAAAGGACTTGGTGGCCTCCCAGTCCACGTGGGGAGGAAGCTACTCTCCCAGGCCGCCATGCACCCTGGGGGCCAGGAGAGGGCACTTGAACCTCATGCAACAGCGGCAGAGCTGCAGCTGGTGGGCCGCGGGGCAGGCTGCAAGGGGCAGAGAGCCGGGAGGAGGGCCGCCTCTGGCTCAGGCCTCAGGCCCTGGGTGACCAGCACCGGCACCTGCACCTGCACCTGCACCTGTCCCGCGGAGCCAGGACCCGAGCACATGCCCCTGGACGCGGGGCGGCATGAATTGGTTTGGGTCTCCCCGGCTGCTCCCACACCAGCCCGGCACCTGCTTCCTGCCTCCCCTCTGCCCGACCCTATCCCAGATTTCTGTCCTGTGGAGCGGCACGCCTCCAGCTTCCCCCCACCGCCTCCCTCTTCCCGCCCACCCAGAATCACCCCTTCCATGAGTACACGCAGACTCATCTCCAAAACCAGGCCGTGTACACTGTGCCATTTGATCGACACAGCCATTCGCAAAGGTGGGCACAGCAGGGAGAATGGGAAACTGAGGCACAGAGACGGAATGTCAGTGCTGTGCCATCACACGAAAACAAATAAAAATCACTGTACTTTCCAGCCCTTATGGCCCATGATGAGAACCCAAGTGTGTTAACTGTTTACTGTGACAGGTCTCTTCAATGTTGGCATCACCAAAGACCTAGCTTTGTCCCGGGCTGTCTCGGCCTCAGTCACACACCCTGCCTACAGACCGGTCCCTGCCTGGTCATTAATGACTTTGTTCAGGGAAAGACTTTTGCATTATGCACATGAGTACAAATAATGGAGTCTGAGTCCACGGGGATGGCTGAGAACTCCAAACACTTTTAAGAGGATTGCTGTTTAAGAATCTCAGAAATCCCTTAAGAATCTTAAGAACCCTTCAAGGGAGGTTCCATCAAGTCTCCAGTCTGCGCTGATTTCATCCTTTCCTGATGGCCCAGAAATTTATTACTTAGATTTCACCCAATTCGGTACTTGACTAGTAACAGTAATAATAAAGCTATCATTTATTGAGTGCCTACCACGTTCCAGGTAATCTACTGGGCACCTGAGATTTTTTTTTTTTTTTATGTTTCCATCTACTTGGAACAATCCTGTGAGGTAAGTTTCATAATCATTATTGTTATAAAAGGGCAAAGTGAGGCTCAGAGCCGAGGTCCCTTGCCCAAGGTCACGCAACTAGTAAACAGCAGAGCCACGATCTGTACCCAGGTCAGCCTGGCTCTGAAGCCCATCTCCTTTTTATCCTATTACCCAACAATTGCATCTGTTACATCTCAGCTATTATTAGCTCCTCGGCCACATGACTGGTTTCTTTAAAGGAAGTGTCCTCTAGTGGGGCACTCAGATTTGGATTTGATATCAAAAGACACAAATCCAAGCTCCTGGGAGGGCGTTGCCCCACCACCTCCAGACTGGGTCACCTGACTGGCCTCCCCCATCTGACTCTCACTTTGCAGACTTCTGGAGTCGGGGACCCGTTGTGGCTTTGGGTAGGTGCTCAGGGTCAAAATGTACCTCCCTTATTATAAAATACAGATAATGATACTCATCTCTCTGGGCTGTTGTGGGGGATCAAACAAGATGATGGCTCTGAATGTACTTTATATATACTGGTAAGTGCTGTTCACTGCCGAAGAGTCTACCAGAGGGCTTCGCATTCCGTTCCAGGAGCTCTGTAAATCCATAAATATATTTTGCTTTGAACTGAAATCCAAGCGCTCTCAGTCTCCTTTTGCTTCTCCACTGACTTCCTGCAAAATCTGCATAGAATGAGAGCAGGTCCCGACTCTCCTCCCTCCAAGTCCTGTCTTTCATTTTCCCAGCCGCGATTCCTACCTCCTGCCTCTTGAGATACATCGACAGGCCAGGCACGGTCACAACCCCAGCGAAAGGCCCTTGTCTCAGACAGGGTTGGCAGCTGCCTCCTCTTATTGGCAGGACATTTATCATCTTGAGGAAAATATTGACGGATAAGAAACCCCAGACAGGCAGTGTGTCTTGCTGGGCAGGCAGTCTGCTGCTTGGGAAATGAGTTTTAAGGTGCTGGTTCCAGGGCGTTCTGGAAGAAAAGGAGGGAGGCGGTCCTGTGGAGAATGGCCTGTGCCCTCAGAGGTTTGACAAAATCCTTCGAATGACTGTGTCTAGTACTTAGTAGATGTTCAATAAATGAGTTAGATGCAGGTTCAGTGGGCGCTTTGGATGCCATCTGGAGGATAGAGGCCCTTTGTCCAAACCCTTAATTTCACAGGTGGGTAAATGGGGTCAGGGAAGGCCAGTGATTTGCTCAAGATCACACAGCAGGTCGGTGGCAGAGATCAGATTAACAAAGTCCATGGATCACCAATCTCACAAGGGAACACTGTCTGTTACACAATGATGCTACCAGGACATATCCCAAAACCTCTGGTCAGATGGGGAAGTCTGGGAAGCTGGAACCTTGGGTTCCCTAGGGAATCAGGAAGAAGCGAATCCTCTGACTGTCTTGCAGAGCCAGTTCTCAGGGAGCACATCCTTTTAAAGATGAGGGAAGTGGGAATAAGGCAAGGCGGGCGTGTTACTTGGAGGGGTGGTGTGACATGGGCCCATGCTGCACTAAGCCACTGTCCTCCCCACGCACCATGGTGCTCTCCCTGAAATCACCAACTGGTTTCCACAGTCCTCTCTAACCTCATTGCCTCTCACCCCCTACCTCAGACCCCAAGGGCTAGACTCGTCCAAAGGAGGGAAGCAGCCCTCCCAGCGCTCTGGGCCCTGCACATGCCGCTCTCCCAGCCTACTAGACCCTTTCGTAGCACCTTCCTCGCTGCACTTACTCCCACCCCCGGCATCCCCAAGGCTGGGTTTGCTGCTCCTTCTAGCCACTCCTTGTAGCCCCCTCTGTCACAGCACTGTACTGGAGGCACTCTCCTGCCTGTCTCCCTCACCACACTGGGAACTTCTCTAGGCAGAGGCCATGACCACTTGACGTTGCATCCCCAGAAACCAGGCCAGGTTCTGGCGCACAGAGGAAGCTCAGTAAGTGTGACCCTGTTATCTTCCTCATAGAGCTTAAAAACGAAGCTGCCTCTCATTGGCTCTTGTTCTGACCTCTAGGGCCACACAGAACAGATCTACTTTCTGTGCTCCATGATGGCTCTTTAGAAATTTGACCAAATCATGGCTTCCAAATATCTTCTTTCTAAGGAAAATATCCCAATTCCTTAACAAGTTCTTCACCGGTCATAGCTTTGTACTCAAAGCTATCGGTGACTGACCATCTCGGTTTGCTTAGGACTGTCCTGGTTATAGCCTGGAAGCCTCCTGTCTCAGGAAATCCCTAGGACCTAGGGAGATCTGGACAGTTGGCAAACCTAGTTTTGTCTTCCTTTTCCATCTCAGTCCTTCAGAGGCCTTGTATCATTTTTTCAATGTCCTGCATATAGTAGGGGCCAGAAATGAACACAGGGCTCAGGGGTCAACAACACAGCAGGACGAAGAAAGGCCAGCCACCTCCTTGCTCCTGACATCCGCTTCTATTAATGCAGTCAGTCAGCATCAATTTCAGCAGGAGAGCAGAGTGGGGTGGATGTGGCGGTTGATACATTTGCCTTGGTGGCCAACATTGAGCTTAAGTGTCAATTAAGATGTCAATACCATTTTGCTACACAGAAAACCTGATTTCCCCAAATCAGTACTACCTTCAGCCGTTCACCAATTATTTATTAAACACCTACAGTGTGGCACATGGTCCCTCACTTTGTCCTTCGAGTTGGTCAGAGCTAGGCCTAACTCTGCAACGGGTTCGAACCGATCTTGGGTAAAATTCTTCCATGTTGGGGGCTCTCCCCACATTTGTCAAACAAGAGGATGGGGACACAAGGAAGTGCGCACATAAGTGTGCGAATGGCGACAAATATAAACAAACAGGTTCGAGTTACTTAAGAACTAGCCGGGATTTTTCTGACCATCAGCTAACAGCCATAATCCTGAAACAATATCAACTCTCTTTATCATCAACTTGGTTTCCATGGAGCCTCACAGTGCTGCTAGAGAAGGCTGACAGTTATCACCATAAAGAAACTTTACAACTTTGTAATTTGTAGCTCTCTGCTGTCAGTAATATTAACAGCATTTCGAATTACGGCTATAAAGTTGACAACAGCAGATAAAACCCTTAGAAACCTCATTTGTGGGGATGAGGGAGGCTGGGGGAAGGTAATGACATTTTGGTTTTCTAGGCCTGGAGAGGAGGCACGCTTTGACGCGGAGGTAGGAGCAACGGGGCCAAGGCAGGACTCGCAAAGGGCAAGGCAGCTCAGCTTGGGCAGCACAGAAGGCGGGGGTCTGCGTGGCATTTGGGTGATCAGAGCTTGCACTCGGGTCAATGCCAGGGGTGAGGGTTACAGAGAGCAAGGCTAGCAGATGGACAGGGCTGGCTGGTGGGTCTCAACCTCTGCGGGGTTCAGGAAAGGGCTTTTGTCCTACAGGAAATGGAGGGAATCTAGGCCAACAGCAGAGCAGGGAGGAAGGTAAGACAAAGCCTACCAGGCAGGACGAAGAGAGCATGTTATTTGAGTTTTCGGGGCTTCAGTTTCTCTACTGTAAAATGGAGGTGCTTATTTCAAAGGCCAAAAATCAAATGATCTTTCTGCATCTGTCTGTCCATCTAGCTAGCTAGATGGCTAGCTAATAATTTAGAAATCATATAATTTCATCTTCTAATCTAAAGATAGGAAGATTTGAACCCAGAATGGGGAACAGATCTTTCCAAGCCAACGTGGTAAAGTAGAGGCAAGCCAGTCCTCCAGTGCAGGGATCCTGACCCATCTCGTGAAGCTCATCTCAATGTTATTATTTTTACCATTACTATTGCTACTATTAGTCATTCATTCATTCAGCCATTTAGTAAGCACTCATGTTTAAAGGTCAAATTCTAGTCCCCATCCTGCATGAAGGAGGAAAAGAAAGCCACAGGCCTCCATCTAGTTTAGTCTTCTGTTCCCACAGCCCTCCGATTGAAGCATTTTTTGCTTATGAATTTTAACAAAGGCCTGACCCTGGGCATGACAATCAGGAACGGGGAAGGACCTAGATATTTGTACATGCCAACCAACAGGCCAGACATCACAGTTTCTTACTCTTCTGTCTCAAAAGTGAAGTCTCTTTAGCAAGAAAGAAAATCCGGGCAGGATCTCCTCCCTCCTGCTCCCAGCACGTCCTCCAACAGCCCCAATACCACACGTACATATTCTGATCATTCCTCTGAGCAACGCAGATAATATCCCCCGTTGTCCTACAGTGAACCAGCTAGGAGATGCTGGTAAGGGCTGCTTCCGTTTCTTTCTTTCTTTCTCTCTCTTTCTTTCTTTCTTTCTTTCTTTCTTTCTTTCTTTCTTTCTTTCTTTCTTTCTTTCTTCTTTCTTTCTTTCTTTCTTTCATTCCTTGGCATCCACTGAGGTTCTACCCAGTATCAGTCTTTAGCCAAAGAGGTGAAGCGATTTAACTAAGGTTGCACAGCTTTATGAAGGAGACAAGAGGCAAAAGGCCATACTAGAGTGGGCACACCAAGAAAATCACTCCCTTCATTATAACTCTACAGTAGCTCGTAGAAAAATACACTATGACTCTGTCCAAAGCCTTCACTTTTCTCCAGAACTTCAGGCTTATACAGTCATCTGACTACTAAACGCCTCCGCTTGTATATCACACAAGCTCCCTACCCTCCATTCATCCCAGAGCTCAGACTATCCCCACCCCAATCCTTTTCTCCCAATTTAAGTGATTGGCCCCACCATGCACCACGTTCAAATCAGGAAAATTGGGTATCTTCCTTGACTTATTCCTTTATCCTCACACTCACACCCAAGTAATCACCAAAAATAATCCTATTTGTTAGATATTGATACATGTTGTTAAAATGAAACTGGCTTTGTCTTGGTTTTAGCCAGGATCCCAAGTCTATAACTACACATTTCTAAGTGAGGTATGAAATCACCAGGCAGGACTTGCAGAGGGAAACAGAAAGCCTGTTTTGCAACCTTTAGCTCCCGTTCAGACAAGAGGGCGGCTGGAGGGGTGCAGTGACCTGAAGAGGTGAACCACCAGACCACCAGGGACTGAGGAAGGACCATACATATACAACCAGCCTGAGCAGACGTATTTGCCAACATCAACGGCTCTCTAGGGCCAGGGATGCTATGTCTGAAGAAGCTTATGAGGGCTTGCTCAAGCCATCTTGAGAACATCCCCGTCAGCCAAGACCTTTTCTGCCCCTTTCCTCCTCTCCCTTCCCGCTCAAGCTTGGAGGGCTGAACATCTGGGGTCAGCCAGATGGAGGAGAGGGCTGCGAGGCAGGCTGAGCAAACACAAGTCACCATGAGCCTGTGTAGAAAAGCCTGAGCTGGAGGATGGGACAGTTTTTACTTTGAACAGCTGTCATGGCTCTGACTGGACCAGATGTGGTCATTGCTGAACTGAGACTCTTTTGTGACCAGACTTAATTAGAAAACTTGTAGTTCCCTGAGAGTTATTAGAAAGTCATGAGGCCCGCCAAAGCTCTTGTGTGTCTGGGTCTAGGTCTATAATCTATCTGTATCTATCCGGAGGGTCAGTGGGGGACAAAAAATACTTTCTAATCCTAGCCTGTGGACACCGTTTGTTCAAAGTACCTGTTATGCAGTTCCCAGATCTTTCTCTTTCTTGCCTCTATCCGGCTCTGCCCATGTTTCTTTAGTCACGTGCTGCTTCTGGCACAGCCCCAACTATCCTCTGATACTTTGGGACACACATCCTCTCTCTGGCATCAGGGTTCTCCCCTATACACCTACCTGCCAAGAAGGCTGCCCCCATCCCTCCTTCTGCCTGTGTGCCTTTCGTCCTCAAGGTCTGAGCCTTAGCTTCTCTTCCTACAGGAAATCTTTCTTCCGTCTGCCTCCCCTCCACCCCTGCAGGGTTAGGGACTCCCAGATACTTCCCTGACCAGCAGAAGTCCCCTCTTCCAGAGCATTTACTTTCTGATGCTGCTGTCCCGACCTTTCTCCTTCCTTTCAAACTATCTCCTCCTTGAAGGCAGGGCCCATGCCTTATCCATCTATTTCTAGCATCTAATGAGTTGTATTTGATGGGCAAGTGAATAAATGATATTTTCATTTATGATGCATAAATGATGCATATTTGAGAAGACCCAGTACAAGGTATATAGTCGGCTCTGAATTTGGACCAAGCCAGTTACCTGAATTCTAAATCTCTGCATCTTCTTTGAGCCACACTAACCATTCTCTTCTCCCAAAGCCAGCATTTTCTGATTTCAAGGTGCCCATAGCTATAAGCCTATGTAGAAACCAGTTTACTTGGGACCCAAGGTCTCTGTTCCCAGTGTTTTCCTCATCCATTATATCGAAGAGCTATTTCCTATAGCTTGTAACCAGACCATAAACAAAGGCCAGAGGAGCTCTGGGTTATTTTATGATTTCAGTTTAGCCTTTCTCTCTGTCTTTTTCTTCTTTTTTTTTTTAATCGTTTGAACAGAGCATATTTATTACTTGGCAGGCCAGTAAATTGTAAATAGGGTTTGCTGAAGAATGGCCCAAAATTCTTAGGAATTTATCATTCCACAACGACAACAACAAAAACAACAAACCACAGGAAGGAAAGGCGAGGGAACTAATATTTAATGGCACTGAGTGTGTGCCCAGTGATTTATCTGCATTCTTCATGTAACCCTTGAAACAACTCTGTGAAGCAAATAATCGTCACCCTCACTTTGCAGACGAAGAAACGGTGGTTCAGAGTGGTTAAATACCTGGCTTAGAGCCCTCAGCTAGAATGATGCAAAGCAGAACTGGCCCGCAGGACTCCTACATCAGACACACAGAGGGAGACCAGGGCAGAGGCCTCTGAGGATGTCCCCCTCTTAGATTCTGCTCAAAGTCACAAGTCTTCCTTCCAGAAAATGAACTATGTATCTTTACTCACAGTTTTGCACAAACTGTAGACTGTTCGTAGGCTGTTCTTGAAGACCATCCATAAGCCCCTCCATTAAGAACCCTTAACTATAAGAATGAAAGTAGCTACGGGCTTAGGGTGGTAGGCTGTCCAGGACACCTTTGTGTTGCTCTTCCCTATTAGACTGAACACTTAACGCTCACGGGATCACTCCATTCTTTAGACTCCCCAAAACACAGAATTGTGGACTCTTGATTTTATAAATTCACCTAAGCATGGGGTTATAAAGTTTCAGATTTCAGAGAAAGACCTTAGAGTATCAGAGCCAGAAGGGACCACAGGAGAGATCAAGCCCACCCATGATGTCATTCCACGGCTCTGATAGGTAGAAATATCAGACGCCGAGGCTAAGAGAAGGCTTGCTCAGAGCTCTCCAGTAACAGTGGTGGAGTCAACATTCAAACCCCACATGCTGGCTTCAGAGCCAGATCATCAGGGTCAAGACTCACCCAATAAAAGGAAGGCCATGCAGTCTGCATGGGGGTGAGAAGAGCTGGGGCAGGAGGAGCATCTGTTGAGTAGCTATCAGGTGCCAGGCAGTGCCAGTGGACTGGAGATACAGGGCATCATTTCACTCTCCCAGGATCCCTGAAGAGTGAGTATTATCACGATTTTTGTTTTGCAAATGGAGAAATAGGCTCAGAGTGGTGAGATAAGCAGCCCAAGGTCACACAGCTCGGGAAGCATCAGTGACTATCTTCTGCTCTATTTTCCTGATGGAGTGGAGAAGGAATGTCGGAGAACAAGCCGCTGATAGTGTTTAGCTGGTGCTTTTCCAGGGAGAAAAATTAAACTGACAGATGCCTATGTTCTAGTGGGTGGAGAGGCGGACGCTTCTGTGGGCCCGGGTGGTATCCTTCAGGACTCCCTGTCCCCCAGCTCTTCCCTGGTCTTACGCTCACCCAGCAGGCCCTGGACAGCTGACATGTCCTCTGTGTACCCTGATGTGAGAAGGGCTGCTCCGGGGGCAGGCACCCACCCCACTCTACGAGCCACCTGGTATTGTGAGGCCAAGGCCCTCGGTTGTGGAGACTCCACCCAGACCCTTTGCCCCATGAACCCTGCCAACCTCGCCACAGCCTCCTGTCCTAACAGCACATTCTTAATGCAAATGGAGGTCCTCATTCACAGGCACATACACCTATTGGATGTTTTAACCGACAGTCACTTAATATTTAAAGCTGACAGGGCAGACGCACATGCTTTATTTCATTTTAACTCCTTGCAGCTCAGTGAGGCTTAGTGCTGTGTCCTCCTGTTACTGATGAGGACACTGAGGCCCCGGGCAGGTGGCGAAACTGGCCCAAGGTGACACATCTAGCAGGTGGCTGAGCCAGGATTCCAACCCAGGTTTCTTTCATTTGAAAGTCTGCCCTTTGCTCAAGGGCGCATTTTTCATGGCTGTCTCTGCTTCATTCCCTTAGCAGGGATTAGGAGAGCGCAGGTTCACAGTCTCTGGGAAGAGCGTGGGCTCACCTTGGGGAGGCTACGGGACGTGCTGAAGGGCACTCTCTGGGATGACGCTGCTGCTGTCATCACAGTCCAGGTCTCCTGACTCCGGGCTGAGGACACGTCCTCCCAGGCCCTACCGCCTCTCCCATCAGACCATGTAATTTCTCTTTCCGCTTGGGACATGAAGCTAGCAGCCAGCAAAGATCAAAATCTGTCTGCTTCAAGTCTCCCTCGTTTATGAGAGGAGGGTGTATTTTGAACAAGAACCAGGTTAAATCACTCATATGGTAAGCGGGCCTGGCCTCCTCGTGCAAATCCTGGCTCCTCTTGTCTCCAGGTGGCGGCTCAAAGCAGGGTGGCTCTGAGGGCATTCTGGTCTGCTCTGCTGTGTGCCGCCTCCCTGGCCACCCTGAGCTCCTTCCCATCGCTAGCTCCTGCTCCCCACTGACACCCCCACCCACCACTTACCAAATCGACATGAAGGGGGTTCCCTGGTCTACGCTCTCCCTGGTAGCACCCAGGTTTAGCCCTGACTCATCTCCCCGGGGTTGTCAGAACAGCCCCCGGTGAGCATCCTTGCCCTCAGTCTCGCCCCCTCCCTGCTCCATCTATCCTTCCCACTGTAGCCAGAGTGGCTTCCCACCACCGTGCGACACTCTTCTCTTGCTCTCCATTGCCTTCACGTTCGAGTTCAGATTCCTCACAGCCTGCCACTTCAGTGACACCTCCTGCATTTGCCATCCTCGGACCACTTCCTTCCTCCTGCACACCTTTCTGCCTCCCCTCTGTCTGCCATGTTCTCCTTCCAACAGCCCACCCAACCCAATCTGGCTAATTTCAATTCAGTCTTAGAAACTCAGCTTCGATGTCACTTCCACCGGGAAGGCTTCCCTGACCTCCCAAAGTTGTGCCTGAGTCTCCTCCTACCCCCACACGAAGACATTTTACACGAAGAAGTCCTTAGTATCTTCTCTGCTACGTCCGCCGTGCCTAGAACCTACCCTGGCTTATGGCAGATGCTCACGTGTACTTGTTACAGGAAAGTTGCCCATGGCTCTCTGGAATTCCTCCGCTAGGGAACTTACCGTACATATTATAATTGCCACTTTCCTTTTCTGTCTCTCCAAGCAGACCGGAAGCTCTGCGAGTCTGGGACCGTGGCTTTTTGTTCAGTATTTTACCCTGGATGCCTAGTATGATTCCTGGCACACACTGACAGTGTGCTTATTTTGATGAATGAGGACTGGGTGTTGAGGAGGCAACCTGGGCCTGGGCCAAGGGAGGGACATTCTACTAAGAAACACACATTTACTTCCAACACAAAAGCATGTGAGGTGCTCAGAGAGCACCTGTGACATCAGAAATCAACCACAGA
Organism: Vulpes lagopus; assembly: GCF_018345385.1. NCBI lineage: Eukaryota > Metazoa > Chordata > Mammalia > Carnivora > Canidae > Vulpes > Vulpes lagopus. The sequence goes on from NC_054846.1 coordinate 51,616,463, forward strand.
CTAAGTGCAGGTCTCCTCTGAGGGACCTGTGGCTCGCTGTGGGTATGTGGAATCCCACCCTGCACACATGCTCAAATGCTTCTTCCAGGCAACTCCCCCAAGGTCAGGGGAGAGCAAAGCAGGGAGAACGTGGAATGACACCTATCCCAAGAAGTCAAGGCCACATGTCAAGTGTTGGGGGTGGGGGGCATGTGGACCATAGAAGAGGCCGGGTTCCTCTGCCTCACAGCAGAGCCTACTCTCTTGGCCTTCCTAGGGCAAGTGCTTATTAAAGCAGATTTCAAGATGACTGTCCCAGGTGTGGTGACTGGAAGGAGGGGACTCTTGAGATCTTATCATGATCTCTCCAGTGCTCTACTGGATCTGAAACATAGATCAAACACCTGGCCTACTTACTGTTCCCCCTTCCATGGGGGGCCATCACTCTGCCTCCCATACTCAGCAAGGTAACTGGACCTCCCAGAGCCACCAGGCTGCAACTGACTGGGTGGACTAGTCCTGAGTCATTCCCCGACCAGGAAGGATGATTCCTGTATGGAGTATGGTAGGAACTCCGTATAACTGACCAAGGGTTGAAAAAAGGCTAAAAGGAGCACTTCAACTTCTGGGGAGAGAGAACATATATATATATGCAGAGTTAATATCATCCTTTTCCTTTCTCCTTCATCAACTATAATTTTAAGAAAATTAAGTGTTAGGGAAGGAGAAGTGGGTCAATCCAAAAACAAAAGGATAAAGGAAAACAAAAACTGTCACGATCTGTCACGATCCTTAGGCAGTGACCTGACATTAAAACAACACCCAGGAAACTAGAATGACTAAACAATCCCTAGAAATTCAAGCAGCTAGAAAGTAACCTCCAATTTCACTAGAAGAAGCATGGGGGCTTTGGGAGAAATTTTATGAGAAAGTTAAGGGGAAAAGCATTTGGCAAAGGAAGTGCCAAAGCAAAGAGAAGGATGTACAGAGGATGGGAAGGAAGGCAGGAAAGACAGCGGGTAGGCACAGGGAGAGAAGGAGAGGAGAGGAAGATGGAGAGAAAAGAAAAGCCAGGAGGAAGGGGACATAAGAAGCAGGGAGAGCAGACTCACCCCCTCATGAGGCCGTGGAGGGGAGACAGAGATGGGAGCAGCATAGGACCACAGCAGGGGCAGGGGGGTGCCCTTTAGAAGGGCGAGGACAGGACAATCCAAAGATGCCACCAGCAGAACAGCCTCCATCCTCACCCCAGAGCGTCAGCCCTCACCAAGCCGGAGACCAGAGTCCTGACCTGCCCGTTAAATCTTGCCAGACCTGGATACTCTCCGCCAGATGTGGGCTGGCCCAGGCCTGGGGGACCCGCCAAGGATACAGGCTTCCTCAGTGTAGGGCACGGCCGCCGTGGTGCCCCCGATGATGTAGCTGTAGAAGGAGACCTCGAGGGTGTAGCAATAGGAAGTGTGGTCCAGTAGCCCGCCGAGGAAGCGACGCCCGGTTCCTGCTTTCACGGCGTCCCGGTTAAAGGACGTGCTGGACTGGGAAAGACAAAGCCGGGAGCAGAGAGTCAGGGCTGGGCACCTGCTGGCTATCAGCCTGTGTGAGTCTAACAACACAACTGCGTCTCAGTTTCCTCGTCTGAAAAGTGGGATGGTGATCACACATCACAGGATTATTACGAGGACCGATGAAATAAAGGCAGAATTAAAAGAAAGTATCCAGCAGAGTTCCTTGGATAGTACCTGCCATTTAACAAATACCTGTGGGAATCTGAAAGGGGACAGACGGAGAAAGGAAAAGCGGACAGAGAACAAGAAGCAATTATACTATGATGATAACCAAAATGAGAAAATTTGGGTAGTGCTTTCAACTTGATAAAGTTTCCCACATGGCATCTCATTTATGCTTCAAAATAACCCCTTGACGTGGGTGCTGCAGTTTGGGCCCTCTGGGTGAGAAAACGAGGCTCACAGAGATGGAGCAAGCAAGTTTTAGAGCACAGATTAAACCCAGGGCTGAGCGACTCCAGGCACCCCGACATGCCTTCCCGGTGCCCCCCCTCCCCTAGGGGCAGCCCATCTCCTGCCCAACGTCACCAGAGGGTAGGGATCACAGCGCGTCAGTCTCCCCCATCGCGGGGGACAGAGGAGGATAGAGCAAGCAGGTCCACGTCTCAAGGCCCTCGTTCAAAAAGATGCGAGATTGTTAGGCACCTTGCCTTATGTGGTTTAGCCTGTTTCCTCATCTGTAAAGGGGAGGCAATAAGAACATCTCTATCATGGAATTGTGAGGGTGACTCCTCTGTGGCTAACGGGGCATTCTGTGCTAACCTGTGGAGATCTAACTAAATAAGAGTTGGGGTTTTTAATAAGAGAATGTGTGTTGGGGCGCCTGGGTGGCTCAGCTCAGGTCATGATCTTAGGGTCCTGGGATGGGGTCCCATGTTGGGAATCCCCGCTCAGTGGGGGGTCTGCTTGTCCCTCTGCCTCTGCCTCTTCTCCCTCTCATTCTCTTTCTCTCTCTTAAATAAATAAAATCTTTAACAAAGAGAGAGAGAATATGTATCTTGTTCAGCAGGATATAAGAGGAGAAAGAAAAGAGGGAGAGGGATCCCTGGGTGGCGCAGCGGTTTGGCGCCTGCCTTTGGCCCAGGGCGCGATCCTGGAGACCCGGGATCGAATCCCACATTGGGCTCCCGGTGTGTGGAGCCTGCTTCTCCCTCTGCCTGCGTCTCTGCCTCTCTCTCTGTGTGACTATCGTAAATAAACAAAAAATTAAAAAAAAAAAGAAAAGAGGGAGAAAGAAAATAGTAAAACAAGGCAGAAAATTAGAGACATATTTAAAGGAAGAGAAATTGTGTGTGTGCACACGTGTGTCCCTATGTTGCATATGCACATATGTGTGTGTGTGAATTCTGAGGCAAAGAAAGGGGTCAGAAAATCAGAATGACACATCTGAAAGGACCTTTGAAGTCCATGCAGGACTAAAATCATTTTAGAGTCGGTTACTGAGGGTCAGAGAAGAGGGGACACAGGGACGGGATGAGGACAGGCCTTGAGCTCTTAAGGGGGCTGCAGTAGAGAAACAACGCCAGGCAAGGCCAGAAACAAAGCTCCTTGACTGTGCCCCTCTTGTTTGCCCTGGGAACCTCACCTCTGTGAGGGTGTCTGAGGCCTGTCGCCCAGGGAGCGTGGACCAGGAGGCCACAGTGTGCTTGTGCTCTGAAATGGCAGTGGTTTCAAAAAGTGGTCGTCCTGTAGGTCCCTACAGAAACAGGCATACGGCTCTTTCTGTCCCAGACGTGCAAATGGGGAGCTGCCTGCTTTGATTCTACTGCCCGATGCTGAGTGGCTTTGCTGTAGATACTGAACGTCTCTGGGCTGCAGGTGTCTCTTGGGTACAGAGAGGGGACTGGGCCAATTCCTTCCCTGGTGAGGCCTTAGAAATGTCTAGGACTCAAAATGCATCTAACCTCATGGAGAAACACATCATCCCCACTAATGTCCAGTCCGGGAGGAATGGGCAGGGAAGTTTTCAACTCATCAACTTCAAAAATTGCTATGACCTTTGTGGGCCTCTCCTCCTCTGGCCACATGGAAATAACAGGCCTCAGAGAGTTAGTATCAAAACAAAGGAAAATGTGCAAAAACTCTCTCCTCTGTCCTGATACCACCTACCAATTCTCCTGATCTTTTCTCCTTGCCCTTTCCCCAGGATTGCTTTCTGCTGCAAATTATGCTCATGGCCAGGCCACAGCCTCTCCTCTGCGTGTGAGGTGGGCAGTCGCAGCCGGTGTCTGGCCCCTGCTGAGGTCTGTGCGTCGGCAGGCTCCGGCTACCATGACTGCCTCCCCGGAGGCTGTGCACAGGCAGGGCAAAACATGATCGCCCACAAATTCCTGACAAAGAAATCGGGGCCCAGAAATGGTCAGGGAGGGAGAGCATGGGGGGCACAAGACCCCTGTCCGCAGGTACGGGAGGCTCCTACTAAAACGGCCGGAGCCGGTGAAAGTAGACCGTGGGCCAGGGCCCAGCACGGGTGGATGCTCAGCGAGTCCCTTCTCTTGCTAACGCTGGCGTCAGCTCAACGGAACAAATCCCAGGTCCTCAGAAAGACCCAGGGCTGCCTTTCCAAAGAGTCTCCCTCCGGGTGGGTGAGGAGCCGCTCGAGGGCCTGGGCACAGCTTATTGGCCTGGATCTTTCTCACACACACGGGCCGGCCTGGAGCTGGGTTCTCTGAGGGTTGAACCCAACTGAACTGAGTGAGGAGGGGGAGAGGTGAAGTAAAAGAGGGGGGGGAGCCAGGGGGTTGCTGAGGGAGAACTCTTGACCTACGTAGGAGAAGTCCTCGGCATTCTGGCAGAGGAGCTTGGGGAAAATGGCCTGCCTCTGGAACCGTTCCTCATCCTCAAAGATGTTGCCGTACATGAAGCCATTCATCATGGTGGAGTGGGCGTGGATGTCGATATAAAACTCCAGGCTTGTTTTCTGTTGAGAGAAAGGATGACAAATGAGAAGTCTGGGGTCACTGAGCTTGCCTTAAAGGACCAGATGCTAAACGAGGTACATACACACACACACTCACTTCCAAGCTGCACCCCTGTGTCAGCAGATTTAGCACCATTTGCGATGTAGTTGGAGAGGCTGAGACTTGTGAAGATCAATTTCTCCTCACTTTTAACACTGTCGCCCCCCACCCGGGGGGCTGAGAACACTCCCTTTAGTGTCCCACTTTGGGGTTCTGAAGAGGTGAGGGTTTTGTTGGGTTCAGTCCTGATGTTGCTTACCCAGAACAGTTCATACATCCGTGACTAAAGGCACTAGCCGACTTCGTTTTCCTGACTAATGAGGTAGCGCAATTGTATTAATATTGGCCCTGCTTATGGTTTGGGCCCCACTGGGCCATTTCTAGCTGAGGAGGTCTGGGGTAGATCATGGCCCTACAACGAGTCTCAGCCTTTTGTATTTGACAAATGGGTATTTTAATTTCAACCTCCAAGAGTTATAGTGGGAACCAAACACTATAATAATAATTACTATCATTTACTGCATATTTTAATGCATGCCAAGCACAATTCTGGGAGTTTTACATATGACATATTAATTCTTTTATTTAACCTCATTTCATATTGCCACACCTGCTCCCCAATAATATCTAAATAGTGCATGGATAAAATAGTACACATTATACCTTGTACTCCATAAAAATGATTTTGACCAGGCTTTCTCTGCTCTTTCCTTACACATATTTAAGGCATTCCCTAGCCTGGTGTGGTATTCTTCGTGAACATTCCCATCTACGAGCTCCCTGACAGTAGGGAGATGTCTGGGAAGGGCCCAGTGGCTGGACATGAAGGGTGCTCAGCAGCTGCACACAGAACCACTGAACAAATGACCCCAGAGAGACTGCCCAGACAACACCATAGATTAGCAAGAATTGGGGAAATATTTTGGCCCATAGATCTTCAATGTCCCTGGAATCTGACCTTCTCTTCCTATATATCAGCCCAACGTATACCCAATAATCCTTTTCGAGAGTTACAGAGGCTCAAATGCGAAAGAGACTTGTCCAACCTGGCATAACTGAGTCTGAAACCCAGGTCTCCTGACCCCTGGCACAGTTAATTTCTCACTCTCAACGGGCCAGCTCTAGAACACTCAGGGGCAAAACCTGGCCACCTCTCCATCCCCTTTCTAGCATGCATTCCTGGGAAAGAAAGAAAGCCTGTGCTTAGAAGGATTCTTCCTCCTTCGGACACTTTTAAACAAAGTTAAAACCAAATGAAAACTGTGTTGCTTCTAGAATGTGGGCCTGATGACTGTCATTTCATTTGCCTCCAAGTTGGAGTGAAAAATTACGTCTTGCCGAGCTCCCAACTCTCTGGGTAGTGTAAGCTGTCTTTGGAGAGACACAAGATGCACTGCTCTGTGTGATATTAAACTCATCATTTTCAGCTTTGGAGGTGGAATACACAATGATTCAACAGGAGCCCTATAAAAGTCATCTTCGCAATTTTATTTTCTTCAATTGTCTGTCTTTTCCTCTGAGCTTTTGATGAGCTGCAGAGGAGAGGAGGAGGCGGAGAGATGACTTCAGAAATGTGTAAGGAAAAGCTGCAGTTTCTGTCTCTGGATGCCGGAGCTGGAGGGGCCATGGAAGCCAGCTGCTCTGACCTCGCCAGGGTCAGCCCCGTGCGGGGAGGCCGCTTGCTTAGGGTCAGCCAGTGCGTTAGCGAAGGAATAAGAATTAGAACCCGGTTCTTCTGATAACATTCTGGAGTGGCTTCCGCTGCCCTATCCTGACACCTGGCACCTAATGTGATTTCACTTTATTCTTTTTTTTTTTTTTTTAATTTTATTTATTTATGATAGGCACACAGTGAGAGAGAGAGAGAAGCAGAGACATAGGCAGAGGGAGAAGCAGGCTCCATGCACCGGGAGCCCGATGTGGGATTCGATCCCGGGTCTCCAGGATCGCGCCCCGGGCCAAAGGCAGGCGCCAAACCGCTGCGCCACCCAGGGATCCCTGATTTCACTTTAAATAAGCAGAAAATTATATTGATTGACTTACATGGTTTCAAAAGTCAAAAAAGATAGGAAAGGGTTTATAGGAAGAAACCTCCCTATCACCCCTGTGCCTCTCCAGGCACCGGTTTCACTACTCAGAAGCAACTCCTGGCGTCATGTTCTCCTGCATCCTTCCAGAGACACTTTAAGCAGAAACAAATATCTGCCCCACGCCCAACCCCGCCATCCCCAGGACACACAAATGGGGGCACACTGGACACACTATTTGGATCTGCTTTTTATCTCTTAGCAGGTCTTGGAGGTAATTTTTTCTCAATACATAAACAGTCACTTCATTCTTTTTAACAGCCATATATACACTGTTCAGCCAGTCTCCTACTGACAGATATTTCAGAGATTTCCAACCTTTTCTTGTTACCAACGATGTCTTAGTGATTGACTCTGAATATATGCTATTTCACACGTATATAATTACATGCAGGATAAATTTCTGGAAGTAGAATTTCTGGGTCCCCTGTGCATTTGCAGTCCTGATCAATACTGACAGACTGACCTCTTCAGAAGGACCAATTTACATTTTTAGCAAAATATTGCAATGTCTCTTTTTGCAATTACCTTGACAACATGGGTGGAATGAAACTCCTTGATATTTGCCAATTTGGTGGGTGGGTGAAAAAGGATATCTAAGATTAGTTTTTTTGTTTTTTGTTTTTAAGTAGAGCCAAATTGGAGCCCAATGCAGGGCTTGAACTCATGACCCTGAGATCAAGACCTGAGCTGAGATCAATAATCAGACGCTTAACTGACTGAGCCACTCAGACACCCCTAAGATTAGTTTTTATCTGAATTTTTCTTAGTACAATTCTCTTTATTACTTGGTTAGGTTTAGGCTTTTCACATGAATTTGCTTTCTATGAATTATCTGTTAATTTCATCTACCCATTTTGAAAGCTAGATTGTTGGCCTTTATGTGTAGTACAAAAACATTTTGCTCAGTTTATCATTGCTTTCTGACTTTACTTCTACTAGCACTTTTTTCCATGCAGAAATTTTTAAATGATAATTTTTTACACAGATTTATCAGTCTTTCCTTTTGTGGTTTTGGGGTTGAATTCTTTCATTGTTTCTTCTATCACTTTTATTGTTTCACTTTTTAATATTTAAATATTCCATTTCAATTTTAATTTATGTGGACGTAGGCTGTGAGGTAGGGATTGCACTTTACTGTCCCACAGTACTTATGAGATTGTGCATCTTTTCTCCACTGACTTGAAAAGTCAACTTTACCAACCATTTTTGGACTTTTATCCTGTTCTAATCATTTATCTATTCATGTGTCAGTACAATACAGTTTTAATTAAGTTTATAATGTAACTTGTTTCATTTTATATTTTTAAGTGTAGTTAACATCTGTCACCATGCAACTCTATTACAATCCCACTGACTATATTCCCTATGCCATACCTTTCCTCCTCATGACCTGTTCATTCCATAACTGGAAGCCACTCCCTTCACTCATTTTGTTCATCCCAAACAACCAGTTTGTTCTCTATATTTATGGGTCTGTTTCTGTTTTTTTGTTTGCTTCTTTTGTTTTGATTTTTAGATTCCACATGTAAAGGGAAATCATATGGTATTTGTCTCTATCTGACTTATTCCACTTAACATAATGCCCTCTAGGTCCATTCACATTATCACAAATACCAAGATTTCATTCCTTTTTATGGCTGGGTAATATTCCATAAATATATATTTATATAAAATAAAATGTATATATATGTGTATACACACACACACATATTTATACCATTCTTTATCCATTCATTTATCGACGGACACTTGGGCTGTTTCCATATGTTGGTTATCATAAATAACACTGCAATAAACATAGGGGTGCATGTATCTTTTCAAATTAATGTTTTATAATGCATTTTAATATTTGAATGGCTATTATCACCTCATTATGCCTCCTTCTCTAAATTTTCCTGTATTTTCTTGCATATTTTTCTATATTATCTTTATAATTAGCTTGTTTAATTTTCTTTCTCCCCTAAACTCTGTCGATATTCTCAATAATATAACTATACCAGACTTTTGTATTACTAGAGGAAGAATTGACTCTTAAGACTTAGAGCCTTCCAATCCAAGGATATGTTTTGACTTTCCATTTAGTCAAATTTTCTCCTGGATACAGGAGGAAATTTTTTAAGTTTTTGGTTTTGTTTTCATATAGACCACGAATATTTCTTTTTTCTTTTTTCTCTTTTAAGATTTTATTTATTTATTCACGATAGTCATAGAGAGAGAGAGAGGCAGAGATACAGGCAGAGGAAGAAGCAGGCTTCATGCCAGGAGCCTGATGTGGGACTCGATCCCGGGACTCCAGGATCACACCCTGGGCCAAAGGCAGGCACCAAACCGCTAAGCCACCCAGGGATCCCAACCACGAATATTTCTTTTTGATGCCAAGGTAGTTTACATTTTTACTTGTTGCTGTACATGTGATGCTTTCTTCCATTAACTCTTCTAACTAATGGTTCCTAAATACAAAGGCTCTTGTTCTTTTTCTTATTTATTTTTGTAGTGATCTCTACACCCAGTATAGGGTTCAAACTCACAACCCTGAGATCAAGAGTTGCATGTCCCTTCACTTGAACTGGCCAGGCACCTCAAAGGCTCCTGTTTTTGACATACTAACTTTGTACCCAATACTTCACTAATTCTATTATTCTTTATAATAACTCATCATTTTATTTTCTTGGATTTTCATTTGCTTATTCAACAAATAATCCGAGTGTGAGACAGTGCCTAGGCATTGGGTGTGCACCAGGTTGTGTGCTGGGTGCTAGGGATACAGCAGTGAACACAACAGAAAGTTCCTGAGCTTGAAGAGTTTATATTCTATGAGGAGAGAAAGGAAACAAACAAACCAATTACTAAATATCCAAGATATCAGGAGGCATTAGTGCCATGGAGACAGATAAAGTAAAGAAATGGAATAGAAAGTAATAGAGGGTTCTTGAAAACCAGCAGCATGAATGGAGCAGGAGAGTTAGTCTTGAGACTATCAGTTGGAAGAGTCTTCCAGGTAGAAGGAGAAGTAAATGTAACAGCAACATGCACTTGGCATGTTTTAGGAACAGCAAGGAGGTCAGGATGCCTGGAAAGAATGAGGGAAGAAAGGGGTTTGTAAAATTATTACCTGTACATAGTACTTCTATCTCTTCCCTGTCCCCTTCCTAGTTTTTATGCTAATTTCTTTTTCTTGTCTACATTGGGTAGTACTTCCAAAAGAATGTTAAGGATTAGTTTCTTTCTTTCTTTCTTTCTTTCTTTCTTTCTTTCTTTCTTTCTTTCTTTCTTTCTTTTAAATTTTTTTATTCATGAGAGGCACAGAATGAGAGAGAGAGAGGAACAGACACAGGCTGAGGGAGAAGCAGGCTCCATGCAGGGAGCCCGAAGTGGGACTCGATTCCAGGTCTCCAGGATCACAAGTGCTGGGCTGAAGGCAGTGCTAAACCTCTGAGCCACCCGGGCTGCCCAAGGATTAGTTTCTAAGACTGTTTCCCACTCTGAGGTTCTAGGTGCTGGAGCTGAGTAAAAAAAAAGTCTAGGGTATTTATCTGAATAGGGTCTAAGTTCTTTATCTTCATCACATCATTTCTTCATCAGGCCGTGCACTTTGCTGGAAATACTGAAGACCACAAATACTAATTCCAAGATCATCCTTATTATGTTTTGTACCTAATCTGGCTTTGTGGACTTGTGTGGGCCCAGTTAGAAGGCAGGAGCAGGGGTTCTAACTCTGGTTCTAATGTTAACACAATGTGTGAACATGGAGAAGTGGCAACTCATCACTGTACCTCTTTTCCTTAATTTAAAAGTGGTTGCTGGATGAGATAAAGGAGCTATGATTTCTTCTCATCCTCAGTTAAAATAAATCCTTCATTCTTCCTCAATCAGCTCCTTGCTTAGGCCTTGGTATCAGTACTTGTTGCTCTACACCTAATCTGGCTGATTATGTCTGTACGTCTATAAGTGCTTTTGGGACAGGGACAATGTCTGATCCAAGTCCCATCCCCTTTACTTGTTCAACTACAATAACTTCTTACCCAGTTTCTTTGCTACTCCAGAGTAATCTTTTTAAATGCAAACAAATCACGTCATGTCCCTAGTTAAAACTGTTTTATATTTCTCTACTGCTCACAGGATAGAGTCAAAGCCCCCTCAAATATTTTGAAAGGTGCTGCACAATCCAGTCCCTGCCCTATCTAGTTCTCAGCTCTTGTCTGACTGCTATGCTCATGACTTCAGTCTCCACATTGACACACAATAAATATCTCCTCTGTTTGAAGTACATTTTATGAGGCTAACTTTGATGCAAGCCTCAAATGTAAGGCAGAAGCTGAGTGGATGCTCACCAGTCTCAGTGCTTTTTCCTGGACCGTGGAAGAAATCACCCAGTCTCCTTTGCTATCTGGCTAGGATCGCGTGGGATGTCAGCAGTGGTGACACGTGCCACTTCCAGACCTGACCATAACACTCATACACAATCACCCACATTCTCTCTTGCTTTCGTGCATGGAAGCCACGTATAAAAACAACAGTATCACAAGGAGAAAGAAGCCAATATGCCTGAATCAACCCTGGGAGGAAAATGACCAGGAAAGCCTCCTGACCTGTTTCAGACTGTGATGAATCCATTACTGTACTAAGTCGCTGAAATTTGGGGATTGTTATTGCGGCTAATATTATTCATCTGACTAGTATACAATCTCAATTCAAATAGCCTATCTTATTCCTCAGGATGAGGTAACAGCCTTTGTGCTCTCACAAGTCAAGGTACGGGTCTCTATCTCATGGCACTCACCACATGGCATATAAATGCTTTGTTTATCCCTACATCCTGTTAAAAATGTGAGTTCTTTCAGGGCAGGGACCATACATTGTTGGTTTTTTAAATCCATAGGGCCAAAGCAAGACTGGTGTGTGGTAGGTTATCATTCAAGGTTTGGCAGAGGAATGAACAGAAAATAAAATGATGGAAGAATGAGTGAATTATAAGAACAAATACAGGCATTTTAAGTTTTCCCCAGCAGTCAAATGAGGTACCTCTCTGTGGCCATGTCAGAGTAAGGACTGTGTGGCTGACGCGGGGCCCTTCATTACAATTTAGGACTGAGCTTAGAGGGGAAAGAAAGCATCTCTGTTCTTTCCTTCCAAACTTAAGAACCTTAATTAAAACCAAGTGATGAAGGGCTGTCCCCTTGCCAGCAGCCAACAGCTCATCCTGCTATCAGGGGCCTAAAGAGTAAATTAAAATCAGTGCCAATAAAATTAAAACTACCTTAGGGCATATTTGTGACATAATTTAGTGTGGAGTTTGCTTCTTCCTAGACACCAGGGAGGAAATTTTTTTTCCCCCTACATTGAGCCACTTCCCTGCTTCACCTCAGATCTGCACTCAGTGCTGGGATGTGGTGCTGACTCGATCCCATTTGGACAGCACTTCTGGGGTGATCATATATTCAATCCAGTGAAAGAAGGGAAATCCAACCCAGGAAGGTCAGGAGGGCTTAGCTCAGACAGCAGTAGAGGAAAGCAGTAGAGCCAGGACCCATGTCCCTGCAGTTACAGGACCATGCCCTGCATCCTACTGTGGTCTCAGGGCTTCCAGTCTAGCCAGGCAATCCCCCTGGCCTTAGGATTGCGAGGCCTCGGTGGTTTCCTTCATCTCCCAGCTGATAGGTCTGGGGGCCCATCCTAGTGGGCACTGGGGCTGGGGGGCTGGGCTGGAGGAGCAAGGAGCATTAGAGAACTTTCAGACAGCTTCCCTCTGAGATGTGCCCTGGGAAGCTATGACCCCATGGGCCTCAGGTGAAAACACCCCAAATCTAATATTTATATTATCAACTAAAATATTTCCCTGTTTTTTTCTTTCAAGTTAAAGTAGAAAAGAAATCAGTACAATATATATAAAGCTAAAGGAAAAATAAAAAGTTGAAGTAGATGTTTATGGAAGTCAGGGCACATGTCCTAAGGCAGGAAGAATAATTTTTCAAAAAAAAAAAAAACAAGAACTCTTTCTTTAAAATCAACTGAGCAAATGAAACAAAACAATGTCAAAGTCTTTTGTTGTGCATGATCTAGACATCTGAAGGGGCACAATTAAGGCTTCTCCACTCACGTACACCCTGGAGATGGCTGAACAGAACTTCTGGTCACAGAGAAAGGATGTGATGAATCAATGGGGACAAAGAGAGGAACAACCACATAGGAAACCCAGATAGCTAGCCTCGGTTGAGGGGAGGAGCTATGGACACGTTTTCTTCTGCCTTCCTCCATTTTATGCTCCAGCCTTATCTGCTACTTCTAGACCCCCTGCAGCTCCCCCAGCACACATGCTCTCCTGCTCTGTGCTTCTTGCCTGCCATTCCTGTGGGTGGGAATGTCTATCTCCCCATCCTTCCCCTGCTGGTAACAGCTTGCTCATCTTTCACTGCTAGGCCCAATGGGCCCCCTTGTTCAAGATGCCTTCCTTGACTCTCTTAGGAGCAACAGCTCTCTTTTCTGGACTACCCTAGATTTTTAAAATATCCTCTTTTAAAGTAGTTGTCATCCAGTTTATTCATTCATTCATTCATTTGACAAATATTTGGCAGTGACACGCAGGTCCCTGGAGCCCCCTCGGGGAATGTAGGCATCATTAGCACAGAGGCATCTCGGGAGTCCTCTAAAGCTGAGAGTTTGGGTAGAGGAGGACATGAAGGAGACTGGAGTGGCAGGGAGGAGGAGGAGGAAACATGGACAGTGTGGTTTCATGAAAACCAGAGCAAAAAAGAAAAAGAAAGAAAGGTTTTAAGAAGGAAGGAGTAGTTTGTGAAGCCAGTAAGGTCTAGGACCATGTCTGGTTCACCTCGTATCCCCGGGGTATATCCTAGGGCCCAGCACACAGTAGGGGACATTTGCTGAGTGACTACATGAATCATAAATGAATGAAGCAGATATCTGGCTTCAGAAAGGGGCAGAGGAAAGGGTGTGGTGCTAGGAGTTTCAGGGCCTAGACTCTAACTCAAGGTGCCATGGAAGCAAGATAGTAATAACTGCACAGTGCTTACCCCCAGGCACCCTTTAGTCCTCCCACAAACCTCTCAGTTAGAAACATCATTTACAGATGAGGAAACCGACCGAGAGAGAGGTTCAAGTGACTTGCAAAGGAGCCTCCACACTACATAGTGGTAACGGGGCAGGACTCAAGCTGCTGGGCTCTGCAGTCCGTGCTCTTAACCATGACTTCATCAAAAGCAACGGACCTTTACTGAGTGCTTCCTATGTGTGGTCTTGTAATAATTCTAGTGATCATCTACGAGTTAAACACTGTTATAATCAAAGGAGGAAAATTAAGCAAAAAGCTTGCGAGCGGCAAGGTTGAGATGCAAACCCAAGTCTTTCTGACCTAGGGCTAAACTCTTCATCTCTAAACTATTCTGAACCACCCAGCCTCGGGATCTGTGATCTCTTTGCCTCAGCAGAGTAAACTTTGGGACACAGGAAATTTGTGACAGTCACGTGTAGGTGTAGGGAAAAAACAACAAGACGAGAGTAAAAACATTTCCCTGCTTCCAATTTGTCTTTCATAGTCCATTCGATGTAGAAGTGAAAAGTAAGATCTTTTTGTAAATAAAGGCGTTTCTGCATCTCCTCCTTCTAATGACCCAGGAGGAGCTGGGTCTGGCCTGGTGGGAGGGAGCCTTCCCTGCTTCTATCCTCCTTCACCTCTGGCCTACGGAAGGAAGAGAGACCAGAGGCTCAGCATGGGAGGGCTGCGCTCACAACAGACTTTCCCAGGGCAAAGGAGAACCCCTGATCTGTCTCCTGCTCCCCATAGCAGGGACCGGTGTTGACCATGACAATGATGATGATGACGGAAGGGTACTCATGGAATAAGGTGGTTCTGGATTCACTAGGCTTGGCTTCAGGTGTCAGCTTAGCCATGGGGGAACTTTCTACGGATGTTACCCTCCATCTCTGAGCCTCTCATCCCTAAAAAGTAGGGATAATAATCTCAACCTCACAGGATTGTCATGAAGTATCTGGCTTTGTGCTTAGCAAAATGTCTGGCAGTTTATATACTTTTAATTCATTTTTTTTCCCAATCACACAGTGATGCTACATGGAGGTGCTGTGCTTGGCACCATGGGTTTGGACCCTTGTGCTCAAAAGCTTGCAAGGAAGATGGACATTTTAAAACTAACTGTGTGTGCAACAGACTTGAGGAGAAGTATAGGGTCCATAGTAGCACAGAGCTCAGGGGGCTTGGAGACCCCGCTTACACAAATGCACATTTCATCCCTGTTCAATAGACGTCTACCGACAATAACGATTATCTTTCACATTTGCAGAGTTTATAAACCATTCTCATACCAGTTAGCTCATGTGGTTCTCTCAACTATCCACTGAAGTAAACGGGAGCTTAGTTTCTCAGAAAAATCTCACAGACTGGCTTCTCAAGATCTCATAGTGGGAAAGGACCTCAGCTGGATTCTAACTTAACATCTCACTACCTCCAAAGCCTCCGCTTGCTCCTCCCCTCTTGGGGGTCACCCCAGGTGCTCAATCCTGCACCAAAAGTGGATACAGATACAAGTGGAAAAGCCAAACCTCCCTGCAGAAAGCCCCAGTCTGAGCAGAAAGACAAACTAAGAAGAGGACGGAGATATAATATGTAAGCTTGTGAGAGCCGAGGGACATTTTAATTTCATAATTAAAAGTTAATGTTGCTTCATTATAAATCAAAGGCTGATGAAACTAGGGCACCCCCAGGAACATGTTAGGAACTCAATAAATATGTGTGGCCTGAATGCTTGGAGACATCTCCTGTAGGAGGTTGTTAGCTGATCCAGAGAGAGAGAAAAATATATGTCTAACCACTGAGCTGGGGGTTTGGTAAGTCCTCAGTAAATCTTAGTTCTTCTTCCCAGGAAACTCATCTTGGCTCTCCTACTAACCTGCTCTGTGACCCTGGAGAAGTTTCTCTCCTTCTCTTCAATTTCCCCATTTAGAGAATGGATTTGGTGACTTTTCGTGGCCCGTGACGCCCCAAGAGTCATATCTTTCAATCATCTCATCTTTCCGCTTTGCACTGTTGCTTTTTTTTTTTTTTCTCCTTCCTTTGGCCTCTGAGGACTGATTCTGCCAGAGTTTCCCACCTTATTGCCTCCAAGACCTGTACCTGATCCTTTTCCCTGGTATGGCCCTATGTGAGAACCTACTCTAAGACGGCAGTCAACCATTTCCCCATGATAATGCATCTTCCCGTTGGGCAAGGTTGGCATCACTGTTTTTCAAAGAAGTGTTCAGGGGTGCCAACATTCATGCTGCAATGCTGTACGGTATGCTGGAGAAAAATAAGGTGGTTGCTAAGCCGCTTTATTCAGTGTAGGTGACTGGGGATGGGGACAGGGGAGGAGAGAGGTGCAGACAGAGATCCTGTAGCTATTCCTCTGTCCCTTTTCCTCTTTCCTTCTCCCTATCTCTCATCTTGCTCCTCTCTCTTCATCCCTCTCTTCTCTGTTCCCCTCTTCCCACCTCTCTCTTTCTATAGCGTGGTGAGGGGAAGACAGCCAAGGGAACAAGCAAGTGCACATCAGCCATTCAGGTGCTCTGGGAGATGTATGTGGAGACTGGGGGAAGATACAGCTGAAGGAACCAGCAATTTATTGGGTAGTCAGGAAAGGCTTCAGAGAGGAGGTGGCTACTGAGAAAGGTATTGAAAGACAAGAAGGTGTTCACCAAGTGGATGATAAGGAAAGGAGCCCCCAGTAGAAAGAAAGACATTTTAGACAAAGGGAGCTATGTGAGAAAAACCCACAGGACCCCAAACCACCCGGCCCATGAAGGGACCAAAAAGGTGTTTGGCATGATTGAAGAGTATTACTGGGGAGGGGGGCAGTGCATGACAAAGGAAGCTGAGGAGGCTTCCATGGACCCATCATGGAAGGCTTGTCAACCACTAAGGACTTTTCATATAAAGTGGAAAATATAGAGAAGTATTTTATGAAAGTATAACATGATTATGTTTGTATTGTATTTTTGAAAGATTTTTTTTGGAGGCTCTGATGAGGAAAAATTAGAGGTTATAAGACTCAAAGGCATGTGGAACAGTTAGGACATTTTTGTTATAGTTGAAGTGGGAACTGATTGAAAAATGATAAGGTTCTCAGTTAGAGCAGGGGTAGGGAGGGAGAGAGGAAGGAAGGGCACACATTTGAAACCTATTATAAAATAAGACTGATGGTGCTGCATACGGGGCCTAAATTCGGACGGATTCTCAGGTTTCTGGCTTGCATGGCTGGCTGGAAGCGGCGGGGTGGGGGGGCATTCCCTGAGATTGGTCCTGCCATCATCTTCTCAGTGTGAGTTGGATGCCTGCCTCCTAGGTACTGGTCCCTAGTTAGAGGATGATGCTCTCAGAGGGCCTATGGTCTTGGGTTATGACAGTTTGATATGAACAAGTCGATTTTTCCATAGGCATGGCTATTTAAGTGAAAGCAACATATTTCTCCATGTAATCTATGCATTTCCTATAAAAATGGAGCTCCTTGTTAAGCTAAAGATAAGTATTGTGCATTTTTATAGGATATAAAATAAGAGCGAGTGTTTTTTAAAAAAATGAAACCCCTAAATACCCATAATCAAACACCTGGGTGCCCTAAATGGGATGAGGGCAAGGATGTTCTCAAGCAATATCTTTGCTACAGGTTTTCACTGCCTCCGAACAGAAAATTTTGATGGTTATGGGCCACATCACTTGGCCAGAAAGCAGCAAGGAGGAAGGGGGCAGTTTGAGAGTCAAGCAAGGGTTGGACAGGGAGGTGTGGGGGACAAACCAGGCTTTATCTCTTGTTGGAAAACAAATCCCAGAACAGGGCAGGTTCCTTCATTACAACCACATCCACATCCACATCCACATCCACATGAAAAGCCTTTATTTATTTATTTTTTAAAAAATATTTTACTTATTTATTCATTAGAGACACAGAGAGAGGGAGGCAGAGACACAGGCAGAGGGAGAAGCAGGCTCCATGCAGGGAACCTGATGCGGGACTCAATTCCGGGTCTCCAGGATCACACCCTGGGCTGAGGGCAGATGCTCAACTGCTGAGCCACCCAGGCGTCCCATAAAAAGCCTTTATTAAAATCTCATAGATTAGTTTGTGGCTACTCTGTTCTTGAGTGGTCTGAAGTTTTCTGGGTGGATCCCTTCCTTTGACACATAAAATACTATATGAGCTACACAACTTATTCACAGTCATTGTCTCATTCCCACCACACCCATTTCACAGATAAATACACTGCTCGAGACTACACTGAGGAGGTAACAGAGCCAAGGACAGAACCTACATCTTCAATCCACAGTACAAGTTATTCTTCTCTATCGTTCTGCCTTGATCCTCTAATTTAGCTTCTGAGGGGAGCCCAGAAGGTGAATTAACACAAAGCATGGAAGGTATCTCGGTATAGGAGTATCGGATCCTCGATGACCTGCCTCCGTCTTCAACCTCATTTCCTGCTGTCTGCTAACAGGCATGCAATGCTTTCACCATGCCAAACTGACAGCTTCTAGACCATGCTATGCTCTTCCGTGCCTTCCAAGGTTCACTTATGCTGTTCCCTCAGCCAAGAAGGCCTTGCCCTAGCTGGCCATTCTCCAGGGTCTAGTATAAGCTTCCCTTCCTCTGTAAAGACTTCCTAAGCCCATGTGGATATGCTTGACAACACCCTCTTCCATGTGTCATTCACTTAGCCCAATGTTTTTACTATCCTTACCTCATGGTCTCATTAGTATTGCGATGTGTGTCTATTTGGTCCATTGGACCAAGTGTCAGTCGAGATCTGTAATCTTTATACCTCCCACCCCTAGCACAGTGCCTGACTAGGCACATAGTAGGTGCTAAGGAAATCCTTCCTGAATGAGTAAATGGATGAGTTAACGGGTGGAGAAGAAAACATTCCTGAGCAGGGCCCATCCCCATCCTTGATTTTCTGGGAGCATTGCTGTTGTGGAACATGGAGAGAGAAGGTCAGACATTAAAGGCATATAATGAGTAAAAAATTCTTCCCTGTTCTCTCTGGTTCCTTCTCTTTTTATTTTTCTTCTTGCTCTTGGAACAAAAATAAAGAGTACATCATAAGCAAAGCTGTATTTTCTGTTTATTGCCACCAGGTTAATAACAGTAATGGTGCGGGAAGAAAATGAGGTGTTATGTAAAATCCTGCATTGCAGATTTTGCTGCTGATGTAAAGAACTCAATAAAGTGTAACACTTTAATCATAGAGATAAAAATCACACGGCAGCTTCCCACAGGCTCCTGGAGCCTAAGACAAAATGGTTGTGGGGAAATGAGAGATGAGAGAAGAATATTATCAGGCATCAGAAAAATTATGTTTGGGCTTTTGTGTGTGTGGTTTTTTCCTTCGTCTCTAAAAAATGGAATAAGATTTTTCTATCTTCTTTTAAGACATCTTGTATGAATTTCTGTATTCTCTGGAGGCCATGCTCAGATTTCTGGGGGAAGATTTGCTCATTCTTTGTAAAAATTGATTTGTTTAGGGAGAACTGAATTCCTGCCTTTTAGGTGATTCGATGGCCTTTCAGAAAACAGAGGCTGTCTCTAAAAACGAAAGCAGGATTGGGATGGAGTCAAGAAGGCTGGCAATAGTAAAATCTCTATTTTTATGATGGTCTTGTGATGCAGAGAAAGATCACAGCAGTAGATGGACGCTCTTGTTAAGAATTCAGCCAACCTTCCGAAAATTACCTTCTTGCTTCTGTGCCTTAGTTTTATCATTCTTCAAACAAGGACCTTCACTAGATGGAAAGAACATTCTAAAGGTTGTTCTAGCTCTGACACTTAACTGTGAGGCTCTGGGCAAAGAGGCCAGTGGTTTGGCTTTTGACACTGGCTGTTGTGGTTCTGAACTACCGCGTCACCACCCAGCTGACCCGTTTCCTCTCCAACACCCCCTTCCCTCCCTTGACACCCAGCTCTGCTGTCGACCCTGCAGCCAGAGTGATCAATTTGCAATAAGAGAAAACTATACGTACACCCTGGAGCGAGACTGGGGTAAATGCCAGCAGGAAGACCGAAGGACAGCACCATGTTTAAAGAGGTTACTGAAAAGCAAGGTAGCCAGTGTACCTGGAGCAGAATTAGCAGAGCAATGCCAAGCGAGAGTGCAGGGCCAGGTGGGGTGGGTCTCAGAGCCACTGCAAGGGCTTCCCTGCCCCCAGATGAGGCAGTGGGAGTGCAGCTGATGTTCGCAGACAGGAGACATTGCTATAAGACAGCATGAGCATAGGTCATGAAAAGAGAAGAGTTTTGGAACTAAAGATCTAGGCTCAAACCCTGAACAGGTTGTGTGACATTGGAGGAGTCACTTCATTTCTCCAAGTCTCTGTTTCCTTGTCAGCAAACAGGAGGTGATTATAAGACCATTCCTCTTACAGGGCTGATGAGGGTTCGGTGAGTTAGTGTGTGTCCAGGTGCCTGAAACGTGGTAGGTGCTCAGGGATTTCTTTTTCATTCCATAATAATTATTTCAGGTGACACCACAAACAATATTCTATGGCTGCACTAATACAGTAGTCACATGTGGGTGCCTTGGAGTTTATTTTTTTAAAGATTTGTTTATTTATTTATTTATTTATTTATTTATTTATTTATTTATTTATGATAGACATAGAGAGAGAGAGAGAGAGAGAGAGAGAGGCAGAGACACAGGAGGGGGGAGAAGCAGGCTCCATGCTGGGAGCCTGACGTGGGACTCGATCCTGGGACTCCAGGATTGAGTCCTGGGCCAAAGGCAGGTGCTAAACCGCTGAGCCACCCAGGGATCCCCTGCCTTGGACTTTAGAACATAGATCCATACACGACTATACTTGGACAAACACATATGATTCCATACACACAAACACATATACACAGAAAAAACCACAAAGACTGAGTGTTCAGGTTAGTGACAATATGTTTCATTACCGAGGAAAAATAAATCTGACCCTTGACTCTGAGCCAATTCAGTGAGCGTTCAAAAAATCAGGTCCTGTGCTAAACACACTGGACGTTATATCACTACGTCCTTACAAGGACCCTCTTAGGAGGTATTATCCTCAGCTTGTTGATTTGGACATTGAGGCCCAGAGTGACTGAGTAACTTGACTGTAGTCACAGAGCCTATAAGCAGCAGAACAGGACTTGCTTCCTGAGAGACAATACTGCTTCTTAAAGGATATTTCAGAGACAAAGGGCTTGCAGGGCAAAGTCACCACGCAGTCTTTACAGTCTTTGTTAAAGATGAGGATGTTTGGAACTGCCTGGGGAGTATGTGGGGATGAGTCACAGAAACTGTAGAATTCAATAAAATCAGTTCCTCAAGGCTTTCAGCCTAGCTCTCCTGACGTATGGAATGTGGCAGTGTCCCATCTACAAGGGACCAGCTCAAATCTTCAGGAAAGTTCTGAAAGCCAAATGAATGGGTAAAGAAGACATTGTCCAAGCCATCTAGAGCAGGGGTCTCTTTGTAATTCACTTTCCTCTCTTACTTTATGGTCAACCACTGCATGGTGAAAGGTGTCCAGGGT
This sequence comes from Vulpes lagopus, assembly GCF_018345385.1. NCBI lineage: Eukaryota > Metazoa > Chordata > Mammalia > Carnivora > Canidae > Vulpes > Vulpes lagopus. Next base: position 51,637,608 of record NC_054846.1, read on the forward strand.
AGGCGAGGGGGTCGCTGTGACAGCCAATGTGATTGAGCAGTTCTAACTTGGTGACTTATCTGTGAAAATAGATGTAAGCACAACTAGAGAGCCAGAGAGGTGGATGAATGGATGGATGCATGGATGGTCGGGTAGACAGGCCACTAGACAGGCACCAAGCTAGAAACACGAAACAGCAGCTTCTATTTTAGCTTTTTGTGTGCTTCTACTACACTCAGGTCCTCTAGAAGGATGGTATTGTTCTGATTTATTATAAACTCCCCCTCTTACCAGATAGACAGCCAGGCGCCCAGCCTAGACTAGATACTTGATGAATGTTTCTTCAAAACAACAACAACAACAACAAAACAAACAAAAAAACCCACCCCACCAACACAGAATGTAACACCTGAGAGGGAAATCACTAGACAACAATAATCCTTCACATTTGTACAGTAGTTTATGGTATATAAAAAGATTTCACATGCAATATCAGCCGTAATTCCCAGTCCAACTTTTTGAGGCTGGCATTATGATCCTCATTTTATTGATGAGGGACCTCTGTCCCAGCGTGGTGAGTTGTCTTGCTTAGGGTTATACGGGGAAGCGGAGGGCCCAAAGGGACAGGCAGGTTGGAGAGAGGCAGAGACTGATAACGAGATATAGGCAGAGACAAGACAGAGGAGACCAAGGCATGGGTCCGTGACGGAGAGAAGTGGAGGTGGACGGACGGAGGAGGAGCTCTTCCCCTTCCACTCATCCCCTCTGCGTGGCTGGAGGAACTTTCCTGAGCACAGGTCTGACCCTGGCATGTCTCTACTCTATAAAGCTCTGCTGCTTCTCTTAAAGGCTTCAGGATGACGATCTACCGTGAGGAGCCTTCCTACCCACTTCTCTGGCCTTCTCTCTCATCACTTTTCTAGAGCATTATTCTCTCTTGTCCCAGGACCCTCTTCAAGCCCTAAGAGTGCCGGGCTATTTTCAGGACTGTGGGCTTTTCTCCTGATCTTCCCCTGCTTGCGGACGCCTGGCCAGAACCTGCCGATCCCCTAAGCTCAACATTACCATCGCTTCCCTTAGGGAGCCTTTCCTGACCACCTCCCAGCCTGACTTCATTTTCTGTCCTTCTAGGTCACCCTCTTCTTTATTACAATGAAGTAGGACAAACCCGACCTTGGAAATAAGAGATGTGGATTTAAAATCCTGTTCACCCACCTATCGGTTGCACGACTTGGGGCAAGTCATGGACCTGCTTAGCCTTGCTTTTCTCATCTCTGCAAGAAACCTGATAGCATCTGCCCCAGGATTATTTCGGGATTAGGGATAATGTAAGGAAATGCCTGGCATAGAGTGCTTGCCGATAACCTGCCTCTCCCATTGGACTGAGCTGCCTGAGGGTGGAGGCTGGGCCCACCTGCTCTCCGCATCCCAGTGCCCAGTGCCTCACCCAGACTGGGCTTGCTGACTCCTTCCCACCCACACTAAGGTCCCTGGGTAGGATGTGCTTGCAGGTGCCAGAGGCACAGCCTATGGTCATCCCACAGAACTGCGGAGGTGGGGGAGAAGGACGGCTGCAGAGGTGGGGGTGCACCCTGAGGGGAGGTGACCCAGACCTATACAAGGTTTGTGTTGCATGTTTGGGTTTCATGTATTTTGAAGATAAAAGATGATGTTTAAATAACATTAAAAGGCTGCTTTGTTTCCTCACCTCCAAACCTCCAGAGCAACTATGTTTCGTTTTGACCGTCATGAAGCATGTTTAGGGAGAAAGTGCCCTTCTTTCTTGTCCTTCCCCAGTTTTCTTCATTTCCTTCCGACTTATTTTCCCAGTGGATTCGGATTCCTTGTCATTCTCTTCCTTCCTTCCTCTCCTTCCTCCCCCCACCGTCCCTCCCGGTTGGGCCCATTCTCTACCCCAGGAAACCAGCTTCTGGAAGATGAGGACCTACTCCTTTCCCCTTCACTCGTGCATGCACATGTGGAATCTGGAAGAAAGGGGGCATCAAATGCAAGTAAACAGCCTCAGCATGCTTGAGGACAGGAAACCAGCCCACAGCAGAGATACAGGGGCTGGCCAGCACATTGATCCTCCTCCCTGACTGCCAGAGCAGCACCCCCACCCCTCCCTGGCCATAAACACCCTCTAGGGGTTGGGCCAGAGCCTTCATTGAGATTCTGTTCACAGGGGAGCACCCACTGCCCAGCCTGCCCAGCTCTGTCAGGTGCCCTGATAGCTGTGTGAAAAGTGACCATTGCCTGGGCCTCTGGCAGCCTGACAAATGGCTTAGAAGCAGGCCTGAGGCTCCCTGGCGGAGGCCCAGGGCTGCGAGCTTCAGTGAAGGGTGGGAGGGAAGGGAATCTCCTGTCAGAGGGCCTGACTTCAAGGCCGGGAGCAGAGAGAGCAAGAAAGAGCAGGGGAGGGGAAGAGAGTCATAAGGAAGGACCTCGGGCTTCCCAGTGCCCCCCTTCCCCACGGGTAGAGAGCTGTAGGGATTGAGTTCACATTCCAGGGACAAGTGCTGTCTATAGGACGGCAGGGACAATGCATTTGTTTCTCCACCCATAAAATGGGGACAACAATAATATTATCCAACTGTGGTGAGAACTAACAAATACAAATATACACACATATATGTGTTCTAAGCCAGCAATCCTTACCATTTCATGGAATGAAATATCATCCTCATTTAAAAGATAAAGTTTCAGAGAGAATGCCTCACTTGCCCAAGGTCACAAGCTAAATAAGAGAAAGGATTTAAAACCAATCTGTAAGCCTGCAAAACATATGCCCTTCATCAGTAGGCCATACTATAGATGGGCATTCTGTGTGCTTCTTTGTCTCCATGTATCTCTACTGATATAAAGGAAATAAGATTTTTTTTTTGGACTCCCTGGTCAGAAAGAAGCAAACACAAACTCAAGATAAAAATCAATCCCCTTATTTTTAAAGTTTAAGTGCTGCAACTTTCCACGATGGGGAAAAGAAAAATACACAGTAAGGCTCAGAAATGGGGAGCTCTCTGGGCCCTGGGAGGCTGAGAAGGGGGAGGAAGTGAGAGCTAGAGGATTGAAGGCTGCAAAAGCAGAGGTGGGGATGGCCGCTGGCTCCACCCACTGCCAGAGAGCTTGAAGGCCTGCTGCTAGGCCAGGGGGGCTTCTCTTTGTGGGGATCAGCGGCTTGCTTGGATAGAACAGAACCACGTTCATTAATTCATTCAACAAATACTCTCAGAGCACCTATGTGCCTCCCACCCTGTGCTGCGTGCTGGCATAAAGAGAAATAAGCCCCAGTTCCTGCAGCAGGGGGTTGCACCATCAGGCAGGACTGAGGGAGAAATCAGGCAGCTCCAATGCAGAATGGTGAGGGTTGTGACAGAGGTCCGAGGCCCGAGGGCAAGGGGGCAGAGGAGGGCACGGACCCCTGGGGGTGGCCGGGGCACAGAGGGCTCCCCGGAGAAGTGGGCTCTACATGGTGAGGGCAGGACCCACTGGGTTACATAGATGAAGGTGAGGCCAGGCAGGGGGCTCTAACCCTACGAGGCTCAGAGCCGAGGTCTGCACATGGTGGTTGGTCGAAGATGAAAGTCACAGTCCTTGAAATCCTATAACTCAGGAACAGGGACCATTAACGATTTCCCCCCAATGCAGACAAACCTAAGGATAGCTGCTGGCTGAATAGATGGCTAAAGGGAAAAGCTTTTATAAAAGCAGAATATACTATAAATATTTTGTTTGCAGAGGTATTGAATTCAATTCTTCTTGAGTTTAATAGAACTTAAAAGAATCATCTTCACAAAACAAACAAACAAACAAGACAGCCTTGTTTCCTCATAAGAGACATTATTTCCTAAAAGATATTTCTAAGGTTAAAAAAAAGAAAGAAATGATGAGAAACATTAAGAGGTTGAAGCCATTCTGGCTTTTTTAAACTACAGGTTTGAATTTTAGTAGAAACACTAAAGAGGGAAGAGGGAAGTTAGACACTTACCAAAGATCACACAGCTAGTCTGTGGTGCAGAAGGAACGTGAACTCAGATACAGCTGATTCCTTCTATTATGTTTTTTGCTTCCTGAAGCCAACTTCCTTGTTTTAAAGATCAGAAACTGAGATCCAGAAAGGGCGACCGACTTCCCTAAAGTCATATTTTGATTGGGCAACAAGGAAATTTCAGTGGATCAGATCCTTGCTCTTCACTGTTCTCTCTTCCCTGTGACAAGGGGTCTCCTGCTGTCATTTGCTTATCTGAGAATCCAAGAGGAGTATACGTATATCCCCGCCTTGCTGACTTTGGCCTTGGCCTTGGGACGTGCTTTGGCCAATGGGATGTGAACAGTCATCACATTTGCCACTTCTGCGTGGACACTTTGGATGGGATTTGCATGTCTGCCCTTCGCCATGAAAGTGGCCGATCCTAGATGGGGAAACACTTTCAGCCGGGGCCGCAGATGAGAAGCAGGTGGAGCTGTGCACAGCCCGCGGAGCTGGGGCTGACGAGAGTGTGGCACGAGCAGGAAGAAACGTTGGCCGTGATAAGCTACCAAGCTCTTGAGGTTGTTACCACAGCAAAGCTGATGCATAGAGCACAGTGTCTTGCAGAAATCTGTTTTTCTCATGCTCAAAGTCACTTTCAATGGTGCAATAATTATGAATGCAGGCCATGAGGGTAAGGGCTGTGTTTGTGAACATTTTAAGCACTAAATGAATAAGAAATAATTAGAGAAGGAGTTGAAGAGGATATGGTACAGGAGGAAAAAAGTATCTGTGGTCCAGATTTCCAAGGTGTCTAAGGTCCGGATTTCCAAGGTCCCCTTCTGATGAAAAGAAACTGGTGCTAGAAGCCCACTCTTTTGGCCAAGAGACAGATGAGTCAGACGTGGCGGTTTCCTTCTCGCACTCCTGCCACATGAAGAGCCATTGGCACGGACTATAAGACATGCGCACCCACAGGCACCTAGTTCTTTTTCTTTCTTTCTTTCTTTCTTTTTTTTTTTTCAGCCACCTAGTTCTGAAACAGAAGATGCTACAGAAAAAGATGCAGTAAATGCCCCCAAATGAATCTATGCCACCAAATCACTGTGTGACCTTGAGGAGGTCATTTTCCTTTTGGCATCACTTTTCTCATTTGTAAAATGAAGAAGCTGAATGAGAATCTCTCATTTTCCTTCTGGCTCCGACATGCTATGATTTGATTGCCTCGAACTCATTAGTCCCAACTGGCTTGAATGGGACCCAGTGGTATTGAGGATAATCATAGGAATCCATCAAAACGTAGCCCAAAGTAGGTAATCTTGAGACTAGAGTGAGATAACGTAGGGAAAGTGCTTTGCATTCGGTGAAGGGCTCTGTTGTGTGATTTTTCATGGAAAAGAGGTGGGAAATTTGTCCCTTGTCTCCTAACTTGCCTTTTGCCAGCAGCCTTCCCCCAACTTGTAACTTCTAGCAACCTTTCAGGCCATCCTACCTCACCCTCTTTTCTCTCTTCAGAAAGAAGAGGAGAGTCTCCCAAAGGAGGCTGGGATGACACAGTGTAGGACATCAGTCTTGTGCTGGGGGAGGGCAGAGAGCAGAGAGGAGAAACCAGACCTCAGAATTCAACAGATCAGGGTTGGAATCCCCATGTCTCTTTTTGCTCATATATAAAATGCGGGTGACTCTTACTTAGCATGGTTGTTCTCAGGATTAAATGATATAAAAAAGCTTATGGGCACACATAGCACTCATTTATGCCTGTGACAAGGACAGCAGGCTTCCTGGGAGTGGTGGCGTGAAGACAAAGCTGAGTGCTATATAGAATCTTGAGAGCTGAGCGGAGAGGAGGGGCAATCGTTCATAGAGAGGAATGTGCGGGGCGAAGGTTGGGGATGAGTCCCTGTGTATTGAGGGAGGCTGGTGGTTGTGAATGTGGGGAGTCGTGTCCTTTAGTAAAGAAGGAACAGGCAGAAGAGTAGAAGTTTCATGCAAGGGACATAGAGAAAGGAGTCTAAAGCTTTAAAGGTGGAGGCTCTTAATCCAGTAGGTAGTGGGGATCCCTGAAAGGCTTTAGGAAATTATGCTTTAGGAAGTTGTGACTATGCTGGTGCATCTTGGGAGAGAAGCTGCAACCCCACCCAAACCAAGGTGTGGGGAGGGAAAGAGACTGTCACCACCCCAGAGGAGCTCTGTTGCGGTGCTCCTCTGACATAAAAATCTGAGCCTTGGGGAAAACATCAGACTGCAGCTTGAATTAAAACAGATGTGATTATGGTAGAAAAAATGTCTTCAAGACTTTAAAAGTTCAATTTCCTTCCTTTTAATCTTTCAAGAGAATCACCAGTTTTAAACCCAAGACACTGAAAATCCTAGGTAATAAAATGAATCCAGAACTCCATTTGCTGATCAGACCTGAGTTAGATTGCTTTTATTACTTGCTTTTCTTTCAGTAACCTGAAGCCCACAACCCCAGTGGGGCCATGGTGGGCCCAAAGGTTTGGTCCTACAATAGGTTATGCCCTTGCTGCTCAGAACAGTCCTCGAACTAAAAACATCAGCATTACCTGGTAGCTTCTTAAAAATGCAGATTCTCAGATCCTGCTCTGGACCTTCTGATCAGAATTTTTTTTAATTTTTTTTTTTTATTTATTTATGATAGTCAAAGAGAGAGAGAGAGAGGCAGAGACACAGGCAGAGGGAGAAGCAGGCTCCATGCACTGGGAGCCCGATGTGGGACTTGATCCCGGGTCTCCAGGATCGCGCCCTGGGCCAAAGGCAGGCGCCAAACCGCTGCGCCATCCAGGGATCCCTTCTGATCAGAATTTGAATTGTAATGAGATACCCAGGTGTATCCTGCACATTAAGGTTTGAGAAGCACTGAGTTACACCAGGCCTTCAGATTGCAGGAATTCTTTACAACCAGAGGAGGTCAGAGTTGGTCCAACCTCTTCATTGAACTAACCAGGACTTAAGATCCAGAGAGAGGCAAGAACTGCGTTTTCCAAGGTTACACAAGTAGTAAGTATGATTGGTATGGTAAGGTTAATAACGGTAGACCATGGAATATAATTTTAAAAAAATAACTCTCTATAGCTAGCTGGAAATGAAGTACAGTATATTGCAAGCGACTGCAGTTTTGGAGTCAACTCTATGTGCAAGATGTACAACCCAGGCAGGCCAAATTATTTCATCTTTCTGAGCCTCATTTTCCCCTTTTGAGCCTCTTGATAAGGATGTGACGGTTAAGTGAAAAGATGTATGTGGAATACTTACCACAGTCCGGTGCTCACTAGATAGTAACTGTGAGATTTCAGAGATGCAGCCAGAACCCAACGCTTCAGAATCCTACCTACTGTCTTTTCTCCTAATCACAGAGTCAATCCAAGTCTTACTAATGGGCATGGTTTTCTAATGTAATAGGAGTTCCCTCTGCAGGATGGATAGCCCCTTCTGTGTGTCCACGTACCTCTTAGCTCTTTCGTCCCTGGCATTTACACACACCTACAATGGCTGGTTCTCTTCTCTGTCTTCCCCACTAGAACATGTCTTGCCTTAGAACAGGTACTGTGGCTTTTATCTCTGTCTCCCCAGAGCACATCATAGTAGATGTACTGGCACGTGGAAGGAGTGAGGGATGGAAGAGAGGTGGGAGGAAAGAGAAAAGGAGGAAGGAAAGGAGGGAAAGAGGGAGGGAGCTGGGAAGATGTTGGGTGTTGGAAGGCAACCATTTTACAGCATGATGGATTCATTCAGAGAAATAGCTTGACAGTACAGAATTCATCTTTTTAAGACTGTGACAACACTAATACATTTATTTCCCTTCTGAAATTAACTTTCTAATATTAAGAAAGGTCAAGATGAACTGCAGCAAAATGAGACATTTTGTCATTTTTAACAAATTATACCAAAGCAGACTGTCAGATTAAAGGGGTCACCGTTTTGAGGTCTAAACGCTGGTGCTGATTGCATAATCAGAACTAATGCTTGTCTTTCTCACCTTTCCCTGCTCACAGACCTCTAATGGCTCCCTTTGGCCCAAACGATAAAACTCAAATATCTCGGCCTGGTGTTCTGAGGCCCTTGAGAGTCTGATCACTTCTTAAAAAAAATCCATTCCTTCCCCAAAAGGACATTCTAACCAGTCAGACCCACCTTCTTCCTACATTCTCTTCCCCTATTGGCTTTGCCCATGTGATGCCTCTTGTCTTAACTGCCATCTCTCCCACTGGTTGTTCATAGAGTCTCTCTGTCCTTTCTCTGCACTACCCATCCAACCCGCTGCGTGACCCCTTGTTCCTCAGGACTTGGCTTGCTCTGGTCTGAGCCTGCCACGTGTGATCTTTTAGCCTTCAGTTGGCCTTGACCATGGCTTGGATGCTGAGTTCCCTCTGCCTCACCCACAGTTTGCTCTACTCTACCTGGAGGTATTTGGGGAAGCCTTGGAGGTCTATGAGAGGACACTGAGTGTGGGTGATCTGTTAAAAGGAAAAAAGAAAGAAAAGAGCCCTAACCCTCTGCCCTGTTCGTTCTGCTCCCATCATCCTTTGATCCATCCATTTGTGAACTCGGCCCTGGGTCAGAAGGGGGCCATCTGGACTCAGAAGAATGAAAATTAAGCCCTGACTCTATCTTTTGGGAAAATTACTTAATAACTGTAGTCCTTAGTTTCCCCATTTGCAAAACAAAACACATAATCCCTACCTCACAGCATTACAGCAAGCATCCTATGAATGCTTGTATGTGATGGTTCTCTGAAAACTATACATCTCTGTGATATATTAGTAAAAATAATTATGACAAGACTCATGTGCTCGTGACTCATCCCAAGGGCCTACAGTGCATGTGCTCCAATCTGGTAGAGGTCACAGGGGCCTGAGTTTGAGTCCCAGCTCTACAGTATTGTCTCAGTGTGCAACCTTGGGCATGCCGGTTCCCTGCCCTGGGCTTATGTCTTCTCTCTCTATTCTCTTTCTATGGAAGATTAGTTTGGAGCACCTCTTAAGATATTCCAGCTTGAGGTTCTCTGGCTCCATATAGAGTTCTCCAAGAAGCCAGAATTAAGTTACTGATTCAAGGTTAAAAGTGACCGCAATGGAATCAGCCAGCCCCATTCAAGATCCCAACTCCTAATTTACCTGGCATGTTTAACCCATGGAGTTCATTCTGGAATTCTCAAAGCAAGTGCTCCATATAGTGGTTGGTAGAGGGGCAGGGTATCCAAAGTAATGGCATAAACCTGGTATTCCATTTACAATGTCAACTAAATCTAAATACAGTGGAGATAATTCTGAACATTTGCTACTAAAAGAGGTGTCATCATATTAAAAAAAAAAAAGCTAAATCAATAGAACTCCTCTCTTCTAGGTTTGCTGTTTACATGTCTTTTAAACATGAAAGAGGACACCCCCCCACCGAGAAACGTTGAGTCCTGCTAGCTGCTCACCCCACGCTGCACTGTGGAAGTGGGCCCTGGGGTCACGCAGAGCTGGCTTCCATTTCCAGCTCTGCACCCGCCCGATGTATGACCTTGCAGGTTCTAACCGCTTTTCATTTGTTCCTTCTTGAGACTGACATTTTACTGATGTGTTAGGTATTGTGCCCTGGGCGAGAGAATGCAGAGGTGACAGAGATATAGTTTTATCCTTCAAGGAGTTCACAGCTGAGTAGAGAAAACAAGCACATAAACCAATCAGCGTGATGTGGAGTGATAAATGTGTGCGCCAGGGGAGACTGCGCTTAGGTGGGGAGTTGTGGGGGGTCGTGCATGCTGAGCCTTACTTTTCTCACCCGAGAAACAGGGATAATGATGCCCATTTCCCATGGCTGTTCTATGGATTAGATGAGGCAATGCCGAGCACTTACTAGATGCTCAATAAGTATCAGCACCTTCTCCCTTTCCTACTCCCACTCCAACCCCAGGGTGCTGAAAGGCTGTTTTCATCTGCCCCACCTGCTCCAGAAGATCCAGTCACATAGCAAAGATGTCTCTTAAAGAATGTGCCTTAGCAGCTGGAGGATTTTTCAAGGTCACAGCTGGAGCTAAACTCTAACAGGAAAGAAACTGTTCATTTGTAACTGGGAGTCAACTTTTCTGACTGCTGAGTATGTGCTGGTTGTGCCAGGAGTGTAAAGAGCTTTGGCTTTGACAGGCCCTGTGGGCACAGCCAGAAAGGGGCCATTTCTGTTGAACGGGCTTAGCTGCCAATCAGTGTCCAAACTCCACCTTCCAGCGAGACCCTGTCCAGAGCCTCAGCTGGTGAAACCTGCTCTGAGCCACACCCGGGGTCTGGAATTCTCCAGGAGACGGTTCCTGAGGGTTACGTTCCCTGATATTATTCACTTTAGAATCATCCTTGCTGTCGTCACACCTTAGGGATTATAGTGAGTTCCCCCTCCCCAACACACACACACACACACACACACACACACACATACACACACACACACATGCGCGCTGCCCATACTCACACCGTAGGAATGACACAAATCCTCCTGCCTTCTGAATTCACCCAGAATGGATAAGAACAGACAAATATGGGAAGCCCTCAGAGAGAAAGGCTCCCACCCCTGGAACTGAGCTTACTGTCCCTCAATGAAAGTTATTAGTGCAGCTGAAGAAAGACTCACAGAAGGGAGTTGGGAGGTGGTCAGAGAAGCCGAGATGAGGGCCGGGGCCTGCTCCCTGTCTTTTACAAGACCTACTTGCAATGCTATTTCAATAAACAGAGCTATGGCTATTTTTAAAATAATACAGCTTGAAGATGGTGATAGTGTTCTGAAATTAACCTTGAAATCGAGAAATTCACATTGAAATATCAGCTACTGTACACTACCAGATATGAGCTTATGATAAGAATACATGCTAACATTTATTGAGTGCTTATAGTTTACCAGCCTTAGAAAATCCCACACCAAGTGCAGTGTCATTTTTCAATCCTTACAAGGGCATGATTTGAGGTTTGCTCTGGGGAAGTGGGGTCCCCGTCATGCTTACCAAGAGGACAAGGAATTGGCAGACTGCCTAGGATGTTAGGAGTCTGGATTTTGGCACGTCTGAGATAGGGGTTCTGAGCAGAGGGGAGTAGAGGTACAGTGGATGGGTGGTTGCATGCAAAGACAGACAGAAGGACAACTAGTCAGAAGATCGATGCATAGACGGCTATCAACGCACACGGGTTTCCTTCTATAATGCGGGCTGGGCTGGCTTCCTCAGGCTCTAGTCCTAGGGGTTGGCCCAGCACCAAGTAGCTGCCTTAGGAGTTTGGTTCTATTTTACAAAATGAAGTCCCTCCTTACATCTGGGTGGCCAGGTCCCCTCCTCCTTCCATAACATTTTTTTTTTTCAAATTTTAAACTTAAAATATACTTGTAGAAAATTGCTGGGAAATATTAAAAAAAAAAAAAGCAGAGATGAAGGAAACAACCCTTGTGCCCAGAAATGCCACTATTAACATCTACTTCACATCCATTCTTTTGTGTATGTTTTAAACCTAGTTGTTATATGTCTTAACATATAATACATAAGCAACTTTGTCTTCTGCTTTTCACTTAAAATTATAGCATAAGCATTTTTACAATATTGTAAACTCCTCATAAACATCCATTATATGAATGTATTGTGATTCATTTAATCAGTTTCCCACTGTGAAGGCATTTAGATTTTTTTCTCAGTTTTTCACCATTTATAAGTAATATGGACTTTTTTGGCATAAATCCTTATTCAGACTTCAAATTATTTTAGTCTAGGTTTGTAGTACTACAATTGCTGGCTAAAAGCTACAAACAAAACAATATATTTTAAACCCCAGAAAGTCATAGTAACACGTTTTTCTCTCCCTTTTGAATTCCAAGTCATTTCCAGTCCCTGACAGAGAACCCCCTGGATTTCAGGATGAAGTCCAAGTTTCCTGGGGTAGCACACCAGGCTCTATGAGCGGTCTCAGCCTACCACCTTGCCTTACTTCCCCCCTTCTCCACATGCTCCCCTCAGTCCAGCACCCTGAACTCCTTAGAATTCTGAGTGTAGTCGCCTGTCTGACACACGTGCGCTCACACATGCTGTTCCCTCTGCCTGTAACGCTCCCCAGTCTGTCTAAACAACTCCTAGTCTTCCTTTAAAACTCACCTCCGAGTCACCTTCCCCAGCAAGCCTTGCCTGACCCCAAGTCCAGTAGACATGACCTGCTTCTCCCACAAGGCATCCAGACTCCTTGCCTGTCATGATGCTTACCACCTGTCCTGCCATGATTGGTTTACTGAGTCAGGAGCTCTAGACCAGGGGTTTGCAAGCTTCCTCTGGCTACGGAATCCTTTATTCAGACACATCTTTCATACTGATAAAGGTTAACCTCTGTTGAGAATATATGTGCCCCGCAAAGTGCCTTCAGCAAGTCCCAGAAATCGGTTTGGTTAATGCTCACAACGACCTCTTACAAATGAGGATGCAGATGCTGGGGAAGGGAAGGAAGGGACCTGCCCAAGATAACAAAGCTAGCAGGTATTGAAATGAGATTCAAATCTGGGCCTGAACCTGAGCTCTTAATCACAAAATTATACTGCTCCTGTTAAAATGAAGAAGAGCTGCTTGGGAGGAAGGGGGTCCTCAGACCTCTTGCCATTTTTCCAAAAACAGTTTGAAAAGCCCTGCTCTACTCTGCATCACCAGTTCCTTGAGGGAAGTGACTATTTCCTATTTGCCTTTCTATTCCAGTATATAGCGCCTGGGCTGTGAAAATGTTTATTGAATGGATAAATGAACAATCTTTTTCTTTCAAAGATGACGGGGAAGTTACTCTTTTATCTTTATGCTTTACTAGCCTTGAAGTGAAAGCGAGCAATGCGAACCCAGAGGGACTTGCTGAGCGGGAGAGCACCAAGGCTCATTGGCCAGGCGGCCAGGCTGTGTCCAGGCCGATAAGACTTCCCACGCCAGACACTGGGGACGGGTTCGGGGCTTGGGGGGTGGGCATTAGAACTTCTGGAAGATGGGGCAATTTCTTGATGAAAGGTTAAACAGTGGAAGCAGTGATTAGTTTGGTCCTTTTCATCAGAATTCAGCTCTCTCCACCACGGTAAATAATGGACTAATTAGGCATCTGGCTTACTTGATTTCCCATGGCTAAGGCCAATTTCTGAAATGCAATATGCTATTTGATGTAGCAGCATGAATTCCTCCTGGGCTCCAGAGCCTCCCAACAGCAACAGCCAAAAATAACTCTCGGAGAAGTTCCCCACACATTGAACACAACACCTTAAATGTGACTTGTACTCTGTTATAGGCTGGATAGGCTGAGAGCCTAATGGGGTAACAGGCTTTCGCTGATCCCAACTGGTTCAAACCAGAGGCCCGGAAGGGGAGGAGTTTACGGGGGGGGGGGTGCAGCGGTGAGAAACGGATAGGATCGGTTAATGGGAAAAGCCCCTGGACGAGATGAGCTGGGGCTATACTAGACTGGTTGGGTAAGGGAAAAGATGTTATCCCAGGACTATCCACAGAGACTCCTTTTTAGCTCATTGTGGCCAGATAATTGGATGACCGTGGCATAGGGAAAACGGGGAAGCGAGCTTGGTCTAACTTAGGAACGAGGGTAAGTTGAACAGACACCAGTAGCAGAGAGAGAGTAAAGAGAATTTTAGAATTTGTGGATTTGCAATGGAGATCCGACATGGCTCAATTCTAACATTCTAGAATTTCTGAATTTGTGAGCTTGAGAAAAAATTCCTTATGTGGGAGCTATTGGTGACAAGGGATCAGCAAGGGCAAAAGATGAAGGAAAGAAGATGAGTCAGTGGAAATGCAGAACAATGAGACAGAAGTGCAGGGGACGGGGGTTTGAAAGCCTAGGGTGCCATGGATTTCTCGGGGCTGCTTCAGTGCCATCCTGCTGGCAAACAATGTGTCAGATGAGGGGGCCCACAAGATTTCCCCAAACACTCATCAACAGCCTACTAAGTGTGGGTCCCTACCAGGGGATGAAGGTAGAAGCTGAAAAAGAGCTTCTGTCCTTGAGAAGCTCAGTCTAAAGGAGGCAGGAAAACTCACTAAAACACAGCAGGACGTGCTCTTTAACCAGGGGTGCACCTGTGGGATGCCTACAGAAATCCAAATCACCCCCCACCTGGAGAGACTGCTTTTTAATCAATGCTTAAGAGGTCCTCTTTGAGCTGCCAGTGAGTGGCCAGACCTGCCCAGGGAAGCAGGGAGGTAGATCCTTGGCTCTGAGGAGGTTTGCAATTTAACTGAAGAAATGGAAACCAGAGGACATCAGGGGAGATGCTGCTATGGCACCACGGCCCCCAACTACACTCCATGCATGTTTATGGAATAAACCCACTAGATGGAAGAAGCTGGGTCTGCTAATAGAAGAACAAAGCAACAAAATGCTCTGTGGGCCAAAGGGTTCAAGGAAATCTTAGAGAAGGTGGGCGTAGGGGTGCGCTCTGGAGATTAAGTAGAATTTGGAGAGTGACTTAGTGTGTCTCTTGACTCAGCAAATTCTCATCCCTCTTTCAGAACTCTGTTCACACGTTAATTCTAGGTCTTGGTGAGTGCATTTCTTCTTTCTTGCCTGTCTTTCCTCTCTCTCTCACCCAAAATGCATCCACGGAAGTTCTGTGCCCTGCACTGGGTGTCAGGGATCAGAGATGACAAAGGTGAAGTCTAAGACCTCAGTGGGATCCCAGTCTGTGGGAGGGTACGGGAGCTGGGGAGAGCTGGGTCAGTGAGGTAGGTGCTTGTAATGGCCAAATGCGTAAAATATTAGTGGCTCCATTTCTCACATACCTACTATTGAAGGCTATTTATAGCCATATGATCTCATCCTGAGAGAAATCCCATGGGACCGGCATCCCAGTTGCCAAAATTGCCAAATAGGGAAAAATAAGACACAGAGTTTAGTTGGCCTGACTCAAAGGGAAGCTTCTGGAAGCTTTGCTGACCTTCATGCAGTTGAAACAACATGTATCTAGTTAGTCAATGAGAGGTATCCAGAGTCTTTCAGGATGAAAAAATGTTAGAAAAATTGAAGGAAAAAATGAACTTGACAGGAGCCTTGCTCTGAAGTGGGAGATCCATCTCTCCACTCAGCTTGCTTACCAAAGTTATAATAATCCAGAGAGTTAGAAAGACCACGGCTTTTATCACAGGTGGGAGAAGTCGGTCTTTAAAAAAGTAACGACTTGTCTTAAAATTCTAAAAGTTTCAAAACCATCTCAAACTATTGTAGGAAAAACTGTAAACATTTCATGAACCCGAAACACCCTATGTTCTCCGAGCCCGCTGTGCAGTATTACATTTACCTTTAGTCTTTGCTTCCATATTGAACCTTCCCCTGGTGGCTATTTACTGACTTACCGGGCTGTGTTGGTAGGAGTGGAAAAATATTCGAGTGGACCTAAATGTGTGACCTGCGGCTGTGGTGTGAGTGCATTTAGCCTATCCCTCGTGAAACCTCTGGCGGCTGGCTGCAGTCTGCACATTTCAACAGGGCATTCCTCTCCACCCGACCCAGGGCAAACATCCCTCTTCACCTTATAAAACACTTAAGGTCACACACATCAGGCCTTTCTCCAACCTCTGGGTAAGCAGGTCAGGGCTTATTCTCCCCTTCTAGCACATGGGCACACTGAGGCCTAGGACAGGAACATTTATGGGACATCTGCATGTGCTAAGCACCCTCCTAGGCATTCACTCCAGGCTGTCCTCCACTGGCGGACTTCTGTCCCTTGTCGTGGAAATCCTGCCCATCAGGGGAGCCTTCACAACTGCAAAATGATGCAGAGACGCAGATGGTTGGAGCCAAATGGGGCTCATGGAGTCATCCTTCAACCCCTACAATGTACAGACTGGGGTGAGGTGAGGCGGGAATGAAAGGCCCAGAGAGGGGAAGATACTTGCCTCGGAGTGCCAAGCTGATTAGTGGTTCGTCTGCTCTGGTGGGGGGTGCTAGTTCTCGGTCTCTCTTGAAGCTGGCACAGCTTTAGCTGCTCCCTGCAGGGGACCTTTGGGGGGATACAGCCAGACACTTGGGGATGGAATGAAAGTTTGGGAACCTACAGTCCAGATTCCTGGGCTCCCTAGGCCTCAGGAAGAGAGTCTGCTAAAGCCCTAGGGATGTGGTTTTCCCCCCGGGGTGGTCCTGCCTCCTCCTAGGGGGTGCTAAGCATCCTGCCATAGGGGATGCCAGACCTGCTCTCCTGGTTTGCCCCTAAGTGTGTCTGTGGGTGGGGACGGGCCCCCCCCAACCTTCTATCCCCATCCTTGCCAAGGTGGCTTTACCCCTTTTACCCAGGCTGTCAGGTATGAACACACAGGTGCCCCTTTGTTTCTGGTGAGGAGATGCCATCTAAGGGCCTTCTGATCTGGCGACCCAGTGAAACCCCTGCCCATGCTAAGAGCAAACCTCACGGCCCCTTCCTGCCACTTTAACTGGGTGGGGACACTGGGCCTGGCTGTGGGTTTGTGTGTAGGCTCTTGGTGTAACTGGACCGCTGCCTGCCTACCTGCTATGTACCATGTCTATGCTTTTGTGTATATGTTTTCTGTCTCATGTATGTGAATGCATATGTCACGTGCTGCGTGTGACAGTGTCTTCTGTGCAGTGAATGAGTGCTGGTTCTGCGTGTGCTAGGTGACCATGTCACCGACTGCTCTGTTTGTCCTGCAGATGTGTTATACCTTATTTATTTATTTGACAGAAAGAGAGCAGCTTCTCTTGAGGACTATAGGAGGCAAGCGAGGAAAAAAAAAAAAAAACTAGGCTGTGTTGCTCTATTTTAAAAACCGCTCCGTGTTGTTATGGCAGCTAATTTTCCTTAAATGATTTAAGGAAACAGATCTGTCTAAGAGCTACAGCCAAGTTGTTATAGCAACACAGGCCTTTCTCCTCCAGGAAAAGGGGGGTATCCCCCCACCCCCTGCCCCAGAGCATAGGAGCCTCTCACAAAAGCAACCCTTGGGCTCTGAGAGGCTCAGGGCAAAGGAAAGGACGGGAGGGGCCCATTCACCTCCCACCTGGGGGATCCCTAGGGATCCTCCTTAGCAACTGCCCTTGCAGCTCTCAGCTCCAGTCTCATTGTCCTTCACCTGGACTTCCACAAGAAGCACCTGATGGGCCTCTCTTCTTTCACTTCGTCTCATCTCCTTTGATCCACTCTCCACACTGCAGCTTTCAGAAGTTTCTAAAAGCATGTGTCATTCAACATAATATTCTCTATGGTGCCATGTTCTCTGCTACATGCTGGATAGGCACAGGGCAGTCCTTGAATGGCACGCCAGGAACGTTGGCCTTTACTCCACAAGTAATGGGGAGTCATTGAAAAGTCTTAATCAGGGGATAGAGACCCAGTTGGATTTAAATTTTAGAATGACACTAGAGTTTCTCAATTGGGGGACTGAGTGGACGGGAATACTATTCATGGATCTCTGTCTCCCTTGATCAAATGATTTGATGGCTTTCTATTGACTACGCTAATTCTCAAGTTGGAGAGATGGTGTGTGCTGGGATAGTCCCAACAAGTGGCATTTTGTTCCATGGCCTTGATTTTTTTTATAGTCATGTTACTCAATTCAATTAAAAATCAATTTAAAGGAGGGCCTGAGACTTTTTAAGATTGTAACTGGACACAGGTGAAAGGGGGCCTGTGCGCGCTCTCGTGTGTGAGTGACTCAGGTGGCACTACTGATGGGGTGATGTGAAGTCGCTGACATACTCTACAGTATACGTGCCAGGCAGGGGGTGCTATCCTCTCTGGGGCTAATTACCTGGGGAAGATGTAGAATGCTCAGACCTAATATCAGGGAAGGAGAAGCCTGGATATGAGGCAGAGTTGGAACTGGCTCCCCTGGTCTTCACACTGAAGGTAGTGAACTGTCTAAGAGCAACTCCTGAATAAAACGTGGTCAGATGGTGGGAGGACAGGGACCCAGGGATCTGAGGGAGCTCCTGGTGGCCAGAGAAGGCTAACTAATTCAATGGTGGGTAGGATGGGGCAGGCCCTGAGGTCAGGAGATGACCAGAAGATGACCAGAAGCCTGTGTCAGGGGAACCAGAGCTTCTGTCCCTGTGAGTTGAGGACAATCTCAGCAGGTTGCAGGGAATTCTAGGAGTGGGTTTACATCCACAGATCAGAGCCTGAAGTAAAAAGGGCACAGCAATGGTGGCGCCAGTGTCTGGGACACTCTGAGGGAGAGATGAGATTGGGGAAATGTATGTGGTCCGGTTGCTTCCTTTCATCAGGGAAATCTTATTAAAACCAACTTACAGAGGGTCTGGTTTACTTCATCATTTGCTTCGCCTTTACTCTGAGCACCTGTTCAGAGCCTGGTCCCTGCTGGGCACTGGGGACTCTGAGATGCATCAGCCAGGCCCTGCCTAGGGGACAGTCCATCACAACTGGTAAACAAAAGCCATCATGTCCACAGGGGGCTGTCCCAGGAGTGGGCATGAAACACTTTATATCTAAGATCCAGTGTAGTCCTCTGGGTAAAACCTTCCGTGGTTAAGATCATCATTTAGTTCCCAAGGCCTGGGGACAGGGGAAGGGTGTAGTGAGCAAAGGTGTAGGAAAGCAGCCTTTGAAGTAAATGCCATCATTAGCACAGGCCAGCAGGCTCCTTGCCCGGTGAGGACGCAGGAGGGCGCGTACCTGAGACCCACAGGCAGGCTGAGCATATCACTTGTGCTCAACTCCAAAGTGAGCATGTCTAAAGCTTGTCCCCAGGCTCACTACCTCTCCTGAGTTCCCACCTCAGGAAGGGCATCACATCTACTCCACTGTCCGGGCCAAACCACGGACGTCATTCAAAACTCCTTCCTGTCCCATCAGCCAGTCGCTAAGCTGCCCACATCTGGCTCCATAAGCCTCTCCAACCCTACAGCAGCAGCAGGCTCCACTGGTCTCCAGTCTCTAGCCTGAACCCCTCCAAATCCACTCCCTCACAGGCACCAGGGGGCTCTTTCTGAAATGTAAAGCTGATTCTGTGACCTCCCCGCTTAAAATCCTTCCACGCTCCCTGTTCCCACTAGAATAAAGTCCAAATTGCACCCTATATCATAACCCCCTCTGCTCCTCTGCCCGCCCCTAGTGCCAGCCACACTGAAGGAGCTGGCGGTCTCCTGAGGGTGCCTCTCCCTCAAGGCAGGTGCACAGATGTCGCCTCTGCCTGGAAAGCCCTCCCTGCCCCGGGAATCTTTCAGCATCACCTCAGGTAGGACTTCCTGGGCTGGGTTCCTTCTCTGGGCTCCCACAGCCCCCGGGCCTTCCTCCACAAATACTCCTGGGATAACTGCCTGCAAGTGCCTGTCTCCACCAGGCTGAGAACTCCTCAGGGGTGGATGGCAGCCTTGATGATTCCAGCACCCAGCACAGAACCTGAAGGAATTTTGTGAGGAACAGCGATGTTCACAGACATAGTGCCCACCCGCCAGGGAGGGTCTGCTGATTCTCTGCTTGCTGACTCCGTCAAGCAGAAGGCCACGGAGATGGAGGAGCGAGGCCGTGAGCATTTAGAAACGAGGCCAGAAGCTGTCCTGGCAGTTCACATAGCTCTGGCTTGAGTGATTATGATGACGTGCACAACAGCAGAGGTCAGGAGGAGAAAGCATTGCAGGATATTAGGGCAGATGCCCTTGGGTACTGCAGTGTCTGCAACTGGACACAATGACTCTTGAAGTCCAATCCAAATAACGTCTGTTGAGGATCTGCTACACACCAAGTACTGTCCTAGGTGCTTTCCAACAGCTTTAAAGTAGAAAGAGGGTGTAATTTATCATCTAAACTGGGACACTTCTAAGAGTGAAAGGGGCCACTGTTAATACTCTAGGACAACAGGTATGAACAGGAACTGCCCCAGGCAAGCCAAACTTACAACCATCCTGCCCACAAGTCACAGTTCGTGTGCTTTCCCCTCACCCCCGTAACGCCACACACAATTTGTGAATCTATATTTATCAGTATTTACTTATTTAATGTCTATTCCCTCACAGATTGCAAGGGTTAGGGTTTTGTTCACTACTAGAAAAAATCTCAGTGCCTACTGTATAGGAACTACTTGATAAATATTTGTGGAAAGAAGGAAGGCAAGACTGGAGTAGAAGCCTGGGCATGGAGAGCGGGAGTGGGCAAGAGAGAAGAGGTGGAGAAGAGGTGGAGGGAGCTGGGATCCCTGACTCTCATGTTAGTGCTCCGTGTCCTTGCTTGGCTCCTAAAGGAGTGGGCTTTCAGGAATAGCACAGCGGAGGCAATGGGCTGAGCATCCAAGTGTGCTTATTAGGATCCAACTAGATGATGAGCAACCTATTCATGGCACAAAAAGCATCTGACTATCCCTGTCACTCAGTGTCGCCTGATCTATGCTCTGCAGCGTGGATCAGTGCTCAGTTGTTGCGAGTGAATCAATGACTTCTCAGTGATGACAGCAATGACAGGCCCAAGCCTCTTCTCTTTAGCAAACTTAACCCTTCTCTCTGGTTCCTCCTCCGTGCCTCACCCGCCAGTTCTCTCCTCGGGGATTCATCTAAAACACCCCGTTTGTTCAGCGGCCCCCACTCTATTACTTCTCCTTTCCTATGCCTTTTGTTTTTTAATCATGCCTCATTGTCCTCTCTATGAATAACTGTTTTCTATCTATAAACCATATTACAGTTGGCATAACACGATTTGCCATGTTCAATCCAATTCAGTTCAACCAACAGTTTATTGAATTTTTATAATCAGCCAGATTGGGAAAATTGTAGAGGCAATGGCAGTCAAAGCGCCCTAAAATCACCGTTATCAAAGTTAGAAGAGACTCAGACTCCGATGTCATCTCACTCCAGTGTCTTCCAAACAACTGAGTCTCCTCTATGCACCATTTTGTCAGTGTCATTTAGCTTCAAGGTAACCAAAGTTTAGTAACGCAAAGTTCAGAGCTCCTACATCCACTCCATCTCAGGCAGCTCTAATTGGTAAAAAGTTTCCTTTCTCTATAGGCCTGGCCTCCTCCTTTGGCCTCCACCCAGGAGATGTCTGTCCTATCCTCTCTGAGAGCTCTTCAGGGATAGAATGATTATGGTCTAATTCCTTTCTCTAACCGATGAAACCCCAACATCTTCTATTTCTAACAGAGTCTTGCCCCTATAAGCAAACTCCATATGGACACCATTATTCCCCTTCATTCTGGACTAGCAGGCAGGCCCTATTCTCTGGGAACAGGTTCACCACTACCACCATAACCCCCAAGGTCCAACCATGTGGTTCCATTGTGGCTGTCCTGTCCTTACATATCCTTGCCTCTGGGGCCAGAGTTGACCTGCCCAGAGGTAGCCTGTCCCCCAAGTTAGTCCAGTCACAGTCTTCTAGGACTGGAACTAGAAAACAAGATTGAATCACTCTCCAGTGGTGGAAGCCAACAGATGTGACACCTGACACGTCTCCTACAGGTGGAGGAGGCCAGTCTAGTCTTTAGTGATATGAGATACTTGGGTACTCTTGTAATAAATTCTCTATTTTTCGTAAACTCATTCAAGTCATATTTCTTCTGCTTATAGCTGAAGAACCCTGATGAATGTGAATCTGCTTTGCTATATTTCCTTTATCCCATGAGGCCTCCTGAACCCAGATGAACCTGATATTTTTGATGTGTAGAGGAAGACTTGGGTCTATCCAATTTAGAGACAAGAGCAGCAGGCCTAATATCCATCCTGGTTTTGACCCTGCACTCCTAATTTGTAGCTCCTACTAGAATTTCCCAGGACAACACTGTCCTTTCCCAGATTAAGCCATAAAATCAGCAGGTGCTGAAGGGGTTTGGTTACTCACTGGGTCATTGTACATCTGGATGATGAGCTGTTTCACTCCATGCAGGGTAGGGTGAGCCCATGGAGAGGGATCCAGCCAGTGGCGGTTCAAGTCAAACCCCATCAGAGAGCACCTAGGTTGTACCCAGAGTCAGAGTCAGTATGAACAGGACAAGCCAAACTTGACACTTACCAAAATACAGCTAGGAGTAGGAGCAGTCCCTGTCGCATCTACCGAGCCTTTATTTTTTGCCAGAGACAGCTCTAAACATTTTACGTGCGTTAATTCATTCAATGCTTTCAACAACCCTATGAAGTTACCATCATTATAATTCCCACTTTATATAAGAAGAAGCTGAGTTCAAATATTTCTGTGGAGGAGTCTGATTTCAGCACCCATGCTCTGAGACCACAGAACATGTACATCTCTCATACAGGGCAGGAGAAAGAAGCGTTCAGGCTGAAGTCACGGGTGCCCCTATTTTTCCTCACAGTCTCACACCGCAGCTAATCCATTGTCTCTACCTTCAAAATGCATTCAGAACCCGACACCCCTTTATTACCCTCCACTGATACCACGTTGAAGTTGGACCAAGATCCCAAGTATTGTAACGATCTCTTACCTGGTCTTATATCCACCCTGGCAACCTCCCAGCCCACTTCTAACCTCCCCCCACCCCATTTTCCACTCAATATCCAAGGTGATCCTCTAAAACATAAGTCAGATTATGTCCCTTTTAAAATCAAATGGTCCCTGTTAGGTGCAGAGTAAAACCCCTTACAATCTACCAGTCCCCATGTGGTCCTTCCCTGCTAACTTCTCTGACCTCAGCTCCTACCACCATCCCTCGTGCTTCCTCTGTGCCAGTTGCTGGACTCCTCATTGTTGTCCCAACACAGCAGGTGCATCCTTCCTCGGGGCTTTTGTACAGGCTGTCCCTCTGCCTGGAATCCTCTTCTTCCAGATACCTTAATGACTCGTTTTTACTTATGTCATATCTAATTTCAAATGTCAATTGCTCAGTGGAGGCTACCCTGACCACCTTCTCTGTACTCTCCCTTGAACACATTAAAGAACTTCATTAGGGCAACTGCAATCATGATTCCTGGTTCTCCTCCTGTCCTTCCTTTTCTTACTTCAGATCTACTCAAAGCCCTGCTTATACCTGGGAAGAGATGTCACTTCCAGGTCCCCATGCCGCCACCTGCTGGGTGGCAGTACCTACACAACCTACACGTACTCTAGGCCAGGCCAGGCTGAGGTATAATTTCCCGAAACCCTGTGCTTGCTCACAACTCAAATTATCACTTTCCTTCTCTCTAATCCATCCTTTTGTAATCCCTAGAATGTGTCCCACACAGGTTTTCCTATCTTGCTTTCCTGATCAAGATTCATCTATGACTTTCAGTCACCCATATAAGTCTGTTCCTTGCAGATTTTTAGGCAGATTCAAAACTGATGGGGGCCATACCCTTTCTCTCTGCTTTCTGTGCCCAAATTGTCCTCCCTTTTCTTCTCTATCCCTCTGCCTCACTTTATTTACACCCCCATTTCATCTTCCAAGCTCCTTTCTTTCCTTAAGCAATACAATTTAACCCCTTCTCAACTTATTAAATTCATATTCCCATCCCTACTCAGAAGAATAAAGGACTCTACTGGGAATCCACCTCTCCTTCAAGATGGTTGGGGTGGGTATGGGGGGGGGTAAATAATAATAATTTCCCCTTGTTGCTTAAAATAAGCATTGTGAGAATCTTGTAGGAGAATAACTGATGTTTCATGGGGGCAAATAGGAAAAGGTTTCATTGAGGAGAAGCCTCAATGAGTTGGGTCTTGTTGAATGAATAGAATTTTTCCAGGTGTTGGGGGCAGAAGGAAAAGTATAAGCAAAGAAAGGAACATGAATCCACCCAGGATATTGGGGGAATGGTGGACAATTCGATTTGACTGAGTCATAGAGTATGTAGTGAGGAGGTGGTAATGGTGAAGCTGTGAAAGGAGGTGGAGGTGAAATGTGAAGGGATTTGAATGGCTGGCAGAAAGTTTTATTATTTTGTCTTTGCATTTGCTGTGATTAGATCAACCAGTGCTGATGTTTGCTTCTCATTGTTTACAGAATGAGAACAGAGATAGCCCTACACATGGGTCACAGCATCACCATCACAATCAAGGGAACACAATCAACAGAACATTTGCTGACAGTACTCTGTCTCAAGAACTAAGTACTTTACCAAGCACAAATACTTGATCTAAGTTAACGTTGTGAGGGCAGTGCTATTACTGTTCCCATTTTGCAGATGTGAAAACTAAAGCATAGTGAAGTTACAAACAAATTGCTTGAGAAAAGAGGTGATGTCAGGATTGGTACACACGCAGATTGCATTCCTGGCCTCCAAGAAACATAGTCTAACAGGAGAAAGAAGATATGCTCACAGGCTTATGTCCATTTATAATTCAGGACAGGGATCCCTGGGTGGCACAGCGGTTTGGCGCCTGCCTTTGGCCCGGGGCACGATCCTAGAGACCCGGGATCGAGTCCCACGTCGGGCCCCCGGTGCATGGAGCCTGCTTCTCCCTCTGCCTGTGTCTCTGCCTCTCTCTCTCTCTCTCTCTCTCTGTGACTATCATAAATAAATTTAAAAAATTAAATAAAAAAATATAATTCAGGACAATGTTGTAAGGATTAAATGAGCTAAACAGGTGTAATGAACTTAATTCAGTATAGGATCTAGCACCTAATAGCAACTTAAAAATATTATGTTGTTTTTCTATGGAGCTTTTTATTACTGTTTTATGCTACATCCTATAGGAGTGATATAGAATAATAAATCTGCAGTCCACAAGGGGCTGGGTGGGCAGCAGACAGCAGGGGGCAGGGATATCCTCTATTTTCCTGTCTGGGAGTCAGGCAGATCTGTGCATAACCATTGTCTTCTCTCTCCTGAGGGTATAGGCATTTACCCATTTTATTTGGGGAATGCCCAGCGCCTAGCCCTGTGATTAGATGGGACAGGGTTGGGGAATTTGCTCCTCCATCATAGATGATGAAACTATGGTAGTGGCTTTTCTCCTCCCACAGGATACATATGGGCCAGATGCCCCCTGTCTATGGTCCGCCAGCCAGGGCAGCAATAAGAAACCACACTCAGGCAATAGCCACTTCTCTCCAGGACTTAAACTTGGACTAGGTGAGGCAAGGCTGGGAGTCAGGTGTATGGCGGTGCTTCCATGGAGCAGAGGTAGATTATTCCTGCGAACAGCCAATTTTCTGTTCTCCAGAGCTACTCTGTTAATTGTTTGTTTTCCACATGTGGCCCTTCCTATAAATTCCCTTTTTGCTTAAGTGGCTAGAATTAGTCCTTGTTTCAGTAACAGAAAACATCCCTAACCATATAGCTTTATAGGCTAATTTATACTAAACTCCAGCAGGCCCCGATACTGTCCACTTCCAGTGGCTTGTCACCAAGTAAGTGAAACCATTGGTCTGAGTGCTATGCCCACAGAACTCTTCCAGCTTTCACTAGCATCTAAAAATCCCTTTGGGCTTCTGTCTTATCATGCGTATAATGAGAATAACAATCTTGACTTTCCAGATTGTGAACAGGAACTAATAATGGCTCAGCAGAATCCTCAGAACAGAATGAATATTGAGTAAATGGCAGCCAGTGATGACAGCAGCAGTGGTGAGGATTGTGGTATTGTTGAAATTGCCTAAATCTAAATATCACCTCCTCCCGGAAGGCTTGCTGACTTACTCTCTGCAAATGTAAGACAGGTACTTTTCCTCTGCAACCATGGCCATCCATTGCTCCCTGCTGCCTCCCACCCAGCCCATCAGAGGAGCTACAGTACAAGATATGGTAGTGATAGAGTCTGTCTTCCCCACTGGACCATGAATTCCTCAAGGGTGAGGATGATATTCATGTTTGTATTATTGTGCTTGACAAAGAGTCTGGACTATGGTAGACATTGAGGAATTCGTTGTTAAATGAACATTTCATTCTTTCCCAAGAATTTTCCAACCTCATGACATAGTTCTTACAACCATCCAGGCCCACAAGTAGATTCCATTTTTCAAGTGGAAGCAGTGAAAGCCAGAGAAGGTAAGCCATTCCTTCAAGGTCATCTAATCGGCTCTACAGGGCCCAAACTAGAATCCAAGTGAATTGGCCCTGGGGCCCTCCGTCTTCCCATTTTGTCATGCTGCTTCCAGGAAGCCTCTTTTATTCAGAAAAGTGAGATTCAAAATCTAAGAGAAGGTGTTATAGGTGAAAGATTCTGAAAGGTCAACACCTTGATCCAGCCTACTGATAAAAATAGTGTGGCTGGTCACTCAAAGGCCACTCAACCCTCAAAGAATCCTGGAACTCTTTAGAAACTAAAGGATTGGTGAGACTCTTCAGTGAGTGAGTATCTGTGCTGGGTATTTTTTGAGCTAATTTTTAAAAGAACACTTCTAATAGTAACAGTCCATCAGTAGGTGGGTATTTACTAAAGAAAAACCTTAGTAAAGATGCAGGAGCCCTGCCTGGCTAGGGGTCAGGGGAACAGGCCTTGCCTCTAATGTCTAACTCATCTTGAGACAGTCACTTCCCCTCCCTGGACTCCATGCTCTTCTTTGCAAAATAAGGGGGTTGTATTTCACTCAGAGCAGTCTCTTCCAGCTCTCACATTATATGTTGTTGTTGTTGTTTTTGTGTTTTTTAAAATTTTATTTATTTATTCATGAGAGACACAGAGAGAGAGAATGAGAGAGAGGGGCAGAGGGAGAAGCAGGCTCCATGTAGGGAGCCTGACGTGGGACTTGATCCCGGGTCTCCAGGATCATGCCCTGGGCTGAAGGCGGCGCTAAACTGCTGAGCCACCCAGGCTGCCCTTGTTGTTTTTTTACTTTTTAAGTATTTTAATTCCAGTCAGTTAACATTCAGTGTTTTATTAATGTCAGGTGTACAACATAATGATTCAATAATTCCATACATTACCCGGTGCTCATCACAAAAAGTGCATTCTTTAACCCCCTTTACCTATTTGACCATCGCCTACCCACTTGCCCTCTTGTTCTCTATAGTTAAGAGTCTGTTTCTCAGTTTGTCTCTCTTTTTTCCCTTTGCTTGTTTGTTTTGTTTCCTAAATTTCACATGTAAGTGAAGTCATATGGTATTTGTTTTCTCCCACTTATTTTGCTTGGCATTATACTCTCTTACTCCATCCATGTTTCCATTTGCCACATCCATCCACATGGATGCAAAGATTTCACCCTTTTTATGGCTGAATAATATTCCATTGTGTATATATACACCACATCTTCTTTATTCATCTATTAATGGACACATGGGCTGTTTCCATATCCTGGCTATTGTAAATAATGCTGCCATGAATATCATTATATGATTTTAAAGCATCAATAATTGGGTTTTATCCCCAAAAGCAGGGACTTGGAGGAAGTACATATTTCCAATAAAGTTAAAATACCAAGAAAACAAAATATTCTAGGGAAAGGATTGGTAGTTGTAAAAAGAAACACCAAATAGTCAAGGGATGCTAATACTTTAACATTAATGCATGCATTTTTCAACATTTGAGATTTGTGTGGGACCTAATCTCTGCCTCTAGGGGTTCTCAAGTTGCTCTGAACTTTGAAGAAGGGATGGGAATTTACCAAAAGTCAAGGCCTCAGAGGGCATTCCAGGCAGAGTCTGTGGCATGTTCAGGGTCAGCAAAATGAGAATGGTTGGAACACATATTTCTAACAGGCCACAAGTGTATTATGCTTGTGTCCCTAACTAGGCTATAAACACCAGGAGGGCAAGGCTCACGTAGCTCTTTTTCTTCAATGTTTTCAGGACCCAAATCATCTGCCTAAAGACAGAGGAATGAACAAGGTGACCTCCAGATGCCAGGCTCTCATATTATGATTGCCAGTTTAGAGTCACTGAGTGTGAAACCCTAGGTCTCTGCTCTGGGTCTCTGTCTCCTTGGTGCTCTTCTATCCTGTTATTTATTTTTGAGATGAAATTTCTGCTTGAGCTCAAAGTCAGGACCTGTGTTCTGACATGAATGGAGCTTGTTACGGTTAAAATGAGACCCAATATTTGACATTAGGATCATTCTAGAAAATCCAATTTTATGGAAGTCAAATTTATATGTAACTACATAATATATACTTTCATTCTCTTGAATTAGAAATACTATTGACTATCTTTGTTTCTTCTTCTAAACTCTGAGCCCAGTGGGGGCAAGAAATATATTTGTGTCATCTTGCCCACCTCTATTCTAACTTATCTACTACAGACCCAGGTGCAGAGAAGGTTCATTATATCTATTGAATACATGAGTAAATGAACAAGTGTATGAACAAATACCCTGAAGATGTGCAAACAAAGCTTAGGTAATTACTTGAATATGTTTTTTGAAAGATATTTAAGTACCTGTTACATGCTAGACACTTTCACAATAACCAAATAAGGTAGTTATTATTAATCCTCATTTTATAAATGAACAAATAAAATCCAAGAGAGACTTGACCTTTAAAATGTCACTTGACAACTACTAGGATACAGATCAGGGATTTGAACCAAGATTTTATTGATGCCAGGATGGTCTCCAGTGATTTTTTTTTTTGAGGTCCTCCCAGCCATGGTGAGGTTGTATCACCTATGAAAGTGATCCCAAGCTACTCCTGTCTGCTCTTCCTTTACTGATCTCTTCCTCCTCTGCCCAATGGCAGAGATACAATGGCTCCAGAGAACATTACTCAAATGACAAATAAATAGCTCCATCTTGTGAAGGGCATCATGCCCATCCTTGTTGCAATAATGGCAGCTAGAATGAAAGCAATGATTTTAATTCCCCTCCTTATGATTTCCTTTTCATCTCCTCTAATGGATAGAGAAAAAGACAGCTTGGTGGCTCCAGCTCAATCTCATCTGAGCACTGTGGGGCTGTGTGCTCCTGGAAGAGTGGCATTGACAGGCAGAGATATATGAGGCACACATACAATTGTCTCTCAAACGCAGCAGTTTTTCAGCATTACCAATAAGCTAGATTGGATTAAGTATATTTGCACCAAAAGCAAAATACATATTGCTTCATTTAATGCCACTAAAAGGTTGGGATTCAATTGCCCTTGGCCTGAGGCACCTTCTAGCTCTATTGATTAGCTAGTGTCAGAAGCCAGACAGTCTGTCATCAATAGCTCCTGCAAAATGCTTAGCAGGTGGGGTGGGCTCTACTATGGTGGAGATGGAGGGTGGTGGGCAGTGTCCTTTGTCCTGAGTAGAGGGATAAGTACAACACATCTCTTCCCCATCACCACCATCAGGATATTTAAAGCTTTTCCCTTACATTTCCTCTTAGATTATCACAAGGATGTGACCTGGGCTGTAAAGGCAAAGAGAATGGGTAAGAACATAGCAGGGTGCCTGGGTGGCTCAGTTGGTTGAGCATCTGGCTCATGGTTTCCACCCAGGTCATGGTCTCAGGGCCACGAGGTTGAGTTCTGTTTTGGGCTCCACGCTCAGTGTGGGGTCTGCTTGGGATTCTCTCTCTCCCTCTGCTCCTTCTGCTTGTGCTCTTTCTTTCTCTCTCTCTCTGAAATAGATAAATAAATCTTAAAAAAAAAAAGATAAGACTATAGGTTCCAAGTCACAAAGACTTGGGTTTGAGTCCCAGATCTATCACTGAGTAGTTTTGTGACCTTGGGCAAATTTGTGTGTTTTTCTCAAAGATCTGAAAGCACCAGGAGGGCAGGATCTGAATCTATTTCATTTGTCATTGAGTCTTCCATGCTGGTACAGTGTCAGACACATAGCCAGCTCTCCATTAGACTGTATAAAAGAGAAGCTCAGAAAGCTTTAGTAATTTGCCTGTAGCCCAGCAAGGACAAGTGAGAGAGGCAAGACTTGAACCCATGGGCTCTAAAGCCCATGTTCTTAGCTGTCACTCTATTCTCTCTTAGTAGTTCTGGGAGTCAGGTCAGCATCCAATTGAGGGGACTCATGTGAGGTGAAGGGTATATGCAACACCCTTAATTTTTAAATGGGAAAGCTGAGGGATCCCTGGGTGGCGCAGCGGTTTAGCGCCTGCCTTTGGCCCAGGGCGCGATCCTGGAGACCCGGGATCGAATCCCACGTCGGGCTCCCAGTGCATGGAGCCTGCTCTCTCTCTCTCTCTCTGTGACTATCATAAATAAATAAAAAAAATTAAAAAAAATAAATGGGAAAGCTGAGAGGCAGTTGGATGCCTTGGTCAATTAAGTATCTGACTTTGGCTCAAGTCATGATCTCAGGGTCCTGGGATTGAGCCCTGCATCAGGCTCTCTGCTGAGTGTGTGTGTGTGTGTGTGTGTGTGGGGTGTCTGCTTGTCCCTCTGCCCTGTCCCCTACTCATGCTCTCTCTAATAATCACATCTTAAAAAAAATAAATGGGGAAACTGGGTCTCAAATGGGAGCTAAGATGAAAAGT
Source organism: Vulpes lagopus (assembly GCF_018345385.1). Classification (NCBI taxonomy): domain Eukaryota; kingdom Metazoa; phylum Chordata; class Mammalia; order Carnivora; family Canidae; genus Vulpes; species Vulpes lagopus. The sequence goes on from NC_054846.1 coordinate 51,667,798, forward strand.
ATCTTTATGCAAAGGACAAAAGATGGCCCCTTCCAAGCTGACAATCAGGTACCCCTTCTTTTTTTTTTTAAAGATTTTATTTATTTATTCATAGAGACACAGAGAGAGAGGCAGAGACACAGGCAGAGGGAGAAGCAGGCTCCATGCAGGGAGCCCAACACAGGACTCGATCCAGGGTCTCCAGGATCAGACCCCGGGCTGTAGGTGGCGCTAAACCGCTACGCCACTGGGGCTGCCCCAGGTACCCCTTCTGAGTGGTGAAGTACACTTGCTCTGGCAGACGTGGGGTTGGGAGCAGTCACAGCCAGTCTGGCCCCTTGATCAGGAGCCTTGGGGGCAGTGCACAAACTGCATGTGCATGTAAGGCCGCCCTGGACATTCCCAAGGTCCATAGCAGAAGCAGAACGAGGCAGGCCTACCTCCAAGGGTCAGCAAGATCTTTACCCGGTAATGGTGGCCCTTCTGGCCAGGTGGTGGGTTGGGGGAAGGGTGTACTCAGATCACATCACAAAAGGGATCATCTGTAACCTAATAATTCCTGGGCCTTTCCTTCTAGAACTTATCACTAGTGAACAAAGAGAAGTTTTGTTGGAGAGCCTTCTCCCTTCCCATGGAGAATATGTGCTCTGGGGTTTCAGTCTCCTTCCCTCCTGTCTCCTTCTTGGAAGCAACACCAGGCTTGGGGGGGATTTCTACATTGTGACTTAGAACAATTCGGAGAGTCACCAATGTAAATGACCCAACATTTCATAAAACCCAATGCCCACATCTCAAAGACCAGGAAATGGAGGCCAAGGTCACAGAGCTACGTAAGGGTAAAGTTGGAAGTTCATTCCAGGACCAACAGATTATTTTTCCCTCTGTAAGAACACTGACAAGGAGTAAAAAAAACCATTAGCAAGGCCCAAGCAGGAACATTTTCTAAAGTGCACTGGCCCTTGCAGCTAGGAATCATCTATTCCAACTTCAGTGAGAAAGGACAAAGGAAACACAAAAGAGAAAAGTCCTTTAGGTCCTCACAAGCTCTGGGAGTAGGTGAGATCCCTCCCCACTTGGTCTAAGCCTGAAAAGTGGCTTAGATGGAGCGTGGACACTGCCTGGACGAGATGCTGGCTTCGGCCACAGGTTAGCTGCGTGGCCTCTCTGTGCCTCAGCCCTCATCTGGGCAATGTGGATCTCGCTCACCTCGGAGGGCGGTTCGGAGGATTCATTGAGGTAAGCCACGGAAAATATTGGAGACACTGCCTAGTTTGAGAGCAGCGCGGCACCTATGTTAACTGGTCTCATGGTTTCATCTTGGCAGGACTGTCAGGGTCTTCCACAAACTGGTCCCCACATAATCCTCCAGCTTCTTCAGCTGTATCCCTAACCGGTATACCGGGCAAGGCTCACGCATTTTCCGTCCTATGAACTAATTGCAAGAAGATGCCCCCTCCTGGGGGCTGATGTAACTCCTCCAAGTCACAAGGCTCAGCAGGCCTGGGCTGCCTGCCAACCTCCACCCGCCCTCTCCTAGCTGGTGCCTTTGTGTCGTGTGTGACCCTACACCGGGGTCTGTGGCTGTGACCGTGCACCCAGGCCACGTCAGACCATTTGGCCTTCCCCAAGGCTTTCTGGGCCCTCGGGGCCCAGGCAGCAAGACCAAGGCAAGGCACTGGGGCTCCCAGGCAGCAACCTGGGGTTGACGTCTGGCTCTCCTACTATCGTGGGACCTTCCTTGCTACATGCATCCTTCCTTGTCTGTAACATGAGGATAATACCCACCTCACAGGATCATGGGGCTGTTAGGAGGAACCTCCTGTTGTACTGTTACCAACACTACTGTTATTTAACATTATTCCTTTGTTTTAGAACGAGCTGCCAATCTCTTCCCCCTCCCCGTCAAGGCTCACCTCACACAACACGTCCTCCTTGAGGGCAAGCCCAGGGCCAGGCCCACCTCCATTCCCCTGCACAGTACGTGTGTGTGCTTCGGGAATGTCGGCAGGAGAGCAGTAGGGGAGGAGGGAGGTATAGGGTGAAAGAGGAGGGGGAAGAAAGGATTGAGTTGAAAGGCTTCTTAAGCAGAGTATGAGTGCCAGCAAAGGCACAGGTGTGAGCAAGAGTGGGCAGGTCTAGGCCCCTACAAAGGAGTGTAGGAAGGCAAGAGGAGCAGATGGAGGGTGTTAGTGCAAGAGCAAGGGGGACAGCGGGACAGGAGCCTGAGAAGGAAGTTCCTGGACGCTGCACGTGCTTGAACACCAGGCTGCAGAGTTTGGTTCTTGCTGATGGCCCACAGGGAGCCAGAGGAGGATGTGACACAGAGAACAAATACCATGCAAGCGGTGGTTTAGGAACTAAGACCCCCAAGTGACAAGGTTCTTGGTTCTATTGTTTTGCTCTTCCAGACCCCCCAGCCACTCATTCTGAGTTACTGGCTCCTCAGAGGCCTGTTTTTGCTGTAGAATCAATTATTAAAATCAACTTGCTATCAACTCTAACTTTGAAATGCTATTCAGCTGCTTGCAGGGACAGAGATGGGGGGCTGCCTCTGCAGACATCTAGCCATCTGGACTCTTCTGTGGAACCTGGCTGGGAAGCTCATTTGAATAATTGGTTTTGGCGGTGTGCACTTGTGGGTTAGACACCTGATTACACTGCCAGCCCCAATGTCCTTTCAGCCTCCTTAGAAACATTGCTCGGGTTACATAAAGCCGGAGAGTGTTTCTGGGAGGTGAGGCCTGTCTGGCCCCTCTTGTCGCTTGCACTTCATCTTGACTCTGTGGCTCACTCACTGTGTGACCTTGAGTGAGTTACTTAGCCTCTCTGTGGCTTTGTCTCCTCTTTGTTCAGAGACAGAGTGGCTCCTACCCTGCCTATATACCACAGGCTTCTTGTAAGGCTCCAGGAAAAGACAGGGGAGTTGTCACTTAGCAGAAATGCAAGTGGAGAGAGGTAGGTTGAGGAGAGCTCAATGTCAGGAAGCAATGTGCGTGCGGGCTGTATCAGAGGTATGTTCCCTTGTGATGGCCCCTCCCTACTCCTTCTACTCCATTAGCTGGCTCTATGAACTTAAGAGCCTTTCCTAATCTCTCTATGCCTCAGTTTCCTCACCTGTAAAGTGAGAATAATGATAGAGCTGTTCTGGGAATTAAATGGAACTACCCAGGCAAAATGCCTAGAACAGTAGCAAGCCCCAGAGGTTCGATAGATGGCAGCCATTCATCATGACCATCGTCACCATCGTTGTCATCATCATTATAACTGTTCAGTCCTGGACACTAGGCCTCAAAGGCAGACAATGACAAACCTGTGGAGCATGTTCAGAGGACAGCAGGAAGGACGGGGAGGGGAATGGATTCCAGATCGCGTGTGAAAAGTTATAAGGCCTTGGGGGATGTCCAGCCAGGAGAACAGGAGCCGGCAGTGGTTGGAGTGGAGCGTGGGGAAGTAGGGGGGCACGCGGTCTTCGGACAGCTGAAGGGCCACCACGTAGAAGATAGACTAAAACCTGATAATCCTTCAGGGGTGAGGCAGGAGGGATGGGCTGGCAGATTTAGCCTGAGTCTCAACACTCTCTGACAGTCCAAGCTGGCAGCTTGGTGATGCTTTAGAAGGGAGGCAGCCACCCAGGCCTGAAGGTGGACAGGAAGAGTGGGGCCCAGCCATCACTCAGGGACACTGCTGAGGGCATCCCTGCCCTGGGTGGAGCACTCCAAGGCCGACGGCACCATGACAGGGGCAGCGAGCGGGGAGGGGGTGGGTGGCGGGGTGGGAAGGAGGCACAATGAGTTGGTCAGACCTCTTGGTGACGCGATCCTTGCAGAGGGCCTTTGGTTTCTCCTTCGAGCTTGAGGAAAAGTGCAGTTTTTATGCCATCAAAGAACAAACAGAATATTGACATGCATTTTACATTTTACATAGCTGATTTCATGTTCTATCCTACGTTGGAAAGTTTAAAATGTTTCCTCCTTTGGAGGTTTGGGTGAGCAAGGTCAGCCAGTTAGGATGCCCGTGCACATGCGTGTGTGTGGGAAACACCTTGCCTGGCATCACCCTCTGCCATGCTTAATGACATTCGGTGGTGCCCATCTCTCATCTCCTGTCTGTGGCTGGTGGATTCCTATATATCTTCCATCCTTCAAAAACCCTCATCACTGCTGGTCAGAGGGAAGCCTTGCTTGATTCCTGGACACAAGGTAGCGGGAGGTGAAATCCTCAGTAGGCTAGGGTCGGTCAGCCTGCCTGGATTCGTAAGCCTGCTCTGACCCTTCCTGCCGGGGGACCCGAGGCAAGCACCTTGCTGCCTCTGTGCCTCAACTTCCTTCTGTACTGAAAACGGGGCTAAAGAAATCGACTCATAAATACAGAGAACCAATCGGTAGTTGCTGGGGTAGGGCATGGGCAAAATAGGTGAAGGGAATTGAGGGGAACAAGATGCCAGCTATAAAATAAATAAGTCCTGGATATTAAAAGAACAGACTAGGGAATATAGTTAATAATTTGTAATAACGCATGTGGGTAGACGGTGACTACAGTTAAACTGAGCACTGAGTAATGTACAGAATCGTCAAATCGCGGAAACTGATATAATACTGTGTATCAACCACACTTAATACAAATCCTTAAAAGTGTTATTTTGAAATTACATTTTCACTGGAATTGTGTAAAATCCTTTCTCCTCTAGTTTTTGGCCACTTTCTAAAAATGTCCTTGTGAATTAACTTTAGATGTCCTTTATTTTTTTAATACTTTATTCAAGGTTTTCTTAGGGATTTCAGTAGTTCCTCATGTATTGATTAAATAGCGTCCTACCGTGTTCTTCAGTTCCAGTGTTTTAAGTTCTATAACGTAAACATTTTTCACATGAGAAAGACAGGGCTCTACTGCTCCCCCCCACCCCCGCCCCGCCCGGGCTATTGCGAGCGTTAAATGAGATGCTATGTCTAATGCATAGTTAGGAGGCACTTAGGCATTAGCTCCATTAGCTGGGCCTCTGCGGCATCACACGCACGCTCCTCCAGTGCAAACACTGGGCTTCTTATTGGCAAAGGCTGCTGATTTCCATCTGCTTCCCTAAGGCCCAGCACAGGGCCTGACACTCAGCAGGCCCTCAATAAACCTTAGTTAAATTGGATTTACGGCACCGGAGCATCCTTGGCTACGTGAGGAGCACCAGGGCCCGGAGACACGACGTGGTGCGGGTCCGCACGCGGGAGGGGTGTGCATTTCCACCGCGGGTCTGCGGCGCCACGCTATAAAGCTGAATCATTTCTGCACCACCCCGAGGGGTCTATTGGTCTCCCCCACCTCCCCGCTTCCGAGAAGCACTGAGGTTTTCTGAAGATGAGAAATTTCACAGCATCCTGCTATCTTTGGGGTAACTGCGTATTTTATGATGACTAATAGGCAATTACTATGGTAATATTGCAATTCAGCATGTGTGAGGTTTGGGAAATGAGAAATTATGGGTAACTACTTTGGACTCATTTCTATGGTAACAAAAAGTAATTGTCATTAAATACCAGTTATACTGAGGCTGTACCTGGTAATTATAGATTTTTATGCCCAGAAACATAAATAAAACCAATAAATTTATTCAAAGGTCTATGACTGTTTACTTATACGTGGCTCTATGGAATACACAATGACAAGCACCTAATTAAGAAATGCAAACCCAACACAGAGTTTCATATTGTCATATGGAGATGGAGAGTCTGTTTTTCAAATGCAAGGCAACTCGTGCATTACACATGCTCCGAAGAAGAAGTCAGCGCACTGGGGATGGGAGGGAGCAAAGGGAGAGGTGGAGGAAGAGGAGGAGGCAGAGACAGGGCGCAAGTGCTGCCACATGTGTTGGCAGCCACGTCTGAGGCAGGACGTTGAGAATTGCCACCCCCCTGAATTGACTCCGCTGCAGACCGACTCGGCCTCTCATCCTTACCCCAATGGCCTTCCAACTGGGAGCTGCCCTGCAGCTTCCTGGCTCTGTAACACCTGAAATTACAGGATTCATCCCTCAAGACGTCTAGGCTTCAGATGCCCCATAACCCTCTGGAGATGCTCACGTGGCGTCAGTAGTGGTACCGTTCCTACTTTTTTTTTTTTTTATTAAGGTGACATGCACATAAAATTTACCATCTTAATCATTTTTAAGTGTATTTTTAAGTTCAGTGGTACTAAGTACATTCTTAATGCCATGCTAGCATCTCTACTATCCATCTCCAAAATTCTTTTTGTCTTGTAAACCTGAAACTCTATACCCATTAAACCCTGTGTCCCCATTCCCCCCTTCCGTCTAGCCCTTGGTGACTGATACAGAAGACAAAGGCAAAAGAAAAATTAAATTTCCTTACTACTTACAGCCCATTGACAAGTCCTTGAAACAGGCAAAGTGACCTTCCTCTAGGAACTCAGCTACCTTGATGTTAACACTTTGCTGAGGGCAAAAGGCAATCTTAGCCCGACCCTCCGGGACCCTGTAAGTCTACTTTAACATAGAAAAATTCCTTTGTAAACTTCCTTTATCTCTACCCCTCAAGATACATGTTGGCGATCATCCCCCAAGCATATGACCCACCGATGCACATCTGCAGGGCCTCATGACTAAGTTTTTATTAGATGGCAATAAATTATCTGTTCCCAAAATAGCTAGCCCCCTCAAAGTCCTGAAAACCTTGCTTCCAGATTCCTTACAGACTTACCCTATCCCCTCCCCACTTGGAAGTGTATAATGGGCCACTGCTCATGACCCCAGTGCAGCTCTTTCTGCCCACAGGTCCTTTCTCCATGCTTTAATAAAGTCACCTTATTGCATCAAAGATGCCTCAAAAATTCCTTCTTGGCCTTGACTTCAAACCCTAACATGCTTCCTACATCAGTAACCACGAGTGATTCTACTTTCTATCTCTGTGATTTTGACTACTCTAAGTACTTCATATAAGTGGAATCATACAGTATTTGTCTTTTTGTGACTGGCCTATTTCACGTAGTATAATGTCTGCAAGTTCATCCATCCTTGGTGTAGCCGTACCAATTTTGACAGAGCCTTGCCCCACTGTTACTAATAAATGATGGAAGATGCCTTCCACCTCATATTCCTCCTCCATGAGGGAAGGAGAGAAACTGAGGCCATGGGAGAGAAGTGTCTCGCCCAAGGACAAGAAGGCTCAGGAGAGTGGGGAAGGGTAGAGCGCCAGTTCTCTGCTTCTACCTCCAACTTGTAAGGCAAAGGCCATGTCAGGAATCCAGAGAGTCCTGGATACACCATGTGACTTTGAACATGTCTCCACCTTCACAGCCTCAGTTTCCCCTAGGCTGAAATGGATATAATAAAAACTAACTTCCCTTTCTCGAAGAGTTGTTGTAAAGATCAAATGTGCCTTTTAAGAGGCTTTAGAAGTATAATGTCCTAGACGGTAGCAACATGTGGCTGCGAAGCCAGAGTGTGCTAAATGGTAATGGTGCTCATCGTCGTATTTGTGCCCCACCAGCGTAAGATCAAGACGAGCGGGCTTAGGCGGCCATGTGGGTATGAGTAAAAGGGTTGAGGAGGGGAGGCATCTGGCCAGAGCCCCCCCACACTGGAGATTGTAGCTGAATTTACTTCTCCATCCAGGAAAAACATATCTAAGGCCCGTTCCATGCTGGGCACTCGGGACTTTGGGGACAGCGATGGACAAAGGCCTGACTTCACGAGTCTGCTGTCTAGAGATGGAGGCCGTCATTAAACAAGTAGTTACATAAATATGCACACGATGGCCAGAGCTGGGCAGGGTGGTGGAAGGGTGGTGCCCATGCCTGGGGACAGCGCAGTGGGAGGCCACCTTCTCCTCCCCGCGGCTCTCAGAAGGTCTTCCCAGGAGCTGGCCGTAAGCCTCAGATTGAGCAGAAAAAAAGGCCCGTGTCACTGGGGGGACAGTGAGCCAGAGAGTCCAGCTGCCAGGTGTCACGATTACAGGCCACCGCGTCATCGCTGTGTATAGTTACGTCCTCTAAGGATGCGGGGGCGCCTGTGGGGTGCACTGGAGGTGCTGGGAAGCCGCAGAGGGCCCCCCAGGGCCCCCAGAGGTCACGTCCAAGAGCAGAGCCGCTGGCTGGTCAGCAAATGCTGCGGCCCCCCACGTCAAGAACATCATCTGCAGCGCTGCACTGCCGTCAGCTGCACTTAAATGCTATTTGCTCTATGTAGAGGGACTTGTCTTATTAAATATAAATCGCGTGATTAAACCTCGGAAATCTCCTGCCTTTCCTTCCTAGATTGGGTTGCACGTCTCCTTAGTGTAGAAAAAGAAAAGGGGGGAAGGAGGAGGAGGGCAGGAGGGCAGGCCCGTGTCTTGTCCTCTGCATCAGGGCTGGCGTGGCCGCGCAAGCCGCAGGGAGGACTGCAGACCCGTGGCCCTGGCTGCTCCTCGCAGGCCACACGACCCGAGGCAGACCGTCTGGCTGCCCTGAGGCCTGGGAGACTGTGCACCGTCGGGGATGTTGGCAGTGAAAGAGCAGGAGCGAGTTGGTGACGCGGCGGTGTGCGTGCCAGCCTGTTTCTAGCACTGCCATGCGTTCCTCCGAGCTCCGGCTCTGTTTTCTGCCCTAGACTTCTGACGAGCATCCTTCCCTCCCCCCCCAACTCCCTTCCTTGCTAATTGGAGTAGATTCTCATTATTTGCAAGCAGAGGAATCTCAGCGAACACCCTCCTTCACAAACTTGCTCAAGGATTAAATAAGTGTATGAGTGCTTGACATGGCACCGGGCGGGCGCAGAACTCCTGGAGTGGTATCTCCCCAGATGAGTTTAATAAACTCCTCTGATACCCTGGGGTCCGAGGTTGGTGGCAGTTGGAGGAGGTGAGGGATGGAGGGGGAACCAAGCTGTACAGGGAAAGGGTTCCTTGACTCATCTTTGGGCAGCACGGGGTACTATATCACCCTCTTGAGATTCCTGGTGATTAGCATATTCGGAACTGAAAGATCTTATTGTAAAAGAACACATTGAATTTTGCTTAACTCTGTGTTTCCCAGACTCCTTTCTCCCCTGCCATGCCTAGGCAAGTGCCCCCAGGCAGTGGGACACACTGCTGTAGCCAGGGAGGACTGGCCTGGAGCACGTCTAGGGCACCTTGAAGCTCTCAATCCTGAGTTTTTATTATTATTTTTCAGTTTCTCCAAATCTTTAGTAGTGAATTCTCATGATTGATAGGCCCTTTGTTGCAATTCAGAGCTGTTTTAGCAACAGGATTAATGCCTGTGGTTAGAGATTTGTCTCCAGCTCTTATAATGAGAAACACATATTCGCACTAGGAAAACGTTGGGGGTTTAAACTTAGTAGAGAACCACTTCTGAGGGTTGGAGCTCTTTTACCCTAAAACCCCCAAATGAGAAAATCCGGAGCTTGAAAACATATAGAAAGCATCACCACCCCAGTGGCCAGCGGAAGCCCAGAGAGGGGAGACATTTTGGTCAAGGTCATAGACCTCTTTCCAATGTGCCATCCCTGGACAGCAGATGCTGACATAAATAAGTGTGTAGAGTGGACAGCATTGACCTCTTTCTGACCACTGCCGCTCTTGTAATTAAACAGAAATGTTAACATAAATCAAATGGTCTTTCCACCACCATTACCACTAACAGTGCATTCTGTCCAGGGAAGGTGGGAAGGCATTGCTCTCAGGCCTGCAGCAACCCATAAAACCTGCCAGCACTAATGAACCATTGCTTGAGCCAATTAAGAGAGGAAGCAAAACTGTCTTTAATTAAGGCGTCATGCATCCCATGGGCTCTCTCTAACTGATACCCAGAGGTATTGGGAAGCCCCTCTGGACCCAGTTGCCATGCTTCTGGAGACCAACTCTGTTTAAATGGACCTGGATGGGTATTAAAAAATATGGGTTCTAATCTATGCCACTGACCTTATCTAAATCCTATCTCATGTGTAGGCCTTAGTTACTTTATCAATAAAGTCATCCCTTCACTCATACTCATCAATAGGTTTTTTTTTTAATATTTTACTTATTTATTCATGAGAGACACAGAGAGAGGCAGAAACATAGGCAGAGGAGAAGCTCCCTGCGGGGAGCCTGATGTGGGACTTGATCCCGGGACTCTGGGATCATGTCCTGAGCTAAAGGCAGATGCTCAACCACTGAGCCACCTAGGTGCCCCCATCAAATAGTTTTTAAGCATCTACTGTGGGCTGATTGCTGCTGCCAAGCATCATAGGCACAAGGACAACGAAGGCTCAGTCCCTGCTCTCTGTGGGCTTGAAGGCCAGTGGGGTCCATGCAGTGGCATAAGTCTTATTCAATAACCAGGCCTGTGGGAGCTTAGAGGATTAAACAACTAATTCTGTTTGGGGGTTTGGGGTTTTCAGAAGAGACACAAGCTGTGTTGTGAAGAAGAGTTAGAAAGATAAGGAAGGGATAGCAGGTTCTAGGTACAGGGCAGCCTTGAGGAAGGTAAGGAATCAGAGGCCAACAGGACATGCCTAGGGAACTAGGCGTTACCTTGAGTGGCCAGAGTAACAGTTCTAAGAGCAGAGGGTGGGAGATGAGGCAGATAGACATCAGCTCACACAGAGCCTCTCCTGCAGAAGTTGCAAGGCGCTGGATGTTACTTTGAGGTTGTGGGACTAATTCACTCTAAAGATGTGCAGTGTGGGCAGTGAAGATAGATAACTAGTCAGTCGTTCACTGGCTGTGCGACTTGGGGCAAGTCTGTTGCCTCAACTATCAAATAAGAGTAATAACACTACCTCAGAGGACTCAATGTTCTATTGGCAGATGATCCACCGGGCAGTGAAATTTTAGGCTATAAATTATGGTGCTCAGCTGGGAGAAAGAGAGTTCAAGGTCTGAGGACATGAGTGAGTACTTGAGCGAGCTTGTATGCCCACATCAGAGAGAAATGCTGCTCAGATGACCTGGGAAGCCACTCTCCTTCATTAATGATCTCCAAGAAGAAACACAGAATCAAAACAGTAATTGCTATAACCACCATATGATAATCTGCAAAGCACATCCGTCTCCACCATTCCTTTTGATTCTCACCAGTGTCCTGTCAGGTATGTGATCATTGCCTTCATTATGCAAGAGAAACTGAGCATCAGACTGGAAAGTGAATTCTCCGAGGTTACATGGGAAGTAGGTGCCGAAACGGATTCTAGCTCTCCTGATTCCTGGTTCAGCGAGCTGACCAGAAAATCTCAGCAAGTTACTTCAGCTGGCTGTGCATGACACATCCAAGGCTCGTTAGCCACATTCTCAATAACCAAGGGGAAACTTCCTCTAATGAACTCATGGGTAATACAAAAATTCTTTCTCAAAAATATATCCCCTTTTTCTCCTGCTTCCATCCCACCATCCCATGACTACTAGCTTCCAAGCTTTCTCCCCTGCCCCTCACCTGTAATTTCCCAGGTAGACTCCATCAGGGTTGAGCATTGGTGCAATCTTGAAGACCAGGTGTTCCCGTAGGACATGGGCAATAGGGTGCTGGCTTATGAGGAAGTCAATGATCCCTAGGGAAAGAGAAGAATCTGGGTTAACCTCAAAATGTTTCAAGAAGGAGGGAGCACAGGGATGCCTGGGTGGCTCAGCGGTTGAGCATCTGCCTTTGGCTCAGGGTGTGATCCCGGAGACCCGGGATTGAGTCCCACACCGGGCTCCCCGCAGGGAGCCTGCTTCTCCCTCTGCCTGTGTCTCTGCCTCTCTCTGTGTGTCTCTCATGAATAAATAAATAAAAAATCTAAAAAAAAAAAAAAAGAGAGGAGGAGGGAGCACATTTTCCTCAGCTTAGAAGCAGTAAAAGCTCCAAAGGTAATTTTTGGCCTAAGTTGTCAACCACTATGGGTATATGGCTATAAATTAGGTGTTGCCTGGTGACTTTTACAACTTATAGCTCTGTTTCCAAGAGACAGTTCAAGACTTAATGTTGAAGCCAACGGGCAGACGGGAGAGTGCATGTTCTGCTATAGAGCACTATGCGGGCGCCTAAGGAAAGAGCATTTCAGTTTTACCTTGGAGGGCCCAGATTTTGACAGAGATAGGGGAGAGGTAGGAAAACTCCAAACAAAGAATTAAGAGATATTCTCTAATGTCTAAGTGTGGACATTGGATTGGATGACTACGGCATTGGGACTCTAGGGATCTAAACCCTCCTGTTGCTGACGGTCACACCAGAAGGCAGAGAGCAGCAGGAATTTGGTTAAAGTCACCTGAGGAGAGGGAGGTCTCTTCACTATCCCAACTCTGCCCCTTCCCCACTTGGAAGATCCTCTGTTCACAGATTCTGGGGCCTGTTGTCCTTGCTGCTTCTCACTGTCACCAACGCTTGCCTCCAGGTCACCAAACTGAGAAACGTTGAATTCTCCATGACTCTCCTCTCTCAAACAGGCAGTCCCCAAGTCTCTTTCTTGAATCTAGTGTAGCTGCCCTGTGTCTCCGTCCCTCTGCTGCTTATCTATCCTAGGCCACCACGCCAGCTGGCCTGAATGACTGCGACCACTTGTGGAACATGAAGCCAAAGAGATCTTCCTAAAGTGCAAATCTGAGCCTAATACTGCCCTCGTTGGCTTCCTTCTGGCAATAGCCTGCATAGTTTGACAGGAGAGGGGGTGAAGAAACAACCCGAGTCCTCAACTTTCCCTCCCCTTCTCCACATTTCTACTTCTGCAGAGACCTGGGGAAAAAATTGGCAAAATGGAGCTCTGGCATTCCATGAAATAACTGTAATGCTGGAAAGCAGTAGGAGGGTGCACAACCCTCCCTAAGTGTAGAAGGGAACTCCTTTCCTGCTGGAGAGAGAAGGAAAGGCATCAAGGAGAAAGAAGCTTTTGAGCTCAACCTGAAAGATAAGCATGTTTTGACAGACAGACAGGAGGAAGCAGCAGGATAACCAAGAACAATCCATGTGCCGGCAGCAGGCACTTAGCTCCTGGAATGATAAATGGTTCCCCAGCACATCCCAGAGCTGCTGTGACCAGTGAGGGACATCTCAGGCTTTTCATTAGGCCAGGGCTCAGAATCCATCGGCAGCCGAAAGCCAGTTGGACATCATTTACTTCTCAACCAACGCGGCAGTAGACCAGATGCCCTAATTTATTTGTTGGTCTTCATATTAAAACTGCAGTTTGCCAGTAAACAGGCAGGGTAATGATGCCAGGTGCCCTTGTTAGGGGCTAATAATTGCTTAATCTGTCCACTAATTGACCCCAGCTCCCGGGGCAGCCCTCCATCAAGGAGCCAGCCTGCGCTCAGGGCCTGGCCACGCTGCTTCAGAGGATGGCAGAGAATGGCTTCTGGAAATGGAGTAGCTCATTGTGATCCATCCTCCTTCACAGATGAGCAGATTAATTGGGCTGCCAATTAGGCAGCTAATAAAAGGATGAGAGAAGACAAAGCCAGGCCAGAAGCTGCAGCCATCCAGAGCTCTTTCTCCCATAGTGAGCATAGGGCAAGGAGAGCAGAGGTTTTAGACTCATCTCTTGGCTTGAGGTCAGATATAGTTCAACAGGAATCATTCCCATCGATCAGGAAGTTGGGAGGAGAGCCTTGGCTTTTGTGTGTGTGTGTGGAAGGGGCCGCAGGTGGCTAGTGGAGAGGAATAGGAGGAGAAATGCTGGAGAAAGTAAGAGTGGAGAGGAAATGCCACCCCCGGCCACAGGCCAAAAACATCACACGGACTGAGGAAGCAGAAGTCCTTGGACACCTGCATTTGGATCCTAACTGGTTATAAACTGAAAATCTATTAGCTTTCTCTGCCCAGTTTTCTCATCTTGATACAGGGATAATAATGTCCAGTCAGGAAGACTGCTGTGTGACTGGGTTAGAACACCTGTACTTGAACTGCCTGACACTGACACAGCACAGGGAAATTGCAAGGTGTTTTAATCAACTCCCTGAGATTGGAGATTGAGAGGCAATGAGGGTAGAAAAAGCAGAATGGAATTTGGAACTTAGAGTCGGTCTGTGAAGTTTGCTAGCTATGAGCTTTGGGAACAAGGGTGTTGAATTGAAGAAGCCAACGAACCAGCCATCCGAGAACCTGCGTTCTAGTTGTGGCTCAGTTACTCCGTGAGCTTTAGAAAGACTCCAGCCTTCTCCCATCCTTAAAGTTAGGAGAAAGAAATCAGTAATTCCCAAGGACACATTCCACACTGGCAGTCTGGGCTTCCATCTTTTTCTTCCTCTCCTCCAAAGTAGTAGGATCTTCATCTATCAAGTGAGGAGAATAATCTCCCTCCTGCAAGGAGGCACAATCAAACTCCTGAGATCAGTCTCTGCTCCTTTGGTAAACAAGTTTGCTTGGTTCTTTCTTTTGAACCGAAACTATAGCCAGATCAGAGAGATCCCTGCCTGGGCTGACCTCAGCCTGGTCATGATGAACATCACCAGGCAACCCCAACTAGGTATTCATTGTTATTTCTCCCAGTGTACTTGGTTCAGCAGGTGCCTAGTAAGTGCCCATTGATAGACTGGCCCCAGGAATTCATTTGACCTTGACAGAGTATAGGGTTAACTGAACTGAAAATCGTTAATTCTTTTTTTTTTTTTTTAAGATTTTATTTATTTATTCATGAGAGACACAGAGAGAGGCAGAGATACAGGCAGAGGGAGAAGCAGGCTCCCTATGGGAAGCCCGATGCGGGACTCCATCCTGGGACCCTGGGATCACAACCTGAGCCAAAGGCAGACACTCAACCACTGAGCCACCCAGGTGCCCCCAAATCACTCCTTCTACAAACATTCACAGGGCCAGGTCCACACCATACACCTGGCATTCTGAAATACGTAAGTGATTCCTGCCCTAGAATGTCTATGGTGGGAAAGCAACTTCCACTGGAGCAACTGGCTCAGGGGGCAACAGCCCAGGGAGCCAGGAGAACCCAGAGGGCCTGGGAGGGGCTGCGGAGAATGGAGATGTGAAGGATGAATGGAGTGAGCCCGACGAAGGGATGCCAAGAGCAGGTGTTCCAGGAAGGGGGATTCCACACAAAGCCTGGAAGGCAACGAAGAAGAAGGCCCATCTGGTAGTGAAGAGCTCTTCAATTCGGGGACACAGTGTCGTGATTAAAGGCACAGACTCTGCAACTGGACTACCTGGGTTTGAACGGCTGTGTGGCCTAACCTCTCGGCTCCACCTCAGTTGAGAAGGAAAGAATAAAACAACCCCTGGAAGTCGTTGTGAGGATCTCAGTGAGTTGGTAGAAGCAAAGAGGCACGTGGGAAATGGACATGAAGGGGTGGGGACAAGAGGATGTTGAGAGAGAAGGGGAACAGCTAGATGGGGACCTGCCAGGCCAGCTGAAGAATATAAAGGGCACAGGAGACCACTGCCCAGTACAGGGGCAGATCTGGGCTCTCCTGACTACAGCAGGGAATGTGGTTTGGGAGGAGGGAGTAACAGAGGGCCCGGTGTCCTGGGGGTGGACAGGGTGGGGTTGGGGGGGCAGACAGAACAGAGGGCCAGAGAACAGAAAGAGGCTTACAGTCAGGAACCAGGTCTGACACAGCACCGACTGCAGCCACCAAGGCCCAGAAAGTCATGAGGATGTGCAGGTGCCAGGGAAGCGGTGTGGATGGGTGGTGACACTGACGATGACATTATTTGTCTACCGTCCCCAAGAGCATCACAACTCTTCACTGAAATGACACGATCCTGGGGAAAGCTGATCCCTGAATGATGGAGAAGTTTCCGGTCCTTGGCACAATGGGGCCTCAAAATGGAAAGTAAGCTCAGTTATGGAAAAGTAGGGAAAGTTCTGTTTCCTGTGCCCAGAGGCTTGGGGATTGAGGCTTGCATCTGCTGTTCAAGTCTTTCTTCCCTCCAGACTGTGAACCTTGGGAGGCAAGGACAGGTCTACATCTCTGTCACCATCTTGTCAGTGTGTGGCTCAGAGCCAGGCTAAGGGAACATCCTCAGTAGGTACGTGTGACATGAATGAGTAAAGATGGACCAGTGATGTATGTTCATTAGCTGGGTGACCTGTCATCTCACTGGCTCCATGTACAGATAGAAAAACAAAGTCAGGGTGGCGACATCATCATCTCACAAGGGCCTAGGTGGGACTCAGATCCAGTTCTACTGGCTTCAAAGTGGTGCCTTTTCCATTAAGGCAATACAGAGAGTCAGGAGTCTATTTGCATGTGATTTGTAGAACGATTTGCATATATGCCTGCATGATTTTCTCTCCAGAGAGTTCTGTGTGAGGTTTATTGTTGTTGCCTCGACCAAGAGGCAATATGTTGCAGTGGGAAGAGCCCGGGCTTTAAGCAAGGCAGTTGGGGGTCTCTGCTGGACCCAGAGTGGGGGGGGGTCACATGACAGCAGCCACTGTAGGCCTTCCCCTGACCTGGCCTCTGTCTGCCTGGAGCCGAGCCCAAGGGTCTCAATTTATGGAATCACGGGGATTCTGGTCCTGAAGAACCTGAAGCTCACAGTCATGGTTCTTACCCTTCCGCCTCCCACCCTGACCGTTTCACAGATGAAAAGACAGAAGCTCAGGGAAGTGAAAAGCCCATGACAACCCCTTAGTGGGCTGGTGTTAAACACTTATAATGGGTGGCTGTAAGGGACAGAGAGAGAGAGACAGAGAGAGAGAGAGAGAGGAGAAGAGAGAGATTAGGTGAGGGATTAGAGGTGGGAGGAAAGCAGTGGGGGAGGGGAGGGAGGAAGGGGCAAAGGTCACCACTTTGTTGTAGGAAACCTTCGGTTGTGCTTGTCCTGGTGGTTGTGAGTGCATGGTGTGTGTGTGTGTGTGTGTGTGTGTGTGTGTGTGTGGCCCCTCCCCTCGTCTGCCCAGGGTAACCCTGTGGAGTGAGCTCCCTGAGGGAAGGCCAGCTCCGTCTCCATTGTCTAGGCCCTAGTGGGCACGTTGGCAAGTGGCAGCAAGGCTCACTTAACCCCACAGCAGCCCCTTGAGGACTGTATTGCTGCCCCCATCCTGCAGGTAAAGACACAGAGGCTCTGAGAGTTGGGGACTGGCCAAAGGTCTCAACCAGGAGTAGAGTGGTAGGACTCACACTGAGGCCCTGGCTCTGCCTACCTCCTCACGCGGCCCTCCAGAGGCTGGCGTGCCTTGCCTGCACTAGCGGGCCTAAGTGCTGATTTGATTGATTGGATTACAAAGGATCTGCAGAGGACAAGTGTTCTGCAAATGGCACTTTTCAGTGAGAGTTGTCCCAACAGCCCCAGCTTCAGTGAAAGAACATTCACCCGACCAGAAATCAGATACCTGAGGTCTAGTCCTGGCCAAAGCTCTGGCCTGCAACCCAGTCCTCCAGGTGCAGAAGTGAGGCGGGTTCTGCTAATGGCTCTCTCAGGAAAGCAGCATGGAAGGAGGTGGGCTGGGGTGCACGGCACAGAAGCCACACACCCGGGTTTGGGGGCCCTGTAGGGTCAGGGGAACTGTACCTGACACCCACTAGGTGCTCCATAGGAACACTTACTTAGCGCTTCCTGTATTCCAGACACTGTCCTAAATGTCATTTAATCTTCACAAGAACCCTATGAGGCAGGGTTTCTAT
The DNA here is from genome assembly GCF_018345385.1 of Vulpes lagopus. Taxonomy (NCBI): domain Eukaryota; kingdom Metazoa; phylum Chordata; class Mammalia; order Carnivora; family Canidae; genus Vulpes; species Vulpes lagopus. Next base: position 51,685,296 of record NC_054846.1, read on the forward strand.
TGTCACTTCCCCTTTCAAGATAAAGGAACTAAGGCATAGAGAGGTTATGAAATGTCCCCAAGGTCACACCGCACTACATGGGGGAGCTGGGATTCAGTGTCAGGCAGGCTGGCTCCAGAGAACGTGCTCACACACGCTCTGCTACAGGGCAGCTCTGGAGCTCCCTTGACCTTTCACGTCATGGCTGGAGGAAGAGGATAGTTTGGTCTCACAGAGGCCATGAGTGGGCTTTGGGGCAGCCGAGGGGTTACTGAGAATCAGCCATCCAACTGCCAAGCAGAGCCTTGAGGAAATCAAAGTCTTGCCACCTTTACAGCTGCCCCTCCAGAGTTCTGTGATGACATGATGTCGCTCTGCTCCCAGCAGCAGGTGCATCAGCAGCCCGGCTGTGAGGACCGTGCTCCCAGCCAGATGGGGAGGACCAGGCCCCACATGTCTGTTATGCCTGCTCAAGGTCACTGAGCCAGTTAATGCACAAGAAGCATTACTGAGCTGAAGGTATCTCAGCCGTCCTTCTAGGCCCTGGACCCTGCTGCCCTTTCCAGGACAAGGTGGGCTGGGGAGGGGATCCGGCCCAGCCCTCTGGGACTGTGGTCTGGCCTGTCTCCAGGGGGCCGAGACACCCCCGGGGAGACTGTGCCTCAGTCTCTCATTGGCAAAGTAGGGGAATGATGAGTCTGAAGCTGCCTTGAGAAAGGACAAATTGTGGCTCCAGGGACAGTAACAGAGATAGGGAAGGAGGAAGACCAGGGTCATAGAGACGAGGCCCAGACCACATCTGCCAGGAATTCACCGTGATCCTGGGTAAGCCACTTCACTTTCACGAGCCTCCCCACTCCCGTCTATAAAGGCACATCAACGGTTGTGGGGTGCCCAGAGTGCCGTGCTCTTCTAGGCACCAAGCTTGGCCTTCTAGCACTTCCCACTCCTGAGTGGGGCAAGAAAACATGTCCAGGCTTGAGAAACTCAGACTCAAAGCCCTCTTCTGCTTTTTACTGGCTGTATGACCTTAAGGCCCCTTTTCCTGAGCTCAGATTTAGAATCCCAGAACCAACACAGCATTTGTTCCTCACAACAGCCCCATGGGATGAACAAGATAATCCCCATTTTCCAGATGTAGAAAAGGGCACAAAGGACACTCAGAGATCCAGCCCTAGGCCTCAACTAGCTCATGGTTTAAAGGGAAGCAACAAATATAAATCAAATATATAACAAATCAGGGTGGTAGCGATGGCCATGGGTAATCACACTACAGGTGCAAAGCAGAGACTGAAGGGAGTGGGACGGGGGCCCACAGCGGGTATTCGAACACTGGGAGATGGGAGGTGTTTGCCAGGTGGCACGGGGTGGGCAGAGGAGCAGCAGATGCAAAGGTCCGTTGGTGGGAAGAAGGTTGTCTGTTCAGGGTTAAGTTGTGTGGGGCAGGGATATAACGAGGCTTAGGCCAGAGAACCTGGCAAGATCCAGACGGGGGAGGGCTGGGAATGTCACGGCAAGGAGTCGGAGTTTATCTTGAGAAGGGAGAGGGAAGGCATCGAAAGGCTCTGCCAAGGAGTAAACACTGATGGAAAGGCTGCGGGATAGCATGGCGTGTATCGGCACCGTCCAGATTCCTTCCTAGAAAAGCTGGCTCAACACAGAAAGCATTGGAGCTGCACTCCACTTCTGTATGTCTCAGGCCTCGTCTAACGTGGGATGATGACCAGGCCCTCTGCTGCCCACAGAGGAGGTGGGCCTGGGTGTTTGGGCTCCTAGAGCTGAAAGGTTTGATGATAAGGCTCCTGTCTTTTTACAAACAAGGACAAAATAGTTGCATCCTATCAGCTGGGGGAACAGGTCTGCTGCCAAGTTTAGTAACTGACAGATGGCTGCAGTAGAGGGGTTGGTAAAACCAGGAGGGACCTGGGTGAGGTTACTGCAAGGACAGTGCTGGAGGGAAGAGGATGGAAGTGAGAAGGCCAAGGAGTAAGCTGGAGTGACGGCAGCAGGGAGGTGGGCCACCAGCCTCTTGGGTGTGGCTCCTACTCGCTGTCCCTGACATGCTCTCAGGGCTGCTGGCCCCAGAGAAGGGGGAGGCAATGGTGCCTAACCACAGCACCGTGGCAATAGAAGACGCACGCTGATTTGTCGAGTGCCTGAGAGTCTACAAGGCAGATGACCCGCAGCCTCTTCTCAGAGCGCCGCCCCCAACTCTCAGGGGTGACATCCATCCTGAGTGTCTGCTGAGTGCCAGGCACGGGGCTGGGTGTGTGTTTGCACTCATCTGACACCAGTTTTGTGGTGGCCTGTGCAAAGAGGTGTTGCTATCCTAATTTATTTTACATTTAAGGAAACTGAAATGATACTGCTAGGAAGTGGGAGAGCCAATGTTTGACCCCAAGATGGTCTCATGGCAAATTGCTAGATACTTCCATGGCAGCCCACGGCCTCCTTCAAGTGATATAATTTCTATGGTTTTTTTTTTTTTTTAATCTCCCTTTGACCTTAAGGTCTTTTTGAGACTAAATTGAGAGAAATTACTGAAGTTCTTCAAACTTACATAATTATATGTAAAAATATAGTTAATATTAATTCCTATGACATAGAAAAGTTAATATAGTTAAAAGGCATTACATTAAATTAATGAAAATAAATAAGTAAAATAAAAGAGGTAGAGTGCTTAGAACAGCACTTGGCACATAGTATCACGTATTTTATATGTGATATACCCACTAGATAGGTAAAAATGCAAATGTATTGTTGAGAATGTGGGACAGTAGGAACCCTCATACATTGCTGATGGCAGCATAAAGGTCTCAGAGAGAAACTTGGAGATATCTAGTACAGTTGAAGATGCACATATCCTGTAATCTGTCAACTGCCCTAGAAAAGCAATTGCACAGGCACAAGGCAACAGATAGAAGGGCATCTGTGACAGCTTTGTTTTAAGGACAAACACTGTCAACAACTGAATTGTCCAGGAGAACAGGCAGGTAAGTTGAGGTGCCCGACAGACATGGCACAGAGTACATGGCGGAAAGACGTGAACTATAGCCACACTCATCACCTCGGACATTGGGTGAAAAGTGCCAGTGAACACAGAATAATAGTTTCCTAACTATAAGAAGTTCAAAGACATGCAGAACGAAGCCCTAGACTGTTTACGAATGCTGACGCGGATGGCAAAACTATTGAGAAAGACAATGAAATCCAAACTTATAGCTCTCTGTGGGAGGACAAAGGTAGAAGGGAGGATAACGAGCTTAAAAGGAATGGATAATATTCTGCTTCTGAAGTTGGTGAGCACCAATTCATTAAATTATTATTTATAGTTATTTATTGAATATACCTATATTGCTAATTAATTGAATACATATGTATGCATATATATGTTGTTGATTAAACGTATATTTTACATGGATTAAAAACTTAATAATAAATGAAAAGCAATTATAGAGAGATACATTTGAGATGAAAAAATTATGTCTTATTTACCTCTGGTTGTCTGACACAAGGCCTATTTCCTGGCTCACAGTAGGTGTTTCTAAAGTTATTTGTTAAGTGAATGACTGAATAAATGAGTGAATAGATAGCTTCTAATCCTTATCTCCCCACTTTATCACACACCTACCAACATACACATTGGCCTAGGGCCAGATTTCTTACTTTTGTAAACCACTAGAGACAAGAAAAATCATGCTAGGAAGTGTGGATGACGCTGTATGGCTCATCCTCAACATAGCACATACAAGAGAACTCCACTCAGGCCTACCTATCCATCCATCCATCCATCCATCCATCCAACCATCCACCCCTCCACACACACATGCAGTTAGTAAACATTTGTTGAAAGAAATACTCATGGAAACCAGGTGTAACCTCTTTAAAAATGAAGTAAATGTGCATCCACAATAAGGACTCTGCTCATGACCACACTGTCCCTGAGGCCATCACAGTGCTCCAGCTGGATATGGGGGTAGGCACAGGATGCCCATGGGATTTTGTCACTCACCTTGGCACACAAATGAAGAGGGTGTTTCCCCTGGGTGGACTCGTCCTGTGATGAATACCACCTTCTTCTCTGCCCCTTCCCGAAGGTTGTCTGTAAGAGAAAATACAAAGAGATTGCTCAGGAGGACAGGGAAAGCTGAGACTGGGAGTTGGTATGTGGGAGAGAGGCGCAGGGAACAGACGGCGTGCTTTACATTCATTCCTTAACTCAATGGGTTAGAATCATCAAGGCCCACCCAGCCATTGCTGACTAATTAAACTATGTCCCGGACAACCCAATAGTAAAAGACTACATTCCTGTTGGTACAATTGATCATGTTAATATTACAATCATCTGAAGATGTCGTATCAGTGAGGACCAATCCAGATCCACTGGCTGTGACCCAAGGCAAGTTGGGTATCCTCTCTGAGTTTTGATTTGCTAATCTATAGATGTAGAGAGTACTAGTGATTAAAGCCTGTTAGCTTACATATTGCCTACCACACAGGAAACACTCAGTAAATAATGGAGGAAAGGAAGTAGCTGCTTCCTTTAGTCATAGTAGCAGCTGCCATTTAATCAGTACCTTTTGTATCAGGCATATTCTATACATTATTTATAGTTCTACAGAAACATGCACATTCCTTTGACAGAGGCAGAAAGTTCAAAGTCACACAGCTAATAGGTGTGGGTCAAGCTGAGATTAGAACCCAAGCCTTCGCTTGGCTTTGACGAAGTAACAGGGACCAGATTTCTCTTTCAACTTAAACAACTAAAAAATTGGACAAACATACAAAACGACTGTTCTCAGACAGGAGGCAGTGCAGGATTAATATATGAGAAAAGGGACACAAATGAAGTGTGCCCTCTGACTGCCTGGGCTCTTTGCCTGGAGGCCCATTCCAGACCAAAGAGCAGAGAGGGGTATCCTTAGCAGAACATGGAAATCTCATGGAGATTAAACTTCAGAGTCTGTAGCAGGTCGTAGCTGAGGGGAAACTCTATACATTTCAGAGCAGATGGAGCTCTATGGAAAAAGAATCCCACCAATGTCAGGACTCCTCAAGAGTGTTTACAGGGTCCCAAGATGTGCATGGCACCTAAAAGGGTGAATCTCCATGATGTGTCATGAGAAAATGACCAGGGAACTATGAACTGTACAGCTGTCAGGGCTCACACAGGGCCCAGAATCACTGGAATTCCCACCACCAAAGTGGTAGTCCTCACTGATCATTCAGGGCATTCACGAGACAACCCAGAAGGGCCATGTCTTAGTGGTGGGGCTAAGCTACTCTAGATTCATACTAACAAAATTTTAAAATCATGCAAGTATCAAACTGGACAAAAGAAGCTTCACTGTCTGCCATATAAAGTGCAACTCTCTTTAAGGAAAGACAACAAAATCCAGACACTCAACGATGCGCAATTCACAATCTCCAGTATCCAATAAAAATCCTTAGACATGCAAAGAAGTAGGAAAATATGGTCCAAAATCAGAGCCCGAGCTCTTACTGCTTCTATAGAAGTCTCATTCATATAATAAAGTTCAGCTATGGTGCAAAGAGATTATTAGACAAAAGCAGTGGTCAAGAGTAACATTCCCAGAAGGAATGGGCAGGAGGGTACTTAGTTCCTGGCAGAGGAAGGCTGGATTGACCCCGAACAGACCCATGATCTGAAGGACATTCAGAAATCACCACTGAGAGAAGTTGGGTTAAAGAATATCGTCTATGTTAGAGGATGACCTGGAGGGAGTGGGGAGGTAGAAATAATTAACAGGCTTTTTGCTTCTGAAATGCTAGGGACAGGTTATTTTGAATGTGGTTTATGATCTTAACAATCGAAGCACCAATGTCAGAGACTAAAATAAAAAATGTATTAACTTTATTAAGTCTGACTCTAAAGGCTTGGGACTTGCTTAGTCTATTGGGGTGACCAGTATTGAGGTTCCTGCTTCCCTAAGACTAGGTGTCTGAGAGGCAGCAAGAAGTACAATGGAGCCAAAATGAATTCCTCTTTTTTCTCCCAAAATACATTCTCAAGAACTCACCCTGCATTCAGCTCTGTGCTAGGTGCTTTAAGAAGAAAGGGAGAGAGAAGCTTATGGTTTAAAAGAGGAGTTAGACACCTGAATATCTCCTAGACTGAATATAAGCTCCTCCAGGGAGAAGCTGCAATTTTCATGGTTCTTTTTAAGGCCATTTCCAGGACCCTGTGTGGCATAGGTGCTCGGGAATTGGTATTGAATTAAAGAAGACTCCTATAGATCATGGCTTATCTTATTTAGTCTTCATCATACCTCTGTGAAGTGGACAGTATCAGCCCCATTTTATAGGTGAGGTTCACAGAAGGAAGGGACATGCCCAAGGTCACCTGGCTCTCCACCTAGGACCCCTCTCCCTAGCCTGTCTCCTCCTGGATCGACCAGCAACAATAGCAGATCACGAGTCTGCTGCATTTCCGCCTACGATGTACACAGGAGAGTTCGGCTCCATCCCTTTCTGCTTTGAAGGTGAGCCACTGCCTTCATATTTATGTTGTTTTTTTCACTTACAAAACAAAAAATGAAATGCCACCAAGCCCTTTTAAAAAACACTAACACTGACCCCATCTATCCCAGCAGTCCAGAAATGATAAATAGCATTACCAAGGCCCTCAGTGAATGCTACCTTTATGGATGTCTCCCCTGACCTGGTATCAACTCAATTGCATTCAGCATTTCTGCTGACCACGGAGAAATGCAAAATGGGCATTCTATTTGCACACTAATTTTACTGAGCCCCTGCGTCTTCATAAAATGATAACATGGGGCTAATAAAAATCAAGCATCTCGGGTGCTAATATAAGCAAATGTTGATGCAGGCAGGTAACAAATTGCTTTGTCATTTAGGAGGCCGTAAAAGAGCATTATAATCATCTTTAGGCAAAATGGATGGGTCGCCTTTGCTTAGCTTTTAGCTTTCATTTGCAAAATCAATTTAAGGTAATGTAGCAGCTCTGAGGTGGTGTGACACGGGACACCCCCTCCCCTTCTGTCACCGAATCTCCAGACTCGTGCAAAGCCAATTAAACATATTCTTGGAGGAGGCAGCGGGGATGATGGAGGAAGTATGCTTGAACAAAGCCAGAGTGGAAAGCAGCTGAACAATGAGACCAAAAACAACCCGCAAGAGGTGATGAAACTGAAGGTTCATTGAGGGTGACACACTCAAGGGTACAAGGACATGCTCGTGGGGGATGGGATAGCCACACCAGGCCCTCAGTTGACAGGTGTTTGAAGCCAAATGTGCTTTGTGTAGCATCACAACACACATGTGCATGCACGTGCACGCATACACATGTACCCCTTTGCTGTCACATCCCTCTATCGTCCACTCTTTCCTTATTTCTAAAATATTTATCAAACACCTATTGGGTAGCCAGTTGTTACCCATTATTATCTTCATTTTACAGAAAAGCAAGGCCAAGAGACATTAAGTGACTTGTCTTAGTTCTCACAGCCCAGGGTTGGCAAAGGCCCCACCGGGACAGCAGCCTGATTCACCTGTCTCCTTGAATCCCACACCACTCTGCTTCTGGGGAAGGAGGACAATAATGGTGGCCAGTTACAACAGCAACCAAGTACTATTTATTCAGTACTTACTCTGTGTCAGGCACTTTACATGTGTGACCTTAGTTAATTTTCATAGTGACCCAATGTAACATCTACTATTCCTACCCTCATTTTACAGAATAGGAAATTGAGGTCTAGAAAGGTGATGAGTGAACTCATGTATAAGTAACCTGTGGGGCCTGGATGAAACCCCAGGTCTTTATGAATCTCAAATGTATGCTCTTAACACCTGTTGGAGATTAAATAAAGTCCATGGGGTGGTTTCAAAAACACATCCACAAAATCTTTGTGAATCTCCTCCTCAGGTGGAGAGGAACCCACTTCCCTTTGCTGGGGCTGGACAGACAGGCTTGCTCTAGCAAATAGAATACCTTGGGGGTGGAGGCATGTTATTTTTTTGAGATTAGGTTATAAAAAGACTGTGGCTTTCATCTTGGTTGCTGTCTCTCTCTTTCATCGCCCACACTGAGGAATCCAGCTGCTACAATGGGACACTCAGGTAGCCTGTGGAGAGGCCCATCTGGTGAGGAACCAAAGTACCAGGAACAGAGGCCAGCCAAGCCACACGAGCACACTTGGAAGGGTACCCTCCTGTTCCAGGCGACTGCAGCCCTGGCCCCCTGCCTTCCTCCAACCTCCTGAGCCAGAGCCGCCCAGAGGAGTTGCTACTGCACTCCAGGCCCACAGAAACTGGGAGACTGTAAGTTGGTTTTCAAAGACGCTAAGTTCTAGAGTAAGTTGTCAGGCAGCCAGAGACAAATAATCCCCCTGGGGATGGCTAAAGAAATTCTGCATCTTACCTCCTGATGCCCCAACCTGAGTAAGACCAGGGCCATTACCGTAGTGTCAATGTGGAAGGAGAGCCTTAATCGATCAGGTCAGTTATCAGTGGACCTGCGGTAGGAGCTGCTACAAGATGCCAAGAGGCCCCAGAGAGCACTAGCTGCGCCCTCTGAGGACAAAAGTCTCCCAGAAGTTCACATGGCCAGTTCAGGTTCCCTATCTTCCCTGACAGTAATTCTGACAACAACTTGTCACAGGGAGTGAGTGTGGAGGAGGGAGGGGTGCGAGCTGGGAGGGGAATGTGCAATGTTACAACAGGAAAAGGATCCCCCCCCACCCCGAATGCAAGCCTTTGTCATTTTCTAGACTTCATGATCCCAGAAGGCCATCATAAAGTCAAGAAAATACCTTCCTACTGGTTTCCAAACCAGGCCGGCTGCCTTGTTTTCTCTAACACTCCAGGGCCCAGGCGGGTCCACGCAACTGCTAAGGTACAGAAATAGAAATCCACGGTTAGCTGCCTGTGCCCAAGGGCCCACCCAGGACTAGAGCGGCCTTGTCACTGGTTTCCCCATGCTGGCACGTCCTTGCCTCCATTCTTTGGCCCTGGCCACCACCGAAGTGCTCTTCTTGCAGCCACATGGGAGCGTCCCACTCACCCAGCTCTGACCCTGTCCTCCAGGCCAGCACAGCCTCCTCTGTGTGGCTCCCCTCATCTGTCGGGGCTGGTGGCCGCTCATCTCTCGGGCCCCTTCCCCAGCCTCGGCCACCTCCTGGCAGCGGCGTAAGCACGAATGGTCTCCCCCACCTCCACGCCACCTGGCACACCAGCCCCCACTCGTCTGTCTGTCTGGCTCGCTCCTACTCAGCCTTCCAGACTCTGCTCAGATGTGCCTCCTTTGAGGAGTGAGAGTGGGCACTATCCTGTATCCAGGACTTGTTCTGGGCCACCCCTGGTGTTCGTGTTGTGCTATATTTGATCTCCTCAGCACAACCCTTTTGACTTCCTTCTAGAATAGAATATGGCACGTTGGAGGGGCAGGTGAGGATATCGCTCTGCTGTTGATACTGACCATGATGAGGGAACAGGAGCTGGGGATGATAGTGAGAACGCCCTCAAAGAGCGGAATTGTCTTGTACATACATTTATGAGAAAGTGGTGTTTAGGAGGCATCGATGGGGCTTTCTTGGAGGCCCTGGAGAACCCGTGAATGCATCTGGGTAGAGAGAGGACCTGATGAAGCCAAGCTGACTAGGGTGGATCCAACAGGAGGGGAGGGTTGGATGCAGGACACTGAGAAAGCCACTGGTCCCTGTGTTTCTTCTGTCTCCTGAGGGGGTCCCGGCCTCTGGCTTCCCAAGCAGATGGACCAGGGCTCACATCCAGGCCCCACAGATTATGGTCCATGAGGCCTCCAGTAAATTACATACACATTCTGAGTCTCGGTTCCCTGTGAGATGAGAATAATAATCCCTAGCTCACAAGATAAACCTCAAGCAAGAGACTTTAAGTCCCTACCCTATGGCTTTGCCTATAATAGCAGGTCCCATTTATTGAGAGAAAAACCACAAGAATAGGGTTTCTCAGCGCTATGAACATTTTCAGCAGGGCAACTCCTTGTGTGGGGCCCTGTGCTGTGCGCTGTACAATGCGTCTCTAGTCCCTGCCCACTAGATGCCAGGAGCACGCCTCTCCCCACTTGTGACTATCAAAAATAGCTTCACACATCACTAAATGTCCAATGTCTTCTTGGAGGCAAAATAGCCCCTGGTTTGAATATTTCATAAGCCTCTATAAGAATATTTCACCTTATTCAGATTGGCCTTGTCACTATCTTCCCAAGGAAACTTTATATCTCTTAGACTTTCTATCTTTTCCCCAACTCCTCCGAAAAGTCTTCCCAGATCCCTCCAAGACCACAGTGCCTTTCCCCTCCTGCCTCTGACCTCACAGAGTTCATCTGGATCCCTCAGCAGGTCTTAAGTCAGGTGCTACCTCGCAGAGGCAGGACCAAAAGCCACAACTTGGATCGGTCCTGCCCAATGCCAGAAGCTGCTCTTCCGGGCCTCGGGGCCTTGGTAAGAAAACGTGGTGTGGGCAACCTGTCAGTCCTTCCACCCCCTAGACCCTCGGCCCTCTGGGTCACATTCCCTCAGCTTCGTGCAGCTCTCCCGCAGCCTAAACTCTCGTAATTGTGTGATAGACTCATGCCTGCTCCAGGGCTGGGACTGAATCTCTACCCTCGATGAGATGGAAGATGAGAACAGGGATTACTGTTGAGAGGATGGAGCTCATGACAGAGAAGCGCTCCTGATGAGAAGTGAAACGTTATTTCTGGAATTTCAGGCCTTTGGGAAAAGGAGCCTCTCTGGATCACCTCCTATGTCTAGAGCATATTAAAACCACTCTTTTGGCTTTAAAAAGCAGTCAGAAGGCCTCTGACTCACAGGAGGCTTACGGAGACCATCAGAACTACAGAGCCTGGGGGGGTCACTGATAGAACATCCTCACTGTGAAGATGAAGGGAGAGGCCCAGAAAGGACAAGTGACTTGCCCCCAGCCCACAGGGCTAGAGATTGGTTGAGCCAGGTCGGGAATCCAGGGCATGGGACTCTGTCCGCACGTTCAGCCTCCTCTCATGACACAGGGCTGCCTTCAGCAATGTCCCTTCGACTGGCACCTGGAAATGGCCTGGTGGGTGCCTGACAGGGGAGTGAAGGAAAGCTGAAGAGCTAGGGGCCTAAATACAGAATGTGAGGGCCAGCTGTCACCTTGATGGTCACTGAGACAGCGCTCCACCGGGTCACCCCTGCTGGGCTAGGAAGTTTATAGAGCCTCCTTGCTCGGGGCTGGCACTCTAGGCCCTGGAGGAGGTACGCTTGCAAGCTTCGGGAATAGGGGGGCGGCAGGAGGGACCTTCCTGCTGCCATCTGTCTTGATCCCACTACCCTCCCAGCACCTCCAGAGAGTCAGAACTGGAGCTGCCCTCTCTGAATTCCTGCTGAGGTGGGGTCTGCTGGGAAACAGAAGGGAGACTGAGACTCCCCGCGGGAGCTTTACTGTGAACTGCTCTCCAGGACACTTGTGAGAGGTGGGAGTTATGTGGGATTGGGACCATCTCTGTGGGGACTTGAATGGATCCCATGGGGAGCTCCAGGCCAGGAGGGCCCTCCACAGTTGTTCTAGGAGGTAATGGGGCTGCCTCTGGGTCTTGCATTGACTGCTTACTGGATGCGGGCTGCCTCCAGGGCAGGGCTGTAACCTCAGGCAAGGCAGCTTCCCTTGGCTGAGCGTAAGTTTCTGGAAGGAAATCAGATGTGAGATGTCAGCCACCACCACTCGCGGAAAGTGAGAGACTTGGTCCTGAAGGGGAATCCGGTGGTGCCCAGTATCTGCTACACCAGCCTTTGGCTGAAGTAGCTGAGGAGAACAGGGCCTACCCGAGGCCCCCAAAACAGGAAGGCCAAGGATCTTTTTCTTTTTTAATGCAATTCTATATCCGTACGCCCTAACACTGACCAAATGCCAAACTTGGGCCTGGCCCCTGAGGACATGGAGATGAACCAGATGCTGTCCAGGAGCTCAAAGACTAATGGAGAAGAGAGCTCAAGCCTGGTATGGCAGTTTGAATTTAAACTTAAATTCTAGAGTCAGACAGGAGGGGTAAAGCCAAGCTCTGCTGCACATGGCATTGAGCTCCGAGATCATTCATTTCTTCCTCTGCAAAATGAGGATCGTGATTCTGACAAGGGATCTTGTAAGAATGAACTGAGGTAATGCACTGGGTCTATGCACCTGACCTGACGCACATGGCCTGTGTTCAAAGGATGGTAACTAACGGGGGCGCCTGGGTGGCTCAGTCAGTTAAGCGTCCAACTCTTGGTTTCGGCTCAGAGACGTGACATTGAGCCCCATGTTGAGCCCCAAGTCCAGCGTCAAGTCCTGCCCGCATCAGACTCCACACTCAGCAGGAAGCTGGCTTGAGACTTTTCTCCCTCTCCCTCTGCACCCCCTCCCCGCCCAAAAAAGAATAAATAAATTTTTAAAAATGGTAACTTACAGACACTTAGAGGTCACTTGGTCCAAATACCTGATTTTACAGATGCAGACACTGAGGTCAGTAGACTCCATGACTTTGTCTTTTTCACTATTTGCATTCCCAGGACATCGCACACAGAAGGTGCTCGATAAATGCTCCTGGCCTAGTTGTAGAGCCCTCGTTGCTCTTTGGTAGAATGAGCTTTGGGGGCTAGAACCAGTGCCCAGGCTTTCCCCAACACGGGCTCTGCCTTTTATCTCTCTGAGCCTCCAGAAATTCCTCACCACATCGGGTTTGGGTTTCAGCTTATTAGCAAATGCAAATTGAATTACGTGGTGCCCTTTTGCAACAAGGACAACAAAAACAGTTTCCCCAGGAAAAGAGGGTGAGAAGAGGTGAAAGCTGGGATGAAAGTCGAAGACAATACATTCTAATCAAACTTGATAAATATGTAAATTAAAGCAGCTAAACAGTTGGCTTTGACAAATGACTTGTCGGTAATGGATTTTTCCAGTGCGAAGGCGAGAGTTCAGCTCACCGGCCGGCTGCGGAAGGCGGCGGGAGCACCTGCTGGCTGCCAGGCGAAGCCACTGCGGGGACAATCCCGGGTCCAGAGGAAGGAGCTGAAGGGGCAGGAAGGGGTGGGGGGGGGCACTCCCGAACGCACAGGCTGTGTCCTGAGGAGCCCACAGATTCGCTCCCTCCAGCCCTCCCATCGCCGCCTGGCGTTCTCAGCAACTCAGGAGCTAGTGCCTTTCAGTGTTTTCTCCCCTCACAGGAGCTGACACGGTGGTGGTGCTCAGAATAGAGATTTCCTGGGACGCCTGGGTGGCTCAGCAGTTGGGCGTCTGCCTTCAGCTCAGGTTGTGATCCTGGGGTCCTGGGTTCGAATCCTGCATCAGGCTCCCTGCAGGAAGCCTGCTTCTCCCTCTGCCTGTGTCTCTGCCTCTCTGTGTCTCGCATGAATAAATAGATAAAAATCTTTTAAAAATTAAAAAAAAAATAGAAAAGAGATTTCCTTAGCTTGCTACATAGTTCCAAACGGTCCCCTTCCTAGGCCCACTCTCATCTCTGTTTTTCCGTCTGTAGAATTAGCTGTTGGATATTCCCAGATATGGAATGCAAGAAAAAAATTGAGCTGTTAGCTCAGCTGAAGGCCCACATAGCACGGAGCAAAAAGGAGCCCAGGGACTGCAGGTTGTCTGCAAAATGCAAGACCATGGTCATTGTAAGCACCGGATGTGTGTGGCGGTGGGTGTTACTTAGCAGGAGATAGCCAGAATAATTGCTATGAAACTGATGGTTCTAGCAGATTTTTAAACAATAGTCAGGTGAGAAGTGGTTAAAAAGGAATGGATTTTGAGCGGTTTCTGTGTGCCAGGTACTTTTCACACAGTATGATCCAGGTCTCGCTGGACCCGGGGAGAACTATCTCATTTTCCTCCTACCACAGACAAGACATCTGAGGTGAAGTGCCTTGCCCAGGGCCACCCAACAAGCAAGAGTCACAGGTGGAATTTCTATCTGCTTCTATCCCCTGAGACTGGTCTTTCTTCTGACACCCCCCAAAGGAAGCCTCATTCCTGAGTTACACCGGATGAAAGACGCTACTGTGGGTGTACAGGAGTGCAGGCCCATACACACGTCTGCTTCTGGCTTAAACTCCTACAAACTCCCGAGTTTCTGTACAAAGTCATCAGAATTGAGGTACAAAGAGAAATTCAAGGTGAATGGTTTGCAGGCTTGGAAAGACACTATTAATACAATTTCCTCAAACAGAGAACCACTATTTATGAGTGCTCAAAGTAGCTTCAGGAAAAGAGTTTCCTGGTAGGGCAGGGAGTAATGTGATCCATGCCCAGAGCTGAAGATCCATCTTGCCCAATGCTGGAGGAATTCAGATTTGAAGAGTGTTCTTTCTTTCCTATTGAGATCTTCATTGACTTGTATAAAAATACCACTCTCAATCTCAAATCCCCACTGGCATCTTTATATAAGCACCGAAAATGCTACTGGGCTTTGGAGATTTCATTTAATGAAGGAAAAGTATTTCTATTAAAGAGTGTGATTTTTTTTTTCTCTCTCTCTCTCTCTCTCAACACATCTTCAGATGAGCCAGGGAAGCTGGATTGTTCTGGACTCTGAGAAAACAAACTCACCCATGGCTCACCCATGACGTGGTTACACACACTGCAGAGTGACAACAGCCAAGGGAGGCAAGGAAGGGTGGGTGATGAGGGGGAGATGAGGGAGATCATGACAGATGAACTCCCACGAGCCTGCGCCCGCACAGTGTAGGAAGCACTTGGGCTGTCACGGGGAGGAGAGTGCTATTGCCACCCCTCAAGCTCAGTCCCCCATCTGTATCATCTGAATAGCAGTGCCCCCTCCCATCCTCTCCTGGGGCCTGTAATCCCTTCTCAGGGGCAGGGACTCCACTCTCCTGCTTCAGGTCTGGTCCTAGAGCAGCTCCCGTCCACTAGAAGTGAACCCAAGCTGCTGACTCCGGCCTGCTTGTCCCCTGCCCACCCCCACCCCCTTTTCACCCCTCCCTCACCTGCCCACCCACTCCGTCCCATGGGGGTTCTTTCCAAATTCTCTGCCCCATCTGGGGGGCTCCCCTGGCCTCTATGGGGCTGGCTCCTCACCACATAGGTCTCTGCTTCCCACATGCACAGTAGCCCCATGACCACAGGAGCTTGGTCTTACTAAGGGCTGTGGGCCCAGGTCTAAGGTGGCACCCGGCAGACACACATGTGGACTGTGTGACAGATACAGCTGACGGGGATGGAGGGGTGCGCGCTGGGGAAGGGGAGGGCCTTCAGAATAGGACTGGAGATGTGGCCGAGGTGCACTGATTATCTGAGGTCAAACAGCCGGGGACTGGTGAGGACAGGCCGGATCCCTGGGGGATGCACATTAGGGCTGTGGGGCTTCTCCACCTCTCCCAGAGAGGGGGGGCCCTTATGGAAGGCTGTGTGGTCCTGGGAAGGCCAGGTCCCGGCTGGGTGCCTCGGTCTCCTCACCCAAACAGGGGAATCACACCATCATCACCGTGTTTCTGGGTAACTGTGAGGCCTGGAGGAGTTAAAACAAAGCACCAGGAATAGTCCTTGTCACGTGATAAGGCCTCATCTCAACGTTTGCTATTCTTGGACATTCAGCAAGTGTTGCTCAGGCTCCCCGTCACCCCCTGGCCCTGGGGAGCCCTCGGCCCCGCCAGGCAGTGGGGTCGGGGGCGCCCTCTGCTCCTTCCCCTCCTTGCCCCTGCCCTGTTCCAGCAATGGCCCACCTGCATGGTAGGACTTTCCTTTGCTTCCCATCCTCGCCTGTCCTCCCTCGTGGCTGAGCTGGGGGGCAGAAGCCTTGTCCTGTTCAACTCCCCCTGGCATTCATTTGTCTGCCTGACACAGAGAAGGGCATGTGGACATGGTTATTTTAATGCAAAAAGTTGTGAAATGACTGCATCTAAATGTAGAATGCTCCCAAAATTAGCAGGTACCATGGGGAGCGGCCCCCAGGCGTGCAGTCTGACCCGCTCTGTCCTGTGCTCCTAGTGGTTCCTTAGCAGCCCCGCTCCCCTCGAGGCCCACCTGAGCCCATCTGTCCCCCCACCCCGTCCCTAACCCCCCTCACCAGAAGTCTCACCAGGGAGAGGGACTTTCGGGGGGCGAGGGGAGGCAGCCTGGAACGTCTCCTTGGCACCTTATTCGGCATTGTTTTTTAAAAAGGCTGAAGGTGGGATCCCTGGGTGGCTCAGCGGTTTAGCCCCTGCCTTTGGCCCCGGGCGTGATCCTGGAATCCCGAGATCGAGTCCCGTATCGGGCTCCCTGCATGGAGCCTGCTTCTCCCTCTGCCTGTCTCTCTCTCTCTCTCTCTCTGTGTGTGTCTCTCATGAATAAATAAATAAAATCTTGGGAAAAAAAAGGCTGAAAGTGTAATGGTTTGTTTCCTGGGCTGTGTCAGATTGTCCCCATACCAAAAACATTGTGTCAGAGCAGCTGCATCAGTGTGGCTGAAACAAAAGGACTGTGTCAAAGCGATATGAACTCTGCAAGGAAGCCACCTGGCACGGAGCGGCCCCTGATCATGGATTTAAAAACATACACCATCCTACGTGGCTTAGCAAGCAACCCGCGGCACTGAAAACCAACTCTCCCTGTGGTAATTCCTTTCTGTTCCAGTGAGGATGTTTCCACCACCCTAAGGATCAGGGAAGTTCAGGATGGGGCCTGACGCCCCATGCAGGCCACAGAACAGAGATGGCTAGAGCAGAGTATGGCCTAGTTAACCTCCCCCATGTTGCAGCCAAGACACCGAGAGAGAGACAGTGACTTGATCAAGGCCTCACAGTCAACTGGATTTTCACAGGTTAGATCAGAACCATGGGATCCGTTCCCACACGACCTCCCCACGCTCTGCATGGGCTTCTGGGCCACAGCGTCACCGCCGGACTCGTGCACACACGCCAACAGAGGGGACAGCTGCTGACAGAGCTCAGCTGACGCTCTAACTGCCCAAGTCCTCGGCACGCTACTTGAAAACTGGAGCAGCCAAGTTCTCGATAAAAGAAGCTTTAGTGCCCAACCAGGCGGGTTGCCAACATGCCTTTAGCCGGGCTGCCCGCTGGAGCAGCAGGGCCTCTTGGTGGCCCCGGCCGGCCGGGGGGACGGTGAACCTCCGCAGCACGGGGCGCAAGCGCAGAGCTCACTCTCTGCCTCTATTTCCATAATTGGTATTTCTGCAGCTGCTACAAAATAAACCTGTGCTAACCTGAGTCAGGAAACGTTCTTGCCCCACTGTCTTCATGGCTTCGTGGCTTGGACTGAATGGAGTCCGTCCTGAATAAAACAGTGTCAAAACTTTAGTTACAAGAACGTATTTCCAGGGGGTGTGTTTACAGAGTGGCGACTCCCAGGCTAAGGCTTCTAGGATAAACCTGGACCCTGGACAAAACGCGGCCTCCGATGATCCCTGGGGCACCTGGACTGGAGCCCAGCTGAGCTGGGTTTGCAGCTGAGTGACACGGGGAAGCTGTGGAAGTGCCCTCGCCTCAAAGGCCCAGCAAGGAGAGGGATGGAAACCACAGGGGTCCCCCAGGGTGGCCTCTGGCGTTGTGGGTTTCAGAAGCCGCGGCCCCACCGTGGGGCTGCCCCGCGCACCTGGGAAGGCACGGGCCTCAGGTGCTGAGCGCTGGAGGAGGTCGCAGCATGGTGACCCCACCGCCATCTGGGCATGTGACCCTGGGCAAGCCGCTTCCCCCACCTGTGCCTCCTCCAGCCCTCTCGGCTATCAAACGGGGATCACGGTGGGCTATCTTGTTGCACCCTGAGGGGTAAATGAGCTGGGCACTCGGAAAGCACTTAGTACGGGGTCTGGCACCCAGTGAATTGTATCAATATGAGTCTGTTTAATAAAGTGAGTGCCGACGAGTGACCCGGTTCAGGTGCTCCAGGGCTGCAGAGGGAAAGGCTGGTCTTCGGGCCCCTGTGATGAGCCCCTGTGGACAGCCACCTGCTGCTTATCTCCAGGCACACAGGCAAGAAACACACCTTATTCTCTGCCCCTCAGCCCTGGCTGCATATTCGATCCACCCAGGGAGCTTTTGAGAACTGCCCAGGCCCAACTCCCGTGCCCCCAAATCATCCTGCTTAGGTGCAGTTGCAAGC
Organism: Vulpes lagopus; assembly: GCF_018345385.1. Taxonomy (NCBI): domain Eukaryota; kingdom Metazoa; phylum Chordata; class Mammalia; order Carnivora; family Canidae; genus Vulpes; species Vulpes lagopus. The sequence goes on from NC_054846.1 coordinate 51,703,371, forward strand.
GAGGAGCGCGGGTCCAGTGTGAGATCCCGCGGGCCAGGCCCTCCGGCCCCTGGTCTCTCGTGCTACACCACGGGTCTCTCAGATGGTCTCGCAGCCCCCCAGTTCTAAAGCGCTGCAATCCGGGAGGCCTGGAGGCTCCAAGAGGTGGCTTGGCGTGGCCCCGATCAGACTACATGGGTCATAGCGAGGAGAGGGTAGGGAGCGAGGGGACAGGAGACACGCATACATCAAGCAGATAATTTCTCACAGACGCAGGCCCGTCCTGGGATAGAGGGGCGTGCGGTGTCCCTGAGGACCTCCAAAGCTTAGGGCAAACAGATTGGATTTATGGCAGAAACAGAGGCCACATGTCTGAGAAGGAGAAAAGGCCTTTTTCCAAGGACGAAGGAGGAGGATCAATACATTCACAGCTGGGGCTCGGGGGCCCAAATAGACGCACACAGGACCCAGGAACAGGTTCCTGGGATGCTGGGAGGGACACAGGGAAGTCACTGGACTCCAGCACCTGCTCTGGGCAGGCCCAGGGGCCGCACTGCGTGCAGTCCTGTTCCTTCCCCGCAACCTCCTGGGGGGCAGGTGTCGGATCCCCAGGCTGTAGGCCCCACAGGGGCGCCCAGCTCTCTCTGAGTCCAGGAGCCCAGGCTTTGCCCCCGGGGGCTCAGTGCCTCACTCTCCAGAGCTTCCTGTCCTCAGGACCCCACGCAGCCAGTTCACACAAGAGCAGAAGGTTGGGAACAACCCGAGTCCAGACCTGGAGTCCTCACATGAAAGGTCCTGTGGAGTCTGAGGGCACTCGGAAAGCACTTAGTACGGGGTCTGGCACCCAGTGAATTGTATCAATATGCGCCTGTTCAATAAAGTGAGTGCCGACGAGTGACCCGGTTCAGGTGCTCGGACACCGGGGTGGCAGGGAGATCACCCACAATTTCCGGGATGAAGAGGCTTGCCTTGTGAGAGCTAGTCCGTCAGCACAGAGCGAGGGGGACCAGGACCCCCAGGTCGAGGCTGCTGACTGCCTGACACTAACCACATCCCGGGGAAGCAGGGTGGCAGCGGGCAGCGGGCTGATGTACCTCCGGAGCTCTGACAGGGCTGTGGCAGGCCTGGCCTCTCCCTGCCTCTGTCCAGGGGGCAGGCAACCTGACAGCCCTGACACGTGAGGCTGCTCCCTACAGCCAGGGCCATGCGGGGTGACCTCATGGCGGGGGTGACCTCACGGTGCGGGTGACCTCACGGCGGGGGTGACCTCACAGTGCGGGTGACATCATGGCGGGGGTGACCTCACGGTGGGGGTGTCCTCACTGTGGGGCTGATCTCACGGCAGGGGTGACTTCACAGTGCAAGTGACCTCATGGTGCGGGTGATCTCACAGTGGGGGTGACCTCATGGTGCAGGTGACATCACAGCAGGGGTGACCTCACGGTGGGGGTGATCTCACGGTGGCGGTGACCTCACGGTGCAGGTGACTACACTGGGGGGTGATCACACTGGGGGTGACTACACTGGGGGGTGATCACACTGGGGGGGTGACTAGACAGGGGCTGACTACCCTGGGGGTGTCTGCACCTGGGCTGCATCCCTGGGGCCCGCCCTTGCCCCTCCCTTGGACCCTGCCCTCTGGCCACACCCCCATGCCCCCGCCACCCTGCGGATGGTACCCAGTCCCCCCAGGGCACTTGCCCCTCGCCCCAGCTGCTGAGGAGGCCCGGCCCCTGGGGACCAAACCAGCTCCACAGCCCCCAGCTCGCCACTCCACAGCCTGGGGGGTGCCGGCCGTCAGGAGCGCCCCAGGCCCTTGGGCTCACACGGCCGTGCCTAACCCGCGTGAGCACGGAGCCTCCAGGGTGGCGAGACCGTGCGGTCACGGGCTGCTCCCCAGAAACTTCACATCTAGTAGCAGGTGATGTGACGAAAGGGAAAGCACGTTCGCCAGGGAGGCCTGAGGGCTGAGAGGAGGACAGTCCCGCAACCCGGAGGGTTGGAGAGAGGGGGGCGCGGGCGCTGGACCCGAGAGGCGGCCCTAGACAGACACACGGACGCCCCGGGCCAGCGCCCTCTCTCGCCGAGCTCTGGGCCGCCGCGATCACCGCCCCACCACGGGCCGAGCGCAGGGCCGGGGCTCCCGTCTGTCCTCGCCCCCTCCCCGGGCCAGGTCATCGGAGGTGGGCACGGGGCTGCTCCGCACGGGGGCCGGTGAGCGGGACCGGCCACCCTTCGCTGGGCCTCGAGGCCTCGCCTTCTGGCACCCAGCCTAACCCGAGTCCCGGGAAGAAAGCGAGCCAGGCGGGCTGGGCTTCACGGGCGCTGACGCCGCAGTGACCGGCTGGCAAACGTCTGCTCGTGTCCCGTGTCCTGGGAAGGCCCGAGTCTCCGATGCTGATCCCCACGGTGTCCCGTCAGAACCCTTCTATTTAATGCCAAGTGGACGAGCTCCGGACAGCTATTTGCATTTTCAATTCTAGAAATCATTAATATTTTAAAACTGCTGGCCCCGCGGCTTATTGACACACTGACATCTCCTACCTGCTACTGGGAAAGGGCAATTCTGTATTTGAGAAATATTCAAACACGGGGCCATTTCCCAACTTTTGTTCAGATTCTGCTTTGGAATCCCTGCTCTCGGGACCGACAACCGTCGGGGAGACGCTTCCGACTGCGGACCGCGAGCCCTCCGGGGCCGCGGGCTGAGGGGGGTGCCCGGGAGCCCCCTGGGAGCCCGAGCACAGGCTGCAGGCACAGACCAGGCCCCAAGGAAGGCTTCGGATTCCAGAAAACTGTTCTGCAGCTACTGGGAGCACACGAGACACTCGGGAGACCCGTGCTTAGAGCAGCCCCTTCAGTCACTGTCAGCTGCCGTGACACGAGGTTGAGGTCACGCTCCGGGTCCTTGAGTCAGGCAGGCCTGGGTTCGAATCCCAGTTCTGACAGCCCTCGTGGGGCGGCGATCGCCATAGTGAGCGGTTTCCTTGGCTCCTTAGTCTCGGTGTCGGGGTCCCCGACGGCTGGCTCACGGCCTGCTCGGGGGGGAACCTCATGTGAGCCCCGCCTCCCCCGCGCCCTGCCGCTCACCGTTCCCGCCCACCCGGGCCTCGCGCCGTCCTCGGCCCACCTCGGCCCACCGTAAGGCCGCGGCCCAGCTTTGGCCAACGCGCTCAGAAAGCGACACCAGCCGCACCGGGTCTCTGGAGGACGTGCTTGCCAGGGATCTCTCGCCTGCGCGTATCAATATAAAAATGAAACAGCTATAATTTGCTTTCAGATTCAAACTGGGAAGGTGACCTTTGACCCTGTCAAAAAATGAGAACAAATTAAATTGAAACACAAAGTCATTTCCGTTGTTCCAAGCCTCTGGATTTCTAACTAACGTGCAGCCCAACTCTGAGGGCCGCAAGGGGGTCTGTGAAGGGGCATCCACTACCTTGCACGCCCAGCAGAGCTCCGCAGAGCACCTGGCGTCCATTTGTTTTCCTTTCCTGGGACACATTGTGCTTCTTGTGGTCACATAGGTCCATGGACAAGAGCAGTTCCAGGTGTTTGGAAAAAAAGAAATTGCTAGAAGCTGACCTTGTACAAAAAAACACACAAGGAATCAGCCCTCAACACAATCACTCACCTACCCTGTCCTGGAGGGGAAGTCAGAAATGCAGGTGGGATGGCGATGGGGTGGGGGGTGGCCTAGCAGAAAGGGAAGGTCCTTGTGGGGAGGCAGGAGGCGTCCGTTGCCCACCCCTCCCCAGCAGCCCCACTGCATTCAGAGTCTCAGCAGGGCGGCTGGGACGTGGATGCGAAGACAGTGTGAGGGACAGAGACCTCACTCAGTTGACAGCAGGGCCATTAGCAGGTGACGAGCAGGAGGGGACAATGCAACCTGGGCTGGGGTCTTCCAGGAGGTGGCCATCACTCCTGCTTGGGGAAGTGAGGAACAGTCATGCTCTTCAACCCACTGTTTCCCAAACTCACAAGAGAATCACCTGGTGTCCTTGCGATAACTACAGGGTCCCCAACCCACTCATAAGACCTCATTTGGTCTTAATTTTCTCCCTGAGCCTGACTTGAGACTCCCTGAATTAGAATCTGCAGCAAAGTGCCTGGGAATCTGTATCCTTTTATAAATGAGTGCCCTCGATGCTTCTTATGATTGGACAGCTTTGGACATCCCTGGAGCACTAACATTTTCCTTATTGGAGCCATTGGAATACCCGCCTGGCCTTGGAGAAGGCACCGTCCTTCTCAGAGCTTCCATGTCCACGTCTGTGCAATGGGGATGGGAATCCCTGCCTCTCGGGGCTGTACTGGATCTGAGGAAGAATCAGATGGGCACACCAGGTGAGTAGACAGTGCCCGGCTCTTAGGAGAAGTCCTGCCCTCGTGTGTGTGAGAAGGCTGCTGTCCTCCAAACCTCCTCCATACCAATGCCCTCAGTGGTGCTGAGAATCCCTCTTTCTGTTCTCAAGTTTTTGGCTCAAGCCACAGAGCCTCGGCCTCCAATGTCCCTGCCCCCCAGGGGCCTGTTGGGCTCCTGCCCCATCCAAGGAGCCAGAGCCTTCCCCGGTGCAAGATGTTGGGACACGGGCTTCCTCGGGGAAGCTCTGCTAGGGAGGCTGGGGTGGACGTGACTGGCCAAGTCCTTGACAGAACTGGAGGGGGCTGACAACTGAACTTCCAGATTTCCACTCCCCACCTCAGGGCTCCTACCAGGGCTCCCGATAATTTCAAAAACAGTAGGCCCAGTGTGGGGAACAGGGACTCTCAGCCCCGAGCAGGGCTTTGTGGGGTGAGATCCCTCCCTGTCCATGCAAGTCTGACAGAGACAGGGTTGACTGAGTGAAGAGATGCAGGCCACCAGGGTGTGTCCGGGCTGAATTAGGTCCTGAATTTGTGTGGTGAAGTCTTGACTCCCGGGACCTCAGGATGTGACTGTATTTGGAGACAGGGTCTTCAAGGAGAAAATGAAGACAAAATGAGGTCTTATGAGTGGGTCCTAATCCAAAATGCCTGTGGTCCTTATAGGAAGAGGTGATGAAGGCACAGGCCTGCCCAGAGGGAAGACCACGTGAGGACGGAGACGGCCATGCACAGGCCCAGGAGAGAGGCCTCAGGAAAACATCGCTGCTGGCACCCCAAGTTCAGATCTCAGCACTGCTGGAGAGACCACGACAGAGGGCCTAGGCCTTGGTACCGGCTCCTTCCCTTGGCTCTTTGACCCTGACTTTGGGAAAAGGCTCCCCCAGTTTTCTTATCTGTGGAAATCAGTGGGTTGGCTCCCAGGTGGTTAACACGGGCCTATCTCCAAGGAGATAACACAAGCACGATGAGCCTGGCATTTACCAAGTGTAAGACATGTGTTACCTCCCATCCCTGGGGTTGCTGTGCAAAGTTGGGCCGGGCCTGTAACCCCCCTGAACCTTGATTTTATCACATAGCAAGTGGGTGTCACAATCTTCGCCTACATCATTTAACAGGGCTGCTGGGAACCCAGCAAGGTAACATGTGTGACAGGTTCAAGAAAGTACAGAGTGCATGACTGATGCCAGGGGCCATTGTGTCCAGGCAGGGCGCTGTCATCCCCCTCAAGAGATGCCTTTGGACTGAGAGCTGAAGTGCAGAGCAGGAGAAAGGGCAGTGGGTTCAGGCACACAGGCTGTGGTTCCAGTCCCGGCGGCGCCATTCCCTCCAGGTCTGCGAGCTCTGCTCCTTCCCTGTAAGAGTCCCATTCTGATGCAGACCTTATCCCTTCTAGGAATCTGACAGAGAGGACCTGGGCACTGGCCCCCAGCCTTCAACTGGGGTCGTAGCAGGCAGGGAGCACAGCGCCCTGCGAATCCGTGCGCGGCCTCCTTCTAAACCACAGCTGACTCCTGGCTTCTCCCTCCGGCCGTCGGGGCTGCCTCTGCATCAGGACAAGGGCAAGTGTTGGGAGGAGGCAGGCAGCATGACAAGGGTGTTGTAGAGAAAAGGATCTCCCTCTAGCAACGCTCATCCAGGGGAGGGTGTGTGCAGGGCGCGGGCTCCCAGGGGGGCTGAGGGAGGCCTGGGCTCGCTGACCTTGGGGGCCTTCACAACTCTGTCATCCGCCTCTATGAACAAGTAAAGACATTGTCAGGGCTTGAACCACGACTCACAGGACGAGGTCAGAGCTTACAGATGAGCCCTGAGCGTTAGCTCTGTTATTAAGTTCTGGTCAACAGCTGATTTGCCAAAACCACAGTGGCTAGAACTACTTTCCATGGGGGACGGTGGGTGAGTGGGGTGGCCCAACCCATCCTTCCAGTTTTGAGGCAACGTTTTGAAAATTGAGTAAGTAAGCACTCATCGGCAGTCATGTGACATTCTAATAATGTCCCCCCAAAATGTGCCCGGGGAAAAGTCATTCCTCTGGTTCTGCAGGCACTCAGAGTCTGGCTACCTAGACCACCAGGTGCACCGTTCCAGAGACCATCTCCACACTCTGAGGGCAATCAAGAGGGGATGGGGGAGACTGTCTTCCCTGCCAAAGGGCTGCCATTATGACTGTCGTTGGAGACTCAGGGGTTGTGTCCAGCCCATGTGCATCACTGCAAGGGCTCTCGGGCCTCATGGAGCCCTTCCTGGGGTCACCCAAGTCTGTGAGGACCCGGACACTGGTCAGGAGAAGACCTGCCAAGAGGCTTACGTTGGTGAATGGTCCAAAGGGGGAGGAGAGAAGAAGAAAGGAAGGTGGAGGGAAAGGAAGACTCAGAGCACTTGCCTGCCCACGGCCACTGGACGAGTTCTGGCCGGGGCCGGACTTTGACTCGGACATCAGACTAAACTTTCCGCCAACTGTGGTTTGTGATGTACGTAACTGGTAATATGAGGATCAAGGAGAGTTTGGGAAGGACCCTGTTTATTTGGCTCCCCACTGGGCCCGGAGGAAGGAGCGGGCAAGTACCTCAACTCGGGTCCCACTTAAGCCTGGTGTTGGAAAAGGGGAACACCCATCTAATAGCTTAAACGTGGTGGCCCAAGAGGCCATGAAACGCAGGAGTTAATCCAAAAAGAGAGATTTCTTTTTGTTTATAAAACAACAGCTATCAGAAAAGAAACCTGGGGAATTTATCAAGTGACAGTAAGGAAATGAGAGAATCTAAGAACAACTGCTTCAGCGTTACATTATGAGGAGCCTAAGTGAGAAAGAGCCCATCTAGACTTCTTCCTGAATGTTCTCTAAGTAGAAGCCTGGTGTGATGGAAGAAACAGGGGACATATGCCCAGCTGTGGTGGCGTCTGGGGCAGCCCTCCGCAGCAACGGCCGTTAGTGCCTGGTAGGAATTAGGCCCTGAGTTCCATGGTCCCCTCATGTCATCCTTTTTCAAGAGATGCTGGGGATCTTGAATTTCATGTGAAATTCCTACGTATTGGAAACCATTTTTCAAAAAAATTCTAATGTGAAAAATAAACGCCCATGGGCTTGGCACACGCCATAGATTCCCGAAAGCCTTAAGGAGCTGGTTTTCCTAGGGAATGTGACGGTGATTCATTCTTTGGGTCTGATTTCCTATCTTTAAAATGAGAGGAGAAGGAAAGCCCTCTTTCTCCAGAACGTTCCTGCCTGCAGAATTCTGGGATTCTGTGACCATGAGCCTGGTCATGTCCCAGCCCTGTCAGAACAAAATGCTGCAGGCTCCGCAGGGCAGGAGGGTGAGTCCTCCACGTCTCCCAGACTGTAGCACTGACCTCCGCTTCCTGCTGGAGGGCAGAGAACCCCAGAGAGCTCTGACCCTGGTGGGGCGGGGCGGGGTGGGGGGCTTGCTAGCACGTACCATCAGGTGGGCAGGCCTCTGGAGACACCAAGTCTGCCGCCAATGGGTGGTCAGTGGGTCAGCGCTCAGGCTCTGCTCCAAGGCCAAGCCGGGTGACCGTGCACAGGATGGAGGATAGCGCCTCACGGCCTGCAGTTGGCAGGCTCAGGTGTGCGTGTACATGTTCACACCTGGCTTGGCTGTCCCTCCTGTCACCTTAGACAATCCTTGGGTGCAGGGGGAAGGAGGTTGAAGGTCATGGTGGTGGGCAACCCAGAAGGGACGGGGGGGGGGCGGGTCAGGGGGGACCAGGCGAGGGGCAGGGAGAGGTCAGGAGGTCCCCAGGGCAGGGAGAGGTCAGGAGGTCCCCAGGGAGATGGAGATGGATGCCCCAGCAGATGTGGCCAAGGCAGAGAAGCCCCCAACCTCGGAGAAGGGGAGAGACTGCAGGGAAGGCGCGAGAGAGCAATTGGAAGGCTGAGCGGGCTGTGAAGGGCAGGGCGGGGGCGTCAGGGGAGCCGGGGGGGGGGGGGGGGCTCCAAACCATTGGCTCCAATTAGGCATTTAACTGGGTGTCCAGAGACCGTCAGGCTGGGCTGGAGCAGGAGGCTGGTTGGAGAGGAGCTGCGGAGGAGGGACCCGTGGGCTGTGCTGACACCCCTGCCCCGCCTCGAGGGAGGGGGCGCTGGGCAGAGGCTGTGCATGCACAGGGTGCCGGGGTGGCAGGCGGGGCTGGTCGGGCTGAGCACGAAGGCCCACAGGCGGGAGTCTGACGCCCAGACCTGCTGACTAGCAGCTGTGTGGCCTTGAGTCTGTGCCTTCATGTCTCTGAGCTCACTGTCTTCATGTGACACAGGGACCCAGTGCTCCTGTCGCCTGTGTGCTGAGTGTCTGCAGTGGAGCTGTGAGGTGCGCCCAGGGGCTGGTCTGGCCCTGCACTGCCACCCCGTGGGGTCCTGCTGCTGCTGCTGTCCCCGCGCGGCTGCGGCCTTCCTGGCGGGCTCTGCTCAAGTGTCCCGTGGTGGGGAGGCCTCTCCAGGACAGCCCCCCCCTGCCTGGGCACCCATTTGCTTTCCCGCCGCCTTGCCCGCAGCACTCCTCGCCCGAGTGTGCAGATCTGTTGTCCCCGCTGGCAAGCAGGCTTTATAAAGACGCAGCTTTGCCGTCTCACTGCTCTAACCCCCAGAGCTGGACAGCAGGCATGCGCCAGATCCTCGGGGAAGGGGGAAGTGAGCTGCACACTCAGCTGCATCACAGGTAGCTCAGAGGCCCGGGTGGAAGTCAAGGTGTTTGGCCAAGATGGGGGCGAGGAGCCCCCACCCCTGAGGGTCCCCTGGGGTGTGGGTCCTGGGGTTTGCTCCGCTCATGCCCGCCCGCCTGAGCCCAGGGTCTTCCCTTAGTCGGGCTCCCCGCCGCTGGCTCCCCTGCGCTCCCCTCCCTACGCCCGCCCCCCCCCCCGCCCCCCCCCCCCCATGCGGCAGCCTGGCACAGAGCACCCTCGTCTCGTCCCGTCCGCCTGGCCAGGGCCTGCCTGTCTCCAAGGCTGGGCGCTGGGCCCCCCGCGTTCCTTCATTCGGTTTACAGCCGTTCATTCAGATACTCGTTGCTGAGTGTTCATTGCTGAGGGGGATGCTCTATGCAATCAGGACACATTACACCGGCTCAGAAATGAAACTGCAGCCTCCAGGGGCCCAGACTCCCCAGTATGAGAAGACCGGTGCCCCACAGGACAGGCCAGAGCAGCGCTGCAACGCCGCTGGCGCCTTCAACAGATGAAGATATAAATTGCATTTCCGGGATTAAGGAATTATCTCAGCTTCAGACCACGAGGGAGACGGAGGCCCTGGCGGGGGGAACGGTCTGATCCAAGAGGCCCTGTGGGCCAGGAAGACACCGAATAAGAGATGCTAAAGGCATCCCCCTGCCGTCGTTAATGGAGGGAGTGTCTGTGCATCCACGAGGAGACGGGACATGAATGGTGACAGGGGTCAAAGGTTTCTGTGTTTGAGCCTCAGACCCAGCCTTGCCCCATCAGGTAGGGGGTGTCCAGGATCCACTGGGACCTACGACATCAAGGCAGGACCCCATTCAGAAACGTGGGAATCTTTGCACAGGGTCCTTGTACGGGGAAGCTGGCAACAGATGGCAGGACAAGGACCTGGGCCCACACAGCTTCCACACAGGGTGGAGGGAGAGCAGGACAGCACATTAAAGTGACCTTGAGTCACTTTAACCTCTACTCCTTCCTTCCTCCTCCCTTCCTCCCTCCTTCCTTCCTCCCTCCCTCCCTTCCTCTTTTCTTTCCTTCTCTTCTTTTTCATGACCATGTCTCAGGCACTAGAACTGGGGCAATCTCACAGCAATCTTCAAATAAAAAAAAATCTACCAAGAGGAAGGTGGCCAGAACTCACACCAGCCGGGAAATGGCCATTCCTGGTCAATAAGGGAGTTCATTACATCAGTGTTTTCATCCTCCCAAAGCTATACTGTGTATTGGGACGAGGCTGCTGGCGGGCCCCCGGGGGTGGAGGAGGGGAGTTGGGGCTAACGGGACCCTTCTGCAGTAAAGATCATCCCGTCGTGAAGGAGAGGCAGTTCCTAGTCTGGAACGCCCTGAGCCCCCTTCCTCCCCCTGTGGCCAAGGGGCTGCACCGCTGCACTACTAGCACCTCAAGGGCGAGAGGGTGGCAGGTCTGTCTAGGGGCCACAGAGCCTGGCATGCAGTACACATTTGGTGCCCAGCAAGGATTTGCTGAAGGAACCACCACCGCCTGCTTGTGGAACACACAGAGTGGGTCCAGGGCCTACCCCGGCCCCAACCTCCCGCATGTGTGCTGCTTGCAGGGGACTGGAGTGCGAGGAGCCAGGAGACCAACTGAGTCATGAATTTCTCTGGTTCTCAGAACCACTTTGATTCAAGGCTGGTGGTGGGGGTGTGTGTGCAGAGTCTCCGCTTCCTTACATGGTGGCTGCGACAATGATGGCAGAGAAGGGTGGGGCCACTTCCCAGACTTTTCACATTAAAACAGGAGAAAGATCAGGGTCTGTTAATAAGTCACCAGATGTCCAAGAAAGAAGGACAGTTAGAGATTGAGGAGTTCAGCCCCTTTATCCAGGTGACAAAACTGGTTGACAGGGATAGGGTGGCTCTGGCTAAGGGTCACGTGGACAGTTCAGGCAGGTCACTTGTAAGAAGTTGCTTTATACACACGGAACACGTCAGGCAGCACATCCCTTGAGCCTTAGCAGGTGTGGAAATACATCCTGGCAGGTAGGAGGGTGAGTCAAGAGGCTCCAGACCGACCCAGACTGACCAACAGACGCAAACGTACGCCGCTGCTGTGAGCCTGAATTCTCTAACAGCCACACTAAAAAGTACAGGAGGTAAAATTAACTTTACTGACATTTTCTTTTACTCAAGTATCTAAAATACAATTTCAGGGTGTAATCACTAGGACAGATTGTATTAACGAGCTATTTATGTGACGTGGTGTCCTGAGTCTGATGCACACAGCGCAGCCGGCCAGGCCTCGTGGGTGCTCACGTGGAGCCGGGGCCGCGTCGTGGGGGGCAGAGGACTAGAATAGTCAGGGAAGGCTTTCAGGAAGTGGCCCTTGAGAAGGGGAGGGCATTCGACGAGGCAGAGCGGAGGGAGAAGGCTTTACAGATGGAAGCAGCATTATAAGCAAAGGTAGGATGCGGAGAATGGGAAGTTCCTGCCTCCAGAGTCTCCAGGCCTGGCTGGGGTGGGAGTCACTGGTGCTCAGGGTGGAGATCACGGCGTCGCCCCATCCCTCGATCCACATGGTCCCATTCCAGCAGCCGTGATGGTCTTACAACTCACATGGCCCTCCGAGGGTACCAAGCCCCCTCCTGCTCCTTGCGCCTTCCTCTCTTTGCACCACCCTGTGGAGCTCACTGGAGGGAGGACAGTGGCCCAGGGGCGCACGGCGGGGCCAGCCCGGGAGCCCAGCCTGCAGCACCCCTGCCCTGCCGCTGCCGGCTCTGCCTGGAAGCCGAGCGCCTGGGCTCCTCCCTGGCCGAGCAGGCCTGTGCCCTCACTGGCCCTCTCGCCCCACAGCGAGGCCTGAGCCTCCCGCCCTGCAACCCGGGAGCTTCTCCTTTGGGACACTTTCTCCAACCCTCACCTTCAGAGTGCGGCCCAATTCCTTCCTTCTCTGAATTTCTATGAAATCTAAAGTTTTATTGTAAAACAAGGTGTTTCTAGATTTTTAAAAGATGTTATTTATTCATGAGAGAGACGGGGGGGGGGGGGGAGGCAGAGACACAGACAGAGGGAGAAGCAGGCCCCACGCAGGGAGTCCGATACAGGACTCGATCCCAGGACCTGGGATCACGCCCTGGGCTGAAGGCAGGCACCCAATTGTTGAGCCACCCGGGCGTCCCCTAAAGATTTGTTTTTTGAATCAGGCTGTTCCCTCCCCCATTAAAGGTGTAAGAGGAAGAAAGAAAAGCAGAGGTGGAGGGACAGGGAGGGGGTGACAGACGCCTCCGCAAGCCCCCATTGCCACATCACAGCATCGGTCACTGGCCAAGAAGGGTGATTTCAGCAAGAGGGACACCGACCGACAGGAGCCCTCCCGGCTGGGGCGCCGGGCGTGGAAGCCTGGGCGAGCACAGGGAGCCGGCGGCTGGCGCGGGGCCCACTCGCTCGGCGGCTCCAGGGGAGGCGCCCGCAGGAGCGGGAGCGTGGGCCGCCGCCCCCGGGAGGCAGAGGGCAACAAACACTGTGTTGGTAACCAGGGCAGAACCGGATCCAGGCCCGGCTCCCCTGAGAGGCCGTGGGCCTAGGCAGGCCGGGCGTCCGCGGTGGCCCCAAGCCTCGGGGGTGGGCAGTGGATGTCCGGGGTGCCTTGTGTGCCCCACGTGGCGGCATGTGCCATCCTCGGGCTACTCTCGGCCCTTCCTCCTCCTCCATCTTCGCATACAGGGGTGCCGGCTGGGGGGTGCCCGCCGTACCCCAGCAGCAGCGCCGTGCTGGGTCTTCCCTCCACAGCCCCAGAGGTAAGAGCGCCCACTGGCGCATGGGGCCACCGAGCCGGTAAGGGGAAGACAGGGGTGGGGGGGAGGGGTGCTCACCCCAGGCCGGCCCTGTCGCGCCAGCTCCCTGCTCGGGGAAGGCACTGGCTAGTGCATCCCCCGCCGGGCAGCGACCTCTGTGACCTGGGCTGCCGGGCACCCCGAAAGGCCCAAGGAGCGTCTGCGTGAGAAGGGAGCGTGTCTACACGTGATCTGCAGGGGGAAGAGCTTTGGTCAGACTCCTCCTTCAGCGGATCAGTGGACAGAGAAGAAACCGGGCTCACCCAGAGGCAGGGCCGTGCGCCCCAGGGTGCCCGAAGTGGGGAGCACCAAGTCCGTCCCAAGGCCCTTGACTCCTGCTCCACGATAGCGACTCCAGGACAGGCCATGTGTGAACGCAGACGTCAGGTCGGGTGCGGGGGACAGTCACGCGAGACCGGCACTGGCTCAGGGTGAAGGCCGCCGGGTGGCCCCTCCTGCGTTGCATCCCTGGCCTGGGCCCGGCCCTGAGCCTCGCCACAAGGTGGCACCGTACCCGCCATGGGGACAACCAGCCTGGTGAAATGCATTTCTCCGTCCTCTACAAGATCCCCACCGCAGACCCCACAACGCAGACCCCACAACACGAAACAGGAACCCCATCCGCAACCATAGGACATCTGAAAGGCGGAACTTTCCCTTGCGACATCAGGTTGTCGGGTTGTCTGCGGGCACAGCTGTCCTCCTGGGCGCCCCGTAGCCTCTGGGGGCCTCAAGGCTGCCGGGACCTGGCCCCGCTTCCTTTCCAAGTCACCCTGACCCGCAGCCCCTGGCCCGCAGCTCCCCGTGCTGCCCCGGCCCCTGCTCTGTCCCCGCCGGCTGTCACCCCCAGGTAATCCGACTCCTATCCAATTAAGAACACCAACACCTGGAGCCTGTGGCTTGGGGTGTGCTGCTCCCAACCTGCAGGGCTCTCAGGTTCGCGATGTGGTGAAGCACCTGCACGGCCCTTTCTAAGGACAGCCCATAGCCTCCCCTGGGGATCTCAGGGCAACGGGGCGGGGGGGGGGGGGGGGGGGGGGCAGGGAAGGATGGGGTGAGCGGGACGGGGACACTGTCAACACCTGCACACCAATGTGTACCGCAGGACGTGCAGGGCCCGTGGGAAGGTGCTTTGAAAGTGGCTTCATGAGTAAAGACGGGTGGGCTTGGGGCCTTACCCACTAGCCGGGCGCAGTGACGTGGGGCCTGCGGCCAGCCGTGTGCTCTTGAGCTTGCGCTGCCTTCCCGGTCAGACACGGGGGTAATGACCGCGCTCCGGGCAGGACTGCTTGGAAAGGAAAGGCTTCTCCCCGCGCCCAGCAAGTGCGTGGGCCACGGTGCGCCCGGCTCCTGCGATGGGCCCTTCTGGGTCTGAGCGATGGCCTTCCTCCTGGAAGCAGGGGGCCTGCCCGGGCACTCGGTCACCCACCTGTTCTGCCAACATCCTCAGCCTCTGCTCCGGGCCGGGCATCGGGGGACCAGGCGGAGGACAAGGCCCACCAGGCCCCGCACCCCTCGAGTCCCCTGAGCGCCCTCCGGCCCCGGCCGGCCTCCCCCCGTAACCAGCCTCGCCCTCCACCTGGTGGGCCTTCATCTCTGGTTCCCACAACTGCCCTCACACGTACCTCTGAGGAGCACGCATCACACCCTCGCACAGTCGTTCACCTGCCGCTCCTCGCTCCTTCTAACGCATCTCACCTGGTCATGCTAACCCCGGCCCTGCTCTACGTGCCCCCGCCCTGCTTCCTCTCCTCTGTTTGGAGGCTACACCGTCCAAGATTCAGCAGCGGGGAGACTCTATTATTCTGAGTCAGAGATGGTGTCACTCAGGGAACACGGGACCCCGCGATGGGGCTTCACGGCAATTCCCAGCTTCCAGGCCCCAGACCCAGGGGAACACCCCCTGCTGCGCGGTGTCTGCTCCAAGTCTCCCACATTCCTCGAGACAGAGGATGCTGGGATCCTTCCAACGCTGGGGCCCAGCTGGTAAGAGATGGTCTCGTTGGACTAATCACCTTCTAAACAAATGGCACCGTGACAAGCGGGGTTGGGGGGGGAGCTGGGGCCGCACAAGCTGGTGTTTTCAATTTAGAGGCCATGCATTATTTACACTGCCATTACTCCCCTCAATTTGACTTCACGCTTTAGCCCTAATTTCAGTATAATCAAAGCCAATGAATATTTAATCAGGATTGCTTCCAGAAATTGAGTAATGCCATTAACATAATGGCCTCAGGACTTCAAAGCTGCTTTCCTTCAAATGCATCTGACTTACACCTTTCCCCACCCCCCTCCCTGTAACCACTTGTATTTCAGAATGGAAGGGGGCTTGGGACCCAGCAGGACGCAGCTGCAGCCTCGTCCAGGTGCCAGCCCTGGGCCGGACTGGACGGGGACCCAGATGAGCCCGGGACGAGCGGGGACGAGCGCCTGCCCCAGCGGGAGAGATTCAGGAGGTCGGCCAAACTCAGCAGGAGGATCCCGCTCCGAGGCACCTTGATCTGTGAAAATATGGAGTTGCAGCCGCGTTCCCGAGGGGTCTTGGAAGACCTTAGAGTTCAGTTTCTAAGCATGACTGTTGTCATTCACAGCCGGGTTTGGGAAGGGCTGGCCTAGACCTGAACCAGCCGCCCGTCGCTGCCAGCAGAGCCCTCCACTCTCAGGAGTCTTTTCTTTTCTTTTCTTTTCTTTTCTTTTCTTTTCTTTTCTTTTCTTTTCTTTTCTTTTCTTTTCTTTTCTTTTCTTTCTTTTCTTTTCTTTTCTTTTCTTTTCTTTCTTTCCTTCTTTTCTTTTCTTTCTTTTCTTTCTTTCTTTTCTTTCTTTTCTTTCCTTCTTTTCTTTTCTTTCTTTTCTTTTCTTTCTTTTTTCTTTTCTTTTCTTTTCTCTTTTCTTTTCTTTCTTTTCTTTTCTTTCCTTTTCTTTTCTTTCTTTCCTTCTTTTCTTTTCTTTTTTCTTTTCTTTTCTCTTTTCTTTTCTTTTCTTTCTTTTCTTTCCTTTTCTTTCCTTTTCTTTTCTTTCTTTCCTTCTTTTCTTTTTTCTTTTCTTTTCTTTCTTTTCTTTTCTTTTCTTTTCTTTTCTTTTCTTTTCTTTTCTTTTCTTTTCTTTTCTTTTCTTTTCTTTTCTTTCTTTCTTCTCTCCCCACCCCTCCCTTCCTTTGATTTCCTAAAGTAATACCTACACCCAACATGGGGTTGGAACCCACAACCCCAAGATCAAGAGCGGCATGTTCTACCGATGGAGTCAGCTAGCGCCCTTGGGGTCATCCTTTGGTGTCCTTGGCTGAATGGCCTCCTTATCTGAAGTGGAAACCCGTTGCCCACGCTGGCCAGGCTCCACCCTCCACGGCCCCACAGAACAAGGACGTTCTTTCTGCCCCTGGACAGCTGGGCAGATGATTAGAAAATGGTTTGTCTCTGCCTATGCCTCTTCTTCCTCCTATAGCCAGGTGGGAGGTGCCCGGCCAGGCTCCGTAGGGGACGCAGTGTGGGCCATCCTCCGGTGCTGCCCAGGAGCTCAATGGTCGCATTGTCAGGGGACATACAGGGCCTCCAAAGCACTAATGCACTTGTCACCTCTGTTGACCCTGGAAGGGTTCACATTCTCCTTCCACGCTGTCAGGCTGCTGACTTTCCCAGGGAGGCCCTGGGGTAAGGAAGACTGGGTGTTAGATGTTAAAACTTGGAATGTCCTTAGGACCTTCTAGGTCAGCCTTATTCTATGCGATGGGAAATGGGTCCGAGCTCGCAGCCAGACAGCGGAAGCACAGAGCTTAGAATGCAGGGATGCAGGGCCTTCGAGTCCTTGTCCAGGGTCGTTTCCTTTATGAGAGGACTGGCGGTCACCAAGCAGGAGGAACCGCTGCGGCACCTCAAGGGGCTTGCTTACTTGCAAAGCTGGGGACGGGACTGAGGGGATGGGAATTATTCTTGGGAGAGGCCTCACACCGTGTCTGTCTGGGGTGAGGCTGTGAGGGAATCGGGGACCCATAGGTACTAGAGGGCCCTGGGCAAGATTCGCCTGGTGGGCAGTAAAAAGGGAGAGGCTGTTGTGCTCTGGGCTCACGGAACCACAGGTGGCCCATGTGACACCTGCCATCCTCTGGCTTGACGCCCTCCCTGGGAAGCCCTTTCTGACTCTGCAGGTGGAGTGCTCCTCACGTCTCCGTCTATGCCTAGCTGTAGGCACTTCCACCTCCCTCCCCCCGGACTGACCCCGGAGGGCAGGGGCAGAGCTGCCCTTTCTCTACAGCCCCCTGGGGAATTTGGGTGTCACATTCCACCAATAGAGGACTCAGCTGCTCTTCAAAAGCAGGATACGGAGCTTCCAGCCTTGGCCCACTAGCCTGCAGGGCCGGGGAGCCCGGCACCACCTGGGTTCATCTGAAGCATCACTCAAGAGCCTTCTCATTAGAGGGAGCCACGGGACAAATGCCTTGTGCTGTCACCTGGTGGTGACTTCCAGCAGGGCGTCATCCCAGTCCACCTGGTTCTTCCTGCCCACTAGGAAGGAAGACACACACTGTGTGTCTCTTACTCTTGGTAGCAACTCAGGGCGTTGGGTATTATCATTCCCACTTTACATACAGGGAAACTGAGGCTCAGAGAAGTGTGGTACTACAACTGCAGGTAGGAGGCAACGAGGAGACTCAGTTCCTCACCTACTGACTCACAGCCCGAAGTTTTTTCCACAGCTCCAAAAACTAATCCAAGTGGATGAATCTCTAACGGAGGAATTTCAGTGTTGACCAGACAGATGGAGGGAGCACGTGGGGGTTTCTAGCAGTGACTCTGGTATCTATGAACTCACCCCGTGTAACCATTCACCCGCCTCACTAGTTCTGGCCCCCAAGACACACCCAGAGTAAAGGAACAGAAAGAGCAATCACAGGAATGCCTTGAGGTCCGGGTGTGGCCAAGTGTCCTGGGCCTGGGCGGATGCAAGGGGCTGCGACCTTGGTTGGAGCTGATGGCTGAATATTAGGGAGAGGAAAGGTATGTCCAGCTTACTGAGCCTGGCCCTTGTCATACCCCCAACCCCTCAGCCTGCCTTCAGACCAGGTTCTGGGGTGGTTACTGGATGACTCCTAAGGCTGGACTGGGCCCGAAGAGCCTGCGCCCTGGTCCATGTTCCCCCTCCCCTGCATCCCAGCCCCCAGTGACCTGCAACACATTAACTCTGCCTCCACACCCACAAAGCCGGGGCCTGGTTTGGGGTGATCTCAGCTGGGCCATGGGCACCGAGGATGGCTACCAGACTTGGGATCGGTCCAAGAGCAGAGCAGAGCAATGGGGCACAGGGGGCCACTGAGAAGCAGCAGGGAGGCTGGAGCCAACCGAGCTAGGCAATGACAACCAGAGCATAAGCCTGTGACCAGGACATGGGCAGAGGAAGGCCACTGGCATGTAGTCAGGGGGGAAGCCCGGGATCTCAGAGCCTTCAGAGATCACCTCAGCCAACCCTGTCATTTAGAGCCAAAGGGGAAGGAAACCGCCCAAGGCTACCTGGTGTGTTGGCAGCTGAGACCAGTCCGAACCAGCACCCTTGCTCCCCTTCCTGAGCTTCTCCACGGTTGGACTGGAGGGCTGGGTCCCTGTGATGGTTCTAGGGCTTCAGCTCTGTCCATCTCGCCGCAGTCCCGTGCGCTGTGAGCTGGGGATCTCCATTTCATAGGCAGAGAAATGAGGGCGCTCAGGGAGGAGACAAGCCTTGCCCAAGGTTGGGGATGAAGTCAGAAAAGGGCCTGGGACCAGGCTCTTGGCCTCAAGCCCCACCTCCTGGCACCAGGCACCTCCTGTGTGCTGCGCTGTCTCTTCATGATGCCGCGGAAGGTAGAGGTATCCCTACGTTCCGCTGAGAGTGCTCAGGCTTTAGAAGTCCAATAGCTGGCTCAGGCTCATGGAGCAAACCAACAGGAAGGAGACCAGTGGCTGAACCTAGGTCCAGCTGGTCCCAAACCCTCGGCATCCTAGAAGCTGGAAGTGCTCGATTAGTGATTGCCTGCCTACTATCACTTCCACGTAGGTGTCGTGTGTTGCTCTGTAGCAGGCCCATCAGCCCGTCTCAAGGCAAGCAGACCTGACATCCAACAGACAGTATGTTCACCCTCGGCCTGAGGCCACTCCCTGGCCACGCAGCCCACTCTGTCCCTGTGCGTGGCAGGCCAGAGGACCCAAGGAACGTGCGCCTCCTTCTCCCACCGGCTGCGTTCACCCCGGCCCTGTGCCCCCGGGTCTTCTACACTGTGTCCCGGCATCCCCAGCAGGACTGAGCCTCAATTGCCCACAGAGGTAATCTTCTCGATAACATGCCCTTGATGGGCTCCCTTTCCTTTTCTGTCTTATTTCCCACCCCTGCCTGGTGTTTCCACTTTTCCAAACAATATCTTGCACTCAAATCCTAGTCTCAGGGTCTGCTTGTGGGGTGACCCAAAGTGAGGCTGTTCTTACTCTATGAGCTCCCTGTGCCTCCATCAGGAAGCGCCCAGCACAGTCTCATGGGCAGTGGGCTCTACCCAGTTCCTGCCCATTGCTGCCCGGGTCCTCCTATTTTAGCCCCTCAAAATCCAGGGATTTGGAGCAAGGCCTCAAGGGCCATCTCTGCAGCTGAAGCGAGTTACCCAGCACACCCAGGCTTCGTCTGACGGTGCCTCATTCAGGGTGCACACTGCACTCGTCTTCCTGGATGGTTAGCAGGAGAAGGCTGCTCAGACAATTAAAACACGTGGCATTTAAACGGAGCACAGGGCTTTGTTCTGACAGCAAACAAGGGAGGCCACCATATGCGGAGGCTCAACTGCTAAGGCCTTCACTTAGGAGGAGATGAGCCTCAGCGTTCAGAGGAGAAGAGCGTGAGCTGAGAGCCCCCTCTGAGAAGTGTGGCACATGGCCCCTGCCTGGCCTTGTCAGTCTGCCATCCCGTCTGCCTCTCGCTCTGCTATGGTCCAAGATTCTTGGGGAGCATAGAGTGTGGCATCATCTCTTACCTGCCCACAGAAGAGCCAGGAAGGAAAGGAAGGGAACTGAGAGGTTCCTATTGCCTACTCTGTGGCATGCCCCCCCACATCCATTTTTTTCATCTAATCTGCAGGAAACTCAGCAGGTCCAATTATTATTATTCTGTTATTCAAGGGGGAACTGAGTCTCAGGAAGATGAAGCAACCTGCCCAAGGCAGTAAATGCAGTCAGCCTTCAAGCCCAGCTTTGTCTGACTCTACTCTCTGTTCCTTCCCTTCTCCCCCACCCCAATGGGGATACAATGCCAGCGAGGGGCATCAGGAATAAGGGGAGATAGGGATTCTTGGCTGAACATTTTGGGAGGGTTTTAGTGTCTGCACTCACCCCCAAGTACAGGAGTGCCTTTGGTCCAGCTCCCCATGGCCCTCTGACCCCACCCATGCCTTTGCTCCAACTGTCCCCGGTCTATGATACTCTTCTCTTTTGTCCGTCTTTACCCTCGTGTGCTAGCTCCAGTCATCCAGGCAGCCTCCCTTGGCCCTTTCAGACCACTCTTGTTTTTCTCCCATCGACAGGACCAGACCTAGGAGGCAGCAGCTGCTCCAGAGAAGAGCCCAGCCCTGTGAGCGGGGAGGGATGTGGTGCTGTGGTTCTTGGTCCTACATGTGACCCTGTGTGACCAGAAGCAGAGCTCTACCTCCTTCTGGGTCTCAGTTTTTTCATCTGTAAACTGGGAAGAATAATATCTGTCTTGCCTAATTCCAGGCTGGTTTTAGCGTCAAGTTAGCAGATATTAGAATGTTTAAAACATTGTGAACGTGTGGTACACTTGATGAGGACTCCCAGCACCAAGACTTCAAGATACGATTTGATTCATAGAGAGGCTCAGCACTCTGCCCTGTTTTGTGCTGGGCTGTCATACATTCACCAAATACTCATCGAGCACATATCAGATGCCAGTTCCTGCACTGAGGTGGGAGTAAAATGATGAAAATCCACGGTTTTCCCAACTCAGTCTGGTAGAGGACGCAGACATAAATGAATGAATAAATAAGTGAATGAATGAATGAAGCATATAAAATGATCCTTCACTGAGGTGTTCAGTTATCGATACAGTAGCAGACTAATGAAACTTAATGTGACACTTTCTGTCCTACAGGTCTCACGAAGGTACACAAAATAAAAATTGGCAATAGTACTATAAATTAGGTCAGATTTTGGAGTGGGCTAATTTTAGGGCTCTATCCTTTGAATATCCCCTTGCCCCAAACTGAAGGAAAAAACTTCACTTCCTGCACATCCTGTTCCCAAACTGAGGATGTGGTGAATAGGAAAACAAGAGCCCACCACGTTAGAGACGTGTCTTCTGAGCCGACTGAGTCCTGCACCGCCCTCCCCGTCCCTGACCTTATGGTCTTCTCCTCTTCTTGTTGTTGGTTTTTTTTTCCTAACATGATTTCAGAAGCAGCAGCTCTATGCATGTAGCATGATGGGAAGCAGAGGGAGGGCTGGCATCCAGGAACACTTAGACACTTCAGGAGAGGCCTTGTAAACAGGGACAGGACAGGAAGCGCTCTGGAAGTAGAGCATGCTGGGGCAAGGAGGGGTTTTTAGGCACCACTCTGGGAGAGGAGGAAGTACAAACTATATCTAATCCTGCAGTCAGAAAAATCTAGAAGCCATCCTGGACAAGAGCCAGCGTCAGGCTGGTAAAAGCACACTGTTGTGAAACCTCAGAAAAGAAACTAGGGCAGAGCAAGTCGACTTGCACTTGGGGTCTAAACTAGTGAGGGGTCAACGATGCTTCCCTCTTAGGCTTCCTGTTTGCAAATGCTAGGTCCATGTAGACCAGACTGTATTCAAAGATGACAAAGCAAAACAAAATAAAATCTCTAAGGAAACAAAAAGATGAGGCCATGAAGGGGTATTAAAGCAAAAGAAAAAGGAAAGATTGCCCTGAAGACTTGGAGAAAGAAATTTTGAAAAGAAATCCAAACCGTTTCAGAGGCCATCTGCTTGGAATCCTTCAATAGGTGTCAGAGGATTTGGCTTCTAAGAAGAGCAAGAAGTACAATGAGGAAAAGGCAGAGACACAGAAGGAGTTGACTGGACTGGGATGGTATGGCAAAGGAACACAAAATAAAATAGCAAATTAAAGTTCCCCTGAGAGTAAGAAAAGGACAGAATTGATACTGCAGGCAGCAGAATCAGTGATGAGGACTAATTTGAGTACATCTCAAAGAAGGCAGAGGAAAGTGTCAGTGATGAAAATGATGGGAAAGAAGGTGATAGATTCAGGAGACAAGAATGGAGTCTAAGAATGATCAATAGTTGGGAGAAGGGGGAGAGCGTGTAATAAAAATAAAAGTGACAAAAACATAATTGGGAAAAAACGTAATTAACTAGAATAGAACAAAAGCAAAGCAAAACAATATCAACCTGAGTCAAAAACCCGAAAGAGATCAGTGATTTGGCAATATGCATGAAGATAAAAACCGTAAGTAGCAAGATCTTGGCAAAATAAACTTCAAGGATGAAGAAAATATCACACAGGAAGGAAAACAGGTTGACAGCTAAGCTTAGCATTTGACGTTAGAAAAGAAGAATCAAGTGTTGAGAAAAATGGCAAGGGGACTAAAAGCACCTGACATTCTAAGCTGCATAAAGAGAAGTAAAAATGATTGCTTTGTTCTTAACCAACAATTAGAGAAATGTGAGGGTAACTGCGTCTGTCATATAGTTTAAGGCATGCATTAGATAATTAAATTAAAAGAGGATTTTTTTAACTTCCAAATTAATACAAAAGATATCAACAAAGAAAATATATAGTTCACAGAAAGAGAGAAAACACCATTAAGAGCAAAATATACATAAAAGAGAAAGTGTAAAAGTGGATGACAGATGATTAAGGTCAAATGCACCAGATATGAAATTATGGTAAACAGTTTAAATTATTCTATGGGAGGGCAAAAATTCTCAAGCTGAAATGCAAATATTAAGTTATGTGCAAGTTATAAGAGATAATCGAATCAAAATAGCTAATGTCCACTGCATACTTGCCATCCATATTGTGCTGTGCTAAGCATTTCTCAAGCATCATCTCATGCAGGCCACCTATCAACCACATGAGGCGGGGATACTGTTACCCCGAGAAGCCTGCCCCAGGTCGAGCAGCTAACAGCAGAACTGGGATTTAAACCCAATCTGGTCTCAGAGCACAACATCTTAAACATCGCTATCTATTGAACCTCAGGCAAAATTACACAGGAAGGTAAAAAATTAAGCTTCCTAAATATTCCAGGCAAACTCAATTAAGAGAAAGAAGAGGTGACAATGTTAATAATAAAGCAGAATTTGAGGCAAGAACCATTACCAAGGAAGAGGTGGGTCACATTAAATTGATAAGAAGCAAAATCTGCATTGAAGACTTAACAGTCAGGAAGTTATTGCAACCAACAAAGTATCCAAATATTTAAAGCAACAAATATTTGAAAATCAAGGAGAAAGTGACAGAAATTGGAGCAGGAGCCTAGATATCATGCATAGACAAAGACCGTCAATTATGCCATTTCTATTTTCAGACATTCAGACACAAGTGATTTTAAAAAGTGTATTTAAAAAGCAAGGAATGGGGATGCGTGGGTGGCTCTGCAGTTTGGCGCCGGCCTTCAGCCCAGGGCCTGATCCTGGAGACCCGGGATCGAGTCCCACATCGGGCTCCCTGCATAGAGCCTGCTTCTCCCTCTGCCTGTGTCTCTGCCTCTCTCTCCATGTGTCTCATGAATAAATAAATAAAATCTTAAAAAAATGAAATAAAAAATAAAAAGCAAGAAATGATAAACATAAAATTAATGACCATAGTTAACTCTGAGAGTAAGCAAAGTGATAAATTAATGATCATAGTTAACTCTGAGAGTAAGCAAAGAGATAGGACATTGATAAATGTGAGTTATTGGTAATGTTCAAATTCTTGAGTTGCATGGTGAATTCACAGGTGTTCATCAGATGATTATGATTTATAGTTTATATACATAACTGTGTTATTTTATACTCATTCAATGTTAAAAATATAAAGAAAAACATTAAAAGAAAACATAAATAAGCAAGAGATTTGAATAAAATAATCTATAAGATTGAGTCAATGATGTATAACATTCTTTTTTACTCCACAAACATAGAATAATTTGATAAATTCCAAACAATATATAAATATGTATAATTTTCATTCTCTAACCATGTCTACTAAAACCAGAAATTGGTATTAATGTCTCAACAACAACAGAAACAGCTGCAACTAAATGCCACATGGAGATCAAAATCACCTTTATAAAAATGTTATGTCATAGCATAAAAAAAATATACAATTACAAAATATTTAGAAAACAACAAAAAAATGAACAATTTATAAAACTAATGCTGCCAAAATTATGCTCAAAGAGAAATTCTTAAGCTCATATGCATCCTTAACTAAAAGAAGGACTACGAAAAGTAAATAAGACTACAACTACATAATCTGGAAAGAGAACCAAAAAGAAACCTCTGAAAGCCAGTAGAAAAAATAGTAAAGCTATAAATGAATAAATTAGCAAACAGAAAAATAATAAGTTTAATGAAGAAATCAAGAGCATTTTTTTCTTCTTACAAAAGCAGTAAGTATGATAAACCTCTGGAAACAAAATTAAGAAAAAAAGCGACCAACATAAACCATCAAAATAAAGAGGTTATAACAACAAAGGAGAATTTTTAAAAATGATAACAGACAAGGTTGTCAAGATAAGAGAAATAAGTTTTTGGATATTATCAATATTGACTTTATTTTTTTTCAATATTGACTTTAGAAGCAAAAATCCTGAGTAACCATAGAAGAAAATGAGAAATTATAAAAAGGCTCTTGGCTCAAGTGGTTTTATGTGCATTTCCCCCAAATATTTGAGGTTAGACAGTTCTTAAACTAAATATCTCTTCTAACATATACGCAAAGATGGGAAGCTACTCAATTAAGATAACCATAAGATCAATATCAAAGCTATAAAAAAATGTTCTCTTGTGCTTATAAAAGCCAAAGTCCTAAATAAAATACTTGTAAATCAAATGTAGCAAGATCAAGAAGGTTCACATCAGGAATGCAAAGATGAGTTAATGAGGTGTACTAGTGAAACAAAATGGGTCAAATCAGAGAACTGATAGTCATTTGATAAAGTGAAAACACTCGATGACAGTTTTTTAAAAAAATGAGTGACCTAAAAATGGAAGGCACTTCCTCAACATGCTAAAGAATGTCTATCTTAAAATGAGGTCCAGTTTCATAGTGAACAGTGAAACAGCACAGGTATTCTCATAAAAATTAGGAATAAGACAAGTATCATTATTTCAAATATATATATAACATAGTCAATGATATAAAAGATATGTCAATGTAGTGTGGTGAGAAATGCAATTCAGAATTATAAAGTGGGAAAGGAAGAGACAAATTATCATTGTTTGCAAATGATACGATTATTTAACTAGAAAGCTCTAAAATTACCAACTAAAAAAACTCCCAAGCAAAATTGGTAGGCTTAATACAAATAAATACAAAATAAATTAGTGACTTTCCTAAATATCAACAGGAATTAAGATTAACACTAAAATTTGAAAATATTCCAGTCACAGTAACTACAAAAATATAAAATCTTAAGGAATAATTTTAACAAGAATTGTGTAGGGACTTGAGTGAAGAAAACTATAAAGCTTCACTGAAGGATGTAACAGGAGACTTGAATAAGTGAAAATACATGCCCTCTTTTTGTATAGGAAGCTGAATGGTATAAAAATGTTAATTTCCAAATATATATTTCCTTTTTTTAAAAAAGATTTTATTTATTTATTTATGAGAGACAGAGAGAGGCAAAGACACAGGCAGAGGGAGAAGCAGGCTCCATGCAGGGAGCCCAACGCGGGACTCAATCCTGGGTCTCTAGGATCATGCCCTGGACTGAAGGTGGCGCCAAACTATTGAGCCACCTGGGCTGCCCCAAATATATATTTCCAACCCCTTTTTTCCCCACTGTATAGACTTTATTCAAAATTAATCCTGAAAAAATCATTCCGAAGTTGGAGGAGTAAATGGCAAGATTAAGGTGTTGTAAAAGAGGGAGATGCTTAGCCTCTCAGATGTTAACACGTATCATAAATCTACAGTCAGGGATGCCTTGGTTGCTCAGTGGTTGAGCGTCTGCCTTTGGCTCAGTTGGTGATCCTGGGGTCCCGGGATCGAGTCCCACGTTGGGCTCCCTGCATGGAGCCTGCTTCTCCTTCTGCCTGTGTCTCTGCCTCTCTCTGTCTCTCATGAGTAAATAAATAAAATCTTAAAAAAAAGAAAGCTACAATCATAACATAAGGGCATTAATGGTGTAAAAAAAAAAAAGAACAGACATTTCAAAATAGGTAAATAGATAACTTTAAACCAAATCCAACACACTCAAACACAGGATATGCTCTTACGGGCATATACACCTAACTGCACATTATCACGCAAGTATATGGAGCTGTATGTGCACATGCGCACATGCATAAAACCTAATACACAGGCACATGTTAGTTTAATACAAGGCAGGATGCACCTAAATGCAAAAGAAAGAGGTGAAGCCACAGGGTCATATGAACTCTCAGCTGGGCAGGGTCCCTCTGGGTCAGGTAGGGCTCCCTGAGGGTGTAAAGAGGTGGCCCATGGGGATCGAGGGCAATTTGAGGGCGGCTGTGACACTTCCCGTCACACAATGCTCAACACATTACACGTCAAGGTGTGTGGTATCTGAATGGGGAAGGAAAGAAGGGGAAAAAAAGAAGATGGAGGGAAGAAGGATGAGAGGGAGGGAGGGAGGGAGGTGGGTGGGCAGACAGGGGAGGGAAAGGGAAGATGCATCCTATGTGCGGCACAGAGGGGTTCGGGTGGTGGGAGAGCAGGCCAGCCCCATGGCATCCAGGCCAGCACCCATCACAAGGCCTTGGGACTTAAAGACATTTGCTGAGGGCGCCGGGGTGGCTCAGTCAGTCAAGCACCCAACTCTTGGTTTCGGCTCAGGTCATGACCTCAGGTCCTGAGATGGAGCCCCCCTCAGGGCTGCACGCTCAGCAGGGAGTCGGCTGGGATGTTCTCTCCCTCTGCCCTGCCCCTGCTCTCACACTCACACACTCGCTCTCTCGTAAAATAAATAAATAAATCTTTAAAAATAATAAACGCTTGCTGAATTAATTTGATGTCTATTTTCTCCATAACATGTAACATGACCTGAAATTAGATCAGACGTTTGCTGACTTGTTTCTCGTCCCTGTCCTCAACTAGAGCAGAGGCTCCACAGGACAGGAATCCTGGGTATGTGTCACCCCAGGACAGGGCACTCCGCGTAGGGAGTTCTCACGCACGAAGCGTTTGTTGAGTCAGCGAAGGCAGGCTGCGGGCAGCTGGGGGGCTCGGCAAGGTGGCGGGCTGCTGCTGGAGCGGGCGCCACGGGGCAACAGTATAGTCACCAGGGGAGGGTGGTTTGCAGGGGCGCGTCGGTTTTATGGCTGTCCCCATTCTCCCAAGCAGGGACACCGTCTTCCCAGAGATGAGAGGCGCCTCTCAAGGGAGTCACAGGCATGGATGGAAATAGCCCAAGTGAGGAGACGCCTGGATGGGACCCACCCGATCTGAGGTGTGATGGCTTAAGGTTGAGGGAAAAGGGTACACGCTTCATTTTCCTGACTTGCTCAGGTGGCGGCTGGCAGTCCACAGCCACGGACAGAGCTCAAAGCAGGCGGCCTCCCTGGGGCGAGGGCCTTCCAGACTCCAGGAGCAATCACGCCGAGGGGGGCTGTGTCTGTGGGGCTGCAGTCCCTGAGGGGGGAGCCCCCTTCCCTTCCCCGCAAAGCCCTCCTGGACCCCCACTTCAATCCAGGAAAACTGTAAGCTCCTTGAAGGGAGGGCCTCGGATTCCCTTTGCATTCTCCGCCTCACACAGGGCTGGGCACTCACATTCAGACCAGGCCTCTCTCTGATGCCACCGCCTCCGTCTCCACGAACCCCCAGCCTCACTCACGCACTCACTGCTGCGGCAGGGGGGGCTTCAGTCCCAGCTCAGGACCAGGCAGCCTGTCAGTGTCTTCATGGCCTACAACCACTGCGTCCCTCACATTATGGGGTTAACATATCTAAAACGACATCTGGAGGAAGGAGGTGGCATTTTTTTTCTATTGCAGAGGACAAGATGCCAGAGAAATCTCATTACAACAAATCAAATGAGAGGGACAAAGAGATTTGCATATTCATCCCATCCTATGGCTCAGGGACAGCAGACTCCTGTTCCTGTGACAGATCAGAACGCAACGTGGAGATCAGACATGGACACATGGTAGAGGCCGGGAGGGTGTGTGTGCAAGGAGGGAGGGAGGGGGGGTGGAGGGAGGGAGGAAGGGGGGAAGGGAGAAGAGGAGGGAGGGGAAAAGGGGAACAGAGGGAGGGAGAGGGAGGGGAGAAGCAGGGAGGGGAGAGGGGGAGGGAGGAAGGGACGGGGGAGGGGGGAGGGAGGGAAGGGAGAGGGGAGAAGGGGGGAGGAGGGAAGGAGGGGGAAGGAAGGAGAAGGGGGGAGGAAGGGGAAGGGGGGAGGAAGGGGAAGGGGGGAGGAAGGGGAAGGGGGAGGAAGGGGAAGGGGGGAGGAAGGGGAAGGGGGGAGGAAGGGGAAGGGGGGAGGAAGGGGAAGGGGGGAGGAAGGGGAAGGGGGGAGGAGGGAGGGAGGAAAGAAGGAGGGGAGAGGGGGAGAGAGGGAGGAGGGAGGCCTGGGTCCCTGCACCCTGGGTCCCGGTGGGCAGCCAGGAGCCCTGCGCAGCACTGCCTCAGGTCCCCCACCGCCCCCTGCAGCTTGTGGGCGCACCCCACACCCGGGGAGCCCGCTGGGGCCCGTTGCCCCGCCAGCTGTGGCTCAGGGAGTCGGAGTTCCGCTGTCCCTCAGGGCCCGATGTGGCCGCAGCTCTGCACACGCACCGGGGAGGAAAGCAGGAGGCGAGAAGGCCCCGTTTGCCTGCCCACCTGCGCCCTGGACCCCGCCAGGAGGTCACGGCTTCGTCATCGAAGGCTTCCCAGGGACCCCACGATGTGGGCCAGGGAGCCGATCTCAGGGCCGTTTGGTTCAGAAACCCAGTCTTTGTGCTCGGCCCTGGCTCGGGTTGGCGCCGTGTCTGTGGCCACGGAGCCCTGGGCCTGGCGGGGACATGCCAGTTCCCTCAGCATCACACCGGGCACCCTGGCCCCGGGAGCTCCCGCCAGATGCAGGCACCTGGGCCGGCCCCGCTCTCCGTGAGCCTGTTCCCGCCGCCCAACGGGTGCCCTCGGGGCCCCTCACCATTGCGGCCCCTGCCTGGGTGACGGCCGCTCCTCACTTCGGCCCTGGCTCTCCCAACAGCCTCTGTCCAGCCCTGACGTGGCCACTGTCCTCTTCTGCACACGACCAGGTGGCGAGCCCCGGCGGCCCGTGCAATGCGTGCAGGGGAGGCGAAGGCGAGGTGGCGTAGGCCAGGTCCTCAGGAGCCCCGCCGTGACCCCACGGCTCCGCTCACTGCCTGTCCACACCTCACCGCTCCGTGCCTCTTTTCCTCCTGGAGTTCGGGGCCCAGGCGTGGGAAGCCTTTCCCAGAGCCACCGAAGGTGCATGCACGAAGGCCTGACCCTCTGCCCGCCCCCCACACGGCGGTGGTCCGGTCCCCGAGGCAGCCACGGCTCCGGCCCCGCCTCACCCTGCGCACCTCCCCACGCCCAGTCCTGCCCCACGCCAGGCGTCCCTGGCCCCCTGCTCTGCTGAGACACGCCCGGCCTCAGAGCCTCCGCACGCGCAGATCCCTGGGCCTGGAATGCAATGTGGTCTCCGAGCTGCCACCTGGGCTGGTTCTCGCCCCATTGGGTCTCTGCTCAAATGCCACCTTCTCACAGGACGGCCCCAACCCCCTAAACGGCACCCTCGCCCCAGGTCTCCGGCCCCAGCGCACTCTTGCAGAGCGCTGACCGCTGCCGTTGCCCGATTGTCCTTCTGTCTGTCGCCCTCCACAGGGACACAGCCCGCGAGGACTCCTTCAGACCCCAGCATCACACCAGGCCGCAGTACTGCAGCCACCCCATAGATCCGGCGAAATGAATGGACGCGGCCGGAACGCACGGAGGATGCCGCAGGGCCGGAGGAAAGTGAGCGCGGCCCAGGTCCCGACCTCTGAGCCCGCGAGTCCTCCCTGAGTGCAAGTCCTCCAGCGCGGGGAAGCACCAGGGGGCCTTGATCCAAGGTGGCCCAGAGGGTCAGCCTCAGCCGTCTGGAACACTCACTGAGGGGGCACCGTTTAAGTCCTCTGGTTGCATCGCCAGGGGTCCTTGAGTGACGTAGCCCAGCTGGGGGGCCAGTCGCCTGCTCCCATCCCACCGCGACTCGACTCGCCGAAGGCTTAGCTCCCGCACAGCAAGAAGGGCTTAATCAGCACCGGGCAGGTGGGGCATCTCGAGCTCAGCCCCCGGGGCCACTCCGCGGCGCCGAGGGACACCGAGGGCGAGCGTGTCCGCGGTGGCTCTGCACAGCCCTCGGGCCAATCAGCACCCACCTCAGGCACTAGCTTCCAGAAAGCACTGCTGGGGCTGCTGCTGGGCATCCCGAGTGCCACCAAAACAGCGTCTTAAACAGTCTCAGGTGACAGAGACTCAGCATCCGGGCAGATAGCCTGGTGCCCGGCATGCTTCTCGCGAGTGTCCCCAAGCTCCGTGGGTCGGGATTTGGGCCTGTCCCCGCAGCTGCCCAGGGCGACGTCAGAGGGGCCAGCTGCGTGTGGCAGGGGACGCCCAGCTGGGGTCACGGGAGGGCCTCGGACCCTTCCTTGTCCAATCGAGGGTGCGATCTGTCCTACTTTGATTGGCGTCATTCTCTGACTTCTAGAAGTACTTTGTGAGTCTGAGGGAGACGTTGCAGGAGAGGGCAGGGCAGGGGGCGAAGGCGCGCGGGATATGAGTCCCTGCGCAGCCAGCGTTTCCTGCTTGTCCAACCTGGTCACCTGGCAGCGCCACTGCCTCTCAGGTGTGGAAGCCGAGGCTCAGAGGCGAAGGGACCTGCCCAAGGCAACACAGGACTTTCCAGGGATCCGGCTGATGGTCGCGCACCTGCTGGAAGGTCACCTCCGGGGGCAATCGGCCCGCCCTATAGCGCCCACCCAGGTGCCTCCCCGCTAGGCGCCCACAGCACCCAGGGGCATCTGTGGCCCCACTGAAGGCGTGCCCGGGGGCGCGGGCTTCCCGAGGCTCGGGGCTGCGGGAGCCACCCGGGTGACAGGCGACAGGGCCTGAGAGCCCGCAGTGCAGGACAGGGGGCGAAGCCCCTGCGGAGACCCGGGCGTGGAAGTGACGCGGAGAGCGACCCAGGCCGGTCCCAGAGGACAGGCGCGTGCTACCAAGGGACACCTCCCCTGCCTCCGCTGGGCCGCCAACGGGCACCAGGCTGGGTGGCTGCGTCCCGGGAGGCTGGGCCACGGGGAGGGCCGCGCCAAGGGGCTGAGCCCACCTGCTCCCCAACTCAGGGCCAGCCCCTCCCCAGCGCCGGGGCCTCTGAGAGGCAGCCTGCCTCAACGGGGACACAGAGAGCACGACTGTCCCCACTGGCTGCTGCCCTCTGCTCCCCGACGCCCGCAGCCCAGCATCCCCTGCAAACCCAGGCCCCGAGGAGGGCAAGGCCAGGTGGGAAGCCGTCGGGCGGGGGTTGGGACCTTGAGCGAGGCCAGGAGGGCTGTGCCCGGGAGAAGGGGAAGGTGGCCTCGAGTCGCCTGCCGGCAAGGGCCAGCTAGGCCCCGTCACCCTCTTGTCGACTTGCTGAGGGGGCTCAGGGAAGCGCCTCCGCCCTCCCGCCTCGGGTCTGTCACTAGACGGAGGGAAGGACTCAGTGACAGCTGCTGGCTGTCGCTGACTGCGGGAGCGGCCCACCCGCCGGGCTGTCCTCGCTCTCCTGTCCTTCCACAGGGTTCCACGAAGGGTCCTGGGCGAGGCTCTGAGTGAGGCTCCTGGCGGCAAAGACACATAGGAACACCACCGGCTCAGGAGCGGTCGCATAGGTTGTTTAACGAGGAAAACACGAGTGAGGGAGGAGCGCGCCTGTCGGGTTGCGGTGTGTCCGGAGCAGGTAACGCCACCGGCCATGGCCCCGAGGAGACCCAGGAAGGCACACCCTGGCCCAGCACTTGTTCGGACGATGACACTGCTTGTTCTCAACTTGGGGCCCCTCCACCCCGCATCTTCTGCATCGCACCTCACTGCTCTTGAGGCTAAGCATCAGCTGCCACCGCGGCCCCGGTGCTTGCCACCCGCCAGCCAGCACCACACAGCTTCGCATGACCAACCCACTGATCCCTGGGCGCTCCGCGGACTCAGCCCTCCTGCTGTCCTGCTCCTGGAGGCGCCCCTGGGCCGCAGCACTACGCAGCGGGGCGAGCGGCTTCCCTGCACGGGGGGCAGGCGAGCAACAGCAGGAGTGTGCAGAGGGTCTACCCCAGGTGCTCCCCAGGGACTACCCAGGGGCTCCCCAGGTGCCACCTGGGTGTTACCCAGGTGCTACCCGAGATGATACCCGAGGGGCTGCCCCAGGTGCTACCCTAGGGGCTACCCCAGGTGCCACCCCAGGGGCTACCCCAGGTGATACCTGAGGTGCTACCCAGGTGCCACCTCAGGTGATACCCGAGGCGCTACCCAGGTGCCACCCCAGGGGCTACCCCAGGTGCTACCCAGGTGCCACCCCAGGGGCTACCCCAGGTGATACCCAGAGGTGCTGCCCAGGTGCCACCCCAGTGGCTACCCCAGGTGCTACCCAGGTGCCACCCCAGGGGCTACCCCAGGTGACACCCGAGGTGCTACCCAGGTGCCACCCCAGGTGATACCTCAGTGTTATCTGAGGTGTTACCCCCGGTGCTACCTGAGGTGATAACCCCAAGTGATACCTCAGGTGATACCCCAGGTGATGCCCCAGGTGCTACCCGAGGTGATGCCCCAGGTCATACCCTGAGGTGATATCCCAGGTGATACCCCGAGGCGCTACCCTGGGGGGCAAGTGCTCCAGCTGACCCCTGGACCTGGCGTGGCACCTGCTCCCCGGTGCCCGCAGCCCCCAAACCAATGTGCCTTTGCCCGA
Source organism: Vulpes lagopus (assembly GCF_018345385.1). NCBI lineage: Eukaryota > Metazoa > Chordata > Mammalia > Carnivora > Canidae > Vulpes > Vulpes lagopus. The sequence continues at coordinate 51,736,302 of NC_054846.1, forward strand.
GGCTGTGCAGGCCTCTGTCCCTGGCCCCCTCTCCGGCCCCTTCTTGCCCTCATGTCCACACAACCCCTGAGCCCGTTTCCTCTTGCCCGGATTCCCAAAGCCGCCTCCCGACCACCTCCCCGCCTCAAGTACATCCTTTCCCGGGCCTCCCCACTGAAGCCAGAGTGAACTTCCTGAACGCACAGTGGACGGCATGCCCCCTGGCGGAACCCTTCCGTGGTCCCCAAGCCTTTGGGACGTGGCCCCTGCCGTGTTGCCCAGCCTCACCTTCCCAACCGTCTCCACGGCCCCCTGCCCCCAGCCCTCTTGCTCCAGCTTAGCCTCTGCTTGTGCTGCACCTCAGCTGGGGCTTTCTGTCCCCTCTTCTCTCCGAGTCCTAAGGGCTCCCGTCCACCTCCAGCTGCCTTCTCCCCGGAAGGCGATCCCCCTTCTCTGTGATTCTAGCTGCAGCTTGCACACGCTCTGTACACTCCGTGCGTGGTCCTCCTGCGTCCATTCACAGAGCTGTGCTGAGCACACGCCAGGCCCTGCGACAGTTACAGGGTGCCCAGCATCGCCCCCGGTCGCCCCCTGCCCTGGGAGGTGAGGATGGCCCTCGGCCCCGCGACAGTCACACGGTGCCCAGCATCGTCCCCGGTCGCCCCCTGCCCTGGGAGGTGAGGATGGCCCTCGGCCCCGTGACAGTCACACGGTGCCCAGCATCGTCCCCGGTCGCCCCCTGCCCTGGGAGGCGAGGACGGCCCTCGGGACACGGCTGGTCCTGCTGTTTGCTGCTCTCTGTCCCCATGTAAGACCCTGAGCACACATTTTGCCCTGCCTGGGACTCAGTTTCCTCCTTAGCAACATGAAGTCCCAACTCCTGCACCTGGCGGTGTCATGAGTCATTAACAGCAGCGGTTGTCACAGAACTAGGAATGACAGTAACACAGAGCACTAAATACAGGCTGACTGTTCGAGTGCTTTCTATTTAGCACCCCACCACGCTGCCGGGCCGGGCGGGGAGGCTGCGGGACTGGCTCAGACTGGCCGGGCCCAGGAAGCACCTGATGCCGCTGGCCTCGCGGGGACTGTCCCGCCGGCGGGAAGGAGGCGTGGGGGACAGGGTATGCGGAGCACGTCTGGGGCCGGCAAGCAGACGAGCCTGGCTGGAGCTCGGGGCCCGTGTTTAATAAAAGATTAATGAAATTGTCAAACCGACCTTGCCAGCGTCTGCTCAATCCAATTATGTGGCCTCGGCCCCACGAATGGGGTTAAAACCGACGTGCGTGTGAGCAACACTGGGCCGGCAGCTCTGGGGAGACGGGCTTCCTGGGAAAGCCCAGGGGACGTGCTGGCTGCAGGGGGCTTGGTGGCCTTGGCGCCCCCCGGGACTGCGGGCCACTTGCGGGGCACAGCAGCCCCTTCCTCTGGAGAAGGCGCAGCTGCGCATCCGCGCTCCACGGATGGGGGTGCTCGGCACGGGGTGTGGAAGGAAGACAGTCGCCGTCCTTGAGAAGTCCTTGGACTGGCAAGTGGGAAAGACACAGGAGCAAATGGAATGGGGAAGCATTCGGGAAGGTTCCTGGGAAGACAGCTCCGCAGTGAGCAGTGGCAGGAGCTGACCCAGAGGAGGAGGAGGCGAGTCCCCTTCCTCGGGGCAGCCGGGCTTCAGGCAGGCCGGCAGGGAGGGAAGTTCTGTAAGGTGCTGGGCAGGGCTCCTGACTCCAAACAGGAGCAGGGAACTGGCTCATAGTGGAAAGGGCGGGGGATGGGGCGGGCCAGGGCAGCTGGGGCCCTTGGGTGGGCACAGGGAGCCTCCTGGAGGGCAGTTTTCTAAGGCAAGAGCCGCAGCAGCGCCCAGTGTGGAGGGAAGCCCAGTCCTCGGCCAGCGTCTGGGTGGAGCGCACGATCTGGGGCATCAGCTGGGCCTCCCTGCCTCCAGGTCCGAGGAAGCCCCTGGGGAGGAGGCCGGGCACAGGGTCCCTGGGGCCCTGCCTGCTGCTGCCTGCCGCTCCCTCCCACTCGGCTGTGCCATTTCCTGCTTCCTCCCTGAGCAGCCCCTCTCCCTTCACCACTAGGGCCTCACGGGACACTGTGGGACACCTTGGGACACAGCGTCCTGGTTCCCATTTTAATGGGTGAAGCTGACATGAGGAGGGACCAGATGCTTCTGTCTGAGTCTGGTTCCTTTTTTTTTTTTTTAATTTTTATTTATTTATGATAGTCACAGAGAGAGAGAGAGAGAGAAAGAGAGAGAGAGAGAGAGAGGCAGAGACACAGGCAGAGGGAGAAGCAGGCTCCATGCACCGGGAGCCCGATGTGGGATTCGATCCTGGGTCTCCAGGATCGCGCTCTGGGCCAAAGGCAGGCACCAAACCGCTGCACCACCCAGGGATCCCTCCGAGTCTGGTTCCTAATGGAGATGAGACTTAGGACTACTCCTTCAGAACGACAGTCCTCAGCTCGTTTTTGGGCGGGTGAGTGGCCCTCACCAGGGCTACCGCCTGTCTTGACTTCAAAAGGCAACCCTGGGCAGCCCGGGGGGCTCAGCGGTTGAGCGCCGCCTTCAGCCCAGGGCGTGATCCTGGAGTCCCAGGATCGAGTCCCACGTCAGGCTCCCTGCATGGAGCCTGCTTCTCCCTCTGCCTGTGTCTCTGCCTCTCTCTCTCTCTCTGTGTGTGTGTCTCTCATGAATAAATAAATAAATAAATAAAAATCTTTTAAAAACAAAAACAAAACCCAAAAGGCAATCCTGCCAACTGCTTATCTGGGGCTTGGCGGGGCCCCGAACAGGAGGCCCAGATTTGGATGCTGCTGTCACACAGTGGGATTCGTCACCAGCCAAGGATTCCGATTGGACAAGTGTCTGTCTGTGGCCTTGCCTCAGTGCCCCTGGGGGACAAACCCCTGTCCCCACCCAGTGAACCACTGCACTGCGGCCCTGCTCAGCCAAACCAGGAGTGGGGCTGTCGTCACCCAGTCAGCTCTTCTCCCGTCGGTCTAATCAGCAGGTCACAGTGGCCTCACCCCGAACACACACTTGTATCTTGCTCTGCCCGCCCTCCATGCCCCAGGGCCCGCGTGCCTCTGCCCCTGCTTCCTGCTGGCTTCCCCTGTCGCAGCCCGGGGTCCCGCCACGGCCGCCGCCGTCGCCCTGATGCATGAGTCTGACCATGTCCCTCCAGCCTCCTCTCCGTCCCCGTGGCCGCGCCAGGGCAACGTCCCACAGCCTGCGGCCGGGTCCCTCGGCGGGTCCCTCGCGGTTCCCCACGCCCCAACCCCACCCCTAACTTCCTGGGGTGCCAAGGAAGCACTGAGCCTTCCGGGGCTTCGGGTGTTCGCTCACTCATCTGTTTATGCAACTTTTGAGCCCCTTTTGTCTGCTCCACCCTCCCCTGGTTATTGTGCCCTAAAACATGCTCACGGCTCTTGGGGGAAGGACAACAGTCAAGCACCTATTGGGACGGACGGAAATGCCGCGGAAGCAGAGCCCTGGACGGTGTGCCCGGGGCGGGCCTGCAGGCTCCTCCGGGGCCTGGCTGGACAGATAGCGGCTCTCCAGAGGGAGCCGTGGGCAGAGAATGCGGGGGGCAGCTGTGCAGAACTGGGGGGCTGCGGTGGGGGCGGGGGCTTAAGGCCACAGGCCTTCCCCCTCCGCCTTCCCTCTGCTGGCCGCACCTGTGCCCTCCTTGGGCCCTGAGAGTCACTCCTGAAGCTCACTGTCACCTGAGAAGGAGCCATGCGGTCACCCCCTCTGGACACTCCAGGAAAACCAACTAGTCCTCCTCCTGCGTCCCTGCCAACCCCCAGCCCACGCCAATCCCAGCTGTCACGCGAAGCATCCCGGGTTCCCGTCGCTGCCCGTCCCCCGCTCCGTCCATCACCCATCCACTCACGTCTCCAACAGACCCCGCTGCAGCCGCCCCCAGGGGCCACCTGGGCCGTGCCTTCAGGTACGTGTGTCACCTCCTGGGCCCTGGGCCCAGTTCCTGGGAGGCGCCCACCTCCTCGTCCCCCCGCCAGCGCGGCACCGGCCCAGGGTGGCTTTGGGTGAGTATTTGCTGAGTGAATAAACATTTGAGATCATTTTATTGAAATACTTCAGAGTAAATTTGGAGACAGGCATTCCTCTACTCAAGAGTAATTTAATAACCACAAATGTCTTTAACACAGTGGGGAGGCAAAAAAGAAGGTGTGCGTGTTCTGTTATTACTGCTGTTAAAATAAATGGCATTTTTAATAAAGTGTCCCCATCCAGCATACAGAATGTGGCCACATGATGAAATAAATAAATATACGGTGAAATTATGCATTGCAAAGCAGACTTTTTCTGGTCTTTTGGTTATTAAATTTAATCACTTTTGAGCTGCGCCTCTCCTCTTTTTCCTAGAGGCAGGTACGCTTTTGATTAAAATGTGGGCCCCAGAGCACTTTCACAAGGGAAGGCTGAGTACGTCCCCAGAGGATCCGCAGCAGAGCAAGCAAGCGGGATGACGAGGCCAAGGCAACAGCCACAACGTGTTTCTCGCTTGATGGACGTGTTTATCCCCAGACAGAGTGCGCGGCAGTTGCAGGGCGTATGGAAATCTTGCAATTAAGGCAAAGTCTAATTAGAGGCTGCATATTCAAAATACAAAGGGAGCCCGAGCGGCAGCCTCTCAGGTCGGCTCTGCATCCTGATTCCCCAGAGCAGCCCCTGCCTGAGCCGCCCGGCTACTGAATTACCAGGAGGGGGATCTGAACCTCGTTGCCCCACGTGGATTCCCTGGGGCAGCCCCGGTTCACAGTCGGTGGAGACGCGTCCGCCCACGGAGAGTGGCACAGCTTTAGGAAGCACCTGGATTCGCATCCCTACCGCGCCAGCCCCAGCAACGTCATCCCTGTGGGAGTGTGACAGGCCTCCCTGAGGGCCATCGAGGGCTCGGCGAGGGCTTGGCGGGACTTCTGTTCAGGGGATGAACCCTGCGTGGGGCCAGGGCGGACAGCCCGGTGGGGGGCCTCCTACCACCACAGTGCCCTTTGCACCCACAGGACCCACAGGCTTTTCTCTCTGCCAGGTGCCTGACCCTGCACCGAGCAATCCATCCTGCGTGCCCACAGACATGAAAGTCCAAAACAAGCTATTTCCCCTCAAAGCAAACAGTCCTGGGGAGCAGAGGGGGGCGGCAGGGACTGAGGGCAGGCTGGTTGCCCGGGCTCTGGGCCCAGGGCCAGCAATGGTACCTAAGCTTGGACCGGGGTCAAGAGATCAATTCGAAACTGTCTTTGCCCCCAAGAGAGTCACAGACCGGGGGCGCCTGGGTGGCTGAGTTGGTTGTGCGTCTGCCCTGGCTCAGGTCATGATCCCCGGGTCCTGGGATCAAGTCCCGCATCAGGCTCCCTGCTCAGCTCCTCCCTCTGCCTCTGCTGCTCCCCCTGCTTGTGCTCTCCTCGCTCTCACTCTGTCAAATAAATAAATAAAAATTAAAAAAAAAAGGAAGTCACAAACTAGCCGGGAAAAGAGCAAGACATCAACTCATATTCCTACGAGACTTTCCAGTTAAAAGTGCCTCGTTATTCCTGCCGAGAGCCTGTGCGGGGGCCTCCCTGGGTCCCCTGGGTGCCGGAGCCCCAGGCCCGGGGCTGCACTTGGGGTGCACGTAAGCTGAGAAGGGTGTCACAGACGCCACCCATTTCTTCAGATGTCTCTTTGGTCTTGTGTGAAGCAGCACAACAGTGCGGATGCCCCTTTCGTCCCCGCTCTCCCCACCCGGAGCCGCAAGGCCTCAGAGCCCGGCCTCCTCACTGGCCGCGCTGCCCCGTGGCCCCACCAGCCTGTGGCAGCGTCTGCCTGCTGGTCATGCCCATGTCCATGGACGCAAACTCCAACCTTCCTTCCACCGCCTGCCTTTCTGACTCCACATCGTGCTTTGGGGATCTGCTTAGGCGGCTACACGCAGCTCTGGGAAGAAAGTGAGTGCTCCCAGTGCCCGGCGTCTGTGCACACGGCCACCGCGTTGCGGGATGGCGGCTTCGTCCTCCTGCGTCCCCGCTGTGCGCAGGGGAAGCTTGAGCGGTGCCCCCCCCACCCCGACGTGGCCACGCCCCGACAGGAGGACATGGAACCTCTACTAACTCGGGCCCTAGTGCGGGTCTAGCACCCCCCAGCTCTCCGTGTGGTTACTAGAAGCTCCCGAGGCCATGATGAAAGAACAGTGCACTTGGTCTCAGAAGGACCTGGATCTGAATCTTGACACTGTCACTTACTGGCTGTGTAACAATGTGCAAAAAACCTAACCTCTCTGGGCTGCAGCGTCCTCCTAAGGGGAAGACAAGAGTAACACCAGTTCTGAACTATTCTTGTGATGATCTGGATGTGTAGTCTTCAGTGTGATCCTGACCGAGGCGAGGAGCTGATGGGAAGATGTCTTGACCCTTGGCAGGGGAAGGCTGTGGGGGGCATCCCCCGCTCTCGTGGCTCCCTTCTCACTCTCAGTCTTAGATGGATGGATACAGGTGTGGTCTGTATGCCCTGGACCACTACTCAGCCATCAAAAAGAATGAAATCTTGCCATTTGCAACGATGTGGATGGAGCTAGAGTATATTATGCTGAGTGAAATAAGTCAGTCAGAGAAAGACAAATATATGATTTCACTCATATGTGGAATTTTTTTCGTATGTGGAATTTAAGAAAGAAAACAGATGAGCATATAGGAAGGGGGAAAAGAAAAAAAGGAGAGAGGGAAACAAGCCATAAGAGACTCTTAACAACAGAGAACAAAGTGAAGGTTGATCGAAGGATGTGGGTGGGGGAGATGGACTAGAAGGTGATGGGTATTAAGGAGAGCACTTGTTGTGATGAGCACTGGGTGTCATATGTAAGTGAGGAATCACTGAATTCTACTCCAGAAACCAATACTGCACTGTACGTTAACTACCTAAAATTTAAATTTAAAAAAGTGACCAAATCCTCCCCAAACCCCAAAAGCTCAGTCGTAAGGACAAAAGAAAAAGAAAGAAAAGAAGCTACCTGATAATCGTAGTTTAAAATCCAGGAGAGGGACGCCTGGGCGGCTCAGTGGTTGAGCGTCTGCCTTCAGCTCAGGGCATGATCACGATCCGGGCTTTGTGTCCCCTCAGGGACCCTGCTTCTCCCTCTGCCTGTGTCTCTGCCTCTATGTGTGTGTCTCTCATGAATAAATAAATAAAATCTTTAAAAATAAAATAAAATAATAAAATAAAATAAAATAAAATAAAACCCAGGAGAGCCCAACCCACCTTCCAATCTGGCCATAGTCTCCACTCCATCTGTGCCTTTACTGGGTCAGCGCTGAATCTCAGGTCCTCCCTGAGGGGCAGCCCCAGCCTGCAAGGCCCCAAGTACCCTCCCCCAACCCCCAGGAAGGCAGCACCAGCCTGGCCTACAAAGGGTTAAATCTCTTCTTCCCCCAGACATTAGAGCCAATGAGGCTTTCTGCTTAAATGGCCTAGAGCCACCTCCCAAAGCTCCTTAGCTCAGAAAAGTGCCAAGTCAGCAAAAGGAAAATAATTTAGAGCCACTGAGAAGAGGGACGAGGGCCCCCTTCCTTCTACCCATGGTGGCAGCTGCTCAGCAGCGAGAGGCTCACACCCAGGGCCTGGGGCTCCACGGCCCCACACCCGCACCCGCACCCGCACCTGCAACCCAGCTGGGGAACGGAGGTGTCCCAGGGGAGCAGGCCCACGGGGCACGGGCACCGGGACGGGAACGGCTTGTCAGGAGTGCTGTGCCAGCCGTGGAGAGCGGCCCACGGCATCACGAGTACAGACCATAACCCGGGCCGCCCGCACGCCAGGGGGGCAACACCGCCGCGCGCCATCCTACTGTAAGGGGTAAATGTTTTGAAGTAACACACCTTAGCTCCCACAGTGTTACGGGTCAAATTTGCTCAAGAAAAATATTCACAAGGGAAACTAAGGCTCACAGGAGGCCGAGGCGGCCTGAGCCCCGCACAGTGGAGCGTGCCTCGTCGCTGAGGGCGGGGGCACCTGCTAGGGAGCACCCACTAGGTGCCCGCCACGTGCCCGACACTCTTACAACAGCCGGAAGACACTGGTGATGTTAATCTTTCTACGTAGCTAATGGATCTGAGGACCCAGAAGTTTCCATCGTGTGTCCAAGGTCATGTTCCTGAAAAGTGGTGGAGGAGAGGTTCAAGCCCGCACGGGCTCCCCTCCATGCTGTCTCCATGGAGGGTGTGCGCAGCGTCCAGGCCGGGCTTGCAGTCCGCCCCCCAGCCCCAGGGCATGAGCTGCGTGGGGGGCGCCCTGCATGCCGTGCCCGGCAGCCCCCCTGCTCCGCTGCATCACGGCGCCCGCAGCCGGGTTCCAGTCTGGCGGTGCCAACAGTCACGGAGGAAGGACAGTGGGCGTCTGGGCCTCACCATCGCTCATCTGGGCTACTCCAGAGACCTCCCCAACTCCTCTCTCCCCACTGCAGCACTGCCAGAGCCTTTCCTTCTTTCCTGACTTGGTGATGCCTGGATGTTCTCCTGGGGGAACAAGGCCAGGGAGGTCTCATGACAGCCTTGTGAAGGGCTTTCTTGATCCCGCAAAGCCTTAAACCTCCAGGCAGAAGGAACTGCTGGCTGGGCACGGCCTTTGGTCATCAGAGGCCAGGAGTGCAGGGACAGCTCCATGTCACCTGCACCCAGCCCTGTGCTGGGCCCAGGACACACAGAGGAACACATGGTGGCCCCTTCGAGTGTTCCCAGTCCAGCAAGAAAGATGCAGGTACAGTGACAGCCCAGGCTGAGAAACTAGCGGAGGCACAGGGTGGTTTATGACCGTCTGGACGCTCCGCTGATGCCATAAAACCGTTTTAGTGAGTCGCCGCTCTCCAAAACCTGGGGAAGTGGTGTGTATGAACGGATCCCCACAGCCCCTGTGACAGGGTCCGCGGTTCAGACCCTAAAGCCTTCTGAATTATCCCAGCATGAAAATCCCATCCTCCCATGTCTGCTGAGTTCTGGGCAGGGCTGCAGATGGCCGGGAGTGACAAGTACCAGGGATTAATGGCAGGGAACTGAGAACACCGCTGCAGAGAGGCTTTGTGGCATCTGTGGCTGCTACAAGGAGCTCAGGGTGTCCACTGTGATTGCGGGCAATCTGGGCTCACGGGAAGTTCCTGGATAAATATCAGGGGCCTCTTCCAGGGGGTGGGGAGGATCGCACTCCCTTGTGGGAGTGGCCCAGGCCCTGGATGTTTATTCCCTCCTTCTTGCCATAACACCACTGGCCTGGCCGGGCTCCCACGGCCTGCCCTGAGGCAGGAGCTGAGGGACAGGCCTGTCCTTCCTCCACTGAGATTGAGTTGCAACGACCCCAGGGTTTGTCTCTGCTCCATTCTCCTTCCTCCGGCGTTGGGGTCCTTGCTTTAGTTCAGGTCTGGGCTGGGGCCGCAGCCTTCTACCGAGTCTTTGATATCACGTTTATTTATGCGATAATTTTTTAATGAGTGTATACTATGTGCTGGGTGCTCAGAATACACCAGTGAACAAAACAGAAACCAAGGCGCTAAAGTGGATGACAAATGTAATTATGACAGAGTCTGTGAATTGTCCAGATGCAGGACGCACAGAGAGAGAAAGCCCACAAGTTAGCATAGGTACGTGTCCGTAAGTCCAGTTGCTGCTTGGGAGGATGCTGGTGCAGGGGGAGGACGTGGGGGTCTGGCTCTTGGTTCTATGTCACGTCCCCGACACCTGGAAATGGGTACAGCACACGAATCAAACAGGGAGGCTTTGCCCTCCCGAGTGCCTGACGTTGTCCCCACCGCCGACCCCCTCATCCTCTGCAGCACCTGCCCTGGGCGGCCACGGAGGACCCCCTTTTCCCCTTGGCAGGGCGGGTCTCAGCACGGCGAGCCTCACCTCTGGAATTGCAAGCACTGGGCCGTGGGGCTGGCGGGGGGCCTCGGTCGCCCTCCGTGCCCTCCGTCCATGGCTGCTGCCCCGGCTCGGCAGTCTGCGGTCACCAGCGTGCGATCCCGCACTGCATGGCGTGATCGTAATTCGGAAAAGGGCCTTTGCTTAGGCCGGTGGCTCTCAAAGTGCGGTCCCCGGACCAGCAGTGTCGGCACCACCCGAGAGCTGGAGGCGAGTGTGATTTCGTGAGCTCACACCAGGCCCGCTGAACCGGAAGTGTGGGCCGGGGCCTGTGGCATGGCTTTCAACGAACCCCGCAGGTGATTCTAGAACAGGTGAAGTTCCAGAGCCACCGGTAGAGTAAAGCATCAGATCTCGCCTCGGGAGACTGGGGTTTAGGGTCCATCCGCTGATTATGTGGCTCAGGAAATTCAGCCTGTTTCCTTGTCTTCGAAATAAAGACACACCAGAGAGCTACCAGGAGGAATCACAGAGCAATACCGGTGAGTCTTTGTGTTATTAGAGTGATGACAATAAAGCCATTCATTCATTCACTCATTTGTTCCCTCCATGAGCTCCTAGCCTGCCGGACCCGGGCCACCTGGGCCAGGAGCAACCATCTCGCTGTTGTTTCAGAAAGCCCTGGGCTCAGACGCAGGCCGACGTCTACAGCATGCAGATGACCCCTCGTCGATAAACTGGCCTCGAAGCTTTACTGTGCTTAGGCGGAGGCCGCAGCTGCGGGGATGCTGACGCGCACAGGCCCGCCGGGGAGCCCAGGCGCCGCGCAGTGCCAGGACACGGCGGGGCCAGGGCCTAGGGCCGGGCTCCCGCTCACACACTTTCACTTGGGATTTCACGGGATCGTAGAGGGAACCCCAGAGGCAGGGGCAAAAGAGGCAGAGAGAGAGAGAGAGAGAGAGAGAGAGTGCCTGCCAGGCCTCAGGGCTAGTCGGCCGCCCAGCATCGACGTTACCACGTCTGCTGACAGGCCGCATCAGTAAGAGGATCCCTCAGCTCCCACGTGCAGCCTGGGGCCCAGCAGCCCGGGGCGGTGCCAGCCGAGAGCGCCTCCCTGGGGCCGCTCTTCCGTCCGGAGCCTCCCCGTGTGCATCTCCCCTTCGCCCTCCGACCTCACTGCACAGTGAGAACCGCGGTCTTCGTTCTCCCGACGGAGGAACAGAAGCTCAGGGCGCATGTGGCAGCGGGGGACGAGGGCCCCGGGCGCGGGCGCCGGCAGGAGCCGCTCCCCGCCAGCATCTCGCCGGTTTCCTCTCCCTCAGGGAAATGCTGCTTCCGCGCGGGCCTGCCGCGGCCACACGTGTCTTCAAGCCACCGCCCGTCTCCCACCCGGGGGTAGAAGCGTGGCCGCCGGGGACCCCCACGGCCAGGCAGCCCCCCGCCCCTGGGTGAGCACAGCCCGCAGCAGCCCACGGCCTCCAGGGCCTCGCCGGCGCCCCCCACAGCCCTTCCCGGGCGCTCACCGCCATAGGCCACTCTCTTACTTGTTTGATGTTTGCTGTCCAGCCCCCCACCCCAGACCAGCCACTGACGGCAGCAGGCCCCGGGGTCCGGCCTTCCTAGCGAGGGGCCTCGGCACCCAGGCGGGGCCGGAATGTGGAACCTGCCTCCCCTGCAGTCCTCGGGCCGGAGCCCATGGCGGAGCGCGCGTTCGGGACGGGTGACAGAGGAAAGAGCATGGGGCTCGGAGCCCCACTCGTGGTTGCGGCTCCCTGCTTGGAGCTGGCCTGCAGTGCCTGTCCGAGTGCTGGGCACAGGCTAGACATCGAGCACGTGTGACCCCAACACTCGGAGGGATGGACCTACACACAGATGCTCAACTGCCAGCCACTCTCATCCGACAGGTGTAAGCCCAGGTGCCACGGCCTGAGCCGTTCCCAGGTGGCCGAGCTCTAGCTGCGAGAGCGGCCCAGCCCAGAAAAGGCTCATTGGAGACGAGAAGGGATCTGTAGTGGGGGACCTCATGGCTCTTTCCTTGTCACTGAACTAAACATTATTATTGATACTTTGGTAAGGATACGAAGGGTCCTAGCCACACACCACAGAACCGGGAGAGAGGGCATAGCCTAGAATCAGATTCCCTAAGGATCTCACACACCCCAGCGCACACACAGACAACTGGCCCAGAGGGAGCTGAAGACGTACATCTATATAGAAAGTTAATTCAGCACGCTTCTTTAGAAATTCCAGAAACACACGCGCGTCTACCCCACTTGAGACAGGACTGAACCCCTCGAGGAGCAACCCCACCGCACACGGAAAGGACTCAACACGCTCGCCCTTGAACACGGTTAGCTCAGTCCTGGGAATTTAAGAAACAACCAACCATAGACGCTAGTGGCAGGATTACCTCTAAGAGCAAGACACTGGAGACACGAGAGACAACAGCACAGCAGAGATGAGGAGGTAGTCACAGCCCAGCCCTGGGAGGGGCAGCAAAGCGGTGGCTGCGCAACCGGGCGGGAGACGGGGAAGTGTTTGCCACACGATGGGGGAGGAATGAGGCTGGGTCATGGGAGGCTGGGCAGCCGCCAGGGAGCAAAGAGGTGCTGCCCCTGGACGGACAGGAGGGGCTCCCCGGAGACACGTGCAGTTGGGCTTGGTCCTGGGGATTATGGCTGGATTTTCTTTTTTGGCTTTGGCTTTTCTCAAATTCTGTTTTGTATTTTAAACACAAATGGAAAAGAAGATGTCAACCAGCTGGAATGTTGGGCTGAAACCAATAAGATGAAATCTCTGGAAGAGGTATAAATGCAAAGTTCTGTATTTCATTTAAGAACACACACTTGAAGGGTGCCTGGGTGGCTCAGTGGGCTAAGCATCTGCCTTCGGCTCAGGTCATGACCCCAGGGTCCTGGGGTCAAGCCCCACATCAGCTCCCTGCTCAGCAGGGACTCTGCTTCTCCCTCTCCCTCTGCCCTTCCCCTGCATGCGCGCTCTCTCTCAGATAAATAAATAAATAAATAAATAAATAAATAAATAAATAAAATCTTTAAAATAAAAACCCCAAAACAAAAAAACACACCATACACCTGCATGGGGGGAGGGTGTGTAAAGAGCTGCTAAAAAGAAAAAGGGAAGAAAAAGAACAGAAAGAAGCACCCTACGGAAGCCGGAGCTAGGATGGCAGGGACCCTAGTCCTGGCACAGGGGCAGGCCAGTATGATCACCAGAACAACTGCATACAGGACAAGGTGACGGGGGCTGGGGGACATTATAAACTTGACCAATTTCCTCCAATCTAATAAATAGTGAAGTCAGGATCTGAATTTTGTGTGAGCTTCTCTGGCTCCAAGACCTGTGCTGCTCTTATAAAACTGTGAGCTAAAGGGACAAGTATGGTGCTAGCCAAATAGAGGGAGCAGAGGCGAGTTTGGTGGCCCTCCACGCCACAGGAGAGCATCACAGGAGGTGCTCGTTCAGGGTTGGGCCACGCTGACAGAGCTATGCCAGCATTAAGAGGCGAGAAGCTGCCCTGGTTAGTGGCACTCGGGCCCTTCCTAAAGCCCCTGTCCGCTCTTGAACCTTACCTTTTAGATACACAACCTAAAAGAGCAACCAGGATGGTCAGAGCTCTTGGGATTGGCCTAGAGATACCGAGTGCTAGCTGCTTGACGCACGTTACCTCCCTAAGGCCTTGGTGCGCCCTGGCAGGTCGGCATTACGCTCCCACTTGAGAAACGAGAGAGGTGAAGCTCAGGGAGGCTAAGCTCTCGTTCAAGGTTCCCTGCTAGTGAGTGGTGGTCAGAGTGCGAACACAGGGCCAAGTCCGGAAGCCCCGCTCTTCCCCGTGCAGCCTCCCTCCTGTGAAAACGGTAAAACGGAATTTGAATTACTTGTTAGGTGGTGGAGAGACACGATTGTCGCCTTCAACTCAGCAAAGGGCTATGAGGAGAAGCGTCCTGGGTGACTTCAGAAGAGAAAATCTCAACGACCTCAGAGGTCTCAGGGAAGTGACTGTTTAGCTCAGCAGAAGAACGTGCCAGTGACGGCAAGAACTGGATGGACTCCTGGGTGGGAAGATGACTCCCCCGCACCTGTGGGTATCCAAGCATGGTCTGGCAAGGAGTTTGCTTACGTGGATAGGAGGTCTGGGTAGAGGACCTCAAAGCTCACTTTTGACTCAAAGTTCCACGAGCCTATGAAGCCGTTTCGAAGGCAGTGATGGATGTATCTGGCGACTTGTCTATTTGCAGATGTAAAGGTGAAACTTATATGCCCAGGGTAAACACATTGTCCAGAGAAAACTAAACACAGAAAAGGAAATGGATTCTGCTGGAGATTTTTACAGGCTGAGGTTTTATTTTCTGCAAACAAGGCCCAACCGACTCTGGGGAACTGTGCAATCTCAGAAATAATCAAAGAAAATATAACGAGGTACTAGTGTTCACCTGCTAAGTTGGCAAAATGATTGAGAACATGGTGACACTCATTACATGTATCAAGAATGATAAAAAAAATGTTATTATTTCTTTTGACCCAGGTAAGATGACTTTAAGAAAATGATAGAAAATATGGAGGGAAAAAACTGCGCACACAGAAATCTTGCCCTGAGTTTTGTTTATAAGCCGCTACGAGCCAGGGAAGGGCAAGTGGGCAGCTGGGTTCGTCGGGGCTGAGGCCGGCCAGGGGAGGCAGAGGCGTGAGGGGCGGGTTGGTGTGCACGGGCAGCCCACGAGCTCCAAGTGCAGCGGGATGAAGACAGGCTGTCTGGGGCCTTGCGGCAGGGCACCGCGTAAGGGGTCACAGCAGGTTGGGGACCGGCCCGGGGCATTGGGTTCGGGGGCCCTGAATGGGTGATGGGTGTGGGGAGAGCAGAGCAGAGGGGTGGGCCCGGCGCTTCAAGTACATTCTCAGTCCTCCTAACCCCCCACCACGGGACATTATTTCTCCATTTTGCAAACGGAGGAGCTGGTGTTCAGAGAGGACGGAACCCACACCGGGTGAGGCGGTACGAGCGAGGCTGGGACTGAACCCGAACCCGCTGACCTCCAGATCGGGCTCTGGCCGCCGGCATGCTGGGCCCCGGGTGCAGTGGCACCTCTCAGGACCTGGCACCCCCTCGGCCCCGCGGCCCAGCATGGCTGACCCCACTACAGCTTGACAGCCGTCCGCTTGGGAGATGCTGGAATTGATGGTCGAGTTTCACGGAGCAGCAGGGAAACGTGAGAAATGGAAGGGGAGGGATATGAGTCTCGTCGTACGCTAGGATCTCAGGTACGTAAAACGCATACTTGTGGCCTTGAAAAAGAGACCACGAGGGATACATCACAATGCCTGCAGTAGCCTGGTTTGGGACATTTTTCCCTATTTTTCCAAAAATTTCTATGAAGTGGCTTGTATTTCCTTATAACTACAAAAGCAAGTCATGATTTGAAATGCATCCAAGACATCGTGCGCACGTAATGGTCACTAACACACATTCCTCTGCCAGAAAATAAAAACAAGCCACGTCTTTCAGGTTCATCTGGGAACCGAGAACTTGTTGCCCGGGCTTCTGAAGACAGTGCCCAAACCTCATCAACCCAGGCTTTGCCGATTCAGTCCTGACTGTCCCGTCCTACATGACTCCCTGGCCTGTCACGGGAACCCAAAGAAAGAAACTAAGGACAAAAGCGAGGGGACGCTCATTGGTGCTTAAGCTGAAAGTCACCGTCCAACTACACGGCACTTGGTGATCATGAAAGAGTGACTCCAAACAAGCTTTCGGGGTGGATCCTTAGCTATTTAAAAGAAGATTTATTCCAGATATCCTCAGGCGCTTTAGAAGGAACACGTCTTTTTACTTGGTAACCACTGTTGTTCCTCCGTTAGAGTAGGTCTTCTAATGACTTCCACTAGACTGAAAGTATTGAGGGGTGGCACCTGCGTCCCCAGCTCTATCTCAAACTTCCTGACTCAAGTGCACTAAGCCATGGCCCAGAAGTCTGTACTTGAAGCCTCAGTAAATTCTTAATATTGGACACATTTGGAAACTCTCTACTCTCTACTACACAAAATGAATCTGCGTTTTGTGTATGTATTTGAATGTAATAAAACTGTGAATCCTTATAATGGGTGCTGTAATTCCTTCAAATGGCTTGAATTAATGAGACCTATTTCCAATTACGGAAGTTGGGTCTCTCTAAGATACCCTGCAATGACAGTCCTGGAGTCTCAGACCTTAAGATCCCACTCACCTGTCAGGGAAGAGTGAAAGGGCAGATCCTGCACAGACCTGGGTTCTGATCCAGCTCCACTGCTGGCAAGTCTGAGACCTTGGCCCACACGTCATTTAACCTCTTCTGTGCCCATTTCTTCATTGGTACAGATATAGGAGTGATGGCCTCGTCCTTGTAGGACAGTAACAGGGTACTAGGCACACAAGAGGGACTCAAAACCATCTCAGTCTAACTAGGCTCCAAACCTCTCCGGATTGCTCATCAGAATTGGCTCTATGTCCTGCCTTGTCACATCCACTTTTGATTTTATTCTGCCTTAAGAGCTAAAAGTAACATCCGGGTGACTCTGAGATTTCCAGATATTACCTGGAATACTCTCCACAACAACCCTGAGTTAGGGATCACTATCTCTACTTTAAAAGAAATGAGCACGGACAGGCCAAATGACCTTGTCAGCAGTGGTAAAGTCAGGATTTGAACACAGATCCCAGAATCTTTCACACCCTATGTGTCCCTACTCTATGTGATGTACATTATATAAAGCACCTTCACATCTCCCATAGCTTTTAAAGGTAGATTTCCATGACTATTTCCTTCACTAATGTAAAAGCACCTATACAGCGGGTACCGTATTATAAAATAGTCTTTGAAGGGAAAGGCACGGAGCTCCTGCGCATCTGTATCTTTGCCACAGTTGGGGAGGACAGGGGATGAGCTCAGAGTAATGCAGACTTTTCTCCAGTCTCTCATGCTTCTGTGCTACTCATGCCCACACCGTTGAAATGAACCCATCTTAGCAGCATGGATTTACTGAACACGACTACTGCCTTGAACGTTACTCAGGAAATGAGTAAAACTATGTTAAATGTTTAGAGAAGTCCTGACATATATAGTCTGTTGTTATTAATTAACCATACAGCCTGTGAGGTAGACAGAATTTTCCTCATTATACTGATAAGGACTCTTAAGGTGTTAGGTGGTCAGTCCAAGATTGCACTGCTAGTTTGTGGAAAGCTGATGAAATCCCATAAAAGGAAATTCACACCTACACATCCTATGAGCAAGAGTACAACATGTCACATTACCAAGGATTCTTTTATTTACTGAAATAAAATTCCTCAAAGAGGCAGCCACCTCCCCTACTCATCCCAGTGACCCTGACCTTTTGCTTACAGACACTCCACGGTCTCAAGGGTGAAGCATTAGGAAAACCAGAGGCTGGAGTTTTCCAACCAGTTCCTAAAAGCCAATAACCAGAAATGAAGAAAATAATAATTGGCAACATTTATTGAACACTTTATATATCGGTAAGGAATTCTTATAGCCACTCTGCAAGGTAGATAGTATCTCCTTTTTACGGAACAGAAAACGGAAACTCAAGAGGTTAGGTTAAGCCCAAAGCAAGCGGGGGAGCCAGGCTTGGAACCCAGGAGCTCAGCCCCAAACCCTTGCCATTTCCAATATACCATGCTGACTTCACAGGCATTACAGAAAGTGCAAATCAACAGGAAGATCGAATGTGGTTGCCAGATTGCGCGCCAGGCACCTTAGAGAAGCAGTTGCTGCATGAGATAAAAATTATGTAACTTGAAAGATCATTTGAGATATAAAAGGATAAACGAACTGACACGAGGTGACATTGCCCCCTACTTCCTGGCGGTAACGCTGGACCACATCTCACATTACCGCGCCTACACCCTTTCACAGAGATGGGTTCAATTTATCAAGGAAGCTGGATCTCAGATCATCTTGAGTGAGAGCGGCGTCTGGTCCTAGGTCTGTCCTTTGAAGTAAGAGATAGTGATTTGGTTTCGAGGCAGCCCTTCAGATCTGCAGACGGCAACCACACCCCTTATGAGTTTTCTGGCTCTCCACCTGAATGGTCCACCCCTCAAAGGATACTGGTCACCTCCACTGTACACTTGATATCCTTAAATAAATGAGGATAATGATTGTCTACATCAAAGAATTAATGAAGCTTTATTATAGAACAAAATAGAGAAACAGAGATAGAAGTCCTTGAATGGTAAAAATATTAGTTCAAATTCTCAGTCAAGTGTGTAGGCAGCTCGGACACTCCGTCCCCCTCCGCAAAGACAGCGCTTCCCCATCCCCACAAAGACATTGGCGCCAGGGCGCTGCCCAAGTCTCAGCACGTCCGGCTGACGTCTTTGGAGTGGGAAGTCCAAGTTCAGGGCAAGCCGAGGCCCTGGAAACCAGCTGGCTCCCGGCGCACGCACTGCCACGGATGGCGGCCGGTCTGGACGGCACCATCGCCCCGATCACGGGCCACGCAAGGAAAACGATAAGGCTTTATGAAAAATCCAAAGTTTATTGCAAATTGTACTTTGCTTCCCTTCGTTCTTCGTTTTTACAGGACTTATTGATGTCCATGATTTTTTCACAGATGTACTTGTTGACTTTGGAGAGTCTCTGTGCGATCTCAGTCTCATCCACAGTTTCTTGTGCTATCCTGTCATACAAGCACTCTGGACAGGGAGACAAGACGGCCGAGCGTTAATGGAGCGGGGCAGCACGACCTCTCAAGGGCGCAAAGAAAACCCGCCTCCCGACCTGCCTCCCGACCTACCTCCCGACACCAGGGCCCAGGCCCGGCACAGCTGCACCCTTGGATTTCTACCACAAATGTAGATAGGATAAACTGTCAGCTTACGCTTTAAAATAATGATACAACATCCGTGTGCCCACCCCCAGCTTAGTGGGGCGTGGCTGGTCCCCTCGAAGCCTTGGAGGCCCCTCCCGAACCCGCCGCCCCCGGAGGGAAGCACTCTCCTGAATTCTTTCCTTTCCGTGTTATCACGTCTCTATACATCCTTAACTAGCACACTGCTTACTCTTCCCTGTTTTTTACCTGTGCCCCTAGTGTATCCAGACCTTATGTATCTTTTTGACTCTGTTTTCGCTCAACATTATGGTTTTGTGATTTACCCAAGTGCAAGTGCAGCTGCGGCCCATCCATTTTCACTGACGGGTACTAGTCTCCTGAAGGGACTACTCCCCCGTCTGCCGATCCATTTTACCATCAATGGATACTTGGATTGTTTCCAGTGTTTTGCAATTACCAACTCCCCAGTGCGCGTCTCCTGGAGCACACGTGCAGGAAATTCTCCAGGGGACGGGCCTTCGTGGGGAACTGCTGAATGCTAGAGGGTGTGCGTCCCCAACTTTCCTGGGTGGTGCCCAGTGAACTGTTCTCCAAAGTGGTGGCACTGACCGGCACTCCTACCAGTAGTGAATGCACATAGTGGTTGCCCTGTATCTTCAAAAGCACTTGACATTGCCAGCTTCCTAAGGCTTTGACCGCCTGGTGGGTGTGACGTGGCATCCCATGGTGGTGATTACTAATGAGGCTGAGGATGGCCACTCTCCCTGACGAAGCCAAGAGTGAGCACGAGGTCTGACAGGAGCCTGACTGCAGCCCACTTCCTAGCCTGGGGACCTGAGGCAAATCATTGCCCTAGATGCCTCATCTCATAACGAAGGTCAACAAACCACAGATTAGCTTTTTTAAGGCTGCCATGAAGCACGCGACATAAACATTTCGTAAGCGTTCTTGGAACCGCGAGGAACACTACACTTCTATGGGGACGACTCTTCGTTCCCAGGGCCTAGAAGAACTTGCGGAGGGACAAGGTTAAGCGAACATGTTAAGTGAATGAATGAACAGTTTTCCAGGGAAATCTAGGGGACTTGAGGGACTGTGGGTGTGCATGGGGAAGGTACCGCTGGAGTATAAAATCGAAGGCAAGAATCTGAACCTCTCTGAACCTGCACTTCCTCGCCCAGTCTTCACGAGCTGCCAGGGGGGCTAAACAAAATCTCATCTAGCAGGTGA
Source organism: Vulpes lagopus (assembly GCF_018345385.1). NCBI lineage: Eukaryota > Metazoa > Chordata > Mammalia > Carnivora > Canidae > Vulpes > Vulpes lagopus. The sequence goes on from NC_054846.1 coordinate 51,756,204, forward strand.
GCCCGTGGCAGGTAGTCCTGTTGGAGATGAAGCATGTCAGCACTGGGAGGGACTGCAGGCCTAGCACTGCTGATCCCTCAACTGCACGAGAGCAGGTGCAGGCCTGCAGGCAGAGGTGAGTTCAGGCCTGCTGCTGCCGCCCCCAGCACCAAGCCCCCCTGTGCACGCGACCAGCTTGCCCCCTGGTGCCATCTGCGCTGCAGGTGCACATGTGCCATAGGCGTTCTGTGTCTGGGCCACCCTCCCCTCCCCACTGACAGGCTTTACAAGCCTTCTGGTTGGCCTGCTAATCTCCACTTCATCCTGTCCTGGTCTTTCCACAGGGACTGAGACAAGAAGGTAGGAGGCCCCGTCCCTCTCCGTCCTGCCTGCTGCGAGGTCCACCGGCAAACAGCCCCCCCCCCCCCCCCCCCCGCTCCAGGCTATCCCACAAGTCTGTGTCCTCGATCGTCTCCTCCCTGACTAGCCTGGCTCCTTCCGGTGCCTAAATCCTACTCATCCTTCCAGACTCAGCCTCCATGGGACGGACCAGATGGCGCTAGGAGACCCCACGGCCTCTGTGTTCCCACACTCTCCTGACTCTCTCCAAGCACATATCGAGGTCTAATAAGACTGTGACCAGCGTCTCTCCCACAGACAGGAACGCCTGGACACTCCATATCGGCCCCGGGGCCAGGAGGAAGCTGACACTCACAGGGAATCAAGTGAGGAGGCTGAGAACTGTCTCAAAGTTCAGGGGGTCGAATCTGGCTGTTGCCCTAGTTGCACAGCCTCTAAGGGCATCTCCCCGGGTCTCAGTTTTACCATCTGTGAAGGTAGGACGGCAAACCAGATAATCCGAGGGGATCGTTTCAGGGCTCAGTCTGCAGCTGCCTGGAAGGTAGGGGGGTGGTGGAGAGGCTGAAGAGGGAAGGGGTGAGACCAGTGGTGGGGGGTGGCCCTCGGCGCCCTAGCAGGGGTCACCGGAGGGGCAAATGGAGGAAGGTCTTCCAAGAGTCCTCCCCAGAATCCCGACGTACTCTTGTCCTGGGGGCAAGAGTGCTGCACGGCCCCTCCGGTTGATTAAAAGGCTTTGTTAGACTCTAGATATTAATCACCTGCACTTGCTGGGAATGTCTCCCTCTGCGAGGGAGCGTTTGAGATTATTGCTTAATTAACAAGGTTTATAACAGCGCTAATGTGTCCTATTAAAAAAGTTATAAAAATTAACCAGAACTCAATGCTGTGGCTCATTTAGAAAACTCAAGGCACTCTGCAAAAGGTCATTTGGCCTTAATAAGGTTTAACTGTCATCCTGGAGCTTATCATTAAAGCAAGATCTCCTACAGCTCTCCTGCTTTCAATGTTCTAAAACGGTGTCGTATTCACCTGTCTTGCTGCCGTCCCACAAGGAACGACCTTGAAATCAAAGAGACGAGAAAATCCTCGTGAGCATCAAGGATTGCCATTTTGTAGGCAAGTGAGACTAAATGTGGTAGAAATCAAATTAACACACGCAATCTCAATCCACAAGGAGCTTGAGTGGCAAGGCCCATCCGATGCGGTCTCAAGGAGCTCAAATAATTAGGCTAAAACGGTGAATGTGCGGTGGGATAGGAGACCGACTTCAAACCTGCCTAGTAGGTAATTGTCTCCCTGGCCCCGTGGGAGCTGGTTATAGTTAAAGAAAGAACCAACATTGTGTTGTGGACCCTCTGGAGACAAGGAGGTCTGAAAGCCTCCTTCTGGCCGGCTCTGACCTAACCAGATGGAAGGCCTTGGGCAAGTCATCTCCCTCCCCACTCACTTGCAGGGCAAGCACTTCTGGGCTGAGTGGTTGCCACTGGAGCAGGCCCCTGGGAGGCAGAGATACAGTGGGAAGAGAACAGAAGTGGGCACGATGGGCTCTGGGACACACACCGAAGTGTCCACCGCCCTGAGAGGCCAGGGAAGGCTTCCTGCAGGCAGGTTGTCTGAGCAGGTCTGGGTGGTTGGTGGCAGCCAGGCAGGCAAAGCAGCGAGGGGACGGATGGCCCAGGCACAGGAACCACGTACAGACTCCCTGACGAGGGAGCCAGGCTTGTTCAGGGGGGACCGCAGTTACCAGGGCAAGAGCTCTACGGGTGTACGGCTGGGGAACAGCTGGGCGCAGGCCGGGCCAGGTCACAAAGGTGCTTCCGTGACATGTTAAGAAGCTTAACTTTTAATAACGGGCGCTACGCCTGGCTGTGATGGGGTGGTGCTAACAGGATCGTGTCTGCTTTCTGGTTACATAATGGACAGGGAGGAGTCTGGAAGCTGCTGGAGCAGCATGGGGAAGACACAGGGGCTGTGAGGGGTGCAGTGGGACAGGGCGGCAGGGGGCAGTTAAGGTACCTGGGGGCACAACACACAGAATGAGGCATGGGGGGGACTCGAGCATGATGCATCTCTGGTGCCCTTCACCAAGACGGGGAATACGGAAGGGGCAAGGGGCGGGAGGCCCCGGAGACAGGAAAAGGGGGAGAGCACTGAGGGGGGGGAGGCTGTGCGGGTGCCGAAGGCACCCCGATGTTCAGCTCGGGAACTCAGAAGTGTGGATGGAGCCAAAGACAGATTTGGGAACATCGTTCACTGATTTGGCAGATGTTTTCTGAGCACTCACTACCTGCTAGGCCTGAACAGGATGCTCAGGAGCATATATTCTAAGGGGCACGGGGCTGGGGAGACAATTACCCAGGTTAAGGAACAGACGAGAAATGCTTCGCAGACTTTCTGGGGGATGCTGACCTGACAGAGAGCAGAGGGAAGGCTACGGTGGGTGGGCTGCTGGGATGCCGCTCTGGATGGCCAGGAGGACGCAGGATGTGCGGGGCAGGCGGAGGCCACCGCTGACGGTGGGAATGGGAAGGAAGAGGAAGAGGCCCCTGTGGCTAGAGCACAGTGGGGAACGGGATTCGTGGCATGAGGGGAGGGCAGAGGGGTCCCTGGAGGCCGGGTCCGCAGCTATGAGCTGGGACAGGAGTGCGGACTTCAGCCCGGCCGTGGGCACACAGAGAGGGCCAGGGGCCCGGTGGGAAGTGGCAGGGGGAGGCCTTGGGGAGTGAGAGAGAGGGCACCCTGGGGACAGAGGCGGCCAGCAGAAGAGCAGCCCACAGAAGGGACGAGAAGCCAGGGAAGCAGAGGAGGAATCGAGCTCGAGGATGGTCCCTCAGTAGAGGAGGAGTGGTCCCATCACACAGGGAGGAGGTGCCCGATTTGGTAAGGAGGGAGTCCATGGGACACTCGGCAGGAGCAGACCGAGTAGAGGGCTGGGGGGTGAACACCAGACAGCAGGGGCACTGAACACATAAGAAACCCAGACATGAAAAGGCCAAAGGAGACATGGCAGCAGGTGGGAGGTACAAGTAGCCTTGAGAGAGAGACGAGCCCCTGCAAGAAAGCAGGAGCGCGGGAGCATGCCTGCAGGTACTGAGGAGGCCAGGAGGGCTGGGACCCAGAAGGAGACAATGGGCAGCCCCAAAGTAGGCAGCAACTCTTGTTTGGGGCCGTGAGGCAGAAGAACGGAGGGGACAGTTAATCCCAGTGAGGCCTGCAGCTCAGAGCTGCGCAAGTCCTTTTCTCTTTAGCGAGGAAGAGGCAAGGCCGTCTTTTGAGAAGGAGGGAGGTGTGGGCCATCCTGTCAGGAAAAGCAGAGGTTTAAAAAGGGCGTGGGAAAGAGGGGAGCGGGTCAGTGGGGAAAGCCGGGGGGCTGGCAGGTGGGGCTGAAGACTGTGAGCCTGGGATGGCCCCACGCCACATGGCTCCAGGGTTCTGTAGCACCGGGGGCCCCTCGGCTGCATGGGATGTCATCTGAACGGGGTTTAAGGAACATTCAAAATGTGTGTGTGGGCCACCAGGCAGCAGGACGAGGACTGCGATCCCGGCCTTACGGATGGAGACACCGGGCATCCGCTCGGTACCCGCGGCGCACAAGGCTCGGGAAAACAGAGGTGAAGGCTGTATGGACCAGGGTGGGCTCCACGCAACCCCGAAGCCACCCCAGCCTCCACCACAGGTTCTGGAGACCTGGCTATTTCCACCTGCCATCAGCCCGCCCTGGGAGTGGGCAGGGGGAGCCCCAAAGCTGAAGAGAAAGATGGGGAGCTTCGATGATGTGATCATCAGGGGGTCACGATGGCTCTGCGGGGGCAGCGCATGGCAGCAGAGAACGTCTCCTCTGGTAGCTGGAACGTCACCATTCCCAAGCTGTAACCCTAGGCAGCCCTTTCAGCTGTGTGAAGAGGCAAGCTTCCACTGAGGAAACTAAGACACAGAGGGGACGCGATTTGCAAGAAATCACCCCAAGAGCCAGCCAGTCGGGGATGAGCTTGCCGCTCTTGTGTTCCGTTTGTTCAGACTTCACGTACTGAGCCCCTACTGTGTGCCAGGCCCTGCGCCAGGCAGCGAGGACGTGGAGCGGAATCAGGGAAGGTCAGGCTGGTGCCTGAGGCCGACACATGGCAGGTGATCTTAGAGCAAGCATGGCCAGGGGCCGGCCGGTCACTGGCAGGCACCTATCGGGCAGGGCGGGGCTGCCTCCCCAGGAGGGCCGCTCTCTCAGGGCGACCTCCCAACTCAGGACCCACCACCGTTCCAGACAGCAGCCAACTAAAGGTTACCTGTCTAAAGATACGTAGCTGCCTACGTCAGTAGTCATGAGGCAGGCAGGCAGCTGTGCTGCAGCACACCAGGTCAGGGCGGCAACCCCAGGCTGGGCACTTAATCTCGCCAAGTCCTGCTACCCTGACCTCCCAAACATACCCTAAATCTGGCAGTTTTTCCCACGCCCACTGCTCTAACCTCAGCCCCTGGCACTGTCACCTCCAACTGAACCCCTGCATGAGCCTCCCATTTGGTCACCCTACGATCTGTAGACCCCCCGTCCTTCTCCTGTGAGTGGATCCAAGCTGTTCACGTGGCCTTCACGGCCCTCAAGACCTGCTCTTGCCCACCTCCCGATCTCACTCTGCTCTCCCCCATGAGTCTGGGGCTGTCCGGAGCTTCCTCATCCCTTGAGCATGCTGGCTTCTGCACCTGTTTATCATCCCGTCGTAGCACCCCTCCCATCCACAGCCTGCCTCCTCCACTCCAGTCCCCAGCCCCTCCCAGCGGGCCTGCTCCAGCCGCCACGGCTAACACAGCCCCCTGTCCTGCCATAACATGTGATGATGCTTCGTCAGCTTTATCCAAACCTGAAATTACCCGACATATTTGTTGTCTGCCCTGGAACCTGGCATGGGGCCTGCTCAAAATGTCCTTATTGCTAGAGTCTACTTTCTTCACTGAAGCATGGCAGCTGGACACTTAGAGACTAGTGGTCAGGAGCACAGCTTCTGAGGCCCAGTGCAGTGACCCTCTGACCCTCTTTCCCAGGAATCCTTCCTTGATTCTCCAGCTGGGGGTCTCCTCCCCTCCTGAGACGTCCCTCAACATGTCATCAGTCCCCCTCTCATGCTAGCACCTCGAACTGTACTTGTGTCCACGTCTCACCTCCCTGTTAGACGTGAGCTCTTCTGGGAGGAGGTCCACACCCAGGGCCTGGCATGGGGAAACCTCATGTTTGGGGAATTGAACTGGGTCCCGTACCGTCCCAAGAGTACAGGGCAGCACCTCCGTCAGGGCTTCGGTTCTGCAGTGACCTACCTCTGACAATGCTTAGTTTGTGAGGCGAGAGGGGTGGCTTAGGGACCGCATCTTTCTTTTTTTTTGTGGCAACTCCTGTGACGCTTCTGTTCTTCAGAACATCTGTTCCCCAAATCATGACTGCCAAGTTCTTTGTGTACTTGGAATCTCCTTGGGTTACTTGTAGCTGGTGCCATTTCTCCTCATCAACCCAAATCCCGCTTCCCAGATGGACCTGAAAGGGATAAGAACACAAGCACCTGTGTAGTCGGACAGGCTGGCAGTTGGAAACTTTTCCTGTCCTTTAAAAGTCATTGCTGCACAGCTATCAGGGACCCATTCCATAAATAGTACGTTAGCTTTATTTAAGGGAAATAATACTTATTTACTAAATACCTATCGTGCACCAGGGGTTATTTGAGTGCTGTATAGCCACTATCTCAAATCTTCATGGCAACCCTGGAAGGAAGGTGTTGAGATACAATTTTCATTTCAGATGGAAAAACTAAAAACTGGGTTGAGAAAGGTGACGCCAGTTGCCAAGTCACTCGACGATTAAGCTGTAGGGCTGGGAACCTAAGCTGCACTCATGTTGTAACGAGGCCACTCAGAGCCTGACCATACCTCAGGAACACATAGGTTCACTTCTTTCTCTCCTACACTTTAGAAAGACTTCTCTCCCTGTAACGTGAACATGCTGGGACAGTGGCTTTCAGCAGTGGCACGCACAGGGGTCATCTAGGGCTCTAAAAATTGCTTGTGCCAGGGCCCCATTCCCAGGGATTCTGATTTATTACTGTGGGTCGGCCTAGGTACCAGGATGGTTGGAAGTTCCCTAAGTAGCTCCAGTGTACAGCGAAGTCTGAAAACCACTGCCCGCTGGAGTGGGGCAGGCGGCTGCCAGGCTCCGCCATTCATCAGAGTGTGTTTGTGCAAGTCCTTTCCCGCCTCTGGCTCCGGCTTCCCGTGAACTGAACCGGGAACGGGGGATTTCACCTCTGAGTTCCTTCTGGCTCAGAACACCTAAGACTTTAACAGATTAAACACAGCCACAGCATCCCCAGTCTGATTCTGATGGCACACGTAATAGAATATAATCTAACACTCGTTATAAGGGAAGCACTCAGAGAGTTTCAGGGCAGCGTCAGTAAATGTCAAAGACTCAGAATGATCTAGCAATAAACTACAGGTTTTCAAATTGTTTCTCTTTTCTGGCTCTTTTAACAACTCAAAACCCTTTGCTAATATTATCGTTAAAAAATAGTTTTGATTTTGACATTGCCATTTATGTTGTGTTTCTAGTGAGTCTATGGAGGGTGCAAATGGCCTCTGAGGGGAAGGAGAGGAGGAAGCTGATATTGGGCTAGACTTTCTAAGGGTCATGACGGGGCTCTGCCAAAAGTCCTTGTCTTCAGAAGGACGTGTGGGTCAACCACCTCTTGTGGTCAGGAGACCTCCCTGGAGAGGTCTTGGTCTGAGAGACTGCGCACACCCCAAACTGATGGCAGATAGGCAAGAACTATTGTTCAAAGATGACTGGATCTTTCTACGGAAGACTGGCTTGGAAAAGAAGGTGGACACACACAGCCGGGAAGACAGGTCAGTCAGCAACACTTCCTCCTTCACCAATTACTGAGGTTTTTCAATCATCAGAAAACAAAAACAAAACAACCCGGAACACAGCCCACCCATGACTGCCAGTAAGTAACAAGCCTCCTGGCCTCATCTGCCTTTGCTTCCTTTTACTCGCAAGATCACTCAGATCTCTGCAGGCCTGATATCAGATAACCAGATCCACGCGGTCTTCCTGTGCTGCCTGCTTCAGTCCTGCAAATCTGCTTGTGTGGCTCGGGAAGATAAGCAGCCCTGGAAGTGGGATGTGCTGCCCGGGGCCAGCTGGGCAACATGGATCCAAGGTCAAGTCTGGCCTTTCCTCCGCAGTCTCAACTGCAGGTGGGCAGTCTGTGTGCCAGATGAGGCATGCCGGGGACAAGTTTCCTGCTGCTCCCTGCTGGGTCCCAACTCACCTCCCTTGATGACACTCTGAAGCTGCCCTCACAAGCTTCCTGAGACAGGGGAGAAGCAGGGAATTTGAATTAGATCAAACTCAGAATCAGAAAACCTCAGAGATGGAAGACAGCTCCAGTTTCTCAAAGTCTCTGCTCTTTTCTACCCTGGGCCTTGCTTTCCTATAGTCTTTTAATTTACTATTCTGAAAAGAGAGATGACAGTCACTTTGGCCAATGTTCTATTAGATAAGGGGGGCAGTATTATTTTTTGAGTACCTGTAATGAGCCAGGTATAGTACCCTCAATTTATTTAATCCTTGTAACAACCTCAAGATATGGAAATAGGTAGAAGTTATTATTCCCACTTTACAGATGTGAATAAAGATTCAGAAGGACAAAATTACCTTTCCTAAGACACACTAGCAGTAAATTTTGGAATCAAGATTCAAACCCAAATCTGTATGACCCTAGAGCCCATGTTCCCAGGCCTGCCTGCTGCTGCCAGGGCCATGGCCGTGGTGGGGACATAGCCTATCTACTGCATCAACATTCTACTGGGTTTCTTTTTGAGCCTTCCTCTGTACTGGCCCAGACACTTCCCGAGCTGGCCCCCACCGCGGGTCACTACTGCAGATAGGGTAACCAGGAGAAGCCACGGGCTGGCCTTCCTGCTCCAGTCCTTGCTTCCTCCAACCCACCCTAGAAACACTGCAGATTAGTTCCCCTAAACACGGCTTTCCTTCTTTGGCTACATGACTTCCATAGTTTTCAACTCTGTTTCTATGTGAACCTTCTGGAATCTTGAATGGCTCCCTATTTACTATCACATCAGTCCAATCTCCTCAGTCAGCTTTAGAAGCCGTCTAGAATCCTCTTTCCAGTCAACCTCCTAGCCTTTGTTTCCTTGCTATAGCCGTTACGATGAAGCTCTCAAGCTCCTACCCTTCCTTCTACTTTCGGTATGCGGTAACGGAAAGATGGGCGCTGGAGTCTCCAGCCCTGGGTGTGAATCCTGACCTTGCTACCTACGAGCTGGGGACCTTGGGCTAGTCACTTGACCTCTCCAATATCACTTTCCTCAGGTGGAGAAGAGGTGAGACACCCCTGAATTCACAGAGCTGTTCAGAGGATTATGTGACATAACATGAATGAAATGTCAGGAGGGCAGCACACATTTAGTAACTGTTACTTCCTCCGCCTTCTCCTCCCACCCCCACCAGCCGTGGTGTCTCTGCTCAGGAACAAATGCCTTCTATGTCTTCTTAAGCCTGCTAATCTCTTGAGCCCCAGTCCCGAATCCAGGAAACACTCTTCAACTGCTCCAGGGCTAAGTTCTATCCCCCTCTGAATTTCTAGCCTACTGAGGGCCTTCACCACCTGACTCAGCCCTTCACGGTACATCTCCATGGGGACAGGTTGAGGCTTTGCCTCTTCTGTCCCCTTCAAACTGATCAGGACTAGTCTGAACACAAAGCAGTTAAGAAACTGATGGGCATATTTAATATGTTTCAATGGCACAGACTTTCAGTTCTGATGAGCTGTGGTTCTTTAGAGAAGAAAATATTTTCTGACATGCACTTGAGTACAAAGCCAACTTTAGAGCGCAGAAAGAAATGGCTCTGGGTAAGACCAATCACAGGTATATGCTGGGACAAGGGCTCCTGAGGTTATAGCAAAGCTCAGGGTCTCCGGGAGCAATGCCCAGCTTTCAGAGATGCAGCAGTATAGACTGGGAAAAACACCGGCCTGGGAACCTGCAGACCTGGCTTCCAGGTCCTCTCTGCCTGTCTCTAACCTACTCTCTAACGACAGAGGAGCCCCTGCTCTGGATGTGTTTCCCCATCTATGCCACAGATAAATTATTAGACTATTTAAACTTTAATGGTCTTTGCAGCTTTGTGATTCAATGAGTTTTTGAAATAAAGCATCCTAGACAAAGAAAAGCAATGAATTTTATCAGAATCAGAAAGTAACTTTCGCGGTAAGCCCTATTCACATAAACCATAGTTCGCTATTTGACCAAAATGTTAGCCTTATGTGTCAAGGGAGGTTATTAAAAATACGGCATCTGCTAGGATGGGACTTGATCAAAAAAACGGCTTTGTGAAATGTTTTATAGGACAAAGCTAGTTTCCTACTAGGAAATGGATCCTATTCTAATGCTTTAGGCTTTGTAGAGATTAAGGCTTTTGTTCATGCAGGCAGAGAAAAGAAAGGGTCAGAACCATAGCAGAGCCAAGAACAATGAGGATGTAGGGAATGCCGCTGCTCTGGGAGGCTGCCTGCATCTCTAGCCTGGCCGCTTCCTCTCCTCTCCCTTCATAAATATCTCTGCTGAACTACAAATTAGTTGTAAACAAAAGTCAGGTCAGTTTTATAGCAACATGTTGGCAACAACCAACGAACAAAAATTTTCAATTTTAAGATTTGTTGTGCAACTCCTCTAAAAACATTAAATGAGGTTTGAGAGACCCATTTCCTGGAGATGGAAAAATGATATCTTTGCAAAAGAAGCCCCCATAATGCTCAGAAACTGTCAGTCATCAAAGGAAGAGAGAAAGATATTTCTCTTGGAAGCTATCTTAAGAAAGTCTCTAGCCACTCTACAGTGTGGTCATCACTAAAAAGAAATCAACATAGAATAGTCCTTTCTTTTATCTCCGATGGAGGAAGATTCACCCAACTTAGATGTGCACTTGGAGTCATTCAAGGCCTATGGAGAGCAATAACCCATCCCACCTCGCCAAGATGGAGATCCTGAGGCCCAGAGAAGGGACAGGCCCACCCAAGCAAGGCCCCACAGAAAGCACAGAGATAGAGCTCCGTGGGGCCTGCAGGCTCTGGGCTCCTCCTTCCACCCCGTCATGCCGCCTCTCCCCTGAAAAGCAGGCTTTTAAAGCCTGTTGGCTGGAGCAGGTCAAGACAGAACGGGCGATGGCCTGGCGCATCAGTTCTGCCTCTGCGGGGAGGCAGCACTCAGTGGAAGAGGAGGGAATGGCGGGATATCCAAGACAGCCCTCGAGACTAACACGTTTCATTTCCTCGGCTGACAATATTTGCTTTTTGTCTCCATTTGGCCAGTGCAGGGGTATAGCTGGAAGAACCCAAATAAAACAACCTTTCCTTTCTCATCAGCCCACTGGGGAACAATATTGGATAAACAGAGACCTTCTGAAGCACAAGGCAGGAAAAATAGACTGACACAGATGATTCTCTGGGGAGAATGAGAGGTGATGCCTGTAACGTACGCCACGGTGGCACACAGAACACTACCACTGACCTTGACCAGTGCCTAGACAAAGGCCTCCAACAGCCTTCTCCCAAGATGAATCCATGTGGATGTCAGAAGGATGTCACAACAGTTACCTCCCTGCCCTGCTGCTGTATCAGGTGACTTTAAGGTTTCCCAAGGCTACTTCATCATTTTTTCACGCCTGTACCAATATAATTACTAATAGTCCTTAGATTTTCTTTCATGATTTTTTTCTAAGGGTCCTACAAGACAATCTGAGCAGATATATGTAGTCCTAGGACTGTGAGCTAACCACTGCTGAATATACAGCTCGGAAACAGCTGAGCAACAAGGAGCATGTCTCATTCACCAGCTTATCCTCGGGGTCTAGCATTCGGTTTAGAACATGTAGGTACGTCGTACATAGTGAATGGATAAGTATTGAGTTATTGGTCAATCAGAGTGCTTCCTAGTACAAATTTTATGTATCCGCTTTTATAGGAAGGTAGGACAAGTTTCATCAAACGGCCATGCTTTTTTTTTTTTTAAAGATTTATTTTCTTTATTTATGATAGTCACAGAGAGAGAGAGAGAGAGAGAGGCAGAGACACAGGCAGAGGGAGAAGCAGGCTCCATGCACCGGGAGCCCGACATGGGATTTGATCCCGGGTCTCCAGGATCGCGCCCTGGGCCAAAGGCAGGCGCCAAACCGCTGCGCCACCCATGGATCCTGGCCATGTTTTTTAAAATCTTTCTCACTACTAAGCTATTTTAAAATGTCAGTTGAGTTTTACAATTGCTTTGGCCCAGTATTTAAAAAAACATAGAGGGGGGTCAGAAAAGAACAAGTCCCAGTACAGCTCCACTAGTTACAACACACGAATTCTGGAAATAGTTACTTAGGCCCAGGCCGGAGGCCAGCCGGCCAAGCTGTGCCTCCGGAAGCTCCCACCACACTCTCCATCATTACTCTAGCTAACAAACACTCGCAGGGAATGGATAGTGAGCTTGAAACACTACCTTGCCATTGTCTAGGATATACTTGTCCATGACAGGTGCAGGAGCGGGGTAATAGGACGACGTATTTGCTTCCTCACTGAAAGTGCTCCGTAACTCCGGCTCGGGCTCGAGACATTCTGACTTTACTTTTTCCAAGTCAATGGCAGGACCTAGGCAGTTAAGAAAAGAGATCTGTCTAGAACTCCAAGGAAAATAAAAGGCAAATATTTTTAACTACGCATCTATCAGCACATAGTGGCACAAAATAAATATGCTGGCTTATTTTGTCCATTGGACTACACTTAAACCCAGGTTTGAAAATAATATGAGATATGTCACAAGGGAAAAGGAAGAAAACTGGAAGACAAGAATGAACTAGGCTCTGTGAATGAGAAGCTGTCTTTGAGGGTTTCCTTGTCTGAATGGAAATGCAGGGGACTCAACTGTCTTCTCAGAAGAGAGGTCCTGTTAAGACCTGGGTGGGAGGGATGGACATCGCTGCAATATGCAAATTGCGCCTTTGCCAAAAGCACCCCCCACCCCCTGCAGCCTCCAGGGGAGCAGGCCACAGCCAGAGAAGGGAGGGTAGGAAAGCAGAAGGCTCCCCCTCCCTAAGACCTAGTATGGAGCTAGACAGGAGCATTTCAACCAAGAAATTAAAATACAATACAGATTAAGCTTCTGATTGCCTGATCTAGCAGCTACCCTGATTTTTATTTTAATGCAATCAACACAAATTACTCGCAGTTTAAACAGTGAAAGGAAGCTGGATAAATGGTGGTGCTTTCTAAGGAGAATATTTTTTTCTTCTCCATTAGCGTTTAAAAATGATGGACTATTTTTTAAAATCACCTATTGTGTCTTGATTACCAAAGGGCAGAGAAACAGGATGAAAATGAGTAAATAAGACTGAATGACTTGATTATCTTTTGCAGGAGAGCAACTCCACAGGCCAACGGGGAGCTCAGCACCCTGGAAATGCTCCCTCTGCAAACCTGTCAGAGGTTGTCCAGGATCAGGGATTGAGCTGCTGCTCTGCAGGTCCGGGGGCCGTGCCTCTACCTTAAGTAACCGATGCTTTTCATGGTCTCCCCTTCCCTTATCCTAACCACGTGGATCACCTGGAACAGGGCTCTTTATACACCAAAGCCCTACCATCTAGTCGCAATTCTGCGTTCAGTTGCCGCAGCCTAGACTTTGGCTGGTGGTTGAGAAGGTGCTGGGGATTTTGTTACTAAAATTCCTCATGACAGAGCTTCCCAGGACAAGACTATCGTCCCGAGCTGCTCACGGGTGCCATCTGCAATACGGAGGCTGGGCAGTCTCCAAGGTTGCAAGCGTGGGCCCTGTACGAAGCAGAATGCCACGTGGCTGGGAGCAGGAGGGCCAGATGCAGAAGCGCGGCCCATCCTGGGAGGGCAAGGCCAGGTGTGCGCCTGCTCTGCTGTGTTGTAGTGTGGCCGCGGGTGAGTGACCTGGAGATGCAGGAGCTGGCAGAGAAGGGCAGGTGGCATCCTGGTTGCCCCGCTGGCATCCACTAACGCTGAGTGAGCTAGGCAAGGGCCGGGCCCGGGCCTTGCTCTTCCCGTCGTCTCCAGCGCCCGGCACCGAGGAGCTATTCTCTGAATGTTTGTTACATGAATACAGGAAGGACAACAATGAATGAAGGATCCGACTTCAGAAGCAGATGCCGAAGGTTCTCCTCTCTGTGAGATCTCAGGTTGACTCAGAAACACAAACTCAAGTGGAGCGTTTGGTCTTTTCTCAGACCAGGGGAGAGGTCATTCCTTGGCTTCCCCGGAGGGCGTGGCGTCTGAAGTGTCTTCCTGCTCTGAGTCCAGCAACAGGAGAAAGCGCTGGGCTGAGAGGATGAGGTCCCTGTGGCACTGGCTCACAGGTCATCTCTGGCAGGACCGTGTCCTTCCTCCAAAGCCTCTTGTTTCCTTCTGTGAGAAGATGGTGGACAAGAGAAGGACTCCAGTTCGGCCCTGACTTTGGCCCGGTTCTCTCCCAGCCATGTCCACGATGGCGGCCAATGAGATCTCCTTAAGGCTGCGTCCTTCCTTGCTTAGCGCCTTCCTTCCTAACTACCGTCAAGATGAGGTCATACATTGGAGCCTCCTTCAGGCGCAGAACACCTGCCTCCTCTGCACTCACCGCGGCCCAGGGCCCCCTGTGCTGCTTGTCACAGGCCTCCGTGCCTCTGGACGTGCTCCTGTCTCAGCCTGGCACACCACCACCTCATCTGCCTGCCAAGAATGGAGCTTAGGTGTCTCCTCTGTGAGACCTCGCTCTGATCACGACTGGGTGGGGGTGGGGGTGTCTCTGCTTTGTAAATACTTCTAGAAAATTCTGTCTGCAATCATCTGCCAATCTGTGTCTATTGTCCACATTACATTGTGAAGCTCTTTGGGGGCAAAATTTTACTGTCTTTGCAGTCTTGGCACCCTCAACACAGTGCCTGGTACACTGCAGGATCTCAGCAAATTCTCTGTGACTGGAGGGGAGAGGAGGGGAGAGAGTTGTGGGGGAGGAGGGGACTTAAGCAGGCTGGGGCAAAGGTTCTGAAATAAAGCCCTGCTGCTGAGTTGACGTGCTGTGGGGTGCAGGCTGGGGTGGGTGGGAGCCGTTTTTAAACTTCTGTGACCTTTTTGGCAGCCCGTGAAGTAGAAATTGGGGCTGTCAAATCAGAAACAGCTAGCCAGGACAGGTGATTCCGATGGCTACAGAGGGACGGACACATAAGGGACATCAGGGGTGAAGGCTGAGAGTCAAATGCTTCTCTGGCTCCACCCGCTGCTGCCCCCCACCCCCCAGTCAGACTCCACTCCAAAGTGCAGCCTGGCCCCCTCCACACAAACACCACCCCTTCTGGCTCCCCAGTCTGGGCCTGCGCTGTTCCTGCCATCAGACCACTCCACCCCACAGACGTCCACCCAGCCAAACTCACCCAGGCAACTCAAGGCCTGACTCAAAATGCCACCTCTTCCATGAAATGGCTCCATCTCTTCAAAAGGAGGGAGTCATTGTCTCCACCCCTTGGCTTAGAATTTGGAGTCCGACATTGGGGTTTAAATTCTGGATGTGCCACTGCCTGTTTAGGTGAACTGTGAGCTCCCTCAGGTGGGGAGCTCTGCGCCCACCCCCCGGGCTCAGACCCCCACAACGAGCAGCCGCACTCAACTCTTTCTATGCCTGTCTCCCCTACTTGTCCCCCACTGGACGGGGAGGCCCGAGGGCAGGCAGGGACTGTGTCCTTTTAGTTCAGAGACCAGGGCTCAGCACGGTGCCTGGTTCACATTCTACCCTCAAGAGCTAATTTCCACATTAATAATTACTTAACCTTTCTGACCCTGTTGGCTCACCTGAAGGAAGGAGCCACAATGGAGACCTGGCAAGACTGAAGATGAGTTGACCATATATATGAAATGACCACTGCAGCGTCTGGCACCGAGTGGGCCCTCAGGACACGATGCTCGCCGCCCACCCCCCCCACCCCCCATTAATCCTGGCTGCTTCCGTTAGTCACTGCTAAACCGTGGCTTCGGTGGACACAGAGCCGTCCTGGCACCCCCGGCACAGCCCTGGGCTCGGGCTGTCTCCTCCGGGACTACTGTATAGGGGTCTGGTGGCCTTCAAGGAAAACTGTTCCCTACCGCCCTCGGCAGCACCCAAGGCTGCACTCTGCGACTCCCCCTTCTTCAGCACCGTATACAGAAGGTGAGGCTCCTCGGCCTCAGCAAGGATGGCAGGCCAGCTGAAGGCACACGTCCTGGGAGGCGTTCCTCAGGGGACCGGGTGTGAATCAGAGCTGCATGACCTTACACGAGTCACCTCACCTCTCCGTGCCTCGGCTTCTCCTACCTGCAAAGTGGGGGGTCGAAAATGCCTCTGGAAGAGCCCAGCACTGAGGCGGCACAAAACAGAGGCTCCCCTAATGGCAGATGAATGAAGGAATGAATCGATCAGTAAAAGGGGGTGTTCAGTATTACAGAATCCGAAAGAAAAGGAACAAAAAGAGCATGTGATTTCTTTGGGGAGAAGAGGGAGGGCCTCTAGCGTGTTTAATTTAAGGGAAGGGGGAGAAAAACATTTCATTGCAAATTTTAGTCAGCTCTACTACCCGATGTTGGCAATTTACATCTCATTACAACAAATGCCTCAGATTGCTGTTTTGCTTTTAAAAATTTCTGAGGCATTGTTCTCCTTCAAACACATGTGACCAAATTAGCCACAATAATAAGCACTTGCGCTAAGAGACAGCATTGTACGATCTGGTGCAGATATTTTAAGTAACAAAGGAACTTTTTTTCACTTTGTGGGAAGAGTAGGAATTTTTTTTTAAAAAAGCCTTTTGATCCACTTTGGGTTTATTCTGGGGAAAATACACCTTCCATGGAGAGAAACCTCTCAGCTGGGTAAAGGAAGCTTTTAAAAAAGTATAAAAGGTAGTACTTGTCTTTTCATTCAGTCATTCAGGAACCCATCCAGCATACAATCCCTGCTGGCATCCCGAGATCGAGGCCCTGGGAGGCACCGGGGTTCCCAAGAAAATACAGTTTGTCCCAGTTCTGCAGGAGTGGAGACTTTTACCTGTGAAACTCCATTGTTTTGCATACAAATAGCTGTGATTTGATAGAGAAGCACTGGATTTATTCAGCAAACTTGGTGGAAGAACAGGTTCTGTTATTAATTTTACCTTTTAAGCCCCATGGGTCTCTTCCATAAAATGGGAATCACGGCACAGAGTAAGGGGCTTGATAAATGTTTGTTGGCACAACAAATAAACAAAATTATATCATTCCTCTGTTTCTGTCTGGCACAAGTTAGACTACTGCTGTTCTTCCTGAAGACCTTTCTAAAATGAGTTAATGCTTGGGTGACTTCCAGGAGGTTCAGAAGTCACCTGTTTCTTCAAAATCTATGTCTTTGTTTGAACACGAAATACCATTTCTGACTTCGGCTGAAACGGAAAGGCTAATAATATCAGGTTTTTCTTAAAAAGTACTAAATCATTCCATTTACTCCTGTCAGTGAATAGGAAGTTTCTCTGCTACAGGTGTAATTCAATTTATTCCTAAATGCAAAGTGGATCAAGTAAAAATTCTTACTTGCATTCGGAACCCCTCCTGTGGCACAGAGGCCACTGGATAGGGTAGAAGAAGGAGGATTCTACTCTGTCTGAAAAGACCCAAACGTAGGAATAGCAAGATAACAAAGAAGGGGGTACGCAAGAGCCTTGGAAAGAGGCAGGGGAGACGCCCCGAGCCAGGCAGGCGGATCCCCATTGTGGACCCCATCATTCCTTCTCAAATGGCATCAGCCATTTTCAGGGCTACTGTCACTATGCATCTGCTTCTTAGCCCCATTATGCCTCCAGTGAGGGCGGGGACATTCTTACAGTGAGAATCTGCTAAGCATCTACTAAGTGCCAGTCCTGGGCTAGATGGCCCTGAGTGGCTCACAGCCCAGCAGGGATGCTGTACCTGGAAGATACTAGGAAGGCTTCAGAAGGATAGTCACACACTTCCACACAGGGGGACAGATGGGCCGGAGCTCACTGGGAGTGAAGGACTGAGGTGGGGAGTCACTTTCATACAGTGAAGGCACGTGGCACGTAGTCAAGGCTCTGTGACTGGCCAGGAAGCCAGCGGTGTGATGCTCTACAAGGGTCTGGGGAGAGGTCACTACTGACTCCGTGACTTTGGGGGGGCTGCAGTGAGGATGTCTGGTGGAGAAGGTGGAGGGGTGGTCAGGCAGGGGATGGGATCAGAGGAAGCAGTGGCTCTTTGGGTCCTCCCTGCCACTCCCCCCCCCCTTTTTTCCAGCACCTTCCATGACCATGGGCTGGAGCAGGCTTTGCTGGGCACAGGCAGGAAAAGCCAGTATAGCCTGAGGTACCAGATGGGGCAAGTCCTTGCAGCTCAGCTGGATGCCCCACAGTGGGGTCCCCTCCTCAGGGGTCAGAACACAGAGCAGTGGAGTCGGAATGCACCTGTGAGCACCCCCGTCTCCATGGGGCGGAAGCCCAGTAAGGGAGGCAGGAGCGGGCCCAAGGGCCCCAGTCATGGGGTCGGGGCATCTTCCCCACTCTGAGGAATTGTGGGTGCCCATTTCAAATTTGCTTCTCCCTGAGGTGACCAATACCTACTGAATGTCTTCTTTGTTATATGCCTTACACCAGAATCTCTTTTTCTGAAATCGTTGTAACACTTTTCACCCTGATCTCAAGTAACCATTTCTCTCGCATCCCCCTGGCTAGACTGCAGGCGCAAGGGCAGCCACGGTCCTGTCCATTGCTATCTCCACAGCACCCAGTACAACGTCTCGGGCACACATCAGTCATTAAACATGTGTTGAATGAAACAAGCTATCCCTCATGGAAGTCCTGCAAAACAGATCTTATTCTCTCCAGAGAGACTCAGACAGGTAATGTGCCAGAAACCACATAGGTGCTGAGGACTCGAGTTCCGGGCTGTTAGACTCCGAAGACTTGCTCCTTCCACTGCTCTACATGTCCTCGGCCAAAGGCAGGCTTCAGATTTCACAGGCTCCTCTGGGACTCTCAGCTCATCTCTGACCTTCTTGGGGGGAAGGAGCGCCCGTGAAGAACTCCATAGGGGGCAGTGGGGAGGCGGGGGCATACCCAGGATTCATCTCACCTCTAGGAACTCTGAGCCTATCATCTGCCAGCTGGTGGGCTGGTTCTTCATCTGTGGCTTTTCTTCCCTCCTCACCCAACCATCTGGACCCAGGCAGCATCCAAAGGGCAGGAGTGTGCAGAGCAGCACAAGTCCATCCCACCAGACAGCACTCCCCCTGCTACCTCTTCACTATGCAGTCCAGCCAGCTTCTCTCGGCTCTAAATTTTGTTCAGGCTGTCTTGCTGCCTGATGTACTGCTCCCTTCCTCTTCACTTGGCTAACCCTAACTAGATCCTTGTGTGGGCCTTGCAGCCATCTACAGTACCCTGGTCCCCTAAGGAGCCTTCCTGTAAGCGCGCAAGGCTCACACTGTATTTCCCCCCAGCTGCTGATGAGGCTGTGACTCTTTAAGGCAGCACCAGCATCTTAGCTATTTGATTGTCCTGGGCCCAGTGCACGGTCTGGAACAAAGGAAGAGTCTAAAAAATGTTCCTGCACACACACAGAAGTTTCCCTTGAGTCAGAGCCATCCAGTAATGGAACGGGCCACCCTGGAAGGCGGTGAGTGAGCTTTCTGCCTCTGGGGGGTGTCACAGGAGGCTGAATGGTCATTTGGTAGGGAGGCTACGGAAGGCTTCCTGTCCCGTGCAGGAGGCTGCACTAAGGGAGCTCTGGGACTCCCTACAAGAATTACCTCCAACCAAACTCAGCTGCCTGGAACATAACGGAGGCTGTAGCCAGACTCTGGGCCCTGCTGAACCCTAGCAACCAGACTGGTTCTATCCATTTATCCTGGCTCCAATATTAACCTTCTGTTGCTTCGTGATGATGAATTTGTTCAGATTCCACATGGCCTAGGCACATCCTGTTCCCTCTCTGGTCCTCTTCCATCTCTGGTCCTCAGTTTTCCCAGCTAGAAGATGGGGGAGAGAGGCTGGGTTGGGTTTTTATTTAAAGAGATACTTTCTATAAAAACTCTAGGAACCTTCTGGTTGGTGTCTCAAGACCGTGAGGCTTGGTAAGGCTAACACTATGGAGACACAGCAGGCTCTTAAATTAGGCAGGTAACATCCCATCCAGTAACTCAAAGGTTAAGCAGTCCCACGAGCCACTGGAGCAGTAAAGGGGGTCTAATCACGAAGGCGGGGGAGATGCAGCCACCGCAGACACACGGGGCTGGATGCCTGTGGGATGAGCCTGCCTGGTGTATGGAAAAGGCCTCAGTCTGAAACCTGGCTCTAGCATCTCCTGGTTGGGTGGCCTCAGGAAGGGTCCTTGAACCCTCTGAGCCTGTTCTCCAGGCCTAAGCCGATGATCCTCTCTACTGCAGAGGCTGTTCTCGTATGACAAGCACCGAGGGTCAGGCCCAAAGCAGGTGTTCAAAGAGGCCACCCCTTGCCTGTAAGGAGCTCTCTCCAACCTCTGTACCCTCTGACCGGCAAATCCAGCAGAGAACAAGCCTGCCACACGGCCACCCCAAAGCCAGTGACCACCAGGTGAAGCCCTGTTCTAAGGGTAAAGTACCTTCCTGTCCTGGCGATGGAGGAGAGCCTGGCAGCACCTACCTGTTCTAGCGACCCAAGCAGGTAGCGACAGCCTGGAGTTGTCCCTTAGCCCCAGCCCCGTTGCCCTATAAAGATGAACCCCAGGGAGAAAAAGGAAGGAGGGTCCTGGACTGCCCTGTCACTCCGAAATCTGTTCTTATAATAATCTAGGAGGAGTTGTAGGTAACCTTTTAGTCAATGGTGCAAAATCCCCTCAAAGTAGAAGATAACCTATTTCTTTCAGAGCAGCAATTGCACTTCTCACTGCTAGACCTTTTCCTGCCATCCAAGTCGAGGAGGGATGGGGCACAGGGTTTTGGCCCCACCCCGCCACTCACTGAGGCAGCCAGCAGCTCGTGGGCCTCCTGGGCCTCACCTGTGCAACGGGGACACACACACCCAACCTGACAGGTGTCTCTCACCCATCCTCTTGCACCCTCCCTCACCGCCCACTCTGTGAGTGCTCCTGCTTATTGGTGACAACGGACTGAGGCTGCAGGATATGGCAAGGGGTTCTGAGATGGACAGGCCCGGGAGGAGCACACTGGCAAAGAGGAGATGAGCCACGAAGAGTGAGGTCTGAAGGACTGAGGGGAGCAAAAGGAGTGGCTGAGGCTGTGGACGGGAGGCCTGAATGCCGCCCAGGACAGTGGGTGGAGGGAGAATTCTATCAACTACTATCAACTACCGACCAGTGAACCTGAGATCGAGTCCAGGCAAGGTTGTAAAATGGACGAGGTAAGAATGATTTCCGAGGACTTACCAAGGGAAGCAGCAGTGTCCAGGAGACGGTAGGGGTTGACCAAAGATTAAGACACGCCAAGACAACCACACCTGAGTTCTGCTGCAGGACAACGAGTCTACGATACACCAAGCATCGTACAAACGTTATCGCACGTGCAAGCTTAAATGATCCCACGTCATTTATGCCGAACCCACTGTGCACTATGTGTGGCCCCTGGACAGCGCTCTTCACACCCATTTGCTCATTCCCTCCTCATAAGAACTGTAATGGCTGGTGATGTCACTGACCCTGCTCTACAGATGAGGAAACGAAGGCCCAGAAAGTTAAGTAACAAATGAGACCACGGAAAAGCCAGGGTTCAAAACCCCAGAACTTCTTTCGCACGCAGGCTGTCAATCAGCAAGCTGGCTACGTGGCAGGCATTAAGATACCCATCCTCCAGAAGAGAAGACAGAGGCTGAGAAGGGCTCAATCATTTACTTGAAGTGCCACACGTACTGACCCAGAGAGCCGAGATTCAAACCCCAGTGACGTCTGTTGCTGAAGCCCGGCGGCCTCCAGCACAGGGGAAAGCCAGCAGGAGGCACTTGGCTGACATTAGCTGCCTTTTCAAAGGCACCATCAGAAACCTGTGCTTCAAGAATCCGGCTCGGACCGCAAAGGATTTTAAAGATCAAAGCTGGTATTTTAACGGACCTTGGACAGAACACAAGGCATGAGCCCAGAGGGGAACAGAGGTGATAGAAACGCAGCTCTGAGGAGCCAAGACAGATTTGCAGACCACAACGGCTTTCCCCTTCAAAAATCTCAACCAGCTTGTGATCTGGCCAACGGGGATATTAGCTCTTCTTTTTGCTTCTCCGAACTCAAATGGGGATAATCACCCTTACCTGGCCTCGCAGTACAGCCGTCGCCAGTGTCTGATGACATAAAAATATCAAGGTGCTTTGAAACTGTCAAGTGTCACGCGCGTGTGAATTACTGCTCTTGCGCTCATCGCCCATGCCTCTTCCTGGTCCGAATCCATCATTTCCACCTACGTTCCCTGACAAAGCACACCCAAAATCTAAAACCAGTATGTGCCTCCCTCCCGCAATTATAGCACTTGCTTTGTCCTGCCTGGAGTGGTGCTGGGTACCGTGTGTGCCCCCACTGGCCTGGGTGCGCACCTCGAAGGCAGCGATTGTGTCCCCCTCTCTATATCCTTCACAGAGCCCTTTCTGGCGTCAGCTGAACTAAAATCACTTGAATTGCACCAAAATGAGCTTCACTGAGAGGCACTTGTGCTAACACTGAGGACAATATCTAAGCTTTTGTCTTTGACCTCTGATACAAGGGACGGGGCCCAGGAGAAACCGAGAGAGACCCCGGAGTCCCCCTTGTACACCCAAGCTCCCCCTGGCAACTGGCTGCCCACGGCGTGCTTCCCGCCAGGCCCTTGGAATTCCCAGTTGGCCAAGCCCCCATTAAGCGAACTCTAAGGCTCTGGCTTTAAAAACGGGACTGTCTTGTTTCTATATTCCTAGCACCTAACCCAGTCCTGGCACCAAGGAGGCGTAAATATTTGCCGAATGAATGAAAATAATGGACGTATGCACAAATGAATCTGTACTTTAGCAGCTGGAATATCCACATGCCTTCTGAGTCCTCAGCACTTGCTTCCTTGGTGGAGGGGTGGGGGGGCAAAAGAGGGCACCAAAGGAGAAAGAGCCTGGCATTTATTAAACATAATGTGCTGGTCACATGGCTTTATTATTGACATCTGCTTCCTCACTTAAGCTTGATGTTGTCACAGAGGCCCTGACAGGAGCGACCCTCGCAGGGAGCGTGGGGCTCATCAGAGGGGGCTACTTCCCACGCTCCCCTCACAGAAGGCACATTCTGTGTCACAGGGAAGACGTCCTTTGTGGGGCATGGGGCAGAGGAGCCACACCTGCAGCCGTGACGATGAGGTCCAGGGGTTAAAGGAGGCCATGTAGGTGAGGGCAGGGAGGCACGTGGGACCCGGCATCAGGAGACCCCTGGCAACAGGCCTGTGACACGCTTTGGGCCTGTCTCACCAGCAACACGAGGGCACTGGTTCAGTCCCTGGGTAAGCTCTGTCACGACCCCAGTGCTCTCTGCTCTAGAGAATCCGTCCTGTCACATCCAGCTTGTGTGTATTCGTGGAACGAATCAAAGATGAGTTAGTAAGTACGAGGGAGGTCTCAGAAACCTCTTATGCTATCTTGCTGCTGTCCTCTTCCCTTTGGGCCCCGACCTCCACCGGGCGCATGGTGACAACTCCTGGCTGCTGGAGGGCTGCTCAGCACTCTGCTCAGGGGCCACACTCCCACTCTCTGCGCCTTCTCATCTACCACCTGCAGGACCCCAGGGTCTGGGGCACTCAGCAAGGATTCTCCCAAGCAGGGAGCCTTCCTCTTAAAACCGAGCATTGCTGACCCAGGGGCTTCTCTTGCCTCTGCACCTGCCTGTTATGCTGCAAATGGCCCAGCACCCCAGCTGGACAGAGGCCACTGAGCTGGGCCCCCAGACAAGGTGGACAGGAGAAAATGCGCAAGGAAGGGCCCCTAAGGACACTGCTTGGGTCAGGCTCAGGGGGCCAAGGGTGGTATAGCTCAGGACGTGCTCTCGGGACATATGATGCCAAGAACGAGGACAGTGTTAGGCACTTCCTGGCTCTCCTCTGCCACGTTACCAGTTTCCTGCTGACCTGTACAGATGAGGTGCTGTTACAACGGGTGGTGTCCTCCCAGACTCACCAAGACACTTCCACCTTCAAAGGCTCTAGGCTAGCCCCCCTCCTCCAGGGCTCGGAAGACTGCATTTCAACCCTATGCTCACGTGTTTACCTCCATCACTACCCACACCCCAGCTTCCAACATCTTAGTCTTCTTCGTATCTCTCTAGGCCCCTAGACTCAGAAAGCGTATGGTCAGCGTTGGATGAGTTAACATATACAGACACATGCGTATCGCCTGTTATCTTCTCTACTAGGAGGCCCTGACGGAGAAGTTAGTTAACCCACCCAAGGTCATACAGCCAATTACTAGTTAGGGGAGACAGTTAAAAATCAAACTGGGCCCCTCATCAGCCCCTCCACCAGGTGGTGTGAGAAAGAGGCCGACGGTAAGCGGGCCCCAGCCAGAATGCCAGGTGCCATGCGTGCGTCACAAGGCTGTGAGGGGAATTATTATTTCCACTTTGCAGAGGAGAACACCAAGGGTCTGAGAGGTGTTCTCTGGAAGGAAGCCTTCTCTTCAGGAAGCCTTTCTTCCCCAAACTCCCCCCCCCCAGTTCTGTGCGCGCCCCTCTCTGCAGTCCCACGGCCCCACGTGCTTTTGTCCTCATGGTGACATTTATGCCCAGTGCTGTCACTAGTTGTGTCAGTGGCTACCTCCTTCATCAAACCGACCTCTTCCAGGGCAGAAGACAAGGGCTATATGTGAAATAGGTCAAACTCTCACCACTACACAGCAGGAGACCAAGGAATAACTAGAAGAAGAAAACAGGGAAGGAGGGAAGGAAGCAAGGAAGAAAGGGAAGAAGGAAAGAAGGAAAGAATGTTCCCAAAGCCAGGGTGGGAAGCAGGAAAGCTGGGTATGAATCCGGGCCTGGTGGGTTCGGGAGACTAGACCATATCCATGCAAAGATACAAACTCCCCTCGGGGTAGAAACCCTTCTATTATACTCCTGTGGATTTGTCTCAGACTGTGGCACATTATTGTTCTCCAATCAACAAGGGCTAACCAACGGACTTTAAGCCTTTCCAGGTCAGAGACCGTCCGTGTGGTGTTCCAGATGCCCAGGGCCCCTAGAGCCCGGGGCATGCACGTGGTGGCCACTCCACACACACCTGCGGCTTGAGCTGCCTTACATGCAGCCCACGCACTGTGAAGACAACGGGGACTCTGATCAGGGAAGAGCCTGCCACTCGTCCTCAGAATGGCATTAAAAAACAAACAAACAAACAAAAAGGATGGCATTCAAGGCCGTGCGGCACAGGAGCCTGGACAGTCCAAGACACTGAACCTGGCTGAGGTCAATTGTGCCTAAGTGTTTTCAGATGACAGATGGCACATAGTGATGCAAAACACAGAGGCATTGTATTGCCCCAGAGGTCCAGGAGTGGTTTCTGGAGTTTAAGCCCAGTTCACGATCATACAAAATAGGTAGTTTCCCTAGGAGTCGAAATAATGGTGCGGAGGGTTTTTGTTGTTACTGTGCTTTTCCCCACAAGAAGTTTACAGAAAGGTGTAGTGTACAAGGTGAAGTGAAAATAAAAATTATTCGTTTGAAGACCAGGAAACACTTCCTCTATCTGAAGACTCCAGTTCTCTCCCCACCCCCCACTCTAGGACCAATATAGCTTCTGCGAATTTTTATGGTTAGGGCTTCTCTTTAAGATTTTATTTTGATATAGAAACGCTGTGTACCACATGTGACCCTCCGTGCCACTGTGCACCTGGACGGGCTATGACTTGGGAGAAGGGTCGAGGCCAAGGCTGGGTTGGAAAGTGGGGAAACTACTGGCCTAGGTATCAGGGGACTTGGTCTGACATGAATTCTGTCTCTGACTCCCCAGTGAGTCTGGGTAAGTCCCAACCTCAGTTTCCTTCTCTGTGACAAAGGCACGGAAAGGCCTCTTGGCCCTTCTGAAGTTCTACCGAGACGCTGCCTCGGGAACACACTTTAAGATATAAAAGGTACCTATAAATATAAGTAAGGCAGGGTAGGAGCACATTTATCTAAACATCAAAGAGGAATGAATGAGGCTTTACATAGAAACCTATTATCTAGATAACACAAACCTTCCTTCTTGAGAGCAAAATTATATTTGATTCAAACTTTGGGAATAGAACTTGTGTTTCTAAACTAGATTGCTCCCATTTTTAAGCGAAAAACCCTGGCCTACCGCTGTTATTAATGACTGTCCTCCGGGGACGTGGAGGCTGTGAACCCGTGTTATCCGGGTTTCCGCAGTACTGACCCGCCTCTCTTACAATTCTGGTGTCTTGTGTTCTGAGAGAGGGTTTCTCTCTTGTTCTCTCTGCTAGGCAGTTGTTTCTCCCTGCTGTCAAGGCTGCTGCTTTTTAAATTTCCTGATTCCAGCTTCTAAACCACGTTAGGTGAGAAAACCTAAACCTTTGCTTTGTTAATACTGCTTGCAGCGCTAAGAGCCTCTTTGGCTCTTCTACGAGCAAACCCAAGGAGTTTTCTACATCTTCGTGTTAATCCTCCCAAGGGCATGTGCCTCTTCCTCAAAGCTGTTTAGTGTTCCTCCTTCCCTCTCAAACAAGCCCGACACCCCGGCTAGCACGGTTTCCAAGGTCTTCAACCACCTGTCCTCAAACTACACGTGCGGTACCTCTTCTCAGCACACTCGGGCGCTTCCCCATCATCAGCGGCCTGCTGTCCCTGCCTCCTCTTGTGCCTTGAGACACCCCCACCCTTCAAGGCCTGCCTCAAGGGCCACCTCCTTCCCGAAGTCTCCCTCAGTTACCAATAACCCCTCCAACTTCTAAACTATCATTTTCTGCAACCGCCCATGGCATTTATTGCTTTCTGACCTAAGGCAATACACTTTTTAGGACCATGTCTAGTTCTCTTCGTGTTCCTGGAACCACCATGGAGAGGTTTCCTGCAGCCCCCAGTATTGCCTGTTGCTGAATGGATGCCTAAAGGAATGACGGCCCAGGTTCTCTGCACCACACCTGTCAAGGTGGCCCACTGCGTGCGAGGGGGCTGAGGCCGCTGCACTCAGAGGCTCCTGCACACTCACTGTGGGAGGGGAGTGGCTCTACCTCGGGGCGATGCTGGGCCAAGCCTCTGCCTTGCCCTAGCTTCGGGGGCACGTGGCCTGTGTCCCCACCCCATGCATGCCCGCACCTCCTGGCAGAGGAGCCACATGAAGCCCCCCACCCCCTGCGTGGAGTGGTAGGCAGCCTGCTGGGGCACTCACCACTGCCAAGCCTCAGGAGCAGCACGTCCTGGAGCCTCCGGTTGAGGTCACGGAGCTCCTTCATTTCAGATACGAGTGCCCCGTACTCCTTGAGCTTCTTGGCCTGCTGGACCAGCTGCCTCCGAGTCCGCTCCAGCTCCTGCTGGAGGTGGCGCATCTCCTCCTGCTGCTGCTGATAGTTGCGCAGCAGCTCCTCGTACAGAGCCCGGGGCACGACGGCATCCTCCAGACTGTCCATGTCCTCCGTGCCCGGTGAGGCCTCCACGAAGACCTCCTCTGGACACGTGCCGTGGCCCAGGCTCAGGCCGTTCTGCTTCTCCAGCCGGGCCACCACGGCCTCAATGCTCTTATGCGCCACTTCGCTCGGCTTCCGCCCCTCGGGTCTCTGTGTAGGACAACGAGAATCAGTTCAGGCAAGGGCAGCTGGGACTTTCTTGGACTGCGGCTCAATATTTCCCCAGACAATCCTAGAATCACAGAACCACAGAACATCAGTACTTAGAGAAACCTGTGCAAACACTCAGTCAAAGCCTT
The DNA here is from genome assembly GCF_018345385.1 of Vulpes lagopus. Classification (NCBI taxonomy): domain Eukaryota; kingdom Metazoa; phylum Chordata; class Mammalia; order Carnivora; family Canidae; genus Vulpes; species Vulpes lagopus. Next base: position 51,783,495 of record NC_054846.1, read on the forward strand.
TCATTTTACAAATGAGGAAATGGAGATTCATGGTGGGGAAGAGTCCTGCCTAAGGTCACACAGTCAGTTGGTGGTGGAGTTGGGCAGGTGGTGGTTTCCCAGGCCAGTGCTTTTTCCATTCCATCACTCTGCCTCTTTGGTGCACATTACACCATGCCCACCCTGCCCATAGGGCCTAGGCAGGAACTTGCACATGGGGGTGTTTAATGTATATTGGGGGAGAATCTGTGAGAAACCACGCCAGGCCAAACCATCCCAGGGGAGTCACTACTCAAATCTCCTCAACCACAAAAACATAAAAGGCAAAAAACCCCAAGACAAAACAAAACACCCCCACCCCTAACACACAAAAACCAAAGGGCATTCCAGCAGTAACCTTTTCCTCAAGAATGCTTTCATTGGGAAGGACGCTAAGAACTCTAATCTGTTCTAATCTAGGGCAGGAGCCACGTCTTATTTTCTCTGTTCCTCCACTGCCTACTCAGAACTGGCACTTGGCAGGGGCTTGATAAATGTTTACTTAACTGAAAAGTTCAAAGAATGCTGGCACTGGAAGTTCCTTCAGTTTAACTCCCTCCCTTTCCAGGTGAGGACACTGAGGCTCAGAGAGGGGAAGGACTACGCTTGGGGTCACATGGTGAGCTTGCAGACACAGCAGGCCGGGAACCTAGAGCCCCGTTTCCAGCACCAGGCCCCTTCCCCCACATCTGCCAGCCAATCCTCGGACTCTCGCCAAGTGCAAGCTCAGGAAGACAGTGGACATATAGAGCATAGTTCATTGAGAAGAAAATTATCCAGGACTATCTAGGGGCTGGGGTTTCAGCTGCCTGAGGAAATTGCAGCTCAAGTAGACAAGGCTTCCATTGAGGGGGAGTGGGAGTTACAGGACCAAATGAATTCCTCACTCAAGGCAGGAGGGCCAGGAGCTCTCCTGACTGGGGGCACTTGTGGGAGGTGCGGACAACCAAGGACAGTGGGTTCCAGACAAATTAACTACATCAGGTCAAGCCCACCTTAACCTCTTGGTAAGTTTCTGGGTGCTTAACAGAAACAACAAAAACCAACATGCTTCTGAGATTGAGTTAGATGACAAAAATCCTATCCCATCATTTTATCCATCGGGAGAAGGGGCTGCTAGTTTAGATGAATTTATCTGCTGAAATCGTACTGATCTCTGTAGGTAACTGTCTGCATCACTGTACTGTGAGACCCCAATGGCAGTGACCACATCCGCCTGGTCTCCGTGACCCCGGGGACCAGCACAGGGCCAGGCCCGTAGCACGGGTGCAGTGAATGCATCATCTGAACTCAGCCGCATCTCTGGGACCATGCCTTGGGAACATCCTTGACCTTGTGTCCAAAATCAGACCATGGTCAATGATCAAGGCAGGCTTCTTTCTCCTTCCCTTCCTCTGGGGCACACATTTTACAGAAAAAAAACATCTGGCTTATTGCACAAGATATTCAGTGAGTTTACAAAGTGAAGGCTGGAGGAGACCAACTGGGAGGCACATCAAAGGAGATGCAACTTCAGGTAAAAGTTTTCTTCCAACCCGGGGTCCCACAAACTCTTTCGTGTAAACCCGGCACATTCTGTTTCCTCTGGAGCCTACCCCCCTAGCTGTTAGGGGCCATCTGATAGTGACGGGGGCTCTGAACTGCTGCCTGAGGATGGCTGTTTAATATTCCTGGAGCTCAGAGCTATAGGCCAGAGAGGAAAGCACCATTCCAGGCCCTCGGCAGTGATGACGCTGCCTAGATGGGGCACAGCATGAGTCAGGGTCCCTGGAAAGCTGGCCAGCAAGGCAAACACACACTAGCTGTCCTAAGACTCTCCCAACCTGAAAATACTCCCGGAGGACATTTATATGGGGAGGAGGCCAGACTAGAATTCTAGCTATCAAGATTCTGACAATGCCCCCATGAACTTCCAAAAAAAGGGAAAGATTTTGTTACCTTGATGTGTCTAAGCTGTAAATCTTCTTCCCCATAATCTTTAACCTCCCCATCTTCTTCTATGTGATTGAGAGAAAGTTTGGGGATTTTTATTTTCTTCTGCATCACACTGTTTTCAAGGTCAGATTTGTCTTCTAAAATGCATATCAAGAGAACAAGGTTCATTATGAGTCAAAATGCTCAAAATACCCACAACCTCAAATGCTAGAGAATGATGGAGGCCAGACCAGTTAAAAAGGAAAAGCAAACAAACCCGAGACCTGTCCCTCCTGCTCCTAAAAGCAGCAGTGCAGGTCAAACTCTAGGGTCAGAGGAATATGCTATAAGCACCGCCATACAGTGTTGAAATAATATCCAATTATTTTGCTTCAGGGTTTCTCCTAGTGTACCTTCAAGGGTGGCTTTTTATGGAAACTTGGAGCTGGAATGGCCCTTAGATTGCTTAACTAGCCCATGGACCCCTCAACAATCAAGTGAATTCTAAGGCAAGTGAATTCCCAGGAAAACGTGGTGTATTTCTGCCAGTGCAGGTGCCAATAAGCATGAAAGGGACGATGGTTCTTATGGAGGTGGAGCCTCCCCACAGCCCCGACGCAGGACAGGCTGAGGTAAGACAGATGTAAGAAGAGTAACTGTAACATTTACTGCCTTTCTACTGCTTTCAGATCACAGGATGACAGAGCTTGAGGGGCCCTGTGGGCCAACTGGTCCAAGTCTCTCATTTGACAGGACTCAAACCCAGAGGACAGAGGGGCTTGCCCAAGGTGTGAGTCTGAGGCAGAGCCAGGACAGAGAAACAGGCCTCTGGCATCTTACCCAGAGCTTACGTGTGATAAGGGTACAGCCAGAAGGAACTACGAACTGGAAGGTGCTACACAAATACAAGCGGATGTTACTTCCCCTCACTTCCTCACTCTGAGCTCAACTGCAGACAATCTAAAAGAGATTTTTTTTTTCTCCTGCACAGATGTCAGACTTTATTCCCCAGATCCGTCTTTCACTGCAGATGTCAAAAGTAAAAATTCAAAGAGGAGAGTTGTAAAGGTAGAAACTTGAACCTGGAACTGGCCCCTTGTGGTAAATATTTTGGGGTCTTGTGTTCTGGGCTTGAACTGAGACTCTGGCAGCTATGGTTTCTTTAACTCCTCAAAGGTTCCCACTGCTATATCCCCAATGCACTTTCTAGCATGTTGCCCAACGCTGGATGTGGCACATGGCCAGGTAGCTGGTTAAACACAGTCTCTGAGGGTCTTTATGTCTGAGTGTGTGTGTGTGCATGCATATGTGTGTGTGTTAAACATGTTCTTACACTTCCCCCAAGCCAGGCTTCTCTCTTCACAACTTGTTAGTAAAGCTGAGAAGGAAGCTTATAAGCATACAACTATTCTAGAATGTAGTCAAATGCCACATCTTCCCAAACAGTCTTAGGAAGGAAGCCCCCGCTGGAGAGGAGTGGGCCTCTGGAGCCAGAGAGACCTCAGTGGGAACCTCAGTTTTTGCATAGCAGGGCAAGGAGGGAGGCTCGAGGCCTTAGTCTCCCAGAGGTCCGGGGTCTGCTCCATAATGGAGTTGGGGGACGGCAGCAAAAATTCGCATAACTCACTGCACAGTGCCTGGTACACATTAGGCTCTCAATGAACAGAACATTAAAACTGACACTATCAACGTGCTCAGAATCATTTTCCTTAAACATAAGGTGAATAAAGATACAATTTAAAAAAAAAATAAAGGAATGATCTAAGAAGGGTGCAGAGCATAAGAGAACTGTCCAGGAAAAACGACAAGTCTTTAACAACCTTCTCCTGATCAGAGGTGAAAACGGCCTTTCCCACTAACTGGAGGGGCAATCCCCAGGGTCCATTTTCACAAGAAAGGCTTGTTTTTGTTCTCTTTGTGCCTATAAAATACATCCAATGAGTTAGGCATGAACAACAGCAAGGACTGTGGTCTTTCTCAAAGAGCAACAGCTTCCTCTCCTATAAATCACTGGAGACTCTAAGTCAAAAAGCTGCTAAAATATAAAAGCTAGAGAAAGTATTTCAAATGAAGTTATCCCAAAATGGGGTAGATGGGCGTTTTCACATGTGAAAAAATAGATACAGAGGATGAGAAGCTGGGTGTTTAGGACTTCTGAATGTGTTGGGGCAAAGCTCCTGAGTTAGTTGTCAGTATGACAAATTCAAGGGCAAGGGTTTGAGATGTAGACAACAAACTAGAAATGACAAGCTATGCTCTGCGCCTCCCTGAGCTGAAACTTGGTAGCTCAGGATCATGTTGGTTGGAGAGAGGCAATCGTTCAGATGCACAAAACTAGGCAGTATTTGCACTAAGAACAATCCTCAGATCATCACATTCAACCTTTTCATAATGCAGATGAGGAGACTGAGGCTCCAGATGGTGACGTTCACAGAGCCATCACTCAATAATCAGGACGGGGGATACAGGAAGAGCAGCACAGGCAGGGTGCTCGTTCTGGACAGCTCCTTAAATGTGCAAGGTCAGAGAAGTCAGGGTCAAAACGTGAACAGAACCCAGTTCCTGTAACCAGCATCCAGAGTATTTCCCCCTATGCCTCAGCATAGTATTTACTGAGAATTTACACTTACAAGTTCTAGCCTGGGCCCCAGAACATGGAGAGTGAGCACCCAGTTGTGGGGGCACAAGATAAAAACCAATGAAAAAGATAATCCAAGATCTCAAATATTGAGTCTGAATAAGGGGGAAGTAACTGCTATAGGATCTCAAGGGCAAAGGAGATCACTTTGGTCAGGGCAGCCATGGCAGGCTTTTGAGAGGAGATGGCATTTGAGCTAGACTCTTTACTTACTGAATGATCTTGGGTAAGTTACTTTACTTCTCCGATCTTGCTTCCTCATCTGTGACTCGATCAGTGTGCCGGGATACTGTGAAGATGATCAATTCTGTATCAAGTTCTATTAAGAACTTGAAGGGAGTGGATAGTACTTGGGCAGTCAGTGCTCATAAAAGGATAGCCATTTAAGGATGGTAAGAATCTGGACCACACAAAAGGGACACAGACTAGAAACCAAAAAAGAAGGTTGGGAAACTATTTAGACTGGAATGGTTACAAAACAGGGTTCAGCTATAGGCAGGAAAAAGAGGCAAGGAAGGAAGTTAAAGCGACTGGGGCTCAGAGACTAAACGGCCTCGAATGTCAAGGTAAGAGGAACTGAGGTCTGGCCAATAGGTGTGGAAAAAACTAGGAGTCAGACAACCTGGATTCCAAGTCCAGTCTTGCCACTCGGTGGGGTAAGAAGTCAGGCAAGCTTGCTATGTCAGTGAACAGCATTTTTCCTTTTTTTGGTAGAAATGGAGATATAACATGTACCTCAAGTGGGGATCAAATCAACTGAGTATGTGCCTTGAAAGCAACAGAGCCCTGTGTATATGGTGGATGGCAAAGCTCAGTAGAGCCTGCTGCTGGCTCAGAGCCTGCTGTCTGGCTTGCTTTTTGGGGAGGAGACCTACCCAGTGCCTGTCTGGAGTGCTCCTCTCCCTACCTGATACCAGGAAGCCACACTTCCACCAGCTATACCCAAGATCCCACACTCTTCTGTATAACTGGAATGTCCCTCTCCCCCTCTGGTCTGTTTGACAAACTACACTCAGCCTCCACTCAGCAACTCCTTCTTCTTCCTCAAAGGCCCCAATACACATCGTACAAAACTCTCTGTAGCCTCTTTTCTTACTATGTTGTAATCATCTACTATGAGGTCTACCTTCCCCACTGGAGTGTGAGTAACCTCAGGGCAGGGCCCATATCCTAGGCCTGGCCATACAATAAGGACTCATCAAACACAAATATTTACTGGAAGAATAATAAAAAAAAAAGAGGCTGAGTCAATAAGCATATGAAAAGATGCTCACAACCATCAGTCATTAGGGAAATACAAATCAAAAACATAATGATATACCACACTTCACACAAAGATGGTTATAATCAAAAAAAGAAGGAATAGGGAGGAGATGCAGCAAAGCGTTGGGAGGATATAGAGAAACTGGAACCCTCATTCACTCCTGGTGGGAATGTAAAATGGGGCAGCCACTGTGGAAAACAGGTTAACAGTTCCTCAGAATGTGAAATATAAAATCTCCCTATGATCCAACATCCCACTTCCAGGTGTACACCCAAGAGAAGTGAAAACATATCTACCAAAAGCTTGTGCATGAATGTTCTTAGCAACACTCCTCATAATAGTTAAAAGGTGGAAACAACTTAATTGTTTGTCAATTGTTCAATAGATTAAAAAAAAGTGGTATATCCACACAATGGAATATTATGAAGCCATAAAAAGTAATTAAATATCAGAGATGCTACAATATGATGAATCTTGAAAACATTATGCTAAGTGAAAAAAGCCAGACACAAAGTCCATGTGTTGTCTGATTCCATGGGTGCGAAATGCCAGAATAGGCAAATCCACAGAGACAGGAAGTAGATTAATGTTTGCCAGGGGCATCTGGGGGAGAGGCAATGAGAAGTGACCACCTAGTGGTTCACAGGCATTTTGTGTGTTTGATGAAAATGGTCTGGGATTGGATAGTGAAGAGGGCTTCAGGATACTGTGAACACACTAAGAACCACTGTTCTGGACATACTTTAAAATGGTCAAAATAGTGAATTTTATGTTGTTATACTTCAACTTCTGGACATACTTTAAAATGGTCAAAATAGTGAATTTTATGTTGTTATACTTCAACTTCTACCACTTGTAGAATGTCGGCTACCTATCAGGTACCATGGTAAGGCTCTTCACTTCTATTACTACATTTCACAATAACCCTGCAATTAAGTATCATTAGCCACATTTTTTCCCCTCTAAAAAAGAAATGAGACCCAAAGAAGGCCCCAGACCACCCAGATGGGAAGGTGCAGAGCCAGAATTTGATCTAGGTCTCTCCACCTCCTAAGGCCATGTTCTAGCCTCTCTAGACAGAGGCCTGTAATGAGGTAAAACCAGAATAAATGCAGAATGAATGAATGGTGGCTATAGATGAAAACATCCAAGTTCCCCAGCCTGAAGATCAAAGCAGAAGACCACTTTACTCCCACTCTCCTACCCGATGACTTTGTCATCGGGAAGTCCCCAGGGAGCAGTGACCATCGCCAGGCATCACAGAAACAGGCTGTAGCCGGGCCTGAGGGCTTGGACGAATTCTTTGAAAAGGTAGGCTTGGGTATATAGGAAGGTGTGAAACGACAAGAGTGAGTTCCAGAAAGGAGCAGAAGCAGATAGTCCCTCCAGTCCCATGCCTCTTGATCTAGACACTTGGCCAGGGGGATCCAGAGGCTCCTCTGAAAGCTAACTACTTGCTGGTTCCATCGTAATGCTCATCAGTCTCCATCTTGACTGGTGCTCCAGGAATCAGGGCTCAGGGAGACCCGGGGCCTCCATTCATCCTCTTTTGCAGTCAGCGCACATTTACTGTTCTGGTTTGGAACACAATGTTAAGTGTTCCTTGTCCTTTGGACCCTTATAGCCCACTACGTAGCAAGAACCCCAACCAGAAGGCAAGATTTGACGTCCTGAGAGATGCTGGCTCATGTGGGGCAAACCTCCAATCTCCAGGCCTTTTCGACCCTAATCCTGCCTGAAGGGGACACCTTACATCTAATACATGGAAGATTAATGAATAATCTGTGTCATCACAAAGAGTGGAAGAAATAGTTGGGAGAGGGGCTCAGGATCTAATTAATACAAGCAGCGCAGTCCTTTGAACAAGGCAGTCCTAGTATGGAATTCTGGTTCTCCCACATACTAACTTTGGGAACTCAGGGAAGCTACTTAACCTGTCTGAGCCTCAGCTTCCATAACGTGGAAATGCTGAACTGCTTTCCAAAAGATGGTGCATATAAAACACAAAGCACAGTGCCTTTCTTGTCATAGGTGTTCAATGAATGGCTGCTCTGGAGTCATCCCTGCAGTTCCTGTGCTTGGCTTTTACCCCACAGCAAAGGGGACCACTGCAGGTATCTGACACAGATTGAGATGTGATGAAAGAGATGTTTCAGGAAGGTTTATGTGGCACTGGCAAGCAAGATGGATGAGGTGTGAGAAGGAGACTGAACACAGGGTGACAAGAAGCTATAACTCTTGACTGGTCACATTAATGAAGGTGAACAGTGGTGTGGATCATTTAAGACAGCAAATAACGTCATGTAGCATTCTAATGTGGCTTCAGAGTGCACTTCTGGCTTAGAATTCCAGGACACCACGTTAAGAGACTAGTCGTGGACTCAGACGGATGAGGAAAACTCTCTAGTCAACTTGCCTTTGCAATTGTTCCAAGCTTAAGACTAAACAATCAGTTCTCATGTAAACAAATATGTAGCTTCTGAAGAGACCACCTTTACTGATTCTGACTTCCTAATTCTCGCTTCTAGGGCAAAGAAAACCACCAAGAGCTTGCACATCAACTATTACCTCCTCCTCTCCAGCTGCTGTGTATCAGCTAAGTGCATCCATCCATTCAACAAACACTGAGTAAGCACCTACTATGTGCCAGGGCCCATGCCAAATTCTTTACTAATGTCAATATATTTAATCCCCACAATAATTCCATTGAAGGAGAAACTGATGCTCAAAGAAGGGAGATGGCTTGCCTAAGACATAAAGCCATTATAGAGCAGAGAGAGCATTTCAAATCAGGTCTGCATGACACCCAGGCCCTGTTCCTATCAAGCAATCATCCTGTAGGAACAAGAGAAAAAATGACCAGGTTGCTAAAACTTACTCAACTGAACTAAAAGGCACATATAAAATGATGAGTGTGTCAATATAACTTCCAAAGGGCCTACCTTCCTCCTAAGACCTTGTCTATACCCAGAAGAATGCTATGATGGATTCCCAAATTGAGCTGAGCACTAGTACAACTTGATGGCAGATTCCTGAACTACAAGCATATCAAGTCTACCAAGCTCCAAATAATCCCTATTCAAATCCAAATAGTGCTTATTCAAAGTCATAAAATATGGTGGAAGCTACTCTTCAGAAATTCAGAAGAACCTGGTATCTGTTATTAACCTGAGAGAGAGAAAGAGAGAGAGAGAGAGAGAGAAACATTCCATTAATGGAGGCACAGTAATAAGCAAATAGCATTTTAGAAAACAGGCAGGTGGACAGGAAATGCAACACAAGTCTGTCTTCACACGTGAAGACAGCCCTGAAGAATTTGTACTATACAGCAAAGCCAGGAGAGGGATGACCCTGACTCCCATTTTATACAATATGCTGGATCATTAAAAGGATCCAACAGCAGAAAGTCTAACGTGGTGTAGTTTGTTAGCTAGGATGCAATTCTGAAAAACCAGACATAAAACATGAACAAAGGTTTGTCTTGTTTTAAACATATCTCCATGCAAGTTTAGAGCTTTTCACATGTACAAAAATCCTATAAAGTCTTATGATGTTTGCATTAAGAACCAACATGCCACAGAGAAGACACGTACTTTGTGTTCTCGAGCCTATGGTGCTGGTCTTCATAGAATCTAAGGCAGACAAGATTCTCAGGTTTCCAGGATTATATCCAGTCAAGACAACAAGAAGAGCGCCTGCCGTGGAGAGACTGGAGTCAGGAGACGTTGGTATGAGGCCTGGCTCTGTGACTGACTCGCGGCTGTCAGTCCCTCCTCCTCCTGGTCTTGGTCTCTGTGAAGCAGGGGGATGAGACTAGAACCTCACCAGGTCTGTCCAGCTCTGGGACCGTGGGCCAGTCACAGGGAACTCCAGATTTCTTCCTCTGCCGTGCAGTGCAGGGTGAGAGTAGATGGCCTGGTCCCTCCCAGTGGGCGCGGGGGAGGAGATGTCCTACTGCCATTCAAAGAGGAGGAGGAGGAAGCGCTAACCAGGTTTCAAAAGGTCTCCTGGCTCCCACTCCCGCTGCCTCGCTGGCCTCGGCATAAGGCTGGGGCACGAACAAACCTGGGAACTTCATCCTGCTGGCTCATCTGTTGGGGCCATAAGTGGCCCCAGCACAGGGCCACTGAGGGATCAAACACACTGGGGGATCGCTGGCCTTTCCTGCCAACGCCAAGCCCCAGGAGGACTTAAAACACACACTCCTTTCCACGAACGGTGGTACGCACAACTAAGCACACTGCGCTTGTCCCAGCTCTAGCCACCAGAGTCCTTAACGGCTGCCTTTATTTAGTGAAGACCTACTACGCGCCAGATGCTTTTCCATATTCCCTTGCCAAGTTACACGGCGGGCAAGTAGCCCATTACCATCCCTCCACTGCATATGAGCACCTGAGACTCAGAGAGGTGAATTAATCTGCCCAAGGTCACATTGCTTCTAAGTAGCAAAGCTACCACTGGAACCCACTGTCCAACTTCAAAGCCCATCTTCTTTCAGTTCTCTAACACTTCCTCCCTAATATTTAAGGAAGTGACCTACAGGTCACCGAACCAAATTCCCCCAGAGGGCAGGATTCCATTCTAGAATACCCTTGACATGCCTGCCACCTCTGGCGGTCAGGAGGACATCACCATGCTGGAAGCCCGGGCGCTGGTTCATTTGCTCTTTCTGCTGTTACCATGCTGCTCCCACCAGCCCCTACGAATCCCACTCTTTGTATCCAACTCTGCTTTCTGGACCCCAAAAAACAGCCTAATCCTTCCTCCACTGGGGGCAAAACTCAGAAACTGAAAACTACCAAAATATCACCCCATGCAAATCTTTTCTTCGCTTGCTTATATATTTAGCCGCCCTACTGTATGTCTAACCAATAGCTCAGAGGAAAAAGTAGTTGTATGTAGCTAAGGGAAACAAAAACACGCCTCGATCTGAGATCCAAAGGCCTCTCTCTTAGCTTGATTTTCAGGACACCCATCTGTCCTGGTTATTACTCATTTCTCTGTCCATCGCTGGCTGTTTCTTCCCAGTCACCTTTTTTGGGCTCTTCTTCTTTAGCCGTGCCCTTAAAAGCTGATGTTTTGAACAGTTCTGCTTTGCATGATTCTTTACTCTGCACCCTCTCCCGCTGTGACCTCACCAGTCCTGTGGCTAATGACTTCCACATTGGGATCCTCAGCCCGATTTCAGAGTGCTGTCCTGAACCTTGACCATGTGCCTCTTGCTCTCCCGGAGCATACACCCAGATGTCTCATGGGCCCCTAAGATTCAACTTGCCTCAAACTAAACTCATCATCTGCTCTTCCCACCAACTCCTCTTCTAGCACTCCGCATGGAAGGAGGAGAGGCCAGATCACCACATCATTATCACCACAACCAGGAAGTTCCCAAGTTTCATGGATTCTCCTTTCTCAATCCATCTCAGACCCATCACGGCCGTGCCACCTTACTTTAGGTGTCACACTTTCTGAATGAATTGACTCACACCTCTCCACAAGCCCTGGGAAGACTTAGCCCATTGCCTGGCACTTACAGTTCCTACTAGACAACTGTTTAAATAGCTCGCTTCTCCTAGGTAAAACAACTAGCCCTATCTCATGGGGATGTAGACAGAACATTCTGAAAAATTCCTAGCACTGAGCCTGGAACCTGGTGAAGAGTACACACATCTCTCTCTCTCTCTCTCTCTCAAAGATGCTTATAAGACAAAGCAGGTAGGCACAGTAGAAAGAGAATTAACCTTGGGGTCAAAGATCTAAATTTGAACTCCACTTTTCTGGTGTATTTTTAAAAATAAAAACTAGTATGTTCTTGAATAACAGAACACCACACAAAAGAGTAGGACCTGAGCTTGCCTGGGGCAATCTTTTTCTTTAATCGTGTGAATCAGAATTCTGAAGTACTCTGAAGCACATACCATTTCATCGTAATGAATATGTGGTTCTTGAATAAGATAAATCACGTCAGACTGAGCCTTCAGTGGTTAACATTTCAGTAGAATCTGCAACAGATGACAGCAGGCAAGTTCCAATCTTTGCTCCAATGTGTATTAGCAGAACATGTCAAAACCTAAATTAAAAGTTTTCACTCGCTTTTAAAAAAAAATAAATCCTTTTGTTGGCAGTCTCCCACTGATGACATGCAACAATCTTTGCATATGAAATCGGCTAGTCCCCTGCTTCGCTGCTAACTTTGTAGAAGTTCCAAAGCATTTCTGGAGCAAGTGATCTATTTGGACCGACAATGCCAAGCTGGGACCTGAGCCCTGAATGAGCTAAAATTACCAAAGCAAGAAGAACGTGGCTTTGGAAGCTATTTCCCCCAAGTGTGGGGTTTTTCTAGTCAAGGGAGTGATAAAGAATGTTGACTTTTTCCAGATGAACAACGTTGAATGAAACCTCAAAATCCCGCTGCAGGTTTCTGCTCTGAAAAACAAGTTGCTGCTACAGAGGTTCCTGTCCTTCCTGACTTCTGCTCCCCAAACGTAATAAATGCACCTGTCTTCCCGAAGGTCATGAGTTCAGCACGGGCTGGCTGGTGCGGACCACGTGCTGGGCACTGTGGATGCAGAGACAAGGGAGACAGGGCCCCGTCCCAGAGGGGTTCGCTGGCTGGTAAGGAAGCCAGGCACATTCATAACTAACTGAAACCAAACACAAAATGCTAGGATCCATAAGCAAGGGACAAGCAGGGTAAAAGGACAGCTCTGTCTCCTCCGGGGGCAGACGGTAGGACAGGGAACACCCATGAGGCAGGGGCGCTCCCAGTGTGTTTTGTCCCCTCCCCTATTACAGCCCTCGGCTCTCTGGCCCACAAATACATCACATGTTAGCCTTGCCCCACCGGAAGGTGAGCTTCACGGGCAGAGGCCCCGTGTCAGACAATGATTAATCCATCTTGGTTGGCTCAAGAGTGTCTGTGGGTGTGCTCTCAAGACGGCATGAAATACCGGAGGTCTAGGCAAAGTGGGAAGGGTGGGAGAAGCTGGGGAGGCAAGGTGGGGCTGGGCCACTACAAATGCCAGGCAGAGAAGCTGAAGTTTAATTCAGTAGGCAGCAGGGAGCTACAGAAGGTCCTAAGGAGAGAGGTGAATTGACCCAAGACTGTGTTTTAGACGATTACTTTGACAGCATCTGAGAAAAGAGACTGGAGGCAGGGTGAGCAATTAGAGAGCCTCTGCATTGGTGGAGACAACTAAAAGCTGCTACAGGCCTGAACGCAGGCAGTGGGAGTGGAGCTGGAAAGGAAAGACTTGAAAGACAATCTGTACAGCCCACCTAGAATCGGTCCTTTCTCGGCCTCCGTCTCTGCCCCCTCCCACCAGTGCCTGGCCCTACCTCTATCTAGCGCTTGCGTCAGGTCCTAAGACTACATATTCTCTGAGGATGATGCCCCTTTCTTCTTCAGCACTCTGTCCCCGACAAAAACCTATACTCTGCAGGGCCTGAAAAGTGAACTCCTGTCTGCCCTGGATCGTGCTGTCATTTCAATGCCGGTACCTCAGATGCGCTGGTGCACTGGGGCATTTGCTTATTACAGCGCCAGGCCTGGCAACTGGCAAGTAGTAAGAGGCGTTTAACAACAAAAGGAATTTAGCACACCCAAAACAGGTGCTTGGACAGAACGACACAGAACTATAAGACTCTGAGCCTAGAGAAACCACTTTTTGCCCCAAACTCAATAGAAACCACCAAACTCAATACCATGAGCCCCAGAAGCAGGCCGGACTGCGGTGAGATAATAGTGAGCTCTCCACATGGGCAGCTCTCATTTTCACAACCTTTTTGACAAATAAATGAGAGTGAGCAAGGACTGACCAAAGGTAAATCAAGTCTTGGGTTATGTGGTTCCTCTATGAGGATGGGTTTGAGATTTCCTCAGTAACGTGACATCTGAAGGTGCAGAGGGCAAGGTGTGTGTGCTCTGCAGGAGGGGGCCTGGTAAGACAGGAGAGGAAGAGCAGAATGGGCTTGGAAACTCAGAAATGAAAGCTGTCCACAGGCTCGAAAACTTGCCTCGGGCTACAAGCTTCCTGGTCATCGCTCCCATCGGCCTTCACTCCTTGCCTGCATGCCATGTGGCTGACGCACACGTCAGCCACTTTACAAAGGAGACTGCCCAGCAGGGCCTGTGCTCTGAGGCTGGCTTCGCGGCTGATTAGCAGGCCAGTCTCTGAGCCTCAGTGTCCTCATCTATGAAACGGAAATAATATCAACAGCGACCTCTCCCAACAGGGCCACAGGGAGGAGTAACAGGGACAATGCACAGGCACGGAGCCAAACCATCAATGAAGGTGGGTTTGTTTTTATTCCCTCGGGCTGAGATGGCAATTTGCTGAGCGGAGGGCTGTCCCACAGGGTGTGACACACGTGAAGCCGTGGCACAAAGCGAGGCTGGAAGAATGTGACATCCCACAGCGGCTGGCTTGGACACTTCCTGGATACAAGTAGAGGTACACCTGAAGACAGCGCTGGTCTGGCCTGGGCAAGCACTCCGTAAGGTAACACCTTCTCACCAACGGCCACGAGGTAGCCCTAAAACTGCCCCTGAACCCACGCTGTTGGTGCCAGAGACGGATCAGTTCCTCGTGGCTGATTCACAAACCTAACACCCCTCCCCTCGAGAGCTCACCGTCTCACACTTGGTGCCACAACCAGCGGGGTTTATACCTGGGAGATGCCACAAGACGAGCTCTTTAAGAGGAAACCCTGCGAGCAACTCTGAGAGCCACCACATTCAAGTCAAGACACCCCGGAGAGTTCTTGGGGGTCATCGGAGCCCCAGACCCACCCTGGCCCTTCCAATCAGATCTGCAGCCAGGGCAGCGGCTCCAATTTAAAAACTGATCAGCTGACTGGATTTCAAAATGTGGTCTAGCCAACCTCAAGTTGGTGGTTTCTTTTTTCCCCTGTCTCTTCCCAAAAAAGCAGCAAAGAGGTAGGGGAAAGCGTTTTTCAATGCACTTCGCTCAAAGCGGCGCCATGGTTCTTCCCTGGATCTACTCTGCCAATTTCCAAATGTTGCCTAGATTTTTTGTGTGTATGTTGTTGTTTTTAATCACCCCAGAGATTTACCAACATTCCAACTTGGAGGATGGATAGTCTATAGATTTGAGATTCACGGTTCTCAGACCAAGAACTCCATGCCTCACTCATGAGGACTTTCATCGATTTTTAAAATCGGAGTTAGTGAGGGCAGCTACCGCCTCGCAGCCTCTGTGCAGCACTCGGAGAGCCAAGCAGTGTTTATGTTTGCTGAATGAGTAAATGGATGAATGAACAATCTCTAAACGAGGAAAACAGTCATTACACACCAAGTCACATACAGACCACTGCCTCCTTCCGACACACAGGTTCCCCTCTCCTAAGGCCCTTCCAGACCTCGGAGTACAACACACTCACCAAAAAGCACACTTCCTTTTCCTCTAGCCAAAGAGAAGCTGAGGTTACAACCTAGTTACAACTTCCTCAGGCCTGTACTCTTGGGGAATAATCTTCTAGTCCCTTCCCTCAGGTGATTAAAAGCAAGCAAACAATAAAACCTAATCAGCTACAAAGGGTTCCCATTTGTACATACCTGCCCTCATTCTGTTTTTCTGGACCCAGCTGTGTCCAGGTGTGGTGCATGAGGCTACACCCCTGGTCCCCCAGGGCTCATCCAAGAGAACCCAGGGTGCTACCGGACTTTTAGCTCTTCTACTCCTCAACTGCAAACCTACTTCCCAGAGGCCACATGAAGTGGTGGAAGGGAACCAGAGTCACGGGCCAGCACTCTAATCTACTGCTAATTTGCCATGGGACCCTAGGCAAGTTGCTTCTGGGTTTCCAGCCAGTTTCCTCATCTGCCAAATTTAAATATGATACATGCTGTCTTCATCTTTCAGGGTAAGTGTGAGAAAGCAAAGGAAGTTGGAAAGATTGGGAAAGGTCTTAAGACGACAGCGTCTTCGTTCAGCTCCTGGGCCTGGTCCTCCCCTCCAGGAGGGGCTCTGAGGTGTCACCCCCCCCCCCCAGCAGCAGCTAAAAGGCTGCTCCCCAAAACGGAAGTGATACTTTCTTCTTCCTCTCATGTCTGCACCCGAGTCTCCTACTACCAGCCAGGAGAGAGGGTCTACTGACTTCTCTTGACAGAGGACAAGGTGGCTCAGTGTGGCAGAAAGCCCTTGGTGTAGGAGGCTGATGGGTTGTTTCTCATCCTATGACCAGCTGGACCTCAGTGTCCTCATCTGTCGACTCAGGGAGGAGAGCACCTGCCTTGCCTGTTTGTCAGGGGCCTGAGAGGGCAAGATGGGGGGGGGGGGTCTGGTGTTACCCTGACCAGAAACCCCCTCCTTGCCCTCAGTGCACTCAGAGCCTTCTGGGGGATCCCGAGGGCTGGGGAGCTGAGGGGTGCTGAGTGCCCTACCTCTTCGGCCGGGCCACCCAGCCGGGAAGGGGCAGGACAGGGTGGCACCGAGTGAGTGGGCCTCCTCCTCCCATCCAGTGATGACCTGGGGGGACAAGCATGTCCCAGCCTCCTGTGAAGACACACTCACACCTGTGAGTCCCGCAAGAGCCATCCTGCTGCTCGCTTCCAGGGGCACCCGGGGCCTCCAGGTAGAGGCAGGGAAACTCGGGGAGATGGAGGAGCAGAGGGGGAGGCAGAGAAAGCAGGGTGCACAGGAGGGGAAAGAAGAGAAGAGTGAAGGGGCCCAGAGGGCAGGTGGAGTGAAGGAGGACGGACAGACCGGCAGGCGACACAGACAGACTGACAGTGCGGGAGTCGGGGCCACGGGGAAGACAAAGGGGACCCTCCGGTGGTTTTAACTGGTCTGGCCTTCGAGGGACACCCCGGCCGGAGAGGGAAGCCTGGGGGGCGGGAGGGGAGGCCGGCGGGCGGAGGCTCCCCGGCCCCTCCGCGCCGGCCCCTCCATCCCGGCCCCTTCATCCCGGTCCCTCCGTCCTGGCCCTTCCGTCCCGGTTCCTCTGGCCCCTCTGTCCGGGGTCCTGCTCCTGGTCCCTCCGCTCCCATCTCCTCCCCTCCGCCCAGGTCCCTCCACCCGGAGCCCCTCCGCCCCGACCCCCTCCATCCCGGGTCCCCTCCATCCCGGCCCCTCCATCCCAGTCCCTCCATCCTGGGCCCCCTGCTTCTCATCCCCTCCATCCCGACCCCCCCCCACTCCCTCCACCCGGCCCCTCCATCTCGGCCCCTCCACCCGGCCCCCCTCCACCCGGACCCCCCATCCCAGGTCCCCTCCACCCGGACCCCCACCACCCGGCCCCCCCTCGACCCAGACCCCCTCGACCCAGCCCCCCTCCATCCCGGGTCCCCTCCACCCGGCCCCTCCATCCCGGCCCCCCTCCACCCGGACCCCCCATCCCAGGTCCCCTCCACCCGGGTCCCCTCCATCCCGGGTCCCCTCCACCCGGGTCCCCTCCACCCGGGTCCCCTCCACCCGGACCCCCCTCCACCTGGACCCCCCTCCACCTGGACCCCCCCCATCCCGGGTCCCTTCCACCCGGGTCCCCTCCATCCCGGGTCCCCTCCACCCGGCCCCTCCATCCCGGACCCCATCCCGGCCCCTCCATCCCGGACCCCCCCATCCCGGGTGCCCTCCACCCGGACCCCTCCACCCGGGTCCCCTCCATCCCGGGTCCCCTCCATCCCGGCCCCCCCATCCCGGACCCTCCCCATCCCGGACCCCCTCCATCCCGGCCCCTCCATCCCGGACCCCCCCATCCCGGGTCCCCTCCATCCCGGCCCCTCCACCCGGGTCCCCTCCACCCGGCCCCTCCATCCCGGACCCCCTCCATCCCGGACCCCCTCCATCCCGGCCCCTCCATCCCGGACCCCCCCATCCCGGCCCCTCCATCCCGGCCCCTCCATCCCGGACCCCCCCATCCCGGCCCCTCCATCCCGGCCCCTCCATCCCGGCCCCTCCATCCCGGCCCCCTCCATCCCGGCCCCTCCATCCCGGACCCCCCCATCCCGGGTCCCCTCCTCCCCGCCCCCCGGCCCGCTCGCTCACCTGCCAGCGCCAGGATCTGGGCCTTGTGGAGCAGCAGCGCGCCCCAGTCGCGGGGGGCGCGCGGGGGGCCGTGGGGCCCGGCGCCCAGCTCCTCGGGGCCGCGGTACACCGCGTACACCTTCTGGTTGTCAAAATCCAGCCGCGAGCGGGGGCTGAAGTCGCGCACGCACGACACCGGCAGCGCGTAGCAGACGTTGTCCTCCAGGAACCGCACAAAGGCGTACATGGTGGGCGCCGGCGGGCCCGCCGGGGGCGGGGGGCGGGGGGGCCCGGGGCCGGGGCCGGGGAGCCGGGGCGCGGGGGCCCGGCGCGGGCGCGGGGGGCGGCGGGGCGGGGGCGGCGGCCCCGGGCTCCCCCCGCTGTTATTGTTCCCGGGCGCGCCGCTCGGCCAATCGGCTGCTCTGGCCTGGGCGCGGGGCGCGGGGGGCGGGGCGGGGGGGGTCCCCGCCACGCGCGAAGTCAGACCCGAGCAATCACAGCCGGAGCGCGGCCCGCCGAGGGGCGTCGCGGGGGCCGCGGGCGGGGAGCACGGCCGCGGGGGGGGGCCGCGCGGGGCGGGGGGCGGGGGGCGGCCCCGGCGGAGCCCCAGGCGGGAAGCGGCGCCGCCAGCGAGCCGAGGACCTCGTGGCCCCTGTCAGCTCCCTGCCGGGTCCTCCTCTCCTCCCGCGACCCGGCCAGAAGCTCCCCCCGCGCCCCCCCCCCCCCCCGCGCCGCCGACAGTCCCGGGCCCCCCGGGCGGACCAGCTGCCGCCGGCGGAGGGGTGGCGCGGCGGCTCCCGGCGGGGCTGCAGGGGTGCCGGGGGCGGGGCTGCAGGGGTGCCGGGGGCGGGGCTGCAGGGGTGCCGGGGGCGGGGCTGCAGGGGTGCCGGGGGCCGCGACCCCGGGGTGAGCCGGGCGCTCCGAGCGCCGTCGGGTCACGGAGGGGACCCCCGGACCCCGTCGGGTCTGTCCCCGGTATCACAGACAAGACAGCCCGGAGGGGCTTGGCTGCCCCCAGACAAACCACGAAATGGGAAAGGGCTGAGGGGGTTCTGCTTGCAGCAGCCGCGTCCCACGCCGAGGGGGCCAGCGGCCTGGAGCCCTGGAGCGCCGCTGCCCAGCGTGAGCGGGCTTGGGCCCCGCCTATGGCTCTAGCCCCATTCCCAGCCCCTGCCCTGGCACCTGGCACCTGGCACCTGGCACCTGGCAGGGACTCAGATTTGGGGGAGGAATGACGATACATAGAAATCTGCATTCCTCCAGCTCGCCAGTACTTCATTCTTGTACTCAAGCAAGGGGACACTCTTGGCTAAGCTCTAGATGCCAGAGTCCGGCTAGAACACTCCTGATTCCTTGCAGCGCCTGTGTCTCCGGGATGGAGGCTCGGTTTCCGATACCTGTGCCAAAATCGGGTCACTAGATGAGTAACACCTTTCCTGTCCTCGAAACCCTTACAGTCCCGTCCAGGAGTATTAAAGATGTATGAGGTGTCATGTGTATGAGAAAAGTGTTTTCATAGACGGATGCTTACTGACGTTGGCAGACTTGATTAAATGTTACTTAAAAAAAAAAAAAGATTCCATTTAAATGAACTCGAGCTGTAAGAAAAACCAAAGTAAATGCACCAAAATGTTATTTCATAACAGTGGCGATTTTGTTTTCCTTTGTGTTTTACATTTATATATTTATATTTAACTATTTTCTGCAATAAACAGGTATCACTTTATGTTCAGAAAGTATTACATGTAATTTTTTGAAAAGCACTCTACTCAATCTCAGATGAGTTACCCTAATGATGAAGAGATAAACCAAAACCCATGAATTACTGCATTGTGATTTAGGGATAATGTTATACAGGTGAACCCCATTAACACACACCTCTCAGATCCCAATGCACAGGTCAGATTAAGTTCCCTTAAACCAAGCCAGTGGTATATATGTGGTTGAGGCCAAACAGGACTATGAGTTTCCTGATGCAGATGTTGGTCTGACGTTGGCCCAAACACTTGTGGGGAAGAAAAGAGGTGCCACCCTGCATTGTTCCGGAAGATTTACCTTCATGATTATGATTTCTTTGGACTAATCTGAAATGAGTTTTTATCTTAAGAATACATTCCTATGGTGGTCAGGGGGAAGTAATGTGTAGCAAGGTTTCTGAAAATTCACAAGATGGATCATGCAGAGTTGGCCACATTTAATGAAAGTCCTGAAGCTGCAAAATCATTCCAGTTAATACCATGGCCAGCATCCTATGCTATCCAAATGAAGGTGACCCCCAAATACACTGTCAGTCTCATCTTTCTTACCACCTTCCTGGACATAGTACATGCCAGACACATCAAACTATCTGACAGTTCCCAAGGTAGCATGCTTTGTCAGATCCCAAGCCTGTACGCTCACTCTGCCCTTCTTCCTCCTGGAGCGCATGCTGGTATTAACTTACCCTGAAGACCAGCTCCAATGTCACCTCCTCTGTGAAGCCTTCCCCAACCACCTGCACTCCTCAAGCGGAGGTAGTCTCTGTCTACTATTTTGTGCCAGAACCTTTTATCTTCCCTCATTAGAATGAGCTCTTTGAGAGGGGATAAAAAAGCTGGGTAACCTCAGCCTCCCAGGTTCCTAGAGTATTTAAATGCTTGTAAACCAAACGCACTAAAGGAAGACACAAGAGAGCATGAATAGCAAACCTCTTGCACGGCTTTTCTGAGAATCTGTCCCCTTTCTTCCTAGCTGTAGCTGAATCCAACTCTGTCTCCTTCCCCGTGCCAAAGGGTGGGCACTGGTTCCGCTCCTTGTGCGACAGGTTTGTGAACGTACGAAGGATCGCTGTACCCTCAGTTCAAACAAAATCCCCAGCCAAGTGCACGTAAACAATTCTCATAAGGAGGTAGTTCCATGTCCCCTGACCCAGAAAGAAGAGCAAACTGGCACACGGATGCCAGCAGGGTAAACACAGACTCAAACCCATTTTGCATGGAGGTGCACAGATTCTAGGGGGGAGCAACGGCGGGTATGGGATGCTTGCAGAGATACCGCGGGACAGCCTGAGGGCCACAGAAAGCCATCCCAGGTTTCTGCTTCCTGAGTGACAGTCTTTAAACACAGCTCCGTGGAAAACCTACTAAGTACCTCCTCCGCCCTCATGACAATGGAGTCACACTGTGACTTGTAGACAGGAGCCCCGGGCTTTACACAAACCAGAAACTCAAGGCGGTGCACAGATCACTGGTTCCCAAGCAAAGACGGTTCAAAAGGAGAGATTTTGAACTTACAGAGGTGGTTAAAATGCCTGATTCAACCAAATCATGGTCGAGTCCCCTCTTTATATCCTGCTCCCACGGTCATCTACATGCCTCTTACACAAGTCTATTGTCATGAAGTTCACGACCATCCCTTAACTTCTGGACACTGCTGACTGTGAGAAAGCTCTTCCTAACTCACACGGAGCAGAACCCTTCACCTGTAGCTGCCATACGAGGTTCACCACCACGGAACCTCAGGGCAGCTCTTCAAATATGGAAAACTTGGGATCTTATCTTCCCAGGGTCTTATCTAGCTTCTGCTCAGACACTTTCACTTCCTTCACCTGTCTCTCCTCCTGTGACCTGGTTCCAGTGACAATAATTGTGATATCTGCTTTTCCTCTGGAGGTTACTATAACCCATGCTTGTCACGCACCATGTTTACGTCTCAATTAATTTCACACCCAACCCTTGATGTGGGTATGATGAACCCCATGACAGAGATGGGAAAATGCAGACTTATAGCAAAGCCTTTTGGCTCCGGCAGCCCTGGAGAGGCACAGTCACATTTGCATCAGAGACAGTTTGCTCTAGAAGCAGTGTGGGGGAAGGACTGGAGGGGAGGCGAGACTGGGGAGTGGGAGGCCTGTGATGAGGCTGGATGTCCCGTGCCTGTCCCTCCCCAACTCCCTCCTTCTGGGGCCAAATGTACTTTGCCTTTCGTCCAAGTCATTTTAATGGAGCAGAAAATGTACACATCTGGGGCAGCTTCGCATCCGCGTCTCCATTGTGCTTTCCTGTTGAGTTCTGCAGAGCCTTGGGTTAATGTCAAGCTCCTTCAGTTTAGCCAGCTGAAGCATGTTCAGTGGCAGCGGCAGGCCTTATGTTTCATATTACTGCATGGAATTCTCAGTGTACTTTGCAAAACTATTTTAAGGAGACCTGGGTTCTGTGAATTTTAAAAGCAATTGGAGCGTGTCTTTTCAACCTCTCCACTAATGATTGACCACATTTTTTCATGATTTTGCCTTTTGCTTTTTTTCCTGTGATATTTAATTTGACTTTTAAAGTCTCTGCGTTAAAATTCCCATTCCTACCCCCCAGAAGACTTGCTGGGCCGTGAGCTCAGGAGGCTGTGGACCTGCTGGAAGGCCCACGGTGGGCATTATCTTACTGTCACCCCAAAGCAGGGGCATCGAGCCAGTGCATCGACGTGAACTCCCAATCATAAAGTCTGGCTGGATCTAGTTGCGGGTTTGGGGCAGGGAAAGAGAGAAGCACTAGAGAGGAGGAAGGAAGGAAAGCGAGGAGTTGCTGTTGAGGACAAACTCAAAAGCCAGCGAACACGGTTTGGAGGTAGAGGGAATGCTAATTTGTCATGCAGGTGACAGCTTGGAGGGTAGAAGGAATATGGGCTTTGGAATCAACCCAAGGGTTAAATCCACATCTTTGCTGTGACTTCGGGCAAGACAGTTCACCTCCCTGAGCCTCAGTTTTCTTATCTGCAAAATGAGGCTATCGGGGCACCTGGGTGGCTCAGTTGGTTAGTGTCTACCTTCAGCTCAGGTCATGATCCCAGGGTCCTGGGATGGAGCCCTGAGTTGGGCTTCTTGCTTGGTGGGGAGCCTGCTTCTCCCTCTCCTCCCCGCTCCTGCTCTCTCGCTGTGTGTGTGTGTGTGTGTGTGTGTGTGTGTGCGCGCGCGTGTGTTGCTATCTCTGTATCTCTCAAAAAAATACATAAATAAAATCTTTAAAAAGAAGAATGAGGCTATCTTTGGAAGGCACTGAGAGAATCGGGGCAGGAGTTTTTCACCCTCTTTGTGTATCAGGATCACCCGGGAAACTTAAAAAATATCCTGCTCCCAGCTCCCATTCCCCCAAGATCTTGATTCAGTTGGTCTGGTGATAGGGCCTTCATTTTTATTTTATTTAAATTTCCAGATCATTCTAATATCAGACAAGGTTGGGTACTTCTGAGTTGGAGAATTTTAAGGTAACATGCCAGTCACATGGGAATTCCTCAACAAATTGTAGATATTATTTTCAGGGAAAATATACAGGGCTCTGAAATGTCTGTGCAACCTCTCTGAGGAGTAATAATTTCTTCAACTGAAAAATGACATATCGATGTGAAAACGAAGCTGGGTCTTAGAGTCTTAGGCCCTGGATCTAAGTCCTGGCCAATAAATAAGGCCTATCCTTACTGTGTGGTCATGGATAAGTTTCTGAATCTCTCTAAGCCTCATTTTCTTCAAGGGAATATTAATACAGCTTCATAGGGTTGTGCTGAGGATTAAATGAAATACATAAATATAAATGTCTAAGTAAAATGCTTAGCACAGTGCCTGACACATAGTGAGTCCTCCAGAAATGATAGTTGCTGTCACTGTCAGAGGTATTCATATATTTATTATGAGAGCTCTTATCCCAGTGCTGAGAGTAAGGTGCCCAATGAATGTTTCTTGCATCAAATTGAGTATAATGAGTTGAACAATGCTGGTAATCATCCAGTGAGTGCCCCACCATACTTCATCCGAGTGCCGCGCCCTTTCCACCAGAGCCTGTGGGCACAGGTCAGCCACCACACAAGCTCAGATCTCACACATTCAAGCCTCTAAGGCTCGGGGCCTTGCCCAAACTTGCAGCACATGCTTTCAAGAGATTGTGTTTGGAGCCATGCATTCTTTCAAACTGACTTTGTGAACTATTTTCTTAGAATAAATAAAGACTTGTATGCACTATATAAAATGTAAAATGCAGAAGCATTTCTAGCAGTTGAAAACCTTATGAATGTGCATCTTGACTTGATGTTCAGATCAAGCAGACAATGGTCAAGTTCAACCACTTAGATCTCAGCTGCGTTATGACCTCGTGTTGGTCACACACAGAAGCTGGTCACACAGAGGACCTGAATCCAGACTTTTTACTCCAGGAGTACATACTCCACATAAGAGACATTTTTTTTTATTTATTATTTATGATAGTCACACACAGAGAGAGAAAGAGGCAGAGACACAGGCAGAGGGAGAAGCAGGCTCCATGCACCGGGAGCCGGACGTGGGATTCGATCCCGGGTCTCCAGGATCGCGCCCTGGGCCAAAGGCAGGCGCCAAACCGCTGCGCCACCCAGGGATCCCCATAAGAGACATTAAGCAAACAAATTCCCAAGGGTCAAAGACCAAAAGAAGTTTATAAGTAGAAGGGACTGCTGCAAGGGAACAATATTTGAATTGGTTCTGAAAAAGAAACAAAAAGGTTTTGTTACCTTGGAAGAATGCACCTTGCCTCATTTATGGATTTCAATTAGGGGCCCATTAGTCTTAGAAGCTGCCTCTGGTTTTGCTAATTAGATTAACTAGTTCTGTTATTTTTTTGCCTGAAATGTCACTTCCTCAGGAAAGTCCTCCCTGACTTGTTCCTCCCATCGTATTTTCACATATTTCACATTTACATATTTTCACAGCACCTTGTGTTTTTCTTCATGGGGTTTACTGTAGCACATAATGTATGTTTATTCTCTTATTGTCTGTCTCTGCCAGTGGACCAAAAACTCCACCAGACAAGAGACACTATCTGTTCTCTTCACTATTGTATCCTAGCACCTAGCCTGGCCCATGGGGGACCCTAAGCAAATACTCATTGAATAAGTACAAGTCTGAAACATAGACCCTGGAGGAGAGGAAAGCCCCCAAAGGTGAGGAAGGAGAGTTATCCCAGAGGTGTTATTCTGTTCCTCTGAACCTCACCTTCCTCTTGTTGAGTGTGTCTCTATTTCTGGGCCCCTACCATGTCTGGCTCTCAAGTATAGCCCAGAAAACAATAAAAGCTCCTTTTGTAGTTTTTTTTTTTTAGTGCCAATAGATATGTTGACATTTTCAAAAGGTTTTCTCTAAATATAAAGAGAAAACAGAATGGGAATAATTACAGAAAAACGCACATAGTAGAAAAATAGTCAAGTTGATAATCACACATACTTGACATAGGCTAACAACAATGCTAATATAATAGTAGTGGGAACCTCACCGGCACAGTCTGTGGGCCTCCTGGGAAACATGATGGTGATTCTGCTTCACCTGACAAGGCTAGACGTCCTTCACACCCCGCTGCTGGCCAAAGTCACAGACTCTCTAACCCCCCACTCAGTTAGGTGATCACTGCCACATCTTGGTCTTCTGATGATCCCAACATTACCTGGGAGGAAACAGGGCAACCTTCCTTCAAAGACCATATGCTAGGTCTCCGGTTCCCGTCTCTGTTCACCTCTAGCACCCCGTAGCTCAGAATGTCTGCCCTTCACAGGTCCTCATGGGGGCAGAGTGCAGCCCACACTGTCATTCACTCTTGGGCTTCTGTTTGGTAACCCTGGGCTGCCGTTCTGATCAGAAGCACAAAGGGGAACATTCATTCAGAAAGTTAACTCATCTCCAAAGATCACAGCAATCGTGAACCGCTCTTTTTCTTAAGAATAGCTCCTAACCAGACCATATATTCAGTATAAAATCAGGGGAAAGGAATGAAAATGGAACTAACAGTTAGTTCCTGTGATAGTTAGATTTCTGTGATAGGAATTGTGCCGGTTGCTTTACATATTAACTCCTTTCATCTTTTCAAAATGACCCATAAGGTTGATACTATTACTATCTCTGTTTTTCTGAGGAGGAAACTAAGACTTAGAGAGGTGGTAGTTGTTTACAGTCATGTGGAGAAGACTCAAACCTTAGTTTCTTGGTCCAAAGCTTGGGTTTCAGGGCATGTTTTGATGCCTCAGAGTTTCCTGAGGCAACAGGAGCTAAAGTGCCTGTGGAGTTTAATCCCTTTTCTGAGAGGCTTGAATCTCCACTTAGAAATCTGAGAACTGGGCCTAATGGGAAAGTCCAACAACTATCATTCCAAGCAGCCCTAAATTGAGTAGCTAATGATTCTATGAATACTGATAATTTGATTACATTGTCTGGGGTTTCTTAAATCATGGCCTCCTCAATCCAGACACCCTGAATTTTTCAAGTACTCTGAGTTTTCTAACTGTTCAAGCAGATTTTTTACGGTCTTATACCTTCTTTTGATGGGAATCTGAACCTGCTGGGAATCACCTGTTACTTCATGGTCTAGGTGGAGGCTCCTCTGAGCCAGAACAAAAGAAGGTCAAAGAGCTCCAGTCTTTGGAAGAAGAAGTGGCTGAAGCAGTGTCACCTTCCCCAAACCATTCTTACCCTGCTATTGTCTGGAATAGGAATAAGAATAGGAGTTGTAGCAATGAACCTTTGTGGAATGTTTCCTTCATGCCAGGCTTTACATACATTTCTCATTTATCATAGTATAGTATAGTATATCATAAATATATACTCAAAATACTCCTGGGTAGTAGGTACTATTAGATACCTTCATATTAAAGTTAGGAAAACTGAGGCCTGAGGATGTTAGGTAACTTGCCCGGGGTCACACAGAAGTAAATGGTGGAGGCAGGATTTTGACTCAGGCTGCTTGACTCTAGAGCCCCAACCACAGACTTCCACTCCAATTCTGGTTCCCCAGGAGTCTGACTCTTGCCTCAGTAAGGGTGATCTGTGCCCTTCTAGTTAGCATGGGGAAATGATGGAGCCTGCTTCCTTTAAGGGTCACTTGCTAGGGATGTCCGGACCACCTTGGTTGGTCTCGGTGAGACCCTGGCTGGCACTCTTTCAAAAAGTACCCTGGAATTCATCGATATTTTCATTCTGTGTTGTTGTAGGT
Organism: Vulpes lagopus; assembly: GCF_018345385.1. Lineage (NCBI taxonomy): Eukaryota > Metazoa > Chordata > Mammalia > Carnivora > Canidae > Vulpes > Vulpes lagopus. The sequence goes on from NC_054846.1 coordinate 51,810,285, forward strand.
GGGAGTGTACTAGATTCAATCCATGATATAAAGAAGGCTTTCCTTTATTTCCTCAAAACCAGTTTATTTATTTAGTGGCACAGTAAGGTCACCTATTATGCTACCAGGAAAAAAAAAAGTCATTGGCCTCTGAGTTTTTATATTGTGATGAAAAAAAGGACTCACGTATACAATATACAACACATTTTCTGTTGACAGTTCTTTTTCATACATTCCTTTTGTGCTGATGGTAGGTGAGTGGGGCACAGAATATCAAAACCCTACCTCCTCTTTTTTACTAGCAGGCGTACCCTGATTATCATGGGGAAAATGGCAAGAAGAGAGGATGAAACGATAATCCATTAAGGGAGAGACTTTCTTATAAAACATGGAATGGACAGGAGCAAGACCCACAGAGGCTTAGGAGACTTGAGATGAAGTGATTAGGGAGACGTCTAACTCAGCTAGTAGGCACAGTAGGTAACGCCAGGACCTCACCTCCACCCTGCTGACACGTCCTGCCACGCTGCTGGGCCATAAAATGGTTTCTGATCACTGAGCTCTGCTTCTGGCTCTCCATTCTGGAGAGGTAATGTGGCTCAGCAGAAGTGAGGAGGCAATAATAAAAGTAAAAAGTGTACAGGCTTGGAACTCAGATTTGGGTTCAATTAATATTCCATCACCAAGGTGCTTTGGGACCTCGGGTAAATGTCTGACTCTTGGGCTTTTCCACTGTCAACAGAGTCTTACAAGGTTGTCACAGGCACTAGCAGCCTATGCGTGTCCAGTGCCAGGCAGACAGCCTCATCCACGGTAGGTTCCCCAAACTATCAGTTGTCTTTTCACTCTCTTCTTCTGCGACAGTCTCTATTACCTTTTCATTTTAGGAGGTCACAGAGTAATGACAAGGATGGATCCCCAGAAGCCAGCTATTTTGGGGTGAAGGATCAAGCCCCCTCCCCCCCAAAAAATAGGCAGTATTAGTGCAGAGATGCCACCCACCATCCCCTCCTGACCTGGGCTGGGGCAGTATGCCTTCTTTCAAGGCTGGACCTAGTGAGATCTGTACTTTTATGAAGTTCTGGGACTTAAGCTGAGCTTGAGGTTTTATTGTCTGCTTTTAAAATTATGTTCAGATTTTGTATATTTAAAACACGACTTTGGAATTGTGAAACACAGTGTTCTCAATCATAAAAAAGGATGAATTATGTTATGCCTTTCTGTTCCCATTTCTGGGTTCTTTTTTTGTCTTCTTGTATGAATTTTTCTGTGATGCCCTGCCTTATGTCTTAACTCATCTGGGATACTTGCTGTGAAAATTTGGGCAAGATTCTTAACTCCTATAAAACTGCTTCATTCATTCATTCATTCATTCATTCACCAATGAATTATTTGTTGAGGACTTATTATATGCCAGAAGGTTTGCTTAATATTTGGGATACAGTAGAGGACCAGACAGATTGAGCTTTGTCTATAAAATGGGAAACTAAACTTAGCTATTAGGACTCTTGAAAGGAGTGAATGAGACAATACATGTAAAAGAGAGGAAGAGGCAAAGAAAAGGACTAAACTTTATTGAGCTCCCTACTCTGTCCCCAGTAATGCTACATCCATCACCGACAATCCTCATAATAACTTTAGAAAATAATTCTTATCCTCTTTTTACAGACACATCAACTGAGGCTCAGAGAGGAAAAGTGAGGGCCCAAATCATGTCCTGGATTCAAACCTGGCACAAAGTTCCCACTCTGCTGTGCTGCCTCCAGTGGTCCCGGGTATGCTACTTGCCCTTAGGTATGTCAGTCCCCATCACCGGCTCCATGCAGGATGTAAGGGTTTGTACCCCTCTTCCTGCTAGCTGATACATATGATAGTCACCCATTGTGGTTTCAATAGCATAAGGGGTATTTGGATAGAAAATCCAAATCCCATTCCCTGGTTCCTTAGGGAACAAGACACAGACATTAAATTTACAAATTCATCTTTTTCATTAGAATATTCAAACAGTTATCAGTAACTCCAAGTCACCAGAAGAACTCTAGTCCTCTGGAAGCCAGACTCGTCAGCTTAGGAGACAAATGGGACATGGACTCTTGGCAAGAGGAACATTTGTTTCCTCAAGTCAACCCATTTCTGCTACTATGACCTTTACAGATGAAGTGCTCAAAACTCTATCCTTCTGACTCTTGCTGCTCCCCAGGTGGAGGCAGGCCTCAACGGCACAAACAGTAAGGTGCATTTTTTCCACTTGAGATGCTCAATGTCCACGGAAAACAGAATCTGCCAGAAAACGTTCACCTTAGGGGCTACACGCTTTCAAGAGGCAGAAAAGCAGAGTAGGAAATGAAATCACTGTGCTCTCACACTTGGCAAAGGGGCTGCAAAACTGCCCCAAGCTAAGAAAGCTGGACCTATGCACCCTTTTCTCTTCCATCTCTCTGTTTGGACAGGTCACAGCAAAAGCACACAACAGAGGAGCCAGGATAGGAGCCAGATAAGCTCTGTCCACATGGCTTTAACTTTTTGAGCAAATACTTAATCTTTGGTATTAAGAAAAGAAGAGAGCGCTTGTTGCTACTGAGAAAACTTGTGAGGGTTATCAGAATGAAAAGACAGACACAGAAGAAACAGAGCAGAGCTTTGCATGCAAAAAAGGGAAGAGAAAAAAAATCTTTTTCCTTGGCATGGAGAAATTTCATCCTGAAGGTTCTTTTTTTTTCTTTTCTTGGCAATGTAATAAACACCTTAAAATAGAGTTATAAAACGGAAACATATTCTATAGAAGCAGGAAACCAAGAATAGTGACTTCAGAGAACTTATAGCCCAAAGCACTCACTCTAGAAATGATGAAACTGAGGACAGAAAGACTGTGATTACCCAAAGCCAAAAAGTTTGCCGTTGACCAAGTCATTCCTGGAGCCCAGGTTCTGGGTGGGCCTTTACTCTGCCCTACATTCCCATGCTTTCTCTGGATTACAGGGTACAGGCTTCAGTAGAAGGCAGAGGCAAAGAAAAGGACTAAACTTTAGATCTTCCCTGTGCCCATGGCATTAGCTTACCTAGTCCTGCAGAAATGTAATTCATCATTTTCAAGGTTTTGCATCAAGAAGAAGCCTCTCCTGGTTGGGAAGGGCATGGTGAGGAAACCTCCTAATTCTCTAATTCTCTCCCTTGACATGTCTCCTTGCCCTGAAGTGTCTCTCCAGTCCTGCTGCCATTCCAATGCTGCTCCCTCTGTACTATCTTCTATTCCTACACTCCCATCAAAGGCTGCTGTGGATTCTCTAACACACTGTCCAAAGCATGATCCCAAACTGTTTTAGGGGGGTTGCCCTAAGTGTAGCTGAGGCAGTCTAGACCCCCAAAGAAGCCTCACTGAAACCAGGATGAAAGAAAGGGCCATGGAATGTAGTGGAGTAATCTGAGCTTTGAAACCAGACAGATCTGAGTTCAAATCCCAGAGGCATAGTGCATTAGTTACACAGACCTGGGCAAGTCACTTGACTTCCTTGAAGTTGGGTTTCCTCACCTGGAAGGCAGGGAGACCTACCCACTCTCCACCCCCACCCCCCCAGGTATTTGGTACAACTAAATGAGAGAGCAAACGGAAAGCATTTAGCCCAGATCTTTGTACACAGTGGACACTGGTGTACACAAAGTATTAAAAACATCTGATTAGGAAAGCACAGGTTTATAGTCAATCACCAAAAAAGTATTTCCTGGGTCACCTTCTCTGTGTCAGACCTTTTGCTGCCATGTATTGGCATAAAGACAAACAAGAAATGGTCCTTCCCTAGTAGGAAATGATTTTTTTATGGGTGTTATGGGGGTGAACTGTGTCTCCCCAGGAGCTATGTTCAAGTCCAAAACCACAGTATCTATGGAAATAGAGTGTCTGTAGATGTAATCAAGTTAAGATGAGGCCATTAGGGTGGGCCCTAATCCAATATGACTGATTTCCTTGTAAGAAGAGAAAGACATTATGTGAAGACCGAGACACACAGGGATAAGGCTACATGCTTGCAGAGGCAGACCCAGGAGTGATGCAGCCGTGAGCTAAGGATACCAAGGGTTGATCACCACCACCAGAAGCTAGAAGGAGGCAAAGGAGGGAGCTTGGCTCTGCTGACATCTCACTTTTGGACTTCCGGCCTCCAGAAGAATGAGGGACTAAGTTTCTGTGGTTTTAAGCCATCCAGTTTGTGGTACATTTCTTTTCAGCAGCCCTAGGAAACTCCTATAACTGGGGAGAGATGCAAGAGAGCAAATGCGGTAATTACGACACAAGTGGAGTAACGTTGGTTGAGTTCATTGAGCTGAGCCTGGTACATTTATTCAGTTATGCAATCTTGGTTAAACCAGGAAGACTCCTTGTGAGGCTAGAGCTAGTGGATGTATGTATAAGTGGAGGCAGTTTGTCCAGGAAATGGACAGCCTGCGTCTGCTTAAGAAAGCCGGGGAAGGCGTCCCAGAAAGGATGGTGAGGGCTGGTCCCTGAAGGATGGGGTACGGGGTTAGGGAGAGGAGACACCATCTGTGCTAGAGAGCTCAATGTGTACAGAGGCAGAAAAGTGGGAACTGGTTTTAGAATTTGGGAGAAACTACAAATATGTAATCACTGTGGGAGCCCAGTGTTGATGTATCTGCCTTCTAGACTTTCTTCTCCACCTTGATATCCCAGTCACCTCCTACACAAAATGTTCCACATTGAACTAGACCCCACTTTCTAGCCCCACTCCTACCCCTTCCTGCCTGTTCTCCTCCTGCCTGGCCTGATTTGGTGAACGGCCTGCCACCTGCCCATCCAGCCTCGCCAGAGGTCTCAGCGTGCCTGCGTACTCCACTCTTAGAAGTTGACTTCCTTTTCATCTCTGATTTACACCAGCGTTTCAGAGCTTTACTATCTCTGGTTCTAATGGATTCTCACTTGGCACGAGCTCTCAATTCTCCAGCTGTGTCTCTCGGCCATATTCCTTCCAGCCAAGCCTCTCTGCCAGATAATTAATGATCTGTAAACAAATGCTTAATTGCACCAGGGGAGCACATATTTAAAGAAACTTTGTGATAAAGCAGAGGATCCTTTTTATAACATGAAGATCATTTCTCTCACAAACTCTCCCCCACCCCTGACTTATCATTTAGTCTGCATTTTTGTTTCATGTATTAAATCTAAACCATTTTTATAGCAGAATCCATAAAACAAAAGAACAAAAACCTGCCCAAGGGACAGATGGTATCATCCTGAGGTGCAGACGCGTCAGGTGCTTCCTTCCTGAGACACTCTTTTCTTTAGATTTGGCCCTTAGACTCAAGACTTGGGCACTTGCAAGGAGAAAGGAAATTTTGGCTCCTGGCAAGCAGGCGAAAAAAAAATGTGGACTTATTAAGAATCTAACATATGCCTGCCTCTTTTATTTATGTTCTCTCATTTTCTTCTTCACAACACCCCCATGAACTCCTATCTATTGTATAAATAAGAAAGTAAAGCACCTTGCCCAAGCTAGTGGCAGCTAGTAAGGGGGAATGGCTGATATTGAAGGGCTGCCTGGACTAAACGTAATGGATTATTGTCTCCCCACACAGCCTTTCCAGCCACCCGAGTTCCCTAGTCAGCCATACTGCCTTTTCAGGGTGGGTATGAAGGCCTGACGGTTCGCCTTCCCCCAGCCATGCTGATTCCCCAAGAGAGTGGGTACCCTGAGCTTGGTGGGCAAGAAGCCGCAGTGGAAACTTTTCTGTTTGCTGCTGTGTGGGGGCTCTGCCCTCATGCTGGGAGTCAGTGTTGGGTGCTGCTGTGGGACGGCCAATCCAGCCACACAGGCCCTTCAGAGAGGAAGCACCTTGGCTCAGATCTGAAATTGAGCCTCCTCTAGGGAGTTTGAAATGGTGGGTTTTGTGCAGTTCTTAATGGCCCAGCTGTTCCTGAAAGAGGAAGCACAACCACATTTTTAGAATAGTTAGTGGGGTACAACAGAACCCAGGGGCTGTACCCGCAGAAACTCCTCCTTCAGAAAGTGTCGCTTCTGAACATACTTGGTGTTCATGAGGCAAGCACCTGCTCCAAGCCAGGCCCTGTGCTCTGTCCTGGATCTTCAACCTCTCCTTCCTGGAGGGTCCCTTCCTCTCTGTCAGCTCTGTCCCCAACCTCACAACACAACAGCAGCCACCTCAAAGCCCTCTTCACTCATCTCTGCCTCACCTTTAGTTACTTCCTCCTCTCCTTCTCTTTACAAGCAGAACTTTCTGAACAAAAGTGCAGTCTACGCTTGTTATCAATATTCCCTCACCCCCTGCTCACTCCCCAGCCCCGCTGCGGCCTGGCCTTTGCTTCTACTGGTTAGAAGCTCTCCAAGGTTACCAATGACTTACCGAGTTCAAGGGCGCGTTCCTTCATCTGGTCTCAGCAGCATTCATACTGCTGACCTGGCCTTCGTCCAGAAATGTTTTCTCTCTTTGACTTCAGTAGTCTTGATTTCCTTCCTACCTCTTTAATGATCCTCAGTCGACGCGGTTGGCTCCTCCTCTTTGACCCATATTTTAGATGTCAGCCTCACTCAGAATTCTGGCCTTCTTATTCTGTATGCTCATTTGCTTAGTGCAGATTTCTTTCCTGAGCTCCCAACACGTGTACACACAGATGCTTACTAGCCACCTGGACCCGGAGCACTGAATGGCATCTCAAATATTCCAAACCCATGTCTTCAAACCTTTCTCCCAAGCCCATTTCTTCTCAGATGTTCCTCATTTTAGTAAAAAAGATTGTCATCCCCACGACCAGGTTAGAAACCTGAGTCCTTCTTAATTCTTCCTGTCTTCTCACCTCTCAGTCGTCAAATGCTATTGATTCTGACCCCATAAATATCTCCCAAATCTTCCTATGTCCTTTTCTCATCCACTATATTCTAGTTTAATTTTTATTTCTCTACTCTTAATCTTACCCCTTCCCAATGCATTCTCCAAACCATTGTGATCTTGCTCAAATGCAAATCTGATCCTGTCACTCCTTGCAGAAGACTTTCCAGAGGCTTCTCATCATCTCCATACAAAGTCCCACATGCCTTTAATCCTGTGTTGTCTGTCCTCTAGCAACTGTCTGGGTTTAACTTAGGCTACATATTCCTCCATTCTCTCCTGCAACCAAACTCGTCGCCACCTGGTTCTCCTCCTTCTTCTTCTTTCAGCTTTTCATGTTGAGATACTTGTAGATTCACATACAGTTGTAAGAAATAATCGGGAGAGATCTCATGAGCTCTTTACCCAGTTTCCCCTGAGGGTGACATCTTGTGTGCTATAGTACAATATCTGGAAAACTGATGTTGATACAATCCATTCACCTTATTCATATTTCACCAGTTTTACATGTGCTCATTTGTGTGTTTGTGTGGGTATATTTACGTATTCAGTTTCATGCAATTTTATCACATTTGTAGATTCATGTGACCGCCGCTGCAGTTAAGAGACAGAACACATCCAACAGGAGTCTCAAACTAGCCTTCTTGTGGTTCCTTTCATTTACTTCCACGTCTTCAAACAAGCTCTTCCCCCTATACCCTTCATTTGGCCAATTACTAGTTATCTTTTAGGCCTCAACTTAAATATTAATTCCTCAAAAAGACTTTCTCTGATCCCACACTTGGTTAGGACCCTCGCTCTCTCATTAGCACCCGTACTCCTCTCCCATCACAGCATATATGTTCTCATCACTTGAGAGACAGTAACCTGGATGAGGGCAGAGGTTGTGTGTAACTAGGTCATGTCTATATCTCCAATACTCAGCACAGTACCTGCAACAGGTAATTCCTCAATTAAAATGGGCAGAGAAAAAAAATGGGCAGAGATAAGACATTCATGAAAACTGAGGCGTCGGGGCGTGGGGGGATGCCCTCCCTCAAGGAGCTCTTAGTCATGAAACAGGCAACTCCAATATGTGAATTAGAGCTGTCTTACAGCACTGAAGATTGTGGAGATCCGGAGTATCTGTTTTCCTCCCAGCTTCCAGGTATATAGAATCAGGCACCCAGAACCTGAATTCCTTGCATGTATGTGCCCAGAAACCTTTAGCACAGTTTGGCAGGTCAGCTAAGTGGAGCAGACACTGTGGAAATAAGCCCAAAGGCCTGATTTCAAAGACCTCACTGGACAATTTTCTTAGCCTTATAACCATCATAGACTGAGTAACAATCGTGGTCACAGACTGAGTCCTGATATTAGCCACAGGATGAGCTCTGATCTTGGCACAGATCCTGACACTAACCAACCCTGTGACAAATAAGGCACACAGGTAACGGCAAACTTTCAGGGCACACCTACTCTGATACTCAGAAGGCAAAATCGAAAGCTCATTTCCTGCTCAGGGGCAATGGCACAAACATCCACCTCACACCCTAAGAAGAGAAATAGAATTGTTGAGTCCTGAAGCATTCCAGCTGGAGGGGCCTTAGAGACATTGTGCCCCCTCACGTCACCTTTTATAGCAAGGGAATGGGAGGTGAGCTCACTGCATACAGGACTGCAGATGTTAGCATTTCATACCCAGCTTTAGACACAAAAGCCTTTGTTCTCATTTCTGAGTCTTCTCTAATTAATTTTATCAAAGCATAACTGACCTTTGACTCAGAAACATCAAACTGAAATTTTCGCCCGGCCTCCAGCTAGCCTCTCCGCTATACTCTCCTCCAACAACCCAAGTGATCCCTTTAAAGCCCCAGGCTGGCTGGGTTACTCTCTTGCTTGAAATCTTTCAGGAGCCTCCCATCACCTTCAGGATGGAGTCCAGGTTCTTAGTCTCCAGATTCAGCATCGCCCTGTCTCCTCTCCAGCCTTCTCTCTGGCATCTCCTCACATCCCACTTCACTGAGCACACTGTTGTGTTTTGTGCTGCTGTGGAAGCAGTTCCTCTTCCCAGACTGTTTTTCTCACCAATATTTGCCTGGTTAACTGTTTCTTAACCTTCAAGCTCCACCTTAACCATGATTTCTTCGTGAGAGCCTTCCTGGACTCTTGAGTTGGGTTACTGTCCTCTCATCCTGTCCTCTCACCTTGCCTCCCCATCATGCCACGGAGAACCTTTGATGGGACACGTTACTTAGGAGTCTGCAACTCCAGATGGCTGGGCTTCTGCAGGACAGGGACCACATCTTCATCAACCCTCCCCTCTCGGTGCCCACCGCAGGACCTGGCACACTGAATTCTGATAGACAGGGAAAGCTATTTCAGGACTGATTGACATTCACTGAGGGTTAACTGTGGTACCAGGCAGCGAGGTGTTCCACATGATGTCACTTCATTCTCCTAGTAGCACCGGGACTAGTCAGGACTCCGAACAAAGCCATCTACCAACCATGGTAGTGACTGCTGGTGTCCCATTGAGGCTCCATGACTACCTAGAGATAGTCTCTAGGCCCTGGACTTGGCTGCACCCTCCACTGCAACCCTTGAGGCACTGGACCCAAGTCTGCCCTCTTGCCCCACACCCGGACTTGCTTCTCTACCCAGCCCTTTCAGTTAGGATTCAGGGTCAGACTCGGCCTGTCCTTATTTATCACGTCTATCTCAGACACTGGCTCTCACCCTGAGGATCAAGCTCTTTAGTCCGTATACCTAACCTGTGCCACCCCAGGGCACCACCAAGCCTCTAGACCTTGCATCCCAATTCAGCCTTCCAGGTCCTTGATTATATGCGAAGAAAAAATAGATCATTGTGGGATTGATTACATGAGTATTCCAAAGACAACAAGGAAGCTCAGTTAAGGAATGTGCCCAAGATCACATGGCCTGGCTTCTGCCCAATGCCAAGACCCAGACAGCACCTCCTCTTGTGTGGAGGGCACACCCCCTGTTCTTTCAAACAGCCCCCTTCTGTAGCTCTTTGAATGCCTGCCTGCATGGCCATTTCACACCTTGGTTGTGAGACGCCCAAGCAGGGGCTGTTACCTAGTACCATCCCCTGGTGTCCAGCATGGCACAGAGAAGAGCCTTGGGAAAGCCATGGTGAGCACGAATCTTGGAATCTTCCTTTGCATTTGGTTTGGCACCAAAGAAGCAAAGCTTCCCTAATGCTGCCCCAACAAATGCATTTTCTTGTCAGTTTTTCTTTGTAATCGATACTAAATATCTCCGTAAAAAAACACACACCCTCAACATCCTAAGGAAAGCTAGTCATGGTATAAGGGTTTATATAAAGGAATTGTGAAATTTGGGGCAAAGTACCACCCTCTACCTATCCCTTCAGTCCTGAAGCCATCAAGCTCTCAGATGAAATATTCTGAGGCTGAAAAGAGAAAGTGCTTTGGAGTTACATAAAGTTGGGTTAAAACCTGGCTTCCCCTCCCAGGAGCTGCAGACCTTAGGAAAGAAACGTGAGAGTGATTCTATGCTCTACCCTCTTCCTTATTCTCTCCAGCCAATCTCTCAACAAGTCCTGCCAGTTTTACCTTCTAATTGGTTCTTCTCCAATCTCTGCTTCAATGGTGAGCTCTTTCAGTGATTAAGCACTTAGGCTCTGGAGTGAGACTGTCTGGACTTGAATCCCAGTTTACTTATTTACTATGCCATCCTGGGCAATTTACTTAACATCTCAATGTTTGTTTCCTCATCTGTAAATTGAGGATTAAAAATCTTGGGTTGCTAATAAGATTCAATGAAATAATCCCTATCAAGTGCGAGCATAATTCCTGGCCCAGAGTCAGAGACCGTAAACGTGACCTCTTCTTGCCTCCTTTGTTCAGGCTCATATCTGCAGCTCCACACTCCCCTCTGCCCTTTGCTCCCCTTGCTCCTTGCTTTCCTCGACCCCTGACTAGCCCTACAAGGTCTCCTGCCTGGTTTCTCTTCTCTAGTGCCTCTTCTCCAATCCGTTCTCTGTGCCATTGCCAGAATGTTCTCTCTAAAAGGCAGATTTGGTCATGTGATTTGCAGACAAGAAGCCCTGTGATGGTGCCCCATTCTCGGTAGGACAAGCACTGTCCCTAATTTTGCAGATAAGGTGCTCCATTATCAGGGTTCCCCGCATACCTCCCAATGGTCCTGTGCAGGGAATTATCTGCGCCCCCTCCCCATTTTATTGCCTCAGAGTGGTTAAGTAAATGTCTCAAGGGCCTACAGTTACTCACTGGTCCAGCTGAGATTTGTACCCAAGTCTTCTGAGCCCAGGGCCTGTGCTCTGTGTATTGGCCACACTGCCTCTCCCCACAATGACCATCCACAAACTGACGATGAGCATCGGAGAAGCAGGAAAGGAAGGGGCCCGAGATGAGAAAGAGGGGCTGGTGTGGAGACACCCCGGTGTGCTGCCTCACTGGGGAAGGCTTCCTGGAGAGGTTGGAGCTCTGGGACCTGGAGGGGCAGGGTAGCAGGGGTGATACTGGAGAAAGTGCTGAAGCTGTGATTCCAGAACTGTCTGGTGAGATGAAGTGAGATTCAAGTTTGGGTGGAAACATGTGCTTCCGATGCTGCTCTCTTATTCCCTGACACCGGCAGAAACCCAGGAAGCTCTGAGGTTTGCTTCTCGGCTTCAGTCCCTGTTAGTGGGGTTGGAAGTACTGTGCTCGGCTGCAGGGCTTTCCGGGGCCTCTCTGTTATCCACAGATTAATGAACTCTAGGTTGGCTGGGGAGGGGAGAAGAGTCCCTCCCTCTCAAGTTCTTACCCTGCAGTGATACTGCAGAGCCAACCATTTGCTCAGCAAATCTTTTCAGACACCTGTGGGGCACCAGGCCCCATGCTGGAAATGTGGAAAACAATCAGAGGTGGTTCCTGTTTAAAGTACTCATGATTTAGTGGGGGGGAATATCATGTGCACAGGGCCCTGGGGTCTGGAGTAGGGAGAGCCAGGGCAGTCTTCTCAGGGGTGATACGCCTGAGCAAGCTTCAGAGTGAGCATATTCCATCTAAAGGATTATTGGGTTCATTTTGGAAGGCAAATTTGGGTTATTGATTTTTGTGATTGTGATCGCAGAACAAGACATTCCTGCTGGGTGTCATACAGAGCTTTTAGAGCATGTAGGGGAGAACGGCAGTGTGGCCGACTCCCTGGTGGAAGAGACCTAAAAGGTAGTTCCGAACATCCAGTGGAATTTCCCCAACTATAGACCAGGGCTAACCTCCTCACTCCCCAAGACTTCATAGCCTGGCAGAGAGTCTGCCGGTGGCATGGAAGCAGGAAAGCACTCTGTCTGGCTGCATTCGGGACCCCGTGAGGTGATGCAAAAGGACAGTGGCCTGGGATGCAGGCAACTCTGCCCCTGCCTAGCCACATGACTCTATATGGGTCAAGTAACTGCACTGAGCTTCAGTCGCCTCCTTCATCCAGGGGGGGACAATATTACCTTGCCTGGTCACTAAATGGTAGCTACTGGTCCCAGATCTCTCATTTCCAGGCTGTATGTCCCACTCTCTCTGCCTATTTCCCCATCTGTGAACAAGGCAGGATGGTGAGGCTGTGTGCAGAGAAAGAATGAGAGAATATTCTCTAAGGGCTGTTTAGCTTTGACATCCCATGCATAAAACAACAGCCAGATTGGACTGTTGCTTAATTCTATCCAAACTGCCAGATAGGCATTTGAATAAGTAATCTAATATATACATTTTTATTCTATTCAATATTCAGGTCGTCTCCTGGCTGGAATGAGTATTCAGAATGATGATTGCCTAGAAACATACCATTCCAAATACGAATGAGAATATTTTTGCAATATTCAGTTCAACAAGGATAGGGAGGTATGAGATTAGGTTCTGCAAATAATCACATATTTCACATCCTGGACGCCCATATACATACTTACTACACGTCTTTCTTCACAACCTTGGAAATGCAAATCCCTGTACTCTTAGAGGCCCAAACAGCCCCCCCGATGCTAAGTTACTTCCCATGTGAAGATGGTAGAGCAAGGCAAGAAGATGTGACCTCTCACCTGGAGTCTGAGGCTCTACTACAACATCCTCCCCACCTAATAAGCTGTGGTCTCGACCCCACATACTTCAGCAGGGACGGGGAGCTCACTACTTCTCAAGGCAGCTAATCCCATTCATGGGCAGCTTTGACTTGGCAAAGAGCCTCACACATTGAGCAATCTTCCCACTCCCAGTATTCCTACATTAATCTTCGTTCTGCCCTCAGATGCATCTGTAGAGATTGAAGGCAATGATGCTGTTCCTTTCACCAAGTCAGCTTTTCCCTGAGCAGAATCCTCAGTCCCTCCAACCAGAAGCCTGTCTTCCCTTGTCCCCAGCACAAGGCTCCATGGGGATGAGTGTAAGGGCACCAAGAGCAAAGGTGAGCTCGAGAGGCCCCAGTGAGTTCCCCTTTCTCTGGCTTCCCATGCCATTCAGTAAGAGAGAAGGAGGCTTTTAAAGTAATGGGAGCAAAGGAGCTGATTCTGAGGAAGTTTTTGCCAAGGCCTTACAGGAAGCTGGAAACACCTCTGGGGAAGGAAGGCCTTGGATTATAGCAGGAAGAGCAGAGTGCTACCCGGAAACTGTTCCCAACCAGCCTGGTGGCCATCTCAGAAGAAGGTGTGTGTCCGCAGGCCTGCGTAAGTACTAGCGCTTACCCAAGAGCACCTGCTCCTCTACTCAGCGGCGCCCTGGTGGTGTCAGCACAGAGTAAGTTCCTCACTTGATCACATGTCTTTGAGACTGACTCAGGCATCACCTCTTCTGGGAAGCGGTCCCTGACATGCCCTCTACCTGCACCTTACTTACGAGAGGCCAATGTGATACCCTCACAAGGTGGGGACATCTGTTGGGTGAGCCAGTGGTATCCATGAGACTGCACCCACCCTCCTGTGAGATGGAAGTTGGGGTGGACAGTGCTGTTTCTCCACCCTTCGTCTACTCTGAGCTGACTGTTCCTAGCCCTAATCTGCTGTCCTCCCCTGACTGGCCTCTCTGGAGGAGCCGTTCCTCCAGAGTTGACACTCACATTTTCCTTCTTTTCAGCCAAGTCACAGCTTTTGGATGCTCTCTATGCAGATGTGCAGAATTCTTGCACACATCTGCATATCAGAGGGGCAGGGAAAGTTACTTGGCAAGAGGCCCTGGCTCAGCAGGAGTGCTCTGTTGGCAAGCCTCAGTGGTGAAAGGATCTCTCTCTGCACTGTTCTTGGCCAAGGAACACAGCCGGGGATGGGGCTGGTCAGGACTGGGCTTTGTCTTACCCAGGGAAGGCTGCAATATGGTACATTTCTGGGGGCAGAGGACAAGTCTTGGGGCAGAGAATGGGTGTGGCAGGCAATGGCACAAAAGGAAGAGAAGGAAAATGCATTCATTAAGCCATTTATTTGAAAGGGCAGCCCAACAACCCCATTTGCAGAGGGTCTGCTTTGTGCCAAGCAATATAAGACAGCGAGTCATTAAATATGAAGATCTACTTCACCTCTGAGACTTGCCACTTTCAAGGTCTGAGACCTTGGGCAAGTCCTCTAATCTATTCTGGTATCAATTTCCACATCTGTAAACTGTGTCTGCTGCATAAGGTTGAGGAGAGGATTGTATGAGATAAACCCAAGAAAGCACTTAGCAGAACATGTGTTAAGTGTTTAATAAACATCAGTTCTTCTTGGGCACTTTCTTTGCTTTACATTTACTGTGGTCAGGCATCATTCCGGGTACCTTAAATATTTTGTCATACCTACTTCCTACAATAAACCTCCAAGACAGGTATTATCACCCCTGATTTGCAATCAACTAGACTGAGGCCCAGAGACGTTAAGATGCTTCTGAAGGGTACATAGCACATAAAAAGGCTGTCGAATTTAACTTTCAGGGCCAGGGAAAGGTGGATGAAAATGTCACTCCTGAGGCAGGGCCAGAGCTAGAGAGTCGCAGGGAAGAAGGCCGAAGCCTGTATGTGGATCAGGACAGAGGAGGAAATCAGATTCTTGTCCAGTGGCTGAGAGCACAGCTGGAAAGATATGGTGGGTGTCAGATCTGATGGGTGAAGCAGAAAAAGAAGAGGGAGAGTGAATGGTGAGGGTAGCAATCAGGAAGGATAAGAAACAAGACAGTACAGGCTCCTGGGGGAGGCTGCAGCCAGGGAGTCAGGGCGAAGGGGAGTGAGTGTGCCACAGCTGGCCAGCCTGGGTCAGGCACTTTCCCTCCCTGGACCTGTAGAAGGGGGTAGCTCTTAGATCACATGGCCGAGGTAAGGACTAAATGAAGCCCTTTACAGAAAGCTCTTTTCATCATGTTTGGAATCTGGCAAATGTTTAACAAAAGCATCTGGAGGAAAATATCCAGACTAAGATTTGGACAATACAATTTCAGAATGAGTAACAGAGGTCACTTTATTCGTCCTTTAGAGGAGGGGTTCCCAGCTCTTGCCTATTATGAAGGATGGCTGGAGCAGGCTCTTGCAGAGGTCTCATCACTTGCAGATCCTTGGGTGCCTACATTAGCCCAGAGGAGACATGTACCAGCCTATCATAGGGGAGGACAAGGGTGGCAGTGGGGTATGTGACCCATGGACCCGTGTCTGCCCCAGGGAGGGAGGATTGCAGGTAGAGCTGTTTCTAAAAGGGCCACAGAGTTGTGAAGGTAGAGTGGGGGAAACGAACATTTTCCTAGTTTTTGGACTAAAAGACTGCAGCTTTGGTTACTGTAGTATTTCTTGTCCTGGAAGCTTGATATCATAAGCAGGAAATACCTTTGGTAGGGTCATTAGATTTCTCCTGGTGGCTGTTGGGACGGACTAGGGTGGAGCACTCTCAATTACAGGAAGCAGGAAGCAGGGAACCTCCTGGGAGAGGCTGAGCAGGAAAGAAGCAACATTGTAGATAGCATGTAGAAGCAGAGCACATCCTTTGTAAGCTTACGTGTGAGGCCGCTTGGAGACTTCCAGAAATAACTAAGCAAGACTTTGAAGGAGGCTGGCGTCCTGCATTAGCAGGTGGGGGCCAGCAAATCACAGGTGATTACCATGAATGGGACCCCATTTGTGCCCACAGGCTGAGGTGGTCTGAAACATCAGTTACACGCTCTCTGCTCATAATCCAAATAGCTCCCAGGGGCCTGAGGTCACTTCTGAAGGTAGGTACGCTTGTGCCTCTTCTGTGTATTTCTTCCCTTACCTCTGACATCTTGATGGCTAATAAGTCCTCTTGTTGCAACCTTGCAAATATCCCCTAAATTCAGTTCCCCCCTGTTCCAGCTTTATTCTCCTGGCACAGGAATAGGGTTCACTTTTCGGTGACTGAGGGTGGTAGAAAGAGCTAATCTATGCTTGTTTTTATGTTAAATGCAGGAAATCTAAGAAGCAATAGAATGTGGACTTTTTCCTTAGGGATTTATGAGGTGATTGCAACCATTCATCTGGAGACTCCTCAAAATCGTCAAAAATTGAATGAATTCACTCTCTCATTCATTTAACCAATGAACAAACATTCTCTGGGCACTGTGCCAGGCTTGGTGCTAGCAGCTGGGGACATGTGGCCCTTAGGTCCCGAGGCCTTAAGATCCTTATGATCTAGGGAGACAAGTACACAATAGAGGGCTGTGCAGTCCTTGAACTGTTGACAGTGGCCAGGCTGAAAGAACAGAGCAGATCATTTCTTTGAAAAGATCTTCCTTAGGTCATTTGCCAGATGATTTCCTTTCCTCATTCTCTCCCTCAGAAGATGTGCCTGAATGATGTGGGCGAGGGAGAGGGCTGTTGGGGGAGGCAGCGTAGAGTCAGGGAAAGAGCACAGGCATATGGGTAGATAGCAATGGGTTTCAGCTCCCAGTTCTGCCACTTGTTAGTGAGCTGATGTTAGTCATGTCACCTCTCTGAGTTTCCCATTTCTTCATGTGGAAGAAAAGCATCGTTCATATAAAGTATATAGCATAGTCCTGGCACATAATAGGCACTCGGTGAAGGGAAGCCATGTTCATTTTCTCCCAAATTTCAGGTTTGCAAAATTTGTTAGTGTTCAACAAATAAATGACCTTTGCTATGATGGGCTAGTGAGATTTTAGAGTTTATCTGTTCCAACAGCCTAGTCCAAACTATACTAACACAAATGGCCAAGATATGGCCTTGTTGTATTCACCCATCTGAGGCAACCGGTTCAGATCTGCTTGCTTAGTTCATTTTATTTGTTTCTCTTTTAAATTCCAAGATGCTAATTTGACCTTTGGAGGATTCTGGTTGGCAAAAGGCCCAAATTTTCCCCCATGCTGATTGTCTGCTGTGCCTGGGCCCAGTCCCTGCATATGCTCTAGGACAATAACACTTGTAACCGATCCTGCAAGGAGGCCCTCCTTCCCTCCCTCCTCTCCTCAGCTCTCTGGAAAGCATCAAGTATAAACAAGAGCACATGTGGCAGGAGCATTCCTCTCTCTTGAGCTGTGTTCCAACAGATGAGATGCAAGAGGTAACCCTCTAGAGCCCTGATCATCAGCAGACTAGGGATGGGCAGGGGGTGCTCGATGCTAGATGGAGGAAAGCTCAAGTTGTTCAGGTCAAACCTGTCTGTGCTATGAAGTCCAGGAGCGAGAGGGACTTCTAAGACCCTGGTACATAATTTTCCTGGGACAGGTTGGGGAAGAGAGGTATCTATAGCCACCAGCCCTCTGGTGACAAAGCCAGAAGCTCAGACTTGGGTCTCCTAAATTCCAGTCTGTGCCTTCTCCATGTTCCTGGGCAACTTTGTTCAAGCATCTACAATGGCTTCCTATTTCCAGCTGTATCAAATTAAAATGTTCTGATCTGCCATTCAGTGTCTAAGAGATCTGATCTTCACTCTACCTTTCTACATTTATTGAAAATTCAATGGACAACTTGGATCGGTACTTCCTGCTCTTGAAAATTTGATTCAAATCTTCCTCTACTTTTGTTTAAATCCCTCTCTTCTCTGGTTTCTGTTCTGGGATCCCTTGTTGTTACTTAGCGTCTTCTTGGTTCTGTCCTGTCCTGACTGCTTTGGTCTCTGGCTGAGGTTCAGCTTTCTTCATTACAGTGCCATTTAGAGGCTTATTTAGAAAAGCACATTTTGCTGTGTCGGATGAAGCAGCTGGGGAGTGGGTGGGATCTGATGTTAGAGACTTCTACTAGAGGAGTTGACTCAGCAGTGTCCAGGGAATGGCTCTTTCTGACACCTGAGGAGATCTGAAAGGCCGAGAAGGTCTGAAATGAAAGACAAGGAGCCCTTCAACAAAGGCTTATACAGGGGCTGGGTGACTGGGAGGTAACTTGGAAACTCAGGCAGAAACCGAGCAAAGTCTGTGTGGAAGTGAGGGCAGCATGGCCAGGGAAAGTGATGAGAGGCTACTATCTGAGGCTCAGTCAGAAAATAAGTGTGGATCCTCTTGTGTGGCTGGGGCCTTGTAGGAGAGGAATTGCTTTTGAGGGCATTGAAATGGAGAAATGTTTCAAAGGGATGAGTGAGGATAGAAGCAGGGTTTCCCAAGACTAAGAGTTGCCCAGAGGAAGCAAAAAAAGTTGGAGTCAGGAATGGGAATGCACATGGTACCATAGGGAAAGAGGTTAGATATGATTTTTTTAAAAAAATTTTTATTGGTGTTCAGTTTGCCAACATATAGCATAACACCCTGTGCTCATCCCATCAAGTGCCCCCCTTAGTGCCCATCACCCAGTCACCCCCACCCCCCGCCCACCTCCCTTTCCACCACCCCTTGTTGGTTTCCCAGAGTTAGGGGTCTCTCATGTTCTGTCTCTCTCTCTCTGATATTTCCCACTCATTTTTTCTCCTTTCCCCTTTATTTCCTTTCACTATTTTGTATATTCCCCAAATGAATGAGACCATATAATGTTTGTCCTTCTCCGATTGATTGGATGTGATTTTAGGATGAACAGCAATTTTGGTGGCTATGGGTTATGATGAACAGAAGGAAGATGTAGGTTAGGAGGTTCATCTTCATTCACAACAAGGACTCTGGATCAGACATTCCTTTTTATGCCCCCCACCCCCAGATACTACTACACTGGACCCAGACAAATTTATGATTTCTTAATTTACTTTTTCATCAAACATTCCCTGTTCTATGCCAGATCTTGGGTTAGAAGCTGAGGAAACAAAATGAATCATATACATTCCCTGCCACTAAGGATTTTGTTGGGGAAAAACATTCATGTAAACTTAAAAATAATATGGAGTGGTAAGTGCTGCGAGAGAAGGAAGCCAAGGGACAATGGAAGCAGAAAGGCACCTAACCCAGCCTGGAGCCAGAGAAGGTAGGAACAGGAAGGACAGTGGCAGGAAACGTTTCTAGAAGAAGGTAATGTCAGCTGAAAAAGAAAAGGAATTAGGTATGTAAAGAAGGAATAGTGTCAGATTGCTGTAGAGAGATAGGCAGGCTTGGGAGATGAACTAGCAGAAAACCAAAATAAAATAAAAACAAAAACAAAAACAAAAACCCCTCAGTTCACAAGCAGAGTTCAGTGATGATGAGACTGAGCAGCTAGTTCTCGGAAGCCCAGATTAACAAGCACATGGCATTAGGAAGATCGGGACTCTTAGAGGCTGGGGTTCAAGAGAAGAGCAAAGAGATTCTAGAACCCAAAGAAGAGGTTGGCCCCTTTTAAAGGAAGCTGAGGTTCGATGGTATACGCTCCACATGTTTTCTCATTTACTCTTTACCAGATCCACATCCTGATTTCCAGGGCTCTCTGCAGTAGGGTTTGGGCCCCAAACTCCAGCACAAATAAGGTTCTACTTTACTTCTGATGGGTCACACTTTATGTACTTGCCTCCCTTGGAGCTTTGGTGGAAAGGAATAACTGGTCATGGAACAGAATTGGAAGAGGTGTGTCTTAGCATTAGAGTTACTACCCTTCCTTGTGTGGACTTCTTTGCTCCTTTCCCTCTGGCTCTGATGGGGACATTTTGGGCAGAAGAGGACTTGGGAATTGGGGGTTTTTTGTTTTGTTTTGTTTTTTTGTTTTTATTTTTTTCCTAGACAATTTGAACATCATAAGCTTGGGATAAAAGAACTCACATTTTTATTCGGTTCAGCTCACAGGAGTTCTGCACTGAGATTTACAGCCCAAGTCCCAGGTAATAATAACTAACTTCTCCTTCCTTGTTAATATATTTGCCTCAGGGAGAGTTGGCTGTAATGAGGCTGGATCTGGGTATTTTGAGTCCCCTGGTCAAATGCTATCCTGATATTATCTCAACAACCCCTTCAGCAATATTGTCTTCTACTAGTTTTAGCCAAAGACTGATTATCCCCAGTTCCCTGCCAACCTCCTCCTTGAGATTTAGAATCTCTCTGCTCTTCTCTTGAACCCCAGCCAAGAGTCTAGACTTCCTTGATGCCATTTACTCTAGTGAGCATATATAAGAACTACCTGCTTGATTTTTTTCCCATCATTGAGCTCTGCAAGTTTGCTACTTTTATTGGGACTCTAAATGCAGACCATTTAAATGATTATGGTCTTTCCCAAACAGCCAAGTAGAGTATTTTGACCTCTTGTTCAATCACATTCCTCCTTCCCCTTTTTCTTCACTCTTGAACAGAAGAACTGTGAGTTGAGTCACAGAGAGTCAAGGGTGGGGAGGTTTGAGCTTCCAGGGTAACAGCAATCACCGTCATTTGTAGAGCACTGTGGCATATTAGAAAGAACATCAACTGGAGTCAAACAATTCATTTTTAATCTGTGCTTAGCTATTTACAAGCTGAGTGGCTTTCATCCAGTCACTTCACCCTCCTCAGCCTCATTCCTGGTTTGTAAAGATGAGGGTAATAATTCTACCAGATAAGGCCTTTGAGAGAATAAACTGTATTTAAATCCTCAAGGGTTTGAGTCCATGGCTCTGTCCTTCCTTGTACCTTTACTGTCTATAGAGCACCTGGCATACAACAGATGAACAATAAATGAGGGCACTCAGTAATATTTATTTGAGAAAGAATATATTCTGAACATCCAGGCACATCAATAATGGGAAAAAAAAAGAAAATAACCATCTTATTGTTCAGACTATGGACCTAGAAATCAGAGAAGCAGATAGGTTAAGAGTTCAAGGCAATTCTAATTACAACACTAATATTATTAGCTGTTAATCATCTGCCTGTTGCTATCATCTCTGCTCAGAGTCAGATATACTCTCTCTTTCTGAAAGCAAATACTGGTTCTCTGAAACATCTTTAATATAATTAATATATTTCATTACCTTTGTTCTGGCATTAGCTGCTTGAACTAAATAAAACATGGGTAGGTTTCAGCTACTCATTGAAGAGCTGTAGAGTGTATATGTGCTGGGGAGGGAGGGAGAGAGAGAGAGAGAACAAGAAACAGAGAATGACAGGGAAGGGGGGAAGGAGGAAGGAAAGTGGGAGAGAGGGAAGAAAGGGAGAGAGAATGTGGTCAGTTCTGTGGTTTTATGGAATTTGCTTTATTAAATGCTTGTGTCAGGGTAGCAATGGTTGGGTAGGGGGAGTTTGCACATAAGTTAAGCAAAGGAGGCAACCTTTGAAACAGCTGCTTTTTGGGTGGGCAGGGAAAATTTGAAGTGCCTTGATCAAATCCAAGACCGTGACTTTGTGGCTGAACAACCAGATTTTGCTTTGCCAAGTCAATCTAAAAAGAAGCTCAAATAGAACTGCGGAGGGGCCTAGACTTTACATTCAGACATTTACGGGAATGAGGTAAGGACTGTGACTCTGTTACATGAGGTATAATAGTGTTTGAAGTACCTTTTAACCATATGGACACTCAGGCAGGAAACCACTTCTAAAGAGAAGGCAAGGTATCCACCTTTGCTAGGCTGCAACCCCAAGCGTTAGGAATCAGCATTCAGGGGATCCCTGGGTGGTGCAGCGGTTTGGCGCCTGCCTTTGGCCCAGGGCGTGATCCTGGAGACCCAGGATCGAATCCCACATCGGGCTCCCGGTGCATGGAGCCTGCTTCTCCCTCTGCCTGTGTCTCTGCCTCTCTCTCTCTCTCTCTCTCTCTCTCTCTCTCTGTGTATGACTATCATAAATAAATTAAAAAAATTAAAAAAAAAGGAATCAGCATTCATTCTACTAGTTGGTTATAAGAGCTGGTCCCTATAATCAATAAGCATGAAACCTCTGGCACCTTTGGACTTTTGCAGCATGAAAGATGTTTCTTCACGCATGCATGCAGGCATTCAACATGTATTTGAACACCAACTATGTACCCAACAGAGAGATTAATAAAATATAGTTCTGTCAGTAAAGAGCCCACAGTCTAATAAAAGAAAAAGCCATTGTAGTATAGTGTGTGATACATGATAAGATGGAGGTTTGGGCAAATTGCTGTAGGAGCACAAATGTGCCTAATATGCCCAGGAAAAGAGGGGCTCAGGGAAAGCCCGCAGAGGTTGCCAGGATGAAGAAGAATTAACCAGACCAACAGATGTGAGGGAAATCATTTAAAGCAGAGGGACCAACATAGGCAGAGGCCTGGAAATGAAAGAGAACTCGGTCTATTCTAGGAACTACAAAATGTTGGGAATAGTTTGAGTACAGAGAAAAAAATGAGTGGCAGATAGGAAAACTGAGGCTGGAAAGGTATTTGCCCAAGTGCTTCCTGGGAGCTGGGGACCAGCGTCCCTCCTCACCTGGCCCCCAACATATATGTGACATTTTGAATGCCACTATTTCCTGTCCCTAAGGATTCCTGGTCACCTGGGATAGTACTCTGTTAAGTTTAGGAGGCTTCAACCTATTTAAAAGGGAATTTGGTTGACTTGACCAACTTCCACAGTCAGATGAAATAGTTGATACTAATACTCAAAATATTCGAGTCACTCCATAGTCAGAAGACCTGGTTTGTTGCCCAGATTTGCCATTTAGGGCTGTGTGAACTTGGGCAAGTTATTTAATTTCCTGAACTTCAGTTTCTTCATTTATCAAATGAGTGTGATTATGGAGAGGATTCAACAAAATCATTTGCTATCATTCTATTTGTAAATTGAGGCATGCTGCCTAAGTGAAAGGGTCTATTAGTGATAATTGGGATTCCTCTCTAATTCACCTGGACCCCTATTCCACTTCTGCATGTGTCTGGATCACATTCTTCCCTTTCCCACAGGGCCCAGCTGGGGCTTTCCCACCAGCGGGGGGCCAGCCAGCTAGAAGCCCAGCTGACCAAACTGACTGGCTCTCTGCTGCCCCCACCCGTCTGGAGCCAAGACCGGAAGCCCAGCTTGGGCTCGCCTGGGACTGTTACACAGAGAGGGCAGCACCGAGGTGCCAGCCTCAGCCCGGAACTCTTCCCCCTGGGTGTGTATGTGTTTCCAGAGGCACCTGGGAGACATGGGCCCATTCTGGGTGGGTAGCAGGCAAAAAGCCAAGGCATTCCTTTTCTGTCCAGAGCCTTGGCGACTTCTTGAGCACCTGATGGTCTGCAGCCACACCAGGAATGTTCCAGAGATTAGGCCAAATTCATATCTGAGAGACAGATTTGGAAAGGACATCATCCTTTTTCAGAAGCAAATGATTTCACCAGCTCCATCTTCCAGCTGTGCAAATTGGTTAATTACAAGGGCTGTAATTTGCAATCAATATTATCTCCTTGGCATCTACTTCACTGAAGGCAAATATTTATGGCCACATTCGAGAAAGGGCACACTGTCTTAATCAGGGGACATACACTGAACACTGGACTAAGTGACTCTTTCGGCATTGATGTCAGTTTTTGCTTTTTTGTTCTGGAAGATTTGGGAGAGAAAACACAGGCAGATCCTAGATCAAGGCCCTGATTTTTGCAAGATAAAAACAACCACGGGCACTGATCCCAAGGGATAAATTCTAAACACAGAGAAATGCTTTATGCACAGAGATGCCTGTCATAGTCTTTAAAATATATATATGGTGAAAAAATAGTATCGTAAATATCAATAGAATGGGGTAAGTAAGCTATTACGCATTAACTTGATGGAATATTATCCAGCTGTTAAGAATAATGGTAATGGAGAACTGTATACTAATATGGAGAATTTTTACATCATGGTGTTAAAAAATAAAGGGTAGGAAACAAAATGAGACAGAGTTCAGTATCCTCTTAAATATATGCACAGAAAAAAAAAGCCTGGTGGGGCGCTTGGGTGGCTCTGACTCTTGTTTTGGCTCAGGTCATGATCTCAGGGTCATAAGCGATTGAGTTCCATGCTGCATGAAGTCTGCTGGGAAGCTCCCTCTCCCTCTCCCTCTGCCCCTCCCCACCCAATAAATAAATACATTTTTAGAAAAAAGCCTGGAAAGTAAATGCATTAGGATGGCGGTGGTGGTAGTCTTTGAGCATTTCACCTGTTTTTCTTACATTTTTATTTGTTTTTTTTTTAAGATTTTATTTATTTATTCATGAGAGACACACAGAGAGAGGCAGAGACACAGGCAGAGGGAGAAGCAGGCTCCATGCAGGGAGCCTGACGCGGGACTCGATCCCAGGTCTCCAAGATCACACCCTGGGCTGAAGGCAAGTGCTCAACCACTGAGCCACCCTGGTGTCCCTCTTTACATTTTTCTTGAATGAAAATGTATTAATTTTATAATGATAGAATCATTCAAAAAAGCAAGCAGAGGAATGGTCATATTGGCAACTTGACAAAGCCTCTGTGTTCTACACCGTGAAGTGAGGAGGCCAATATCCACCACAGAAGTAAACAGATCCAGTTGATCAGGATATAAGTATGACAAGTCCGTATGGCAGGCCCCACTACTAAATGCTTGTCTTTGCCTTTGAAGCAAAGGACAGCTCCCCTACTATGTCAAAGAGCTTAATATGGAGCATAGAGCAGCCTCCTTGACCGGCCTGAATGATCAGTAAGGACTTCCTGGAGGTGGTAACATTCAAAATAGATTCTGAAGGATAAGGAGGCAGAGAAGCAGAAAAAGAGCATTCTAAACGAAGGAAAGTCAAAGAAGATACATGCAAGAACCTGTCTGGGGAATTACTGGTACTTCATTGTGACTGAAATGCTGGATGCACAGGAAAGGGGTAATAGAAAGGGGTCCTCAGGCCAGATTCTGAAGGGCTTTGAATGCCGGGTCGAAAGCAGCCCTTCTTCTCTAAGAAAGGATGGAGAGATGAGGGTTTGTCCTGAGGGTTTGAGCATTTCACCTGTTTTTCTTACATTTTTATTTGTTTTTTTTTTAAGATTTTATTTATTTATTCATGAGAGACACACAGAGAGAGGCAGAGACACAGGCAGAGGGAGAAGCAGGCTCCACGCAGGGAGCCTGACACGGGACTCGATCCCAGGTCAGGGCAGGAAGGAGCCACTGAGAGAGTTAAGCAGGGGCAGGAATTGTTCTGAGCTGTGTGCCAAGAAAGTCTCTCTGGCCATAGCATGAACTTGGGAACAGATTTTGGGGATAGCTTTGTGGGGGACAGAGGTGGGGATTGAAGGTACAGAGGCCAATATGGGGACTAGAGCAGTTGTTCTGGTGAAAGCTACGAAAGTGAACCAAGACATGCTGGGCTTACAAGAGCTCTGGAAACCACCTAGTCCCATGCCTCCATTGGATGTTGAAAAAAGCATGTTTTTGGATGAGTTTAACATTTAAATCAATAGACCAAGTAAAGCAGATTGTTTTCCCTAACGTGGGAGGGCCTTATCCAATCATTTGAAGGTCTAAATAGAACAAAAGGCTGACTCCTCCCACCCCCATCTCCCAAATAAGAGAGAACTCTTCCTGCTTGACTGCCTTTGAGTTAGGACATCCGTTTTTCTCTGCCTTTGGACTCTAACTGACATTGGCTCCTGGGTCTTGAGGCTGCCTGCCTCACCTGCCTTTGGACTAGAACTATACCCTCAGCTCTCCTGGGTCTGCAGCTTGCCAGCTCAAGATCTTGGCACTTGTCAGTCTCCATAATCACATGAGTGAGTTCCTTATAACAAATATCTCCAATGATGATAGATCGATCAATCTATCTATTGGTGTTGGTTCTGTTCTTATAATCAGACTTCTATTAATACAGCCCGTGATCCCACTGGTCTTTCTGGAATCCACCTCACCTCATCAGCACCGGAGTTAGCCCAACCAGTGGCAATTCTCTTGTTGCTATACCAGCTCTTCTGGTATCAGACTTTCCAAGATTCTAGAGGGGCAAAGTCTTGGTTTTTGAACACATGTTCACTACATTGGTTATCCATTAATAGAGCAAAGATATCCTTCCTTCTGATAGTGTGTTTCTCAGTAGGAACAGTTTGAGACAAATCTTAAGAGGCAATTTTGCTTTCCTGTCACTGTCTATCACCTCTGGTGCCCTCTGTGATGTCCGACCCTGCTCAGTAGGCTGGAACATGGTGCCAAATAATTAACCAGCCTGCCCTGCTAAGTAATCCAGCCCTACCTGAAGACCAGCACACACTAGAGGTCAGCTAGACTCAGGCACCAGGACAAAGGTCAGCTGGGGCAAACTGAAGACTGATCAAAGGTACAGGTCACTGCCTATCACCTTTCCTGGTTCTGTCCTTCTCCACTCCCCAAGGCCTCTGCTTAGAATGCACTTCCCCCTTCTTGGCTGCTTGGTGCCCAGCCCCAATGCCTCCTACTCTAGGTAGAGCTTCCTGCGCCCTCCTAGATGTTCGTGCAACACCCTGCACACATTTCTCCTGAGCATGACTACTACATTTCTTTACTTCTCCTTTTATTCTTTTGGACTTTGTCTAGGTCAAGAATCAAGTCTGAGTCTTCTGTATCTCAGTGCCCAGCAACAGAAGATGCACCAAAGTATATATAATGAGTAATTGAATGAGTGAATAAGTGATTAATGATTTGAATTCCCAGTCTGCTTATTTCATCTCTGAACGAAGGCACCATTGTTAGGCTTTAATTTTGGCATCTGTAGAATGAGACTATTTATAGAATTTTTTATGAGGAACATATGAAAGAAAGGGGATGGTGGGACTATGTGGTCACTCAGAAAAGTTGTGTGTATGCAGGGGAGCATACCTGTCAGCCACCGGGATAGTTATCTTCTCTCAAGATGTGTCAAGATTGTGAGCCCTCCAAGATCCATGTTTTTTTGAGTCTGTTTTGTTCCTCCTTCCTTCCCTACCTTTTCCCCTCTCTTATCCCTCTTTTCTTTCTTTCTTTCTTTTTTTCTTTCTTTCTTTCTTTTTCTTTCTTTCTTTCTTTCTTTCTTTCTTTCTTTCTTTCTTTCTTTCTTTCTTTCTTTCTTTCTTTCTTCTTTCTCACTCCTGTTTTGATTGAACACCTAGTATATGTCAGGCACCAGGGATACAATGACAGGAAAGCCTATTTTCTGCTTTTAAGGGCTCACAGCAAGGGTGTCAGATATAAAATGGCAATGGACCCAGAAAACATGGGGGCTGGGTGAGCATGGATGAAAAACTCTCACTATAGCCCACAGGATCAGAGAAGATTTCCTTTAGGAAGACCTAACCTCCCATAAATAGGAGTTTGTTCATTAAAGGCTCTTCTAGGAGATCCCTGGGTGGCTCAGTGGTTTAGCACCTGCCTTCAGCCCAGGGTGTGATCCTGGAGACCTGAGATCGAGTCCCATGTCAGGCTCCCTGCATGGAGCCTGCTTCTCCCTCTGCCTGTGTCTCTGCCTCTCTCTCCCTCTCCCGCCCTCTCTCTTTCTGTGTGTGTGTGTGTGTGTGTGTGTCTCTCATGAATAAATAAAATCTTTAAAAAAATAAAAAATAAAAAAAAATGAAGCCTCTTCTAAACTTAAGGATAAAACAATTTGGAAGAGTAGAGATGAGAGAGAATAGAAGATGCCCGAAAGCTCATAGTTAAAGTGTTGGGTGGAGATGATGGCTGGGTACATGGTAAACTATAGCACTGGAGGAGTGGACGGAGCCAGTCACACAAGGCTCTATTAGCTATGGTGACATACTGGCCTTTACATACAGGTCAGTGGGGTTGGGGGATGAATCTCACATGAGGCTGAGTTATCTCAGGGAGTAACAGGCCCAGAATTGCTCCCAAAGGAGTAAAGCAGGAACTCCATGGGAAGGGAACAACTGGTGGGGGGAGGCTCTGGACTTGCCATCTTTGGGGTAAGAGGTAAAGGCTGGGGAGCCTGACCTAGAGAAGAGAAGACCTGGAGGTCAGCCAGTTGCTGTCTTCACATCTGAGGGGCTGCTGGTGGAGAGGAAGTAAATGTGCATTGTGTGCTCCTACACTGCTAGGACCAGTAGGGTGTGACTGGCTGGCCTGGAATCTCAGCTCTGCCACTGTGTAAACCTGGCAACTGGCTCAACCTCACCAAGCCTCAGTTTCCTCATTTGCAGAATGAGAACCATAAGGCTGGCTTCAGCACACTGCTGTAAGGATTTACTGTGAAGATGCACATCAAGTGTCCAGCACATGTTTGGCACATGAGAGATGAGCATGTGAGGCGCCTCATGACTCGAAACATAAATACTGCGATCGGGTGAGAAGCACGTTGGCAGGGGGAGCGCAGAGGGAGGAGGGAAACAAAAATACTTTCAGCTTCGAACACAAAAACAATTCCGTTTGCTTCCTATTTTGGGAATTGCTGCGGAGGCCAGGAGGGAAGGAAGGATCCTGTTTTAGTGCAACCCGCCTTCTCACTGGGGCTGTGACTTCCAGTACTCCAACCTGACTCTCGAACCAGCTTTATAAAAGATTTGGTCACTGAACTGACCTAAGGGGCATCGGAGACTTTCTTCCTTCAAGGATCAGCTTCCATATCCTGCTTCTGAAAAGCCCTCCCTATCCAGGACCTCCTGGCAGATGATCTTATTACAGCACGTATCTTTCCCTTATTACAGACGGGCCTTATATACTTGTTTGACTGTTCAATGCTTTTCTCCTCGCCCAGAGAGGCAGACGTAGATTTTGAGGCTCTCTATTGTATTCCCAGTGCCTGGAGCAGTGCCCCGCACAAGGCAGGCAGGCAGGCACTTTCTTCACTGACTGAATAAAGGAAGAAGTGAATGAAGGAAATGAACAGGTAGGAACCAAGGGGACAGGGCAATGTCTGCTGAGGACACTCCATGAGCGAAGACATCCATGTGGCAAGATGGATCGTCTATGCAAGTGCCCGGTGACAAGCTGAGCATGGCTACAAGATCAAGATGGAAAAGCCTTTGGGGAAGACTGCAAATTCTCCAGTGCCCTGCTAAGGACGTTGAGCTGTCTCCTGTGGGTGAGAGGGAGACCCTGAAGGTACAAAAGCAGGGAGAGGCTGTACAGACTTCTTCCCTGCTTCTAGAGTCTGTGGCTTGGCCCTCTGTTCTGTTCAGGACCTTTGTTTTGGATTTCAAAGTCCTTCTTCCTTGTCCAACCATTGCCCACAATTTAATTTGATAGGGACTCTCTCTCTCTTCAACAGATCTCTTTACTGCATTCAAGCCCCAAGCTTTAAGGAACAATTCCTTCCTCACAGTCCTGGATAATGAGAGTTTCCATCATTCCTTAGGTAACCCTCCTATGCACAACCCAGCCCTTAACTTGCTCCAGGCCAGCCTCTGCTCCCATCATACACCTCAACTCTCATTGTTGGAAGATGGGATTGCTGGAAATTGCAGCTATTCTCTCAGGGTTGGTAGGAGAATTAAACATGATAAAGGATGTAAAAGTTTGCTGAATTGCACAGCACTGTCAAAGCCACATGCCATCACCACGAAGTACTGAAGCTGGTACTCCGGGCTGGAACACAGGCATACATTAGCAAAACGGAAATCTGGGCTCCAATCCCAGTCTACCACCCCAACCCCTACCAAAAGCAAGTCTGTGGTAAGAGACGTAAGCTTCATTCAGTGAGACTCCAGAGTCCAAGGATCAGATAAACTGGCTAAGAAATTTCTAGAAATGGCCCCACAGCTAGAGAAAGAAGACATCATCAAGCAAAAGGAGACCAGGGACTTGGCGATTATAAATCTCCCTAGCTAACAGGCTGAATAAAGGCCTAGGCAGGAGAAGAATAATCTACAACTCAAGCTTTGTTCTGCTCCTCTGAATTAAGTGTTTCCCTGACTTGCTGCCAGAAAATTGCCTATTTGAGCCCAACCTTCTGGACTCTAAAAGACTCCACAGATACTGAGATTTTCTGGCCCAAAGGAGGCCCTCAGGGATGCAGCTCTAATGTTTTCCCCACCTTCATCTTCCACTGCATAACTTCATACTCTCTCCTATTCCCATGGCCCAAAGTTGAGGCACACTGGAATGTCTACCTGTCCCCAGATAAGCTCAGCACACTTTCACCTCCAGGCCTCTGTACATGCTGTTCCCAATGCCTGAACACTCTCTCTCCCTTCTCTACCAATTAAGACTCACTTGTGCTTCAAGTTCTTCGTCGAATGCAATTTCTTCTATGAAAATTGTTTTGATTTCTTATGTGAAATTAATCTCTTTTAATTGCCTCTTAAAGATATTATTGTATTATACTTTTATCTGATAGAAAGTCTGCTGTAAATACAAAGGGAAGTGATTTTAGTAGATCGCTTCTATGTCCTCCTCCATTGTATTTTGTCCCTATCCCTAGTGCCTAGCACTGGTTTTCATATAGTTGAGGTGCTTTGTAAATGCGTGTTGAAGTGAATGAAAGAGGGGTAAGGAGGGAATTAATTTTTTATTGTTTGTCATATAGCATGTCGAGCCCTTTGTAGATACTAATGCCAATAATCCTGGCTCTCCCCAGCTTCTCACGCTATGGGACTTTAAACACAGTCCAGCATCCCTTGGCTATGCTGCAGAAAAGCCCTTGAAGCCCATGGAATGAAAGCTCTGGTTTCTTATCATCACGTTCTCTGCCACTGTTTACTCTGTTCTGTCTTTTGGATTGTCTGACTCCATGTTCTGGCTCTTGATAACTGCCCCATGCAATTATTAACTTCACTTTGGGCTAATAAACAATCATCGGTTGAGTAACCATTATGTACAGGTATGTTCTACAAGCTTTCCTATTTGGGAAGCCCTCTAAAGGCAGCTGCAGGGAGGAGATAATCTTAGCTGCACAGAATCACAACAGCTGGGAAAATTTTCATAGGCTGAGGGATGAGACAAACCTCATATGGGGGGTAATCACTTTTCAAATGGAGCCACAAGTTTTAGAGAGGCTGGGGAGCAGCAAGGAGATTGCACTGCTGGTAAGTGTTGAAGCTTAGGTTCAAATCCAGGGCGATTGTCTGATGCTTTGGCCAAAGCATCAGATAGCGGAAGAGAGAAATCAAAGCATCCCCCCAACCACACGGAGGTGTCTCTAGAAGTGGCTGTGTCTCCTCCATGTCCCCCCTTTAACCCTCCTGCAGTTGCTAACCTCTGAGTTTGTTCACCATTCTCTGTTTGGCTTCTTAATTGATACCTGTTCTCTGCATTGCATCCTCTTTGTTTTCAATATTTGGAGTGGTTTCTTCTTCTTGGTTATTCACTTACTAATACACCTAGATTTAGAGAAAACTAAAAAAAATGGCAATGATGCTTAACAAGAAGTTATAATTAGCTAGAACTATGAATTGACTAATTGTGCAATAGTAATGGTCACCAATGACAGGGCATGCCAGACTGCCAGTTACAATCTGCTCTTCAGCTCCAATTCTAACACTACTCCCTTCTTTTCCTCTCACATTTGAATGGCAAGAAAATAAAAATGACAAAACTACAGAGATAACCTTAAATTTGTTCTATCTGATAAAAAAAGGTAAATCATTTGTAAACTTTAGTGTTTTCACTGTTGTTGATCACACTTCTGTGTGTGTGTGAGAGAGAGAGAGAGAACATCTCATAAAAACAAACATCTCACCTACTGCTCTTTGCATGGTACCTCACAAAATAAAGGGCTACTGGCATAGAAGAACTCTTTTGTGTTGGCCAATTGTGAGTCTGGAACCAGAATACTCAAGTCTAAGATGGGCTCAGTAACAGAAGTTTCTTTTAGGGATTTTTGTACCTGCCACCCATCAACATTATCATCATCACCATAGCATCAGTCACAAACACCTGCTATACACCAGGTATTGTGGTCCTCATGTTGATATATGAGCTCAGGGAGCCATCGTGATATCTTATGAGGAAACTGAGTCAGAACTTGCCCAAGATCACATGGACAGAGTAAAGGGGCAGAGATTGGATGTGATCCCAAGCAATCTGGCTCAAGATTTAGAGTCTATGCCGTTAGCCACAGTGCCTCAGTGCCTCTCTACCCAGCAGGCCTGTCTACCTAGTGGCCCATTCATTGTATTCTGACCTCTGTTCCTCTCCTCTCAGACTCTTTTCCCAAAGTATCATATTTCTTTCTCCCCCACGTACACTCGTGGGACAGGGATGTGCACATTTCATAATCACTCCACTAAAAAAGTATGAGTTCTGTTCTCTGGGGTGACAGAGGGCATCACAGGGCTCTGTCTCATACAATTCCTCTTTACCCTTGGTTATAACCTGTCAGAGAGAGGCAGGAATGTTCCTCAAGGGAAGAGTTTGAGGAAGAGAAAATAGGGTATTTGGAAGGATTTGTCTTTCCAGGAGTTAACTCAGTTTAGAATGGAAAGCATAGAAAAAAATAAACACCCACAAAAATGATTTTCTGCTTTTTTTTAACTTAAAATTATGGAAATTGTTTCTGACAGCAAATTGCTCCTAATTAATTTCTTGGCTCTGCTGGGAAAATGTACTGTTCTGTTGATATCTAAATTCCACCAGCTTAATTATCAAAAGACATTTTTTTCCTAAAATTATTAAATGTGGGTTTGCAATTGGGGGTTTGTCAGCATAGTTTGAAGGGCAAGATGATAGTGGGGAGGGAGGGGTTGGATGGGCAACAGAAGGCCTCGGGACCCAACTCAAGGCCTGGCACCCACATTTCAAAGTCCAGGAGAAGGTTATGTCCCCAAGAAAAGAAGTCTACATGGTGCAGTGCTAGCAGATTCGTAATGCAGGGAGTTCCTGGGTATGGAATTTGGGGAGTTGAATCTAAATTCCATCTCTATTACCTTAGACAAACAGCTTAGCCTTTGTGAGCCTCAGTCATTTTTGTAAGATGGGGCTAGTCTATTGTTAACATTTGCAGAACTCTTGTTATGTGCCAGGCAGGAACCAAAGCTTCTGTGCACACTCACAGGTGCTTCTTCCCCACCGCCCTATGAAACAGTTATTGCAACTCTCTCCATTTTACAGATGCGAAAACAGGTTCAGGGCAGCCATGCAGATTGCCTAATGTTTCACATGTGATGAGTGACAGAGGCCAGAAAAAGCCTGCAGAGAAAAGGAGGCCTCATTCCCAACTATTGGTTAACTTGTCTGCCTTCCTTGTTAGGCTGTGAGCATCTCAAGGTCAAGGGATCATTTCCTAATTGATTTTGCATCCATAATGCAGCTAATGTCTGATAAATAAATGAATGAATGAACAAATGGTTTATATGCTCAATTAAATATTGACAGAATTTAAACCTGGAATCGGTTAATTTGGTGCAGGTCAAGAGAAAAATATTCAATTTCAGTCACTCAGCAGATGTTAATAAAATATTCGCTGTACACCAATCACTGCTAATCAATGAATGCCTCCAACATTCAGCAATTTTGCTTTTGGGGATTGATCCTAAGGAAATATTGGATAATTGTATAAAGATAGATAAACAAGGATGTTCATCATAGCATTCATTGATTCACTCATGCATCTATGCAACGAATATTTATTGAGAGACTACTATGTACCAAACATTGTTCTAAGCACTCCCACTGAATGAGGCAAAAAAATAAAAATAATAAAATAAAAAAATAAATCCATGCCTTCATGCAAATCCCAAGCTTGTGAGGCAGAGAGACAAAAACCAAATGGATATACTATGCTGGGTAGTGGTGATAAGGGTTGCAGCAGGGTAGGGTAAGAGTTTGGGGCTCAGCAAAGGTGTCTCTGAGGAGGGGAAATTTGAGTACAGATGTTAATGACATGAGGGAGTGAGCCACATGAATGACTGGTATACAGCAAAAGTGTAGTTTATTTATTTATTTTTTTTTTAATTTTTATTTATTTATGATAGTCACAGAGAGAGAGAGAGGCAGAGGCACAGGCGGAGGGAGAAGCAGGCTCCATGCACCGGGAGCCTGATGTGGGATTCGATCCCGGGTCTCCAGGATCGCACCCTGGGCCAAAGGCAGGCGCCAAACCGCTGCGCCACCCAGGGATCCCAAAAGTGTAGTTTATAAACTAGTTTTCTTTGTGACCTCAGGCAAATCACCTCGGCTCTCTAGCAGCCTGGGCTGGTACAGAGCAAGGTCCCTCTCCTCCATCCTCCCACCTGTGTCAGGAGCTCCACCCTCCCACTGGGGCCCAGAACAAGACAAATTGTATCTGAGGAAGTCTCACCTCACCAAAATATTTTGCAAAATCCCAAGTGCAACACAAAGGTAAATCAATCCTACTCCTGGGCTGAAGCCCAACTATTACTTCCTCTCTAAAGCCTTTCTTTACTTTGTCAGGGAGGGGATATTTCTGGAGTCTCCTTTATACTTTTTACATACCTCTGCTGTAGTATTTAGTTTTTCACAGGCCCTGATTTTCTAATTTTTGAGGCAAGGAAAATGTCTCATCTGTTTCTGAATCACAGCCCCTAACTCAGTGCCCGGCACATGATAGCACTTAATATGGAATAGTTAGATTGACTTGAAAAGGCATTTGGGGATTGGACAAGATTTTGAAATGAGTTAGGTATGGCTTTGAGTTACACTCAAATCTATTCCCTTATACACTGTAGGCAAACAAGAGGAGCTCATTGATGAATAAATCTATGTAGTAAAAAGTAGTTTCTTTTTGTTGAGTGAGGATTATCTCATTCCTGCAAGAAAATCCTTGTTTTGACAATAGTCAGACATGATAATACAGGGATGCAGAGTGGGGACAAGTGGAGACATGTGAGACATATTCACATTTGCTAAGGATTTACTATATGATGGGCAATGTGTTAGGTAGGCCATTGAATCATTATCCTAGCTGAGAAAGATCCTGAGGGTAGTTGTTATACCATCTTGTGAATGAAGGAAAATATAGAAGAGAAATTAAGGCATTACTTGCACACACAAAGTTAAAGGGAAGCAGGAGTGCAAGGGAAGCAAGGAGTGTCTGATACTAATGTCCTTGCTCCTCCAAGCCCTTGCTATGGCAGGTGGTCAAGGAGAGACTATAAAAGGCTTCAAGAGGACTCTGGAAGATGCTGAGTTTTTCTCTCCTGGAGCTGCATCAGCTCACTGGCTCTTACATGAGGTTGCTGTTTTTAGACAGCACTCCTAGATCCACAGTCGCATAAGTAAACATTTTGGTACTTTAGTAAGTTGAAGAATCTGCAGCACAGGTTCTGTATAGCCTAGATTCCATCTCAGGTAATAAGAGAACTTTTCCAGGTTGCCATGTTTGTTCTGCTTTAATGGTACCAATTACTTCTCTTTTACATTGTTGCCAACAAATTTCCCCTACTACATTGTAAGCATTTTGAGATCCAGGGCTGGGTATTCCCACCTCTCCTGTTCCTAGCCCAGAGCCTGGCATAAAGAAGACCTTAAATTATTGCAGATAAAAGGAAGAATACTGTGATAGTTAATTTTACGTGTTGACTGATTGGGCCATGGGGCACCCAGGTATTTGGGTAAGCATTATTTCTGCATATGTCTGTGAGGATGTTTATGGATGAGATTATCATTTGGATGAAATTATCATTTGAATAGGTAAACTGAGTAAAGCAGATTATCCTCCTCAATGAGGGTGGACATCATCTGGTTTGTTGAGGGCCTGGATGGAACAAAAAGCTTGAGTGAAGGGAAAATTTTCTTTCTCTAGGTTTAACTGCTGAGCCGGAACATTGTTTTTCCCCCCAGATTGGGACTTACACCATCTGCTCTTCAGGGTTCTCAGTCCTTTTAACTCAGACTGGAACTATATCATTGGCTTTCCTGAGTCTTCAGCTTGGTGCCTGCAGACCCTGGGACTTTCTTCTCAGACTCCAAACCATCTGAGCCAATTACTTAAAATAAATCTGTTTTGTGTGTTTATGTACACACACACACACACACACACACCTATACATGTGCATACACACCACCCTCCACCCTCCACACACAGGGTGTGAGTTCTGTTTCTCTAGAGAACCCTAATACAAATATTTTGTTACTGAGAGGTGAGGTGCTGGTGTAATAGATACCTTAAAATGTGAAGGCAGCTTTAGAACCGAGAATTTTGGGGTGTATACTAGAATTATGAACATTAAAGGGGATTCTGGTGATGTCTCAGACAGAAATGAGAGAGACATTATTAGAAACTGGAAGAAAAGTGATCCTGTTATAAAGCGGCAAAGAAGTTGGCTGAAGTGTGTTCTAGTCTTTGTGGAAGGTAGAACTTGTGTGCAATGAACTTCGATGCTTAGCTGAGGAGATTTCTAAGCAAAAAATTAAAAGAATGGCCTGGTTCCTCTTGACTGCTAAAGTAAACACATAAGAAGAGAGAGATGAATTGAAGAAGGGAGTATTAAGTAAAAAAGAACCGTAGATTCAAGATTTGGAAAATTCTCAGCTTGTTCATATTAACAAAAAGTAGGAAAGTGTTTTTGGAAGAGAATACCAAGGATGTAGCTAGATGATCACCTGATAAAGAGACCATGAGTACAACTCATGAACTTAATCAGTCACTCAGCAGAAGCCAGGAATACAGATGGGATTATTCCAGGAGAAACACTATACCAGCTGGGACAAAAAGGAGACAGAAAAAGTGAGATGGAATGAAGGAAGACGGATAGACTTCTTGGG